>NC_138176.1:217439742-218725278 GCF_964165515.1 Mesoplodon bidens
TGGGATCTTCCCGGACCGGGGCACGAACCCACGTCCCCTACATCGGCAGGCGGACTCTCAACCACTGTGCCACCAGGGAAGCCCCATAAATACATTCTTGATTCCTCGGGTCAGTATATATAAGGAAGAATCCTGGTTATAGTTTTTAATCCTGGAAAATCTTTAGAACTCTGGATGCAAGAGAGGTTTACCCCTTGAATCGTTATTACAAACTGTAAGTACGCAAGATATATTGGTTTATCAACAAATATATCCAATTTTGAGCAACATCAAATTGCCAGGCAAGTATTAGACTAATAACTTGCAGAATATTAAAAGTAAATGCAATTAAGTTTTCATGCACAAATCAAAGGATGTTCAAAGTATATCAACTTCAGGATAAATACAACTGCCAACGTTGATTTAAAAATTATGACTTTGCTCTTGGCACACACATAGGTCAAGACAAAGGTAATGGGATTTGTTAAAAATTTGCTGCTTCACAACCCAAATGAGATGTTGCCTAAAATGTTATATTTCAACATGGATTTTGTTTGGGAGGCTTCACAAATGTTAAATTCTCGAGACAGTCATCCTTATTCAAAACTTATTTCAACTTGCTACAATTACAAATGGCACTGAATATAAATAAGTATAACAAGATGGAAGCTTCTCAGTTGAGTTTTTCAAGTCTTATGGCATAATAACTACCAGAATGACTCATTCAGTACTAATTTATCCGTGGCCTTTTGAAAATTGCCACACAGAAAAGGAATTAAATAAATTAGTCTGACTTTACTTATAATTGAATAATTATGTTGGGAAAATGTTTGAGATGCACAGACTTAAGATATAGGCTAGAAAATTTCCATTTGATCAGGTTTACGGAACACGTTCAAGAGATCATAGTCCCACTATGACTATGGTTGTACAAATGTAACCTATCTTTAAAAGTTTAATCAGAATCTGTCAGTGAATTGAACTCTGTGTTATTCCACCAAAGCCTATCTCTCGGAGTATCTTCCTCTGCTTCTTCTCTAAAGATATTATTCTATTTATACTTCTCTCTTTCACCATCTTTTGTCTTTCTCCTATTTCCCCAATTCTTGGTCATTCTTGTTAATACTTCCTCTTCGTTTGTCTTCGCTACTCCTTTCTCTCCTGTTTCTTCAGTTTCAATGATTATTCAATAGAGATTTCTGTTTTCTATTCTTAATTGTAAAAGAAGATGGAAGGAGTAGTTTATATAGTCTCCTAGGAGGATTAAAGATAAAACCAAAATTTTTTTTTTTTTGCGGTACGCAGGCCTCTCACTGTTGTGGCCTCTCCCATTGCAGAGCACAGGCTCCGGACATGCAGGCTCAGCGGCCATGGCTCATGGGCCCAGCCGCTCCGCGGCATGTGGGATCCTCCCGGACCCGGGCATGAACCCGTGTCCCCTGCATCGGCAGGCGGACTCTCAACCACTGCGCCACCAGGGAAGCCCAAAACCAAATTTAATGATGGCTTTTTTTTTTTTTTTAGTTTCCTTTTTATAATCTTTCAATTTGTTTTGTGTTCTTTACAGAACTTATTTTCCTAATTTTGGTTTAAAACAATATCCAAAATAACTCAATAGATTTTTGTATTAAATGTAAGCAAAAGAGTAAATACATTTAATGAAGGAGAGTTACAGGAATGAGAGTACTCTTTTTTTTTAATTAGAAAAGACTTTCTTGAAAAATCAGGATGTTTTAAAGGCATGGTCCAAAATTCTAAAGATAGTATCAATAACTGAAATCTATTTAAAATTTGTTCAATGATTTACACGTGCTTATTGTCAGAAAGAATTTTAAGCGGTTACAATAAAAACTCACCTCATTTTTATTTAAATTCACTCACTTGAACTTTTGCTTTCATACGAATGAATAACATTTGTGAAATAATGGATCTGATGTGGTTGATACACGTGTGTGTATATGTATATCTGCACTACTGATCCACGCATCACCTGAAATCGTTTCATGGTGTAAGTTCCTACTTTAGTTTGGGGATTACCTCAGGTCTGCTTAGAAAGAGCAAATAATTTTATTACAGATTATTATACAGTCAAAGCAGCAGTAACTGAAGAGTTACAATTCTGAGTATTAGTAATGCTTTTCACCGGAGTGTTTCTTGAACTTTGTATTGTGAAAGTCGCATGCACAACACAGTCTTTACTGTGTTTGATTAAGGACAGGTTGTCTGACTCCTATCATAGCTCTGTCAACAGCCTCTCATTCTAAGAACGGATCTATGATGTCAGCCCTTAATCCAGCTCCCTCCCCACCTCCTTCCTCTCCTCACTATCTTCAACTACGACACACTGAATGATTAAGAGCTTGGGTCAAGATGATGTGGTTACATAAACACCCACTATTTCTGTCGTAGGGAAATGCTTCCCCTGGGTGTTACTCAGTAGGTTTCTCAGCTCAGAGAATGCCTCTCCTCCCTGGGCTTGCATTGAAAATAATACAGCTTAGCTTAATCCCACTGACCTTTTAAGGAGGACTACGCACGCACCAAGTGACATAACTAAGATTCGAACAGGGCTGGCAGCTTAGAACCAAGCCAGATGTGGTACAGAGTGAAGAACTGCAGAGGGAAGGCAGGGCAAAGAGACCTGGGTTCCTGGGAGCGGACCTTCCCTACCCAGCCACCATTTTCTCAATGAGGTGGTCAGCTTTCATCATTTCCAAGGTCTCTTCCGGTTGTGACGTTTAAGCTGTTCAAGGAGCGCTCTCTCAATTCCAAAAGGGAAAGAACGGTCCCTGTACTATTCACCACTGTATGCCTAATGTCTGCAACACCGCCTGACACACAGTAGGTGCTTAATAGCTCTTTGCAGTAAGAATGAACTAACCTGCCCACCTCCTCACCGCCCCGGACTCTAAAGTGACTGCCATTAATTTAGGAGACTCGGATTCTCTTTCTGCCCTGGTAGAGCTCTATCTCTTGAGCAGACCCAAAATTACTTATTACCGATTGGGCCAAGTATGAGAGGTAAAAATAAACAGTTAGGAAAGGACTGAATTTTGAGAAGAGAAAGGGCCATGGGAATATTTTTAGGGAGTAAACACACCATACAAAATGGTACTGCAATGGGTGCTAGCTTCAAGAGTAATTCATCCCGTAGAAAAGGACACGTACCACGTGGTATAACTCTCTCAGGAGACCCTGCAGAGGGAGCTAGGCAGTGCTTCTCACCCCACCACACACATATATTGATACTGGATTGAACTATCAATACAACCTTGGCAAACCACCGGGACAAACTTTGCTGAAGTCTGCTGAGGGGACTGATGGCGTAGGGAGTGAGAGAAAGGCCTGTCTTCTCTTATTCCCTCACCTTCGCCATTGCTCTTCTCTACTGCAGTCACATTTGCCACATTCCAATCCCCTACATCCACGCAATCCCCAGTGTGCATGCACTCCCTGCCTGATCTCACCACAACCCCTGAAATCCCAGGGAACGGGAGGAAGGTCATGGGTGCATCCGCTGACCCCATGCGCAAAACAGAGGTACTGCAAAGATTGCATTTTCTTCTATCCTGCAGAGAGGGGAGTCCTGGTGAGGACCCCAGGGGATGGAAGTGCAAGGGCAGGTCAACCACTAGAGCCTTTGGGAAGACGGGGAGCAGCCCTACAAGAGTCTCTGTGCGATCACACACCCTCCACCACTGAGGAGGTTCGCCCCACGTTTGTCCAGCACTCGATTTCCATTCTGTTTCCCTTCCAGGTCTTTCCTCGTTCTCACCTTTCTTCTTCTCCAGCCCAGCTTTGAGTGAGCCCTTGATTTAGGCCATCAGAATACCAGCAGCTGCTTAACTCTCAGAATAGCTTGCAGATAGTGGAGGCCCACCAAGGTCAGGGCAGGGAGGGAGGTTCTGAGTGGAAAGAATGGGGCTGTGAACCAGCAACCAATTAGGATTCTGAATTCAGTTTCTCAAACTCGTTATACCTACAGTGGTTCTGTACTGTTTTCTGGCCATTCCTTGCACAGCATTCAATGAACATCTATGAGCACTGACAATGTGCCATGCTAAGCTCTGAGGCTATAACGGTGGGAACACAAGAAAATACATGTTCCCTACTTTCGTGGGGCTTCAAGTTTAGTGGAAGAGATAGATATTAAGTTTTAAAAATCTCTAGCCATAAATGTTCAATTACAAACTGAAGTTACTTTCAAGAAGAAAGAAAATGAGATTCTCTGGGAATGTTCTACAAAGGAGCCTGATATAGGGGTAGGAGTCAGGACAGGCTTTCTGGAGGACTGACATTACAGTTGAACTCTGACTAATGAGTAGGAAATTTCTCAGCATAGGTCGGGGTGGGAGAAGAAAAACGAGGAGGTAGGAAATTATAACCTCCCTGAGCTTTTTTTAAAAAATAAATTTATTTATTTTATTTTTTTATTTTTGGCTGAATTGGGTCTTTGTTGCTGTGCACGGGCTTCCTCTAGTTGTGGCTTCTCTTGTTGCGGAGCACGGGCTCTAGGCACACGGGCTTCAGTAATTGTGGCTCACAGGCTCTAGAGCGCAGGCTCAGTAGCTGTGGTGCACGGACTTAGTTGCTCCGTGGCATGTGGGATCTTCCCAGACCAGGTCTCAAACCCGTGTCCACTGCATTGGCAGGCGGATTCTTAAACACTGTGCCACCAGGGAAGCCCCTCCTCCTTGAACTTTAAAGTCTAGTCTATACTCTTCTACATTATTTTATGTAGATATGGCTAGTAGAATCATGTCTGAACATTTTCTAAAAGACAGCTGTTTGTGAGAATACTCATAAGGTAAGAGGTTACAGACCCAGGCGAGTATGGAGACAGGATTCTAATTAGTGGCTCTTGTGTCATCAATACTATGTCTTGTAATCACCCTGTTTTTGTATTTTGAAACTACTTAATTGTCCTTGATGGATTATTTTTTTAAGAAGCTGTCTTTGAGACACATGGACTTCAAAAGTGTTTGCTTTTGTAATATAACAATTAATCCTGGTTGTCACAAGAAATTGCTCTCTACCTCATATTTTACAGAAGAGCTTCAAAATTCTACTCTCTACTCTTCTTCCCTCCAGGCCTGAATGAATCCATAAATCAGCGACTACAGCAGATGACTTCCTTCTTAAAAAAAAAAAATAAAAGCTCAAGTGAGGGGGTTTCGTTCCAAAAAACAACACAAGTGAAGGCCCTGTGGCAACAAATGGCACAGAATGTTCAAAGAGTATTGGAGAGAAATGGATAGGTGAGGAGGTATAATCTACAGGGCTTGTAGGGACCTGAGTGCAGAGGGAGGGGTTGGTGCCAAGAATGACCCTGAGATTTCTGATCTACACACCTGTACAGCTGCGGGATTCAGCCATTCTTTGAGTTGGGGACACATGGAAGAAATCCAAGATCAAGCATTGAGAATTCCACATCTAGTGCTGAGCATAAGAGAAGGAGCCTGTAAAAGAGTCAGGGAAGAAGCACCCAGAGACAGGAGGGGAACCAGGCATGACCAACGCTGCAACCACGCCCGGTAAGAGAGGAAGTATTTTTTCAGGAACTAGAATCCTAGGATCAGTAGGTTTCTTTAAAATGGTATGAAGGGACTTCCCTTGGTGGCACAGTGGTTAAGAATCCACCTGCCAATGCAGGGGACACGGCTTCAAGATCTGGTCTGGGAAGATCCCACATGCCACGGAGCAACTAAGCCCGTGCGCCACAACTACTGAAGCCCGCACATCTAGAGCCTGTGCTCCGCAACAAAGAGAAGCCACCACAATGAGAAGCCCGCGCACCGCAACGAAGAGTAGCCCCTGCTCGCTGCAACTAGAGAAAGCCTGTGCGCAGCAATGAAGACCCAACGCGGCCAAAGATAAAATAAAATAAATAAATTTATTTAAAAAAAAGTATGAGGCTCTAAGCACTGTGCAAAATACTTTTACTGGAAAATTTATCCTGAATTGCAGGTGAAGCCGATGAGAAAAGTAGCTACACCAAAATGGGTGTTAACCAACCCACCTTACATGTTAAGTCTTGGAACACAACCCGTTGGTAACTTGAGTACATCATGTACTATGATAGAGGGACACATTTTGCTTTAGTTATACCTTAAATATTTTAAGTGAATAGAATTTTTAAAATAGCACTTTATTGCTATAATTTGCTGTCATTTGAATTTCTAATTTTAAGAACTAGAATGAAATGAGAAATGAGACATATGTACATTTCTCCATTCTTTGTACGTTTCTCTTTTGTCTCTGAATGACCAGTTGAGCGCTAGTTCTATAGTTTCCTATAAACTAATTAAACCCTGCCTTCTGTGTGGCAGCAGAAAGAACTGACTAACAGGACGCTTGGTAAAGTGTAGTCTGGCAACCAGGAGCTGTAGAAGGGAACACAGCTAAAACCAGAGACAAGTGTCAAGTTCCCTTATATTTAATCCTCTCAGTAAAACATGTTTGAACTGGACATGGTTGATAAGGCAAAAGATGCTTGTTCGTTTTAGCTGACATTTGGAAATTTGAGGCTGTGTCTCTACTAAAATCCTTATCAGCTTCCCAGGGACAGGGAGGTACATTGATAAAGCACGAGCTCTGGATTCCCAGCTGTGATGTTCATTCACACCCAACAGTCTTTTTCAAATAGCATGTTATTCCTAAATATCAAGAAGTACTTTAGAGATTAATAAATCTTTTTTTTTGCAGTTCTTAACCTATATATGTAAGTTTCAGAATAACTCTTGAGAGTATAAAACATGGAAGAACCAACCAGATTTAGTTATTTCTTCCTTTAAAGCAAAATGCATATATACTTGAGTTTATACTGTACTGAGAATACATCTGGTCTAAAATATAGACATTTGTAAGATTACAGATGTCTGAGAAAGTTAATTCTCAGTGGGAAACAAAGAGTTCTGTGTATGAGGCTAGCTCCTAATAGGCATTCCAAAGTTTCCAACCTTTGCTGGTTACTCATTATAATGCCTTTTGATTTTTAAAATAAGATACATATTCATTTCCAAAGGTTAGAAAACAACTGAGGCACTAATCAATCCCCACCTCTGTTTCTATAGTCTATCCCCTGAATAGCCCATTGATTTATACCTACACACCCAAAATACAGAAGAGCTGGAAGGCAACCTGGGCTCATCCTTGTTTCAGCATAACAGAGACATATGTACTGAACATTGAGCTGACCTACACGTGGGAATGGGGTAGTGGCAGTGACAGTCTTCTGTAAGGACTCTCTGGAAAGTGAAAGACCACTAGCAGAGATTTGGGGGACTTAGGTTCATGTCTTGGTTCTGCCCTTATTAAACATGTGACTTTGGCCTATTGAGTAGATGTCTCTGAAACGCACCTTCTTCCTCTCTAACATATGGTGAGTGGACTGCACACAGAGCCTTTAACATTTCTGCTAGATCTATAATCATATTTTTCTTACGTTTCAGTTGATTTGGGGCACCCTGAGTGCTCCCGATCTTCTTGGGTACTTGAAAGGCAGTCTGATTTGTTCTTCATGTATTTAAATTTGCTTCTTTTTAAAAATGAAACCGGATGTTGAATTAGAATTCCCCAATATTTCACCAAAATAAAGATCTAAAGGTTTTATCTGACCAAAAGCAGATTCAAAAGTTGATCTGGTTTCCACCCCTTGGTGTGAGTGACAGGATGAATAGAAGTGGACTTTTTGTTTACAAACCTCTATTTCCATCTGGGGCTTAGGAAGAATAACGTGAGCTAAAACTCAGGTGGGAATGTGAGGACACCATTTCCATTTAGCTGCCAGAGGACTGGCTTCACAGGTTTTAGTAGGTTTGGTATAAACTCAGCCCTGGCTAATTCCAAACCCCATCTTCTTTCTATTGTATCACTTTGCCTCCAGGAAAGCCAGTTAAAGACTGGAAATTCCTTGAATTATTAAAGGGAAAAAGGCATTCTATTACCTACATATCCCCATTTCTTAACACAAAGCCTTGCTTTGTGTTGATAGTAGGTGCTCAATGATTAATATGGGAAGACTGGGGGGTAAAAAATTTCCACTGTTAAAGTCCTGGAGTAGAGAACAAACGTATGGACACCAAGGGGGGAAAGCAGGGTGGTGGGGTGGTGGTGGGATGAATTGGGAGATTGGGATTGACATGTATACACTAATATGTATAAAGTAGATAACTAATAAGAACCTGCTGTATAAAAAAATAAAATAAAATTCAAGAAAAAAAAGTCCTGGGCTTATGTCATTTAACTTGTGGACTGGTGTAATGGGTCAATTACAGCTCTTCTTTTATTAATAGAGGTCTTTGTATATGTGGACCAAAATGACTACATTTTGGTATTTAGAATGTTTGACGTTCTGACTCTGGGTATTTCAGTTGCAGAGCCTTCAGGATTTTTGTGGTGTGTGCGTGTGTGTGCACACATGCACGCAGATGCGCATGTGTATGCACACATCTGGCTGATCCCAGTGAGATATAGAATCACCAGCTCTGTTCCTACCTCCAAACAGTAGGGGTCCTCACAAGAGGGATTCTTCAAGTTTTTGTGAGCACAAGTATATTTTCAATTGACCAAGGGAAGTGAGTGAAGGCTTTAAGTGAAGTAAAAAACCTCGAGCAAGAAAGCCTGTGAATAGCAAGAGGGAGACACGCAGCTCCAATCCACAGCACAAATTCCAGCAGTGCTCAGCAATCGTGGCTGGATTCCAGGTGCACTCTACCTTCTGGGCAGGCACTCCTATTAAAAGATAAATATACTCTCTCTATAGCTATCTGCTTTGGCGATTCAGATCCTCAGATTAGTACAGAATTAAAAGAAGTGAATTGCAATATATATTTGAAAACTTTATTAGCATCATTTCAATTTTGTTTTGATAATTTGTTATCCTCCTTCGTATGGTGTCTAAGTCATTTGCTAATTTTTAATTGGGTTGGCTGTCTTTTCCTTACTGATTGGTAGGATTTTTTTATTCTAAATATGGTTTTTTTTGCATATATGTAATGCAATGTCTTCTACTGTGTGGTTATCTTTTCACTCTCTTAATGGAGCCTTTTAATGAATACACATTCTTAATATGATTAAGTCCAGTTTATCCATCTTTTTATGGTTAGTGCTTTTTATTTCCTATTTAGGGAATCTTTGTTTATCCCACTGTTATGAAAATATTCACTTATGCTTTCTTCTAAAAGGAGGAAATTGTTTTAGCTATCACTCTTAAATTGTTTTAGCTATCACACTTAGATCTGCTATCTATCTTAATTTTTTAAATAGCATGAAGTAGGGTTCAAAGAGCCTTTTCTTTCACATAGTTCTAATTGATCTAGGACGATTTATTTAAAAGACCTTCCTCTCTTCTCTACAGTGCAAAGGAGACTGTTTAAATTAAGTGATCCTATATATTTTGGTCTGATTCTGGACTTCCTTTGCTATGCCACTGTCTGACTTGTCTATCCCTGCACCAATACCACACTGTCTTACTTACTGTGACTATTATAAGTCTGATATCTGCTACTATAAGTTCTCCTACTTCACTCATCTTCTTCAGTATTGCCTTGGGTATCTCTAACCCCTTTTCATTTTCATATAAATTTAACATCAGTTTGTCAATTTACAGACACATATATACACATGCATGGCCTGCTTTGGGTTTTACTCTATCTATAGACGCATTTTGAGAGAATTATCATAATTAATCAGAGAGAAGTGAAAATCACAATAGGATACCACTCCATATCCAGCAAAATGGCTGAAATTTATAAAAGAAAAAAAACCCCAATAATGCCAAATGCTGTCAAGGGTGTGGAGCAACTGGAACTCTCTTACATGGCTCGTGTGATACAAATTGATCCAATCACTTGGAAAAATATTTGACAATCCCTGCCAAAACTGAACATATGTTTGTACTTCACCCAGTGATTTCACTCCAACCCTTCATGCTGTTCCATGTCCGCTACACCCTTCCTTCTATTATGTGTGAAATACCTTTCTCTCTACAGTGTGTGGTTTAGAGCACAAGTTCTAGAGTCAGACTGCTTGCCTTCATATTCCAGTTCCACCTTCCTGGCTGTGTGACTCTGGGTGAGTTACTTAACTTCCTGTATCTCATGTGGACAAAATGGTTAGAGTATTGGCACACTGTTTATTATTTTTATCTCCACGTTGGGGGTGGGAGTGGATAATACTTACCCATAGGACTGCTGTGAATGGAGGGCTAAATGATATAATCCCCATAGGAACAGTGCCTAGCCACTAGTAAGGGTTCAATAAATGTTAGCTGTTATTATTATTTTCTACCGGTTGTAAACCTATTATTTTTCAATGCTTATCTAGTTCAAACTGCACCTTATCCATGAAATTTTTTTTCAGACAAAGAGGAAGGAAATATTAATTCTGACATTGTCCCTCTTCCTCTCTCCTTACACTTTAAATCTTCTTTTTTTCATTCTCACATTTGGCTTTGATTGTGAATTGTTCTGTTGGCATTTGCCCCTCCAGACTGAGAGCGCCCTGAAGGTGGAAGTCTCTGCCCACCTGAGTGTCTCTCTAGACCTCTGCCCAGTGCTCTTCACTTAAATGTCCAAGAGATGTTTGTTACACTGCATCAAATTGAATCAAGGAAGGGAGATTTCTAGGTACCTTTGAGTAATAATGTTACTGGATGTGTTTGCTTTCCAAGAAGTTTGTCATTTGGAATTTCCTGTAAACAAATGGTTGAGCTCAATGGACAGACAGTTTCTTAGTGATCTAAGAGCGTGACAATGAGCAATTGTGCTAAGGTCCAGGAAAGTGGCGTGAACACCGGCATGAAAACACTGGTTGTGGTAAAATCTGCCTCTATTATGAAAATGTAAAGTTGGTGGAAATTTCTCCAAATATGATCTCAAAAGCAGTAAGTGCCTTACAAGATACTGTAAGGATACTTGCATTTTTAAAAGAGAACTGGATTTTTCATAAACCGGGTTCAGTCTTGAGTTTGTGGCTAGAAAGCGTTGGGTTTTTAGTCCTAGAGTTTTCATTTACTCAGGTTGACTCTAAAGGTCAGTCTGTGCTCAAGACTTTAATTTATTTCACATTGAGTCTTATTTACAAAAATCTCTGAAGTGCTTCAGTGAAAGAGGTTATATTTCTCAGGCCACCGACTGTGCAGGTCCCCGGGCAGGACTACACATAGGGACCTCATACCACACGTGTAAATATGTACAAGGTGTACATTAAGGTAATGAGCTGCTAACCAAGATACATTCCATCCTCCCACCTTCATAAGACCTGGAAGCCACGATCAAATTTAGAATTCCTGTGCTGCTCATAGCTCCACAATGGGACATGGTGGCCCAGGGCTTCCCTCTGTTCCGGCCCCTGCTGTCCCTGATCTTGGGGGGCTTCCTGAGCAGGTGTGGACAGCCCAGCCCATATGTCCAATTTCCAGCCACACTTGCCACAAAGAGCCGGCCTTGGGCCCAGGGGAGTGCACAGAGACAGCACCGTCTGCCTCCCAGAAGATGGACATAGGGAAAAGGGCTGCAGGGGCCCTGGAAGAGGGAGTTCTGGGGTCTGGGAACTCTAGTGTGACACCGAGGGGAAGGAAAGCTCTGTGTTTCACTCCCTTGCATTGTGGGGAGGGTTTGGCTTGAAGAAGACCCAGACAAGGTTTTCTAAGCTGTCGGCCATGTTACTTGGGTCTAAGAACAGCACTGAAGCTACTTAAATAATATGCATAATGATAACATATCTCAGGGTATTCTTAGACCTTTATTTATAGGCCCTCCTGTCATTCCTAATCGCCGGTATTATAACAGTAAACAAAATTCCGGTGTCACTCTTTTCTCCCCAACAATGAAAAGCCTTCAACCTTAAAAAAATTTGTCATAAACTGAAATATAAGTAGTTACCAGAAAGCAAGCAATGCTACTTGAGCTTTGTTCCCACCACAATTTTGAAAGCCATGGACTTAGTGCCATTTCTACATCATTCGAACTAATTCAAAAGAAAAAGAGAAAACTCCGTGAGATTTTCTATAAAAGTGTGCCATAATGGGCCATCACAGCCAACTGGAGGATGAGTTGTTATTGGTAAAGGCTCATCAGAAAACCTCTTCCCTGGTAATTTGAATTGAGTGGTCTAACTCCACTCCAGTTTCTGCTTGTCAGGGGGGGGTCTACCCTCCTCTCAGAAACACAGACGTTAGAACTTCAGATTTACTTGCTTACTCATTCTGAGAAAAACAAAAGCTGTCATATATTATCCTAGACACCTCCTTGTCCAGACAGCATGCCTGAATAACACAAAAATAAGCTTCGAAGTCAAGTAGATTTGATTCCCATTTTCGCTCTGCTATTTTATCACCGTGTGACATGAACGTGGGTAACACCACAAAGTCCACACTTTGTGAGGATTAAATGAAATCATTTACCTGGCACAGTGCTGGGACATTCAACGAACGTTCTTTATCTTCTCCTTTCTTCTCTATTTCTCTCCACTGTATTCAAGTCAAATTTTTAAATCATCACAAAAGTAGATCCATAATGACAAATTAGAACATAAATGAATTTCGTTCACTCAATGATTATAAATTCTGTATTAGAACATATAAAATCCAAAGTCAAATTCACATGCACAAAAATCTTCTTAGAGTGAAAGGAATTTTGGAAGCTTATCAAGCGAGGTACCTGGTGGTTCTGAAGAACAAAGAACGTGCTTGATATTAAATTGAGCTCCAAGACTTCTCATTCTAAGGTTGTAGCCGCACTCCAGTTAACCTCGCTCTTTTGTTGAAAGAGGTTACAGCTACTCTTTTTAGAAGTTACTTTTTCACTAATCACTGCTAATCATATTAAAGTTATTGCAAAATAAAGGATCTTTTCTTTCAAAAAGCCACAATTCACATCATAACATGTGGCCCTACAAAGAGCTAGGAAAGCTCCCAAGGCAGCTGCTTCTCCTGGAGATGTGCCGGGAAGCTGCCTACAAACAAGCTCAGGGGCCCACCTGTCCCGGGGGGCCACGACGGGGTGCCGTTGCTGACGCTGACCTGGCTGGGTTGCTGCAGGAACCTGGCAGAAGCCACAGAAATTCACTTTCCCTGACCTGAAATGTATTTGTTGGTTATTCACAGATAAACAAATTGGCTTTCCTTCCCTCTCTCCTTTTGCTTTGCAATATTACGGTATTTGGAGTTTGTGTGCGTGTGTGTGCCACCTCAGCAAAATGCAAAAATGGAAAATGGAAAATATGTATACATATATGTGTGTGTTGTTTCTTTTTATATGTAAAAGATGCTCTAACTTCTTCACTAAAAATAAAAAACAGGGCTTCCCTGGTGGCGCAGTGGTTGAGAGTCCGCCTGCCGATGCAGGGGACATGGGTTCGTGCCCCGGTCCAGGAAGATCCCACATGCCGCGGAGCGGCTGGGCCCGTGAGCCATGGCCGCTGAGCCTGCACTCCGCAACAGGAGAGGCCACAACAGTGAGAGGCCTGCGTACCGCAAAAACAAAACAAAACAAAACAAAACAAAACAAAACAAAACAAAAAAAAATAAAAAACAACTCAAAGCTACTTGTGACAGACACACTGATGTTATATTTAAAGGAAATTGTGTGGGGACATGTCAATTTCTGGTGTTTCTGTCCGCAAACAACTCATGGCGATGTCTAATGGAGGCACTACTCCCCGTGAAGCAGCAGAATGGAAGCTTCAGGAAAACTAATTGTCTTTTAAGAGATAAAGAAGTGTTTGCCATTAGGAAGGAGTACGCTACCGTCACATTTAAAACAGTCCTAAGAAGGTATGAAAAAGATCACAATGTCACCAGAGTTTCTGGGTTCTTCTTCATTCGCTGTGAATCCTGAAGAGTCTAAGCTACCTCTGAGCCATAGCAGCTACTGGCAATCCACAGAGCTGTCAATCACACACATACAGAAGCAAACAACCGGGACAAGAGAGAACCGGATGGGCCTTCCACTTGGGAGAAAAGCTTATATTTTCCCAGTAAATTTAAGGATGTTAAGAAGTAAGAGCTTCTGGGCTTCCCTGGTGGCGCAGTGGTTAAGAATCCGCCTGCCAATGCAGGGGACACGGGTTCGTGCCCCGGTCTGGGAAGATCCCACATGCCACGGAGCAACTAGCCCGTGCACCACAACTACCGAGCCTGCGCTCTAGAGCCCGCGAGCCACGACTGAAGCTCGCGTGCCTAGAGCCCGTGCTCCACAGCAGGAGACGCCACTGCAATGAGCAGCCCATGCACCGCAACGAAGAGTAGCCCCCGCTCACCGCAACTAGAGAAAGCCCGTGCGCAGCAACGAAGACCCAACGCAGCCAAAAAAAAAAAAAAAAAAAGAAGTGAGAGCTTCTGATGATGTAAATGCTCTGGTGAGCTACACAACAACAACAAAAAAAACATTTAAGAAAAAGATATCATTTCAGAAGGAGACAATGACGCTTCAGACACAAACCTGGTGAAAATGGTTTCTAGAAGAATGATATGGTAGAAAGAAGAGGAATCGACAACACTCGCTTCCTCTCCACCCCTCTTCCTCCTAGAGACATCCCTCGTGGGTGCCCCTCGTTCATCGTCTTCCTGCCCCCTTAGCCCAGCCCCTCCCTGCCGAGCCTGGCTCCCTCTCATTCCAGGGACACGCTCGGCTGGTGCCCCTCAGACTGTCCTGTTGCTCCCGCTTTCCTCCTACCAGTCCTTGCAAGTCCACTTTATGACTCTTGTAAAACCTGCTTCTGCACCTCCTGCTTTCTTGGGAGACTTGATCAAACTCCCTGCTTTGACACTTGATGTCATTTGAACTCCCTTGACCTCCCTTGATTCTAGGCTATGCAAGGTCCTTAGATTTAAAATTGTAATTTGATTTGGAGGAATGCTTAAGCGCTTGGTCTCTGATGATGGACTTTTGGGATTTGAGTCTTAGCTCCAACATGTTTATGAGCTGTGTAACATTAGGCACGTTACTTAACTTCTCTGTGCCTCAGTGTCCTCATTGTAACAGGGAGAATAACATCACCTAACTCAAAGGACTGTTGTAAGGAATACATGAGTTAATAAATATAAAGTACTAGAACGGCACCAGCCAGAGAGGAAACACTGAATAGTTATTAGCTATTATCTTGGCATCAACAGGATCTTCAAATATGAGTCATTTTGTCCACCATCTTCTGCCTCTAAACTTTTGCTGGCTGGTCCAGCCCCTGATACCTTAGCATCTCTACCACCACAGGGGGATCTTGTGCCCTTGACTCCCACCTTCAATTGCCAATATACTGCCCAGAAGCTGGAGAGATAAGGATGGGAAGGGAGATGATATTTTAAAAAATTTTATTGAAGTATAGTTGATTTACAATGTTGTGTTAATTTCTGCTGTCCAGCAAAGTGACTCAGTTATGCATATGTATACTTATGCATACATATATATACTTTTATATTCTTTTCCATTATGGTTTATTACAGGATATTGAATATAGTTGCCTGTGCTATACAGTAGGACCTTGTTGTTTATCCATTCTATATGTAACAGTTTGTACCTGCTAATCCCAAACTCCCAGTGGGAAGGGAGGTGATACTAATGGGGTGCCTGTCATGTGCCCAAACTGAACTAGGTACATTCATACCCCTCACCTCATGTGATTTCCGTAAGAGTCCTAGGAACCCAAGTGCAACCACTGGCCCTTCTCTGAACTCTGACTGAAAACAAACCACCTGTAAAAAGACATCTTTGAGACAATTAGGGAAATTAGAGTAGAAATTTTCCAGAGTACAGTGTCAGAAGCTACTAAGGAATGTTTTTTAATTTTCTTAAGTTAATGATAATGGCACGGTGGTTGCATGAGTCTTAAAATGCACTTAGCAGCCAGAGCTCCATACTGGAGTAATGACATGATGGCTGGGATGGGCTATAAAATATTCCACCCCACAAAAGTACACAGTGGACAGATGATTCAATATTGGTACCATTTTGATAATTTTTGAAGCTGTGTGATGGGAACATGGAGTACTATTCTTTTGATATTTGTAGTATGTTTGAAAACTTTGATAAGTGTTTTTCTAGCATTTAAATTTTTTGAGTTTTTTTTTAATTGACATATAGTTGATTTGCAGTACTGTGTTAGTTTCAGGTGTACAGCAAAGTGATTCGGTTATATATATATATATATATATATATATATATATATATATATATATATATTCAATACCTCGTAATTATTACAAGGTATTGAATACAGTTCCCTGTGCCATACAGTAGGTCTTTGTTGTTTATTTTATATACGGTAGTGTGCATCCGTTAATCCCATACTCCCAACTTATCCCTTCCCCACTCAGCGTTCCCCTTTGATAACCATAAGTTTGTTTTCTATGTCTCTGAGTCTGCTTCCGTTTTGTAAATAAGTGCATTTGTACTATTTTTTAGATTCCACATGTAAGTGATATCATATAATACTTGTCTTTCTCTGTCTGAATTACATCACTTAGTATGATAATCTCTAGGTCCATTCCTGTTGCTACAAATGGCATTATTTCATTCTCTTTCATGGCTGAGTAATATCGTAAGTTTTGAAATGCAGGTATGTCATTTACAAATGAGGAAACTGAGGCCCTGAGAGGCTGAGCAACTTGCCTAAGGTCGCAGAGCTGGTATTCAAAGTTCTCTTGAGTTAATGCCAATTTCACTCCTAGGAGTGGCTCTTCTTCTAAGCTTTCTTTGCCATCCTTCTTTTTACATCAGAATTTCTGTATCAACAAGCACTTGCTCTTTCTTCACTCTGGTCTCTGAGCAAGTTTTCCTTTTTCCAATGCAACCTCTCCCCAGTCCTCAGCCTAGAGAGAAACACCTGAATTCTTAACTTCTACTCTTCTTACCTCCAGCACTGTTGATGTGACCTCTCCACCTTCTTTCAAGGTCTTGCCATTACAAAACCACCTCTGACAATGCTCTCATCCCTTCAGCCCATTGCCTTCTGCTTCCCTGACAATATCCCTGACACCTGCTGTTTGCCCAGCTCTTGACAATATGGCCTGTCCCCATCCCTGAAAACAACAGGTTTCTCAAAGGTAAAAACACACCTAATTTCCAAACCTTCTGGAGACTTCTCAGTTTTCATCCTGCTTCGTTAATATCGCTGCGGCTGGCTGACCATCTATTTCTGCATGAAACTCTCTTCGAGGTGCCCCTAGGCTGTGTGGGTTCTCCTCCCCAGCTCTGACAGCGCCCCTGAATTTCTTCCGGCACCCAGTACCCTGCTCCAGATTCTATTTGGAGCCCAGATCTGTTCCCTTTGACAAGCTCCTCCACCTTCAATGCCTCAACATCACCTTGAGGTGACTCTCGCATCACTACCCCACTTCCAGTTTCTTCCTGAAGCTCACAAAATCTCACGCGTGAAATAAATCTTCAGAAATCATCTAATTGATCTCCTTATCCCGTGTGTGGGATACAAAGTAAAAAAGTCAACACATGCAGACACACTTTGTACAGTGCCATAAGAATGTCAAGTATAATATGACCTGGTCCTGCTTTCCAATTACTTGCTGGATGTCTCCACATGATTGTTTTTCAAGTCCCCTGGACTTCAAACGTCCCGAGAATTTACCATCTTTCTTAGAAATCAGCTTCTTTTCCTAACATTCTTACTCCTGTGAGGAGCATTTTTATTGCTATTATTTTTGTTACAGGCTTAAGATCTTGGGGTCACCTTAGACCTTTTCTTTTTTTCAACTAAAGAATTTATTTTTCAGAGCAGCTTTAAGTTCACAGCGAATCACAGCAGCATGTACAGAGTGCTCCCACATCCCCCTGTCTACCCAATCCAACCTCCTCCACCACCAGCACCCCTCATCAGAGTGGTACGTTCGTTACGATCGATCAAGGAACTTACACTGAAACATCATGATCGCTCGAAGTCCACGGTTTACATCAGGATTCACTCTTTGTGTTACACATTCTAAGGGTTTTGACACACGTATAATGACATGCATCGACCATTACAGTAACACACAGATACTAAAAATCCTTTGTGCTCAGCTATTCATCCCTCCCTCCCCCAAACCCTTGGCAACCTCTGATCTTTTTACTGTCTCCATAGTTTTCCAGAATGTCATATAGTTGGAATCATACAGTCTGTAGCCTTTTCGGATTGACTTCTTTCACTTAGTAATATGCATTTAAGATTCCTCCATGTTGGGTTTCCCTGGTGACGCAGTGGTTGAGAGTCCGCCTGCTGATGTAGGGGACATGGGTTCGTGCCCCAGTCCGGGAAGATTCCCACATGCTGCGGAGCGGCTGAGCCCATGAGCCATGGCCGCTGAGTCTGCGTGTCTGGAGCCTGTGCTCCGCAACGGGAGAGGCCACAACAGTGAGAGGCCCGCGTGCCGCAAAGGGAAAAAAAAAAAAAAGATTCCTCCATGCCTTTTCCTGTCTTGGTAGTTCATTTCCTGTGAGTGCTGGATAATACTGCATTCTCTGGATTACTGCAGTTGATTTGTCCATTCACTGACTGAAGGACGTCATGGTTGCTTTCAAGCTTTATTATGAATAAAGCTGCTATAAACATGTGTGCAGGTTTTAGACTCTTTGTTTTACTCCCCTGTAAACCTCCAATAATAAATCCAATATAATAATAAATATACAATAGCCAAGACATGGAAGCAACCTAAATGTCCATCAACAGAGGAGTGGATAAAGAAGATGTGACACATACATGCAATGGAATATTACTCAGTCATAAAGAAGAATGAAATAATGTCATCTGCGGCAACATGGATGGACCTAGAGATTATCACACTAAGTGAAGAAAGTCAGACAGAGAAAGACAAGTATTATATGATATCACTTACAGATGGAATCTAAAAAATAGTATGAATGAGCTTATTTACAAAACAAATAGACTCACAGACATAGAAAACAAACTTATGGTTACCAAAGGGGAACGGGGGAGAGGGATAAACTAGGAGTTTGGGATTAACAGATATACACCACTATATACAAAATAGATAAACAACAAGGTCCTACTGAATAGCACAGGGAACTATACTCAAAACCTTGTAATAAGCTACTATGGAAAAGAATCTGAAAAAGAGTTTGTATATATGTATAATGGAATAACTCTGCTGTACACCTGAATCTAACACAATGTACAATAAGTCAATGATACTTCAATGAAAAAATAATAAATAACCTTTAATAATAAACCTCCAAGAATAAAACACTGTATACTGCTTAGGGTTTGCAAACACATAAAATATACCCTTTTGTTTGATGCAGATATTATACTTTCCTAACTACCAACACAAGATGGGGGGCAGATGAGAAGCACTCATCCAAGGTCACACAGCATGAACGTGAAAGTGCATGAACTTGAGTGCAGGCTTTTCTCCTTTAAAGTTAAGTCTAGTCCCTCTAAGTTGCCAAGTCCTAATATTCTGCATCTTGAGTCCCCCCTTTCCTTTTCATACCCGCTGTCACCGGTGGGCTTCAGAAAGGACCTCTTCATCCTCTGCAGGGACTCTCACAATGCTCTCCGATCAGGTTACACTTCTGGTCCACCAGAACCCCTCTCCACTTCACCACCTTGACCACATTATCCAGTGTCTTAATATACTGTACCGTCTCCTCCCTGCTTGGAAGACTTTGGGGTCTCTTCGCCGCCTGCTGAATAAAGTCCAAACGTCTCACCATGGTGCTCTCACAGGCACTCAGGCTGGAGCCCTGTGCCTCCCTCTGGCCCCTGTACATTTTCTATACATTAACAGGCATAGCAACATCCCTGGCCTTACGTGCCTTCCTCTAAGTATTTGCCACTCAAGTAAGCCCTCTGCCTTGCACATCCTCCCTGTCACCTTCGCTGGCTGGTTTCAGCACATGGCTTCCAGAGACAGGCAGCACAGAGAGAAGAGTGGCCAGGAAGGGTTCGCAGCTGTCGACTGCCTGCCAGTGTAATCACAAAAAGGATTGGCAGTGAAAATGAAACAAGTCACTTTCCCAGCATTCTGCAGTTGTATTCACATACACATTTTTTAAAAAAGGGAAAATAAAATCGCCACCAAAACTACTGACCGCGTATTTTTTGGCTGAAAGAAATAAAAGTGGAAAGGGCGGTAACTTCACTGAAATATGGCACAGGACTTTTTCCTGGGGGTTGTCCCAGTTCTATGACACTGTCGGGTTTTTTTCCTATTTATCTGTAGAGTTACCAAAAAAATCCTTTGAAAGCAACCTGACAGCAAAGAAATGTATATCTAAAAAAAGGAATTTTACCCGAAGAATGTTAGAAGAAATGCACTGCAATAAATAAAATGAGTTCAGGATTTCCTGAAATGTAATTTCTGGTTCTGTACAGACCACATCAACATGTTAATCTTGTTTACCAAAAGACTCAAACTCTTGGATCTCAGAATGTAAATAAAATCAACGGCGTAGATTGAAAAGATTCAAGTGAAATGTAAAATACCTTATAATCATCAAGAAAATAATTTTAGGTATTTGTGGCTGGTGCCTCTTTAGTTCTATGTAATTGATTTACAATTCTTGTCTCTAGGCATGAAAAGGGATTTTTTGAAGTATCACTGTCAGGCTTGGTAGGAGTCTTTGAAAGACTATATTTAGTTCTTATTAGATGAAGAAAATCAACAATCAGATCGTTTTCATTTTAGTGGGAATTTTACTGTAAATAACTCTCAGAATGAGATACAGTGTTTTAAAGTGATTTCTCAAGTGAGCTGTGCTCGGGATTAGAAATGTGTGCTAAATTTTCATCATCATTACCATCACCTCTCCCCATCCACCCCCCCACCCCCCCACACCCCCGGCAAACTCCCCAGCATATGTTTAGGAACTCAACTGAGATTTAAGTACATGCCATCTGGAAATGCATATGAAAACCTTTCCATATTTCCAAGTCTGGTAAGAGCAATGCCTCTTTCACGTGTCTTTAATACTAACCAATTCCAATGGGTTTCTGAACAGCAGGTATTTAAAGTACAGAAGGTCCCAGCAGCAAGATTATTTCCTTGGTCCTTTGATAAACCCTCTCAAGGTAATAGAGAAGAGAGCTTTAAATGCATAAACTGACTACTTTAGCAGTTTATGGTTAGACTCTAAATTCAGCTTGTAAGTCAGAATTAGCCTGGCAAACTCCTCGAATCACCCATAAATTACGATATAAACATTGGCTTGTATACACTGCACTACCTGCTTGGTGATTTTATCACTTCCTTTTTTTTTTTTTTTTTTTTTTTGCGGTACGCGGGCCTCTCACTGTTGTGGCCTCTCCCGTTGCGGAGCACAGGCTCCGGACGCGCAGGCTCAGCGGCCATGGCTCACGGGCCCAGCCGCTCCGCGGCATGTGGGATCCTCCCGAACCGGGGCACGAACCCGTGTCCCCTGCATCAGCAGGCGGACTCTCAACCACTGCGCCACCAGGGAAGCCCTATCTCCTTTAACTTTTGAGAGTCACTGCTTCTCTAGACGCCCCAGAATTCAGCTGCTTCATCCACAAAGCAGTCTCTTCCCAGTTCCTTGGCCACTGGAGATTTTTTTTTGGCATGTCGCTTTGTTTTCATTTTATTTTGCTTTATTGGTCAATGGCAAGAAAAGTCCTCAAACTCTTTCATACAGACATTTTGTAGGTTTGTCTAACTGTGTTGACTGCTCTGTGGCCTCTGGGACCTTGGCTGACTCTGTTCAGTGAGAATATTGAGAGAGATCTTTCTCATCTCCCCACTCCTCCACTTTCCTTTAAGAAAGAGTTTCATGTGGGTAACTTGTATGCACATGTGATGCAATTCCGCGTTCTAAGGTAAAGCCACTGTAAAAGGCAGTGTGTGTTGGGCAAGGGCTTTAGGCTAAGGAGCAAATGGGCTGGAATCCAGCCTAATCTTTGTGATCCAAGCCTTGTGCCCATGGAGCGGGAGCCTGATCATGGAGTCCTTTGAATTTTCCCAGAGGCCACTTCCCAACTGCCCTGGCTCTAGAAAATACCCTTCCTTTGTTTGTCTTGTTTGTAATACCTGGTTCTACTGCCCAGGGGACCAAGAGTTTGTGGGCATCTTTACCCTATTCTTTCTAAACAGGAGAATAGGGCAAACTCTATAAACCATGGCCAACCATATAGTTCCTACCTAACTACTCAGCTCAGCTGGCCAATTAGAGTCATTTCATGATGTTTGTTTGTTTGTTTTTTTTTTCCAGAAGCTCTTCATGATCTAAGCTGTTTCCTTTGATTAAATTATCAAATAAGATCCATGCAGGTTGGAGGAGTAGATCCTGGCTAGACTGGACCCTTAATGCTGGCCATGAAAATAAACACTGTGGTTAAGCTGCATTGAACAGATAAAACATTTTCTCATCCTTTTTTTTGGCTGCACACTCCAGCAAAGCATAGCAACTGGCCCACAAACATTACAGAGTAGCATCAGCAATCTAAAGGGTCAAGAGGTAATGGAAGAAGAGAGGCACAATCACAAAATCTGGCTCTCTACTTGACTTTTGGGACTATTTTTTCCTCTGGCTAATAACGGAGGTAACTGGGCAATTCCTTGCCTGCAAACTGGAACACTAAACATATGGGTGACGTCAGGGAGACATCTGATGAAAGTTACAGATAATTCCACTTCAAAGATAACTGTGTTTCCATTTCCAAATGCTTTAATCAACTGGTCCATATGCCTGCCTCCCCAACATAGGCCCTTGGGCGAACAGATATGTCCCATTGTTACAGGTAAAGGCCCAACACGTGGGAATCAGGCCATCAGTAACACCCCATGCCAAAGGCCATCTGTCTCTGGTGCCCCATACCCATACCCCATGCACGGGAGAAACTGTGAACGAAATAGACTTTTCTGGCAGTTGGATTCAAAAGGGAAAACATGAGACTTAGCTGAGCCACACAGCTTGCTAACTGCTCTTACAACCAGTGAACAGAGGAGAGTTTGCACTGGAACTCATGCTGCATTCCTGATCTGAGCAGAATGCTGGGACAGCAGCTGCAGTGACTGACAACAGCTGGAGGCCCAGCAAATGTCCTAAGGCATTGGTGCCAATTTAAGAGAACAAGGGGTGACAAGAAAGAAAGGTCTCTTCTGGGGACAGCCAGCTGGTGCACAATTTGGAACCAAGGCTCATGATCTCCTGGCAGCGGGGTTTATCCTACAGGCTGGTGGAACAATAGAGCTCTAGACCTCAGATCTGGGCCTCTCACTGTTGTGGCCTCTCCCGTTGTGGAGCACAGGCTCTGGATGCGCAGGCTCAGTGGCCATGGCTCACGGGCCCAGCCGCTCCGCGGCATGTGGGATCTTCCCGAACCGGGGCACGAACCCGTGTCCCCTGCATCGGCAGGCGGACTCTCAACCACTGCACCACCAGGGAAGCCCCTAGACCTCGGATCTTTTCAATTATGATCCTCTTTCATGATTTCACTACCCCTCCCCTTAGAAAAAGAACATATGGATTTTGTTGGAGGGGCTATTATGAAATGTATAGAGTGACAAAGGCAAAATAAGGCAAAGCACCCTTAAAAATGTCACATGGCTATGTAGATGGAAATGGGAGTGAGGTGGTGCCTTTGTAAACTTTTTGTTTGGTTGTCTGACGTTGCCAGTTACAGTTCATCTTTCATCCTAAAGGCAAAATACTATTCCATGACCAGGCAAGTTTTAAAATCCTGGTATGGAATAAATACTTTGGACGTATGGTGTTTTCTACATCCCAGCACCCTCTTTTTCATTCTGTACACACAACTGATGAATGAGAGCTGATTCAGGGAAGCAGATTAGCTAAAATGTCACAGAAGAAAACAATATCAAGTTGAGAAAGTTTTTACTGCATTCTTGAGATTCCTTAAGTGCTTTACATGATATATTATGCCCAAACTTCTACATCACCAAAACAAAGCATGACAAAAATGTGGAAGACTATCACCAAAGACGCATATGTTGCTCTACTCAAGTGATTGTCAAAAGCATTTATCGAAACTCATTTCCCTCAACTACTTTCCATCTAAATTTGCCACCTGGAGAGAACTAAATTCTATCCTCTCACCTTGTACTTTCCTGGGATGTAGGAATCTGATCCACAGTAAATGCAGTATGGGAAGTGTTTGTAGATATTGTGGGACCCATCATGCAGCAAGTATGGGAATAAGGAGAGATAATGTGAGTGTACTAAGTATTTTCTTTTGTTCAATCCATATTTATTGTGTACCTACAATGTACTCTAGAGCTGGCCAAGAGAAACAGGGGAGTCAAATAAAATGTAAATGTAGCTGCATTAAAAATGTGGGCTCGGGCTTCCCTGGTGGCTCAGTGGTTGAGAGTCCGTCTGCCGATGCGGGGGACACGGGTTCGTGCCCCGGTCTGGGAGGATCCCACGTGCCGCGGAGCGGCTGGGCCTGTGAGCCATGGCCACTGAGCCTGCGCGTCCGGAGCCTGTGCTCCGCAACGGGAGAGGCCACAACAGTGAGAGGCCCGCGTACCGCAAAAAAAACCAGAGAAACAAACAAACAAAAAAAATGTGGGCTTCCCTGGTGGCGCAGTGGCTGAGAGTCCGCCTGCCTATGCAGGGGACACGGGTTTGTGCCCTGGTCCAGGAAGATCCCACATGCCATGGAGCAGCTAAGCCTGCGTGTCTGGAGCCTGTGCTCTGCAACAGGAGAGGCCACAACACTGAGAGGCTCGCGTACCGCAAAAAAAAAAAAAAAGTGACATTTAATTTAATATGTTTTATCCAATATATCCAAAATATTATTTCAGTAGACTATCAATGTAAACATTTTATTTATTTATTCTTTTTTATACTGAGTCCTCAAAATTTAGTCTGTCTTTTACACTTTCAGCTTGTCTCTGTTCACCATCCACGTTTCAAGTGCTCCACAGCCATACAGAGCTAGTGGCTAACAAGTTGGCAGCATCTCCCTAGACAAACCAAACAATAACAAACCACCTCTGTGCCTTCCTGCCTTGCTTACTCGTTTGCTTGTTCTTTCTGCTGGAAAGTTCTCATACTTTGTCCATACATCAGACTTAACATGCATCAGACCTCAGTTTATGCCAATGTGGCAGAATAGTTAGCTGGTAAACGTATCTCTTATGAAATCCTAAGAAACGCTTGCTAAAACATAACAGCTACTCTTTGAAATGCATAGCTAGTAGTGTAAGACCAAAAGGAAAATTTCCAGAACCCAAAAGCAGACAGGGTGGAGGTGGTGGTACCTGAACTGCCAATGGGTTGGTCCTAGGCAACTGAAAAGTTTGGCTTCTACGTAACAAAAAAAGAGGCTTGGCAGAGATGCTCAAGACATGAGTTGGAGCTGAGATTCATCTCTAGCAATAGGACTAGAGAATGGTATTCCCACAGTAAAACATTGAATCTGGAAAAAAATTCTCCCTTAATCATAGGAGAAGACAAGAAGGATAAATAGGGAAAAGAATGTCCTCTTAAAAGTCACATCTATGCTTACTGCGAACAAACTAGTGGGGAGAGGGAAGGTACGATGGGCAAGATAGAGGTAGAGGATTAAGAGATACAAACTACTATGTATAAGATAAATAAGCTACAAGGATATACTGTACAGTACTGGGAATATAGCCAATATTTTATAATAACTATAAATGGAATATAATCTACAAAAACTCTGAATCACTATGTTGTACACCTGAAACTAATATAATATTGTAAATCAACTATATCTCAATAAAAAAAGAATATAGAAAACAATGTTTTCCGGCCAACTTGAATAGAAACTTCTAGGGATATAGATAAAACAGCCAAATGCTTAACTTACGGAATTTAAATTAATTTAGAAGCACATATGGATTTAAAATAACATTAATAAATCATGATAATTTGGGAAAAAATTCATATCTGTGGGTCTCTCCCCACTTAGGCTTAGGGTTCAAATTTAAACTAACATGTATGTTCCAGTAAAACCCAGAAATGCAACTGGGTGCAGAAGTAAGCACAAAATATCTCATTGTGGGGGGTAGGTACACCCTTATCCCAGGGCACACCATCAAAGATGAGTTCACAATTGTAAATTATAAACCAAATGAGAAAACAGTACATCTGGGGCAAGAGTTAGGTGACAGAACAAATAGCAGGATTAGACTTCCTCAAGAAATTCTCATAAAAGAAATATCAAAAGAGAGCTTGTAAAATAAATACACCCAACATATTAAAGTCATAAAAGAAGGCAGCAAAAACATGAGAAAAGAACAAAGATCATGAACCCAGGCAGATTAAGACAAATAACCAAATTGTACTTGAAATGATAAATAGTCATTCAATTAAAAAAAAACCCTCAATAATTGGGTTAAATAGTCACTTAGACCCAGTTTGAAGAAAATGTTAGTAAATTGGAAGAAAATGATCTATAATCTGATAACTAGATAAACTATCATTTAAGAATTATGTTGAATTCAGGGCATTTTTAGGCAAAGATTTAGAGTTTACCACTAAAACATCCTGTTAAAAACAGTACGAAAACATATTGTTTAGGAAGAAGAAAACGGAACCCAGAAGAAAAAAAAAGAGATAAGAGAAGGAATGATGAATAAAGAAATTGGTAAAAATGGGTTTATATATAAACAAACATCAACTGTTTAAAACAGGTATAATAATAATTATGACAATTTATTTGATAATATAAGAAAAACAGACCTAAAGAAACAAGAATAGGGGATGGAAATGACTGGAGTTAAAATGTTCCAAGTTTCTTCTGAGAACAGGATGCTTATTAGCTTTATAAGTCATATATGCATTAAAATTTTTAAGAGCAAAATTAAAAAAAAAGGAAATACTTAAAAAAAATAAATTTACTTATTTACATTTATTTTTGGCTGCGTTGGTGTGAGTCCTTACAGTTGGTCTTCATTGCTGTGTGCAGGCTTTCTCTAGTTGTGGCGAGTGGGGGGCCGCTCTTCATTGTGGTGCATGGGCCTCTCATGGTGGTGACTTCTCTCATTGCAGAGCACGGGCTCCAGGCGCGTGGGCCTCAGTAGTTGTAGCACACAGGCTCAGCAGTTGTGGCACACAGGCTTAGTTGTTCTGTGGCATGTTGGATCTTCCCGGACCAGGGCTTGAACCCGTGCCCTGTGCATTGTCAGGTGGATTCCCAACCACTGTGCCACCAGGGAAGTCCCTGAAATATTTTTTTATCTTTAAAATATGTAGAGAAGAAAGAGTGGACAAAGTAAACCCAATCATAACATTATGTGTCAGGCACCATACTAGACCCTGCAATCCCTAGAAAAAACCATATAGTTGATGAATAAGAAACATAGGCAAATATTTATGATACATGGAGAAAAGACCATACTAGACCCTGCAATCCCTAGAAAAAACCATATAGTTGATGAATAAGAAACATAGGCAAATATTTATGATACATGGAGAAAAGACACAAAGTGAGAGTATGCTGGAAGGAATGATTTATTCTGCATAGAACATTCAGGGAAGAATCAACAAGGAATCCTAGAGCAGCAAAGAAATACACGAGACACATGTCCAGTGCACAACAGTTCCATGTGATTAGCGGTGACACACTGGACCACACGGGTCGAGAGCAGTAGCTTCCAACTTGATGTTCTGTGTATCAGTGCCCAGGGACATTTAGGTGGGGTATGTGATATATTTTCTGCATTCAGTTGAGTTTTGTAAATCCTAGGATGAACAAAATTAAACAAGTGTCTAAGCTGCAGAGCTTCTCAAAGTTTTCAATACATACATCCTCCCAAGAGGGGATGTAGTATATAATCCTTCACAAACATATTTGCTCATGTACTACTTTTTGTCTACCCCACACCTGATAATGCCTCCCAGAAAAATCTGCTGTGGAATATCAGTGTGAGGAACACTGGTTTCAGTCATAGGGAAAACTCAAAGGACTTGGGAAGATAGAAAGTTGGAAACACAGGCAAACATCAGATCAGAATCTTATCTGTTAGGCTAAGAAGTTTGGGTCTCGCAATAATAAGGAGTATGAAGCCCTGAAGATATCTGAGCAGGGGCGTGAGATGTAATGGCTCTGGGTCTCCAAGGTGGCCTATAAAGCTACGATGCACTATGGCTGCCGCTCCCTAGGCCAGATTTGGCGGAGTCCTTACAGTGACTTTCTAGGGTCAGGGTTGGATGCTTTCCCCTAGTTAAACACAGACAAGGCTAACTTCTCTCTTATCAGCTAATCATGCAGTCATTCCTCCTTAGTGGGCGACCCAATTGAGACAAGAGGAAAACAAAATTCCCAAATTGAGGGACCAAGGTCATGGAGAGGTTTCCCCCTGATTCTGAAACAGTTTGGTTCAAAAGGAATTAGAGCATGCTCATAAGCCATGATAAATGACAAAATCCTCTGGAATACATGATGTACAATTGAGGATAAGGGCCCTAAGTGTTCTACAGACAATGACTTTACTTTTTCTGAAAAATGTCTTTTATTTTTTGAATAGGTCATATATTCACATTGTTCAAATTACACACACACACACACGTGCACACATACTGTTATATATGGAAATGCCTCAATTCTGCTCTTCTTCTATGTAGCTCCCATCACTTTTACATCAGAGGCTGGGTAGCTAGTGTCTAAACCTGCTTCTTCTTCGTCTTGGCACACAGATTACAATTCCCAGCCTCCCTTGCGACTGGATACAGCCATGTGATTAAGTCCTGGTCAGGAGAATATGAGTCACTTCCTTGCCTGGTCCACAACAAACTCCCACATTCATCCTCCCTTTCTTTTCCCAACTGCTGGCTGAATGTCGACACCTAGAGCAACCTTGGAAGCCACGTAATTAGGAAGGTGAGGTCTCTATCAGCCTTGGTCCCTGAATGACTGAATGGAGCGGAGTACTCTGCCCTGCCCCCGTTGTTTGGATTGTATGGATATACTCCCATTGCTTTAACCAGTCTCTCATTCATGGACACTAGACTAGACACAGCTTTTTAATCTTCCCTGCACTAGCATTCTTAAAGATCATTAGATAGTTAATGAGCTTAGAATATTGTTTGGTCCACTCCTGCTTGATCAAGATGTACATCTAGTGCAGTCAATCTGACAGGAACATAAAGCTAGAATAGAACAGATGATGGTGACAAGGCTGAGAATACTTTGCTACTGATAGACACCCTGTTGAAATCTCACTTTGCATACTGAGTACACAGTGTTGGGACCAGCTGGAACCCCAAAGCCCCTGTGTGGAATTAATCATATTACTGCATAGAGTACTAGACAATTGCTCCATTCAAATGTCACTGATGTCATGTGAAAAAAAGCCTGATGGGTTCACATTTGGCATTCATTAAGAGGTAGTGGCTGGAATTAGTTAGAATCCTTGATGATTAATCTGTGATATGCATGGCCACAAATGGTGCTCGGTCACTCAGCCAGATGTTTTTTATGGACCCTTCTGAAAGACTGGGGCATGTCTCAGAAACCATTTGCTTAGTCATTTAACTAGAGTGCTTGCTTTTGCCAATAGCCTGACAGTTTAAAAAAGAATAAAAGCCTGTTCCCCACTGGAAGTTTCTGGAATTTTGCCATTATCATTACATACAGCGCTCTTAGGAAATTCCAGTTTTATGGCTCTTTCGATAAATGGAGTGTGAATTTTACTGTCAGGAGAGAGCACTAAAAAACAAAGTAATAAAAGAAAGCAATAATGCAGTACCATGCTCTTTAATATCCTTCTTTAAAATTAAATATCGATTATGATTTTGCAATTTATTTTCAAGCAAGAACTGTTGAGTATTTGAGCCTCTGGACCTTAGGGTTGGTGCTGGGATTATGGTGAATATGAATGCTTCTTAAATTTAAAACACTATAAAATTCCCAAAGGTAATCTTGACACTTCACTTCATTTCATGTTTTTTAACAGTGAAAGCATCATTTCAAATAAAAAGTCCTTGCCAATAGAGCTCATACCCTAAAAGGTAACCAATTATTTATTGGACTTTCTTTGATACAATGACATTAATTTAGGAAAGATTCAGAAATCAGCAATCAAAAATAACATTAAGATTTACCAAAACCAATATCATTTATTGATATTAAAATATGCCATAATCATTAATGATTACTTACTTTCTCCACAAGTAATTAGGAAGCATTTGATTCTAAGAATGGGTGGCCTAGATATTTTCATAGCTATTCTTGCAGTCACCCAAGAGCTAGCTGCATTTTAATGGAGCAGCTGACTATACATAACTTGTGAACACATTGATATCCCCTTAGATAAAAGGTTCTTCAGAAACCACAGAATGCACATATTTCCTTGAAAAAAAAGGGCAAGCATTTTCCCTGGATTCTACCCTGGTTACCTAGTATGTCATTTCCTTGATGAAGTTTATAGAAACAAGCTCTATCCCCTTGCAATTCCAAGTATCTTCCAGATCATCTCTACTGATATAGCTTATATTCTCTCAAATACCATTGGAGAGGCTATACAATACACACCAGACATCCTCCTTCACAGACTCACAGTCAGGCATACAAGACATATGGCAAAACAGCCTCTCTGCACCTCCTTCTTCAGCTCTTGTTCAATTTATGAAAAGCTTTAAATCAGAGTACCCTTTAACTCTTTTCACATTAGTAGTTACAACAAGGAAGATGCTAAGTTCTTTTTCATGTACAGTAGTTTGTATCTGTTACTCCCATACTCCTAATTTATCCTTGCCCCTCCCCTTTCCCCTTTGGTAACCATAAGTTTGTTTTCTGTGTCTGTGAGTCTGTTTCTGTTTTGTACAATATATAGATTCATTTGTATCATTTTTTTCTAGATTCCACACATAAGTGCTATCATACAATATTTGTCTGACTTCACTCAGTATGATAATCTCTAGGTCCATCCATGTTGCTGCAAATGGCAATATTTCGTTCTTAATTAATTTTTAAATTAAAATTTTAGTGTACAGAAAAGTTTAAAAACATTGCTCTTACTGCTGTTACTGGTTTTATAGAAGTTGGATAACCTTAACACGACATAGAACTGGACTTCACAGTTAGTACTTATTTGGGCAGGAAAAATTACTGGTAATACATCAGCAGATCAGTCAAAGATAATTCCTTCACAAATAATGGGATCAAATGTTAAAGCTAGTCCTATCAATCAATGGAGTGAAAAGGCAAACTACAGAATGGTAGAAAATATTTGCTAATCAAATATCAGATGAGTTAATAGCCAGAATATACAAAGAACTACAATAACAAAAAACCACGTGACTCAACTGAAAAACGGACAAAGAACTTGAATAGACATTCTTCCAAGGATGATATAGAAACGTCCAACAAACATATGAAAAGATGCTCAACTTTACTAATCATTAGAGAAATGCAAATCAAAACCACATTTTCACCTCACATCCACTAGGATGGCAACTATCAACAAAACAAAACAAAACAGAAACTAACAAGTGTTGGCAAGGATGTGGAGAAGTTGGAATTCTTGTGCACCAACGATGGGAATGGAAAATGGTGCAGCCACTTTGGAAAACAGTATGGCAGATTCTCAAAAATTAAAAATAGAACTATCATATGATCCAACAATCCCAATTCTGGGTATATACTCCAAAGAATTGAAAGCAGGATCTTGATGAGATATTTGCACACCCATGACAATAGCAGTATTATTCACAATAGCCAAGAGGTGGAAGAAACCCAAGTGTCCATTGATGGATGAATGAATACATACAATGTGGTGTATACACACACACACACACACTCACACTCATACATACAATGGAATACTACTTAGTCTTAAAGAGGAAGGAAATTCTGTCACATGCTACAACATGGATGAACCTTGATGACATTACGCTAAGTTAAATAAGGTAGTCACAAAAAGACAAATACTGTATGATTCCACTTGTATGAGGTATCTCAAGTAATCAAATTCATAGGAACAGAAAGCAGAATGGTGGTTTGTAGGAGCTGGGGGCAGGGAGGGGAAAATAAGAGTTATGATTTAATGGGTACAGAATTACAGTTTTGCAAGACGAAAAAGTTCTAGAGATAAGTTGCACAACAATGTAGATATACTTAATGTTACTCAATTGTACACTTAAAAATTGTTCAGTTGGTAAAATTTATGTGTTTTTTTACAATTAAAAACTTAAAAAAATTATAAACAAAGCAAAAGAAAACACAGTCCTTTTGGCCAGTCTAGGAAACCACAGTTATGAAAAGTCCCTTAGAACCCTATGGCTCCCAAAGGCCATGGCTCCCAAAGGTATGTATTCATCTGATCAGAGCAACTTTAAGGTAATGAAAGTTACCTTTTACTTTCAACAACTCTCCACAATTTAACTCAAAAAGCCATAGCTCCAATATGTTTAATAACTGTGAGGTTGTCAGGCACTTTTTCTTTTAAAGCTGAGTGAACAATAAAGGGACAAAACTGAAATTTGCTGAGAGTGGAACTTAAATATTCTCACCAAGAAACAGATGAATGAATAAATGGGTGAATAAGTTAGTAAGGTGATGGATGTTCATTAGCGAGATGGGGAGAATCCTTTCACAATGTATATCAAATCACCAAGATGTACACTTTAAATAGTTTACTATTTTATATGTCAATTATACCTCAATGGAGCTGAAAGTTTAAAAGAAAAAAGGGATGTAACTGAAAATGTTTACTTCGAGTTAGATGTCCGCTCCGGCTCTGTGGAATGGAGGACTTGGCCCTGGCCCATCTTACGAGTCCGCTTAGTGTGAGCCAGAATACATGGCTCCAAATCAGAGGTCCTTTCTGCTGCTGCTAACTGTTCACCTTCACAGCCTTCAAGGTCAGAAACACCTGAGTCCTCAATACAGTTTACTCTAAGAAGAATGCCCTGGAATGCTTAGTAGATGAACAGAGATGAGGACACACAGAAGTTAATTATGCATTTAATATCAACGCGGAAAAGTGCATGTATTCCTAAGCCCCAAGTGGTAAGAGAAATCTAAATCCCATAAAATGGCACTGTTGCTTCAGGAGATGATACTAGTTATCAGAACATGGCATAACAAGGCAGTGACCCTCATTACTCTCCTCAAGGCTACATCCCCGCACTGATTCATTGGAGTCTAAGTCCAAGTACATGCGATACTCATAATGAAGTATGGATGGCATTCGGTGGTATGCAACTGAACCCTTGAGTCAAAAAGGAAAGATAATAGATATTATAAATAAATAAATATTAAATAGAAATAAATATTAAATAGAAACACAAATTTATATATAAATTTAATTTAAAATTAAATGTAAATTAGATATAAAATATTAAAACAATGAAAGCAATGTATTTTGGTATGTACTAAGAAAATAATTTTCAAGATATTTTAAGTGTCACTTCATTTAACAAGGCTTCTTCTGTGTCTGTTACATGCAAAACATTGTACTAAGCCGTGGGCCAGGCCTGGGGGAACAAGCAAAGCTAAATAACACAACACAATAGGGCAGTTAAAGGAAGAGCTTCATCACTGGGTTGTGTGTAATGATGTCTTAAAAGATAAAAGGTTTAGAAAAAATGAGAATTGAGAGGTGGGTGAAAAGCTGGGAGGGCATTTAGGACTAAGAGAGTAACATAAACAAAGCTGTAAAAGTACATAAATGTGAAGTACGTATGAAGAATACTAAAGATCAATAGTAAAAGCATAAGGAACAAAAACAAACATATGGTTGCCCTTTCCACTCTGGCAATATTTTATTTTAAATTTGCCTGTGGGGCTGTGCTTGTCTTGTTCATTGCTGTACTTTATAAGTTTCTGGCATATAGTAGGTGCTTGAAAAGATCTATTGAATGAATGAACAAAGATGAAGCTAGAAAAGACAGTGGAGGGGCCAGATCATGACTGCCCTTGACTGCTAGGTTTAGTATTTGATGTTTCGGTGTGCGGTGAAAAACATGCAACATAAAGTTGTGTTAAAAACATTCACATTTTTGTGTTAAAATCTCTAGAAGTTTTCCAGTGTGCAAAACAGAAACTGTACCATTGAACAACAACTCCTCAGAGAGTACTTGGATTTTGTTCTGTTGGCAATACTATATCTCTGAAAGTTTTTGAGAAAGACTCCTGCATTTTGGGAAGTAACCTGTAAGTAAGGCTAAAGGTGTGTTAGAGAATCAACTGGTTCCATGAAGGGAAAACCATTAGGTGGTTAGTGAATCTCTATAGTGAACTGGCCATTTTTATATTCCTATTTTGTTAAGGAAAATCCCAAGTGCAGCATTTTTGTTAGAATTGTTGATATATACATTTTTCTGAAAAATATTTTTAAAATATTTTTAAATTTAATTTTTATTTTATATTAGAGTATAGTTGATTTACAATGTTGTATTAGTTTCAGGTGTACAGTAAAGTGATTCAGTTATACATATACCAATATCCATTCTTCATCTGAAAAATATTGATAATGTTCATGTCACATTTAATTTTTTAAAAAAGAAATTATTCAAAAGAATATCCTAATATTAAACAGCACAGCACAAAATAAACATTCTTAATTATATCTATCTATCTATCTATCTATCTATCTATCTATCTATCTATCCATCTATCTCACCTAAAAGGCCCTTAGTGCAAAAGTGCTACATGTCATGGACAGCTGATTTGAGTGTATTTCCAACAAGCACTCCACCAGCCTCACTCCCAGCCTTTCACGCTCCCATGCTTTTGGCCTCGACCCAGTATTTAGCACAGATGAATCAGCATCTCATTTATTTCCTGCATACAATTCTTTTATATGACATAAGAAGAAATGCTATATAGCGGGGGTTGTAGAAGAAATTATAGACTGGCCGGTTGTCCTTATTTACTCCCATGGAAACAGTACTCTATTTTTAAATTTTTTAAAATTTTTGGCTGAGTTCGGTCTTTGTTGCTGCGCACGAGCTTTCTCTAGTTGTGGCGAGCGGGGGCTACTCTTTGTTGCGGTGCGCGGGCTTCTCATTGCGGTGGCTTCTCTTGTTGCAGAGCACAGGCTCTAGGCATGCGGGCTTCAGTAGTTGCGGTGTGCAGGCTCAGTAGTTGTGGGGCACGGGCTTAGTTGCTCTGCGGCATGTGGGATCATCCTGGACCAGGGTTCAAACCCGTGTCCCCTGCATTGGCAGGCGGATTCTTAACCACTGCACCACCAGGGAAGCCCCTATTTTTTTTAAAAAAGTGATATTCCACTTAAGGTTTTTTGTTTTTTGTTTTTTTTTCGTTTTTGTAAGTAAGACCACTTCTACTCATCATCTTCCTACTAAATCATCCCTTAGCTTTTTAGAAAGCATAAAAGCTAGCGCCCTAAATGTAGTGCAGATCACTGCAACAGCCAGCATAAATTCAACTACCCTACTTTAAGTCAATACTTCATCACTTATAAAGACTAAGAGACCAAGAAGAGTGTTTACAGGGAAAACTTTAATGTGTGGATAAGCTAATAACAAGAGAAATCAATTTCATTAAGAGAATTTGGAAGAAGACAGAAAACATAAACAGTCTGATGAGAATATCAGATCTGCATTTTCCTCTGAAGGAAATGAAATAGTTCAAGGTTTGGAATTTCCAAATTACTTTGAAGGCGTTTAGTCCCAGTTTCCCAATAAAATAATATAATTTATTTTCTTTCTTCATCATGTAAACAGAAGCCTGAACCATTTTTGCAACAGACTGTTAGATCAAAAAAGCATTTTTCCCAAGATAGAAAGTTAAGGAGCTCAATGCCAAGGACTAAATTACTTCCAGCTGTAAAAGTTGATTTCATTTTTCCTGGGAAAGCTGGTATCAGCGGAATTCAATGCCATTTGTGTAGCGTCTAAGAAAGGACATATCAATGGAAGATTAACAATGCAAATGCTAGTGGGCCCCCTGTACACATATAGAATTAACCATAGTCTTAAAAAAATTTAAGTTCCCACCTAATATATCTATGCTAGAGGGATTTACCTTTCAAAACAGCCAACATGCAAACAAGCATATATACTAACAAGCTGAAATATAAATAATTGTTTATTTGCTAAGTTAAAGTACTTATAGTTTATAGAATTTAAATTCTATTTGTAACACATGCAGAGAAGGGACACTCTATTTTGGACCCCTACCCTGAGAAATCTGGGATGTCGCATTAGTCCCCATGGTGCTTCAGGTGAAGAGAATTTTTGGCTGATTTTCAGGTCTCAGAATAAAATTCCCAAAGAGGGAGGATGAAGACTTCTCTCCATCTCTGGGAAACACACTGGAGACAGTTGGGGTGTGTGCTGTACACTGGGCTATTCCTTAGAACATGACATTCGGTGGCGCCAGTTAAATATCTTCCATCTTGTCCAGAGGACTTAGTCCAAGAAATCAAGAAAGAAGGCTGAAAAATTGACAGAGCTGGCAGCTTCTTTGGGTGCTAAAGTCTGAATGTTTGTGTTCCAAAATTCACACACTGGAATACTAACGCCCAGCGTGATGGTGCTAGGAGGTGGGGCCTCTGGACCGGGTGGAGCCTCATGAATGGGATTTGTGCTCTTATAAAAGAGACCCCATAGAGCTCCCCAGCCCCTGCTACCAACTGAGGATACAAGAAGTCTGAGGCCCAGAAGAGGGTCCTCATCCTATCATGCTGGCACCCTGATCTAGGACTTCCAGAGCTGTGAGAACTAAATTTCTGTTGTTTATAAATGACCCACTCTGTTGTATTTTGTTATAGGAGCCCGAATGGATTGACATTTGGGGACCTAATAACAGCTTTCAAAAGAATCTCTTTCACATTTGATGGCAGTTAAGAGCATAGAAATGACTTAAAACAGTACGAGATTGGCAAGAGGAATCTGGAGAAGCACTGACAATGGCCACAGAAGCAGAAAGAATGAACAGGAACGGGGGCCATCTTGTCCTACTGCGGGCTGAGGGCCTCAAGTGAGGCCCCCAAAACCAGAGGAGGGAGAAGATGACCAGAAGCAGGACATGGGCAATAGCCAAGCCCTTGGGGAGAAGGGAGGAGGCTCTGGGGGGTGGCCTGAAGGTCTTATGTGGATGACAGATTCAGAGTTCAGGAAGATGAGCCCCTATAATTGGTACCCAAGCCCACCCAAGACACTGTCTACCCTTAGGAAGGATGCAAAAGCCCAAGTTGCATCTGTGCAGTGGGTGGGAACAAAATGTGGGAATAACAGTTCCAGAAAACAAAGCAGAGGTGCTTGGAAAAACTCCCTGCACTTCCCCTGCTTGTGGTTTGCGAACACGTATTGGAGGAAGATATCCCTTAAGAATCTCTTTAGTGAAAAGCAGGTGAAGTCCAAACAGGGACCACAACATTCTAGACATTGGTATGGAGCAAGAGATAACCTAAGACCAGTTTCAATGGTTAAAGTTAGTGGGTGATTCGCTCAGCAGGGGAGAAAGGGAGAGTAAGTGCAAACAAAGGACGGCAGAGGAACTGCACGCAGAAATGATACCCTCACTGAAACCCACGTTACCAAAAAATTATACTTCTCACATAAATACAGAGCTGCACCTGGCCCAAAGTCCCCAGATGCCAATATTCTGTAAAATACAATTCGAAACCTCTGACCAGGAGAATTTTTCAAACATATTTCCTTTGTGGGCTGTTTTAGCATAAAAAAAAGTTCCATGGATTACTTTTGCTTGCCACTGGGAAGAAAAATTAAGAAAAAGAAACCACCACAGAATTCATGGAAAGTACATCACTACTTTTGAGGAGATGCCAATAAGATGATATTTGCTTTAAATCAACTATAATGTAAGAAAATAGGAAAGAACTGAATAAAGCTTTCAAATGTATAGATTATATAGATGAATTATAGTATATTATATAGATGAATACTATAAGTAGTATATGACATTAAGCCTTGGACCATCTGCAGAACTACCATGAACTCTATCTCAAGAAATAAGTCTCTGATGAGTGCAATTCATTCTTAGGAAATGACAGGCCCCACAGATAATATAAGATCTAACTTATTTTCAAAGAATGTTTCATGAAGGTATATCTTGATAACTAAAGAATTATGTATATAATTGTAGGTCTCAATGGGGCTCATACTAGAAAGATACCTACTTTCTCTATGAAAAGTTAATGATTCAAGAATATTAAATCATCAGTAAAAATTAAACAGGTATTTATTGGACATGTTCTGGCAGCTGACATTTGCAGTTCACCTTCCTATAATAAAGTGAGAAAAAAAATCAATAAAACCCAACAAGCTCCAGTGAATCAGAGAAATTCAATTTACTTAACAGCATCTTGAAGGAAACATTGTGCATTTGGAGACTGTCAGTCTCACTGCATAAAATGTTGAGCTTCATTTTATCTAAAGAATTAGATTGTTCAAGACAAACAAAATTTTAAATTAACCAGATTAAACAAAGGGCAATTCAACACCTCCAGGTCTCTCTACTTCGACATCAAATGCCCCTGACATTATTATGAAAGAACAAACTATTCCAAAGTTCTGAGGCATTTCAAAAACTGGGTACTTTCTCAAAGTTCAGCTAGTTTCCTGAGTTGGTTTTCTTCCCTTGAGGCTCTTTCTACGCAAGAATGAGATGAGTCTGAAAAAATGCAATTTGGCTCCATGACTGCATTCTTGATTTTTCACTATGTCCTAAAGCAAACAAATCCTAAAAGCTCTAGGATGGCAAAAGATCAGCAATTGCTACCAGTAACTACAAAACAGAAAACCCAGTACCAGAATATATAAACTGAAAAATAAAAATCAGAGGCAACTGGTAATTTCTATTGAAGGCAGTGATTTTCATCTCCTGCGCAGATGTTCAACTTCCTTTTCTGATATTCATATATTCACTCTCTTTCCCTCCATCCCTCACTCCCTCCCTTCCTCTGTGTGTGCCGGGGGGCTGGTAGGGGTGGCGGTGTCTGTCCATTTTTCTTTACATCCACATCAAAGGCACACACATAAAGCACTCTCAGGAAAGGTTTTGAAGTCTTTGAACCTTGTCTTTAGCAAACTCTTCCAGGTAAACTGAAAGGAGGGGTAAACATTTCAGGGAAGACTTCGGTAGAGTCGTATGACAATCTTCTCAGACCGAAATTGCGTTTCAGTGATCAAGTCATTTGGGGGAAATGCTTTGACTTTTTATTGGAAAATACAATCTGAGGATCAGTATGTAAAAAAACATTCAAATATATAAATAATTCCTTTGTGGGTAGTGACCTTGCAAATAAATAACACAGACCCATTTGGAAAGGAAAACTAGAAATCTTCCCAAGATCTAGGTAGGTAACTAGCAAAGAAGAGAGTGCAGGTTTTAAGACACACAAAACCTGGTGTGTTTGTGAAGGAGAAGGGGCAAGCCACACAGAGGACTGACTTCTGAGTCTCTCTGATAAAGGCAAGATGCCAGTCCACACCTAAATGACAGCAAAGAAGTGTTTCTAGAAGTTTACTATTAATATGACAATGGGTCACTTTTTTATGCAAGAATTCATCAAGTATTCATCACTCCTACAAATAGCTAAGCAAAAACATTCGTTTCAAAATGCTCAGTAATATTAGAAAGAGGAAGCCCGATTCTAGGCATTCCCTGTCAAATTCACATGATACACGAGGTTTAACATCCTGTGTACAGAAGTTCTGCACAGGGAGACTAAACATATATAAACACTTTCTTCTTATCATCAATACATTCTTGGCATCTGAGTCCAGGTTTGGACGTCTATTCTCTTGTACTGTTAACCAGACTAGCTATGGGTGTTCATGCAGAATTAAGTTATTTTAGGAGGGTAGAAAATTGAAGGTTGGTACAAGGGGAAGGGAGGCTACTTTGATAGGACTGGCTGAACATTGGTTGGGTGGTTCAATTACCAGCCAGTTTCTGACTCCAAGGAACACAGTGGTTTGATTGGTAATCATTCCTTTCTGTACCATGAAAGAGAGTCAAAAGAGGTCATCTTCCAAGTAAGAGGATGTGCAGAAGTGAAAATACTACTCAAGATTCATGGACCACAACCTTGATTTCAGACCCGTAAAATAATCTCCCCATCCTCAATACACACGCAACAGCGTTAAGGTTACCTCGAAGGATCAGAAAGACTCCAAAACAACCCAAATTTGAGCAGCACTTAGGTTCTTTACATTATCTTATTTAAGCCTCATAACATCCTTGTGCGGCATGTAGTAGTTTTGAAGTCAATATAGTCTATTGATATCGATCAAGATTTCCTTCTCTTCTTTATGTAAATGAAACACACATATGCAAAGTAACCCTACATATTTCCAAAGGATGCATGCATAATTAAGATGATAGTGCAAACATATCATAGAGGATGGCTTTTGGAAGGGGGAAGGAGTGCACATAACATATAATGTTAGCAAAATGCCAGCAAAATGCTTTATTAATGATTATGAAATTCATCCCAATAGAATTCCCATTTTACAGATAAGAAAACCAGTAGCTTTGAGAGGTTAAGAAACCTGTACAAAGGCATTTGGCTAAAAAGTGTTGGTTCCAGGAAGGCAAGCCATTTTCTGACTCATTAAGCTTTACTTAAACTCCTAACACTGATGTACTGGACTAGAATTCAACACTGTTCAATCAAAATAGGAGACTTCACAGAAACATCTTGTCAAATGGAAGGTCACACCAGCCCTTTCACTCTCCAAAGTGTGGATGCCAGACAAACTGGATGAGCACTTCAAAATCATTTTCTTCAATACAACAAACCCTAAATTAAGTTCAGTGAACCCTTACTAGGGCCTGACTCCATTCAAATCACTCTGCTTTGGATTCTGGGTTCTAAACATTTCTGAGTCAATGACTTGCCTAATTTCAAGCAATTATGCTGATGTAGTAGCCTATGAAGTGTACAGACCCATTATTATAATCACTTTTAGATAAATAATCCCAATAAAGGATTCTCCTAGTCCTCAAGTATAAATATCTTTAGAATATATGCTATAAGAAATTGAAATTCAGATACACCATATTTCTTGGTCAAGGTTTCCACATGGAAGGTTGAGTTGAAATAAATTACAAGTGTAGAGGAAAAATGATTTAATAGGAAAGCAGAAGAAAAGGGTTAGGAGATATTTAGGAGACGGATAGAAATTGGAACATTTTAAAATTACAAAAATGCTGGCATTAATTATGATCCTAAGATGGGATTCAGTACAACAGGCAAAATGTTATCAAATAACAGCTTGTTCTGATTGATAGCAGATAAAATTTTTTCCCTCTTTCTTATAACTTTGGATGGGGGCTGGGGGGAGCTATATTTCTACAAAGGTTTCAAATGTTGTCTCCTACCTAAACAGATACTAACACTCCTCTTTAAATAGAAGGCGTTCTTTTCTGTTACTCACATTTATGGCTGGTCTAGAGTCTATTCTTTGGTTGCCAAAGTTTGGGACAGGTTATATAAACTTGTTATTGAAGCATTCTAGGAAATACACAACCACAAGTCTGGGAGGAAGCTGCAGAGTAGACTTTGCTTTCGTAAAACTGTACTTTACTGACACCCACCAGGGCCAAAATTGAAGTTCCCACTTGATGAGTCATTGGTTCCATATCTTTGGAAGCATGGCGTATGAAGAATTCTTTTCAAACTGCTGACTGCTTCCTCAGCTTCTGAACATCTGTGTTGCCCTGTTCCCATGACCACTTTTATTTTGTATTTTGCCAGCTGAAGATTAATTCAAATCAAAAGGCAATTCATCATGCTCAGTTTTCTCCACATTTATTTCATTGGTAAGGGAATTACTGCCAGACAGTACAGTCATGTGGCCTCATAATTCCTGGGCCTAGGTAAGAGGAGGTATGTTTGTTATTCCTTACAAACAGATGCAAGGAAAAAAGGAGACATCTTGTTTGTTTCACCTGGTTTTCAGCACACTGTAGGATCCTATCATTTTCTTTGCCTTTTAAATCCTAACTTTTGCCCTACTCACCAATTTAAAAAAATGGCCCCTCCTTACCCCGCAACTAAAAGAGCACACAAAAAAACACTCAAACTCAGTTTTAAAGTCCAGTTCAGAGTTTCTCAGGCTCATGGGAGCACAGTGTGTGTGTGTGTTTGTGTGTGTGTGCACGCGTGTGTGTGCTTTAATATTTCACAGCTTGCCTACATCTGAAATAAATTCAGAAAACATAAATGGGGGATTGGCTTTCTAAAGGCGCTAGTTTTTAGCTTTGTTAAAATGTTGTGACAGGGGCTTCCCTGGTGGCGCAGTGGTTCGGAGTCTGCCTGCCAATGCAGGGGACACGGGTTCGAGCCCTGGTCTGGGAGGATCCCACATGCCACGGAGCAACTAAGCCCGTGTGCCACAACTACTGCGCCTGCGCGTCTGGAGCCTGTGCTCCGCAACGGGAGAGGCCGTGACAGTGAGAGGCCCGCGCACCGCGATGAAGAGTGGCCCCCGCTCGCCGCAACTGGAGAAAGCCCTCGCACAGAGAAGACTCAACACAGCCAAAAATAAATAAATAAATTAAAAAAAAAAAAAAAATGTTGTGACAGTATTCTGACCATGTCAAATGCCTTCAACATTTCCTGCTGAAGGAAGTTTGACCTCTTCCTGCACTCCCACAGCGTCAACAGGGTGTTTATTTGCAGCAGAGAAAGGCAGAGGCTGGTCCTGATCTGGGCTGGTAACTCTGAGCACATTCCCAGGACTGATCAGAGATAGACACACACAAAGATGGAGACTCATGGGATAAACTTTTCATCATAAATAAACAAATTCAAGTAAAATATCAATGGATATTGGTTATAAATCATTTTACCTTGGGGAAAAAAAGAGAAAATGGGAGCCAAATAAAGATTTTTTTAAATGCCCAAATGCCCCCAAAACAAAAAAATCATGTCAAATTAAGTTAAAAATAGACGCCAGAAACGTCTTTATACAATTGACTTTGTTCTTAAATCATATGCACACGATTATCTTCCAGGGATCACAGTCAGAGACAAGTAAGGCTACAGACAGACTGACCCTGAAAAGGGCCTCATCAATCTTTGTTTGGTAAAGGTACCCTGACTCTCTCCATCGCTCCTTCTGTTAAAATGGTATATTGTTTTTTCATCGATGAATTGAATGTATCCTATATTTCCACAGGATGTCATTTTTCTCTTGTCACTCAAAGGTGGTCAAAGCTGTCACTTCTGTAACGCAGAATTACCCAGGAAGCCCCCTACCAGCAATTAACCAGAAGAGAAGCAAATAGAACAATAAGAGGATGATGCCTGAGATACACAAGGTATCACAGAGAGGACCAGGAAAAAACCCAAATCAAGGAGTTGTGACCCACTTTCTGGAGGGTCTTTAAAGAACAAGATCTCCTCTGCACCCTACGTTCACTTTCATGGGCTCATTAATCCATGTCATATAAAGCTGTATCTTATACTCCATGGAAAACAAAGTCTTAAATGGAACCAGTGAAATCTATTTACTGTAACACACCATCACTTGGCTGAGAATGTGTGGGGAACGAGTGGCAGGGTAATTCACAGCAATTGCCACCCAGGAAGCTAAAAGAAGCTGCTGGAAATACAATGAAATGCAAGGTCTCCAATCAGCTATGTTCTGATGGAATGTTACCGATATAATATTTCATATTCATGGACCACTGGGGAACAGAGCCCACAAGAAGACCCATCTTGGCATGCAGCCATCCAGGATGGGCCAGAACTGTGTGTGAGTGACAAAGAACTGGCTGTTGTAATTTTGTGAAGATGAAGAAGAAAGTATCTTTGATACATACAGCTTTGTGGAAGCTACCTAGCTATAACAAGATGATGAAAATCAACATAATTCTTCTCTCATCTCTCACTCTCTCTTCTGATAAAATCTAAGAACCAGGGTAGAAGTAACAGACTTCCAAAATAAAAGAAGCAGTCAGGCCTGATATTCAGCCACAGGCAGCACCAGGCCAACTGTTCATGGTCGGCCCCTATTTTGAGAGACAGGTATTATGAAATATTGTCAATAACAGTTGTGCCTCAACTAAGGGATGACAAAAACCTTAGAAGTATGAAGCAAAGGGGAGAATAGGAGAAGCTAGGTATTTCAAGGGTTTATATTTTGCTAATAGTGAAAGAGGAAGTATAGTCTATCATTAAGTACTAGAGATAACAATTGAAAAGTAGCCAACAAAATCAAGGACATTAGTTTTAAAAAATCTTAAGAAATAGATGTAGAGAGAAGAAAAGAAGTGGCACATTTGAGAGGAAAATGGTAAAAATAAGAGCTGTCAGGACAACAGAATTAAGGGAAAAAAAGGTTAATGGAAGAGAAAAAATTTTACGAAGGTTTTAACAAGTAAAGGGTTAATTTCAAGTAAAATAAAAAAACATTAAGAAATATTTTTTTAAATTAAGACATTAAAAAAAATTTAAAATAAGACAACCATCAAAACCCCAATGGATAAGTGGGTAAGAGATTCAAAAATTTAATGAAAGAGGAAATAAAGAAAATAAAAAAAAAAAAAACTCCACAAAACCATTGCTAATGACTAAAGAAATATAAATAAATGGAATTATACCAGCGAATATTCCAGCAAAACTTTTTTAAGGGGTCTTCAGGGATGGCGTGTAGGAAATAAGTAAACTCATTCATTGCTGATGACATTATAAATAGCACTTATCTGGAGAGATATTTGCCAATGAGAAGACAGCAAATATGGGGGAAAGCCATGTATATTAGAGTATAATTGATATAACTGAATATTATGCTGCCACTAAGAGGATAAATCCGATTTTTAAAAATGTGGAGATTTACAAAGTTATTAAAAGTAGAAATATGTATGCAAAATATACATATATGTATGCATACATCTACTGAAGTTGTATAGAAATTACTTAAACTTTCTTTCCCTTCCAGTTTTATTGAGATATAATTAACATATAGCACTGCATAAGTTTCAGGTGTGCAGCATAATGATTTGACTTACATACATCATGAAATGATGACCACAATAAATTTAGAAAACATCCATCCTCTCATCTAGATACAAAATAAAAGTAAAACGAAAAAAAATTTTCCCCATGATGAGAACTCTTAGGATTTACTCTTAACAACTTTCATGTACAACATGCAGCAACGTTGCTTATATTTACCATGTTGTACATTATAATGCTAGTACTTATTTAACTTATAACTAACTGGAAGTTTGACCCTTGTGACCACCTTCACCCAATCGCCCCTCTCCCCACCTTCCACCTCTGGTAACCACAAATTTGATCTCTTTTTCTATGCGTTTGTCTGTTTTGAAGTATAATTGACCTACAACACTATGTTAGTTCCTGGTGCACAACACAGTGATTTGATATTTCTATACATTACAAAATGATCACCATGATAGGTCTAGTTACCATCTGTCACCATACAAAGATATTATGTTATTATTGACTGTATTCCTCACACTGTACATTTCATATCTGTGACTATTTTGTAACTGGAAGTTTGTACCTCTGAATCTCCCTCATCTATTTCTCTTATACCCCATCCCCCTCCCCTCTAGTAACTACTTATTTATTCTCTGTATCTATGACTCTGTTTGTTTTGTTTTGCTTGTTCATTTGTTTTTTAGATTACACATATAAGTTAATTCATATGGTATTTGTCTTTCACTGCCTAACTTACTTCACATAGCATAATACCTTCTGGGTCCATCCATGTTGTCGCAAATGGCAAGAGTTCATTATTTTTTATGGCTGAGTAATATTCCATTGTGTGTGTGTGTGTATACACACATACATATACATATATACACACATATACGTATATATACACACACATATGTATATATACACACATACATATATATACACACACACACACACACACACTACATCTTCTTTATCCTTTCATCTTTTGATGGTCATTTAGGTTGTTTCCATATCTTGGCTATCATAAATAATGATGCAGTGAAGATAAGGATGATTATCTGTCTGAATTAGTGTTTTCTTTTTCTTCAGATAAATACCCAGAAGTAGAATTGCTGGAGCCTACGGTAGTTCTAGTCTTAATTTTTTGAGGAACTTCCATAGTGTTTTCCATAGTGGCTGCACCAATTTACATTTCCACCAACAGTGCATGAGGGTTCCCTTTTCTTCACAACCTCGCCAACAGTTGTCTTTTTGTTAACAGCTATTCCGACAGGTGTGAGGTGATATTTCACTGTGGTTTTGATTTGCATTGCTCTGATGATTAGTGATGTTGAGCATCTCTTCATGTGTCTGTTGGTCATCTGTATGTCTGCTTTGGAAAAATGACTATTCAGGACTTCTGCCTGTTTTTTAATCGAGTTGTTTTTTTGATGTTGTTAACCCCTTATCAGATATATTGTTTGCAAATATCTTCTCCCATTCAGTAGGCAGCCTTTTCATTTTACTGATAGTTTCCTTTGCTGTGCAAAAGCTTTTTAGTTTGATATAGTCCCATTTGCTCATTTTTGGTTTTGTTTACCTTGCCCGAGGAGACAGACGCAAAAAAATATTGCCAAGACGGATGTCAAAGAACGTACCACCTATGTTTTCTTCTAGGAGCTTTATGGTTTCAGGTCTTACATTTAAGTCTTTAAACCATTTTGAGTTTATTTTTGTATACAGTGTGAGAAAGTTACCAAAATTACTTTTAAATTTATAAATACTATGCTGCCATTAAAAAGATATATATACACATATATATGTATATATAAAGAAATATGGAGATTTACAAAAATATTAAAAGTCAAAAGATACATACATACACACATAAATACATACATGCATAATATAGTGCAATTATATATACTTATTTTTGTAAGTTTGAAACAGAAGAGAGCACAAAGAAATGAAACTAGTTGTGGCATCTGGAATGTTTATTAAACATTATAGTGCTTATTAAAAATTATAATGTTTATTAAAAATTATAAAATATTTTTATAATTACAATTCAATATTTCCCTCTTTTTTATTATATAGGTAGATTTAAGAGAACCCAGAGAAAAGCATTTTCCAGTCGACATATTCTAGATTGTAAGAAACCCCAGAAGAAATTATGAGTTTTTAGACCTAGACTACACAGAAAGGGAGTTATGAAAGATCACTGATATTTGACTTGTATAAGAATCCCTCTCAGTGAGAAAATATTCAAGACAAAACTCAGCCCTTAAAATTTTCCTTTCTCTCTAGAAATATGTGACTCTAAAATTGATGAGTATAATATTCGATGGTGGTATATTTGATGTCTCTGCAGAGAGAGAATTCTTCTCACTGGCAATGAGCAAACTTATGTGTGTAATAATTACATACAAACGTACATACACCTATATACATACACATGCACTATACATTCACACACACACTCAGTGAATGACAACCTCTTAAGGTAAATAGGCGTTGTTAGGTAATAGAGCGTATATCCGGGAGAGCTTTCCTGAAAGTGTCAGAGCTCCATGTCATGCCTCTCCCTGCCCTAGCCACTGGCTTAGGGCTTTGACCTTGCTGTTCTTCCCATCTAGAACACTATTTTCCCCATATATTCACATGGCCCAGCCAGAAGTTATATGAAAAATATTAAACAGCTGGCATACTTTTGGGAAACCACCAATGAGTCCAAACATCTGGCCAATCAGAAGGATGCTGGGTGTAAACTCTGTAAGGCTATACCGGCACCTCCCCACTGGATGCCAGCCTTCGTGCCCTCACTCCCTTCAGATCTGGGCTCAAATATCACCTCTTGCAGAGGTATTCCCTGAGAGCCCTATCTAAAGGAGCATCCCAGTCATTATCTTGTGACCCTACCTTCTTTTTATTTCCAATAGCATTTATCATTAGCTGCCAATGTATATTATGTATTTATCTGTCAAACTTTCTATTGTCTGTATTTCTCCTATTATGTAAGTTCCAAGAGGGCAGGGACCTTGCCTGCTCTTCTCAAGGTTTCCTGTGATCGCCATTTGCTAAATCAATTCTTACTTCTCATCTTTGAGTTCTCATTAGCAGTTGACCACCCTTTCTTCTTTGAACCCCTTCCCCCCTAAGCTCTAGAACACCAAGAGTGCTTAATTTGATTTTTTTTTTCTGGCTGCTGCTTCTCAATCACCCTCTCATCTCCCTGACCTCTAAGACTGGTTGGAGCAGCCCTGGGCTCAGTCCTTGGTGTTCTTAGCAAGAACCACAGCTTTAAATAACACCTATATGCTGATGACTCCCAAATTTCTACCTTCAGCCTGAGTTCTAGACTCATCTATCCAATTGCTTGCTTGTCATCTCCCCTGGATGTTGAACAGGCATGGCAAACTTGTCTCAAATGGAACGCCTTCCTTACCACCCCCCAAAACATGTTCTTCTTAAATCCTCCCTAGCTCAGTTAATATTAATTTTTCTGGTCAGACCAAAAACCTTAATCTCATCTTTGATACCACTCTTTCCCCCATGCTCCACATCTGGTCTGTTAACAAAATGTGTTGATTCATCCTTCAAACGATATCCAGAATCTTATCTCTTCTCATCACCTCCATGTCCACCATTCTGGCCTGAGCTGGCATTATATCTTCTGTGTATTATTGCAAAAGCCTCTTAAATGATCTCCTTGTTCTTTTCAATTTATAACAGCACCAGAGCCAGGATGCTTTTGTTAAAACATTTAAGTCAGATTATGTCATTCCTTTACTCAAAACCATCCCAGGGCTTCCATGTCACCTTGATGTCATTAGTCTAAAGGCTCATCTTGTCCTGGCTCCTTGTTTTCTCTCTGACCTCACCTGTCACTGCTCCACCAACCACACTGGGCTCCCCTCTGTGCCTCAGACAAGTCAGACATGCTGCTGGCTCAGGGCATCTGCACTTCGTTCTTCTGCCTGGAATGCTATTCTCCAGATACTCACCTGGATGGCTTCTTCATATTACTCAAAGTCACTTCCTTAGTGAAGTCTTACCCAGCCCGTCTACTTAAATTTAAACTTTTCTAGACTATATCACTTATGTAATATTTACTTTGATTCCATTTCCAGTACGCCTAGTTTAAAGCATTTTAATGGGATTGACGAGGCTTGAGGAGAATGCACAGGCTGGATCACAAGAGCCCTGGTGAGCCAAGCAAAGCTTTGACCTTTCCTGGAAGGTGGTGAGGAACCAGCAAAGGCCGTTAAGCAGAGATGTGATACCATCATAGTTGTGTTTAAAAGTCATTATTTTGGTAGCACTGATTTTTTAAACGAAGCATAGGGAATATCAAACTCTGGCATAAAAAGGAGACCAATAGAATTTTATTGGAGATTTCGTGCAACACTAAAATCTTTCTTAGTCAAATAGCTTCCATTTCTGTTCATTACTCTATGACAACCTTATACTTTAGTGGTTATGTTCACCAAGTCCATTTCACAGGAACTGATGAACTTCAAATTCTTCAACCACTTGGGACTTCACATTAACTTTTCCCCATAATACTCAAAGTTACAAATATTAAACAATCAGAAACCCCTAAATAAAGCAAGATTTCACATTAACAGGAAAACCTTTAAATATTAAGAAGTATGATAAAATTCTAAGTGACGTGAGCCCAACTGTGGCATGCTGGGAGGGAGCCTATTTCCCCTCTAAAGGAACAGATTCTCTTCAACTCCAGCAAATTGTTGCCAGACTCCTCTCTTTTTCAAAGAAAAGCCAAAATTCAGAGGTTTATGTGAAATCTCCCCAGTTTTGAAATATTGAAATGAAATCAAACCTTCCCACAATCACATTCAACTCTAGCTGTGGCAATTTTTGCCATCTGATTTTGGAGTCTGTGATCCTTTCAGTCATTTACTTACTTGCTAGCCATTCTATGCCTCAGTTTCCTTAACTTGGATAAAACTTGGATAATACCACCACCACCTAATAAGACTGCAGTTAGGAATAAACTAAATCATAAATGGAAAGTGTTTCGTCTAGTACATGTTCTATAGTAAGTCCTCAAAAAAGTTACTATTCTCATGATCAGTTTTCCACTGAAAATAAACACTTGGCATCTGCCCACCTAGAAATCACCAAAGCTGGGTCAATTGAGAACATATCCTGATACACACTCAGTGGAGATCACTCTTCTGAGGGCCGTGCAAATAGGCAAGGAGAATAAGCAGGGTACCTGCCTTTGCCAATAAAACTAGAATGAAGAAGCAGAGTAAATGAGCATTAGGTCAACTTAAGAACATGCACCAAAATTCATGAAATGGATATTAGCGAAACAATAAGTAAAGCTGAGAATCTGAAGACCAGGGAGCAATGAGAGTTGGTGGATTATAAGGCAGGGCTGGGTGTGGGATGAGTCCATACTGAGTAGCTTCCTTAGGAAAATGAGTGTTTAGGCAGGTTTCAAAACAGGACAAGAGATGATATTTAAATTGGTGGATATAATGGAAAAGAAAAGTGATGAGGAAGTGAAGGAAGATTTCATGGAAGTCATACAAGTGTGTCAGCGTGCATATGAGAAAGGCTTCCCTGGCTGGAGCAAAGCTCTGGAAAGGGAAGGAGGGTCTTCGGCGTTTGGCTATGAGGGGTAGGCATGAGAAGAGATGAAATCTGTCAACAGTGATAAAAATGAAAAAGAAAACGAGATAAATGACCAGCCTCCTTTCCTCTGCTAAAGCTGCCTCTTCAAAACGCTCTCCCCCTCCAAAGGGAGCTGTGTTGAAAATGTGGTCCCTGTAAGAGCACATCGAAAGCCCTCTCTCCCCAGGCAGTGGGAAAACTCTGCAAGCACCTGGTCTGTGAGACAACTGAGATGTCCTATATTTATCTACACTTTTTGCCTTCACGCCTTTTAAAAAAATCGCACATCTGCCGTAAAAACCACATAATGACATTTAAGGGAAATATCTCAAGTGAATAAAATTCCCTTTATTTCCCGAAGCTAACATAATTCTTTTCATTTTTATACTTTCCTGTCTAATTTCTGTCTGTTACGTCTACAGATTTGTCAAGTTATAATCATTGTGTATATTCAGTTCCATCATCTATTTTGTTCATTTGCCAAGTAACCAAGTGTCCCCCAGGTTTCTACATTATGACTTATGTCTGCATACTAGTTCATCAAGTTGATGCCCCCCTAATTTGCTAAAATATCAGGCATTTAAATACTGTCTGTTCTTTTCTGTCAAAGAAAATGCTATGATACCCCTTGTTTTGCACAGTTTTGTGCTTTTTAAAAATTCTGTGGGACAATTTCCTCAAGATAAATTCAAAGGAGTGGGATGACTGGGCCAAATGGTATGAGCACTTTAATTTCCCTTTAATTCACCTATATTAAAATGAGTATGGATGGATTGTAACTGGCAACTTGGAATGCATAACCAAAGACACTTAGCCTGGAGTGTGATTTATACCAGCTCACACTTCAGTTCTCAAAATGCGCCACGACCTCAAAAGGGTCTGAACACACTAGCTATTGGCCATTTAAAAGAGTACAATCGAATGTCAGGACATTCCTTTTTTCCTCCCTAACTCCCCCCTACAAAGTTAATGTGCTGCTAGTAAAGACATAAGTAGTCACCTTCTCTCTTTGGATAAATTGCTCAGGAGAGATATAATAGTGTGTCTGCAAGCCTTGAAATCTAATAAAGAAGAATTAGCTGCTACTGAGAAAGATGAGTGAGGCCTAGCTGTGAACTGTATTAGGCACTAATATAATAAAAGGATGAGGTGAATGCACACATCCAATTGAAACTACAAATCATACACAGTACCAGAGAAACTGTGATAATGAAGAATAAAGTCGAGGTTAGAGAACCTGCGACATTTTATAAAACACTATTACTTTTTTTTTTTTTTTTGTGGTACGCGGGCCTCTCACCGATGTGGCCCCTCCCATTGCGGAGCACAGGCTCCGGACGCCCAGGTTCGGCGGCCATGGCTCACGGGCCCAGCCGCTCCGCGGCATGTGTGATCTTCCCGGACCAGGGCACGAACCCCTGTCCTCTGCATTGGCAGGCGGACCCTCAACCCCTGAGCCACCAGGGAAGCCCAACACTATTACTTTAAAATACACGTGAAAAAGAAATGTCGAGGTTATTATTATTGCAGAGCACAATGAAAGTGAAACAACTCTGACCACAGCTTTTAGTTGGGCAGTTGGTAGTAAAAAATGCTTTGGAAGGAGAGTAGTGGTAGGTTTTAATAAAGATGGAGGGCCCTGGGAAAAATGACTAAATCTAGCTTCATGCAGGCAAGGTGAGATGAAGATTGGCTAGTTTTTTGGTTAATCTCATCAGGATGAAAGAATCAGCTCTGGAAGTTTTCTAATTTCACTTGACCAGCTGGGGTAACACAACACTATTTATTGCCAGGTGCCCAATGCCACTGGTGGGTGCTGGGCGCACTGAGATCACGCCTCTATAGTGACAATGTGCAGATCACAGAATGAGAGCACGATATGCTCTGCTTCTCTTGGCCACCCACTCCATGGACTGGTTAGAAAGTAGTCTCTTTAGATAGGCAGCAATCCCCAAGGAATGTTCCACTTAATGGTGCCCTGCATTTGCCAGTTTATAGGCAGGGTGGCAGCCTCTCTCCATCTGGTCCTCTGGCAACACAATCAGCTCTGGTTCAGGGCACTGGTTTCTTGGTTTTATCTCAAACTACTTTCAAGTGACATTATATGTCAAAGGTGACGTGACGCTATATGATTCCACTTGCACCAGAGTGGTAGTTTAGATGTTCTGAAGGGCCTTCTCAAATACTAAACAATCAGCACGAAAAAGCTGTATTGCATCTCTGAACTCATAGGATGTCAGAGACACTTCTCAGGTGAAAATAAAAGATACACCAGGGCTTGAAAAAGTGATATTTTCCTGACAGCAAATGCTATTGTCAGGGCTACAGTGGGAGATTAGGACATGAGGCAGGACTAAGGTGGCAGAGGAGAGCCAGAGAGCCCTTGATTAAGCCTGAGATGCCGGGCAGGGGCTAAAGTGGCCCTAAGTCAGCAAGTCCTGATGACAAACACAAAGAGTCTCTGGAGAAAAGTAACCTCGACTTAGACCTTCTAGTTTTTCACAGTTAACATCAACCAAATCTGAATTCCACCATGAGTAAGAGTCAGCAGAAATAACAAATAACAGAGTTAGACAACAAGTACTTCATATATTTGAAAAAATAACTATAGAATGCTTAAAATTTTTTTTTAAATTGAATCCCCCAAATAAGCAAGCAATAGGAGATAAAGAATGATTAGGGGATTGAAAAATGGAACTGTTGGAAAGAAAATTAAGTATTGAAATAAAAATACTTTGCTGATGGTTTCATCTTGAATATACCAGAAAAAATACTCATCACCACTTACCATCTGAGTCCAATGTATCCTTTCATTGCTTATATTTTTAAGTCATTTTAATAAACTGTGGAAGAGTAAAGTGATAAAAAGATTCAATGTATCCATTTGATAGCTCCAAGAGAGAGTGAGTTTTATTCTATGAAAAATTAGCAAGATTTCCCTTTGTTTTTCAAAAGAACTCTAAGAAATAATGAGAGTCATAAGCTATTAATACTTACAAATAGTTCACACTCCTCATAAAAGAAATTCAAATGTTAAAATTGGGTACAATGTGCCCTGAGGGATCAGAAGAAATTACTCAGAATGCAGCACAGAGACCTGGAGACAGAAAATATGCAAAAGAAGTTAGGAGACGTGGAGGACAAAGAATAAGATGGTCTAATGTGTATCTAATGAGAGCTTCAAAAAGAGAAACTAAATAGAAAAGAGGCAATATTTGAAGGTATAATGTCTGAGGATTTTCCAAAAGTGATTAAAAAATCCAGAGATACAGGAAGCACACTTTCAAAAATATGACTCAAGAATTCATACTTCAAAAAATGCTTTACTCATACACCCCATGCACAGAGGCACATTTTAAAGAAAACATGGTGCATCTTACATCAGCATTTACTAAATGCCTCTGAGTCAGGAACCGCTCTAGGCACTAAGTTGCCAGAACAGTTCATTAAAATTAAGGTGTTCCTCTCTTTACACAATGGAATTGTTGACCCCAAATTTTGCATAACTTTTTTTTCTTGAATCATATTTTAAAGATAATGTAGTATACTGCTCTTTTAAAATATCCTATTACATAGCCCTTGATAAAGAGGGGAATCTTTCTATAAAACAAATATTAAGAAATTGTGATTTTCCACACACTACATATTCTAGAAACAAGATGTAAACACATGTCTGTGAAAGCAGCTCTTTTTACAATTGTTGTTAACATAAACTTCAAAATAATACCTAAACACCTGCCCAGGCCCTAAAAATAGAAGGCTGTGGGCTGGTGAGAGAAACATGGCTGAATAGTCAGCACTGACGATCTCCCAAGGTCTTTTTGTACTTGAAAGAGTCTTAGGCTGCCCCTCAGCTCCTTTCTCCTCAGCCTGAGGCCTTTGCAGCACATTTTAAAAACATGCAACAGAGGGAGGAACAAACAACCTTTGCATTCCCCTACACCTAATCCTCACCTCCTCCCTTAGTAGCCAAAGATGTGAAGGAGGAAGAAAAGGCTCTTCTTCTCAGCTCTCACCCCCTCATATCAGAGATCCCAGGTCTCAGGAAGTGGGTAGAAAACCAGGGCCCATTAAGACTTCTTGGCCTTCCTTCCTTTCCCTACTCCTCATATATCTTTTCATCCCTTTGAAGATCACAGAACACAGGGCCTAGAATTAAACAAAAGAAGAAAATCTACCTATATAAAAGGTATAACTGGATTTAAAAAAAATTATGCATGATTCACAACAGTGTAAATTGCTTCAAAAGGAAGGATTGAGCTAAACCTCAACTATCCAAATACTAGCTGTGGGCTCTTGGGTAAGTTATTATTTAATCTCTCTGTGTCTCAGTTCCCTCATCTATAAAATGGAAATAAAAATAGTACCCATCTCATAGAGATTTTGTGAAGCGTAAACTGGTACACCATTAGGGTCCACTGTATCCAAATTTAGCTTCTGACTTTCGTTTTGAAACAGTAAGTACTTAGAACTTACATATTCCAGTGCCTGGAATATGATAGGCATTCAATAAATGTTAATTTGTACTTTAAAAAAATTATATCTCAATCATGTTTTACATAATTAAAATTATGTGTCTGTTTTGTATTACATATAAGTATAACTTTAAAGTAATTTAGATAAAGTCTGGAAGGATATAACCAAAAAGGTTTGTAGTGGTTATCTCTGACTAAGGTTAGGGTTGATTCCTTCTTTCCCATTTTACTTATGTGAATTGATTCTATTTCTCTGCAATTAATTAGCAATACACTTATAAAAAGAATATACTCTGGTTTATCTTCAGATTGTATAAATTTTTTGCCTCTTACTTATAAAAAGAAAAAAATTTCATTAAAAACCACTAGTTGAATAATTAAAACAGCTATCATTTTAGTTTGGTTTCCCCAAATATAAAGATGTTGAAAAATATTATGTTTCCTTACGTGACTAAACTACCTTAGCTTTTATAAATAGCCCAGTATTCTGAAATATTCTTTTAAAAATTACTTTTTTGAAAAACATTATTCTTACAAGAAGACAGTAAAATTTCTTTAGCCAACATGTGTTTGCTCATATCAATGCAAGACTTTCCAAAATCCTTACTGGCTCTAGAGAAAATGTAACTGAACAATATTCCTTAAGTTTCAATACATTTGATGGTGTTGCTGTTATACTCTTTATCAGAACATCACCAAAAAATTTTTTGTTTGCCAACGTGAAATTTGTAGTTTAATTCCATACAGGAAAGAAACCAACATATCACAACCACTGATGTAGGTGTCAAAATTAAGCAGGGATAAAGGGAATACATTGTCCAGTTGGAGGTTCTCAGAGCCAAAGTGGGTTATTTAATTTGAAAATAATACGGGATTAGGTATCTCAACCATTCAGATTCCCCAGTTGGGTGTTTCTAGCCACCCAGACATGACGATGGTGATAGAAGCAACTAATTATAGTTGCTAATCAAGAGTAACAAGGGAAGAGATGGTTGAAAACAGATCACTGAAAAATCATTCTATTTGGTTTTAGAATGAAGTTGTGATTCGTTTTGCAAATTTGCTCTCATTATTCTGGGAGTAAGCAGTTCAGTCACGTGCAGAGAAATTGAAAGACACTGGTCAGTATTCAATTTCTTTTTTTTAAAACCATAAAGCAAATAATTCACACTAAGGTAATTAAGAGCACAATGCTTTTATTTGCTTTCTCTGGATGAGCTTTGACGTTGGAAAAGAACCCAGAGAAACAGTCTGCTGATGAATACGTCTCTGGTTCTTTAAAACACAGTAAGTGTCCATACAAGCCTGCTGAACAGTCACTGAGCTACTGCAGCCCTCCACCCCACTCTTCCCATGCACCCTTTCCTGTTGACCCACCCCACTGCCTCCCAGGGGACTTCCCTGTGTCCTGATAACCGCTCACCCCTACTACACGCATCAGTAGCCCCTTCGACAGAGCCCAAGTATTCTGGTATCTGCCCTCCTCTTGGACCCGGCAAGAGTCCAACACCCCACTCTGGGCATCCTGCTCACCAATAGGACCAAAATCCTTTTACTCTGAAAGTGGTGGGTGTGCAGACTCAACTTCACTGTGTAGGGCACGATAACTCCAAGTGATTCCTCCTAATTAAACCCAACATCACTTATCCTTTGATACAACTGAAATAATTAACTCTAAGCAACAATAGGAAGGCCCTATGGCAGTGATCCCATGAACCACTACATGAAACAAATCTGTGCACAAAATCAAAGGTACATCGCATCAATAAGTTGTGTACACACAATTTGTATTCTGATCTTGATATGTCAAATAGATGCATTCTTATCAAGATGACTGAACATCTACTTTTCTATATATAGAAGATGTGGTCCTATTGGAAACCTTTGATAACAAGTTTCTTATTATAAAATACTACATATTCATCGTTTGAGAAATATACAAAGGAGGAAGAAAAGGAGAAACGGGGAGAAGTAGAAGGAAGAGGAGGAAGAGGAAAACTCTTAATCTCACCATCCAGGGATAATACCGTGAATATTTTGGTGGTTTTTGAAAATTAAGACTATTATATACCTTCTGATTTTTAGTCTGCCTTTTCCCACAAGATAGGTTGCAAACATATTTCAGTCAGTACATAATCCTTACAAAGCTTCGAGAGCAACAGGAGACAACATTTGCCCCCATCCTGGATCGAGTGGTTTGTTCTGCTCTCCTCACTTTAAACCCAGCATCTTCCTCTGGCTACAAAGTCTGCTCTGCAGGCCCCGTTCCTTCTCAGCAGCTCCCTTTCTCACCGAGGCTTTCTTGGCCACTAGCAAACCAGCCAGGGGGCCGTACATTTAGCTAAATAACTTATTCCTTAGCGTCCTCACTTGTATTCTATGATCCTTTGATATTTTTTGGATACAGACTTCAATGATTTGGGTTTTGTATCATTTCCACAAAGTCTAAATATACTAAGTTAAAAAAGCTGACTGATCAATCATCAAATGGAGAGTTCTCTTGCTGATTTTTCAACCATAGTCATATTTTTTTAAATTGTTTTTTGAATTTTATTTATTTTTTATACAGCAGGTTCTTATTAGTTATCTATTTTATACATATTAGTGTATATGTGTCAATCCCAATCTCCCAATTCATCCCACCACCAACCCCCCCCCACCCCGCTTTCCCCCCTTGGTGTCCATACGTTTGTCCTCTACATCTGTGTCTCTATATCTGCCTTGCAAACAGGTTCATCTGTACCATTTTTCTAGATTCCTCATATATGCGTTAATATACGATATTTGTTTTTCTCTTTCTGACTTACTTCACTCTGTAGGACAGTCTCTAGATCCATCCACGTCTCAACAAATGACTCAATTTTGTTCCTTTTTATGGCTGAGTAATATTCCACTGTATATATGGACCACACATTCTTTATCCATTCGTCTGTCAATGGACATTTAGGTTGCTTCCATGACCTGGCTATTGTAAATCATGCTGCAACGAACACTGGGGTACATGAGTCTTTGAATTATGGTTTTCTCTGGGTATATGCCCAGTAGTGGGATTGCTGGGTCATATGGTAATTCTATTTTCAGTTTTTTAAGGAACCTCCATACTGTTCTCCATAGTGGCTGTATCAATTTACATTCCCACCAACAGTGTAAGAGGGTTCCCTTTTCTCTACACCCTCTCCAGCATTTGTTGTTTGTCGATCTTCTGATGATGCCCATTCTAACTGGTGTGAGGTGATACCTCATTGTAGTTTTGATTTGCATTTCTCTAATGATTAGTGAGGTTGAGCATCTTTTCATGTGCCTCTTGGCCATCTGTATGTCTTCTTTGGAGAAATGTCTATTCAGGTTTTCTGCACATTTTTTGATTGGGTTGTTTGTTTTTTTAATATTGAGGTGCATGAGCTGTTTCTGTATTTTGGAGATTAATCTTTTGTCCATTGATTCGTTTGCGAATATTTTCTCCCTTTCTGAGGGTTGTCTCTTCATCTTGTTTATGATTTCCTTTGCTGTGCAAAAGCTTTTAAGTTTCATTAGGTCCCATTTGTTTATTTTTGTTCTCTTGCTGATTTGTTTTCAACCACAGAGTCATATTTTTTTAATTTAACAAAGTGTGTGCTTTCATCAGAAGATTAAAGGTTTTATCCCAGTGCCCAATTTCCTGTATTTCTCTGTAGAATTCATTCTAGTTGCAGTTTCCATACATTTTGCAGTAACTTTTTCCTAATGTTGTAAAAGTTTCTGTTGAATATCATCAACTCTTCATTAAGATTTCAGGTTGAAATTTTAGCTTTACCTGTGTAAGCAAAGTCAGATGAAAAGCTGAGGTAATTTACCTGGAAATCTGAGATTTAAAGAATCTGGCTATTTTGGGAAAGTTCACAAGTTAATAAAACTTCATCTTTTATCTATATAGTCACACCTTAGAATAAAATACGTAACTTTAACATCTTTAGTGTTCATATTTTTGGTTTCTAATACTCTCAGCTGATTCTTTTAGTTTTCAAAGAAGAAAAGTATTTGATGAAATTTAAAATTCACAACAAAACTTCCTTAATATTATAAAACTCTGAATATATGCTTTGCTATGTGAAGAAGTAGTTCCATCTTCAATTGAGTTATTTGACTGTAAGTTGACAAAAGAAGTAATCTAGACTTATAAAATTTTATTGAAGCTTTCACTGTATCATATATTATTTCTAAATAGCTTATATTTCAATTCCAACAATTCTACATTTTATTGAAAACACATTCATCTTCATGACTGAGAAAGCTGGCCATAAAACTCTATTATATAAAGTTTGTTTTAGCTTAGGAGATTCTATGGATTACTATAGATAATTGTCCATAATATGCTTACTATGAATAACTGTCAAATATGTGATAGATAAATCTAAAAATAAACATAGATATCAAGAGTAAAATATAAGTACCAGGGGTGTGGGGTTGTTGGCCTTACATTTGTGTTATCTACTAATGTAAATTATATCAAGATATAAGAAATCCAAAGGAAAATAATGATGCTTCATATCACCTCTCATATGCTGTTACAGCATGGGTAGTTGTAAGATCACATAAGATCACATAAGGTTCTATAGTGATATGCTGGACTAAATTTCCATCTTTTATGACTGCATGGAGGCTTCATTATTCTTTCTATGCCATTTCAGAAAATAAATTTTGGGCTAGTGAGCTATCTGCTCACACCTTGGGTATAAATAAAATACACTCTTAAAGGACGCTTGGCAAAAGGAACACATTAACACTAAATATTTCCTAGTTTTATATGGTAGCAAAAGAAATGATTCTTTACAATAATCATACCAGGGGCACGCACTATTTTAAACCCAGTATGGTCCACAATAAACAAAATGCAATATGCGTGTTCTAAAAGATGGGAGACATAACACAATACACAATAGTGAGAAGATGTCATTGAACTCACTGTAAAAGCTATCTGACTTATCTTAGAGAAAATTAGTTACAGTATATCGAAGAAAAATGTCAATAAATTCTTACCACTGCTTCAAAGGAACTCTGGCAAATGTAGGCTCACTTTGCTTAGAGAGCACAGTGGCCACCTCATGTGAAAAAATTTAAGAAATAAAAGATTCATAAAAATACAACATAAAGTATTTTATCATACTTTAAATGAGTCATTGGCAAATCTGCTTATTATAGAATATTCCACCTACTCCTGAAAGGATCTGAATTAAGCAGGCTGTACTTCAACTGATATAAATAAACCAAATTTCAAAAGTAAAGGCGATGCCTCCCCAAAGTATATAGATCTTTTAATTTTTTGAAGCATTTAAGAAAAGAGAATCAATCAGATAATTATGAGCTGCAAAACTGTTACAAGCACACTAAATACTTTTCTCAAGTCACCTGTAGCTATCTTTTGATTTCTTAAAATTTGAAGATTTGGGAGACTTATTTATACACTAGAGTAGAAAAATAAGCTTTTTAAAAGTGAAAAAGGAAAAGTGAAATATATTATGCCCAAGGTAAAGTGAGATATGAAAGGGAAGTAAGAAAAACTATAGTAAAAATCTATTTTTTAAAGGCATGGAATAATGAGTTTTTATGTAAAATTGTTATTGTTTTAAGTTTCTTCATATTATAAAAGAAAGACACAGACACACACACACGGTATACATGCGTATAAAACACTTGGGGTGCAAAATCACTCATAATATTATGCTTAGAAGCAGTACCTTTGAACAACATGGCATCCAGCCAGCTGACCTTGAGCCTATGCATTCTTTAGATAGTTGAGATTCTACTGTGTAAGCAATTTTGTATTTTTTTTTACAGATAATGTTATATTTGTTGTTTTAAAAAAATATTTGTAAAGAATTTTAATCTCATTAATTCATAAATTTAAACATATAGACATTGCATTAAATGAGTCATTAGCAAATTAGTTTATTTATAGTATATTCCATCTACTCACAAAAGGATCTGAATTAAATAGATCCTACCTCAATTGAGAGAAACCAAATTTTAAAACTGAAGAAATTGCCGCCTAAAAGGACGTGGATTTTAAATTCTACTCATGCATACAAGGTTTACTTAATCGTCTTCCTTTCTGTCCTTACAGTTAATGTAGGTGTGTCAGAGTTTTTATTTTTTAATAAGTAAATGCAGGCAAATATCTGTGTACATAAAGCAAAGTTATTTCCTTATGATAGAGTCTCAGAAGTTAAATTTGTAAGATAAATAATATGAATTATTTTTAACGTTCTTAATGAAAATATGCAAATTGCTTTTCTGAAAGATTGTGCCACCTTACATTTCCACCAGTCGCAGGTGAAAAGTGATGGTTTGGAGCTGACATTGTTTTTAGTTCTTTAAGAAGGACCTGACAAAACTGGGGCTACCAGTAAAAACAAACTGATTATTTAGAACATGCTATAGACAAGCTATTATGCTAGACTCCAGAGGCACAAAAATAAATATAATATTCTTTCCTTCGCAGATTTTACAGACTATGACGGTTTAGAATGTGCAGGCGTCCCTGTGTGTGTGCACATGCAACTGTTTGTGACGGTTGGGGGGGTTTGTAATGACAAAAATGGAATAACCAATAGTCATACTCTTTATTTTAGTTGAAGGTTTTGGCTTTAGGCTTTCTTGCTCATTGAACTGTAAGAACTATTTAAAAATGAAGACATGACAGAAAGTCCAAAGCAACTGATTGGTGGCTCCACAGGCAGATTTTAATCAAAGTTAAAAAATTGACTCCCTTGATTAAACCAAACAACTTCATCGTTTCTTTTTATGCTTCCTTTTTACTTTTTTTTTTTTTTTTTGCGGTATGCGGGCCTCTCACTGTTGTGGCCTCTCCCGTTGCGGAGCACAGGCTCCGGACGCACAGGCTCAGCGGCCATGGCTCACGGGCCCAGCCTCTCCGCGTCATGTGGGATCTTCCCAGACCAGGGCACAAACCCGTGTCCCCTGCATCGGCAGGCGGACTCTCAACCACTGCGCCACCAGGGAGGCCCCCTTTTTACTTTTTAAGCTCTAAGTAATAATCATAAAACATGTATCGAACGTTGGCTGTGTGTCAGATGCTATTCTAAGCACTTAGCATACTTTAATTTAGTGCTGGCAACACCCCTGTGAGTCAAGAACTATCAATTCCCTCATTTTACATCCAAGAAAACCAAGGCCACTTAGCTAGTAAGTGGCAGAGGTGCGATTTAAATCTTTGTGGACCAAATAAAGAAATGCACACTAGGTCTGCCTACTACAAAGCAGGCACTCGGAAGGAAAATCTTAACCATCGTTGGCTACGTACGTTTCTGTTTTGAAGGACAGGTTGTGAATACCGTGAGGTCAAGGGTCATGTCTAGAATATCTTGAATGTGGCTTTCCTCCATTAAAAAACTAATTAGTTACATTTCCATTATAATCACATTAAAAAAAACCCGATGACACAAAATAAAAGACAAAACCAAAAAGTAATAATGTGGAGGTGGGAGTGGGGATTATTTGTTGAATTAAAGGCAAGGCAGAGGATTTGACACTGCGATGCGGCTTTATAAGCTACAGGTTTAATAGCCTGACAGTTCTTAAATAAGTTCTCTGTACATCACAGGGCTCAATGTTTCCTGATCAACCTGCTTCTCTAGTTTCAGCTATGAACACTTGCACTTGGGTTACTGTGGCAGCCACAGGCTTGGGGTCAGTGTGTGAGAGGCAGAGGCAAGAAAGGAAAGTGCCAGAGAGAAATATACAACGTAAAGGAATTCCTTGAAACTATCTATGTCTGAATGTTTCTGACCCCCTCTCAAAATAGGAAAATACTCTTTAAAAACATTGAAACAGAAACAGTTCCTAGAATTAAGTATAGGGAAAAACCCCTGTTGTTTGTAATATATTTCAAGTTTTCTATACCAGTGGTTGTTAGCTAACCATTAAGAGATGCCCCCTAATGAAAGGCGAACTTGAAAGGGCAACGGATTAGCGTGTATACGCTCTAAGAAGAAATTCATTATAATTCACTCTAAAGATAGACTAGATAATAATAATTTAATAATATTTCTCAAGAGGTCAAACACTGGAAAAACTGGCCTTGATATCCTTAAGACAACTGGGGTATGAGGCCAGCGTTCACTCCAATTGTCTATCAAACTCCAGTTCCTTCAACACGTATGCCCTCCATCTAAATACACAAAGTCATGCAACTTATTCAATACATAGCATCTCCCAAAGAGAGATGGTGTACAGCTAGCATATCCATCTCTATCTGGATGTCGAAATTGGCTGCAATCCAATATCTTTATACAGTAACTTCAGAAAAGGCTTGATTTCCTGAAGCTGCTCTACCTTGCAGGCATTCTCTCCGCATGGGTAGTTTCATCTTCCTAATCTTTTCATTGTGATTAACTTCTAAGCCTTCTCAGTGCTATCTGATTCATCCAATCCAAGCGTGTTCAATTTGGAAAGGAATGAATCAGCATGAACTTCCTCCTTCTATTGTTAAATTATTTCTCCTTATGACCCTCCTCCTCTGGATACAGGAATATGAGAGCAAGGTGCAACTGTTAAAGGCTATCATTTGTTGAGTGTGTGTGTAAAAATATTAATCCATTCCTCAGTAATCTGAGGACTCTACAAATTACACTTTACATTTCAGAAGCGGATATCTCCGTGATCTGCAAGGTCGGTTGATTCTTTGCAGCAATATCAAGGTTTCCTTTCCATGGAGAAGGTGTCAAAAGGGACCCTCAAACTGTGAACAGGTGAGCCAAGAGCAATTCAGACACTGAAGCCTAAGCTAAAAATAGATACCGATGCCACCTTTATGGAACTTTTTAGTTTACACTTCCAAAATGTTTTAGACACAAATACAAATAACATCTTGGTTATCCATGTCAAGAACTCACATTAAAATTTTTATTTTAAATCAAGCATATATGTTCTAAAGCTTTCTAAGCAAAGGGTTCAAGCACCTTAGTTAGCATTGTGCTATGACAGGTTGTGAAACTAAATGGTCTCTGTAATATGAATTCTATCTGAATATTTTTACAAATTTTTGCAAAGCAGATCTTTCCCCAAAACACTAAAGACATACAAAACCACAAAACATAAATAATGTAGAATACTTGGTTGACTAATGTAAATTAGTGTAAAGTTGAATTATTAACACTGAATACCCACTATATACAACATGTTTTTAAATAACTTCAGATTAATTACTCGCGAATAGATCATCTTTCCTAATTCAGTTTTCACATGTAATTGCTTTGATAACATAAAATAATATGTTGTTAGAATACCAATTGCTTATTATTTGTAAAAGAATGTGTAATAGAGTGATTGAAGTTGTCAATCTTTTTTTGTAGACGTTTGAAGTCATCCTTAAGCTATTAGCATTCTAAGCCAAATTTTTTTCAGAGAGTAAACAGGTCAGTCCTATCAGAAGTACCACAAATAGATCAGCTTTATTGCAGCTCCAGTAGAATCCAAATAGATCAGCTTTGTTGCAGCTCTTGCTATGAGTTGACAGGTTATTTACTGGATTCGTCAAAAGTCCGTGGCTGGGTATGTTTATATGGTAAAAACAATCTGAATGACATGCAAGAACCAGAAGGATTTAGACTAAGCATTTAGTGCCTGTCTAGACATGGTCAAAACCAGAGAGGGGGTACATGTTGATTAAATTCAGGGCATGTTATTTCCCTGCTGTTGAGGAAAAAAATTCTTTGATCTTAATGATCTAGATTGGTTTTCATGATCAATCAATATCACCACATAATTATTTGGTTACTTACCAAATGACTTGACTATAAATTACTAAAAGGTGGTCTTTTAAAACTTTCACTTTTGAGTCATGTTTTCAAGTTCAGAGAGAATAATTTCTCATAAAGGCTTTTTATACCAAGATGGAAAACATCTCAAAAAGCCCAGAGAAAAAGCCAAATAAAAGAATTTTACAATCATCTAGGGATACAGGTAAAAATTAAGGATCTCTATGGCAAAATTCATATATAAGACACTTTTCTACCACTGGGATAGAGTCAAGAGACATTCTTCTAAATGAGCTAAATTGGCTTCTATCACTTGATTTTTTATATAACAACTTTTAGCACTGAGATCTAACAAACAAAAAACTATTTCCCAGGTTACTACTGGTGAATTTTGTCTTTTAAAAAATGGAATAAGAAAACTGGGTAGTGGAATATGGTCAATAATACTGTAATAACTTTTCATGGGGATAGGTGGTTACTCAACTTAACGCAGTGGTCATTTCATAACATACGCAAATGTCAACTCACGATGTAGTACACCTGAAACTAACATTATACTGTATGTCAACTATATTTCAATTTAAAAAAAGAAAACTATGTAGCATTTCCAGTTAAATTCTGAAGAGTTGAAGACTCTGAATACTTCTGCATTATTGACAAGAAAAAAAGGAAAAGAAAAAGCAAGGACAAAAATAAAGGAAGACAGTGAGAGAGGAAGTAAGAGCGGAGAGAAGGAAATTTCTTGCTGGAAAAAGCAGGCAATATTTGGCCTAGAGTTTAATTAATTTAGAATATGGTTCAAACCTAAACATGGGGATTCTGAGTGTGATAACATTCTCTATGAAAATACAGCACTCTATGCCTCTTGAGAGGACATGTGATAGGAGGCACAGGAATAGTTTCATGGGTAACAGAGTCACCTACACACTTTTAGGAAGTACAGACGTTTTAATGGAAAGACATCAGGATGGGAGCCTTGTTCTTTCAGAATAAAGGCCATTCGCCACTACTGAAATCTTGACAGCACTGCATCTGTACAGTCCCAAAGACCGGAAGCTATAGCGTCAGGGTTGACACTCTCTGGGTAACACTTAGTTGTTATTTTTTATGGGAGAAGAAAAATCAGGTATCAATACAAATGGGAGATTCTACCATACTTTCAAGCAACTTCTAGGGCAGTGTTATTCAAACTTCACTGTGGGGCATCCCTGGTGGAGCAGCGGTGGAGAGTCTGCCTGCCAATGCAGGGGACGTGGGTTCGTGCCCCGGTCCGGGAGGATCCCACATGCCGTGGAGCAGCTGGGCCCGTGAGCCATGGCCGCTGAGCCTGCGCGTCCGGAGCCTGTGCTCCGCAACGGGAGAGGCCACGACAGTGGGAGGCCCGCGTACCGCAAAAACAAAACAAAACAAACACACAAAAAATTTCACTGTGCCTCTGAACCACCTAGGGGTCTTGTTAAAATGCAGATTCTGATTCAATAGGTCTGGGGCCCGAGACTGCATGACACAGCCGCTTCTGCGGCATGAACACACTGGGAGCAGAAACAGTCTATGGCCTTAGCACTGAGGACCCTTATCAACCACAACCATGCAACCGTGTCACAGGAACTGTTGCCACGGGTAGAGTGCTTTAGATGTTGAAAGGGACAGACAGATGTGCTTTATATTATGAAAGGATGACATTTTTTGCTACCCACTGACCACTTCTGGAAAACAGAAACTGCGTATCACAAACCTCGATTGTGGCTGAGGGTCTCCTCAGAGTCATTTCACGTTGCCATTCGTTAACAGAGACAGTACAGAATGATGGAGATGCTAAAGTCTGCTTCTCTAGTGTTTCGTAGCTCGGGCATGTGTGTTTTCAGTGGGACAAAAAGGAAAGAGTCACATATGTAATTAAGATTTATCTTTATGAAGTTGCTTTTATTGAACATTCTGTGTAACGTCAAGTGATATAACATCTGTATCCCACCACCAAGTAGTGTATAAAAAAGGCAATCACAAATATAATTGCATTCAAAATAGTTTTTGCATAAACATTTGAAAACTGTAAATTATAAAACAGACAGATATGAGAAGTGCTCATGTACCATCCCTGCCCCAAGCTAACATCAATGCTCAATCTGATTTTTACTCAGGGCATCACCATGACCCATGAGCAAGACAGCATGATAACCAGTCTGCCTCCTTCTTGCTGAATCATCTCTAAGACTCACAGCCCCAAAGCAAAGAGAGCTTCAATACTTAAAAACAGTGAATTTAACATACTTTTGAATCATTCCACCTTCTACACTGGAAATTTCTCCCTGATGCTTCATATTTGTCAGTGTCTTCCATGTTGCCTGATAGGTAAGCCAGCCTCACAGAGGATAGCCCACAATGGTTCCATTCTCTGTGATTCCTCCGGCATCAGGACACTGTATTGGTCACGCTGCCTGCTCAGCGGTGATGTTATTCACAGGGGCTGTGGCAGAGCTACGGACGTGGGACCCAACAGAAGAGGAAGAAGAAGCACCTGGAGTGGAAACAGCCTTGGATAGGGAGGGAAAGGGCCCCTCCAAGGCTGCAGCTTGCCTCTTTCAGCTTCCTGGGAAGAGCCACGGAAGGCGGCAGTGACCGTCCCAGAGACAACGAACACAAGGGGGCACTCTTGAGACCTGTTGGGGCAGCACCACCTGTGCTCTCCTCCTGACCTCTGCTCTGATCCAAAACAAACATCTTAGGCAGTCCTCATGCCCAAGGTAAAATGTCAGAAGACCAACCCTTACCTGCCCTCTGAGATCCTTGTGCCTCAGTTTTTTAATTTTTATAACATAGCCATAATCCCCACTGCCCACCCCACCACTCCCAGATCATGGGGGATGCAGAGTAAAATGAGGTAACATGAATAAAGAGACTCAGGAAAGAGAAAGGACTATGTTATTCATCATTATTATCATTTCTCATAATACTTCTGTTTCTTAAATGTATCACCTGCATTGCTACATGGATTCTTTTTTTTTTTTTTTAGAATCTTTTATTTTTATTTTTATTTTTTATTTTTTGCTTTATAACAAATTTAATCAGTTATACATATACATATGTTCCCATATCCCCTCCCTTTTGCGTCTCCCTCCCACCCTCCCTATCCCACCCCTCCAGGCGGTCACAAGGCACCGAGCTGATCTCCCTGTGCTATGCGGCTGCTTCCCACTAGCTATCTACCTTACGTTTGGTAGTGTATATATGTCCATGCCGCTCTTTCACTTTGTCACAGCTTACCCTTCCCCCTCCCCATATCCTCAAGTCCATTCTCTAGTAGGTCTGTGTCTGTATTTACATGGATTCTTTTTTTAAAAATATTTATTTATTTGGCTGTGCCGGGTCTTGGTCCTGGTATGTGGGAACTTTAGTTGCCGCGTGTGGGATCTAGTTCCCTGACCAGGGATCGAACCGGGCCCCCTGCACTGGGAGCGCGGAGCCTTAGCCACTGGACCACCAAGGAAGTCCCGCTACATGGATTCAAGGGGCCAACTGACGCGTGGTGCTCAGTGAAAAAGCCTGGGGGGAAATGGCAGCAAAGTCTAGTTTTTAAATTTAAATTCCACGTAATTCTTGTTGTTTGTCTGACCAGCCAGGCCTGGTGCACATCTCTACAACCCGAGCTCCGTGGAAGACTGGAGTTGCAGGTAGAATAGTAGTTTTAGCAAAGACGCGATGGATGAATAGGATTGTCCAGGCTAAGAGAGGGTGAGGGAGGGGTTCTGGGAAAGAACTAGAGGCTGGGTGAGGCCTGACAGAGTGCTCAGCTCAGGCGGCTGCAGGAGCTGGGCAGGGTGGGGATCTGGAAGTGGACGACTGTTCCTGGAACCCTCTCCATCCTGCACTTCTGCCGCAAGTAGAAGAATCTGGTAGTTTGAAGGCAGTGAAGGAAGACATACCCAATACATAGGGACCACGGTATAATGCAGTGTGATTACTGATCTTCAACTTGGAGAATACGTTATTTTAAAAATAGTCTCCAGTGAATACAATCTGTTAGGAAGTGGCTGATGTTAAGCAACATCCTTCCAGCAGAGAACTGGGTTTTGGCACCATGCAAATCCCAGTCACAATGGCTGGCATGCAAGTCGGGCCTAGCTGGCCGTGTGGCATGACCGCAGACTGTTGACAAGAGAGGGCAGGTGTGTCCAGCAACCAGAAAAAGGGGAATCCTGACAGTCAGGATGTGAACGGGTGACTCCAGGATTATTCTTTTTTTTTTTTCTTCACATCTTTATTGGAGTATAATTGCTTTACAATGGTGTGTTAGTTTCTGATTTATAAAAAAATGAATCAGTTATACATATACATATGTTCCCATATCCCCTCCCTCTTGCGTCTCCCTCCCACCCTCCCTATCCCACCCTTCTAGGTGGTCACAAAGCACCGAGCTGATCTCCCTGTGCTATGCGGCTGCTTCCCACTAGCTAGCTATCTTACATTTGGTAGTGTATATATGTCCATGCCACTCTCTCACTTTGTCACAGCTTACCCTTCCCCCTCCCCATATCCTCAAGTCCATTCTCTACGTCTGCGTCTTTATTCCCGTGTTACCCCTGCATTCTTCATGACCTTTTTTTCCCTTAGATTCCATATATATGTGTAAGCATACGGTATTTATTTTTCTCTTCTGACTTACTTCACTCTCTATGACAGACTCTAGGTCCATCCACCTCACTACAGATATCTCAGTTTCGTTCCTTTTTATGGCTGAGTAATATTCCATTGTATATATGTGCCACATCTTCTTTTTTTTTTTTTAATTTTTAAAATTAGTTTCTGCTTTATAACAAAGTGAATCAGTCATACATATACATCTGTTCCCACATCCCTTCCCTCATGCATCTCCCTCCCTCCCACCCTCCCCATCCCACCCCTCCAGGCGGTCACAAAGCACCGAGCTGATCTCCCTGTGCTCTGTGGCTGCTTCCCACTATCTATCTACCTTACGTTTGGTAGTGTATATATGTCCATGCCTCTCTTTCGCTTTGTCACAGCTTACCCTTCCCCTTCCCCATATCCTCAAGTCCATTCTCAAGTAGGTCTGTGTCTTTATTCCTGTTTTGCCCCTAGGTCCTTCATGACTTTTTTTTTTTTTTAATTCCGTATATATGTGTTAGCATACGGTATTTGTCTTTCTCTTTCTGACTTACTTCACTCTGTATGACAGACTCTAGGTCTATCCACCTCATTACAAATAGCTCAGTTTCGTTTCTTTTTATGGCTGAGTAATATTCCATTGTATATATGTGCCACATCTTCTTTATCCATTCATCCGATGATGGACACTTAGGTTGCTTCCATATCCTGGCTATTGTAAATAGAGCTGCAATGAACATTTTGGTACATGACTCTTCTTGAATTATGGTTTTCTCAGGGTATATGCCCAGTAGTGGGATTGCTGGGTCATATGGTAGTTCTATTTTTAGTTTTTTAAGGAACCTCCATACTGTTCTCCATAGTGGCTGTATCAATTTACATTCCCACCAGCAGTGCAAGAGGGTTCCCTTTTCTCCACACCCTCTCCGGCATTTATTGTTTCTAGATTTTTTGATGATAGGGCTAGATGCCTCTATCAGTCGGGGTCATGTTTGAAAAACAGAAACCACTCTAAGTATTTCAAACAAAGGAAACTGGGTCGCCAGGCAAAGATGAAAAGCAAACAGGGGAGTTTGAGACAACCTAGAGATTAGCCTCCGCAGGAAATTCTACCACTCCTGGGAATGGAGGAATCAAAAGAAAGAGTGTGTTACTAAAGCCCAGAGGCTGGGGCTGGCCTGTGAGTTCTAGAACCAAAGGTAAGGTTGCCCAGTAGAGCAGAGCCATGAAACAGGCTAAACACTCCGGAGATGCCACCCAGGGCAGAACGAGAGAGAGAAATATCCGGGCTTCTCCTGCCTCTGCTTCTATCAGTGCTTCCCGGTGCCAAACCTTCCCACAAACCAGCTGGCAGGGGAACATGGAATGCTCCCTGGGATACAGGGAAGGGCAAGGGATGCTGACTGGCAGATGATGGAGACTAAGACTTTAGCTCATAGGGTTATCCAGTTAGTTAACCCTTTGCACTGATCTTACACAGAGCAAACAACCTGCCAAATACCATTTGTTTAGTGAACAGAGACTATTCACCAACCAGCAAATTAAGTATTCCAGTTCCCTTGGCAGCTACATTTCTGACTGTAAATTAACAAATTGGAACTCTTCCGGCTTAAACATCGTCTCCCATGAGTTTTGTTATTGCAATTCAATCTCTCTGAATGAGAAGTCAAGATCTTGGTCCTAAAAATGGAATCTAGACCAAAGTTGCCCAATTAGGGGTAGCCCTGGTTCCAGGGCTGACTGTACAGTAAGGATGGGCAGACTTTTTCTGGAGAGTCAGAAGGTAAATATTTTAGGCTTCCTGGGCCGTATAATCTGTTGCGTACTCAGTAGACTGCTCACCTCTGCACTATAGGGAAAAGCAGCTCTCAGCAATGCCTACACAAATGTGCTGTGACTGTGTCCCAATAAAACTTTACAAAAAAGGGTGGTGGGACGGATTTGGCTCTCAGGCTGGGACAGTCTGCTGACCCCTGGTGCAGACCAATGTCAACCAAGTAAAGGAAGCCCATCTTGAAGTAACTCTCAAAATGAAGCAATAAGTAGCTAAAAATTTGAGGGTATGGCTGATATCCATTGCTTCTTACTAATTGGAATTATACCCTTTAATCTCAATCTAATAAAAGGTTCAAATTTTTACTGTATTTTCCCCTGAACTCCTTTATACTACAGATCACTCAGAAAATCTCTTTAGTTTTATTTTGTCTCAGAACCATTTTTACATTCATAGGACTTTTGACTTACTGCTTTTCTATATAATTTGAGTTGCCTCTAATTAAAATAGGACTTTAAAGAATTTTCCATTCTGCTTTTCAAAATATTTTCATTCCTAGAACTTAAACAATCTGTTGTCATTCCTTTCTCTTTTTTTCCTTATGTAAAGTTTGGTGGGAAAATCTCTAGCATAAGAACATTTTCTCTCAAAATACATTCTTCTAGATATGTTTGGAAACTGGTGATACTATCTACTCTGCTGTTTTCATAAAAATGTATAAGAATATATATTCTTAATCCATTAAAAGATTACATATCTTTTATAAAACTGCAAATAGGAACTACTTTTTAAGGATTTCTTTGAAGTTTTCTAAAACTGCACAACATAAGCTGACATACATAGGTTAAATTATTTCCAGTCCTTTCTAGACTTTGCAAACTTTGCTCGAATGCCTTTTGCTGTTTGCCATTTGCTCCAAATTCATTTCTCTCTCTACCAGTCTTTAGTTAGGCCTACTTCTCATTTCTATATGAAAAATGCTTTTTTAAAAAAATAAAAATAAAAATTGTACCAGTGAGATTCAGTTTTTCTTTGCATTTTCTCTTAAGGTAGATGCTTGCTGTCTCTTCTTTGACCTAGAGCACAAGATGAGGCCACAGATTCTAAAACACAGGCTAATCTGATTTGACTTAATCCTGTCACTCAGGGTTTGCCTCCTTATCTTCACAGTATGTGTTTTTCTGTCAAGGTTTCAAACTGGCCTTCCATTCTTCACATATTCTTCCTCTTGCAAAATTTATGAGCAGCTTTACGTGGGTGGACCCTGACTCTCTGTTCCTGACTTGTTTACACATCAACTTTGAAACTTTTCTTTTGTCAAACTGGCATTGTCTGTCTGTCCCTCTTGAGATCTTTACTTCCAAGTCTCTGATGAAAAAGGAAAACATATTGCCCATAAAGCACTAATATCGTTCCCCAAAAGAGTTCATATGATAAACGCTACACAAAATTCTTGACAATTTTGCTTATGTTTAGATAGTTAATACATGGTAGTGAGTGTCACTTCCTTCCCTCGGTCAAAAAGATCCCATGTGGAGGAGGAGAGCTAATTCTATCACCATGCAAGTCACCTGAGGTCAGCGGAATTGCTACTTTTGCCTCCCAAATCCCCAAATGTAGGTCTAAGGAGTATAGTGTGTGGGTAGAAGCCTGGGGCCCTGGAAAAGTTGCCTGGCCGAGGGCTGTGTGCTCTTTAGCTGCACCTGCTACACTTCCTGCTGACTGTATTAGGACAGAGGAGGCCACAAAGGGGATGGAAATCAATGAGTTATGCCCATTCAAAACAAGAGGGGCTCAAGAGAAATGAAAACATAGGTCCACACAACAACCTGTACACGAACGCTTATAGCAGCCTTATTTACAATCACCCGAACCCAGATGTCCTCAGTGGTGAAAGAACGCACACACTGTGGCACATCCACAGACGAAACTGCTACCCAGGAGCCAACTACTGATACATGCAGCGACAGAAATGAATCTCAAATGCTTTATGTTCAGTAGAAGAAGCCAGGTGCAAAAGGCCACAGACTGTATGATCCCATTCATACAGCATCCTGTGGTCGGAAAAGATACTTGATACAATTTCAATTTTCTTAAATTTACCAAGGCTTGATTTCTGACCCAAGATATGATCTATCCTGGAGGATGTTCCATGAGCCCTTGAGAAGAAAGAGTATTCTGTTATTTTTGGATGGAATGTCCTATAAATATCAATTAAGTCCATCTTGCTTAATGTATCATTTAAAGCTTGCGTTTCCTTATTTATTTTCATTTTGGGTGATCTGTCCATTGGCGAAAGTGGGGTGTTAACGTCCCCTACTATGATTGTGTTACTGTCGGTTTCCCCTTTTATGGCTGTTAGCATTTGCCTTATGTATTGAGGTGCTCCTGTGTTGGGTGCATAAATATTTACAGTTGTTATATCTTGTTCTTGGATTGATTCCTTGATCATTATGTAGTGTCCTTCCTTGTCTCTTGTAACATTCTTTATTTTAAAGTTTATTTTATCTGATATGAGTATTGCTACTCCAGCTTTCTTTTGCTTTCCATTTGCATGGAATATCTTTTTCCATCCCCTCACTTTCAGTCTGTATGTGTCCCTAGGTCTGAAGTGGGTCTCTTGTAGACAGCATATATACGGGTCTTGTTTTTGTATCCATTCAGCCAGTCTATGTCCTGGAAAAGGCAAAACTATAGGGAAGGAGAACGCCACTGTGCTTGTCAGGTGATGGAGGTGGGGGAAGGATTTGACTACGAAGTGGCAGCGCAAGAGTATTCTGGGAGGTGATGGAACACTTCTGTATCTTGATTTTGGTGGTGGCACATGACTCTTGTCAAAACTCATAGGATTGTAAAAAAAAAAAGTGAATTTTACTGACTACATGCGATTAAAAAAATAAATGTCAAAAACTTCTTTTAAAAATCAAACCAAGAGAGGGGGAGAGCCTACTGGCTGCAGAAGCAAAAACAGAGACCCTGAAGATTATATTCTGCCACTGTTTAATTAACAACTTGGGGAAGATTCTCATCTTCTTTTCCTGAAGTTTCCCCTCCCTGGTGAAGCATGACCAGCCAGGCTGGTGTTCTCACCACGTGTCAGGATCCCTGCTTGCAGACGTTCTGCTTACCCTGGCCTTGAGCCCCGTTGCAGACAGACCAGCAATCCATCCTCTGTGGCTAGAGACCTGGCCAGGGCTGGGCTCCACTTGGGTCTTTGTCCTGCTTGCTTCTCTGGCCACTGAGGTTAAGTTGTTTCTCTAATCTAAATGATGGAGGCTTTGATTTTTCTTGCAGCAGCTTTAAAACAAAACAAACAAAAACCCAGCAGCTGTTGCCTGCGTCAATCTCTGAGATTTCAGTCAGGGAAAAAAGAATCTTTTTTTTCCCTTGAAACCTAAGTGTCCCAAGGGAAGCACAACAGTCTGCTCTCAATTTTTTATAAAGTGTAATCATGCTCTGAAACTGAGAAGGCCACACAAATGGCATAAATCGATTTTCTGAGAATTTATCCTGTTCCAAAATGAAACCCAATGCTAGTGAAGGATGCCTGTGCTTGACGATTCCCTGGGGCAAGCGGGTAAACGGTGAAGCCTGACAGGGTTGTCCTCAGCCAACGTGGACTTCAGTTAATAAAGGGAATCGGCATCTATTTTCTCCCCTCTGAAATCTCAGAAGTTAAAATCTCAGAAGGCCTTGTGGGATTTTGAAAAGGTGTATTTGGAGGGGAGGGCTTCCATTTTATAAACTTTGCTGCTTTGCAAGGGAAATGATTTCACTTTATCCATGTTTAACTATTACTAGGCTTGCTTTCAAAAGCAGAGGGGATTGTGTCTATAAACAGTTTTAAAAGGAGTTTAAGATTAAAGATCAGTTCTAAAAACTCTCTTCCATTTCAAATGCAAAATATCTCTGCACAATTCACAGTGATGGCATAGGGTTAGACAGTGCTATTTAATGACGAGTTATCTTGTTTCATCATCTCTATCAGCTCTGTCAGGTTCTAATAGAGACAGTTTGTTAATAGATGTGCCTAATTCATTGTAAAACATGATAAAGGGTATTTAGTTGCTGGGTTGCATTCTTAGTGTGAATACTGGAGAGGTCGACTCGGCTAAAAATGTTGGTTTTCTGCTCTCCCCAGTCCCCAGCTACTTGCATTCAACACACCCTATCTTGTTTTCAATGATCTTAAAATTAAGCCTTGCTTTTAACAAGGCTTAATTTTGGAAAAACATTAGGCCAGTAAAACTCCTAAGAAAGTCAAATGGCTGCTTTGATCTTTCTCCTTTCTTTTTTTTTTTTTTTTTTTTTGCGGTACGCGGGCCTCTCACTGTTGTGGCCTCTCCCATTGCGGAGCACAGGCTCCGGACGCGCAGGCTCAGTGGCCATGCCTCACGGGTCCAGCCGCTCCGCGGCATGTGGGGTCTTCCCAGACCGGGGCACGAACCCGTGTCCCCTGCATCGGCAGGCGGACTCTCAACCACTGCGCCACCAGGGAAGCCCACTTTTTCCTTTCTTATTTTCACTCTTTGAGGAGTTTATTTAGTGATCAACTGCTAGAGTGAGACCCCCTCAGCCCAAATTTCAGTTCCACCACTTAACAGTCATGTGAGCTTGGGCAAGTTACTTAACCTCTCCAAGCTTCAATCTCCTCATTTGAAAAAAAGGAATGGTCAATATGAGTACTTATCATGCAGGATCACTGTTTTTAAAAAAAAGGTAAAATATAAAAAGTGCTTAGAACAGTACCTGTCATATAGTAAGTTCTACAAAAGTATAAGTAGCTGTCATTGTTGTTATTAGGTGAATATCTGCTGAACCACATACAGTAGTGGAAAGAGAATGATTTGGGGGGGGGCTGAGACAGACATGACCTTAAATTCTACCATGTATTACCTGCATGTCCTCTGAGCCTCAGTTTCCTCATCTGTAAATGGGGCTAATAATGCCTCCTACCAGGACTGTTATATACAGATTTAATGCCTAGCATTTAGCTAGCATCCTGCTGCTGTATGGTAGTAATCAGAACTGTAGGCTCTGGAACCAGAAATCCTGTGAGGCTCTGGGGAAACTGCTAACCTCCCTGAGGTTTGGTTCGCTTTTAAGGAAATGGCCATAAACGTAGTACTGAATTCATAGCATTGATGTGATGATTATATGAAATAAGACCCATACAGCATAGTCAGGCCTCAATACACATTGTTTAAAATTATAAGATAGTCATAGTCGCTCCTCTCAAACAGCCAGCATATATTATACAGGAAACTGGAAAAAAATATTTCTAGTTTTAAAAGATATATTTGGGTAAATTTTTAAACAACAACAACAAAAAAAAATGAAAGAGCACTTCTCCCTTGGAAAACACCTCTTCCCAGTGAAGCCAGATTAGTCGGCTGTAACAGGACGATTAACCTACAGTGGCACATTAAATCTCTCCAAAATCTGTCGTGAAATCCCACTGCCTCTTCTTTCAGTAATCTCTGAAATCTGTCCTCTCCCCTCTTCCTCTACTGCTAAATTCTCCCCCAGTTCACTACGATTTTGCTTTTGCTGCAAAAGACAAATATAAAACAAAACATCTAGTTCATCATCAAATTTGAAATCACCTGTCTGGATGTGGGCTACTTTGCTATCTTCACCCCATCCAGGACTAGCTGCTATTATCAATTTACATTTCCCTTTCTCATTGTCAAAATGTGTCACTATGACTGCTTAAAACACGTCTTTTAATTTCTGAATTACCTTCATTTGATACTCCTTACTCGTCTCAAATATGTCCTCTTTTCACAAACATCTCCCAGGAAAAGTTCTATTCCGTGAAATATCAACTACTTATCTGAAATCGCATCTTTCCCCCCCTTTTCTCCTGCTTAACAAATTATATTTGTGAGAGAAAGGGCAAGGCAACAACATATCAGCTGGTACAATCTAAGCTTAGCTCTGTGAAGGGCTTTAGAATTAGTCCTCCAGACAGGCTGACAGGGATGGGAGAGACAGGGATATAGGGCTGCGCATGCCCAGCAGGGGAAGGAAAAGGTACAGGGAGGCTGGGACAGGAAGTCCCCAGGAATCTCTCAGAGGGCAGGGGTGCTGCCATGGGTGGAACAGTTCCCAGGCTACGGGTGAGAGGTCTGATGACCAAATGGGATCTGCTCATCTGACTGTGGATCTAGTGACCTCCATGGGGATAGCCACAACCACACTGAACTTGAGCTTGTCACCGTCAAGCGGCAGCAGGATTTCTAAAATCTTACTCTTGGGTAAGTGGCCGTCCCGAGTCACAGCACTCCCAGCACAGCCCTAAATCAACAGCCATCCAGATCACCTGCTGCTTTGTCTACAGCCTTCATGGCTGTCAGCCCCGAGGGCACACACACTGTCAAGTGCAAGCAGCCATTACTACTGGAACAGCTCTAACGCTCAAAGTCTAGAAAAGCAGGCCAGGCTAAGGACATGCAGCATTTGGGGAATTCCACTTTATTTTATGAACAGCTCTATCAGTCATTAAAATATGTGTCATGTAGATGTTAGCTGAGCTGTTATTCTGAGCTGGGTAAATTTTCTCTGCTTTCTTCCCATGTCTTCTCTGAGCTCCCTTCTTAACTTCATCTGCCAAGCAACTCACTCTAAGCAAAGACATCGCAGAAGAGGGCTCTTACGTCTATTGATAGAGAGCAGGAAATAAATGAGACAAAGGAAACACACGCTGCCCCGAATGGCAGCACGTGAAGACTTTTGCTCCAACTGGACAGAGATGAAAAAACAGCATTGTCAACCAAATCTTAGCACGGGAGGGCTTTTGTGTGTTCCATACTTAGCAACTTTAGATTTATGAGATTTCCCTACTAAAGGAGTTGAATTTCTATCTTCCAAAATTTATTGGGAAAGAACCACCCGAATACCACCCAAAAGCATCATGTAGAAAAATAAGCAAAGACAAAATAGAGGTCTGTGAGGTGCAGGACTTTTTAGAACAAAGTAGGAACTGAATTCTTCTTCTCTCTGTGTGTGTGTGTGTGTGTGTATGAGAGAGAGAGAGAGAGAGAGAGGGAGGGAGGGAGGGAGATAGAGAGAGAGAATATGTATGTCCTTATATTTAGAGAGAATAGATTGATAGTGTTTTCTAAAACTGATTATTCCTTTAGAGACAGGCAATTTTCATTCCTTTAGAGACAGGCAATTTTCACGTGAGTTTAAAGAACCACTTAAACTGATTTCTTCACTAGTATTTGCATATGGTCCCACTGTATATCAATGGAATTGAAAAACTTTGTTTTCTTTCAGGTTCTGGAGAATTCTCCTTAATTTTCAAAACCGTCAACTGTTCCACTCATGCCCCAGGGTTCTCCGAACTTTATGGTCACTCTGCATTCACTACTGTTTCACTGTCAATGTATAATTATGTGTTTGTACCAAAGAAACTGAATGCTGTTTGCTTCTCAAAAGCACACTTCAACTTGGCTGCTTCAGTTAAGTGCTCAGTCTCAACACGTGGGCCGGAGGCACCACTGAAGCACGATCATTTTCCCTCCAAGTCCCTCTTCTGTTCTGAACTCTTCAGAAAAAAGGGACTAAAATAATCTGGAGTGTTGTACATATTATTGACTATATTCCCTGAAGGTTTTTTTTTAAGCCTAAAATCAGTGTGTCTAATAATTGAGGGATTAAACAGTGCTTCCGAAATCACTGTGGCACCGCTGTATACATTATGGGCCACGTTTTCTGGAAACAACATAACCTTGAAACCAGTGCCCTGAGTAATGGAGTGATTCAATTCAATTACTGTTCAACAGTCATAGGCACCATTACTGGTTTTTCTAGCATTTCCTGATTGTTCTGGTGTCCATGTCCTGAGATGATTTGGGGGCAGCTTTCCTTGTGCTCCTGACCCTGATTTCCTACCTTCCTCGCCTCTGCCTTTCTAACTCAGTGCAGGAGGGAAAAAAATGAGCCTACTCAAGTGGGGTGTCTGCAAAGTCAAGACATAGGATACATTTATTTTTAAGTAGTATGTTAGGTACATTTGCAAATATCACATTCAGTATGGTTTTTCTTCAAAAACAGGTGAAGGATCTCTACATTAAAGCAATGGGTACAACAGTGAGTCTGAAAAAAATACAGCAATACACCATTTTTCTTGTGTTTAGAATCTTTTAGACCCTCTCTTGACACTCATGATGTGCTCTAAAAATAAGCTTCCCCTATGTTTTCTGACTTCTAAGACACTCAGTAAAAGGCATACTCCTAACGAACTGTCAGAATGGCTCATGAAGGATGGTGAATCCAATAAAGGCACTACACGATTCCCCTTTATGCCATAAGGTGATTTCTCAACAATGCAAAAAAGGCAGAAAGAAATAACCAATTCTTTTGAATCTGTATAACTAGGAAATGAGATCCTTAGGTATTGACTTTTTACCATAAGTAGGAAAAAGATCACCAATAACCATACTCCAAAAAACCAATCAAATGACTTGCTGAAAATGCCTTGTGCTCAAGGTCACAGTCTTGATCCTAAATTTTTTTTCTTGCTTTCCTCCTCTTCCTTTTCTACTCTGGCTTAGAACTATAAACAGGTTTGATCTACAGATTGGTAGTGTTGGTTTTAGTGAGGAATTTTGGCCTTGCCTTGCCTGGAAGTTACAAAGCTGAAGTTACAAGAGGTGCTGAACCAAACTGAGACACAGCATCATAAAAGTGAGTGTATAAAGGGCCCAGTGAGGACCCTGATCCATAGGAAAGCTATGTCTCGGGAAGAGGGCTCTGTTATACATTTCCATTTGCCCCTTCTATTTTGCCCAAAGGCATAGAGATCCTGAGAATGGACACAAATTCTGTTTGGAGAGTTGTGGAGTCCCTTCCGCCTGACAGAATGTGTACACACAATTCACATGTATATGCACAAAGTGGCATAGTACAAATCCCTCACATGACTGATATTTTTCTAGGCATGTATGAAAGCTACAAAGGCAATTGACCAAAGTTTACTAAAATATGCATAAATGAAGACTGAGCAAAGATTAAAGATATGCTCTTTGGAAGTGTAGTGAGAAATCAAGTTAACAGATTTTATGTCCCCCATCCCCACCTCTGCACACAATACCTAATTTCTATCTCTTAGTAAGTAATACAGTGTGGTATGGGTCAGACTACCCCCAATTTGAAGTATGTTTAAATTTATGTGGAATGCATAATCAAATAGAACGCACCCAATTCATTCCTAGGCCTGAATCAGAAACACATGACAATGACAGACAGCTCAGCACTCCTTAATGTTGACCATTTTAACGATTTCAGCTTAGCAGATAATTGCTTCTATGACCGGAAGTACTACCACTTTCTCCTAAACAGTTGGAAAGAATATTATCATTCCTCAGAGTTTGGAGTAATGCTGTATATGCTGAAATATCTGTTCAAACTATGCATCTGAAAGACAAAGAATATCCAGATACAACTTTTCTCCAGGAAACAAAACCAAATAAAGAGTTTCATCCTTTAAAAGAGGGAACTTGCAGAAAACACAAAGCTAAATACCAGGGATATGGCATTTTGAAAATATCCTGGTGTCTATTTTCACTCTAATTCTCTTAAATTTGCCAACTACAGAAACAAAATGGACCTTAAAAATAACAGAGAAGCACTTTCACTTTTCCCACCAAGTCGATTCGTGGCAGCCTGAAGGTTGAGTTGGTACTAAAGGATGTTTAGGCTTCTGATCAATAGAGAAGATGGTCATGGACAATTCTAGTATAGACATAGAATGAACTAGAGTAGACTCAGCAATAAGCCCAAAGAACACAGAGGTGAAAAGACTGACTGGTTGAAATAAAGACGAATTTTGGCAGAATGTGGCTGGACAATGTGGTAGACCATATTTCACAAATACACCATCGCAATATCTCCCATCCCATAGATTCTCCTCATAATGTGACCCTGACACTCTTCCCATGGAGAAGGGGGTCGTCTACAGCCCTCTTCCTTGAACCTAGCTGGGCAGGCCTTTGTGACTCTCTCCACCAACAAAGTATTATAGAAGCTCTGCAACTGTCAAGTCTAGATCATGAAAACGCCTTGCTCTCGTGATATTCGCTCTTGAGGCCTGCCTGCCACCATGCTACATGGAATTCCAAACTAGTCCGTGGACAGACGACCTGCAGAAGCCGTATGTATTATAGGTGCTCCATTTGACACCCCAGGTAAGGTCTCCACAGTAAGCCAGCATCAACCACCAGACACATGAGTAAAGATGCTGCCAGTCTGCCCCAGCCATCAAGTCACCCCAACTTTTTTTAAGTCTTTTCAGCTGACAGCCCAGACACTGGGGATCAGAGATAAGTCATTGCCTCTGTGTTCTGTCTGAATTTGTGACCCATAGAATATGCGAGCATAAAAATGATTGTTTTATGCCACCCAAGTGCTGGGACAGTTGGTTAAATAGGAAAAGTATCAATAACTGGAATAGATACCTATTGTGAGGCAAGTATTAGAACAAACATGACCAGACTGAGAGGTGTAATGGGAAATCATGGGAGATTTTCAAGCAGAGTGATTTTGTAATTAAGAGTTTCAGACAGTAGAGAGGATAAGTTAGTAAGAAGAAAAAATCATTAAAGAAATTCTAACATTGGCCTGGTTTAATTTCAGTAGAAGAGAATCAAAGAGAAAGAGGGAAGATACATTTAGTATAGAAGAGTCAAGTGAGTTTTTTTTGTTTGTTTGGTTTTGTTTTCTGGCCACACCGCGTGGCTTGTGGGACCTTAGTTCCTGACCAGGGATTGAACCCGGGGCCCTCAGCAGTGAGAGTGCAGAGTCCTAACCACTGGACCGCCAGGGAATTCCCAAGTGAGTTTTGATGCTAACGGAGTTTGAAAGATAAAGGAGTGAGGGGAACCTCCCAGGGGCCATTCACAAGCAGGACAAACAGAAAGGACAGCCAGTTACCAGGATGTGGGAGAAGACAGATAGCTTGTGTTATAGACTCAAAAAATCTGATGCAATCTAGAGCACCCAGGAGGACAGTCTCTTTAAGCAGCTTGAAAGAAAAGAGCTAAAACCTAAGGGAAAAGATGGGTTAAGCTCTATACATCATCTGTATAAAGGGGGTACTAAGTACAAAACAGGATTGCTCTGTGAAAAGAATTATAAGAAACAAAAGAGAGCCAAACATTCCAGGTTCACAGGGCATCTATAAGTTGCCAGGCATAAAAAAAACGATCAAAGAAAAATCTGTATACACTATGTCACTCTTCATTCACAATCCCAGCATCTGCCTCTTTCCACAATTCCTGGACTACCTCCAATTCAGTGCTCCCATTCATACCCCACCCTCCATCTCAGGCCTCCCCTTCTGCACTGTCCTCCTTTCCCTCATCATGCAAATCCATTGCCCATCATACTTCATATTCTTTTTAATTTCCTCCCTGCTACGGACTGCACTGTGTCCCCCTAAAATTCATATGTGAAGCTCTAACCCCCAACTGTATTTGGATCTCCTATCTAGAGCCTATGAGGAGGTGATACAGGTTAAATGAGGTCATAAGGGTGGGGCCCTAATCCGATAGGACCAGTGTCCTTATCAGAAGAGGCAGAGGTGCCAGAGCTCTTTCTCCGACATGTGAGGACAGAGCAAGGAGGCAGCTGTCTGTAAACCAAGAGAAGAGGGCTTCGAGTGGAACCCACCTTGCCAGCACCTTGATCTTGGATTTTCTAGCCTCCAGAACTGTGAGAAAAAAATTTCTGTTGTTTAAGCTACCCAGTATGTGGTATTATGGTTATAATGGTCTGGTTAGAGCAGCCTGAGCTGACTGATACACTCCCTGATCCAAATATGCCTTTTATATCTATCTCCAAGTAGGCTTTGTCCAGGCCAGTAGGAAAGATTGTCCTAAAATGGCTAACATGCCATAAAAAGAAACAAAATTGAGCTATTTGTAATGAGGTGGATAGACCTAGAGTCTGTCATACAGAGTGAAGTAAGTCAGAAAGAAAAAGACAAATACCATATGCTAACACATATATATGGAATTTAAGAAAAAAAATGTGATGAAGAACCTAGGGGTAAAACAGGAATAAAGACACAGACCTACTTGAGAATGGACTTGAGGATATGGGGAGGGGGAAGGGTAAGCTGTGACAAAGTGAGAGAGAGGCATGGACATATATATACTACCAAACTTAAGGTAGATAGATAGTGGAAAGCAGCCGCATAGCACAGGGAGATCAGCTCGGTGCTTTGTGACCGCCTGGAGGGGTGGGATAGGGAGGGTGGGAGGGAGGGAGACGCAAGAGGGAAGGGATATGGGAACAGATGTATATGTATGACTGATTCACTTTGTTATAAAGCAGAAACTAATAAAAAATAAAATAAAATAAAATAAAAAAATAAAATGGCTAACATGGAGGTATACCCTGATGGTCACCAAGAAATTTAAATTAACAATGGAAATATTTACAGTAAGAAATGATCCATTATTTTTTGTTAAAATGCTACTTGGTAAATTCTTCAAGTCTGTTTACTTTAGTTATGTAAGTTTAATTTACACAAAAAAGTACTTACAGAAGTTATTTGGGTAGAGGTACATAAGTAACATATTTGCAAAGAACAGAGAAAAACTGAAGTATAAGTGGGGATATGTGGAATTGAGCTTGTGCTAAGTGGAGAAACAGGATATGCACTGGGCACCTGGGAGTATGACGCCGGGTTTCTGAAGGGAAGGTTGGCTTCTAACAGCATTTGCTCTTTTGACTCCTCTTGGCAAGATGAACATTGGCAACAAAACTAAAAATGTAAACCTTGGGGGGCTTCCCTGGTGGCGCAGTGGTTGAGAATCTGCCTGCTAATGCAGGGGACACGGGTTAGAGCCCTGGCCTGGGAGGATCCCACGTGCCGCGGAGCAACTGGGCCCGTGAACCACAACTACTGAGCCTGCGCGTCTGGAGCCTGTGCTCTGCAACAAGAGAGGCCGCGATAGTGAGAGGCCCGCGCACAGCGATGAAGAGTGGCCCCCGCTTGCCACAACTAGAGAAAGCCCTCGCACAGAAACGAAGACCCAACACAGCAAAAATAAATAAATTAATTAATAAACTCCTACCCCCAACATCTTCTTAAAAAACAAACAAACAAACCTTAGGGAAACAACAGACCAATATCAGCTAGCCACGGTCAATACATCCAGCGACATGAACCAGAACCAGGGGACTCAGAGCTAGAAGGGGCCTTGGAAGTCATATAATCCAGTCTACAGATGAAGCAGTTTAGGTGAGAATCTCTCAGGACCTTTTAAACCCTCCCTTCCTCTTACGATATTCTACAGCACGCCTGCTAAAGTTAGGGTGAGGGAGAAACCTTTTCCCTCATGACTCTCCAGATTTTCATTCATTCATGCACTCGTTCGTTCGTGCATTCATTCAACCAAGACCTGAGAAGCACTAGGTGCCAGGTTTTTGTAAGTAGTTTGCATAAAAGATGAGTCAAGCACAGTTCATAGTGACATGAAATCCATTATATGGTAGGAAACATTGACATTATAAAATGCAACCAGCATAAAATCGGCAAAATAACAAAAACAAAGATAGCCATAACTCCAAATTTTAAAAAAATTTTGAAGTAATCTGAATCTTTACTGAATTCTCTCTGATAGGTATCAGGAAGGCAACCATACTATAAAACCCCCAAAACGTTAAAAAATCCTATTTTGACCTTCTAGTGGGTTGAATAGTGGCTCCTACGAAGAAGATAGGTCCAAGTCATATCCCCTGGAACTTGAGAATGTGACTTTATTTGGAAAAAGGTCTTTGCAGATATAATTAAAGATCATCTTGAGATGCAAGTATCCTTATAAGAGAAAGGCAGAGAGATCATTGGGACTCATACATACAGGGGAGAAGGCCATGTGCAAACAGAGGCAAAGACTAGGACCAGGTCAAAGAATGCCTGGAACTACCAGAAGCTGGAAGGGCAAGGAAGGCATCTCCCCTAGAGCTTTCCAAGGGAACATGGCCCTGCTGACACCTTGATTTCAGACTTCTGGCCTCCATAACTCAGAGAGAATACATTTCTGTTGTTTTAAGCCACCCAGTGTGGTAGTTTGTTATGACAGTCCTAGGAAACTAATACTACCTCTTTCTCTTCAAAGGCCCATTACTCATTACAACTATTTGCCACAAATCTCTTTTTCTTCCCCAAACTCCAGCCAACCTGGGTCTCATCACTTCTCCCCAGCTCCGTCTCACTCTTCCAAATATGTTTTCTCCAGTAGGTCTGTGCTCTCTATAAACTTAGTAAATATGTCACATTTTCGATACCCTTCCAGTTAATTTTGCTTGATCTACTTATTTTTCATGAAGATATGTTGAAATCTCCTATAAGTGTAGACTTCTGAAGGTTTTACAGTGAGGCCACTAGGTTATCTTTATTTAGAATCTACAGTGTAGGTACAGCACAAAATTATGATTGTAATGTCTTCTTAGTTAATTGTTCCTGTTAGTAATAAACAGTATTTCTCTTTATCCCTAACAATGCTTTTGCCTTAATTCCTATTTTATTCAATATTACTATCATTGTTAAGGTCAGCTTGTTTTCAGTTAGTAGGTGTGTGTGTGTGTGTGTGTATGTGTGTGTGTGTGTACACACACAAAAGCAGTATATTAGCATCAAACTAATGAGTACTGTAGACAAACTCTACACAAATATGCTTACCAGCTTAGCAAGGTATACTTCTCAGTTTAGCAAGTAAAAGTATATACTTAAATGAACTACTAAGTCAGATGTATACAGTGTATAGTACTTAGTTAATGGCAATGCGCTCCTTTTGATGTCCCACTGAAACACAGAATAACTCCTGCAGCTACTAAAGAGAGATACCTATAGTGGGTGGTCACAGCTGACACTGTTCTCTATCTTAAAGTGTAGAAATATACCACCACTGTGTATTTGTTTTTTTTTTGTTTTGTTTTTTTTACTTGTTGACAGTTTGCTTTATTTATTTATTTATTATTTATGGCTGTGTTAGGTCTTCGTTTCTGTGCGAGGGCTTTCTCTAGTTGTGGCAAGCGAGGGCCACTCTTCATCGCGCTGCGCGGGCCTCTCACTATCGCGGCGTCTCTTGTTGCGGAGCACAGGCTCCAGACACGCAGGCTCAGTAGTTGTGGCTCACGGGCCCAGTTGTTCTGCGGCATGTGGGATCTTCCCAGACCAGGGCTCGAACCCGTGTCCCCTGCATTGGCAGGCAGATTCTCAACCACTGCGCCACCAGGGAAGCCCCTACCACTGTGTATTTGAAATAAAACTGCCACCCCCTTGTTACAGTTGTACTAAGTCAACAGCCCAACTGAACACGGCCCGACTAAGGAGTTTGTGCTTTGGAAAACTTTACTCCCTTTTCTCTTTGTTGCGTATTTTATCTACTGCCTCTATCTTTACCTCTACCTTTCCCTCTCCCTAGTTTTCTACTCTTTCCTTCATCTTATTCTAAGAGGCTAATAATCTCTTTCTACCCGAAAAATTAATTTCTCTTTTCCATCTCCCTTTCTTTCCCCCCATCCCTTTTAAATTTCAACACCACGAAATCACATCTGCTTTGAAGTTTTAGTTGTACAGTAGCTAATAAATGAGGTTCTAAAGTCTCTGCCCTTAATTTAAAAATCATCCAAGCTTTTATATATTTCTTTTTTTAAAAAAAGCACCATGCACTATTTTTTTTCTTCCATCTATCCCTTAATTTCTTTTTGTGGGTCAGGGATCTTCCCTAGAGAAAACGTTCCTCATCCCACACTTACTAGCTGGACTACAAGAATGTTTCTGTAATAATGGCAGTTATATCTTTTATGACAGCTGCTTCACAGACCTTTTTTTTTTTTTTAATCAACAAGAAAACGTAGATGCTTACAGGAATAGTTCTGAATTCTTCAGGCTGGTATCCAAAGCTTCCCCCCGTGAATCTCAGCAGTGGTGGACAGCGCACTTCCCTGTGGGGAGCAGTGTGGTTTAAGAGAAGGAGGATGGGCTCGGAGGCCCGTCAGAGCAGGTTAGAAAATCAGCTTTGCCACTTACTAGCTGGGTAAGTGTGGGCAGACTATTTAAACTGTTGGAGCCTCCATATACTCATACATAAACTGCGATATCAAAAACCACTTTTCAGAGGATTGTTAAGGATCAATATGTTCATGTCTGTAAAGTGGCTGACACACAGTAGGCATTCACTGCATATTAGCTGTTCCTGCCATCTGTGCCCTGGCATACACACTGTGCCCTGCAACTCATCTGAACAAGTTTCATTTCTGCTTCTCATTCCATGACAGGAAAAGGGAGGAACGGACAAAAGTATCACGTTATCAGAATGATTACAATTTAGGGAGGCTTAATGCCAACCTGAAGGAGAAACTTGACTGGAAGGAATCTGAACGGTATGACTAGTTCTTATTAGAATGGTAGTCTTACAAACTAAAAGAATGTTCTTTCTTGCCTTATAATTACCGATAAAAACCTTAGGAGGAGCTGCATAAAAAAAAAGTGAAATAAAGGAAAGCAATTAAATAGGAAATTCAACTGCATCTTCTTTGTTTTAGCTGGGCACATGGCCACTGTGAATAGAGTCAGCATATTTCAGTCTTCTTTGAAGCTTGATACTGGCCTAAGTCAAGTGTCAGTGACAATGTTAACAGGTGACTTCTGAGTGGTCCCAGAAGGCAGTCTGAGCAGCCTTAGAATATGTATTAAAAGATGGTGAAGCTACAATATTAAGAGAAGCCTGGCTCCCTAAAGATCACGGAGCTGCTGAAATCACCCTGGATAATACAAATCTACACTTCATTGCCATGAGAGGGAAGCTTCTACCTGGATTAAGCCCTGTTATTTTGGATTTTCTGCTATTTACAGCTGTACCTAATCTTAAAAGACGAATAGCTAATAAGATGGATAAGTGAATCAGAATAAAAAAAGGCATCAAAAAATTTTAAGGTAGTATAGTAAGCTATAGTAATCACAACAGTATGGTAGCGGCAGAAAAACAGATTTATAGATCAATGGAAGAGAACTGAAAGCCCAGAAATAAACCCACACACATATGGACAATTTATGACAAAGGAGCAAAACACATACAATAAAGATAGGATAATCTCTTCAATAAATGGTGCTAGGAAAACCAGACAGTGACATACAAAAAAATGAAACTAGACCACTGTCTCACACCATATACAAAAATCAACTCAAAATGGATTAAAGACTTGAATGTAAGACCTGAAATCATAAAACTCCTAGAAGGAAACACAGGCAGTATACTCTTTGACATTGGTCTTAGCAATATCTTTCTAGGTCTCCTCAGACAAGGGAAGCAAAAGCAAAAATAAACAAATGGGACTACATCAAACTAAAAAGCTTTTGTACAGCAAAGAAACAGTTAAATTCTCCAGTTTTAGATCCTCCACCTTCCTTTTGCTTTAAGTTCTCATTTAATGACTTTGCTTCTTCTTGAATCAGGTTAGAGTCTATAGGTATGCCTTTCTTATAGCAATCCTACACTCACATAAAAGCTGCATTGTCAATATGAAATAAAAAGGTATTTCACAAAAAGTGCAAGGTTTTCACTCCTCTGGGCATAGCTTCAGTGATGGCTTCCCAAATTTCCTTTTCTTTCTTCTTCTTCTTTTTTAAACAATGGTCCTTACGTTGGATTCATTTCTCTTGAGATGGCAGGCAACCACAGCTGCAGACCTCAATCTGCACGCATCAAGCAATTTAACTTTTTCTTGTAATGTCATGACTTCTCTCTGCTTCTTGGAAGCACTTCCAGCATCACTACTGGCACTTCATATGGGTCCCATGGTATCATTAAAGTTTATGGTATTGCATTAAACATGATGAAAAATACACAAGAACCAGGGGAGAGAAATTTTTACTGTGATACACAATTTACTGGAGATGATCCGTGTCACATGGCATTTTAAGCAGATACACACAACCCTTGAGCTCATCTCAATAGCAAAAGGAGGTGGCTATGAAATTATTACAGTAGTATAATATGTACTACAGTTAATTTTATGTAGTTATGATTTAATACTGCATCTTTATCTTTGTTTACATTTCTCTTCACTGAATGGTGCCATGTATGTGTGTAATTGTACGTATTTAAGTTTATCTTTTCTTTTTTTTTTTTACAAATTTATTTATTTATATTTGGCTGCGTTGGGTCTTCGTTGCTGCACACGGGCTTTCTCTAGTTGTGGCGAGCAGGGGCTACTCTTCCTCACGTGTGCGGGCTTCTCATTGCGGTGGCTTCTCTTATTGCGGAGCAGAGGCTCCAGGCGCACGGGCTTCAGCAGTTGTGGCGCACAGGCTTAGGTGCTCCACAGCATGTGGGATCTTCCCAGACCAGGGCTAGAACCCGCGTCACCTGCATTGGCAGGCAGATTCTTAACCACTGTGCCACCAGGGAAGTCTCAAGTTTTGATAAATTTTAACTGTTTATACATCTGTGCATATTTTATGGTAGTAAGTGATATAGACTAGTATCTCTATATATTTTATGTACTCATGATATTCCTAAGTGTTTAGTTTTTTAATATTTCTAGGCAACATGGTTCATCTGTGAGTTTTTTCAAATTGTCATTAGTCTCTAAATTTTTTCCAATGTATTTATTGAAAAAATTTGCGTATGAGTGGACCTGTGCAGTTCAAACCCATGTTGTTCAAGGGTCAACTGTGTTTCCTTCCCTCTACTGATTTGGGGTTTAATTTGTTCTTCTTTTTCTAGCTCCATTAGAGTGTTTATTTGAAATTTTTCTTATTTCTTGAGGTAAGCTTGTATTGCTCTAAACATCCCTCTTAGTATCCCTTTTGCTGCATCCCATAGATTTGGGTGTGCCATATTTTCATTTTCATCTGTCTTCAGATGTTTTTTGGTTTCTCCTCTGACTTCTTCGTTGACCCAATAGTTGTTCAGTAGCATGTTGTTCAGTAGCATGTTGTTCAGTTTCCACATATTTATTTTAACTTTCTTCTTGTAGTTGGTTTCTAGTTTCATACCATTGTGATCAGAAAAGATGCTTGATATGATTTCAATCTTCTTAAATTTATTGAGACTTGTTTTATGTCCCAACATATGGTCTATCCTTGAGAATGTTCCATGCATACTTAAGAATGTGTATTCTGAACTTGGATGGAATACTCTTTATAAATCTATCAGGTTCATCTGGTCTAATGTTTCACTTAAGGCTGCTGTTTCCATGCTGACTTTCTGTCTGGATGTTCTATCCATTAATGTGAGTAGGGTGTTAAGTCCCCTACTATTATTGTGTTGCTGTCAATTTCTCCCTTTAGGTTTGTTAATAATTGCTTTATATATTTTGGCACTCCTATGTTAGGTACATATATATTGATAACTTATGTCTTCTTGATGAATTGTCACCTTTATCATTACACAATGTCCATATTTGTCTCTTCTTACCTTTTTTGCCTTGAAGTCTATTTTGTCTCATATGAGTATGGTTACATCAGCTTTTTTGTGGGGGGAGGGCTGCCAGTTGCTTGGAGTATCTTCTTCCATGCCTTCATTTTGAGCCTATGTTTGTCTTTAGAGCTGAGGTGAATCTCCTGGGGACAGCATATAGTTGGGTCTTATGGTTTAATCCATCCAGTCACTCTATTTTTTGATTGGTGAATACAGTCCATTTACACTTAGGGTGATTATTGATAAATGAGGATTTAGTACTTCCATTTTACCTTTTGTTTTCTGGTTTCTCTACATCTCCATTGTTTCTTTTTCCTTGTGTTTCTGCCTGCCATTTTAGTTTGGTGGTTTTCTATTATGTTTCTCTCAGTTTCCTCTTTTTTATGTTTTGTGTCTCTGTCCTAGATTTATGTTTTGTGGTTACCATGAGATTTGTAGAAAATGGCTCAAATAAAATAGCCCTTTTTCTGCTGATGGCATCTTATCTTCACTTATCTACACAGGTTCCATCCTTTTCCTCCTCCCCTTTCATGTTTTTGTTGTTTCAAATTAGCCTTTTTCATGCTGTGAGTTTGTTACCAATTGAAGTAGCTATAGTTATTTTTACTGCTTTTTCCCCCTTTAACCTTTATTCTATAACAAAGTGTTTAAAAACCTATTCTGATACAGCATTGTAATTTTCTGATTCTATCTATCACCTTACTCAAACTTTTGTGTACTTTTGCCTTTTTGTTTATGGTAAAAGAGCTCCTTTCAACATTTCTTGTAAGGCAGGTCTAGGGTTGATGAAATCTCAGCTACCGTTTGGGAAAGAAAAGGCATCAAATTTTAGCTAGCAAAAAAAGGGGCTGATCTAACCAAATAAAATTTAATGGTATACAGGAAAAAAATTATTTCTACATTTATTGACATATAAAACTAATCACATAAGAATAGGATAGGGAAGCATATCCTAGTGGCACACTTAGAAAGCAATTTTAGACCCCATGTACAAGACATAGTAATACTGCTGCTCAAAGAGCCAATGTGTCCTTCAGTTACATAATAAAAACATAATACCTAGATGCTGGGTTCATACACTCAGATGGCTACAGGTGTGTAGGTGAAGGTCGCCAGTCAGGAAGAGACAATGAACTGGGAACACATACCCCGTCCTTAGTCAGAGCCACTGCTCTGTTCCTGGCAATGGTTGCTTTTTAGGAATGAGGGCCGAGGGTTACCAGAGTTCCCAATTTTTCCAGAGAAGTTGGAAATGTGGATTTCTATGTGACATCTCCATTTTTTCTAAACACTGGTTATTTAATATAAAATTTTTACATAAAACTACATTTGTCCAAAAAGAGCCATACCCTCATGGAGGCCTGCCTGTTTTCAGGCAACCTTTTCAGATGACAGGAGAGGACAGTCCCACTCTATCCAACTTAGGTGAGCCCACACCTGGCATAGTGTGTTTTCCTGAGCACTAACGTTAAGGAGAAACAGCAAGAAGGAAGAATGGTAAAACAGTGAGGGAAATGGAGGTCTGGCTTCTGGAGCCAGTGAGACCAGGGTTAGCAGCCCAACCCCACTTCTTACTAGAAATGCAGTGTCAAGCAACTTCCTTGGCCTCTGCGGCCCAGTGTTTCTCACCTGTAAAATGGGGGAGCATCCTAATACCTACCCCAATTGGACAAATGTAAGGAGTAAATGAGCTAATGTCTTCCAAGAGCTAAGCCCATGTATCACACATTTTAAACTAAACAGGAAATGAGAAAACATGAACATTTGTTTTATAAGGAACTGTGGGAACTTGAGATTTTCCCTCAGATTAGAAAAAGATCAAACGGCAACACAGTACTTGTCATCAGCTGTTTGACTATGGGGGGTGGCTTAGCCAGCCTTATTTATGAGGTTACAAGGGCCGGACTGGAAAGAAATAATGGGTGAATGTTAAAGGAAGGTGCATTTGGATCCGGTCAAAGAAACAATCAGAAGTTAAGCAGGCTCTGATGACTCCAAAGACAACATGGTAGTTTCCTTTCACTGGAGAAAATTAAACCTAAATTAGACAGCTGCTGGGCAGATACAGCAGGAGGGAGTTCAAATGTTGAGCTAGGGTAGGTGTATGAATTAGATAAAACTAGATGACCCTCAGGTACCTTCCAACCCCAAGACTTCTGTGATGTACTTATACTGCAGCAAATACATTCAATTTCTCAGATGTCCTTTATAGAACTGATTCATATGGAAGAAGCTACCAACATACAAAGGAACTACAAGCAAAATATGCCTGAAAGGAATTGCCACCAAGAGTTCCACTGATGGTGCCAACACACATACATAACATATAGTATTCAATACCTGACTGCAATCTCAGTAGGTATACTGACTTAAGTCAAGGCTATTGTGATCATAAAAGCTCCCAGATCCAATATTTTATTTTGGCTGGCATCAAGGAAAAGGGAAACAAGTGTGACATCTTAAGGAAATTTGTATTCATTGCTTTTTTCTTTAAAGCACTTGATATCAGGTACCTAAAATGTTTACTCTTAACATCATTAAAAATAACACCATACATTTACGGACACTAGATTTATCACATTCAAAGATACATTATCTTACTCTTTTTCTTGTAACACATCACGAGGCAGGTCAAGCAGAGATTTGCATTTTACAGACCCAGAAATTGGGCCCTGGAGGGGATAAAGTGAATAAGTAGCAATGCAGAGTCTTCTAATTCCAAATTCCATCTTCTTACCATTGTGCCATAGTGTATTTTTAAAGGCCCAAATAACTTTTTTTCTTTTTGGGAAGAGTGTAAGCATACCTATTATGCATAGGTAAATGGAAAAGGTCTGGTTTATCCATTCCTGTCCTACACGTGTAAAGAAAGTAATTCTAGTACAAACCCCTGAATATATTGGATAAAATGTTAAAAGTATCTCTCGTAAAAGAAATGAGTTGGAAAAAAAGTCAGGCCAGACACAATAAGAAGGCACGACTCCACAGAGATGACCTAGCACTGAAGGGCTATTGCCCTGAGTGCATCTCCCACTCCTGGTGGCCCTGAGCCAGGGTTTATAAACCACACCTGTGGGGGAAGGAAGACAAAGCCTGGGGGCTAGCAGAATGGGAGGATGAAAAGGAAGACTCCTGTGTAAAGCTGGAACCCCTGAAGGGCAGCCCTGAAGAGGATGAACCAGAAAAAGAGAAAAAGAAAAAATAAAAACCTGCCTGGTAGGAGAGTTTCTATTTAAGCCTTGGAGCTGAATGAGATAAAGAAAAAGAAAATCTCCCTTGGGTTATTTCTCACCCCAAACACACATCTACACAGGTAGGACCTGAATTCGCCCTCCTGGGTGACCCATAACACCTTACTCTCCAAACTGTTTTAAAGTGGCCTTAGCACTGAGCTTCCAGTAGAAGAAAACCCACAGTCTTTTAGAAGGAGAAGTCTATAAACACATGCCTCAAACAAAACAAAACAAAGAAACCCACCTTTCATGGAAAAAGCTTTAAGGAACATAAACTCACAATCAAATTCGCTAACACATGAAAACAGAAGCCTCCAGGACTTAGACTCAGAAAAAAACAAAGTACAGAAGCAGACATGCAAAGCCTGCAGGTATTAACAGCATACAAAATTAATGGGTTTATTATTTTTAAGGGAGTACCCTGAAAAGGTGACAAAAGGTCGAGACTATCCAAATTGACTAAACAGATTTGAACGAAAACAGAAAGAGAACTTGCAGAAATGAAAACTATAACTGGAACTCCATGCCCAGGCTCAGCAGATTACAGACACAGCTAAAAGAGACAGCAAGAGAGGAAGCAGAGCTGAAATATCACACGGAATGCAGAGAAGAGAAAATGTAAACAGAGGTTCAGAGACGTGCAAGATAAAATAAAAATACTCAACATTCACTTATTTGGAAGGTCAGAAGCACGAAGAAAGATGAGTAGAGAGGCACTATTCTAAGTAAATAACTAAGGATTTCCTAGATGATGAGCTCCATGCCCACACACCTCACAGTGAACCTGAAGGACCCCTGATACACAGGGAAGATGCTGAGAGTATCCAGAGGGAAAAGACATAATCCTACAAAGCAGTGACTCAGAACTACGTGCTGATTTCTCAACAGAAGCAATGGAAGCTGAAAGACAATAGAATATTATCCTTGAAATGCCAGGAGAAAGTAACTGTCAATAGAGACTATGGCCAGAGGTTGGCAAACTTTCTGTAAAGTGTCAAATCGTAAATTCATTAGGTTTTGCAAGCCTGTCTGTCACATATTCTTTTTTGTTGTTGTTCTGTTCTTTATTCCCACTTTAAAAATGTAAAAACTACGCCTAGCACGGGGCTGTACGAAAACAGACCCCGTGTCAGACTTGGCCCCAGTAGTCTCAGTTTGCCAAGCCTATGAAGAGCTGACAAAGTTTTCTGTCAGGAAGGAAATAAAGATATTTTAATAAATTCATAATTTTTTTTTTTTTTTGCAGTATGTGGGCCTCTCACTGTTGTGGCTTCTCCCGTTGAGGAGCACAGGCTCCAGACGCGCAGGCTCAGCGGCCATGGCTCACGGGCCTAGCCGCTCCGCGGTATGTGGGATCTTCCTGGACCAGGGCATGAACCCGTGTCCCCTGCATCGGCAGGCGGACTCTCAACCACTGCACCAGCAGGGAAGCCCTCATATATTAATTTTAATAAAGACATTGCCCACCGACTCTCATTAAGAAAACTTTAAAATGATATACTTTAGGAAGATGCCAAATGACACCAAAAAGTCTGAGATGCAAGAAGAAACTTGAGCCAAGTATTAGCAAAACTCTGTGAAAATCCAAATAAACATTACACATGTTTTTTATTATACAGATAACACGTGCAGTAAAAAGAGTATAGTGTTAAATACTAGACAATGGGCTTCAGCTTCTGCAGATGACTTAGAATACTGGAAAGAGTGCCATTCTTGCTCGATGATGAAGAAAAAAAACAACAACCAGAAAAAACTAGAGTTGTAACTTTCTTGACCCTATCAGACAGCTGAGGACACAGGGAACTCAAGGATGATGAATTCCAAGGAGGGAGCGGAAGCACAAATTGGCTCACATGGCAGGGCGGCCACACAGCAGGGGTAAGAGGACACCAGCTACCATTTTAAGAAATTGCTGGAAGCCATGTGGGAGCCAGATGACATGTTTTTTATTATATAGATAATAGAACAACTGGGAGCCCCAAACATAGAGGATTTTGCAGTCAGTAGGAAACTCACGCTCAGGAGCCTCCACTGAGCTCTCCCGGGAAAGACCAGGGGCAGGGAAGGGGGCCAAAGAGGGCCCCCCTTAGTATAGGCATGGGGGGAGGGAGCAGCCACTTTGCCCAGGAAGGCACAAAACACATTCCTGTCATATGAAGCAAACTGAATAAAACGAAAGGAGAAGAGCCCTAATTGTCTGTCAACAAAGGAACGGATAAAAATGGATAAATAACTCATAGCATACTCATACAATGGAATATCCTACATGCTGTACTCTGTAAAATGAGAAAAAAAAAGGATGAATCCAAAAAGCCTAATTCTAAGGGAAAAACCAGATACAAAATGATTCTATGTATGTAAAACTAACCTGTTTTATAAAGTTGTATAAAATTTGTACGTAAAGTTTATCTACAGTAAGGTGATAGATACATATACATTTTTATATAGTGTGCAAAACAAGCAAAATAAAAAAATGTGTGTGTATATACTTTTAGGGCTGCATAAACAACAAAGCAAGGGGATAATTTAAGAACTTCAGAAAGTGGCTGCCTCTGGGCCACAGTCCTGAATCCACCATGCAATACTGGAGGGGCGCCTAGGGGCTTCTAAAGTGCTATTTATGAATAATCTAGTTAATATACTGACTGCTGGGAATATGTTTTATTTGCAGTTATCATTATTCTTTAACTTTACATATATGTTACATGCACCCTTAGGCATGCATGATATACTTTGTAATTAAAATGGAAGTTCTGTGCAGATGTGCATGTAACGGTTAACAGTCGATCCCCCTGTGATGGGGAGGGTGAAGGGGAGGGTTAATAGCCACGTTTACTTCTTGCTCAATGTGCTTCTGTTTCTGGGTTTGTTTGTTTTTTTTGGTAACACAAGGAGTAGTGTGCATTTATACTTGTTTTTTTTTAAACACTAAAGATAATTTTTAGCTACCAAAACAATGAATTATGTTCATTTTAGGAAGAGTCCTTTCTGCTACATAGTAAGATTACCTCAAAAGGATGAACATGAGGTTTATACAACTTTCATTTTTCAAAGCTGCAAAAAGACATGTAATCATTAAAAAATAAAGATACCATATTTAATGATATATTAAATATATCATATCAAGGCTTTAATATATCAAGGCTTTAATACTTTAAAGCCTTCTTTGCCATATTTGTTCCCTTTAGAAAAGATGGTATTTAAGTTTACTGTGATCAAATAATCTTTTTATTTTCATTCTGGACAAAGTAACATGGTGATTATAAGACTGCGTATTCTTTTACACAGACAAGAGATCTTGAAGTTCTGAATAGCCAAGTGGAGAAAGTACTTTGAATGCTTGGCTGAAATTCCAAGAAACTCCAAGAATCAGTGTTGTATTTCTTTTTTCCCTAAATGACTTCCAAATTCCTTTGATTAACAATGGCCAATAACCAGAGTGAGAAGGTCTTTATGTGGGAGTTAATACTCTCTAATGCTCTTTCCCAGGTCGAAAAACCTTTTGGGCTTCTTTTAAATGCATCTAGGTCCTCAGCCACTAGAAAATGTGATGCAATTAGACTCTCTTTCATGTGGTTTTCCCAGAGACAAGCAGCCTGAAGAGAAAAGCATTATTTACCATAGCAGAGCACAATCTGCAGAACTGTGTTGTTTGGGAATCTTACTTCTCCTCAAATAGAGCGTGAGTCCCATAGAACAAGGGACCTGTGTGTGCATCCTAGCATTGCCAGAGCCTAGTTCAGTGCCAGGAGCACCCGAGGTACTGATAAACTGTTTGCTCAGTGCATTTGTTTGCTTGGCAGCTAAGAAAACGAACTTCTTTCAGCCAACCATCCATGTATTTCACAGACCTTTATTTAGCCCCAATTCTGAGCCAATATGATAGCAGATATTGAGACTACAAGTATAATTAATATACTTCTATGCCTTTAGAAGGTTAAGTCTACACCAAAGTATAGTTTGGAATTGCAACTATCAGCAACAACATAGATAAAACTCACAATGTTGATTGAAAGATTCTAGACACAGAGGAGTACATTCTGTATGATTCTGTTCCTATCAAGTCAAAACAGGCAAAACTAATCTATGGAATTTGAAGTTGGGACCGTTGTTACCCTGGAGGAGTTCAGTGACTGGAAGGAGGCCGGAAGGGGGCTAGTGGGGTCAGTGAGTGGGTTGTTTTTTTCCCCTTAATCGTCACGTGATCACTTTTTGAAAATCCATCAAGCAGTACATTTATGATTTGGGATATGCATGTTACACTTTAAGTTCACTTTTCAAAAGAATAACACTTTAAAAAAGCGTGTGGCTCGTCTAAGTGGATTTCTCTACTGTTCGTACAGCTCAGCATTCTCAACGCTTTGCCAATCTCCATCTAACCTCCTGCAGAAAGTCCCCACAGAGCCCCAAACTTGAATGAATGTTTCCTTCCTCGGAACTGCCACAGCATCTTACTAATGCATCTCCCTTACTTTCCTCAACTCTAAGTATTGTGTTAAAATGTGAGACAATCTTTAACCCACACCACCTATCAGTGCTTTGGATGTATTAGGTTCTCAAAATTTCTTAATCCCATAAACATGTAACATTCTATTCCATGAACTGCTCCATTTGGCCTCTCCCTGTGCTTCTGGGTGCTCTTTAATCCGTCTTTTAATTCAGCACAACATAGACTGCACAATCTGTGGGGACCCCCCAAATGTGATGTTAATAAGCCTGAAACCATTTCTACTGATGGCTTGGACACACTAAAAGGAAAACAGCATTGTTCTTTAGCTCTCATAATCAATGTAACAAAAAACTCAAAACAAAAATAAACATTGCCGGTAATTTACTATACACGTGTCTTACAGCTTGATCTTGACTCTGCAAACATCACACATTTTCTCGTGTCTGCACACGTTCTCGCTGAAGTTCATCACATTCTGGAACAGAGCTTTGGCATAATGGCTGCAGGCAGAAGGAATGGAGCCGACTTTGCTTAACCAACTCCCCATCTATGGACATCTGGGCCATTTCAAAATGTTCACTTTTAAAAACAATGAAGGGCCTCCCTGGTGGTGCAGTGGTCGAGAATCCGCCTGCCAATGCAGGGGACACGGGTTCGAGCCCTGGTCCGGGAAGATCCCACATGTCGTGGAGCAGCTAAGCCTGTGCGCCACAACTACTGAGCCTGTGCTCTAGAGCCCACGAGCCACAACTACTGAGCCCGCGTGCCTACAGCCTGTGCTCCGCAACAAGAGAAGCCACCACAATGAGAAGCCCGTGCACCGCAACGAAGAGTAGCCCCCGCTCGCCGCAACTAGAGAAAGCCTTGTGCAGCAATGAAGACCCAACGTAGCCATAAATAAAATAAATAAATTTTTAGACAAAGATAAAAACAATAGGGCTTCCCTGGTGGCGCAATGGTTGAGCGTTTGCCTGCCGATGCAGGGGACACGGGTTCGTGCCCCGGTCCGGGAAGATCCCACATGCTGCGGAGCGGCTGGGCCCGTGAGCCATGGCTGCTGAGCCTGCGCGTCCGGAGCCTGTGCTCCGCAACGGGAGAGGCCACACCAGTGAGAGGCCCGCGTACCGCAAAAACAAAAAACCAAAAAGAACAATGAACATGTTTATTAAGAATTATCCATTCACGATAACTACGTAAGGGTAAATGCCTAAGAGGTTTATTTTCCAGGTTAAAAGTATACAGGCTGCAAAGGATTTTCCAGAATACACACGGTCAGATGTAAAGAGTGCAATAATGTATATTACAGTAGCAAATCCCACATTTCATCGATGCACTATTTTCACCTTTTAACATCTCTGAAATCACGTCCCTCACAATGGGTGGTATCTCCCGATCACCGTCAGGGAGCTGGCTGTCAGGACCTGGTTAAGTGCCTGCACCAGGCTGCAATGCCTCAGCCAGCAAACGACATGGAGCCCATTCCAGGAAGGGATGTAAGTGCGGACTATTGTTTGAAAACATTATGATACCTTCTTTAAGAGTAAGAAAGTACCAACATTGAATCTAGCAGAAATTCAGTGGCTTAGAAAAAAATTCCAGAGGCATAAGCAGAGTTCTTTTATGAAATGCTGCATCCTCAGAGCTCTTGAAGGCACAGATAATAATGGTATGAAAAACACAGGTGTTGATGCCCTAAGTTGAAAAGGGATTCAGGAGTGTTGCACTTTTATATTAACGGAGGGCAGTTTGATCTTGTGTTTTCCTTCTCATTTCAAAAGGACTGGGTTGACTTGAAAGTCAAGGTTAGAAACCTCCAAAAGCTCCAAATTATTTGTTTTTTTTTTTAACAATCACAAGGATGGAGTTCTTTTAGCATGACCTTAAAAACATCTATTCTGCAATGGCTTAACTCTCATAGGAGTTTCTTTTCCTGAAATGTAGCCTTTTGGGGATTCCTTCCCTTCCTCCTATCCCCATCTCACTAGGTTTCCTCCTCTTTATACGGTTATACTGAAAATTAATCCTAAGGCTTATTATTTATAGTTTTAAAATAATTTTGTAGGATGATCACACTTGCTACTGCTGGTATAAAAGGGTGAAAAGATACTACTTTCCAAAGAGCTGGCACCGGAGTTACTCTAAAGATGGGAAATGTCTTTGCTTGGGGCAGGAGGTGAAAGGACTCGAGAGAAGATCATCCACTGCTTCCAAAGCTCCAGGGAAGAGGTGAAACCGCCCTGCAACACACTAGGAGAAAAACGCACTGTTGGAGAGCCGCCGCTTTAGAAGAAAGGATGGAGAGGAGCCAGGGGAAAACTGAAGACAGAGAAACTCCCGGTGAGCGGTGGTCAAGTTCTTGCCCAGCCACCATGGGAACTGTACTCCGACCGTGTGTCTTACACCAAAAATAAGGGGACGGGGCTCCTGAAAAGTCTGTTGAGAAACCACGTGAGAAAGTGGGAGGGCTGGTAAGGATGATTTTGACTTCTGAGGCAATATCTATTTCAAGGGAGCAGATGGAAACATCAGGGACCAAAGATGCAGGTGTGAACATAGGGTGATACCAGGGAATGACTGACAGGATGGCAAAGAGCAGGGTGTGTCACTCATGTGTACATCACCAAAGTTAAAAAAAATCTTTCAAGAACAAAATAGCTAAAAGGCAATATTGAACTATATAGTATGTGATGTGATCCCTCAGATTTTCAGGAAAATCCTGTGCACTAAAACAAGAGTGTGATTGTGTGTGTAGTGGGGGTGAGGGATATGTTTAGTAGAGTCTTTGTCTTGGGGAGGAGGGGGGAGGGAGGGAGGAGGGAGAGAGAAAGTCGGACACCTGATTAGGTTTGGATCACCCTGGTGGAAAACAGAGACATCGGCAAAGATCTCATGACAACCATGAAAATATAAGCTCCCTGGAAAGCTCAAAATATCCCAGAGAAGGATTTAATCTTTTATAGAACCAAGAATGATGATTCAAATCTTCATCACGTAGACCTCAAGGGACTAGGAGTCCCCAATTGCTATCCAGGTTTTACTTCTCTACGCAAATACAGTTTGCATTACTCCATACTGTGCTAATTATGTTCTAGTCTTTATATTTATGAACACCTTCTTCTCTTTTGGAAGAACAAGGTGAGGGATTTTCATCTCAAATTGGAGATGAACTTCTGGAACGGATTCTGGAATCTTTTCGCTAATGAAAAGGAGTAATATTTTTTTCTTCTACAACACCCAAAGTGACAATCACAAATAGTGTATATCTACTATTAAGTAACGACCTGCCTGTTGCAAACTGATCCAATACAGCACACAGTCAACGCAGGCACATGATTTTACTGCACCTGATCCGTTTTTTTTTTTCCTCGTTGCGTTGGGTCTTCATTGCTGCATGTGGGCTTTCTCTAGTTGCGTTGCGTGGGCTTCTCATTGCGGTGGCTTCTCTTCTTGTGGAGCATGGGGCTCTAGGGGCACGGGCTTCAGTAGCTGTGGCTCGTGGCCTCGAGAGTGCAGGCTCAGTAGTTGTGGTGCATGGGCTCCACGGCATGTGGGGTCTTCCTGGACCAGGGCTCAAACCCATGTTCCCTGCATTGGCAGGTGGATTCTTAACCACTGCGCCACCAGGGAAGCCCCCTGATCCGTTTTTGACATTTTTTCAGTCTCAGCTGGTAACCTGGGAGTCATCTGATTGAGGGTACCGCACCAGTATGCATGCAAGGAACATTGATTTATTCATGATAGGCTTTCAAGTATATCCACAGAAGGTGTCTAAACAAAACCACACTTTAGTCTTTTCTTCAAGCCATCTCTCTACCCATACGGTTAACTATAAGAATACTGCTAACAAGGAGAAAAAAATAATGGTTAGGATTTCACTGCTTACTTGACCCTTCTCAAAAAACCTAGAATGGCCAAAAGACACAGAGTGTAAGAAACCAGAAGGAAAAGCAGTAACTCATACATCAGATAGCTGCTCCCTGATCCTTTCTGTTCCTAAATGCCATGAACATTCCAGCTTTCAGCAAGATACTCAGCCACGTAGCCACCATCTACCTTCCCAAACAGCAGCAGGGAGCACTTGGAGGCTTGCTGTTTTCCTAGTCAGGGAGAAGTGATGTCACACTGACCCCGTCGTTGGGAAATTCCTACCTAAGTGGTAGTGTTTACAGACATGATACAGAAACTGCTCTACAGCGGGCCTGCTTCTCTGGCTCGGCTGGACATCAACCCAGGGGATGCAACAACAGATAAACCTGCGGATAATTCATGAGGAAGGGCCTTTTAACTTCCGAATTTACCAAGCCACAGTGGAGAAATTTATCTCAGACCATTTATCTCAGTGCAGTGATGAACTGTACCTTGTTTACTAAGCAGTGGTCTTAAGCAAACAGAATAATAAAGGTAGAAATAAAAACTGTGGGTAATGAGAGTGTGGTTCTGGTGTTACAAAAGTGCCTCCTTACAAAGTATTACTAAAAACACAGCCTGGAGAGAGACCAGGGGTCCTGATTTCCAGTCCACAAGCTCTTCCTTCTTGTCCCCCGATTCTCTGTCATAGGCTCATTCACTTCCATTTTCTCAGACACTTTCAGAATGAAGACACCAATGACATAATCTTCATCCCATCATCCTTCATGGGTTGGTGATGAAAGCACAGAGACTTTCTCCTGGACTCCAGGCTCCACCGATGGTACTCCCGTTGTTCTAGAGATTCTGGATCCCATTTGCTCATTCACAAGAGATAAAATTGCTGGAGACCCTTCTCTAGCATGAACACACAGCCCTCTGCCTCTGATGAAAACCATAAACACCTCTGCACAATTGACAGAGAGTGTTAGAGAGCTTCCTGTTTCAGTGCAGAAAAGACTAGCCTCCGAGTTGGGAAGACTCTCCTTTACCTAGAAGCCCTTCTGTGCGAGCTTCTGTTACCAAACCTCCTGGCGGCAGTGGGTATCAGCCTGCTCTGGGACTGTCGGGTACAGGGGACATTACACAGGTTCATAAAGCTGGACATGGCAGGCATTTTTATTGAGTAGAGGAAAAACCATGGTGAATCACTGGGATATTATCTAAGACTGTGGCTTTTAAATCCACTGTGCCCTTTCACACACACACATGGATACGTAATAAAACACAAGTTTTGCAAAATAATAGCTACCCATACTACGTGCAGTGAAGTGTAATAGTTTCCCCTTCTGTTTCACTTCTAAGAGTGCTATACAACCTCCTAAATTTATTTTTAAACTGGAACTAGAAAAAGACTATAAAAGGTTAATGAGACAAGTGGAAATATAATTAAATTGATCTATTTATAGGAAAGCTCAGAAACACTGATGTTGAAGGTTTAGATATCAAGCTCTTTTCCCTTAGGTGCTAGAATGATTCCCTTTATAGAAAATTCCAAAGGTCTGTGGACATTCATTTAATTTTTATTAAAGGATGAGGCAGTAAGATTGCAGGCAGAAAAAGTAGTGTTTTACTTTAGTTCTGAATAAACCTGTAATAATTTAACAAGGTTACGCTGCAATCGGGAAATACTTGATGGAGACAGTGTGTTTGTTCTGATCAGGGGTTGTAAAGGGAAGCAAGAGGTGATGAGGCTGAGGGGCACAGGAGGGAGGAAGTGAAGGTCAAGTTTTCTTGGTCTGTGCACATCACCTAATTGGCTCACTTCTGAATCCAGTGGAGAATGTTGGCAGCTGCTGCCCGGAGCACAAGGAGAACAAGAGACTCCTGCAATTCAGGTCAGAGGTCACCAATAAACATCCAAATAAGGATCTGCTCATCTTTATTACACGGGCTGCAAGCATGGCCACAAAAGCCATCTTTCCGACTGCTCACACCAACACCGTCACCCGGCAAAGTTCTCAGGGCAGAAACCTCTGTCTTCTGTCTGTTTTGAATCATCTCCAACAAAGCTAATGGCAGCCAGAGCTGAGTAGCAACTCGGCAGCAGAAGAGCTATGAAATGTTTCCATTCTTAAAGGGGGGGGAAAGAGTTAATTAAAAGATTGCAAGGTTCCAATGACTAGATTTTGCCTTTAGATCTCTTTATCCATTAAGAATGGTATGTTCAAGCTTGGGCAAAACATTGCTTCCCCCTCTCTGAAGCCTTCAACAGATGATACTCCACACAATAACAACAATAATTTGATGATTCTATTCAATGTCCCAAATCCAAATTGGTTGCACACACAAGAGGAGCCCAAACTGTCAACCTCTTCGTGCAAAAAAAAAAAAAAAAAAAAGTAATTGTTGCTGAAATGCCAGTATTTGCAATGGCATGAATAATGATCATTCAAATGATGAAGATTCTAAAGTATGAGTCTGTGAGTTTGGAAAGGATATCTAAGTTGAAATCATTCCAGTAAGACCAAAATACAAACCTAGGCACTGCCAGCACTATCATAGTGATCTATTTTCTCTCTCTCTCTCTTTCATACACACACACACACACACACACACCCCTATACTTCTTTACTCCAGACATTATTTATCCCCATCATGATTTGGAATCCAAATACTAATATGATGACTATGCACTGCCCTCATTTTTATAATCAACCCTGTACGCCTACTGTTTAGAAGTTAAAGTCTTCTGAATTCTACATATTCTATACAATCCAACCATTAACAAATTTCTTTCCGGAGATTGAAGTTCCAGGATTAGAAATGGCAGTACCAAATTCACACCCATACGCAGGAAAAGGCTTCTGGTAATGGTTTTGTAAATTAAAGGATTTCTTCAGATTGGCCAATTTACCTAAAGTTATTATTTGCCCTTGAGTGAATCTAGAGCAAACTCCCAAATTAAGGCCCAGCATGTTAACTGGACGGGATTTTTGACATCATCAGGTCCAAGTGCATCATCACACATCAAATCCCATAGCCTCAGCCTTTTGACCTCTTGGCAACAAGTGGCATTATGTACCTCTTGACAGAAATTCTCTCATTCCTAGGTTTCCATAGCTTTATTTTGGCTTTCTTCTAACCAAAAAGCTCCTTTCCACTACTACCCCCCAAATGCTGCCCTCCCACCCTCACCCTCTGTTCTGTAGCCTCACAATACACCTCCTCTGGTGTTGGTTCCATCCGTCCTCACAGTCTCAACCCTCAGGGCTATATTAGTGGCGCCAATATCTATGTGCCCAGCCTCCATGATCTCAAACACAACATGCCCAACACTGAATCCACGCCTTCCTTCCAAACCTCTTCTTTTTCTTGTATTCTTTTTCATAATGTCGTTCATCATTCACCCATCCAAAACTGTCATTTTTGAGTCCACCCTCAGTCAGACATCAGTTTCTCAAAATTGTTTCTGAAATCTCTAGACTACTGTTATCAGCTTCATAATTACATTCCCTAAAGCCAATGTCTCCTATATACATTCCTCATCAGAGTTAGGATGATGATTTTCTCAGAGAGCTCTGACAATATTTGCTTAAAAACCTTTCATGGTTTCCTATCACCTACAGGAAAATGTCCAACTACCTAGTATCCTTCCCATCTCAAACTATAATATTTTTTGGTCTCGTCTCACCATACAATCCATCTGCTTGTCACTCAGGCCCACTCACCTTCTCTCAACAATCAAATAAACGGTTTCCTCTGCTTACAGTGTTCCCTTCTTGTACTTTTCTCACAACTCTGATTACTTTAAAATGTCACCTCCTCTAAAAAGCCTTCTTCAAATCTCCAGGCCCACTTAGTCATTCCTGGGTGTTCCTATAGCACTTTGTTCACACTAATAATATCACACATGGACTATACCCTTCTTGTCTGCTAGATGGTAATCTGTTTTAGGAAAAAAAAAAAAAGGTACCTTGCTCTTTGTATAGCCAGGATTTAATACACCTGTGCATAGTAGGTGCTCAATTAACAACTGCTAAGTAAATATGTAAACACAGTGAAAAACACTCTTGAATTAAGAGAAGATGTGAATTTCAGTCCTACCTTGGCTAGGACTCAAACTTTGAGCTTCATCTGTAGGCTGAGATAATAGAATCTTTTCTATCTATGAAGTACTATTACAAGAATAAACGAAATCAAGTTGAGGGAAGTACTATTTCTCTGTATTTCAAATACAGAGAAATATATTAAGTATAATCCAAGAGTATAATCTTTTAATGTCTATCCTTTCACCTAGATATATCAAAGGTTAAGAGATTCTACAGCCAATGCCTAAACTGGGGATGAATATAAGTAATGAAAAATAGGTACTTTACATATCGTAGCATTTAGTGTCCCTAGAAATCAAGGGTGACTTCAATTTAATATCATTATGCTGTACAGATCACATTAAGTATTAGCATGTAGAAGCACTCACTATGTTATAGAAAAAAAAAAGCATAGGCTTTTGATTAAAATAGGTGTGAATCCTAGCACCGTGTATTACTTTGCTTTCTTATTAGCATCATAAAATTATAAAATGCTGATTATAAAATGCCTTTTATAGCACTTCTTGTATGTATAAATACTTTACATATATTATCCCATTAAGTCTCTCAAGAGCCCCATGAAATAGGTCCTATTATTCCCATTTTTACATACAAGAAAACGGAAACTGGGAGGTTGGTTAACTTGTCCCACGTAGCAAAGCTGATATGAGGCAGAGTTGGGATGTGAGCCTGGGTGGTCTGGTTTTAGTCAGGCTCCAACCACTAACCCATGCAGCCAATCTAAATAGTGACGTGACAGGCTAGTACAATGCCTGACCCACAGTGAATTCTTGACAGACACTGGTTTCCTTTTGGACTTAATGATGCTTGGGGGACGATGATACATGCAAGTGGTCCTGAGGTCCATCATTTCCTGACTACACACCCATGCCATATGGACTCCGTGAAATGGAGATCTTACCTGTATGGTATACTACCCTCCTTCTCATATAAGCAGAATTTCCAAGAAAATTAGAAAAAAAAATCAAACCATTTTAGCTAGCTATTAATTCATCCATTCAAATGGGAGCTAGATAGATCTATTTTTTCTTTTGTCGAATCATTAAAATGTCATTACACAGGGCCGAGGCAAAGGTAGAGAGTTCTCCAGTTTTGTTCTTTCAGACCCTCTGGTTGTCTTCTGACAAATCCTAGCGTGTCAATGCTGCTGTCTATTACAATCAGCGTGGTTCGCACTGTGTAAACTTGCTCCAGCTCTCCCTCCTCTCTGATAATCTTGGAAGCTCTCCTCTCACGGGGATGTTGCTGCAGTTCCCTCTTTAGACTATCATTCAGGGAGGAACAGTGTGAAACACTCTCTCCAAATATAGCTCCCATCTCTGCAGTGCTCTTGGCTGGCGCCGGCTTCAGACCTGAAAAGTACATTTGCTTACAACTACTGGGGTAGACAGACTTCTTCACAGTTCCTCCAACTGGGTTATTTCTTACATACGTATCTTTGTTGGTACCAGCATGCTTTTTAATTGTTTTCTTAAAAACTTTTTTCTAGTTTAATATTGTTTTCTATTTCAATAAATACCATGTGTCTCCACTGTCAGCTACACAGGGGTTCTTGAATTATGTACTGGTGCATTATCAATATTTAATAGTCATATTTAATAATGATGTCTTTAGCATTTACCATGTGCCAGGTTCTATACTATACGCTTTACATGCATTCTCATAAGATTCTCAACAAATTTATAGCAACAGGACAACAAAGAATTATTGGGCAGAAAATGCCCATAGTGCCATGATTGAGAATTCTGATCCCGGAGGGAGTGGTCCTTCAATCTTTCACAGATAACTTTCCTCCCAACCATACACTTATCACCTGCTGTGTGGGTCTCCAGTAAGGCCATAACCTCTTGGGGCTTTGTGCTTTTCACTGATAAAATAACTAACTCATACTTTTTAATCAATCAAATAAAATAATTAAACTTAATGATCTCTAAAATCTTTCAGAAAAAGTCTGTTTTTGTTTTGTGGTTAGTTAAAAAAATAATATCTGGGTAATTTTGATAACACAGAGAGAAAAAATTATAAATCCATTGGTCTACAGGGAGACATAAGTTCACACTGCAAGGGCCTTCTGGGCCAGCTTGGCTGGGGAGATTTGTGCAGATGGTAAAACAGTGTATGTATGTTAAGAAAAAAATTTTAAGGAATACTTACTAATAAGAATTGTACAAGTGAAAATACTAGGATTTATGTTAAAATAAGCAACCAAAGGGCACACTAAAAATAGATGAATTACCAAGCATGAAGAATCACAAACGCAATTAAAGAAAATCTTATTTAAAATCAAGGGGGTAGCAATTTAATGAGCAAGCAAAATTGCTCTGGGATTATGTGAATCAGGCATCATCCAAGCCCAGTTAAAATTCTAAACTATATACTATACGTACATGTGTACACACACATTTTTAAAATTCCCATAGTGACAGTAACAGGGTTATCCTTTTATTTTGACCTTAAAAGGTCTTTCAGGTAAATGGGATTTATATTGGTTTGCAAATATTCATAGTAATTACAAATTTAGGAAAAATCACAGTAGGATAAATGTAAAGGAAGTGATTTATTTATAGAACTCAAAGTGACATTTAGTGGTAGAAATTGGCATAGACCCATTTACTTCAATAGCATTAGCAGATAGGAAGCTGACTCAATTCTCTAAGAACATAAGCATTTTTAACCAATGGGAATTAGTCAGTCTGAGAACTATAACTATCTTTAAGCCAAAATATTCAGACAAGGACTCTAATATAACCAAAGACATTACCATATCCACAGAGCACAAGGTTTGACTTGTGAATTAAATCCGCAGCAGTTTGTACCTTATATGTCCATAAGAAATATTTCTCATGCAGTGAAAGAATAGCATTTCTGCAAATATACAATTTAATAACAATGGTAAACAATAAGTTACCTAACATTTATGGGAAACAATATTTTCAGACAGATTATCTTTAAAGGAGTTTCTTTTTGTTCCCCCCTCATAAAAAATACATTGAAATATAAAAATTAGTCGAAAGTCAAAGAAATCCTACACGCCTCCTAATATAGTTGAAAGTGACATAGATCTGGATTAAAATATCAGCTTTGCTTTTGTCCATCTGTGACTCTGGGCAGGTTCCCAACTCAGAGGGTGTATAAAAGGAGTGAAATACGAAAGACACCTAATGCAGTGCTTAGAGCCCTGTGTGTTCAGAACGAGTGTTGATTCTCCTCTTTCTAATATTTATTCAATCCAGCAAAGATTTGCTGAGTTCCTCTAATGAACAAGGTGATAAATGTTAACATATGGGCCTGGAACCAGAAGAGGTGACTTGTAGAAAGGATGTCTTGGCTTATTCAAAAAGAGAATTTTCCTCAGTGGTCTCCTATGGAAGGAGAAGACAGGGCGTGGGAGACACCGAGTTCAGGGACTACTTAGAACGGCCACGTGACCCTCACACAGTGGCCGCTGAAGGCTCCCCAGCTAGCGTCCAGCCATCTCACTTGAAGCTCTTTTGTCAAAGCTCCACAGGCCCCGGTCCCCGGGGAACTAGTGTCAGGACCGCTGTCTGGCCCTAAGGCTCATGAACACCAAGGCATGGTCTGACTTCGTCCATCACTGAGCTGCTAGACACCAAGGCACTGGCAGGTGGAAAGGGTCAGGTCATATTCACTGCATTTGAATCCTGCCCCGTGACCTTGACAACTTAGGTTTTGGATGATCTCGGGTTTTTCTCATACCTTGGGTTTTTCTCAGCCGGCAGCGTGTTAAATAATGGCCAATGCTACATGCTTATAGATGGCTTGCTACTTGGTGTTGAGATAATCTTATTCAAACTGGCTGCTGGCTCCAGAAGGGCAGTGTGTCTGCTTCACCAGAAATGCCCACTCCTCTGAAAAAGATGGGAGGAATCTGGGCTGAGAGCCACCCAGAAGCATGGGACAGTGGGATGAATGCTCGGTGACAGTGACCACCCCCCCCCACCCCGGCCCCAGTCAGTCAACCTAAGTGACAAACACATCTTTTTTAGCAACATGGTGGTTACCAAAGAGGCCAGGCAAGGTAATGGCCTATTTCGGGATTATTGCTCCTTTAAAAAATATGTCCCATCTCAGTTACCAAAAATCAATCAAGGGCTAAAGTTTGAGCTGTTTTTCTGTTTTCTTACTTAAATTGTTCTGGTGGTGAAAGTGACAAACTGCAAACAGGAAACACAGAAGAATATATCTGCATGAGTCGATGAACCGCAATTATTTTAACACGCCAGTGACAGCATGTGCTGTTCCAGTATCTTAACCTACTCATAAATTTCACTTTAAAGCCAAAAATATCACTTATTCTGGAATGCACAAACTGTACTGTAGTAATTATGTGCCACCTTTTCAAAGACTAAATATAAAAATAGCAAGCAAGCTCATGGTTATGCTCCGGTTCAAAATGGGTTCTAATTAGCTTCACTAAAGAAAATGGCTTGTTCTCTTCTTACCTACGATGTAATGTATTTTTCACACTCTAAGTTAATGAAACACAGAAGTTTTTTTATGAGTAAGACACTAAGATTTACTTAATATAGTACCTCAATAGAAAAGAATATTGATTAGTTTCAGACAGCAGTAAGCCAAATTATGACTCATTTAGTTTTACCAAAGAGAGTAAGACTTTCTAAGTTTACAGGATCGAGTTTTAATTAGGTGAATGGCTTTTCAAGATAGTCCCAGAGGTCAAGAAGGTAGAAGAGACTAATGACTTTTTAATTTGCAGACCTTGGATTGTAATAAAGCATCACTTCATAACTTTTCTGAGCATGGCCCTGTTTGGGAGGAACACTGACCTCTCCTGCACAGGTCTAGTGTTTGCAAGGTGAGCCTTAGAGATGCTGATCAGTTCCTTGAAACATTTGGTCTAAACTCCAGGTACCTCCCACCAAGTGAATGGCATCCAGATGGCCATGATTAAGCAGAACAATTAGCTAACATGACCACAGATGGAGAATCATTCAAGACACTGGTGCTAGTTCCCAGTGGAAGGGGCTGGGTGAGGACAGCGCCTTCCCTCAGGAAGCTCACAGTCTAGCAGGAGGGACAGCCAGGTAAGGAATTAATCTCAGTGAAGTGGAATCCATTTCATATAATAAATGCATTTAGGAAAGGAAGAAAGAACAAAGTAATGATACAGTAAATGTACTTTCCATAGAAATAAGCTCAAACTGATAAGGATAATATCACCTAGTTGCTTCAAACTCTCTATGCAGGTAGTTTTTCAGGGCTAAAAAGTAAAGGCATGCAAGTATATAAGAGATTAAATTCATTCCAGAGCAAACATCAACTGCTTTAACAAACAACTGTTGTAACCAATGCCTCTTATCCTGACTTCACAGAAAACTTGAGCTTTCTCTTACAGTTCTCTCATTGCCCAAAAGGTCACAATTTGGCATATCTCACTGGTCATTTGCTATTTACAGAGACAGATTCATCTTAAACTATACAGGTAAGGTTTACGATCAACCTCTAAGATTTCCTTCTAAAGTAACACTTGGGTCCCCTTGGAGTATCAGGTCTACCAGATGCCCATCTCCCTAAAAACATCAGGCAGCACTACGTATGTCCAGCTACTTCTTTCAGATTTCTTTCTGTGTTTGATAGCAGCTGGCTCCAAAGGACATTTCTATTCTATTATCTGTAAAAAGTGCCCTTGCAGAATCTCCAAAGCAAAACTCCTCAGAACAGAGAAGCACTTGCTTGTACGTCTTGGGGAGTAGGTAACTAGGTCTCAGAAACACTGGTAGGAGAACAGGCAAAGATCTCAGGACATAATGACTATCAAGGGTCAAGTTTGGATTAGAAAGTAGATGAATCCCTCAGCACAGGCCCAGCAAGAATCGCTCTGCTGTGCACAGGAGAAGAAATGAAGTTTGTAATCCCTCAAATTAAATCTTGCCTTCAGCATAAGGCAAATAAAAAGTATGGAATATAAAGTCATTCCTCCTTCCCTCAAGTGAGGGATGCACCTGCCAACTGCAGATGGGTTCATATTCTATCACTCACGAATCCATTCATACTTTCAATAGATATTACTGAATGCCAGGCTCTCAGAATACAGCTGTTGACAAGACAAGAACCTTGTCCTTGTGGAGCTTACATTTTCACAGGGGTGACAGACGGTAAACAAGTAAATTAATGAAAGGTGTAATATAACAATTTCAAGTAATGATAGTATGAAGAAAAATAAGGGAGGGTAAGGGAAGAGAGGATAAGTAGGAGATGAAGTTTCTAATGTGGCCAGGGAAAACTCTGACGAAGGGGCGACTGAGCAGAGTCAGCAACGCTATGGAGGGGTGAACCAGATGAGTATCTGAGGGAAATCTGCAAAAATTGAGGGTGGTGCCTGGTAACTCTCCCTGTCCACGAAAGTAATAAAACCTCATGATTTTATAATTACCTTTTGTTGGAAGATATTTTCCTCAGGGTACAGGAGGCATAGAAGCAAGCTGAAGTTTCAAAATGAGTTGGTTCAATAAGGGAGAAATAGATAAATGTCTACCAGATAGTCTTGTTTGGGAGTCTTTCTCACATATTTCAGATGCATAAAGAGACATTTGCTGTGTGAATAATAATTCTATCCACAAAGGTGGGGGGAAGAGGGTTCCAAAGGGCCTGAGGTAGCAGCCAGTTTGGTATATTTGAGGACCAACAAGGAGAAAAGAGGGTCTGTAGGAGGGTGAGAGGAAGTATGGTTGGAAGAGAGGTGGACTGAATGCAGGGGCCAAATCAGGTCACACCCTGGGGGCTACAGCAGGAACTCTGACTCGGTCCAAAGTATGATGAGAAGCCCCTGGAAGACGTAAGCAGAGGAGTGATGTCCTTTGATTTTTTGTTTTTTTAAGTTTGTTCTATCTGCTCTACGGGGAACAGATTGCAGGGGCAGGAGTGGGAGCTGGACAGCAGCTGGAGGTGGTAGCAGCAGTGCGGGCAGAGATGATGATGGCCGGGACTCAGTGGGTGATAATAAAGCTGGTAAGATGCAGTCTGATTCGGAATATGTTTCTTCTGACAATAATTAGAGTGAACATACATTCGATGCTCAGAGCTGCCCCTTGGCTGCGTCATGTAGCGTAAGAGCTCATGACAGCTGTGATAGGGACCCATGAGGTTCATTTCACAGGTGGAGGCTTAGGTGAATCACATGGTTCCTGAGCTCCCGGGCCCTCTCTGCCCAGCATGACCCCAGTTTTCGCAGCTCCTATACCACTGGGCTCACATTCTGGAATGGTGGAATCTCAGTCTTACCAACTCAGTGACGTCAAACTTCTATCTTGAGCCCCACGTTGCTTTATGTTTCCCTGGCAATTGACTCAGGACAATTGGGTACCAGGATCACCTTTTTCACCACCACCCTTTACTGCCCCCCAAACTGGGTAATGACAGCCTTGATGAGCAAAATGGGGTCCTCCCTACTTGGGAAAAATACCATGGTATTGCTACCTCTTCTGCTAGAGGCCTACAATCAAGATAACGAGGGCTTCCCTGGTGGTGCAGTGGTTGGGAATCTGCCTGCCAATGCAGGGGACACGGGTTCGAGCCCTGGTCTGGGAAGGTCCCACATGCTGCGTAGCAACTGGGCCCGTGAGCCACAGCTACTGAGCCTGCGTGTCTGGAGCCTGTGCTCCGCAGCAAGAGAGGCTGCGGCAGTGAGAGGCCCACGCACCGCGATGAAGAGTGGCCCCCTGCTCGACGCAACTAGAGAAAGCCCTCGTACAGAAATGAAGACCCAACACAGCCAAAAAAGAATAGATAAATAAATAAATAAATTTATATTAAAAAAAAAAGATAACGGGCATTTAGCCTATCAGTGAAAATTTCACCCAACAAATTAAATGTAATTAAAATGTCTAGTCATTTCTGACTCACTATTGTACTCTTTGACTGTTTTACAGAAGTTTGTGTGCTTTCCTCCACTTGCTGTGTTTGCCTTTGTTTGTCTTCGTGCTGGTCTCCAAAATCTGGTGAATATTAGTGAGTCAGTAATTCATGTCTTGCGGTAATATTTAACTGCACATACTATCAGTTTTAATCGTTACAATTAACACATTTTAAACGTCTTTCTTTTCATGTAGGATTTTGATATCATCAAAGGAAAAAGTACTATTTCTTAAATAACTAAAGAACCACGGGATAGAAGAACCAGAGGAAGACTCTGGATTCACCCAGTGTGGTGGCCGTCAATCCCGGCAGCACATCAGAATCATCTGGAGAGTGCCCTCCCACCACCGGACAAATCAGAATCTCTGCAGGTGGGACCTGGGAGTCTGTAATTTTTAAACTCCCCAGATGATTCTCATGGGCGACCAGGATGGAGAAGCACTGACCTAAACCAAGTTCCCCTCCAGGAGCCTCCTGTTTATCATTTTGAAATGAAAGAAAACCAAATGAAAGAGACCAGAGGGGGGAAGTGACTTGCCAACGGTAAAGCCAATTTGAGGCAGAACCACAACTGAAACCCAAGTTTCCTAATTCCCTGTTCAATTTGCACTGAACAGCCCCAAGACACAGAAGAATCGAAGGGAACAGTGGGGGTTTCACCAACTGCAATCCTGATGATTCTATCATTGAGGCTTTCTTCCTCTTTTGATTCTCCACCTTCTGTGTCCTGCCCCGGCTGCCAAACTAATCTAGCTTGGAGCAAAGTGATGCAGAAAGCTGTGCCAGGACCCTGCAACAGCACTGTCAGCTGACAGATATTCTTTCTTCTTCAAAGGACAGCCATACTAGGGAGTGAGCGTATAACTGAAGACATCACTAAATGGGCTTAAAAAACAAAACGAAACAGATCAAAAAAACCCTGCTCTATAGCTACCCATGAATAGCTTTTGACTCACTAGTGCCATATTCAGGAACTTGATCTAAGAAAGTAATCATGGAGATGCACCGATTTTTAGGCACATACAGACATTTACAGCAGCACTGTTTATATGTAGGGGGAAAGTAGAAACATTGCAGAAACATTGAGGAAGTTTCAACATGCGCCTTTAAATTTTAAAAAGCTACAAAAACCTATGCAATATATTCCCAGTTTGGTAAAAGTAAATATGTCACCACAGAATGAAAAAAACACTAGAGTTTAGTGGGTGAGTGGTTGAGTTATTGAGGTTATCTTCCTCCCTTTTTATTTTATTTTATTTATTAATTTATTTTTTGCAGTATGTGGGCCTCTCACTGCTATGGCCTCTCCCGTTGCGGAGCACAGGTTCCGGACGCGCAGGCTCAGCGGCCATGGCTCACGGGCCCAGCCACTCCGCGGCATGTGGGATCTTCCCAGACCAGGGCACGAACCCGTGTCCCCTGCATCGGCAGGCGGACTCCCAACCACTGCGCCACCAGGGAAGCCCTCTTCTTCCCTTTTTAAATGTCCCATATTTTCAAAATTTTCTATAAGGCATATGTCTTTCATTTTAAAATATATGCTCAAATATACACATGTATTAGAGCTACGGGACAATAAACATATGCACAGAATTGTATTTGGTTACAAAACTTTTGGATACCCTGCAACTTCTGCTTGTTACTGGTATGTCTTTTTTCTCCTGAGTTGAAGGGCATGAACAAGGCTCCCACTTCATGTCATATTCTACACAATGACTCGATTATTTTAACAGGAGACTCAAATTAGAATCTCCCTGACCTCATTTATATAAGTCAAAAGCTAAGAAAAAAAATTTTAGTGTCATAAAATATTTTTTTCATGAAATTAGAGACTAACAGGTTAACGTAGGCCATCTTTCCAGTCGTATTTAACAAGATCTTAAGATTTACTGAGTGTTTTCCATTTCCACCAAGGACCATTCTAGTCTTTGGGAACTTTACCATGAACAAAAACTGTCTAAAAGCCTTGCTTCTTGTAGCCCTTACATTCTGGTGGGAGGATAAGTAAAATGAAGCAGGGAGAGGGGCAGGGTGTGCTGGGCATGGGAAGGGGGAGGGATGCTGCTATCCAAATAGAGTAACTAGGAGTGCCTTAGTGATGAGGTCACAGAGAAGTGACCTTAGAGAGGCACAGTCCTTTGTATCTGGGAGAAAGGACATTCCAGGCCCCTTGGTAAATAAAGGAGAAAACACCTTGATAAGTAAAGGGGAAAACATCTTTTCTCTTCCGCTATTCTTTGGGTCATTTGGAACTACATGTAGGTGTAGTCAGTTCATGGTTACAGAATGGCCAGGTGAACAACTTCTGTAGAAAATGGGGACCAGGGAAAATAAATACTTATGGGTAAAAAAAGGCATTTGTATAGGTTCACTGACAATACCTCTGAAAAACCTCAAATGTTTGCCTTTTCAATAGTGCTTACATGGAATGTGTGTGTAAAAAACCATTTATGATGGAGAGATAAGAGGCTGAACTGGTTAATAAGAAAGAAAACATTTCCTGGATCTTACCTAATATATGAGCTCTTTATATATCTTTGCCTGGAAAGAACATGCATAAGCCATACATTTAATGCAAAAATACTTTCTTTTTTCAAATCTATATCATGAAATATATGTCTATACATTGAATATGGAAATGCCTAACAATCTGATACATAAGCTTTAATTTTATGACAAATGATGCTTATTTCTACCAAAACAGATTTTCTAAATACTGCTATTTCATGGAATAGACGAGCTTTTTAAAAAAACATGATACTTGTAGAAACCAATTTATAACCAATGCTTTTGAAGCAGTAAAAGAAAATCTTCCTCACATATAGAAAAATAAAAGAACTAGATCTAATACTAGTCATTAATATTTTTACTTCAATCTATAAAGCACACTTCAATCTATAAAGCACACTTATCCCACGACAAGTTAAACTGCCTAGTTATGAACTCCTCAAAGTTTAAAATAAAAGATTATAGTATACCTATAGACAAGGTTTCAATTTAATAGAACCACCATAATTGCAGCTTCGTAGAAGAACAATCACACAGCACAAGGCAGCCTTATTTCTCTGGGTTTTATATTACCACAAAATCCTCCAGAGCTGAGATAAAATGAAAGTCAAATCCTATTCAGGTTTACTCAAATTTAGCATCTCTCAATTCACATGATCAAATACACAGAATTTCAGCATCACTTCAGTCACTCAGTAATAAGTGAAGGTCCTCCTTTGAGTATATACAAAATGAAGTATCTCTTCTGGGGATAAACTGAAGACTTTCAGGGGCTATCAAAATATTAAGTTCTTTATATATCAAGTTTCATGTCTAAAAATGCAACAATAATGGTCAAGGTCTTCCTTTTAAAAAGTTGAGACTGGTTTCTAAACAAATTAATATTGCATTGGAAACATAATCAGTCCTTTCTAAAAAACTAAAAGAATAAGTTACAGAGTCCTGGGTTCTTTTTTGAATCTTTCCTGATTTCATGGTCATAAAATTCCTTCCTTTTTGAGAAGACAGGGGATTTTTAAGAACAGAGGCATCAGGAGAGATGAGGATGAGATTCTTACTAAAGATTAGAAGATAAAGGTAGGATTCCTTCCAAATCCCCAGATACGTATTTCTATGATCTGAAATGAGTAAACAAACCATACAGTATCTTGTTTTGTTTTTTTTGGCTGTGTTAGATCTTCATTGCTGCGCGCGGGCTTTCCCTAGTTGCAGCAAGCGGGGGCTACTCTGTTGCGGTGCGCGGGCTTCTCATTGCGGTGGCTTCTCTTGTTGCGGAGCACAGGCTCTAGGCGCACGGACTTCAGTAGTTGTGGCTCATGGGCTCTAGAGCGCAGGCTCAGTAGTTGTGGCGCACGGGCTTCGTTGCTCTGCGGTATTTGGGATCTTCCCGGACCAGGGCTCAAAACCGTGTCCCCTGCATTGGCAGGTGGATTCTTAACCACTCGCCACCAGGGAAGTCCCCAGACCATACTGACTTACATTGCCAATAATGTTATTTAACATTGATGTTGAATTATGGCTTTTAATGACAAGAGTCTGGAGTTCTTGGCTATTAGATATCTGCCTGACAGCAGAGAGCCAGGTGAAGAGGTACAGTTTAGCACCAAATAAATAAATAAATACTAAGTGAGGCGGATGATATTGCTTTGGCCTGGGAGATTAAGACCAAGCATAAATAAGTTTTCTATATGCATCTTAAGAGGGAAATGGAATGGAAACCAAGGCTGTTGTTAAGAAATGTTTCTTAAATATCTAAACGATAGAGAATCACAAGCTCTCAGGCTTGGGAAGACCCTTCCATCATCACCCGTCAGAACTCTGGGCATAAATCCTGCGATCAGTTTCCATCTGAATACAAGAGAAAGCTTCACCTCCCAAGAAAACCTCTTCCATCTGTCAACAGTTCTAACTTTATGAGTTTTTCTCCCTTTACTAAAGCAAGTCTGCTTTCTATAACTTCTCCTCACTAACGCTGGTTTGACTCCATAAAACTGAGGTTCCAAATACATAAGCCTCAGGGTTGAGGCGAGGGGCACATAGGGGCAGAGCTGGCCAAGAGCCAGGCCATAAATAGTGATGGGGCTTTGGGCCAGGTAATGGGCGCACTGTTCACCTAAACCGCCAGCCACTGCTCTGCAGGGACGTGGGCCCCTGTCATCAGATTTTCTCATCAGAAGCCAGAAATTTGAATTTCAATAAAAATATTCTGGGTTTTGAATATATAAGGAATAAATTGTGGAGTTCAAGCAGCTCTTAGAGCTCAACTAATTCAGACCTTTCATTTTATAAGTAAGAAACTGAGGTCCAGAATAGAAAGTGATGGACCGAAGCCAAACGGTTAATCAGAGGTCAGCCTGGAGGAGAGCAGCCCCAAACACAAGGTCTCATCTCTCCTGTCGCAAAAATGCAGTCTGCAAGGCTTGTTTTTTCAGCGAAAACATGTTTTGTCTTAAAGAAGAAAGGAAATTAATAGAGAAAAGCGATCTACCTCTTCCAGTTATGAAGGAAGAGACAAGCCCTTCAACCAAAGTGCATTTGGTTGATAGATGTGCTAAAGTATTCTGAAAGGGGCATCAGCTTTAGATCACTTCCTGTCTCCATTATGAAGTCATCACTGTCCACAGCTAGTCTGGATAGTATCCTCTCAAGTTGAGAAAGTATACGGAGCAGCAGCTACAAGCAGAGACTCAGGAGACATTGCTCAGGTTTGCAAGCCTGGCTCCATCACTTACTACCGGCATGACCAAGTCACTTTCCCTGTCTAAGCCTCAGTTTCCTGGACAGCGCCAATAACAGCACCTACCGCTCAGTGTTATTGTGAGAATTAAATGACCTAACACACAAAGTGCTTACAACATGCCTGACACGGAGTAAGCACCACACAGGCAGAGGGCTACCATATGCTGAAGAGAGGTAAACATATTACTTAAAGGAAAATGTAAGACAAACTGCACAAAAATACTCTTAAAAAATATGAGTCCTGAAAAAAAAAAGAAAACTCTAGCAGCTAGTTCCTTTACAGAGGTTAAGGCAAAGGCGGACTTCATCCGTTAAAGTAAATGTAGCATGAACCCATGAATTAAAATCTTAGCACCCACTTACACAGGACAGAGCCTCAGTACATCTCCTATGTTTTCTCCTCCAACCTTGGAGAAGGTCCTAGAATACATGAGATATACTCCATCTTGGGGTCCTCCTCGCCTAGGGCTGAGCTTATTTTCTGAATAGTTACTATTAGGAATCCAGTCTCCCAAAAGTTCTTCCTAGTTGTTTAGTTTCCTCCTTTCCCTTTAACTATGTACTAGTGAAAGATGAGAAGATAGCAAACACATTCTTCAAAAAAGGAAAAAAGAAAAATGCATCATTTCTTCAACATCACAATTCAGACACTTAACCACCTCAAACACTTACTGATCTACCATCTTTATCATATAAATAGATGTAAACCATATATAGATACATCTCATATTGCTCTGATGAGATTTCAATTTAACCCAAGAGAAAGCACAAATGCCACAGGAGAATCCGCAAATATTCACCAGCCATCAGAGGGAGCTGGGACACACCGTCTCGAATCACAGAAACCACAGAGAAATTGGCATGATGGCTCTGGTGTCTAAAGCAGGAGAGGGTTAAAACAGAGCTCTTTCCTAAGGCTGCCAGAGCCTCAGTGACCCCCGGGGTCTGGTGATCCATGCAGGAGCTCCTGTGTGTCACTGTGCACGATGCCTATAAGGGTTAGCATGTATTGACGGCTAGGTGCCAGCTACAGACGCAAGCACTGTACATGTGTGAACTCATTTAATTCTCATACCAAACAACTGAGGCTCCCCCATTTCACAAATGAGGAAACTGAGGTCCTGAGAGGCTAACGTGCTCAAAGATCCACAGTGAGGAAGTAGCAGAAGCAGGACACAAACTCAAGGGGCTGGCGAGAGGCTGAATTCCTAACTTACCACTTCCCAAAACTGCCTCTAGAAATGGCTGATATCACTTCCCTCAGAGTATACTTCACGTTACCAGCTCCAAGGAGATCATTTGGATCTGGCTGCTTTTTTTTTTTTTGCGGTACTCGGGCCTCTCACTGTTGTGGCCTCTCCCGTTGCGGAGCACAGGCTTCGGGCGCGCAGGCTCAGCGGCCATGGCTCACGGGCCCAGCCGCTCCGTGGCATGTGGGATCTTCCTGGACCGGGGCACGAACCCGTGTCCCCTGCATCGGCAGGCGGACTCTCAACCACTGCGCCACCAGGGAAGCCCGGATCTGGCTGCTTTTACCTGTACCTGGAAGTGTACTTCTGGGGCTCTCAGGTGGAGGCTGGATTTCTACACAGCTTTTTACTCAAGCCCTCCTGCTGCTCTTTCACAAAGCCAACCAGGGAAGAAGCTCTCTAACGCACGAAAGATGCAGTTCCTCACATCCTTTAAGAGGGGACATATAAAGTCTCTGGTCCATGGGCTTTATTTTTCCTTCATAATTGGAAGAGGTAGATCTCTTTTCTCTATTAATCTCCTTTCTTCTTTAAGACAAAACGTGTTTGAGCTGAAAAAACAAATAACGGTGAGCAAGGGAAAAAGAAGAAAAAGGAAAAGCAGAGGAAGAATTAAGATTATGTTAAAAAGTAACCGTTAGTCATCGGAAATGCAAACAAAGACGGCAATGAAGACACCACTTCACAGCCACTGGGAAGGCCAAAATCAAAGACAGATAACAACAAGTGTTGATGAGGAGGTGGAGAAATGTTCCACCTACCAAATGTTCCTCCTACACTGCTGCTGGAACTGTGAAATGGTGTGTGTCTTTGGAAATCAATCGCACAGTTCCTCAAAAGGTTAAGCCATACAGTTGCCATATGACCCAAAATTTTCAGAAATTTCACGCCTGGCTGTGTACCCAAAAGAAATGTCCACACACAAACTTGTACATGAATGTTCACAGCAGCATTATGCATAATAACCAAAAAGTGGAAAGAACCTAAGTGTCCATGAATTGATGAATTTTGAAAATGTGGCATATACATAGAAGGAAATATTATTTGCTAACAAAAAGGAATGTAGTACCGAGACATGCTACAGCATTGACAGACCTTGAAAACATTATGCTGGTGAAAAAGAGGCCAGTCACAGAAGAACACATATTACTTGATTCCATCCATATGAAATGTCCAGAATAGGCAAACAGAGACAGAAAGGAGATTCGTGGTTAACTAGGGCTGGTATATTGGAGAGTAAAGAAGAGTAACTATTAATGGACACAGCGTTTCTTACTGGAACCAGTGGTGAGGGTCCTCAACTCTGTTGGCAGAGGAAAAGTCATTAAACTGTATACTTTAAATGAGTGAACTGTATGCTATGTGAACTCTCTCTCAATGTGGTCATATTTTTAAAGAGATTTAAAACAACTGGTTACAAACTAAAGCTACTAGTCTATCCCAGGATAATCTGTGTCTTTGTGAATGAGAAACCATAATTGCAGAAGTGTCAGAAGTTGCAGAAACCCAAAATCATAAGCGGAAAAGGAAAAATCAGAAAGAAAGGTCCTATGGAAAGGGGAAGGGGAAATGATTTCTATTTAACTGAATTTCAAGATAGTGGGTGTGTTGGGGTCACATCACCGCAAATGCATACATATTACACAGTGGGGTGCATAACACTAAATTCAGACTTTCTCCTCACCTGAAAGCTATCAGTGCTGAAAATAAAGGATCTAGAGGAGAGGTGAGATTTTTTAAAAAATGCAAAGGCTGATGTTCACTTTTTGGAGACTGAAGTAAAAATTCACAAGTGTAAGGACCCTCTGTTATACTGCATCCCATGTTCCCAAAATAAGAATATTTGATTAGCATCTAAAATGTACACCATTTCCTAAGATAAATTTGAGTCAGAATTCTAAATTCAACTAGAAAAAGTAAAGCTGTCACATTCTAGAGCTAAGTGTAACATACTGACAGCCAGACCAGTGCTGGCACTGGCTCACATTCAGGTAGGAAGAGTTAAAAGTGAAAGGTTCACCAAGCCACCCTGTCATGGATCTCCTTATAATGAGACTTTAGCAGAAATCAATGCAATCTCTGACTAAAGTGAATCCAGTCTCCTAACGTGGCAATACATCAAATGATAATATGGAAGCCTCATGGCTGTTAGCAGATACAACGTTTACACATTTTTGGAAACAGAACAGTTAGATAGTAGAGAATTTCCTTGACATTTTTTTAGTCTAACTTTCAAATGATCACCAAGCCCTTTATCTATTCTCACTACATCTTAATCAAGCATCATTTGTGTGGCAAATCAGCTTATGGCTTCCTTTAAAAACAGGCGAGCCATTAACTGACCCCATGTGTTGGCAGTTCTTTTTAGACAGGAGCAAATGATGCCTCTTAACTTCGTGCTCGAAGCTGCAGAGTTTGATTTCATGCATATACAGAAAGAAACATTTAAAGGATCCTGCAAAGTCAGCTAACAATCTTCTGGGAGTTTAAAGAACAACAACAATAACAAAAACCCTCCTTCACACTCCCCCCACCGAGGTTTATATATTAAATACGCTTTTAAAGATACTTTACATGACTTAAAACGCTCTTTCCATAGTCCTGCAAATCCTCGACTGTCATAAAGTTTAAGTAGTGCTCTTATGACTCAAGGTCAGAGTACAATCTTTTCACTTACAAAACCGTTGAGCTCAAGAAAGTACACCAAATGTTCCTCAGCGCTCTATCCTGACTTTTCCAAGAAGTTAACTGTCCCTTCCTTCTCTTCCTGAATCCGTGCACTGCGTTATCTTTGGCCCCTGTGTTAGAAGCACTGACCTTTCCCCACTCCACCTGTTTGCATTAAGGTTGACAAGTTCCTTGTCTGAAACAGCTGGTGTTGACTACCAAAGGCAAACCCACTGTACATTTTCCTAATAGGTGACATGAGCTCTGGGAATGAAAACTTGTCCCCAGAGAATGCACCACCCCCCATGTGGCCAAAGCTTGGTACTCCATTTCAGGAGCATTAACTGTTTATTTTCTTTAAAAGCCAGATTTTGGTAATGTTTTGATTCGGTGACTCCAGTCAGAAAATGCATCTGTCACTTCCACTCCCTCCTTCTCCTTCCGGATGCCACAGCCTCAAACCCAGCAACCCCTCTGGGGACGGAGGGCAAGGTTCTCCGGACGCACAGAAACAAGAAGTAACCCTGGACTCAAGGAGGCAAGGCTGCTAAAACGAGCTGCTTTTGCTGACAAGCCTGGAGAGGACTTGGCTGTTCCTACCACGGAAGCACTGTTATGTCAGGCACACGGGGAAAGAGCGCGTTTTAGGACAGTCATGGACTTCTCGTGCCGGCACCCTGCGATCACTACGAAAAGCTTATGCTTTCTACCCTGAAATCTCCTTCTCGCCATAAAGAAAAGCTTCAGCATATTTAACCTCCCAGGCGGGCAAAGGATAATGCAACACTGTAAAAGCAGGCATATCTTTATGGCCACCATGCTCTTGGTGGCTTTTTGGGGATTGTTACTCTTTGCCATCGTGCCCGCCTGTCAGCTCCTCCGGATGACAGCTTGGCAGAGCACAGGATTTTCGGTATTATTTATAACTCGCGTCAACCCAGCGGGTGGCGCGGGGCGGGGGCGGGGGGAGCGGTACTCCATCTCCCACGAAGGGCTGAAACCCGACTTGAGCAAGTCGGCAGTGACGAGCGCCAGCACCAGTAACCCTACCCGCCTCCTGATACACAAACGCCGGCCTCAGGAGTATACCTGATGCACACACCCAAGCGCAGAGCTGAGTTATCAGATCTCCCGGTTCCAAACAGGTGCGGGGCCGCTCACTAGCCGAGAACAACATCCGAACCCTGCCCCCCACACCCCACCTACCAGATCCTCCTCGGAAAAGTTAGCCCCCCTCGGCCAACCTTCGTCCGAGTGGCGCGAGGCTAATTGGAACGCATTCTCTGGTGCCTCCAATGCTGTTAGTCCTCTCTTCTTTGTAAACCCCACGAAGTGACGCAGAGCAAAACTTAGTAGGTCCAAGGAACAGAGACGCGTCTTTCGCAAAGCACGGACTTCGCAGGAAGGACCTAGGAGGCAGGCGCTGGATCCTTCTCGGCGCCTCCATCCTCCTCTGGCTCCCCTCCCCCGCCCCGCGCCCGCCGGGGCCGCTTACCTGCGTGGGACATGGTGATGGTCTCATTGGTGTTGGAGCCCACGTTGAAGATGACCACGGCGGAGGCGTTCTGCAGGAACGCGTTCCGGATCTTATCCCTGTACGTGCAGTTGCCCTTGGGGATGAGGGCTATCCAGTTCTTGCCGTGCGCCGGGGCGGCGAACTTGGTGTTAGGGTCGCAGGCCAGGCGGTCGTGGGCCGAGCTGGCCATGACCACCTCCCCGCGGGCGTCCTGCTTGGGCGAGTGCTCCCCGTAGCGCCCGCACTCGGTCTTCTCGGTGTGCAGCTCGGCTGTGGTGCCGCCGCCGCCGCCGCCCGTCGCCCCGGCCCCGGGGTCCGGCGCGGGCTCGGCGTAGGTGATGTTCACGAAGGCGGTGTACCATTCTTCCTTCTCGGCCACGGTGAAGTCCAGGCAGAGCAGATGCACGAAACAAAAGGAAAGCAGCCATGTTGAGAGAGCCAGGCTGCGGCACGCTTGGATGAGAGACATTGCCATCTTTATCCGCCGGGGCCCCCTCCCCGCCCCCCGCGCGCTCCCCCCGCGCCGTCCCTCCTCTCCAGCCCCGGCCAACGCCGGGCCGTCCGCTTGTCCTTCTTCTCCTCCTTCTGCTCCTGCTCACTCCCGGGCCCGAGGGGCCGCGGCCGGTACGCGCAGCCGCCGCGGGGACCGGCTTCCGAGCGAGCGGGTGGCGCCGGCCCCTTCCCTTTTCAGCCGGAGCGCGGCGGTTGCATCTCGCTTCGCGGGCGCCGGCGGGGCGCGGGCGGAGGGGCGCTCCGGGCTTGCGGCGGAGTCCGGCTGCCGAGCGTCCTGCTCCTTCGCCCGGCTTCTCCTTCTCTCATAGGGGTGGCAGGGGGCCCGCGAGCGTGCGGGGTGGCGGCCCGGCGCCCTGCAGCACCGGCGGGGGCGGGCGCGGCTGCTCCGAGCCCGGGGTGCCGGCGAGGAGTTCCGGCTGCCGTCGCCGAGCGCTGGGGCGTGCGGGTCCGGCTGGAGGCGCGGCGGCTGCCCCTGCTGTGCGTCGGGTCCCTCAGGCTGCGCCCGGCACACACTTGCCGCGGGAGGGGCCGGCTCGGGGGTAGCGGGAGCAAGCCGGCAGAGAAGAGTACGCGGTCCGTGTGTGTGCGTGTGTGTGTCTGTATATGTTTGTGTGTGTGTCTAATGTGTGCGTGCAAGGAGGAGCTTAATGTGATGTCAAAGATTCTAGGCTTCTCTTGCCACGCTCCCTCGGTCTCTCTATGGGCAGCAGCGACCCCTGCCGGGTCTCAAATTCAACCTAATCTGCGACTGGGTCCAGGTGGAGGCAAAAGGAGAAGCGACCCCTTGACCTATGAAGAGAGGAACAACTTCCGGCGTCTCAAATGTAGAGAAATGTGTGTATCTCTCATAAACAACTTTCCCTAATTACCCATCCTAGGGCCAACTGGTAAGGTTAGTTGGTAGCTGGGTCCTTCGAACACCACGCCTGGAGTATCTAGGGCAGTGACTATCAAATTTAAGTGTACATCACAGTCACTGTCACCAGTGTGTGTGTGTGTGTGTGTGTTAAAACTCAGACTGATGGGCCCTGCTGCAGAGTCTCATTCAGTACATGTGAGGTCGGTTCCAGAATATGCTTTTCTAACAAGTTCCCAGGTCATGCTGATGCTGCACTGTATTAGAATGAGTATAGAAATGGGCTTCTTTCTTACCCTCTGGCAGCAAACATGTGGCATTTGTTTTCCTATAGAATGAGTGTTTTCTAACTCTGTAAGAAAAGAAATTGGGTGAGCTATTTCTTCACGATGTTTATTCTGGTTGTCATGACTGGTAACAGAGGACTTAGAGCATCAATAGAGCATCAATAGGCGCGGCAGGTTTGTTTGGGTTATTATTGTTTATAGGATATTCTCCAGTTGTGCATAGAGCTTACAACTAGTTAGTGGAGAGTCCAGCCCCTCTAGAGTCGTGTTCTTAAAACTTTGACACAGCACAATTCCTTACCAGTTAAATGTTTGAGCGGTTATCTTTTCACACCAACAGTTTCTCTGGCTTGAGATACCTGTCACGCCTCGAAAGCAATTTGTGTGATGGTTCATAATCACCCACCTTGTACTTCCCAACTGGCAATCTTTCAGAGAACTCAGCACCCATTCTTGATGAAAAAAAGCCCACCTTTTCCCCAGGACCTTAGTTAGCATGTTTACAGAAATCTGTTAATGGCTGTCCACCAGTACAACTGCTGTTTTTCCAGAAGCAGTACGAACAGCTGGTGGCTGTTAGGGGAAAGCAAAGAATCCCAGCTATACCCAAATTAGAAGCAGGCACAAAAAGAACTACTTAGAAGCATTTGTCTCTATGGTATTGGATGTGCTGGGTTTGTGTATTTCCCTAACTTATTCATTTTAGAAAATAGGCTTCTAGGCAATTGGGACAGTGCTTTTTATAGTGCCTAATGCCAAAAAGGCAAAAGTGAAGAATGCCTGGCTGCTGATTCCTGAACCACCAGAGATCTGAGTCTTTTGCCTAAAAACCCCCAGTGAGGTTTTGTACAGGTGTCTCACAAACCAAAGTGGTTCCCCATATCTCTGTCTCTTAGCAGTTTTTCTCCAGCCACAAAACTTAGTGAATCTGTGTCATTAAGAATGCACAACTACCCCTGTCGTTTTCTTCCCTTAGAGGAAAAGTTAGAGGCTGAGGAGATGGCAGGATCAAGGAGGTAGCATCCTGGCTGAGAGGTTGATTAATTACAGGGACATTGGGCAAATAAGTAAAATATTAAATATAATGGGAGCCAGGTTTCTTAGTGTGGGAGAAGGAATTTATGAATATGGAAGGAAAGAAAGCTATAAATGTTACCGAACTCAGGTTCTGCTGCTCGCCACTCAAAAGCCAATACCCGAGAGACAGGCGTTGGTTGGAAAGGAAAGGTTGCTTTATTCAGGAGGCCAGCAACCTGGGGAGAAGGCAGACTCGTGTCCAAAAACCAATTCCAAAGCTTCTGCTTGACCATGAAAAGTTTTAAAGGGAGAATCATTTGGGGAAGGGGTCAGGGTCTTCATTATCTTCCCCTGTGTGCAGACTTTTTTCTGATTGGTTGGTGGTGAGGTAACAGAGCTGGTGAGCGGAGTTCCAGCAATATTGTGCTCAGCCTGAAGTTGCCATCCTCCACCTGAGTAGGGGCCTTAGTTCCCGCAGAAGAACTCGAAGATATTGTTATATACATTCCTTGAGGAGGAACCAGGACCCTGCCCCATTGCTGCACTGTTGTTTCTTGACTGCTCCTCCTTTGTTTCTTTCTCCTTCCCTGATAAGCAACTATTTGAATCTGCCCTTTGGAACCCAGGGAAGGTTGAGGAGGCTGAATGAAGCCTATTTACTAAACAAAAAACAGGGGGACACGGAAAGGATTTGTACCCAGGAGGGCCCTACAGGATCCTGTTCAGCTTCATAAAGCACCCTGAGGTGTTGGATTGGATTCAAAATGAGTGTGAAATCATTATATATATACACACATATACACCATAGCTATTTTCATTCAGAGGCCAGAGCAATGGATACATCAAGTGGCCAGAAGATCTCGGTTTCTAAGTACCATCCTCCATTAAATGGAACCAGGGCTGATTCTAGTACTTGGGCTGGGAAAGTACAAAGTAAGCTTGGAAACTTTTATAGGGAAGTGCTCAAAGCATGATGGGAACATGCTAAAAGGACACATGAGCCAGCAGGAAGGAGCTCCCACGGGCCAAATCTGGGACTATTTGAGTATCAAAAATAAATTGTGATAGTAACTGATTACAACCTATTGGATAAGACAGGAATCCATGAATCCATGCCAATATAAATGAATAGATAAATAATGATGGAATAAATAAATAAATGGAAAAAAAAGGGAGAGCTATTTTTTATGGAATAATGCCAACTAATAAGATGGATGGAAATAGTAAGTCAACATTTGGCAATGTTGGTTGATTCTTGGCAGGAGTCCTCAGTGAATACCAAGGCTGGTGGGTGGGTGTTTGATATGAAGCAGGATGTCAGCTTAGTCTTAAAGCATCTTCTGAAAAATACTTATTGATCAGGGGGGAATTTATTGGAAAGAACCTGGAAGACACCAAATTGACCAGGTGATCAAGATAAGCATCATCAGGAAGGGAACGAGACATCATGTGCCTCCTGATGTGATGTGCTGAGTAGAGCACAGCCTCTTTTCTGTTGCATCCTGCTCAGAATGCACAGCCTGAGTCTGAACATGGTGAAACATTAGATGGACCCAGGATGAGAAACATCTTAAAAAATGACAGGCTCATATTCTTTAAAACTTTTAAGCTCATGAGAGACAGAGAAAGATAGAAAAACCAATTGATCCAAATTGAAGGAGACTTAAGAGGCATGACAACTAAATGCAACAAACAAGTCTGGATTGACTCCTGGACCAGATAGGAAAAACAAACAGTTGGCAAAATTGAATGAGGTCTGTGGATTGGATGGTAGTGTCCTATAAACGCTGATTACCTGATTCGAATGTTTATATTGAAGCTATGTAGAAGAATGTCCTTATGTGGGGAATATGTACGCTGAATTATTTAGTAGGATGAAGCATTCTGTCCGCATCTTGCTCTTAAATGGTTCAGAAAAGAATAATGGTAATCTCTAAGACCTTGATTTCCACGAGCCACTATTTCAGAGGAGCTGAAGTCCAATTCATGAGAGACTAAAAAGTCCATTTGGGGCGTGGGTCTTAATTTGTTTCCAGCCTTGTGCTGGTGATTCTCCTCCAGCACAATGCTCCTTTTTTCCAGTAGTGCTACTTGAACCACTGAGCTGGGTATCCAGTAGGGACTCAAACAGATAAATTTCATAGAATCTACATTTTGGGGCAGGAGAAACAGACAAATGTTAAGGTAGATTATGCCAGGCAATAACAGTTTTATGAAGAAAAAGGCAGCAGCGTGAGGCAGGGTGACCTCTTTTATATAAGGTGCTATTTTACATCGGGATCAACTGCTCTGATGAGGTGAATTGTGAACAGAATCCTGAAAGACGTGAGGGACCCATATATGTATTGGGGGACGGGTTATATTAGGAAGAGAGCACCATAGACACAATGGCCCTGAAGGGAGATTGTATTTGATGTGCTTGGAGAATGGCAGAGAGTCTCCTGAGAATGGAGAAGTGTGAGAAAGAGTGAAGGAGATGAGATCAGAGAGATGAGAGGCCTATCAACTCTTTGGATTTTATTCTGAGTGACAGGAAGAACCTTCGGAGAGTTTGAAGCCAGGAAGTGACATAGTCTGACATGCAGACTGTGCATGTTTAAAAGTTTATTCTGACTGTATTGGAGCCAGTATGGAAGCCAGAAGAACAAATAGGAGCTATAGCCATAACTCAGAAACAGAGGATGGTGACTTATGCCAAGAAGGTGGTGATAAACATGGTGAGAAGTGATTGGAGCCTTGATGTATTTTGAAGATGGAGCCGACAATATTCTCGGGTGCATTTGAAATGGCGTGTGAAAGAAAGAGAGAATACTAGAAGAACTCTACCATTTGGAGCCTAAGCAACTGGCAGAATGGAGGGGTCATTTTCTGAGATGAGGGAGATTGCGGGAGGAGTTGGTTGGGATAAGAATCCAGAGTTTTGAATATGTTAGGTTCAAGGTGCCTAGAGATATCCAAATGGCAATTTCATGTAATTTGCCTCAGCATAGAATTCCAGAAGGAAGATTATTGGATCAAAGCACACGAACGGTTTTCAAGTTATCAACACATATTTTGGATGGCCAGATTGCTTTTGCAAAGGTTGGCCCCACTTAATACACCATGCCCCAGAGTAAATTGAGCTCCTTCAAGTATTTGTTTTTGAAATATCACCAGAATAAAGTAGCCCCGATGAAAGATCTCTACAAAAACAAGGTCTGGGCCAACTCCTAGGTACATTCCTCAGAAACTTCAGCAAACAGCAACACGGCAAGTAAGCACAAAGGAAAGCAGCCAGATGGCAGTGTGACCTGGCCACATCATTGGAAGGATTCTGGTCACTATCACCCATGAACACTAAGCACACACTACCATGTTCACAATGGTAATAAATTCATATATATCCGCAGGTATTCTCAATTCGTTAGTTGAAGAATTATAGTAGGGGCCTATTTTGAATAAATTTAATCCCTTATCCATACATTTTCAATAGAGGACAAATTGAAAAATGATTAAAAGCATTTAAACTTTCTTTAGAAAAAAAAAATATCACCAGAACACAGCTTCATGGGGAGTCCTCACCTGAAGGGGAGCTCTCTCTACCAGCCAAGCAGCCCAGCCCAGATAGAATGAGTAGTTCTCCCCAGGTCTCTTTGGTGTGTAGAGGTATTATTCTTGTTTTCATAAATGGTACAGGCAGAATTGACTTAAATGTGTGCAACCTATGTGTGTCTGAGTCAGAAATAAAGAGCAGCTCCAGCAGAGAATAGCAGGGTCCCATTTCTCCAGATGCCAGCAAATGAGACTTTACGAAGCTCTCAGTCTTGATGCTGCTTTGCTTTGGCGTATTGCCATTCTTGTGCGCCGCATGTTCAAAGGGCATTCTACCGTAGACTTTAAAAAATGAATGAAATCATTTGAAAATACAATTCCTCCTACGTATACACGTTTAATGGCTTAATAAAAGTTTAATGGGGAAAAGTTTCAATATACAAGATTTGATTCAGATTGTATTTTTCATTTGATTTGATTGATTGATTGCAATTTTTAAAAATTGATTCCCGTTCATTCTTCAGGGTAGGTTCTTTCTTCACAATAAGCTCCTGAATAACTATCCCCATGACTGAAAAGAGGGAAAACTCTTTAAAAATATTTTCCATATGTTTGTAGGGGGGAAGAATTCTCAGAATACAATAGATGATTCACTTTACTTTACATGTGAGGGCTGGTGTTATTATTTTAAGAATCCATTTCCTGGGAGTTCCCTGGCGGTCCAGTGGTTAGGACTCGGTGCTTTCACTGTTGTGGCCCAGGTTCAATCCCTAGTTGCAGAACTAAGATCCTGCAAGCCACAAGGCATGGCCAGAAAAAAAAAAAATCCATTTCCTGTGCAGTAACATCCTGTGGTATTTGGTTTTCTATGGGCTGTCCCAACGATGTTTTTGTCTTCCCCATCTTCCATGTTTGCTTGGAGTGGAGGTGCAATGTGCGGGGTGGAGGCGTGGGGCTTTGGTGGCAGATGAACCAGACTAGGATCTCAGTCCTGCCACGTGGGCCGTTTTCACAGTGCTGTGCCACAATTTTCTCTTTAAAACTGGAGTGATTACATCTCCTTCCAGGACTGTTGGAAGATCCTAAAGGGCACAGAGAAGAGTGAGACCCCAACGGAGGTCAGCACAAGAGGAGCAGGAGGGAATAAGTCTAGAAAATGTAACGTCCAAACAAATTTTAAAGAGAGACTGTCTATTCAGTTTTGTATGTTTGGTTGTCTTCTTTGTATTAAGCCCTGTGCTGGATGCTGAGGAACAGACAGGAGCCCTCCTCTCAAGGAGTTTAGAGTCTAGTTTTAGAGATGGACAGAATCATCCAAGGGAATTGTGAAGTTAGTGGGCGGTAGTTTTAAAAACACACACATAAGAAGAATTCAGTGAGTGCAAGTAATGCTACATAGAAATAACAAAATACAGGGATGACTGAGCCAGGTTTGCAGGTAACCTACAGAGGCCTAGGCTTGCAGAGCTTCTCCTCCAGGACTTCTAGCGCCTTCCATATTCCAAGCATCTGCTGCCATGTGTGGCCCACAAGAGCATCCACCAGTGTGTTGAATAATAAACAGTAACAAAGATTTGAGCACTTAATATATATGCAGGTACTATGTGTTCTAAGCACTTTACATAGACTGACTTATTGAATTCTCAGAATGAGCTTAGTCCCATTACACAAGTGCCTGAAGTCATGCAACTAGCAAGGGCAGAAAGGGTGGAGGGTGAGGCTTTTGTACTGGAAGTCTGACCAGTATTGGAAGACCAGGCTACAGTCTTTTTTTTAAAGATTTTTTTTTTTGTGGACCATTTTTAAAGTCATTTTAAACAATTTGTTACAATATTGCTTCTGTTTTATGTTTTGTTTTTTTGGCAGCGAGGCATGAGGGATCTTAGCTCCCTGACCAGGAATCGAACCTGCACCCCCTGCATTGGAAGGCGAAGTCTCAATCACTGGACCGCCAGGGAAGTCTCCAGGCTACGGTCTTAAGGGCTATCCTATTGCCTTGGTATTCTCTTTGTCTTAGATATTCGCCATCTTGTTTGTTAACTTGACTCTGATTTGTAACTTCACTTTGTGTGCCTCTGGTTAATTCCTTTGTTCACTTCAGCTCCCGTGAAGTCATTTTTACCTCATTTGTGCTTTCATAGCCAATTTACCCTGCTACACCGGTGGGCTGTATTGCTTCTCTGAGACCACGTACTAGCTCTCCAGGCAAAGTAGAACTTTCATAGTCCAAAAGTCCCTGTAACTTCTGCTGCAAGTACAGCAGATGGAAATGGAAGCTTATGGCTAAGTGTTTTTTTTCTTTTTTTGGAGAATGTGCATGAAACTAATGATACTCATTTCTTTGCTCTTTATTCCTTTACTAACTCTCCGAATTTCAAAACAGGATACTTTGCTAAAAAATAACCTCTTTTTTTTCTTTTATGCTTCTTTGAATTATCAAGTGAGTTCTACTTATTTCAGTCTTTTTTTTTTTTTTTTTTTTTTTTGCGGTACGCGGGCCTCTCACTGTTGTGGCCTCTCCCGTTGCGGAGCACAGGCTCCGGATGCGCAGGCTCAGCGGCCATGGCTCACGGGCCCAGCTGCTCCGCAGCATGTGGGATCTTCCCAGACCAGGGCACGAGCCTATGTCCCCTGCATCGGCAGGCAGACCCTCAACCACTGCGCCACCAGGGAAGCCCTATTTCAGTCTTTGATATGATTTTGACAGTTAATTTGGGCTTCTTTGTCTTTCTTATTAACCACATCCCTTTCCAAACAACTTTATGTCATGAATTTTTTTGACCAACTAGATATGGAAAGTCAGCCTAGAAAAACTCACTTGGGACTTGAGCCAAAACCAACAGAAAACTTTTTCACCACTATACATCTCTTTTTTTCTTTTTCTTATTTTTTTGTACATGGTTGTTCAGTTTTTGTTCTAAACTATTACTTTTCATTGGGTACATTTTTTAAAAAACTGGCATCTTTTCTTTTTCTGTCCTTTTTAAGACCATCTTGTCCTCTTTCACCAGAAGGCTGGGATGGGGGAGGATGTATCTACAGGTGAAGACATCCAGAGAATTGCATGCTGACTGACGATAGCAGCTATAGTCATGAGCAGCTGTAAACTGTACTTTGTCAAAATTACCAGATGGGAGAGAATCTAGGCCCTCTTCCTGCCCTCTTAGAGCTGGCTGTTTAGAAGGATGTTTTATGAATAATTCCCCTTTTACCATGAAGCCCATTCCCAAAGAGCTGGTACACAGCAAGCACCACAGTTAAGGGAGACAGCCTTACGACTGAAAGGCACAGGTGTCAGGGTTTTAATCCCAGCTCTGTGCCTAATTTGCTATCTAGGTCAAGACTGTGGGATGACTCATCACTCATTTCGGCATACAGTCCTCCCTCTGTATCCACGGGGAATTGGTTCCAGGAGCCCCTGCCAGATACCAAATATGCGGATGCTCAAGTCCCTTATATAAAGTGGTGTAGTATGGTGAATACAGTTGGTCCTCCATACCTGCGAGTTTTGTATCTGTAGATTCAACCAACCTGCAGATAGAGAACACAGACTTACTTTATTTTTGATACTAATACCTAAATGTCCATTGAGCTATAGTCACACAGACCTGTTGCAGGATGAGGGCATTACTATTTTTCTATTGACTCATTCACCATACGGTAAGGTCACTGAGAAGGAGCAAGAGATAGGAAATAACATCTATTTATTTTTTTCCCCATATACCAGGTGCTGTGGTAGTTTTCACATGAGCTGTCTGGTCTGAGTTCTTGCCACAGTGCTGCAAATGACTAGTGTGAAAGCTCCGATGAGTCCCTTCAGACTCTACTTCCTCTTCTGTAAAATGAGGGTGTTAGAATTGATGATTTCAACAAACCTCTCCAACTGGAACGTTCTGTGGATTTAATAATTCTCTTACTCAGGTCACTTACAAGTATATGCTTCTTTTGTTGTTATTGTTGCTGTTAGGCTTGATTCTATTAGGGTCTCCAAATGGATTTGTAGAATATACTTGGAATTTCTAGTTGGAGAAACAAGTCACTCAGTATACTTGATAGAACAGGCTTCCTCTTTCTAGAAATGCTTCCCTCTTTGAACATAATAAGAATGAAATATGGAGGAAAGTGACACCAAGCATGGCCAGCCAGTTCATCCTGGGGTGAGAGCATTGGGGTGACAAGAGTCAAGGAGAATTCCCATTCATATCCATTATTATTATTATTATTATTACCATTACTATTATAATTGTCATCATCATCATCAAAGATGTCACTACTGACCTGATCAATTTTGCTTTAAATTGGTGATGTAAACCTCACCTTGGCATCTCCAGACAGTGCTACTATGTTTCTTCAGTACATTCACTTTTCCACTCCCCTTTGAATATTTTCGTATCTTTCTTCTTGTCACACCTTCTACACGCTCTTTAGTTTCTTACTCTTAGCTTACCATCTCACCTCAAATTTGATTTAGAAAAAAGGAAGCCTTCAGAATCAAATTCCTCATTTTTCCACCACCTGATCCAAAAGCCATCCAGCGTTGCCTCATTTTATCTTCCCTAAAAACACCCTTTCGCCTATCAAGGCCAACGCTTCCACTTTTGCTAGGAATCTTGTTCCCTTTCTCCTTCCCAAGAACTTGGCTTTTAGAATTAATGTCTCCCTCTCCACATCATAAATCACTTCTTTTTTTAAAATTTTTATTGGAGTATAGTTGACTTACAATATTGTCTTGTTTCAAGTATACAGCAAAGTGAATCAGCTATACATATACATATATCCACTCTTTTTTTTTTTTTAGATTCTTTTCCCATATAGGCCATTACAGAGTACTGAGTAGAGTTCCCTGTGCTACACAGCAGGTTCTTATTAGTGATCTAATAAATCACTTCCTTTTAACCAGAGTATCCAATCAGCACACAGACAGGCTCAAGTATCACCTAAAATAGACCCTTTTTTTTTTTTCATTTCATTCTCAATTTAGGTGATGTTTCCAGTTTTAGTTATCTTGTCTTTGATACCTACTCATAACTGATGATTCCCGAACCTATTTTTTTAAAAATTTTTATAAATTTTATTTATTTATTTATTTATTTATTTTTGACTGTGTTGGGTCTTCGTTGCTGCGTGTGGGCTTTCTCTGGTTGCGGAGAGCGGGGGCTGCTCTTCGTTATGGTGCACAGGCTTCTCATTGCGGTGGCCTCTCTTGCTGTGGAGCATGAGGTCTAGGTGTGTGGGCTTCAGTAGTTGTGGCACGTGGGCTCAGTAGTTGTGGTTCGTGGGCTCTAGAGCGCAGGTTCAGTAGTTGTGGTGCACAGGCTTAGTTGCTCTGTGGCATGTGGGATCTTCCCAGACCAGGGCTCGAACCTGTGTCCCCTGCATTGGCAGGCGGTTTCTTAACTACTGTGCCACCAGGGAAGTCCCCCGAACCTATTTTTTGAAGCCTCAAACTCATTTATCTCGTTGCCTAATTTCCATGTCCCTGTTGATGATTTATGGACATCACATAATTACTATGTCAAACTCTTAATTCTTAATTCCCCTGAGGTCTTAATTCTTCCCCTTCTTATGTTCATCGTATAGTAAATGACACCATCACCCACTCAGGTACTCAAGCCAGAAGTTGTTCTTGATTCCCCCCTTTTCCTCACCACTGCCCGTCACCCACCCGTATATCTAATCCATCAGCCAGTTCCATTAATTCAATCTTCAAAAAAAATCATAAACCTACTCTCTCCTCTCCATCTCCCCTGTAACTACCTTAGTCCGTGCTACGACCCTCCCAGCAAGATGACTATAGTAGTCTCCGAACTGGACTAAGGCTTCCCTCCTTCATGGGAGTCAACACAGCATTTCAAGTGAATTTTAAATGTAAATCTGATTGGGTCACCCCCCGCCTCATTGAATGATTCCATGACTTACGTGAGCTATCCCTGCCCTTTCCTCAGGCTGGTACCCTCCTCTCATCACCTCAGCCGCACTAGTTTTCTTTTCTTTTTTGGCCATACCACGTGGCTTGCGGGACCTTAGTTCCCGAACCAGGGATCAAACCCAGGCTCTTGGCAGTGAAAGTGCGGAGTCCTAAACACTGGACCACCAGGGAATTATCCTGGTTTTCTTTTAGATCCTCAAATGGGGCAAAAAAAAGTCCCAGTGCTTTTGCACATGTCTAGAATGCTCTTTTCCTCACTGTTCACAGAGCCACTGCTTCTTCCTTTACTTTTTTTAAAAATTGAAGTATAGTTGGTTTAAATGTAGTGCCAATCTCTGCTGTACAGCAGAGTGACCCAGTTATACACATAGAGACATTCTTTTTTTTTTAGTATTCTTTTCCATTACAGTTTATCACAGGATATTGAATATAGTTCCCTGTGATATAGAGTAGGACGTTGTTGTGTGTACATCTTATATATCTATAAAAGAGAAACAGAATCACAGACATAGAGAACAGACTTGTGGTCACCAAGGGGAAGGGGGGTGGGGGAGAGAACTTGTGGGATTAGCAGATGTAAACTATTCTTCCTTTACTACTGTTTTTTAATGAATTTTTCAAAACTAAATTATTTATTTACATTTATTTTTGGCTGCTCTGGGTCTTCGTTGTGGCGAGCAGGGGCTACTCTTCGCTGCAGTGCACAGGCTTCTCATTGGGGTGGCTTGTCTTGTTGCGGAGCACGGGCTCTAGGCGTGCGGGCTTCAGTAGTTGTGGCACGTGGGCTCAGTAGTTGTGGCTCATGGGCTTAGTTGCTCCGCAGCATGTGAGATCTTCCCGGACCAGGGCTCGAACCCGTGTCCCCTGCATTGGCAAGTGGATTCTAAACCACTGTGCCACCAGGGAAGTCCTCTTCCTTTACTTTTTTTTTTTTTTTTTTTTTATGGTACGTAGGCCTCCCACTGCTGTGGCCTCTCCCGTGGTGGAGAACAGGCTCCGGATGCGCAGGCCCAGTGGTCACGGCCCACGGGCCCAGCCGCTCTGTGGCATGTGGGATCTTCCCAGACTGGGGCACAAATCCATGTCCCCTGCATTGGCAGGTGGACTCTCAACCACAGTGCCACCAGGGAAGCCCTTCCTTTACTTTCTTTTCTTTTTTTTTTTCCTTTACTTTTAAACGCCATTTTCTCAGAGATATTTCCCCTGATCACCCTTCCTGGAAAAAAAATCCCCCTTCAATTATCTTTCTCAACACTTGGGGGAAAAATGAAATGTGTAGAAGGGAAACCATGAATCCTCACCATATTGCATACATGTGGGCTTTATCCTTTTGTAAAGAACTATAAACACTTTGACTAGGTAAGATTTTGTGATCTGTAAGGTGACATGCATTTGCTCAAAAGCCACTATTCCAAACACATAATTCTGATCCTCACAGCGCATAGCTTACCAGCCTTTCCAATCCCCTTGCCACCAGCTATGCCACAGTGATAAAGACTGAGTTTATTGAAATATTCTACAATTGGCAATTGTCATATGCTATACAGTTGCTTTGGAGTCTGGTTCTCAGTGATCCTTTGCTTTGGAGGAGCCCCGCCCCTTGTTCAGAATGAGCATGAATTCTATACAGAAGATTGTCTCCCTATAGGACTTTGTGGCTGATAAGCTCAATTTTCTAGGTGATGTTCACTGATGCGTTTAGGAGCATGAATATGCTTAGACACCAGAAAACAGGACAGAGATGATCCCTTCCTTCAGTGACAAAAGATAAGGATGAGATAATTATATATACATTTTTTTTTCATCAGAGGAAATGTAGGAAAAGATTATTTATTTACCTTGGACAATATTTTCTACAGGGCTATGTGTTTCTTTCCTAAATACTAGAAATAAGTGTCATGAAAGCAGAGACCCTATCTATATTCCTAAAGTGTAGAAAGAGCTGGCATATAGTAGATTCTCAAAAAAATATATGGAAGGAAAGAAAGAAGGAAGGAGGAACAGATAAGCTAATTAATCAGTGCAACCCTAGTAACAAGAAATGCTACTTCAGCTAACCATTTAAATTTGATAATAGAATATTTTTATCCATAGGACAGAGCAACATATCCTCTGACCTGAACTTTAGGTATGGAATTTTCTCTAAGGTCTAGATTGAAATGCATTCCTGGTCATTTAAAGACATTTATTTCACATTTGTATTGCCTCTATTCTAGAAAAACAATTGATATCGATTTACAAAATCAAATATAATAGAAAGTAGGCCAATTAGAAGTAAAAATGTAAACTAAATTAAGAGGAGTAGAAAGAAAAATGTGGGACTTCCCTTGTGGTCCAGTGGTTAAGACTCCACACTTCCACTGCAGGGGGTACAGTTTCGATCCCTGGTCACAGAAGTTCCACAAGCCCCACGGTGTGGCCCAAAAAAAAAAAAGTGACCATCATAAGAATATATTAATATAAGAATATATTACTGTTCTTCTGTGCTGAATTTAGTAAAAATTTCATAATAGGAAACATATTGGGTTAAGTAAATTTTGTTTGTTTTATAAAAGAATGAAGACAATTTGTCTTTAGAGATATATGTTTTCCTTATTACTGATTTCAGTATATTTGCTTTCATTGTGATTATTATTGTAGTGCGATAATGTCTCTGACTATACTTTTGCAAAAAGCAAAATCATGTTCAAATGGGCATTTCTACCCTTATAAAATTCAAAGGAAAGCATTAAAGCATAATGCAACAGACACATTTCTATGGAGCATATAAAATGAAGATAATAAGGGTGCATACAAAATAGACTAAAATTCACTTATGTCAAGTACATAGGACAGTAATTTCCTTATAGTAACACTAAATAAATATTAACTCTTATAGGGAGGGTGGGAGGGAGGAAGATGCAAGAGGGAAGAGATATGGGGATATATGTATATGTATAACGGATTCACTTTGTTATAAAGCAGAAACTAACACACCATTATAAAGCAATTATACTCCAATAAAGATGTTAAAAAATATTAACTCTTAGTGCTATAACTACTATTAGTTCTGCTGTCACAACTGGTTATCAGGCACCAAACAAGGACCCTAAATGTGCAATGATCTATAGTAAAACTATTTCTGTGTTATTAAAGCAAATAGTTGGCAAGGACCCACTACAAGAGAGAAAACTGAAATACATAATCATATATACATATACATGTGTATATTTGTATATGTATCTAGCTTTCTACCTAGCTATAGAAGTCATTTTGGAGATTTTTAAAATTTCAAACTCAGATATAGATATTTGATCATATTTAGTGAGAGTGTAAAATCTGGGTGTAGTCTTCAGATTTCAAGTCACTTTACCCTTAATTCTTAATTCTTGACTCACATCCACAGATTTATTGGTGATGATAGTTATGCAAGAAAGGACAGTCAAATCAGTTCATTTAGGTCCCATCTCAAACTTTGGAATAAATCAACATTCTTAATCCTGGCTTCCTATTAGAATCACCTAGGAAGTTTTTTGTTGTGTTTTTGTGTGTGTGTAATATCTGAGATTTGGATTCAGTTGACTTGGGGTGGGTCAATGGTAATTTTAAAAGCAACCCAGGACTTCCCTGGTGGCGCAGTGATTAAGAATCCGCCTGCCAATGCAGGGGACATGGGCTCGAGCCCTGGTCCGAGAAGATCCCACATGCCGTGGAACAACTAAGCCTGTGTGCCACAACTACTGAACCTGGCTCTAAAGCCCACTCTCCACAACTACTGAGCCCAGGTGCCTAGAGCCCATGCTCTGCAACAAGAGAAGACACCACAATGGGAAGTCCGAGCACCACAACAAAGAGTAGCCCCTGCTTGCCACAACTACAGAAAGCCCATGCACAACAATGAAGACCCAATGCAGCCAAAGGAAAAAAAAAAAAAAGCAACCCAAGTGCTTCTAATGTTTAGCTGGGTTGAGAAACATAGATAATTTGAATAATATGGAAAAAAAAGTGAGAATTTTTTTAAATTAATAAATCATAACAGTTATACCTCAATTCTCACACTAGGCAATATTTATAACTAGCTAAATAATTTCCTGAACTTTGCCTGAATTAGGTGTGCTATGTAAGTTTTTTAATGGCAAATAAAACTCTGGAGAATTTAAATAGTTTATAAAATATTATTAGAGTGATCAAAAAAACCCCACTGGCCTATGAAGAAATAAATACAAATTGAGTTATGAATATTTTCTTTTGACATGAATAATAAGACTAAACTAATAAAAGTCTTCGAAATGCAGAATATTATGAAGCCTACCTTAATATGAGGCAGGCAACAAAGAAATATAAAGCTATTATGAAGACAATTTTAAAATTGGTTATATAGCTAAATATACATGGATCATTTCTAATGAACAGGAGTAAGTGTGTGTGTATGTATATGTGTGTATGCACATGCACACCTGTGTTCTTATGAGTAGTTTAGTTGACCTTTTATTACAGAGTAACTCCTGTGGGCTAGCCGATGATTTATAGCCTATTTCGACTCTTGCTGTATTTTGCCATGGCCACACTAAATTGAATAATCTTTAAAACCAGGTTTGACAAAAACAAAACAAAACAAAACAAAGTCTCATTTTCTAGTGTCTAGACAAAAAGGAACAGACAGAAATTGTATCAATTGCCCAATCATCTATTCACCCAAGATAGATGTCTCTCCTGGGTCAGGTTCTACTTGGATGACTGTATCTTATGGGAGATCCAATGCTCAGGTTCTACCATGGTTCAGGTTCCCCACTTTCATATCTTGTGGAGCTTTTGAGGAGTCAAGTTTTGTCTCAGGGTATCACTGTGTCAAGATGAATGTAACATCAACCACAGCTGCCTCAGTGGGTGTCCGGGGTTCAGAGATTTTCAGTGTCCCATTGCCTTCTACATACTGGTCATTGGAGCATAATCATCTTCTCATTAGTCCCTTTTCCTGATACATCAGAAGGGAGAACTTAAGTTTGCTGGTTAAATCTTCCTAGGATTCAGGAAAAGGAGATATCTAACCAACAATGGGACTGACTACTTTGTATTACTTATGGATGCACATTTAATGAATCAGAGACAGGTTTGTCCTGTTGACTAAGTCAAAGTAATTTTTAAATTCACGTCACATTATGGATCCAAATGATAGAGACTTTGACCCTATTTTCTTTTGGAGGAAAAATGTCTGTAGGTGAAACACTCCTTATATGAAACCTCTTCAACATTTTTTATCCCAACCCCCAATATTATATTATAACAAAAAAATAATTGCTTAACGTAAGAAATGTTCACAATATCTTGCATAGAATTTTAATTTCATTTTTAGGAAAAGGGGTCAGCGTGTGGGCGTGACCATGTAATATGAATCAACTATCCTAAAAGTGTGGGTTAGGCCATCTTCTCATTTATGAAACTGGGCTGCACCCTTGAATGATAGGCAACAATTTCTGGAATTATCTGCAATATAGTGCACAGAAAACCTTGTTGAGGGTGTAATGCAAGGGTAAAAAAAAGTCAGCATTTGCGATGAGACCATACACTGCTCCCTACTCAAAGTTGCTGTTGAATGTTGGCCAAAATTTGGAAAACTCTTAGACATGAAACCCACCAAATGGCCCTGCTGGCACCCATCTTGTAAGTCCTATATCCCATGCAAGGCAGCCATATCATTGATACCAAGAGAACCAGACAATCTGTTGGAGGTTTAAGGAATTGATAAATAACACCTTCTTTCCCCTTCCAAGATTAAAACAAATTGAGATATAGACAAGGATTCAGACAGATGGTGGCAATGTATTTCTTTTATTACTGATAAAAGCTCTTTGGAGGATTTGACTTGTATTCGTTATAAGTAATGCTGTTTTGCTAACAAGCCAACTCGAAAATCTCAGTGGCTTAATACAACAAAAGTTTATTTCTTGTTCATTCAAAGTCCAGTAAGGATGTTCCTGCTTGGCAGGCAGGCTTCAATAAGATCATTCAATGACCTTTCATAATATGGCTCTATCATCCCCAAGGGCTTTAGAGTATTCTGCTGAAGTCTTTATGTCTGGCCAATAGACTGGGAAGAGTGAGTGTGAAAGGTTACAAAGGAGGTTTGTATGTGCCTGTACTGGACAGAAGTTCAACTCACATTCCACCTCCTGGAACTCAGTCACATGTCCTCACCTGACACTAAGGAAGCTTGGAAAAGCAGAGAAATGTAGCCCTACATTCACTAGATAGTGAAAATGGATTTTGGTGAAAACCCAGCCGTCTTGGCCAAAGTAACTAAATCTCAGGCCAGCTACAATTTCCTCCCTGAATGAAGCAGACTTACCCTAAAAGCAATAGAACTTCCCTGCAGGGTAGAACCTGCTTCCCTAAGCTTTTGAACAACTGAGAGAGGCTCAGAGGGTACCCTCTCTGTAGGGCAGATAGATTCCAGAGGGAGGGGAGGAAAGCGTTGATTGAACCTTCATGATTCTTCCAATCTCATCAATCAGAGAAAGGTGGAAGAGAGAATCCAGGAGTGCTGCTCTAGAAAAATCATCCACTTGGAAATATGATCCTTTCTTCAGCCTGGCCTACCTCCACCGCTGCCAGAGTGATCTGGTAAAACACAGCAGGTGGCGTCACTCCTTTGCTCAAAAGCCCCTAGCGGCACTCCATCTCATTTAGGGTAAAAGGCAAAGCTTTGAGAACAGCCTATCCACATGACTCTCCCCTTCACCTCCTCACTTTGTTTGTTGTCTTTCTTGCTCTCACTTTCCCCTACAAGAATGTAAATTCTGATTTACAAGGCTTTTCATCACTCTTTACTGCTGGAAGTCTAGCTCCTGGATTAGTTCCTGGAATGCAGTACACACTCAATAAACAATTCTGGAATTAATGAATGAATCATTATTATTTTAAATTAATTTTTTAATTTAAATTTTAAGTTATTTTAAATTAATTTTTTGTATTATTGGACTTGTTAATAAGTTTTGTTTTAAATAGTTGTATAAGAATTGGAAGAATAAACCTAGTTTTATGTTTGAATCTATTTAAGTAAATTGTTATAAAAGTAACTTGTCAACACTGGGAGCTGAAGAGATGTTCTTCTTTAAAAGAAGTTTACCTAATTATTACACTTTACTCTTTGAAAGAATCTGAAAACTGCAAGACTATTAGTATTAGGAGGAAACTTAAATTTTATCTATTCTAACATTTTACATTAAAATAGAACAATTCTGGCATTATGGGAGATTTTTAAAAAAATTCTTCTCTGACTCCTTGTTTGCCAAGTCGTCTGGATTTTATGGGCAAGGAAATGATGTTCTTAATCTTTATAACACTTGTATTTACAAATAATTTGAAATTCCTCCAGGAAGGAAATGTGTTCCCATGATAAAATTTTTCATGGAAAATGTCTTTAGTATAACAGCTTTAAATTTCATTTAGAAATGAAAAGCTGTTCTAATGGATTTAACAGGTGGATATTATTGGGAGATACTGATTTCTTAGGAAAAATTCATGATGTAAGTCTACCATGTATTCTTTTACAAACCTTCCATTTATGTCCAAAGAAAATATTTAGTTTAGTCACAGTAATAAAATTTGTCATTTTGTCTAACAATGGCTTTTAAGCAATTTGTTAATCCTTCTCAAGCAATTTGGGAAATGTTGCTATGAATCATTAGAAATACATGAAGGTCTGAGCTGTGAAGTTTTATTAGAGAATTATGCCACAGGGATTCTTCAGTGGGTAAGACAATGCTAGGATGAAATTCACTTAAGAATTTGGTTTTATTGCCTGGAGAGTGGATTAAATACCCACACTGTGGAATTTTCTTCAGTCATATGAAAGGAAACATGAGAATTTCTTTTTAAAGGTATTAAATTTTGAGATGAACATAGCTAAGTATTAGTGCTGGGTACCCTCTTGAAAAATGAACATGGAATATCTGAATATTATTTCAGCCTGTGACATGACACTATCACCTTAATATAACACACTGCAAATTACAAAGTGCCATCCACTTCTTTTTTATTATATTATATATTTTATATATTATCTATAGATTATATATTTTATTAATTATATTATATATTATTTATATTATCTATAGATTTTAGTATATTTATATAATATATGTTTGTTATTGTTTATTACAATTTTATTATTTATTTGTGTTAGAAAAGGTGAAATTCACCCACAGGAAGCACTGCCCTTAATTTCACTGAAGTGGATAATGGGTCTAACTATGAATTATGTAATAACAAGACCTTCCCAACCCTTCTATTTACTTTATCCCCCTTCTTAGGGCAAACTCTTAATTTTGTCCTGCCCCAGAAGATGTTTGAGATATACTTACCACTTCTGGGAGATATAAAAGGGAAGTTCAACCTATTTTTTTGTTATTAGGATAAACTTCACTTCATGGTGCACATATATGTAATGTCTTGGGATGAGAAGAACATTAAATTAGCCTGTGAAAACAATTCTAGGGAGTGTTTTTGAATAACCAAAGGCTTGTCCCCAGGAAACATTCACAACATCTTAATTATACAGTTTTCTTGCAGTACACATAATTATGTTCTTTCCCTGCCTCAAGCTGAAAAAGTTAATTCTTCCAAGTGCTGGAGGTTTACAGTCATTAAAGATGTCAAAGTACTTTTTGGAGAAGTTGGTAGGGAGGCTGAGTTACATGTAACGGACCGAGTTGTGTCCTCCCCGCCCCCCCAATTTCATATATTGGAGTCCTAACCCCTAGCATCTAAGAATGTGACTGTATTTAGAGAAAGGGTCTTTAAAGAGGTAATTAAGTTAAAATGAGGTCTTTAGAATGAGCCCTAACCCAGTTTGACTGGTGTCCTTATAAGAGGAGGACGTTTAGACATAGATAGGAATAGAGAGAAGACCACGTGAAGACACAGGCAAGGATAGCCATCTATAAAGCCAAAGAGAGAGTCCTCAGAAGAAAACAATCTTGCTGACACCTTAATCTTGAACTTCTAGCTCCCAGAACTGTGAGAAAATAAACTTCTGTTATTTAAAGCCACCCAGCCTCTGTTATGGCAACCCTATCAGACTCACATACGGAGCAAGGCAATAGTGGCAAAAAAATCTTCAGTTGAGCACTGACTTATCGAAATAGAAGATAGTGGATGGGGGGATGACATAGTAGGTTAAAAACAGACCAGAGGGATGTAGGGTCTCCTTTACCTATTTTTCTATTTGTTTCCCAACTGGATTGTGGTGTTGCTTAGAGCAGAGATGATGTCTAAGGTATCTTCAACCCCTCTGCTCCTTGCACACAGTAGGTGCTCATGCATGCCTAGTGAACAGATCAATAGCTAATGGGGGAAGTAGTGGCACCGAGCACTCACATGGTGTAATGCATGGATAAGAGAGCAGGCTCTGGTGGGAGGTGGCCCGAGGCTGACTCCCAGATCTGCCACTTTATTGGTCATCTCCAGATTTCTCCATCTCTCCGTGCCTGTTTCCTTATGAGGAAAACAGACATCATCTTTATACCCACCTCCTCAGTTTGCAGTGATTGTTGAATGCAAAAATCATGATTAAATTATTCAAAGTAAAAGCTCTTAGAAAGGTCCCAGGCATATAAAAGGTACTTATTAAGTCTTTGCTATTAAATTAGTCATTTCAAGAATGTCCAGCAAGTATGTGACAGGGGAAGCTCTGCTTTAATTGTTGACATAAAGCAGGACTCTGTGTCCCGGTGATAGTGCTCGCAGTTCTTTGGCCAAATTCCAACTTTCCTTTCTTTAGATGTAAATGTATTTTTTATTAAATCAGGAAAAGAAAGACACAGTATACATGGTATCAGTCAATCATGGCTACTTTGGGTTATATTTTAATACATTGGTGGTTCTGTTTACTCCTCTGTACAAGTATTAAAAAAAAAACCTCAGGTATTTGAATAATCTTTTGTAAAGTATGAACTGGGGTTATGGGGAGGGTTTTATCAGAACACATCCTGAGAACATTAGGAAATTACAGACAGGCTTGAGATAGGTGTCAGACGGAACAGATGAAACCGGAAGTCACCCAATCCTCCCCACTCCGGGAGAGGAAGTGGCTTTTATAAAGCTAAAAAGGAACTTCACAGCTTGCATATTAAAGAGCGAGGGCGCTCTTATGTCAGTAGGGTTGCTAAGGCAGGCAGTGCTCATCAATTATTGGGTAACAACTATGTTTAGGTCAGAAAGCTAAATACTGGGGGCCTGGAAAAGGGTTGAGAAGAGTCAGAGAATGATAGAACGCACATACTCACAAATAAGTGGAGGCCAACATCTTTGCCTTGCTTAACTTCCTTGCAATCTTGGTGTGTATTAGAGAGAAGAATATGCCCAGATGCAGCAGAAAACTTAGCAGTTGTACCTAAACTCAGACCACTGTCTTGAGTGCACGGGAGACCTAAATTAACAGATAAGTTTAATTTGGGGAGAGCTTGTGTGAGAAGGTGAGCTCTCCATAAGGTTTGATGGGTAAAAGGATGTAAAATGGTAGAGATGAGGAAAAGATGGAAACAATTACTCGCTGAGAACCTAAGTTTCAGATTCAGTTACCCATTTAATCCTCTCAATGAGCCTAAAGGTGGATAGAGGTAACTAACTTTATGCCTGGTACATAGTGACAGGAGATAGGAACTGTGTGCCTTTTCACAAAAACAAATGCTGGGTGATGTCATCTTCAGATATATATATATAACTGAAGTATGGTTGATTTACAATGTTGTGTTAGTTTCAGGTGTACAGCAAAGTGATTCAGTTATATCTCTATATATCTATATTCTTTTTCAGATTCTTTCCCATTCAACAAGATATTGAATATGGTTCCCTGTGCTATAGAGTAGATCTTCGTTTTTTATCTGTTTTATATATAGTAGTGTGTATCTGTTAATCCCAAACTCCTAATTTTTCCTTCCGCTTTCCCCTTCAGTGACTATTAGTTTGTTTTCTATATCTGTGAGTCTATTTCTGCTTTGTAAATAACTTCATTTGTATGATACTTTAGATTCCACATATAAGTGATGTCAAATGATATTTGTCTCTGTCTGACTTACTTCGCTTAGTATGATAATCTCTAGGTCCATCCATGTTGCTGCAGACGGCATTATTACAGTCTTTTTTGTGGCTGAGTAATATTCCATGTACATATATATATTTACCACATCTTCTTTACCATTCATCTGTTGATGGACACTTAGGCTGCTTCCATGTCGTGGCTATTATAAATAGTGCTGCTATGAACATTGAGGTGCATGTATCTTTTCAAATTAGAGTTTTTGTCTTTTCTGGATATATGCCCAGGAGTGGGATTTCTGATCATATGGTAGCTCTATTTTTAGCTTTTAAAGGAACTTCCATACTGTTCTCCATAGTGGCTGTACCAATTTACATTCCCACCAAAAGTGTAGGAGGGTTCCCATTTCTCCACACCCTTGCCAGCATTTATTATTTGTAGATTTTTTGATGATGGCCGTTCTGACTGGTGTGAGGTGATATCTCATTGCAGTTTTGATTTGCATTTCTCTAATAATTAGTGATGGTGAACATCTTTTCATGTGCCTGTTAGCCATCTGTGTGTTTTCTTTGGAGAAATGTCTTTGTAGATCTTCTACCCATTTTTTGATTGAGTTGTTTGTTCTGATATGAAGCTGATATTAAGTTGTATGAGCTGTTTGTATATTCTGGAAATTAATCCCTTGTCAGTCACATCATCAAACAGATATTTTACCAATACTTTCTCCTTTGTAAAGATTCCTCTTTTGTCTGAACCCTAATTGTTCCACTAATGTGAAAATTATGGTGTACATTATATTTAATTATAACTCTCTGAGCATATGCAGTAGATAATTAAAATAAAGGAACCCATCAAGGTCTAGACATTTCCAAGCCTAGAGGCCTTGAGAGTGGCAACACCTAGTAGAATGTGTAAGGATGCCTTCAGCTGCAAGTTTAGTTTAGAATTCTCAACTAAAAATGGCTGAAAAACAGTGGACGGTGTCTCTCACATTACAAAAAGTCCAGAGGTAGACGGTTCTAAGGCTGGCATAGCCCACGGAGCAACATTATCAAGGGCTCAGATGCTTTCTATGTCTCTGCTCTGCCACATTCAGGGCATCATCAATGTCTCCTCTCACAGTCATAGACAGCCACAGAAGCGTCAGGTGTCCTACGCAAACGTGGCAACAAGCCCTCAAAAATGGGGGGCAGAGGGAGGTTACTTCTTGTAAACACTTTTTTGTTTTTGTTTTTTTTGTGGTACCCGGGCCTCTCACTGTCGTGGCCTCTCCCGCTGCGGAGCACAGGCTCCGGATGCGCAGGCTCAGCGGCCATGGCTCACGGGCCCAGCCGCTCCGCGGCATGTGGGATCTTCCCGGACCGGGGCACGAACCCGTGTCCCCTGCATCGGCAGGCGGACTCTCAACCACTGCGCCACCAGGGAAGCCCTTGTAAACACTTTTTAAATAACAAGAATAACTTAACACGGCCATGCATGCTGCTGCCCCCAGGAAGAATTCAGATCCTCTCGACCTGGTTAGGATGTATAACCATGAACAAATCCAGTCACTGGAAAGGAGCATAAAAGTATGATTGACTTAGCCCCTAGTGATTCATAGAACATGGAAGATGAACCCTAGGATGAAACTAAGGCTCTCCCAATATAGGAGAACGGGGAAGGGACAACCAAAGGTGTCCACCTCAGTGAGATCACCATAGTCTCAGAGGACTTCATATTTTTTTTTCCTGGTCTATTTGGAGTTGATTTCATATTTTAGCTTTCAGAAGGCAATCTATTTCTCCTATTCTTGGGTCTGAATTGAGCAGTTGCCTATTCCTGTATCAACTCCAAGCATCTTGGCTTTCTTGACATGTTTACAAAATTCTAAGGAAGGAGCCATACATGACACATTACCATCTCCTTTCTGTAATGTGCACTACAGGATAAAGAGTGCTTCTACATATGCTTTCACCGTTACTCAAAACAGCATCGTGAGAAAACCAAGACTTAGGTAAGTCAAAAGCTGTCTTGTCCAGAGTCAAACAGCTTTTATTTGCCCTACGGCTCTGTCTTCTGACTCTTAGTACAGTGCTCAGAACAGTGTGGACAACATACCAAACACTCAACACAAACTTGTTAAATAAAAAGATTAACATTTAAAATCTGGAAAGGGGCTTCCCTGGTGGCGCAGTGGTTGAGAGTCCACCTGCCGACGCAGGGAACACGGGTTCGTGCCCTGGTCCGGGAAGATCCCACATGCCGCGGAGCGGCTGAGTCCGTGAGCCATGGCGGCTGAGCCTGCGCGTCCGGAGCCTGTGTTCCGCAACGGGAGAGGCCACAGCAGTGAGAAGCCCGCGTACCGCAAAAATAAATAAATAAAATAAAATCTGGAAAGGAGTGCATACCATTTCTGTAATTTTTTTCCCCCGGAGAGTTTGAGAAAATGTAAAGCACTATAACAAGACAGCCACTGGAGGTCGCTATTATTTCACAAAAGGGGAATTTGTTATTTCAGAAAGAACAGGCTGATCCTGTTTTTAAATCCCTGGTGAAATGATGATGGTGTTTATTATGTAACATTTACTGACTTCCCGAGGCTTTAAGAATTACAATTATACATAGCTCATGCTTAGTGTTTTTAGCTAACATTTACCAAACATTCTGCTGAGCCAACATAGCCATTTTTTTCTGTGACATTTCCACATATTTAGAATTACCGTTTCTTTTTTATAATATAAAGAAGGTGCGATGATTTTGTCAACAGAAAAGTTCTTTCCTCAAAGCTGATTTTTCCCTCATTGTTATATTCCCAAGGAAGAGTCATCTGTATTTCCCATGGATATAATTTGAGAGACATTTAGAACTCAAATTCTCTTTTTCCCTGGGCGATGCTTGCAATGCATTCACAGATACCTGAAATTTCACCATTAGCTCTTTATTCTTTTTTCTTAAATTTGCATCCCCACTTTGAGGGCCTGTGCACCAGAACAGCATTTCCCAAAATGGCGTTTTAAAAATATGTACAGTAGGAGACATTCCATAAAAAGGAGCGTTCCTCTGTCAAGTCAGTTTGGGAACCACCGCAAAAAATAGCCCCCAACTGGAGCTGGGAAACTACATTGAGCTGGAGGGAAGTTCCACGACAAAGAAACAGTTGGTGTTACTTTGTTTAACAAGCTGTTTCCACATCTTTGAAACTTCTGTAAAGGACCAGATAAGGAAATATTTTAGGCTTGGTGGGTCATCCTGTCTCTTTTTTGGAACTTCTCAAATCTGTCATTGTGGTGAAAAAGAGGCTCTAGACAATATGTAAATGAACAAGTGGGGCTATGTTCCAATAATGCTTTGTTTATGGATACTGAAATTTGAATTTCATAAAATTGTCACAAGTCATGAAATATTACTGACATATTGTTTTTTTCCCCAACCATTTAAAAATTGAAAAACTTGCAGCTATACACATTTTGTCAACAGCTTGTGATGTACACCCAAACAGGCAGTGGACCACATTTGGCCATCCCCTGCTTTAGACTGCAAGCATTCTCTCCTTACCCTTTTAATTTTTCTATTAAGATTCTATTAAGATTTAGTGGACTGTGGAGCCTTCAGCTGGAAACCATCTTGGTGGACATTTTGCTTGTTTTTAATTTTTAATAATGTAAACCATGATGTACCTCATTGGTTGTGTTCTTAGATCTCTTTTTAGATGTATCGTTTCCTTAAATAAATAACTCAGGACATATACAGGGACAATTGAGGCACCTATATGTAATTCAAGAAAAACTATGGTTTTGCTTTTATTTCTGGACAGATGACATTCTATCTTCTGTTTGCTAATGATAGTAATTAAATATCTAGTCATTTGGCCTGGAGAGTAGGGAGGACAAAATTATCCAGAATCCACACTTTTATTTGGTTATCTATTATTCCAGAAGCTTCGAATAGGGAAAGAAGAATGTGAGGGCAGAAAGACTCACAAGGGATTTGACCACAAATTATTCCAGTAAAGCTGAGGCACATTAAGGAAAACAACATTAATCCCAGGAATAGAATTTTAATATTTTTTGAGCTATACCTGGGAAATTAAAAAAAGAGAAACAAATCCAGTAAAAGAACTTGACCTTCTAGAATGGCACGCTAGAAATGTCAGCTCAAAGCAGATCAAAATAAGTCTAAAAAGTGAGTAGAAAGAAGTAGATAGCCTATATTTGGGGGTGTCAAGGTGGCAGACACCCTGGCTGGGGGTAGCTTTGATGGCAGCTTCAGAAATTCTAAGACCTCTTAAAGTTTTTGCATCTTCAGCCTTTGAAAACTATTCCAACTCTATCTTTCTTTTTTTTTTAATTTTTTTTAAATTTATTTTAAATTTTTATTTTTTCCAACTCTATCTTTCTTATTTCTGATTTGTTTACTTGACATTTCAGACATAGTCAAATACCAGTTGTTGGTTTTTAACTCCCAAGCTACTTTCATCTGTTATAATTTGCAACAATTGTGAGAACTTTGCAGCAATCCTTGGTTGCTTATTTCCCTTGTTTCCTAATATTCTACAGCTATGATCCTGGAAGCTGGGTTCCAGCTTAGCAGCATCAGCATCACCTGGTACCTTGTTACAAATGCATGTTGTCAGGCTCACCCCAGACCTATGGAGCTGGTCCAGCAATCTCTGTTTTCATTAACCCTCCAGATTACCCTGATGGTTTCTAAAATTTGAAAAACAGCTGTCCTACACCACTAGTCAGAACACACCATAAGATAAGAAAAAGAAAGAAAAAGTCTGAAACCTGTCATGGCTTATTTGGCTAAGGAAAATCAACTGCTACAAGAATAGGTATGGAAGGAAATGACTGGAAGAATTAGAAATCTGCATTACAGGAAAAATGCTGGTTGGTAACCTAACGAATCTTATCCCAAGTGTCATACAATTGTATAAGATGTCTTTGCAAAGAAGAATAAAAAGAATAATGGTAAAGCTTTGCAAATAATCTAAAAATGTATCTCCTCATGGGAAAACATAGAATAAAATTAATTTCTCAATGAATGTTTCTTAGGTAATTTTTAGCTGGTGATAATTTGGTAAAGATTCAGAGTAATTCATTTAGGAAGGAGAAACAAAACACATGTTGAGCAGCAGGAAAAGGTCCAAGAGTCACCACAAAAAGTTAGTGCTTAATTTTAAAGGAGGATGTCTCGCCTGGGATTCATAACAGGGCTAGAGCAAGCATGGACACATTTTGAAGTAAATTTCCTCCTATATTACAATATTCTCATCTTCCTTCGAGTGATCTATTCAGGTTTGGATCTACTTTATTTAAGTTATTAAATTCAAGTCTTTAATTGTTGATTATTCTATCCATTTTCACCTTTTAGGTCTAACCTTCATTTTGTTGCATCATTTGCCATTCGTCTCTTTTTGACTTTTATAAAGGTAATTATTGTTCTGGTACCTTCACAAGAACTATTTAGCTTATCATAGTCACGAGTCATTTAACACATTTTTCTAATCTCTGTTACCTCAAGAGTCCTCAACCCCTCAAATTCTATGATTCTACAATTTCTAATTTGTGCTGTAGTCTAGAAATCCCAAGAAGAAAAATAAAGGAGATGAATGAATTTGTTCAGAAAAGCATTTTAGAAATAAGAATCCCAACATTAATACTTATTTTGCACTAAACTAAACATGAGTCTAGATTTAGGGATGGTTCACAGCACATATAATTAAGCTAATGTTACAGAACTTCGGAATCTTGAGTCTGCAAATGAAAAGAAGTGGAGTTATTGAATCAAATTTAGAGTTAATGAACCTTTTCAGGTTTCATCATGTTAAATAATATATTCCATTATTATAAATATCTGCAGCAGTTTTAAGTCAGATGTTATGCAGTATACTGATGACCATACTTTGGACCAAGTAGCCTGTAATTTCTCAGTTATTTTGAGGAACTTTATCCTATAGATGACATTTACCCCATGTCTTGGGGCACCTGTAGATGATTTTTTATTGTGACATAAATCACCATATAATGCTTGAATGGCTGAAGGTTGCCTCTAGATTATCAGAGCTGTCACAATCCATTTTTACACAACAGATTCAAAAAAAAGGAACTCCCTTAATTCAAACTTGTTATTTCTATTACTGTGTTATATAGCTCCTATTCTTTGCTTAGGAAAGTGAAACCTATAAAGATTTTTTCTGTCTTTGCCAAGGAGAGTCTATGATTAAACCAGTCAAAAATGACTCATTTTTTTCCCTAAGATAACATCATAACTTTTATTTTGATTTCCAAAATTATATCTCCATTACAGTGGGAGTCTTGGGTAGGGTTCCCTACAGTCATACTAGAACAGTCAGTAAATAATCTCATTTTGGAAATGGCCACAGTAAACAAATGGCAAATCACATCACATGTCAGCTGGCCTCAGAGTGTTCCAGAGAATAATCGAATATTCATTCTTGCTAAAACCTGATTGCTATGTGGGACTGTTGGGGGGAATAGCAGTGTCTCCACTCTGACTCTCTCCACCCAGCCGGATAAGCTTGTGTCCAAGATATGAAGCATCAAGATTCATTTTTTTGTTCATAACACTTATTAATGGATATTACGTACCAACCACTGTGTTAGAAGCTGAGAATACCAAGAATAAGACATAACTCTTCTTCAAGAAAGCAAGAGTCTTCTGGAGGAAATGATAGAAAATGTAATTTTAATACAGTTGTGTAAACGTTATGGTAAGTACACACACAGTCTATGTAGGAAGCAAGGAGAAAGAGCTTCCAACGTGAGCCTGTAAAGACTGGTTTGTGAGAGGGAGGCTTATAAGAGGAAGGCTCTGCCTTCCCTCCAGCCCATCTGGGGTTGTCCTGGGAGAGGGGTGTTCCCACTAAGTAGTAGAAGCAGGACTCAACCATAGATCTTCTCATGTTTTCCAGTGCCCTTTCCACTAACAAAGATGTCTATTGGGAGAGATTTCCTTCTCTATGTTGATCTATGTGAAGATTGACACTTATAGTGGAATCTCCTTATTGGTGAATTCCATAAAATGTATTTGGAGAAAGAAAAGAGTGGGGTGGGGTGGAGGGAGTAGAAAAGCTCACTGCTTGCCCATGAGTGAGCAGGATATGGGAGAACATCTCTTCCCTCAATTAATCAGTTTCCACGTCCCTCTCAGGCCTGCTTTAAGACCTTCTCTGAGCACAGGGGTAGATGGTGACTTTTGAGGCTCTACTTCACCTTAAATCAAACATAAAAATATATCCACATCCCCTATTAAATACAACTGACACGTAATTATAAAAAACCTGAACTGAAGTACAGTTGACTAGTTGACATCACGTTTTATTTTGTAGATATTTAATTAAATGGTGTTAAGTTTTCCCCCAATACTTTGTAGCCAATCATTTTCTTCAGGTTTCAGACAGATCTCTATATCCCCTGAAAAGCTTGTCGCTGGTGGGTATTGTGCCTACCCTACCCAGGTGCCTCTTTTCTCGTGATCCTCTAGTCCTGATAAGAGTGAGTTAAAACACTTAAATTATATTTTCATCATATGCTCTTCATATATAGTATGCATATACTGTATGCACTATTTTATACCTATTTATAAGATCAGTGTTTTAATTAGCTATTGCTACAATAATCTCCTCTAGCAAAGAACCACAAAATCTCAGTGACATACAATAGGTTTTTATTCTTCTCTCATGGGTTTGCTGATCAGCTCTGTTCAACGTATTTCTTATCTTGTGCTGGAACCATGAGCTAGCTGGGCCAGCATGTGCTTCTCATAGTGATGGCAGAGGTGTGAGAGAGCCAGTGGAAACTCATGAGAACTCTTAAGACCTAGAGTTGGAGCTGCCAAACTTGCCAAAGCAAGTCACAAAAGTCAAGGGGCAGAGAAACACACTCTCTCCACACTGAGACACTGTGGCAACAGTGTGGATGAGGGAGGATAGGGGTGAAAAATTGGGGCCAGTAACTGAATCTCCCAAGTCACCTTCAACCCCATGCAGTGATTGCTATGCTCTGTGAGTGCTTAAAAGGGTATTAAAGATATTTTGGACTCACCGGTTGACCTTAAAACCTATCCCCTGGATGAGATGTGACCCAACTGTACATCGACCAGCTGGTGAGCTATGTGCCCACGATGCTAAGTCAGCCAGGTGAACTTCCAGGGTTGGAGCCTCCTTCTTCTAGGCCCAAGATAACTATACTCACTTGGGCGTTAATTATACTGGGGTCAAAATCTGGATTTATGAAAACCAGAATATTCATTTTTACTTTGAAGCAAACTGTTACTGAGAAGAGCTAAATTCAAGTACATGGCTTGGTCCATTGCAAAAATGAACTTCAAAATACTGCACCTCAGAATTAGACTAACTTTCTCATCCAGTCATTGGCAGCACTGCTTTGTTTACTTTTACCCACAAACAAGCTACAGTTTAAACGTTCAACTGAACAGTAAAGCACAAAGCAAGTAAAAATCTGATGAAAAAGAACTTTCACCGCACAAGACTATGGTTATATTTTTAGTATATTCAAGGAATCTACTTTATTACTCTTTCCTCATCTTTTATTCTGATAACAAGCAAAATAGCTCACTTAGTGCCTTGTATTCTTAAGATTTTATGTCACTAGCTCGGAGCTTCTTAGTTTTTTGAGCATCTCCACTGAACACGCTCAGGTCAGTTGGTTGTATGTGAAGTCAAGGATTAGTAAAAAATTCAACATATTCAAAAGTTTAATTCTATACTATCTTTAGTAACAATCTATAGTTACATCCTAAACTAGGAATATCACAAAAGAGGAAGTATCCTGGACTTACATAGTACACAATCCTATAAAAATGAAGATTACAATGTTCTCTTTAAAATGTGTTTCTAATTCCCTCCAATGAACCCACCTTAGAGATGGGAAAATCCAGGCTTAGATCTTTGCTGCTCCATTCTGATACATCCTAAACCTGGTCCATATTTCTACTGAGGATAGTAGGGTCTGGCAGCATGGCAGATTTACAGAGCAGGTACATTGCTGTGGGCATGTAACCTTGATTTCCACTCCCTGCCCCCTGCCTCATCCATGATACAGCTTCAAATGTACATTAATATCAGGGCAGAAACTCTGGCATAGATCATTGCATTGTCGTGGAATGTCAAACTCTCCTAGGAAGCCAATTTTTCTTTAAAAGAATTTCTACAATCTAGATGCATGCCCTGACATTCTCTTTCCTGGGTCTATTATTTCTCACACTCAGTTCTTGTTCTGTTTTCTCTGACATAATGGAAGAAAATTAATGGAACAGAATAAATTAAGAGCCTTGGTGCTTTATCATCTTAACTGCTCAGCAAATCGAATTGATACCTTGGGGAGATCCGAGGTGTTTGCTGATAACTCCTTCAGAGCAAAAGGGTTTTTTGTTTGTTTTTATTTCCTTTTGTGTTCTATTTATCATAAAGACTCTCATACTGTTATGGTGTGGCATAAACATAAAGTAAATAGGATAGCTAAACATTTAGGGGGAAATGACAACTTTACACTTTCAAATTAAACTGCAATATTTTGTCCTCAAATATCTATAGAACTGACAAATCTGGTCATTTGATTAGAAGGAAGTAAGCTAAAAATCTTTAGGTTTTATTAAAAATTCTAGAGTATTTGTAAAATGAAAAAGAAGGTTGTAGAAATTCTCTTTATGGAGGTGTCTGAAATGGGATTTCTTTATTTGAGGAGAATTAGGGCTGAAACTAAGGATATTTTCTCAATGTCTGTTGCAACCTCTGTGTGTGTGTGTGTGCACACGTGTGTGTGTGTGTGAAAGAGAGAGAGAGAGCATAAGAGCACTCCTGCACATTCTGTTTTCTCCAGAGCTGAATTAACAATGCTAGCATATTGATTGGAGGCTTTCTATCTAATTTGAGGTCCAAGGCTGTATCAAGGTTAAAAATGACAATTTCCTAAATAAGAAGTAAAAGAGCAATCTTTGTGCTTCAGATTCCAAGAAGTTAATTTTCTCTTACATTTTCTTAATTTCTTTCTGTGTGAGCAATGTGTCAGAAAGGACAAGTTCTGGAGGAATTTTAGGGCAAAAGAGCAGGGCCACTTCTCAACCAGTCAAAATTATCAGCGGAGAGGCCCATTTATCATTCACTTACTGTCTTTAGCTTGAAGAAGATGAGTTCTTGGGGTTGAGCGGGCTGGGGGAGGGTACAGATGGCAAAAGAATGGTGAGACAGACAGAGCTTTGAACTGGTACTGACAAAAGCCAGGGCAGATGGGATTCACATGGATGTGAGTTTACGTTCTCCAACTGCTTCTTAATGTCAAGTTTAAATGTTTTCAGGTTCAATCATGTATTTCTGCAGTCTAAAGTATTCCTGCAAAGTTGAATATTCCTACCTAGACTAACACCTAGGAATTTTTCAGGTCTAAACTCAATGCCACTTTCTCCAGGAAACCTTATTTGATCTCTAAATTAGAATTAAAAAAAATTTTCCTCTCTTAGTAAAATTCCTGCTCCTTTTCTTCAGAGAAACATATGTATAAAAATCCATGTATATGTATAGGAATATAAGGTATAATTACGTATTAAGATCTCTTACTTGTTAAAAGTTTCTCTCCCATATGGGATCATATCCTGTAGCAGGGCAGGTACCATATTTGGAAAAAGTGGCACCAGGTGGTAGGCAGCCAATCCATATTTCCTCAAAGAATAACTCAGTAAATATTGCCTCCTTTTCTCATATTGGAATTTGTGAGTTTCCTTGTCATCATTTCTAATTAAACTTTGATCGGCATTATTTCTCATCAGTTTAGATTAAACATTTTGTAGTTCTTCCTTCATTGCCAAGGGGATTTAATATTTAAAGGAGTTCGATAATGAGATGTTTTGCAAAGAAAAAGTCCTTTGATTGTATAAACATTCCATATTCTTTTCAAGGCTAAATTTCTTTTCTCAAGATATTCCCTTGTTTATGGGCTTTTCACTGCTAGGGCCGTGTCCTTTCACAACTGCTGAAACCCACTCGTATTTCAGGAAAGGGCATTGTCACCTTCTGCCACTCCCACGATACAGTTGAATGGGATTTGGGGAGATTTGTTTCCTTTTGGCTTGTGGATGGCTACAGGCAGTAACTGTCCTTGTAACCTCTAAACGCGCGATCGCTGTCAGGCCAGAACCCTCTAGCTACTGTTCCACCCTTATGCCACATGAAGCCCTGGGAGAAAGAGGACGCAGATTCATTAGTACCACTTACTCTTAAGCCAGAAGATGTCCTGTTAGTATGTATGACAAGATACAGTGAAATCCACTACCCAGTTTGCTCAACTGCTCAGAAAGCTGGGGTTCCCCAATTCAGATGCACGCACTGATGCTCTCTCCTGGGAAACAAAACACAGCTGAGTCGTCAAAGCCAAACACTTTGACTTGGCCGTGCTGTCACCTCTGGTGACCATCCAATTTGTCTTTTGCCTCTTATTCACCGGTATCTCAAATAATTGGGTATCAGTGGGCTCTAAATACCAGGTGGTATTTAGAGGTCTTCTCACGTTACAAGAAATCTGGATGTTGGTTGTTGCCGATGTTCTCTCAGTGGCTCACAAAATCAGGGCTTTGGGGCTGGGGGTCTCTGTGACTGTCATGGTCCTACCCACATGGCTGTTAGAGGACTACTGTGGCTTCCAGCAGCCTCTTTTCTAACCCACAGGTGCAGGGGCAAGTGGCAGGGGATAAGAGCTCACTCCCACTCTCTTAGCTAGGAGGGAGCTTCCATTATCTCCCCCTACATTTCACTGACCAGAATTGGGTCACATGACTGTTGCAGCTGGAAAAAAAAATGATTAATCGGTTGTCCAACTCTTAGAGTAAGTAAGAGACAGTGGAGAAGGGAATTGAAAATGGGTTTTGAATAGGTACCGGAGAACCCACGACGGGTCCTAAACGGGGACTCTGTCCAACCCTTTATAATTTGCTTTATTACAGGACTAAAGCTGCATTCTTGGTGGTGACCTGCTCTCATACCTTAGTATGTGCCTCCTCTGCTTGGTGTCATACCTGTCATCTGAACTTTCCTTAAAAAACATTCAGCACAGAATCAGCAATCACCCATTTATATGGTAGATTAAACGTATCAGCACAGCATATACTATTTTTAAAAGACTATACTTTTCTTATTATTTTCAAATGTTCCCCCTTCCCAAATAGGGTGTTATTTTCCTTTTGCTATAATTTCTAGAGTAGTAAATGTAGAAGTTTATAGCAGGTTGCAGTAATTTGTTATTTATATAAATAAAGTAAGATCAGTAACCTCATGATTTGGGACATTCAAGAGAATGCTGTGGTGAACTTGTCTATATTTATTATATTTTGAAAAGGTAATATGAGATAGAAGTGCCCCTCACCCACCCAGCCTTTCTAAAGTACACAGTTTAATCAAAATCTCTTCATGCTAGAGATGTTATCGTATACTAGTAACTCACCACTCAATCACAGCATTTTGGGTTTATTCATCAACTCTTAGCACATGACCTGTCACTGAATTTCTACCTGTGGTATTTTAAGGCACTAGTGCCCTTGAAGGGCAAGTGGATTCACATTTCATTTCACCAAGAATGAAAAGAAAAATGGACAAATGTTTTTGGTAATTGTTGGTAGTTCAGTATGTAAAGCTATAAAGTCACCTAATACACTAAACTTCCACATGAAAGAAAGAAAATAGAATCTGCATAATCTTCCTATAATTGTGATTAGGTGCTGAAATTGATTGACCTGAACTATTTAAATTTTTTCATCTGTATATAATTAATAATAAATGAATTCTGCAAGCTGAACAATTTTTTGGAAATTCATTTATTTGATAGTCTTGATTTGACCTCTTTGAAAATACCCTGTATTTTGTGTTTGTTTGTTTGCTTTTTGTTTGTTTCTTTGATTGGGCCCTGGTAATTGCTCATGCACAGAAGTTCTTACTGACTCAATGATGCTTTCTCTTTTGCATACAAATGTTCTTTCTAATTTTAGTTTAGTTTTTTTTTTTTTGCTGTCATCAAATGTCCATGTGTCATGATCTACAAACATGAAGACGGTGCTCATCCAAAGAGAGTTCAGTGTTAAAATATATAACAAAGTTAGGACTTCCCTGGTGACGCAGTGGTTAAGAGTCCGCCTGGCAATGCAGGGGACTCGGGTTTGAGCCCTGGTCCGGGAAGATCCCACATGCCGCAGAGCAACTAAGCCCATGAGCCACAACTACTGAGCCTGTGCTCTACAGCTGACGAGCCACAACTACTGAGCCCGTGAGCCACAATTACTGAAGCCCGTGTGCCTAGAGCCCATGCTCCTCAACACGAGAAGCCACCGCAATGAGAAGCCAATGCACCGCAGTGAAGAGTAGCCCCTGCTGGCGACAACTAGAGAAAGCCTGTGTGCAGCAACGAAGACCCAACGCCGGCCAAAAATAAATTAGTTAATTAAAATATATAGGAAAGTTAATCAAGCATGTATTTAAAGATGCGTATAATTGTTTTTGTGCTGCATGGTGATTGGGCATAAGTGGTAAGTTACTCATATCATAGCAATGGAGGCTCTATTTAGAGACAGACCCAGCATTTTTATAATCAGTGGTGAGAAGAAGTTGAAAGTGAAAAGAGTGAGAATGGGGAGGTAGTTTGTGGAAAGCCTCTTCCCGATCATAGCCTTAAGAAAAGATACCTAGCACCCCAAGGTCTTTCCTATATTGATTTCCCCAGGATTTAGAGGGACCAGCATGTCAATCTACACTGGAGCTTCTTAAGCACTTAGATGTGGGTCTCCTGTGCTGATCATGTTGAAAAGAAAAACTGATTAAAGGGGTAAAGTGTCCAACAACTATCAACAGGTCAAGTAGGAAAAAAACCAAACCAAACCAAAAAAAACCATTTTCCACTTTTAATTATCTTGGCATATCACCCCTAAAAGCAGTGGCCATTTGTGTTCTTGTGAGGAAAAGTCAGAAAGTATGTGCTCTTACCTTGCAAAGGCAATGTATTACCAGTTGTAGTGTGTAATTCTATTCTTCAGAAGCCTAGGTGATCATGATGGTAGATCTCCTAATTACATATTGTTCTTCTGCATGTTCCTGATGGGGGAAGGGAGATGGGTCCTTAAATTTATTCAGTGACCTTTGGTCCCTCACTGGTCTCAGCTGTGAAGTCATTGGTCTGGGCTGCTCTCTGGGTGGTGACCACTAAGCTGGGGCTGGTCCCATTCCTGGTCATTCTGCTGCTCATCTTCAGCTGCTGTAGCTCATGGTTGTCTCTGTTCATGTGGTCTGGGCTGCAGGAACCCCCTGGCTGATGTGGCCTTACTCGGCTCCCCTCCTGAGCCCCTTCAATTTGACACTGGTTTTGATGTTCCATCTCAACCCGTTGCTCTTGTAGATTGAATGGCAGAACCTCTGGTTGTAACTCAGCTTTTGTTCACATCTCACTCCATATCCAAAGGGCATGTGCAAACTTCTGGGTCTCATCTTACCTGAGACAGCTAAAATTCAGCCTTCCCTCTGCCAGATTGACCCCCCTCCCAATACTGCTGCAAAGATGCAAGGCACTCTCCTTTTAGAATCCTACATGTGACAAAGAGCCAAGCTCTCTACCTTCTGTGTTCCCATAGGTTTATCTATCACATTTTCTCCAACCAAGAATAAAGACTGAAGATAGATTAACACACACACACGTCTTATCCCCCGCCTCTCCTTCCTCAAGCCCCTTATTTGGCTACAATCCCTTTAATGCTGAAAGAAGTTAATTTTTATTTGTCTTTTCTATTCTCCCAGGAACTCCCTGCACACCCTTGGGCCAGGAAGGAGGGCTTTTGGGGTCCCTGATACCTTAGCCATACTGGAGGATGGGGGGAATGATAGAGAAAAACGAGTTGACCAGTAAATAACTCTAGGCTGGAAGGTATTTAAAAAAATAGTCTACCTACTTACAATCCCCCTGTAATAAAACTTCCCCATGTTTCAGTGGATATTCACTCTTATTTAGGGGTCACTTCTCCCTTTTCCCAAAATGCAAGAGCTAAATCTTTGCCTTGAATCTACTCTCTGATTTTCCCCGGCCCCCAGAGCCTCCGAGGGTGGCTGGGTGAATCTGGGGCTGGTCACGTCCTATGTCTAGGGACAGATCTTAGACCCGAGGAAACCCATGCTTTCCCAATACTGGTCCTTCAGGGATCCTGGCCATGTGGGCAGGTGGTAGAGCTTCCCTTGAACAAAGATGAGTCTCAGGGGGTCTTGCTTAGCTGGAGAAGCAATGTATCCCCAGTTCAAAGACAGCAGGCTGTATGAGATGCTGTCTCCACATCCAAATTTACCTCCATGGTCTCTTTGGCCTTGATTCTGTGACCCAGAAGGGAAACAAATGACAGCTGAGTTAACCTCCCTGAGACTAGAATGTCTCCACTCTCTCTCTTTGTGCACTTCTCAAGCCAACCTTTGCTTCATATTTATCAGCTCTGGAAACACTTATTGGCTTAAATATAGCTATGGAGTCTGCTCTCTTTCTCTGAAGCATAATTTTTGAAATACATCCTGGGCCCAGGTTGCTAGAATAAGGCTTCCTTCTCCTCAATGAGGTTCAGTCCTTTCGAAGAGAAAGGGCCTTACTTCCCTTCCCCTTCCTTTCTTTAATCTGCTAATTGTCTGTAGTTGCCTGCATACAAAATTTTTCTTCATTGTGCTGGCATCAAGAAGCTTCAACTCTCAAATTCTCCTCTGGGTATTTGTTACCTGTCAGCGGTGTAAATATGTGATTCCCACAGGGGCTTAAGGATCCCAAATGGGTGCCGTCATGCAGCCAACTTGCAGATTTTTTCACTCATATGTGGAAAGAAAATGTAGCTTATTTAGTTGGTCTGCTTTTCCTCAGAGGGCTAAACTTTGTGTGATGCAATCATTTAAACAGCCCTTTTAGATAGTACTCATATCTAAAACAAACTAAAAATAAAAAGGCACGTTTCCTTGTATTTCCACATAGCTCCTGTCCAAGAGGGCATCTGTGTGTTTGGTGGGGTGATATACCTTGACAAGGGAGGGGAGATGGCATGCTTGGATCCATAGGGTGCTTTACAAATAATAAATGTAGTAGCAATAAATACAAAACTTATAATATACATACATAATACTTAATGTAATGCATTGATACACAATAGCTTTAGCTTTCTAGATCTCTGTATTTTTTCATCCATCTGTCCATCCATCCATATAGACAATGCTTTATGTTGTTTATAAAGCACTTAAAGAATGTCTTGGCAGGGGATGCTTCCTGGCCTCGCATCCAACCAGGGCTGACAGTCCCATTTCTGGAGGCCTCCAACTGTTTGCTGCTGCAGCCTGAGGCTGGTATGTCCTAGCCCCATTTGTTTTCTTACTCAGCTTGGTCAGGCCTCACCATCTTTCCTGCTTTTTTTTTTTTTTTTGTGGTACGCGAGCCTCTCACTGTTGTGGCCTCTCCCTTTGTGGAGCGCAGGCTCCGGACGTGCAGGCTCAGCGGCCATGGCTCACAGGCCCAGCCGCTCCGCGGCATGTGGGATCTTCCTGGACCGGGGCACGAACCCGTGTCCCCTGCATTGGGAGGCGGATTCTTAACCACTGCGCCACCAGGGAAGCCCCTTTCCTGCTTTTGATCCTCACTGGTTCTGTAGACTATCCTGCCTCTGCCTGTCCCTCCTCCCCATCAGATCCCTGTGAACCAGACGGAGCATAAGCTGGGCTGTTTCTTCCATTTCCAGTCAAGATTTCCGTGACATAATAACTGCTTCCTCTCCTGGGGCATCAGTGATCTGAATCCTGAATGCTTGGTTCGCTAAAGTATTTAGAAAACACGAAATTCCTTCAAGCCAATTGTCTGACTGCAAAACCCCTATTTTGAATATGAGAAAATGAAAATAAATTCTTTAATTCTCTCTCCGTTCCTAACATAATAACCTTAATGTCTTCTCCCCACTTCCAGCAGGCGGTTGGACGCCTCAGGCAAGCTAGAGACAAAGTCCTGTGTGCAGAAACACAAGAGAGGAAAATACATTAATAATTTTTTTTTTGCAGTGTACATTAATAATTTTAAGGCTAATTACTTAAGTATACAGAGTGTTCAGTAGTGAATAAAATGGAGCAATCTCTGTTTCATGGAGGTTATAGCCTGGTGAGGGAAACAGATATTATATAAATATGCATATACTGCTAGTTTGTGGTTCATGCTTTGAAGGAAAGCAGCTGGTAGAGAGAATGACCGGTTGACAGTGGTGGGAAGTGCAGGTTAGACAGTGGATCAGGAAAGGCCTCTCTGAGAAAGTGACAGAGGCCTGAGGATGGACAGACATTGGTCAGGCACAGCACAGGGGAAGAGCGTTCCAGGCTGAGGGAACATGTGGGATGGTTCTAAGGTGAGAGGGCGAGAAAAGACCAGCCGTGGCTTCCTTCCCATCTCACTCTGGACAGAGGCCACGTCGTCCTCTCATCCACAATGCTCTGCCATGTGTAATTCCCCATGACCTTTCCAACCTAATGCTATGGTGTCCTTTTCTCTCTCTGACCTCACCCCTTACTTCCTTCCTCTTAATTCCCTCTGAAAGAGCCATATTTGTCCCCTCCCATTCCTCACACACGCCAGGCAAGTTTCTACCTCGGGGCCTTTGCAACTGCCATTCCCTGGCTGAAGGTTCTACTGCCAGGGAGCTGCAGGGATCACGTTTCACTTTCTTCTGGTTTTTACTCACAAACCTTGCTGTAACACCTGTCGTGGTCACCTTATCTAAAACCGCAGTTCCTCCTACACTTTAAGTCACTCTTCTCTGCTTTTAGTGTTCTTCTTAACACCATCATCTAACGAACTGTATATATTTTATCTATCTATCTATCTATCTATATACCTATATATATACTTATTTACTTTGGCCATGCTGCATGGCTTGTGGGATCTTTGTTCCCCGACCAGGGATCAAACCCGGGCCCTTGGCAGTGAAAGCGCAGAGTCCTAACCACTGGACTGCCAGGAAATTCCCTAACGAACTGTATATTTTATTCATGTATCTTATTTATTGTCTGTCCCCCACGTAATGTAATCTATGAGGGCAGGAATATGTGTCAGTTTTATTTATTACTGTATCTTAGCAATTAGAATATTGCCTGGCATGTAGTAAGCATTCAATACACATTTGTTGAATGAATAAATGAGTGGTTGACACTCTGTTTTTTTGTTTTTTGGGTTTTTTTGCGGTACGCGGGCCTCTCACTGCTGTGGCCTCTCCCGCTGCAGAGCACAGGCTCCGGACGCGCAGGCTCAGAGGCCATGGCTCACAGGCCCAGCCGCTCCGTGGCATGTGGGATCCTTCCGGACTGGGGCACGAACCCGTGTCCCCTGCATCAGCAGGCGGACTCTCAACCACTGCGCCAACAGGGAAGCCCAACACTCTGTTTTTTGGTGCACTTGGTTTGTTTTCTTCCCTGCCTCATGGTGTTTGCTCTAATTCAGTACCCCAGTGCTCTCTTATGGGCTTAACCCACTCTGCAGCATCTCCGGTTCTTTGCTTCTGATTTCCCAACATCTCCTGGGTTTTTGCATGGTGAGTCAAATTCTGTTCCTTCTTTCTTGCCTTTATTGATTATTTGTGGGGTACCCGATACCGAGCAGGACCCTGTGGGGCTCCTGAGCACAAAAGCCTTCCTGTGTCCTCCATTTTTGATTATAGGAAATAGGCTTCGTTCAGCCTCCATGACCTTCCCTGAGTTCCAAAGGGCCAGTTCAAATAGATGCTAATTAGGGAAGGGAGGGGATGTGGAGACAAGGGAGGAGCAGCCAAGAAACAATAGTGCAGCCTTGGGGCAGGGTCCTAGTTCTCCCTCAGGGATACACATAACAATAACTTTGAGCAGTTTTGCAGATACTGAAACCTGCATCAGGTGGGAGAAATTAATGCTATGCTACCCACAGGCACGTAGACCTGAGACTGGTTGGAAACAGAAGGTTGATGATGCCACCAACCTCCCACTTACCTCCCCACCAACCAATGAGAAGAATGTCCAGGAGCTGACCATGCCCTCTTTGAACCATTACTATAAACCTTCTCACCACTCCCTCCAGGTTGGGACACACAGTTTTGAGGGCATTAGCCCACTGTGGCCCCATTTGCCTGGCAAAGCAATAAAGCTATTCTTTTCTTCTTCACCTAAAACTCTGTCTCTGAGAATTAATTCAGTGTCAGGGTACAGAAACCAGATTCAGCTTCACACCTACTATGTACCAGGCACTGTTCTGGACACTGGTGACATGATGATGAGGAAGACAGTATCTCCGTCTTCACAAGCTTAGACTTTAAGCCAGATTTTTTTCCCCAGGGATTCTGTGTTGTGACAAACACATCACCCCTGACTCTCTGCTGCCTCTACCTGCTACAGGGCAGCTGTAAGGGCAGTGGTCAGCCTGGCTGGGCATTCGCTATTGAAGTCACCAAATGTGGTACCACAGAGTAGGATGTAGGAGCCAGAAATGAGAGATGAGCCTGTCTGGTGCAAATCTTGCAGAGAGAGGCAGAGATGCTTGGGCAGCTCCACCCCAAGGAATTACTCTGCTGTGAGGGGGCGGTGAGGTGAAGTCCCTGGTTGTAGATAAACACAAGCTGGCCATCCAAGTTCCCACTGCTGTTTCACTTCCTCTTTACATGATCAGGAAGATAATTTATTCTGAATTTGTTCTTAGATAAATTAGGATGGCCACTGAGGAAGAATGGCTACATCTGTGTAGACCATAAAGAGCAATGAAGCATTGCCATCCCAATTCCCATAAGCACATGGTTTTACAAAACTTGATTGCTCACAGGACACGCCATTTGAAACACACATATTGTACACTCTAAAGGACACACTTCCAATGTAGCAAACGCCAACAGAAAGTTAACAGAAAAATCTGACATGTACCCGTAGCCAGCACCAATGTCTTTCTGTCAGGGGGGCAGGGGAGTCCTTATATATCACAATAATTCCTATGAATGAAATTGGAGATATAGTATTGTATACATTCAAAATATTGAAAGATAGCTGAAAGTATTCTAGGGATGATTAATTTTTATTAGCATACTATAGTGTAAGCTGATAAGTTAGAGGGCCCCTGGAGAAAGAGAACAAGGAATGGCTTAGGAATGGCCTAAGCCATTTAGTGATCTAAGCCTGGGCACAAGGCTTGCCCTTGAACAAGTCTCAGTAATTAATGATCTTAAGGGAAGGGAGGGAATGCAGAAACAAGGGAGAAGCAGTCAAGAAACAATAGTGCAGCAACGGGGCAGGGTTCTGGTTCCTCAAGGGATGTACATAATAACATGTCTTTGAGTTTTGCAGGAACTAAGGTCCCTAACCATGTGGAGGATGGAATGATGGTGTTGACTCTCCTGACTTTAATCAATTACAGGTTGGGCACTCTGGGCCTTTGCCCTGATTCTGTGCTGAATTCTCCTCTGCTCAAGCCCCCTCATGAATATGCATGGACCCTGAGCTTAAAACTTCCCCAATTTTGCTGTTCCGGGAGACGCTGCTTTGGGAAAGATCCCAAGTGTTCTCCTTACTTGCTGCAAATAATAAACCCTTCTTTCTCCCAATCTTTGGCTTGGTTGTGTCTATTGGCTTGACACCCACCAAGAGGGTGAACCCAGTTTTTGGGTAACAATAGCTCAGGGAAAAGGATTAGAAACTTTATTTTTATAGTATTTTATATAGTATAACTTTATTATATAGTTATTCAGCCATTACATTTTAATGAATGTACAGTGTTTCAACACGTAACTGAATCCTAGTAGCTAATGTTATTTTGATAGTTTAGGTTGGACCACATAAAATTCTTATCTAATAAATGTCAGGTGTTTTACAATAATAATATCAAATTTTAGAGTAATTATAAATAGAGATCCACAGACCTTTTTTAGGTCTACTTAACAAAACTGACTGCCATCACACTGCCTATTACAGTTTTATAAGTGTAAGCTCCTCCAGGGTAGGGACAAAATTTATTCATCTTATTTGTGCTCAAACAATGTAAAAGCACCACCATGTAGACCCCACATGTAGAAGGTATGCAGTATGGGTAGAATTAACCAAAGAGCTGGCATGTAAACTGGCAGGCTTAGAGAAACACAATTCACATGAAAGGTGGCAATAAGTGTGGACTCTGGAGCCAGACAGGCTGGGTTCAAATCCCAACTTTGTTTCTTACTTGACTTTGAGTCTCAGTTCCTGCTCTAAGAAATGCAGATAATGACGCCAAAAGCTCAGCTTCTCTGTACACTCGCGCTTAATGGAATCGCAGAGACAGAGTTTCTTTCTTTCTTCTTTTTAAAAAAATTAATTAATTAACTAATTAATTTATTTTTGGCTGCGTTTGGGTCTTCCTTGCTGTGCACAGTCTTTAGTTGCAGTGAGCGGGGGCTACTCTTTGTTGCGGTGCACAGGCTTCTCATTGCAGTGGCTTCTCTTGTCGCAGAGCACGGGCTCTAGGCATGCGGGCTTCAGTAGTTGTGGCTCACAGGCTCTAGAGCGCAGGCTCAGTAGTTGTGGCTCGCGGGCCCTAGAGCACAGGCTCAGTAGTTGTGGCCCACGGGCTTAGTTGCTCCACGGCATGCGGATCTTCCCAGACCAGGGCTCGAACCTGTGTCCCCTGCATTGGCAGGCGGATTCGTAACCACTGCACCACCAGGGAAGCCTGGAGACAGAGCTTGGGGTGAAGTAGAAAAGAATAGCTTTTTTACTTTGCCAGGCAAAGGGGGACACAGTGGGCTCCTGCGTTGAAAAACTATGTGTCCCAACCCAGGAGAATCTGATGAGGAGTTTTTTTTTTTCTTTTGCGGTACGTAGGCCTCTCACTGTTGTGGCCTCTCCTGTTGTGGAGCACAGGCTCCGGACATGCAGGCTCTGCAGCCAAGGCTCATGGGCGCAGCTGCTCCACGGCATGTGGGATCTTCCCAGACCGGGGCATGAACCCATGTCCCCTGCATCGGCAGGCGGACTCTCAACCACTGCACCACCAGGGAAGCCCTGATGAGGAGTTTTATGGTGGTAGTTCAGGGGTGGGGTTGCTGACAAGATGAGGGTGTGTGCAGGGTCTCAGGTGGTCCATCTCCTAATCTTGATGAGCTTCTCTGGCCCCTGTAATCTGGCCTCAGGTGGTTTCTTGGCTGCTCCTCCCTTGATGAGCAACTGTTCGAATCTGCCCTTTAGAACTCAGGGAAGGTCATGGAGGCTGGAGCCTTGTCTACAAGAAACGGGGGACAAGAAAAAGAGGCCTCTGTGCCCAGGAGCTCCACAGGGCTCTGCTTGGTTTCAATAATAATAACACCTACCTCACAGGGTGGTGGTGACGATTAAATGAGTTAATTAAAACATGGAAAGCATGTAGAATGGTCTCTGGTACATGGGATGGACACAATAATATTGTTGCAGGAACGGGGACCCCTTCCAGGGACCACAGGTGGGCTCTTGTCTAACACTCAGAAATGAATTGTCTGAGGAGACTCAGGTGCTGACAAAGCAAGAGACTTTATTGGGAAGGGGCTCCGGGGCAGAGAGCAGCAGGGTAAGGGAACCTGGGAGAATTGCTCTGCCATGAGGCTCACAGTCTTGGGTTTTATGGGAATGGGGTTAGTTTCCGGGTTGTCTCTGGCCAATCACTCTGACTCAGGGTCCTTCCTGGTGGTGTGCACATCACTCAGGCAAGATGGATTCCAGTGAGAAGGATTCTGGGAGGTTGGTAGGACATATGGACTGGCGTCTCCTCTCTCCTTTTGACCTTTCCCAAATTCTTCCATTGGTGGTAGCTTGTCAGTTCCGCTTTCCTTACCAGGAGCTCCTGTTGTAAGATAACTCATGCAAGTGATTACTACTGTACCTGACCAGGGCGGGCGGTGTAGGTTAACGGTTCCCCTAACAATATTAGCTACTGTTATGTGAGGTAAGCCCGCATACTCAAAGAAGAAATATAAAATATAGGACTAATAAGCACTTTTCCACCCCTTCCCCCTACACATCTTTTTCCAGACACATGCACACACACACATCTTCGCACATACATAAACCACTCATAAAAATGAAAAGAGAAGAGCTTCCTTCACAGGATACCAAGAAAAAGCCTTAATTCTCTCCTGGGGATCCGGATGTAATGTCTGCCCTTTTAAGTGAACCCAACTTGCCCTTTTGAGCCTGAGCTGGGATTACTTAAAAGGCTTTGCAAGGCCTCCAAGCTCCATTCCTGGACTGGTTCCAGGTCATTTTCTATCTGCTAGGAGTGCTAATCCTTGTTCTTGGTGTGATTAGATCATCATCTTTTCAGATAATAATTTTTGTGGTTGCTCCCTGCATCTTTTCTTTAAAAATGCCCCATGACAATCTCTCTCTCTCTCTCTCTCTCTTTCTCCTTCCACTGCCCCATACAAGCTGACCCTAGACTCTCAGCTCTGCTTGCTTCAATGGCTGGGGGTGGGGGTGGGGGTGGCGGCAGGGTTGGAGGTGTGGTTAGAATGGAAAGCGCTAGTAACCTGCAAAGTGTCTTGACTTTCTTTGCTCAAAATCTAAGCCTGCACAATAATTAGAGGTTTTGTAAAGTTGCTAGAAAGGTGAAGTGAATGTGTGCGGGTGAAATGGTTTAGAAGAAACACAAGGGGAGAAAGATTTCCTGCAGTTTTTTGAAAGGTTCTATTGGATTGTGACAGGGTTTGCAATCTGAAGGTTTTACCAGTAAAAGAGACCTGAACATTGCTCCCTGACAAACATGCCAGCATTGGATGTGATTCCAGGAGGACTGTCTGCACAGTATGCTGGGAAGCTGGAATCACAGGCACCTCATTAAAGATTTCCACATGCAAAGCTTGGGTTGGAAGAGCTGACAGAAGGCAGACACATGGACAAAGATTATGGGATTCTCCAAGTGATCTATGTAGACAGTAGAGTAGAATCCATGTGCCCCTGCCGTAGGCTTTGGTGATGCAGAAAGCTCTGGAACATCAACAAAATGCCTGTGCATGGAGAATCTCTAAGAAATGACATACAGTTTCCCACCTGTCTGATGGGATGGGGCTCAAAATAGAAATTAATTTGATATATGCAAAATAAAGAGGTCTGATGGCTCTGGCAGGGGTTTTCACCTTGCGGTGTCTTTACCTTTTCTTCTGCTACCAAAACCCGGGCCCCCTTTAGAGGGATTATATCTTCTCCATTTGAGGACGCTTGATGAAATCGTTGATCGTGTCTTCCTATAGCAAAGCAGGGAGGGCACAAGGTCCAGATTAGACCAGTTAGACTCCCCCTCTTAGGACTTTGATTCTTGAGAGGAGTGATGCAAGTACCAAGAACTGTTGGATCTGATTGATCTGTTTTAGAAGTCCTTAGTTCCAGCCAACTAGATGGGTTGCCCTGGGTTCTGCCCCTCACAAGTTTCGTGCTTCAGGTTTACCGTGGATTCTGAGCATCTTCTTCTTCAATTTAGAAAGGCTTTTAGTAGAAATACAAAGTTAAGAAGAATTGGCATTTGGGGTTCCAACTCCTAAAAGTAACAGTTCTCCTAAGTGTTATACCGTCCCACTGTACATGGCTTTGGATTGAGGAACTGGTGATGAACTGCAGCTGTAGTTGGCCTTGACTCTTTGCCAGGATATGCATTTTGGCATCTCCTTTAGTTTCACACACTGACCCTTCTTTTCCCTGTATCAGCCCAAGTGATTGATTCTTTCCACTCTCCTTCTCCCAGAATCTGCTTTATAGGGAGGAGGACCAGAGAGGTGGCCAGCTGACCCCAAAACTCCTGATGAGTTAGAAGATGATGAGGTATCATCTTCAGTATGTCCCAAGATGAGATTTACTTCATTAATATCCAGTTTTCAAAACATTAGCATGAACCAATCTTGTTCCCATCAGTGGTTGATATCAAGAGCTGGATTAAGTTTTGTCCCCAAACCAAAGTGTTTTAAAAATGATTTTTCTTTTACCTTTTGGTGTCATTTCCTTTTATTTGAGTTGTAGCTTTTGTTTGCTATACAACTGCCATGATAAAATTTTTATTTTACTGAAAATTATTCATCTTAAAATATCAGTGAATTCACAATTGCAACCCAATTTTGAGTATCTTCATTTATTTTTTTGTCAAAAATTTACTTTGAATATATATCAGCGTTGTTTTGAATCATTCAATAATAAATTTAATTTTATACTTGTTAGATACATATTTTCTTGATTTTGAGTGTTTCCATTCCTCCCTTTTGGCAATTTAATCATTAATATTTAAATATGATTGTGGTGGTAAATATAACTATGTTTTTTTCAAAAGCCATAGAACTGTACACCACAAAGAATGAATTTTACAGTATATAAATTTTTTTAAAATGCAAAAAAGCAGGTTTTTTACTTTCCAGTCTCTTGCACAAAATTATAAAATAAGGAGATAAAAATAAACTCATTGTTTTGTGTAAGCCCTCAATATTCATAGTGGGCAAGCAAGAATATAGATTAGTTGCATAGATGTACACATAGATCTTGACACTCAAAGTACTAAATTCATAAATCTATGTCAACCATTTGAAGTATAAAAGGATGAATGGAGGGCTTCCCTGGTGGCGCAGTGGTTGAGAGTCCGCCTGCCGATGCAGGGACAGGGGTTCGTGCCCCAGTCCGGGAAGATCCCACATGCCGCGGAGCGGCTGGGCCCGTGAGCCATGGCCGCTGAGCCTGCACGTCCGGAGCCTGTGCGCCACAAAGGGAGAGGCCACGGCAGTGAGAGGCCCGTGTACCGCAAAAAAAAAAAAAAAAAAAGGATGAATGGAGATAGTGAATTTAAAAAAAATTAATTTCTGATAAGGCTCTAGGGCAAAAATTTGTGAAAGTAAAGAGTAAGGGTAACCCATACAAAGATACAAGGCACTATCAAGAAATATCTATGCATAGTGAGAGAGCAAATCTTTGCATTTTGTTTTATAGGACTGTCTTTGTTTTCAGTTCTGGTTTACCACTGCTCCTGAAATAAGTTGAAAAAAAGTAGGCATTTAAAAGTTCAGGTACCAGGCTTCCGTGGTGGCACAGTTGTTGAGGGTCCGCCTGCCGATGCAGGGGACACGGGTTCGTGCCCTGGTCCGGGAAGATCCCACATGCCGCGGAGCGGCTGGGCCCGTGAGCCATGGCCACTGAGCCTGCGCGTCCGGAGCCTGTGCTCTGCAACAGGAGAGGCCACAACAGTGAGAGGCCCGCGTACCGCAAAGAAAAAAAAAAAAGTTCAGGTACCATGTGTATCGGGAATTCCCAACAAATCAGATCTATCAAGTATACTAATGGCTGTACTCAGGACTCAACAGATTGCAAATGACAGAGACCCAACTTCAACTGTATTAAACAGGATAGTTTACTGACCCACAGAACTCAGAAGATAAAAGAAACAGGTGTAGGAAACTGAGATAATACAAAAGAGCAGCTTATCACATCAAACTTAAGTGAATTTGACACCTTACTCTTTCAAGTTTTATCAATAATTTCAAAGATAAAAGTAATTGTGATGCACAGATGAAGCAAGGAAATGATCAGGACCACCAACACAGGTCCACACAGCTTTTTTTTTTATCACACTTGGATGTACTCTGGCCTGGATTATATTCGAGTTCTGTAAATAATGCATGAGGCTATATTACTCACAAAAAGACTATTGTTTGGTTATGAAACATCTCTATTTTGTACCCAAATAGTTACATAGCTAACATGAGATTTTCTGGAGAGCTGTAAATCTGTAGATTCCACATTTGTTAAGTGACCCTACATAGACCAGGAAGATCCTTCTAAAGACATTACGTAGATGAAGATTCTCCTCCTAGTAAATGTTATTGATGTATTTTCGAGAAGTGTTTACAAGTACATTTGACCAGGTCACCTTCCTCATTTCTTCTCTGGAGATGCCACTTCCCCAATGCCCACATGAAAGAATGGGTGTAGTCCTGCTGTTTCTTCCTTCCTGGAACTTCTTAAGTCAGAAACTCAGCCTCACCAAGTCTCTCTCTTTCTCTCTCCCCTTCCCTGGTTTTATTTTGCAGATAGATTCTTTCCATATAGTTTGGAAGATGGCCACCAACAGCGTGATCTTAGAAATCCCAATAGAAAGAATTATTATTATTTTTTTGTTTCTTTGTTTCACTCTCAGAATCCTAGGGAAAATACTGATGTTCCCTGTTTGGGTCATGGGCCATCTCACCATTAAGGAATTCAAGCAGTGGATCAAATGGAATCAGGGAGCAAGTTCTGTTATTTAAGAAGAGAGATGGGATTGATACAGACTTCCGGGTAAGATGGCGGAAGAGTAAGACGCGGAGATCACCTTCCTCCCCACGGATACACCAGAAATACAGCTACACGTGGAACAACTCCTACAGAACACCTACTGAACGCTGGCAGAAGACCCCAGACCTCCCAAAAGGCAAGAAACACCCCACATACCTGGGTAGGGCAAAGCGGAGAGATCCCCACACAGAGGATCGGTGCCGAGCGGCACTCACCAGCCCGAGAGGCTTGTCTGCTCGCCCGCCGGGGCGCGCAGCGCTGGAAGCTGAGGCTCGGGCTTCGGTCAGAGCGCAGGGAGAGGACTGGGGCTGGCGGCGAGAATTCAGCATGAAGGGGGCTAATGTGCCACAGCTAGCCGGGAGGGAGTCCGGGAAAACTCTGGAGCTGCCGAAGAGGCAAGAGACTTTTTCTTCCCTCTTGGTTTCCTGGTGCGCGAGGAGAGGGGATTAAGAGCGCTGCTTAAAGGGGCTCCACAGACGGGCGCGAGTCGCGACTGAAAGCGCGGAGCCCAGTGACGGGCGTGGGACGCTGGGGCTGCTGCTGCTGCCGCCGCCAAGAAGCCTGTGTGCGAGCACAGGTCACTGCCCACACCGCCCTTCCGGGAGCCTGTGCAGCCCGCCACTGCCGGGGTCCCGGGATCCAGGGGCGGCTTCCCTGGGAGAACGCACGGCGCGCCTCGGGCTGGTGCAACGTCACGCCGACCTCTGCCGCTGCAGGCTCGCCCCGCACTCCGTGCCCCTCCTTCCCGCCCAGCCTGAGTGAGCCAGAGTCCCCGAAGAGGTTGCTCCTTTAACCCTGTCCTGTCTGAGCGAAGAACAGACGCCCTCCGGCGACCTACACGCAGAGGCGGGGCCAAATCCAAAGCTGAGACCCAAGAGCTGTGAGAACAAAGAAGAGAAAGGGAAACCTCTCCCAGCAGCCTCAGAAGCAGCGGATTAAAGCTCCACAATCAACTTGCTGTACCCTGCATCTGTGGAATACATGAATAGACAACACATCATCCCAAATTGAGGAGCCCGGAGTCAGTGCTGTGCCTCTGAGGTGAGAGAGCCAACTTCAGGACACTGGTCCACAAGAGACCTCCCAGCTCCACATAATATCAAACGGCAAAAATCTTCCAGAGATCTCCATCTCAACACCAGCACCCAGCTTCAATCAACGACCAGCAAGCTACAGTGCTGGACACCCTATGCCAAACAACTAGCAAGACAGGAACACAATGCCACCCATTAGCAGAGAGGTGGCCTAAAATCATAAAAAGTCCACAGACACCCCAAAACACACCACCAGACGTGGACCTGCCCACCAGAAAGACAAGATCCAGCCTCATCCACCAGAACACAGGCACTAGTCCCCTCCACCAGGAAGCCTACACAACCCACTAAACCAACCTTAGCCACTGGGGACAGACACCAAAAACAACGGGAACTACGAACCTGCAGCCTGCAAAAAGGAGACCCCAAACACAGTAACATAAGCAAAATGAGAAGACAGAAAAACACACAGCAGGAGAAGGAGCAAGATAAAAACCCACCACATCTAACAAATGAAGAGGTAATAGGCAGTCTACCTGAAAAAGAATTCAGAATAATGATGGTAAAGATGATCCAAGATTCTATTTCCCAGATCCAAAATCTTGGAAATAGAATAGACAAAATGCAAGAAACAGTTAACAAGGACCTACAAGAACTAAAGATGAATCAAGCATCGATTAAAAACACAATACATGAAATAAAAAATACTCTAGATGGGATCAATAGCAGAATAACTGAGGCAGAAGAAAGGATAAGTGAGGTGGAAGATAAAATAGTGGAAATAACTCCTGCAGAGCAAAATAAAGAAAAAAGAATGAAAAGAACAGAGGACAGTCTCAGAGACCGCTGGGACAACATTAAACGCACCAACATTCGAATTATAGGGGTTCCAGAAGAAGAAGAGAAAAAGAAAGGGACTGAGAAAATATTTGAAGAGATTATAGTTGAAAACTTCCCTAATATGGGAAAGGAAATAGTTAATCAAGTCCAGGAGGCACAGAGAGTCCCATACAGAATAAATCCAAGGAGAAATACGCCAAGACACATATTAATCAAACTGTCAAAAATTAAACACAAAGAAATCATATTAAAAGCAGCAAGGCAAAAACAACAAATAACACACAAGGGAATCCCCATCAGGGTAACAGCTGATCTCTCAGCAGAAACTCTACAAGCCAGAAGGGAGTGGCAGGACATAATTAAAGTGATGAAGGAGAAAAACCTGCAACCAAGATTACTCTACCCAGCAAGGATCTCATTCAGATTTGATGGAGAAATTAAAACGTTTACAGACAAGCAAAAGCTGAGAGAGTTCAGCACCACCAAACCAGCTTTACAACAAATGCTAAAGGAACTTCTCTAGGCAAGAAACACAACAGAAGTAAAAGATCTACAATAACGAACCCAAAACAATTAAGAAAATGGGAATAGGAACATACATATCGATAATTACCTTAAATGTAAATGGACTAAATGCTCCCACCAAAAGATACAGATTGGCTGAATGGATACAAAAACAAGACCCATATATATGCTCTCTACAAGAGACCCACTTCAGACCTAGAGACACATACAGACTGAAAGTAAGGGGATGGAAAAAGATATTCCATGCAAATGGAAACCAAAAGAAAGCTGGAGTAGCAATTCTCATATCAGACAAAATAGACTTTAAAATAAAGACTACTAGAAGAGACAAAGAAGGACACTACATAATGATCAAGGGATCGATCCAAGAAGAAGATATAACAATTGTAAATATTTATGCACCCAACATAGGAGCACCTCAATACATAAGGCAAATACTAACAGCCATAAAAGGAGAAATCGACAGTAACACACTCATAGTAGGGGACTTTAACACCCCACTTTCACCAATGGACAGATCATCCAAAATGAAAATAAATAAGGAAACACAAGCTTTAAATGATACATTAAACAAGATGGACTTAATTGATATTTATAGGACATTCCATCCAAAGACAAAAGAATACACATTTTTCTCAAGTGCTCATGGAACATTCTCCAGAATAGATCATATCTCGGGTCACAAATCAAGCCTTGGTAAATTTAAGAAAATTGAAATTGTATCAAGTATCTTTTCCGACCACAATGCTATGAGACTAGACATCAATTACAGGAAAAGAGCTGTAAAAAATACAAACACATGGAGGCTAACCAATACACTACTTAATAACGAAGTGATCACTGAAGAAATCAAAGGGGAAATTAAAAAATACCTAGAAACAAATGACAATGGAGACACGACGACCCAAAACCTATGGGATGCAGCAAAAGCAGTTCTAAGAGGGAAGTTTATAGCAATACAATCCCACCTTAAGAAACAGGAAACATCTCGAATAAACAACCTAACCTTGCACCTAAAGCAATTAGAGAAAGAAGAACAAAAACATCCCAAAGTTAGCAGAAGGAAAGAAATCATAAAAATCAGATCAGAAATAAATGAAAAAGAAATGAAGGAAACGATAGCAAAGATCACTAAAACTAAAAGCTGGTTCTTTGAGAAGATAAACAAAATTGATAAACCATTAGCCAGACTCATCAAGAAAAAAAGGGAGAAGACTCAAATCAATAGAATTAGAAATGAAAAAGAAGTAACAACTGACACTGCAGAAATACAAAAGATCATGAGAGATTACTATAAGCAACTCTATGCCAATAAAATGGACAACCTGGAAGAAATGGACAAATTCTTAGAAATGCACAACCTGCCGAGACTGAACCAGGAAGAAATAGAAAATATGAACAGACCAATCACAAGCACTGAAATTGAAACTGTGATAAAAAATCTTCCAACAAACAAAAGCCCAGGACCAGATGGCTTCACAGGTGAATTCTATCAAGCATTTAGAGAAGAGCTAACACCTATCCTTCTCAAACTCTTCCAAAATATAGCAGAGGGAGGAACACTCCCAAACTCATTCTATGAGGCCACCATCACCTTGATACCAAAACCAGACAAGGATGTCACAAAGAAAGAAAACTACAGGCCAATATCACTGATGAACATAGATGCAAAAATCCTCAACAAAATACTAGCAAACAGAATCCAACAGCACATTAAAAGGATCATACACCATGATCAAGTGGGGTTTATTCCAGGAATGCAAGATTCTTCAATATACGCAAATCAATCAACGTGATACACCATATTAACAAATTGAAGGAGAAAAACCATATGATCATCTCAATAGATGCAGAGAAAGCTTTCGACAAAATTCAACACCCATTTATGATAAAAACCCTGCAGAAAGTAGGCATAGAGGGAACTTTCCTCAACATAATAAAGGCCATATATGACAAACCCACAGCCAGCATCGTCCTCAAGGGTGAAAAACTGAAACCATTTCCACTAAGATCAGGAACAAGACAAGGCTGCCCACTCTCACCACTCTTATTCAACCTAGTTTTGGAAGTTTTAGCCACAGCAATCAGAGAAGAAAAGGAAATAAAAGGAATCCAAATTGGAAAAGAAGAAGTAAAGCTGTCACTGTTTGCAGATGACATGATACTATACATAGAGAATCCTAAAGATGCTACCAGAAAACTACTAGAGTTAATCAATGAATTTGGTAAAGTTGCAGGATACAAAATTAATGCACAGAAATCTCTGGCATTCCTATATACTAATGATGAAAAATCTGAAAGTGAAATCAAGGAAACACTCCCATTTACCATTGCAACAAAAAGAATAAAATATCTAGGAATAAACCTACCTAAGGAGACAAAAGACCTGTATGCAGAAAATTATAAGACACTGATGAAAGAAATTAAAGATGATACAAATAGATGGAGAGATGTACCATGTTCTTGGATTGGAAGAATCAACATTGTGAAAATGACTCTACTACCCAAAGCAATCTACAGATTCAATGCAATCCCTATCAAACTACCACTGGCATTTTTCACAGAACTAGAACAAAAAATTTCACAATTTTTATGGAAACACAAAAGACCCCGAATAGCCAAAGCAATCTTGAGAACGAAAAACGGAGCTGGAGGAATCAGGCTCCCTGACTTCAGACTATACTACAAAGCTACAGTAATCAAGACAGTATGGTACTGGCACAAAAACAGAAAGATAGATCAATGGAACAGGATAGAAAGCCCAGAGTTAAACCCACGGACATATGGTCACCTTATCTTTGATAAAGGAGGCAGGAATGTACAGTGGAGAAAGGACAGTCTCTTCAATAAGTGGTGCTGGGAAAACTGGATAGGGACATGTAAAAGTATGAGATTCGATCACTCCCTAACACCATACACAAAAATAAACTCAAAATGGATTAAAGACCTAAATGTAAGGCCAGACACTATCAAACTCTTAGAGGAAAACATAGGCAGAACACTCTATGACATAAATCACAGCAAGATCCTTTTTGACCCACCTCCTAGAGAAATGGAAATAAAGACAAAAATAAACACATGGGACCTAATGAAACTTAAAAGCTTTTGCACAGCCAAGGAAACCATAAACAAGACCAAAAGACAACCCTCAGAATGGGAGAAAATATTTGCAAATGAAGCAACAGACAAAGGATTAATCTCCAAAATTTATAAGCAGCTCATGCAGCTCAATAACAAAAAACCAAACAACCCAATCCAAAAATGGGCAGAAGACCTAAATAGACATTTTTCCACAGAAGATATACAGACTGCCACCAAACACATGAAAGGATGCTCAACATCTTTACTCATTAGAGAAATGCAAATCAAAACTACAATGTGATATCATCTCACACTGGTCAGAATGGCCATCATCAAAAAATCTAGAAACAATAAATGCTGGAGAGGGTGTGGAAAAAAGGGAACACTCTTGCACTGCTGGTGGGAATGTGAATTGGTACAGCCGCTATGGAGAACGGTATGGAGGTTCCTTAAAAAACTACAAATAGAACTACCATATGACCCAGCAATCCCACTACTGGGCATATACCCTGAGAAAACCATAATTCAAAAAGAGACATGTACCAAAATGTTCAAAGCAGCCCTATTTACAGTAGCCCGGAGATGGAAGCAACCTAACTGTCCATCATCGGATGAATGGATAAAGAAGATGTGGCACATATATACAATGGAATATTACTCAGCCATAAAAAGAAATGAAATTGAGCTATTTGTAATGAGGTGGATAGACCTAGAGTCTGTCATACAGAGTGAAGTAAGTCAGAAAGAGAAAGACAAATACCGTCTGCTAACACATATATATGGAATTTAAGAAAAAAAATGTCATGAAGAACATAGGGGTAAGACAGGAATAAGGACACAGACCTACTAGAGAATGGACTTGAGGATATGGCGAGGGGGAAGGGTAAGCTGTGACAAAGTGAAAGAGCGGCATGGACATATATACACTACCAAACGTAAGGTAGATAGCTAGTGGGAAGCAGCTGCATAGCACAGGGAGATCAGCTCGGTGCTTTGTGACCGCCTGGAGGGGTGGGATAGGGAGGGTGGGAGGGAGACGCAAAAGGGAGGGGATATGGAAACATATGTATATGTATAACTGATTAAATTTGGTATAAAGCAAAAAATTAAAAAAAAAATTGAAAAAAAATAAAAATAAAAAAAATAAAAAGAACAGAGATGGGAAAACTTCCTGGGCAGATAAAAATAATGGCCCTGAATCCACTAAAATGTCAATCATTTATGTCTTAAACACAACCAGAGTTTAGTAAGAATCCTAGTATTTTGTTAATAAATATATTCTTAAAGATACTTTTATCTGTGATTATTAGGTATAAGTTTAAAGTAAGACTTTTGTTTAAAAATACCACACTAATGTAGAATAATTATTTTTCAAATTTGTTTTGTTGAAGGAGGTTATACTCTAAAGCATTCTGCAAATATTTAAAAGATTTCTGAAATCTTTTATAAAAAAGCTTTCAAAATCAGTTTGTGAATTGCACAAGAAAATTTTTCTCATTACTTCACAACATGTTAAATTTTAATGTCTGTAGTCAAATGTTTTATCATTAGCATTTGTCTTAAGAGAAGAAGACTGAAAGTTATTAAGTATATAGCGACAGTGAAATAATTTCAGAAGTCTTTTGGGATCAGACCACTGCCAAATTAACAAACAATAATATTTTACTCTGCAACTGCAGACTAGTCCATAAAATGTAACACTGGATGTGGAGAAAGCAGTGGCAATAAATCCTTAAAACAAAAGTGTGCTGTTTGGCATGCATTTAAAAATAAAATTCATGGTCACTTTGGAACTGCCAAAAGATTTATTTCCAGTTTTGTTTCATAATATACGTTTTGATTATATGACAACGCAGTTGGATCTATCTTCAGCAGTAAATATACATATCTACAGTATATATATATAAATATATAAATATAAATATACATATATATATATAAAGGATCATAGTACAAAAACGTGTGATTATAATGAAAAGTGTGGCCTCTGATCATTCTGTGTGATTGACTGAGAACTAATTATGTCCTAGTCACCATTTCATCCCACTACAGTCTTTGTATAGACAAGGATCACTTCTATTTATTTCACTAGAGACCTAAAGGCACCAGGTCTGAAAAGGTTGTTTTCACCCCTCCTGAAACTTTCAGGGACTTGTTTTTGTATCTTTGCAAATCAGCTTGGAAGCACCTTCAAGGGAGGTTTTGTTGCATTTTGTTTTTGATTTTTCCAAGAGGGCTGCTTGGGTTCTGAGGTGGAGGGAGTAAAGGGTCATTGCAAAGGAAAGGTGTGGCTTTGGGTCAATCCACCACCACCACTGAAACCACCAGCGGCACCAGCACCACCGCAAGTCAGCTCAGGCCTTCTCGGCCTCTAATTATGAGAGTAACAGAAATATGCTCTCCTGAGCACAGTGAAGAAAAATATAGATTTTCTCTAGATCTCCTCAGAGGAGTAACATTTCTGTTAAGATTTTGGAAGGATGAGTAATGCTCAGCAGGAGGGCAGAGGAGAGTGGGGAGAAAAGATCTCCAGGCCAAGGTGATGCTGTGTAAAAAGTTCAGGAACTGGAAGCAGTTCACTGTGGACCAAGACCAGTGGCTTCGGGCCATGAAGTGTCCTGGTTTGTGAAGGAATTTGGACTTTATGAGATCTGAGGTCCATTTCAAATTGAGAAGCGTTATGAGCAGGCTGCAGTTTGGAAGCATCAGTCTTTCTGCAGGTAGAGGAGGGATGCAGGCAGATGTGGCTAGAATCAGGTTCTCCAGTATTTTCCATGTGAGAATAGATGAAAGAAGTGAGCTTATGCAGGGGTGGTGAGAATGGAAAAGTGAGGAGACACGTAGGAGCTATTACTGATAACTTATGATCTACTGGATGTGAGGATTGAAAGGGAGGCATACTTCCTGCTGCACCCAGAAAGATCATTGCAAAAAGTAATTTCGATGATCCAGTCACCTGGTTTAAAGTGCTTTCGTTGACTTCCCAGTGTTTTCAGACAAAGACAAAATTCCTTATCTAGTCATCTTTGCATCTCTAGTACTGAATATCTAGTAGACACAATAAGTAAATGTATTCTTCATCTCGTCTCCTTCTCCCTGTTCTATGAACATGTGCCATTTAAATTGATATTCCCCTGAGGTGGAGAGAGATTTTAAAGGAAAAAAACTGAGGTTACTGTCAGTGGCAGAATTGGCAAGAGCTCTGGGGACTCACAGGGCCAACCCTGATACACGTCTTGTCCAAATAAGATAATTAGGGTAAAATTCTCAATAACCTATAAATTATAATATAAATATAAAGATTATGATTATGCTCTTTTGCACATTTTACATTTGCTGAGTTGGTCCACGGTCTTTGGTAGAATATTAATCAACGTTTTTAGGGTGAGAGAAATGAATGTTCTAATCTCAGCGTGACCGCAAGCTCAGACTATTTATTATTTTAAAGGACTTTTTTCATATAAGGGAAACCCAGGGGTACTTTTAAGTGTAGAATTTTGGCAAGGCCGTCTGATACATTCCTATAAATGAATGCCTTGAGGCCTTTTCTGAACATAGTTAACCCAGTGAGGATAAACCTTCTTAAAATTATGCTACATCAAATAAATATTGACATGCTTTTTAAGGTCATTTGATGTAAGACTAGAATGTTAACAGGAGGCTAGATTTGATGCATTTTTTAAACCAATAAGTGGCACTGAAATTCACTGCATGTATTTTAGAGTATAAACCTTAAATAGAGGTTTTAAGGGGTCTTGAGACCAAAAGTTTTAAGACTGCTACAATAGACGACATTGCAAGCAAAACCATCTGGGTAATATTGAAATAAGTTGCACAGTCTCTCTGACCAAGTTTCATCATGTGTAAAATTACGAGTTAACACTACACATGTAATTAGAATGCCAGGAGCACACAATGATATTGTGATATCTCAGTGATATTGTTTAGCTGTTACTGATACTACTGATACTACTCTATTTTCTCTGTGAGAAAGGAGGCAATAATATCTGCTAAAATCGATGGAGGAAGTGGTAGAAGTTTGACGAAAGGGGAGAAGATGTGATAAAGCCCTCTTGGAAAATGAGAATGATGGGCTTGATTTGGAAAACATAGGAGGCTTGCAGGGCAATTTTCAAAGACCTGTGGAGGTCAGTGACTTTGGATTTAGAGTAGAATCATGATCGTGTAACTTTTTTTCCCCTTAATAACACTCAGATGTCCAGAGAAGGAAAGAAAAGGCAAGCTGTTGAATTAACAGAATTGGGAATGTTCCAGTTGGTTTGCTCAGGACAAAAACATGGAAGATTGTGACTGAAGTGATGAATTGTGTTTTATTAACTGGGGAAGAAACGAAGGGAAGAAAGCAGGGGGATAATTGATAGGGAGAAAAGAGAAGGATCATTAGATTCGAAGTCTTCGTTAGGGACAGCTGAGAGAGTTGGTAATATAGGAAGTTGGTTGGTTAGATGTTTGAAGTTTGGATTTTAGTGGTGGAGTAGTTCCACCTGATGAGAAGGCCTCGGGTACAGTCATGAGAGTGGGTGCCTGTCTTGGAGCAGAGGTGATGGCTACTGGAGATGAAGAAATCCAGAACCCAAGAGGATGGGTCTTCCATTTAGATATTAATGTGATTCTGGGTGATGGCACAAGTTGGAAGTCAGGTTCCAGAGTCTTCCATCCGTGAGGAGAGGGTAAAACATAGCAACAAGGAGGGATAAAAAGTGGCACTGCTACATAAAAATGAGGATGAATTATGTGAGTGAGGCACTAGGAAGCAAGGGGACACACCCCATCCCCCTAACCAAGACGTGAAGGAAGTGTGGGAAAATGCGCAACCTTCACTTTCAAGTTTAAAGCAAACGGATTCTGCAAGGGGGTGGGGGTGATGTTACGTTTCAGCTAAGGACAGGCAGCAAACACACTAGAGGCTCAGAATGTGGAAGAATTTGTTCACAAAAGAATGGAATTCCAGAAGGCCAGTGGAAATAGACAAAGGAGGGTAGTACAGAACTTCACTGGACAACTAAAGGGACAACTTGTGGAGCAAACACGAAAAGTGGGATGTGACCGCACAAAATGTGCGGGTAGCAGAAAGTTTCCAGAATTAGGCAAGAATTTTCTGTTTGAGTCAACTGATCCACTACCAGGTGGTAAGTTCATTTCCTTTTTCTTTTTAGATCTTTCTCTTCGCTTAGATTTCTCCTTTTCTGAAAACATAAAATTGAGGTGCCTTTTCTACCCTTTCCCTCCTTCTGTTCCCCCATTTTTCCTCTTCTCTCAGTCAGGTCCTCCGCCCAGGATTGGGAGACCCGCCCCCCGCGGAAGGCGGAGTGACGGGGCGGAGCGAACAGAAGTGGGCGGGCCCTCCCCTGTCGACGTGCTGACGTCAGAGGACATCCGGTCCGGCTCCTAGTGCCTGGAAGCAGCTCTGTCCGCCTTCTTAGGGGCTTAGTAGCATTTTTTCCCCCCGGAATCGTGGTCCTCGAATTGGATCTGCAGCCGCCGCGGGCGGGCCTCACGCCATTCCCTGCCCCTCGGCCCCCGGAGTGAGCCCGGCCTCCCCGCGAGGGTGAGCGAGGTCGGCCCGGAGCGCGCGCGAGGGAGGGTGCCCCGCGGGCGGGGACGGCCGTCGGTTCCCCGAGTCGCGTGGCACCTCCGCCGACTCTCCCCTGGGCTCCCCCTGCACCCCGCTGGGTCCTCCGGCTGCAGGCTTTGCCTCCAAAGCCGCAGTGGCCCCGGGCCTGTTTTCTCATTTCGTGACACGGGCCACGTCCTGAATAAGTGGGAGCATTCCTGGAGAAGGGCTTAAACCCGTATAACGCTAAGACATAGAATTAACTCTTTAAGTTTACAAAACAAACTAGAGGGGAAAAAATGAGGCTCAACTTTCCCAGCGGGTTCTCCCCGGGGGACGCAGAAAATTCAGTCGGTGATCACCCTGTGATTATTTTTTTAGTTCCTTTGGCGAGGGCAGTACACAACTTTTCACCCTGTAAGTTTTGTCATCGTAAATACCGGAAGGGTGACCTAGTGGACTTGGACGTTACTCCAGGTAACCACCCACTAAACCTACTTGTCTGGTTTGTGCATATTTTTAAGTCGCAACTAACCACCGCGTGGTTTTTTGATTGGGCGTTCCAACATCAGAGTTGAAACCCGGAAAGTAGGACTTTATGAGTGGCCTTAGTATTGTTCCAGGTACAAGCTGGTGTATGATTTTGCTGTATTGTAATGAGAAATGTGAGTGTCAAGGTGTGGTTTCATGGAACTCTCTCCCTGTGTCATGGACACGACTTTGGTTTCTTTGAATATTTTTGTCTTCAGGAAGGTTGTGTGTCAGTCACCAGTGAAACTTAAAACCGTGCTTGGAGGTTTGGAATTTGTAGATCTTGGATAGAGCCTAGAAGTCTAAATCTGTGCTTTTAGGGAATTCCACAGTTGATTTTTGAGAACCACTCTTAGAAAAGACTTTTTAAAAAATACATGTATTTTGAAGAATATTAAGAAATTTGAGATTCTGTTTCAAAGCAAGCACATGGACTCATTCATTCGTGTATCTCTTCATTTGTTAAGGCTTAATTTATGCCAGGCAGGGCTGGGAAGCAAACATTGTCAAGAAAGATAGGGCTGGAACCCTCAGGGAGCTTGTGTCTTCAGATGGGATGAAGAGCCAAATAAAAATGTGTTATTTAGTGAAAACCTTGTTTTTCTAAATGAGGTAGTTCTTTCAACTACCTGATAAAAGCCAGTTTTAAAGTCCTTATTTTGATATGTGTGGTAAACACATACTGTTAAATTTGAGCCCTGTTAAAATTACATGCTCACTGCAGGTAAAAGTAGCGGGAAAGGCAGCTTTCAGGGAGTCAAAGCTACTCTGATGCCTTTAATATCTTTTCGGAGAGGGTAGTTTGGCTTTGTAGTTAATGTTGTCATTTGACTTGACTATTAGATGTTTTATTTAGGTATTACATGGGAAAAATTAGACATACTTGAAGACTTGGCAGCATCAGGTCATCTGAATATATAGCTTTAAAAAGTGATATAAACTGGGTAAATAATATACTTTTAAATGATTCTTGTTATTTATATATTCCTAATAATTTTTTTTCACTTGGTACAGAGTAATTTTTAAAGAATATTGAATATCAGAGAAACTTTTTTTGCTCTGTGGGAAAGAATACCATTTTGGCTGTTAGGATAAATCTTCTTGATGTTTACATTTTTTAGAACTGTTTGGTAATACAAATAAGTGCCCTATTTTAAAAGCCATCTATTTGGGATGATGTGTGCTAAATGATGCATAAAGGCTTAAAATGTGCTTAACCATCAAAATAGCAGGGTTGAGTTTAAAGTTTAATGAGAATTAGAAGATTTCATTCTGCTATTCCTTAGTTTCTTTAAAATAGGAAATGCAACAAGGCAATTATATCTTCTCTGTTTGCTTGTGTAGAAAGAAGGGGAGATGCCTAAAAAAAAGACTGGTGCAAGGAAGAAGGCAGAGAATCGCCGGGAACGTGAAAAACAACTAAGAGCATCCAGAAGCACTATCGATTTAGCTAAACACCCATGCAATGCTTCAATGGTAACAGTTTTTTTGGTTATCAGTTGAAAAACTGTATAAATCTATGTTAAAGGCATGTCTGTTGTTTTCATTAACACTGAGTAGTGGTGAATTTTGTTTGATTTTGTTATTTCTGAAACCTGTCATATTACCTTGGCTACTGTTGGTGACAAATAGATATGTATTGAACAGGAATACATACTAGGAACTGTGTGACATTCTCCAGCTTCTCTAACCTAGTATGCCTTCCTCAGTTTGTCCTATTAATTGGAGCCTTTTCATCCTAAGTCATCATTACCTCTTCCCTTCCTTTGACCATATTTCTCTGAGTTGTCCCGTATCTTCCTGTTTCCACGCCTCTCTACTTTTTCTGTTCCCACTCCTCTTTCTTTTTTTCTTTTTTGATTTCATTGAACACATATGAAATGCTTAATGTGACTTAATTCCTCATATGTGTATTGTGTGCCTACTCTGTGCCAGGTGCTATTTTAGGCACTGTGGGGAATACGTAGCTGAATGACACAGTCCTGGTTTCCACAAGCTTATAGCTCAGTTGTCTTCTATATTAATGTTTATCAGTGACAGAAATCCAACCTAAGTAACTTCAGGGAGAAATAGTTTATTGAATAAGTAATGGACTAACTTGTGTAGTTGGGAAGGGCATGGATGTGGCTGGGATGCAGGGACAGCTGGAACCTGAAACAACTTGTAGTTCTGTCTTTTACTTTTATTTAGTTCCATTTTCTCAGATTGTTTTAGTCCATTTTGGGGGGTTCATAGCCACTGGGTCCATAGCTCCCATGTCTCACATCACATATCGTTGCCCTCAGAGGGAAAGAACTCTGATGGGTTGGGCTTGGGTGGGTGCCCAACCCAGGATTAACCAGCATGTGTACTGGGCTGGTAGGGGCGTGAGGGGGAGTGAGATTACATAGCACAGACAGGACAGTGGGGACTCCCTCGTCCGTGTCGGGGTGATTTCTAGAGAAGAGAAGGAGGACAAAGAAATGACTCGTACATAAATATATACAGTGAGGGCTAGACTTTGGTAAGTGCTGCAGAACAGGTACAATTAGGATTAAGGTTCATTAGGACTGAGGTGATCATGGTGAGTGTGGGGATGGGGTGCAGTTCACAGAGGAGGTGGGATCGTCACCAGGATTTCCAGTAGGTAAAGAAGTGAGGAGGGACTTTTCAGGGAAAAGTATTAGAATAAGTAAGGCATGGAAAAGAAGAAATACAAGACATATTTTGAGAATGGCTGACAAATAGTGACTTGAATCTAAAGAGAATAGGCCAGTGAGGTTTGAAAAGTGGTTAGAGACCAGATTGTGGAGAGCTTTTTAATACCATGTTTAGAATTCTGGATTTTCTGTGAGCTTCAACATACTGTGTTCTCTACTGTTTCTTGTGTTCATTCTGTATTATTTTTCTGATTGCTTAAAAAAAAATCCAAAAAACAGACCACTACTGTATTTAGCCTCTTTTGTGAAAAGGCCACTTCTTTCTCTAGTGTGGTATGCCCGAAAACGTACCTTTGTTTTTAAAGTATGTATAGATGCTTGTATTCATGGGTGGAATTGGAGGGTTTGGGCAAATGTCACTTAAATTTTCACATGAAAAACGGTATTCTTTATAATTCTAGTAACTTTGCAGTTTTCAGCCAGTAGAAAAATTAATGTTATGTTTTTATATTTTACAGGAATGTGACAAGTGTCAGAGGTAAATTTTTATTTATTTCTTTTTCTATCTATATGTAATAATATAGACTGACCTTTTATCTGATATTGACTAAATTTTAAAATTTTCTTTTACATGACAAGACGGCAGAAGAATAGAGCATTTTGCTATTTTTGTAATTCTGTACAGAAGTTACCAATTTGTGCACAGTGTGGTAAGTATATGATCAAAACACATGCTTTTCTTTTATCAAACATTTGTTTGGCATTTAATCAGTTTGAACCTGTGGGTTCATCATTATCATTTACAGTAATGTTATACCTTACTATTAATAAGACTACATAAAATGTTATTTGGCCTATCAAAAAAGTGTCAAGTCTTGGTTTTGTCTCTTTGACGTAATGCTGGAAAATAATTAATATACAGTTTAGATAAAGGTACCACGTGTTGTCTTAAACATGGAAAGATTAGATTTCAGACTAATAACATTTGGTGATGCTGCATTTTTATTTATACTGTCTTAGTCTTGTCGATATCCTTTGTTTACTTTCCTAAATTTTGATTTCTGCTGATACTGCCTGCAGTGTGTTAGGCTGTTGAAAATAATTTTATTCCACATTTACCTGGTGCCAGTTTTTGTGATCAGTTGTTTTTCTGTTTGGTTCTTAGCGTATGATTCTTGAATTTCCTCACATGTATTCCCAAGTGAGTGGAATAGAGTTCCTAAGCCACTTACCTAGTTCCCAAGTATAAGTGGAAACTTTTATTCAGAGTAAATGATTATTCAGAGTAAAACTAAGTAGTAGTTCATAGAACAACAAGATCCATGTTTCCCAAATAGTCTTCCACAGAATACTTGAGATATTAGTAGGTATTTCTTAAAGCAGAGCATACGTTTGAGACACGCTGCATGTTTCATTCCCTCATTCCCACCTGGGAGAGTTCTTCTACCTATGTATGTGTTAAAGGTTCTGAAGATCTCCAGTAAAGAAACCTGATTAATTGTCTTTACTCCAGATTTGTCCCCCGAACTTTTATTTGAACAAGTATCCCCTTTGCTTATAGGATAATAGTTTCAGGTGAAACACAGTTTGAGATATACTCATTTAAATGTGTTTATGCATGATAACATTGGAGAAAGTTAGGAAGTATTAGGGCCACACCCCTGAATGTTTCTAGTGTAGTTCTAGCTTTCAGAGACGGTTTTGAGGTCTGTAGTTAATGGAAAAGAGAACACTGGCCTAGATAGACCAGTCATTTGCCAGTTTTTATATCCTTATTTACAAAAGACAAATGGATGTAGAGTGAGAAAATAGACTGTGGAGAAGATGGAGATAAGCTGTCGCTAGGCCCTTCCCCTGTTTTCAGCGTTTGTGGTGCTGTGCACGGATACGCTTCCCACTCGCTGATTCTTGTCCTTAGTGTTGGACAGGGAGCCGCTGGGGGGCTGCTGTCCCTCATTTCCTGTTTCTCTTCCCATTTCCTGTTGTCTAGCTTTGTTTCTTAGGTAATCAAGGTAGTGGAAAATTGAGCATATTCTGTTTCTTTCGTGTTCTGCTTTGTGGAGTCTGAGATGCGTGATTAATATGTCACCACCATTAATCCTCTCACAGCATGTGATAAGTGAATTTCCTGACAGTGTTTTGGGTTGGTAATTCGCTGCTAGATAAGAGCTCTTGTGACTATATTGGGATTTTTAGCTTTATCACTATATTCCTGATTTCTGTGCTCATTTGGGCACTATTTGACAATTCTTTTAGAAGAATGTTTACCCGGAGGCTAAGTTTGTAAATTTTTAACTATGGGTAAACATAAAAAAATGAACCAGATAATTTGCATAATTATTATTTGATTTGCTTTGGTTTGATATGTTCTAGGGAAAGCAAGAAGCAGTAACTTCAAACAGACTGCTTTTATTGTGAATTATAAAATATAAAATTCACTTTTAAAGCATATCATTTAAAAATCTCCCTGAATTCATCTGAAAATTCCCAAGATTTTTAACTGCTTTAGTGATTATTAGATTACAAAGTATAACCTTCAAATTTTGATTTTAGTACAAACATGAATTATCATGTAAGTTCCTAATCTCAAAAGATCTGACTCAGGTAATGAGGTCTCAGTTATATCCATTTTCTTTTTTCAGTTATATAAGCAGTAAATAGTGCTGGTCTCTCTTTATTTTCAAATTATTTCCATAGGAACTTGGGCTAGATACAAAGAGGAATTAGTGAATATTTGTATGTACTACTTTGCAAGACTAATAGTGAAAATTTGTTTCTTTGCTAGGGAAAACAAAGTGCATGATGAAGTCTTCTGACTGTGTCATAAAACATGCTGGTGTCTACAGTACTGGCCTTGCCATGGTGGTAAGCTTCTTGTAGTTATCTTTGAGACCAGTAGGTTTCCAAGGAGAAGGAGAAGGCATTCTGACCAATATGCAGTTATGTTTTTCTAAATGTAATCAGTCTGGAGTTATCTGGATTATCTGTGGCATGTTTTTGTATGGTTTTCACTTATTACCCACTTGTTTTTGACTGCTTTCTTCTTTCTTATTGGGAAATGTATAAGGAAGGGAAACTCATCTAATGTTGACCTAAACAACATTCATTTGTTAGTCATACCTTTCTAATATATCTTAATTAGACATCACAAAATATTATTTACTATACTGAAAGTGCTGCTAAACTAAGATTCAGTCTTTTGGTTAAATAAGCAACGTAGTTCCAAAAGAATCTAGAATTAATTGTTTTTTTAAAGCTTTACGTTTCAAAAAAGAGTACATAGTTAACACAGAATTATGCTCTTTACTACATGTAGTTACATGTAGTTCATTACATGTTGTTATCTCTTTGTTACATGTAGACGTTTCAAAGAAAATTCATTATTTTAAATAATAGAAACAGTTGCATTGTGTGAGGCATTTTGCTCTTGTTTTCAAAAAAATGTTATCCTTTTGACCAGTTTTACTGTATTCTATTTTGTGAATTTATTCTTAGGTCCAAATGTCAGTCCATGAGGAAAGTAATATTTATAGTAGAATATTCATAATTTTCCAAGAACACGTAATTTTCCATCATGAGGCAGACCTTTATATTTTTCATGAGTGGCTATCTTATAGAAGAGCTGGAATTATTCATAATCATCTTGTGAAAATTCTTTAAGTATAGGATCGTCAGTGTTATCTTTATTCAGAAGCTGTTGTAATCTTCCTTGGTAGTTTGCTTATGTCTAGATTTATCAAATTATTATTTTTTTAATTCACTGAGTTGTATGAGTATGAATGATCTCTTATATAAAGAATACATTAAAGTATAATCATGCATCATTAGCTCTAAATTCTAGAAAAGTGATTTTTCTGGCCATCTTCTATTTGCTGATTAAGATTCCCTCTCCCCGACTCTTCCCCCTGATTTGCCCTGGGAGCCTGACTTGTGTGGTGGGCTGGATCAGTGTCTTACTTAGGGCTTCTTTTTGGGTTCAGCCACCCAAAAAGGACTTTGGCAAGAGACCTGATGATAGGAGGAAATTATGATCCGGGTGTTTATTCTCCCAGCTTACTCCCTACCAGCTTGTCCTGGTTTCGACATGGATTGGCCATCAGTTCCTCTCCATATGACCAGGTAGTCCTCTGCATACGGCTGGCCCTCTCTTGCGGTTGTAGGACCTCCCTCCCTTCCCTGCCCTTGGCCCTTCAGCCCTAGGGGTAGTATCTGCATCATCCCTGATGTTTTTTCGAAGCCCTTCCCTGTTCTTTGTGAATTCTCTCTTTAAACTCCCCTGGATTACCCAGTTTAATGTGTGATTCTTCTCTTGCTAGAACCCTGAGTAATACAAGAGATAGATTCGAGGACTTGCTATCTACACTGGTAATCTATTTTTACAAGTCCCAAAACATTCTTCCTATTTGCTCTTTTCCACTTTTGTTACAGTGCCTTAAATGGTAGAACAGTGAATTTTGAGGGTTAGAAGACCTGGATTTGAATCACAGCTCAGCTGTAACGTAGCTCTAGAACTTGGACTTAGTCTCAGGCCCCTGTCCCTCCTCACCTGTAAAGGAAAAGCCATCCAATTCCATTTCCTTAAGATTCTTTCTAGCTCTTAGTGTTCTGTGGATGTCATTGTGTTATTAAAGATGTGTGTAGTCTTACAGTCTCACCTTGACAGAGAATTGGAAAGTCTTACCCTGTCATTTAGTTCCAATTATTTTATTTTAGTTTTATTTAACAAAGAGATATAATAATGATTTAATGCATAAGTTGCCTTAAAAAAGATGCTGGCAGAAGTTTAATATTTTCTCTCTGTTATTCTAGAAAAGCTATATATTTATTTTATAAATTACCCAGATAAGAAGGAACTTTCTTAAGTCAGGAATGTTAGTATTTGAAAAAACTCAGTTTAGTTACCAGAATTGCTATAGACAGGAATGCTTAAATTATGGGCTCTAGACTTCATTTGATTTATTGTAAAATTCAGTTTGGGGGCAACACTGTCAGCTCTTTGACTCATTTAAATGATTAATATTAGCGTAAGTGTATTGTTTCCCTTCTGCTTCTTTTTCTTTTGATTTATAGATTTGTATATTGTAAATAGCTATTGGTGAAGTCGTTTGATTTTCAGGAAACACTCTTTAATTTTGGCTTAAACAGTACATTTTCTTTAATGAAGCCACTCGTTATCACTGAAGGTTGATAAGTGGCTAAATGTATATGATTTTGGTGGTTGCCACTGCTTAAACTGTGGCTGCAGCCAGGTGTGTCACAGGTTAATTTTTCATGTTCTCTGGTTGCAGGGTGCAATATGTGACTTCTGTGAAGCTTGGGTTTGTCACGGTAGGAAGTGTCTCAGTACACATGCCTGTGCCTGCCCGCTTACCGATGCTGAGTGTGTGGAATGTGAACGGGGTGTCTGGGACCACGGTGAGTGGTTACATACAAATGACGAGCTTTGCTGGAAGTGAAGGCTGACTTTGAAACGTTCTGGGTGCTCTTTTTTCATGATTTTTTTTAGGATACTATCAGTCGTAAGTACTGGCACTGTTTTGGTGATCAGTTTAGTTGGAAAAGGGATTTATACCAGCAGTAACAGGCAATACTAGGATTTTTACCTAGGCAGGTGGGGAGGGGAGTTGCAGGGGAGGAAGCGTCTCTGAGCATTGTGAGTATATACGGGTAGCCAGGGTACAGTGGGAGTTCACTCTTTTATGGTTCAATTTGTCAGTTTTCTTTGTAGCCTTTGCCAGAACAAAAACTGCCATGCTATTTTAGTGTAAATCTGAAATAACTTGCCATCGTTTCTGAGCAGTTTTACAGATAAGTTTTTTAACTTAAACTTTATCATATTTACATTGGTGGGTTTTGTTCTTTAATCCAACAGGAGGCAGAATTTTCAGCTGTTCTTTTTGCCATAACTTTCTTTGTGAAGATGATCAGTTTGAACATCAAGCCAGCTGCCAGGTTTTAGAAGCGGAAACATTTAAATGTAAGTTTTTATATATTAGATGTTCTTTATACCCAAGATCCTTCATCGTATAAGTGTTAAACTTAATGAAAAAGGAATCTAGTTTTTCATGCGGCCTCTTATGGACTGTAATTTAATTCAATATCTATTTTCTGTTTGTAGAAAAAATTCAGAACACATATAGTCCATTTTTGTCCAGCAGTGTGCCAGTGACATTTTGGTTGGGTCAGTTCTTCATTTTGTGGGATTGATCAGGCATTGCAGGCCTTGCAGCATCCCTGATCCTGAATACTAAATGTCATTTTCACTTCCAAGTTATTATAACAACTAACATACCCTCCCCCACCCTGTCTTCAGGTGTCCCCATTTAAGTGGTACACCCCTAGTTTGTTCCTGCTAGTTGGTTCCAGTGACTCTTAGACAGGACTGTGCATCAGAAACACCTGTGGAGGTTTTTTAAAAGTACAGGTGTCAAGGCCTCATCCCTGGAGATTCTGTCTTTAAGTGGGTGGCAGGTGCCAGGCATCTGTATTTAACCTGCACACATAGCTCTCTTGTATATTCTAGAACCAGTGTTTCATGGTATCATCTTTAGAGATAGATTGCATTTTATTTTATTTCTATTCTGTTGATTCTCAAAAGCTCAAGTTTTAGATTCAGACATTACTTGAATTCTACTTATTCGCCATATGTTTTTGGGCAACTTACCAAATCTTTCTAAACCTGAATTTTGTTATGTATTAAAGAAAGATGCTAATTTTTTAAGAGTTAATTGAAGTGAGAATCCATATAAAGCATAAGTATGGTATCTGTCACTTAGAAAGCCCTTATTAAATAGTAGATACCACCGTAGGAAAGACTGAGATTCCAAATTCACTTTCTTGAACTTGGTTCTTGTTCTGCTATGAAATGCTAATCCCTATACTCATCTATAAATTTAAAGTTGATAAGTCATCAGTCTAAGACACATATACACACATATATGTAATTCTTGTGATATTTATAAAGAAAATCTCAAAAGATTAAAGGAACATCTCAGAGTAGCTAGCCTTTTTGAGCTGTTCCTAGGCTTCTGCAGAATGTATAATATAAAATTTGGGTTATTTTATTTGGGACTTGGGAACTTGTGTCTTCCATAGCATTTAAACCCCAAAGACAGGCAGCTGTAAGTGATAAGGCTATATTTCCATCAAGAAGTTTTAGTGATTCAGTAAAAGACAAAGGAAAAATAAAGACACTGAATAATTGAAAGAATTTTAAGATAAATTTATTACCATGCCTTTGATACCTCATATTAAAGTCATTCTCATCGCAGATTCGCAGGTTTCCTTGGTTTACTGTAATTTATTGTCTTTCTTTCCTTTTTTTTCATTGCTTTATTTTTTCTTTGCCATTTTTCCTTCGCCAATTGCCATTCACTACTTGAAATATTTTCTCTGAAACACTGTCCTAATCATACATACAAGTCCCAAAGATAGTTTGTTTCTATTCCCTTAATTGGTCATATCTCATCATTTTTGGATTTGACCGTACAACTATGAATTGGAAGATACGGGAATTCTATAAAATACTTCTTTACCTGTATAACCAGTGGGAAGTATGTTTTGAGGGGAAAAAAAACCAAAAACAAAACACCTGTGTGTACTCTGCCTTTATTTTTTAAAATAATGAAAGTGGCCAGGGGACTTCTAATTTAAATGGCTTCTTGTCAGCAGGCTTTGATGTATTCTAACCTGCTTTCTTTTAAAATACTCTGAAGACATAGAAATAGATTTAAAAAGAAAACCATTCCCCAGTCTAAAACTAGGAATGTCACAATATTTTTTAGAATCTGGGAGAAATGCATTTTTTATATAAGTTCAAGATTTTAACTCTTGGGGAGAAAAATAACAGGGCAGTGAAGTGGAGTGCCTGTGTGTTTTTGAGGTGTAATCAGGGGAAGAAGACTGGCAAGGCCACATCCCATCCTAGTGGTTTGGGTTCCCGGTGGTAAGGGTGAGGGTGTAATAGACAACAACGAGTTTCTTGGGATTGTGTCATTGTGGCATGTCAAAGATTCAGGTGGTGGGGATGGGAGAAGATTCTGTATCAGAAATGCCTGGTGCACAGGGAAATTGGGTTGGGCACTTTGTACTTTCAGTCTGTGTTCTGGTTCTGTACTTGAAAGGGATTTATAGCATTTTGGTGATATATATCCTCTTTTGACTGAATGAAGAATGAACCTAATTACTCTCTAGGCATATCCTCAAGTAGAAATGATTGTGATTTCAGGTTTTTTCCTCCACAGACTGAAATAATATAGTTATATATTGGAGTAATTTGGTATACTTATATATTCCTAATATATATATATATATATATATATATATATATATATATATATATAGTAAGTACTCAGTTGATTTTTACTTTTATTATTAGCATGTAGGACAGGTAGTATAAATCCATCTGAAATAGCAGTGTCACTGTGGAAGGAAGCAGGATGGTTGGACAGAAGCAATAATAATACACATAATTGAGAAATCATCTTTGAGTTTTTAAAAAAATACTTTCCTGTTCAGATTGAAAAAGCTCCCCATGACCCAGGCAAACTTAAAAGAATCCCCAACTTAGAAACATCTGCAATATTTGAATTGTAAAGATAGATTTCCTTTTGTTTTCTTTACTTTTTCAAAACCTCTAAGTAACTTGAAAGTTAATAGTTTATATTTAGACTATATCAGGGTAAGGCTTAGTTTGTTTTCTTGTTTCTATACCTCTCAATTATTTTTGTCTTTCCTTTTTTGGCATATTCAATATGTGCCAGACAAATTGGCTTTTCTAAAATATTTGCTCTTAAGTTTAGGAGCATTATTTGCATTAATATTTGCATTAATTGTAGATAATGACCAAAATTAATGTGGCTTACTGACTAAAATAGAGATAAAATATTTTAGGATTTTTCCATCTGGTTTCCTGCCCACTTGAGTATTTTCTCTTCATAGTCACGCTTTTCCACCTGAAGTATTCTATTCTCATATCAGAAGTTTGCAAAAAATGACAATAGCCTACAACACGAGGAGAGAATATATATTAATGGAGACAGTTACTCTTTTAAAAATTGAAGTTATATCCTTTTCTTTTTGTCTGTGTTGGGTCTTCGTTGCTGCATGTGGGCTTTCTCTAGTTGCGGCGAGTGGGGGCCACTCTTCGTTGCGGTGCACGGGCTTCTCATTGTGGTGGCTTCTCTTGTTGTGGAGCGTGGGCTCTAGGCACACGGGCTTCAGTAGTTGTGGCTCGCGGGCTCAGTAGTTGTGGTGCACGGGCTTAGTTGCTCTGTGGCATGTGGGATCTTCCCAGACCAGTGCTCGAACCTGTGTCCCAGGCAGGCAGATTCTTAACCACTGCGCCACCAGGGAAGTCCTGAACTGTTATATCCTTAAGCGAAGAGTCCAGCCAATGTCACTGAAAAAATGTTTTACCATTTCAGTTTCCTAAATATCATTAATGAAGTTTGCCACCTCCTAGTTTTGGAGCAATAGAAGGAGATTGGAGGATAAAAGAATGCTGTGTCTGTGCAATTGCTGGATTCCTTGCATCTGGCTGGGTATTCCATCTCATTTTCTGTATCCTCTAGGTTATGAGACAGAAAAAAAAAAGTTGTTAATTGATCTAAGATAGTACATCAGGTATAAATCTGTGGAAAATAGTGTTTTCATTCCAAGTTTGAAAATGGATATTATGTACTTTCCCTCACAGGTGTTTCATGCAATCGGCTTGGTCAGCATTCCTGTCTCCGTTGTAAGGTATACTTTTATATTTTTTAGTTTTAGATTTTGTTTTTAATCCCCATACTCATCCACCAGCTCTTGGATTATTTATAGCTATAATAAATCTACAAGGGTCCTTAAACATTATGTAATTTACTTCTTTTATTTTAGAGATTGTGAATGAAGTTGAGACAGCTCAGAGACATTTCATAGGTCATCCAGTTGGCTTGTCTTAGAGTTGACACTAGTGCGTGTGTCTCCTGAATCTTAGCTCAGTGTTTTTTTTGTTTTTTTGCGGTACGCGGGCCTCTCACTGCTGTGGCCTCTCCCGTTGCGGAGCACAGGCTCCGGACACGCAGGCTCAGCGGCCATGGCTCACGGGCCCAGCCGCTCCGCGGCACGTGGGATCTTCCCGGACTGGGGCACGAACCCGTGTCCCCTGCATCGGCAGGCGGACTCTCAACCACTGCACCACCAGGGAAGCCCCTAGCTCAGTGTTTTTGCACCTTATGTTTATAGAGAACATTCTGACCAAAATGATGGGAGTATATTTTACCTTATGTCAAAATGCACTTGTTTGTTAGAGTTTGAGTACAAGTGAAGATTTCCATAATGTTGTGTTTCCTTAGACCTTGTCTCCAGCATTTCCATTTGTCAAAGATCACTGAACAGATGCAGCTGATTCACTGCGTCTCGGAGTCATTTCTCTGGTTCCTACTAATACTCCTAACCCTACATCTTACTCCTCCCCCAACTCTTCTCCAGTTCTGTCTGTGCTGTCTCCTCTGCCTTAGATCACTCTTCCGTCTTTGCTTACCCTGCTGCACCCCCATTCTCCTGCAGGTCTCGGCTAAGACTTCACGTCTCCCAGGCAGCCTTTCCTGAGTCCTGGGTCTGGTTTGGCGCTTCTCCTCTTCACTTCCCTTGCAATGTGTAGTGTGTGTAGCTGCCTCTCCACTTGTCTGTGTCCCCAGTTAGACTGTGTGCTCTGTGTAGGTAGATGAGCTGGTCACCATTATGTCATCAGAGGCTTTGTGAATACTCATATTTACGAAGAAATGTGTCTACATATCATACCCTGCATATACTTTCTGTCTTGTGTTTAGGCCATAGTCCAGGAGAGTCCTGGCAGAGACCATTTCCTTTAAGGAATTGAAATCAGAAGCATGACCAGTCCCAACAAAACTCTTAATCTCTGCCCTAACAAAAGTATATCTTTAACTTTACATTTCCTTGAAATACTAAGTGATGTCTTCATATATTTTTTGAATTACGTATTTAACGTGCTCGTTTTTGTTTCTCCTATATAGGCTTGTTTCTGTGATGATCATACAAGGAGCAAGGTGTTTAAGCAAGAAAAAGGAAAACATCCTCCCTGCCCTAAATGTGGACATGAAACTCAGGAAACTAAGGATCTTAGCATGTCAAGTAAGGCTCTTGTTAAAACACCACTGGGGTGATTTTGCTTTCTTGCTTAGACAAGATTTATCTCTTTTTTTTCTCTTTCTATTTTTGTTTTTGCCTTTTCTTCATATTTGAAAAGATGAATGTGTTATCTTATGCAAATGGAATTTTATAGCCTTGGAAAATTTGTGGGTAAAATTTCTCAATTTAACTTAAGAAATATATCGCCATTCACTCTGATATTTGGCATTTGCTTCAGTTAGTGACATAGTGAATACTGAAATTTAAGACCAAAAAGAATGATTTTTCTGGTTCTTCTGAGGCTTCATTTTAAATAATTGAGTAGCAATAAATCCTCAATATTCAAGTGGTGGTAATCTTCAGTACTCGGAAGGCGGAATTCATTTTGAAGCTATTCTTATGTGTGTGATATTTGAGCAGTGATGCTTATTATGTTATACGTCACTACTGTAGGAAATTGTTTAACAGTTTTTATATAACTTTTCTATGAAGGAATGCAATTACTACAAACATGCTTACAGTAATGAAGCTCACAATTTTGTTAAAGAGAATTTGACTCTTTACCAAACATATAATGGAACCATAATTCTAAATGACTCTGACAATACTTTGTTTAATCAAAGATATAGTTATACAGTGAGGTGAGACATAATTTTTTATGCTAAACTTTGTTTTGCTACTAAGGCAGAAGAAATGACAGACTTTGTCTTCTAGGACATCTGAATTATAAAGTAGCTCTCTTGAGAAGAGTGTAATGACATGAAATCACCTGTTCTGTGATTTGAAAATGCACTTTTAATTGATCAAACAAAGGGCATTTTAGTTTTTAACATACCTTATTTAACTTATGTATGGAGAATGCTATTATTCTTATTTCATTTTCCTACTTTGTCTAGATTTAATGAAATGACACTGTCATATTTATCATTTCTTATACATGATATGTGTGTAGACTCTAAGTAGGATTGAACTGATTGTTGTTTCTAAGGTCTCCTTTCTTTCCAGTTAAATGTTAAGTGAGGAAATAAGGAAAATGTGACTTGACTTTTTCATTTGAGAGTAAGAAGCAGCCAATCAAGTTCATGTAACTTCATATATTGTAGAGGAAAATGAGGATGTAGAGAATTGGAGCTAATCAGGTGCCACATACATATCTGTCTTTCGTAGCACGCTCCCTGAAATTCGGCAGGCAGACTGGAGGTGAAGAGGGAGATGGAGCTTCTGGGTATGATGCCTATTGGAAGAACCTTGCATCTGATAAGTATGGTGATACCAGCTACCATGATGAGGAAGAAGATGAGGAAGAAGCAGAGGATGATGAAGAGGAAGACGATGAAGGTGGAAAGGATTCAGATGCTGAGTCATCCGATTTGTTTGCTAATTTGAATTTAGGAAGGACCTATGCCAGTGGCTATGCTCATTATGAGGAACAAGAGAACTAGGAAAGCTGCTTGCCCACTGGTGACCTTGTCTGAGGAGCTGGAATGTGTGTGCTTGATGAATCATGTGTGGCTATACAGACGTACGTACTGTCACTTAGCCTTATGTGAAAGACTAGTCACACTTACTGGGGCAAGGGGTAGGGCATAGCATTTTAATAGGAACTGATAATCAGGCTTCTAGCATAAGAAAAATGAATTTCAACTGTAAGATGTTTATCGATCCAAGCAATTGAAGCATCATGGATTGGATTTTACTGGTTTTAGTAATCTAGTAGGTGTGCCAATTAAATACATATACAGGATAAAGGAATAGGATGGTAATATATTTGTTTCAGATTAAATTGCTGTTTTTATTAACACTGCTTAGAAAATCATGCTGTCTGATTTTGTAAAATGTAATGGGTAAAATGAATTATTGTAATTTTTCTTGTTTGTCCACAAGATAAAAGTCAGATGTTATATGCTAAATTTTCATTAAATATTCATGTTATCTTAAGTAGTTATATGTGCGTTTTAGCAATTGACTCATTCATTGCTTTCTTCACAGCGTGTGTCCTGAACAATACCTATTATTTATGCCTAAATGTATAGACAAAGGTGACTATGTAGCCATTTTTCAGAATCAGTATTATCACACAGATGTTTTACCCAGGAAATTTCATTTCTCTTTGAATAAATCTAGTATCTCACTTATATACTTTTGATATTTTATTTGATTTCTTATTCTTAGTATTTTAAACCTATTTTGGAAAGCATTCCAATATTTTTATATAAACTGTTTCATTTTTTTGTCTAATATGCAAGATAGGTAGCAGAGATTAATAGTGTGTGATAGACACAAAGTGATGCAGCTGAACCCCATCATTCGTGGTAGGTGGAGAACAGACAGTTGCTGGCACAGGTTCCAGTGGTTACAGTTTACACTGACAGTGAATTGGGATGGTGTGGTGGAAAGGAATGCATCATCAGACAGGCTGGCATTTGAAAAGTATGGAGAAAATTGTAGCCATATGGATAACAGGTCGGATGGCTATTGCTGAGCCATTTTTATTCCATAGAAACTTAAGGAACAGCTGAGGGCAATAACAGGCAACAGAAAGCCAGGTGTGAAAGCCAGAGGGCCTCTAGATGCATTGGAAAAAGCTTTCATCTCTTGCAGCAGGAGAACTGAGAAAACTGAGGACCAAGGCAGGAGTTAGTAGTATGAATGGATAAACTTCAAAGGTCTATTATGCAAAGGTCAAGGGACTGTCTGGGGACCCTGACGAGTGAGATGGAGACACTTCAATGGATGCCGCTGAAGATTTGCACTCCGTAGACTCCTGAACTTTCTGAGCCTGCAGTCTCAGCCCACTTCTCTCTCTTAAGGGCAAAGGTGCCTCACCTATTCCCAAGCTAGATGATGATGCAGAGGTCTCTTTCCCCAGGCAACCTGTGCCCCCTTGAGGACTTGCCCTATCTCCATGCCACTAGACCTAGAATTAGGGTTGAGCAACTGTAATTAGGGTTAAGTAAAACTCAGCCAGAGAGGGGCTGGGCCTGATGAGACAGGAGACAGACTGTACCCCAAAGGAGCTGCAAGAATTGGCTTAGATGTATTGGGACGAGCAGGAGAATGATTGAGGCTGGAATCTGAGGCTGTTGAGGAGGGACAGGACAAAATTAGGGGAGAGTTTGATAATAGCACCCACATTGGGTCCTTGGCTTGCAGGATAAGCACTCTCTTAATAGGATTTAACATCCCGGCTAGGATGCCAGGAGATGTGAACTCACTACCAGGATGGCTTCTAGAAACATGGAAAAAGCAATGACCAATTCTAAACAAAGTTGAGTGGCAAATGGTGGAGGAAAGAATGAAAAGGTTGAGGGAAGTGGATATGCCAGAATGGATGGATTTATCTTTGGATGGTTATGTTCCACAGGAAGGCCCAACAGGCATACCATTTCACAAGGCCCTGAAGACATGTGCTGATGAAAGGAGCACAAGGGTCCCCCAGAAGTTCAGTGGTAACTCTGTAGGCTACTTCTTTTTTTTTTTTAAAACAGTATTTTTTTTATTAGTTTTTGCTTTATAACAAAGTGAATCAGTCATACATATACATCTGTTCCCACATCCCTTCCCTCCTGCGTCTCCCTCCCTCCCACCCTCCCCATCCCACCCCTCCAGGCGGTCACAAAGCACCGAGCCGATCTCCCTGTGCTCTGCGGCTGCTTCCCACTATCTATCTACCTTACGTTTGGTAGTGTATATATGTCCATGCCTCTCTTTCGCTTTGTCACAGCTTACCCTTCCCCCTCCCCATATCCTCAAGTCCATTCTCAAGTAGGTCTGTGTTTTTATTCCTGTTTTACCCCTAGGTTCTTCATGACATTTTTTTTTCTTAAATTCCATATATGTGTGTTAGCATACGGTATTTGTCTTTCTCTTTCTGACTTACTTCACTCTGTATGACAGACTCTAGGTCTATCCACCTCATTACAAATAGCTCAGTTTCGTTTCTTTTTATGGCTGAGTAATATTCCGTTGTATATATGTGCCACATCTTCTTTATCCATTCATCCGATGATGGACACTTAGGTTGTTTCCATCTCCGGGCTATTGTGAATAGAGCTGCTATGAACATTTTGGTACATGTCTCTTTTTGAATTATGGTTTTCTCAGGGTATATGCCTAGTAGTGGGATTGCTGGGTCATATGGTAGTTCTATTTTTAGTTTTTTAAGGAACCTCCATACTGTTCTCCATAGTGGCTGTACCAATTCACATTCCCACCAGCAGTGCAAGAGTGTTCCCTTTTGTCCCAGGGCTTTATTAACTCTGCCACTTTATCGTAAAGAATATGCACCTGCTTCATCAATGATAGTATGCTGAGGATGGATGAGCAAGAAGTAGCTAGAACACAAGGCAGAAATAGAGACACAGATGTAGAGAACAAACGTACACACGCCAAGGGGGGAAAACGAGGGGTGGAGGAGTGGGGAGCAAGGGGTGGTGGTGGTGAGATGAATTGGGAGATTGGGATTGACATATATACAGTAATATGTATAAAATAGATAAAAAGAACATGCTGTATAAAAAAAATTAAAAAAAAGAAAAGTAGCTAGAACAATGAGGCCTTAGTAAGATGTATTACAGAGAGTAGGGGATAAACCTGATGAACAATATGCCACACCCATACAATTTTTAGGGGTCCAGTGGTGAGGGACAGGCTGGTGCACAGTAAAAAATTGCTACGTACACCTCCTGCCATGAGGAAGGCAGCACGACGCCCGGTGAGCCTCCTGGGTTCTGGAGGCAGCGTATTTCATACCTTAGGATAATGTTCTGGGCCATATACCAGATGATGCTAAGGCTACCTGTTCTGCATGGGACCCAGAGCAGGAAGGAGCTCTGCAGTGGGTCTGGGTTGCAGGGGAAGCAGCCCTGCTTTCTGAGCCATAGGATAGGTGCTATTGTACTGGAGATCACAGTGGTGGAGAAAGGTGTTTTGTGGAGTGTGTGGCAAGCAGCAGTAAGAGAACCACAATGCAGCCACCTAAGGTTCTAGAGAAAGGCCATGCCCTCTGCATTTAGGGACTTAGACACCTCCTGGGCCAGCATGGACTCCAACTTATCTATCAAAGCTACCACAGTTACCACCACTGCAAAATGTCAAACCTATCAGCGGCAGAAAAGAATGCTGGGCCTCTGATAGGGCATCGCTGCTATATGAGGCAGGTTGGAGCAGTCAGCCTAGAGAGGCCGGTGGTCCGTTCTCAGTGGAATAGTTTTGCCTTTTCTTTTTGTAGGTCCTCATCCAGCATCAGCACCTGAAGGCTTTGATTCACTGGCAGGAGAAACCACATAACATTGTGTCAGCTCAGGGGACCATCTTTAAAGCTAAGAAGGTGCAGGAATAGGCCTGTGACCATGAGATCCACTAGTATCACACTCTACGTCACCCAGAAACTTCCTGCCCGAGGATATGTTGCAGTGGTTGCTGCAGACTCAAGCAGCAGCTTAGAGGCAGTACTCTGCCAGGATTTGACCTCATCCTTCAAGTCACCGATACGCAATCAATCAAAGATACTTCTATTCCATTGTGTTCCCAATAGAGAATCCATGTGTGTGTGTGAGGTGGGGTGGTAGTTAAACAGTGTATTTGTCTTCTTGGGCTGCCATAACAAAATACTACAGACTGAGTAGCTTAAACAACAGAAAATTATTTTCTCGCAGTTGTGGAGCCTAGAAGTCCAAGGTCAAGGTATTGGCAGGTTTGGTTTCTCCTAAGGCCTTTCTCTTTGGTTTGCAGATGGCCACTTTTTCACTGTGACCTCACATGGCATTTTCTCTGTGTACACATACGCCTAATGCCTCTTCCCCTTCTTATAAGGACACCAGTCATACTGGATTGAGGCCTATCCATATGACCTCATTTAACCTTGGTTACTTCTTTAGAGGCCCTATCTCCAAATACAGTCACATTCTAAGGTATTTGGGGTTAGGACTTCAACACGTGAATTTTGAGAGGACAGAATTCAGTCTATAATTAATACTGTGCCCCCCAAATTCATGTCTACCCAGAACCTCAGAATATGACCTTTTATGGAAATAGGACATTGGTAGATGTAATGAGTTAATTTAAGATGAGGTCATGCTGGGTTTAGGGTAGGCCCTAAACTGAAGACTGGTGTCCTTATAAGACAGCAGAGGACACACACAGACACACAAGGAAGAAGGCCGTGTGAAGACCGAGGCAGAGATTGGGGTGATACAGCTGCAAGCTAAGGAATGCCGAGGATTGCTGGCAACCACCAGAAGCTAGGAGAGAAACTTAGGACAGATTCTCCCTGAGAGGCTCCAGAAGGAACATTTCTGGAACTCTTCCAACACATGATTTTAGGCTTCTGGCCTCCTGAACTGTGAGAGGGTACATTTCTGTTGTTTTAAGCCACCAAGTTTGTGGTAATTTGTTACGACAGCCCTAGGTAAACACCATGGGAACTAAACATGCAAGCAGGAGTTGTCATCTCTCCCAGATTCACTGGGGAACATCTTGCTTCCCATCTCTGCAACTGACTCTGGGATCTGCTGATTACAATTCTATGTCCTCAAGGGTGACACCTTTCTTCAGGGTACCCAATATAAACACTCCATTGAACTATAAACTATGCCTGCCAACTTGGCTTTTTATGTCCAGGGACCAACAGGCAAGAAGATAAATCACCATCTTGGTATAGATAAGTCTCTTCATCTGGAGGAGGTATGGCTGCTTTTATATGATGGGAACAGAGAGGAATTTGGGTGGAAACCAGGGGATTCACTTGAATTTTCTGGGTGTTCCTTGGCCCACTTGTGATTGTAAATAGACATGGCCAAACGCCCCAGCCCATGAAGGGTATGGCGACTAGATCCCTGGAGGATCATGGTCTGGGTCGTGCCACCAGGTAAGCCACTGAAACCAGAGGAAGTAGCAGTCAGTCTGCTTCTGGGTTGGCCTCAGCTGCAGAGCTGCCTCAGCTGGATCAAGCCCTTCCCGGGGCACAGCATAAATCTGGTGACTGAGCGACTGATTTGGCTATTTTGGCTCAATATGCTTCAACCATGACAAGTAGCTATTAAGTTAATATCCCTATACAAAATCTAGTAGCTGACACTTAACAACGTGGGGTAAATATAATTTCCTCATCTGCGTTTTGGTCATGGGTTGGCAAGTTCTTTGCTGGAATATTGTATTGATGTGTGTGAGGGTGACTTTTATTTATTTATTTATTTAAAACATCTTTATTGGAGTATAATTGCTTTACAATGGTGTGTTAGTTTCTTCTTTATAACAAAGTGAATCAGTTATACATATACATATGTTCCCATATCTCTTCCCTCTTGCGTCTCCTTCCCTCCCACCCTCCCTATCCCACCCCTCTAGGTGGTCACAAAGCACTGAGCCGATCTCCCTGTGTTATGTGGCTGCTTCCCACTAGCTATCTATTTTACGTTTGGTAGTGTATATATGTCCATCCCTCTCTCTCACTTTGTCATAGCTTACCCTTCCCCCTCTCCATATCCTCAAGTCCCCTACAAGCTTCTGCTCATGCAGAATGTATTAGTCCATTTCAGGAAGTGGATAGACCATATAGCATGCACCCCTGTGCTTTACAGAATGACCCCGGCAACTTATTTGACTAATGGCAACAATTCAAAGGATGCAGCTTAATATATTCTTAATCATATTTTGTGGAATCAGACATAGATAGTACGATGATAAGTCAGACATATTGAAGCGTTCTTAATAATGAATCAGTTAAAACACAACATATATAAAGGCCAGAGGGTTTCTGATAAAGAATCTTTGTTAGGAAGGCAAAAGAATTTGCTAAGAGCAATTTGCTAAAATTTCCCAAACTACATTGAGAGGCTTAGGTGCAAGCCTATCCAGACTCTCAGCTCTTTCTCCTCCTCTCAGGGCATCTGCTGGGCTCCGCCTTCCCTGTGTGGCAACTTGCAAAATCTCTTAAGGAAGTAAGTTGGCGCAACTGTAAGTTTCATCTTGTTAGTTTCTCATCTCTTAGGGATCATTTTTGCCTTCATTACCTGATGTCCTGTGTGTTGAAAATGGTTATTTCATATATTTTGTCCCTTTTTGTTCCAAATGGGAGAGTAAATCTGGTCCCTGCTACTCCAATATGGCTGAAGTGCAGTCATAATCAACATATATTTTACTACATAGAAACTAGTTCTGCAGAGCTGACTCTTCTTTGACCTATTTTTCCATCCACATTTATAAGGATTCTGTTAGGATTTTTAATCCATCAAAGAATAAAGGGATGAGAAAAATCTCCTTGCAGTACTGTGCATATCTACTCCTAACTTTGTTAACTTAGTTGTATTAGTAATCTCGTCTTAAAAAAAATCTTGTCGGGGCTTCCCTGGTGGTGCAGTTGTTGGGAGTCTGCCTGCTAATGCAGGGGACACGGGTTCGAGCCCTGGTCTGGGAGGATCCCACATGCCGCGGAGCAACTGAGCCCGTGAGCCACAACTACTGAGCCTGCGCATCTGGAGCCTGTGCTCTGCAACAAGAAAGGCCGCGATAGTGAGAGGCCCGCGCACCGCGATGAAGAGTGGCCCCCGCTTGCCACAACTAGAGGAAGCCCTCGCACAGAAACGAAGACCCAACACAGCCCCCCCAAAAAAAAAAAAAATCTTGTCAGTGGTTTTCTATCAGTAAAATAAGAAAAATTCTTACTACCAACATTATATTTAGGAGATATAAGTTTTAAAATTTATATTTATTGAAGGTTTAACATAAGTATGTGTTTTTACTTGTCATGGCAACCAGTGATTGTAATTTTTATTAAAAAAAAATTTTTAAGTTACATTTTTATATTCACAGAAAAAAAGTCCTAAGGCTAACTTGGTGAGAATTCTGTAGTTTTGATGAATCCCTGGGGGGACATTTTGTCATTAATTTCTATACCCTGAAAAGTTAGGCATCTATGTCTCCATGGTGATGGAGAGGAAGGGATAAATAGAAGAGCAATGCTCTGCAGATCCGTGGCAGATTTACAAAGTTAGAAAGAACCCTAAGTGTCATCTAGTTTAGTTTCCCACCCTACCACCCTATTCTGGAGTCTTCTGAAGATTGCTAAGTTTACCCCAACTATTTCAATACTGTGCTTTTTTCTTTTTTTTTAATTTAAGAACTGCATAGAGTTGCATCTATGGCTTAACAGGAAATCAATATTATCATACAGAATAAAGTTTGTTAACTTATGTACCTGAGGTTTAAATAGACAGGATCATGGACTGACTCTTGCATAGAGTTTTGGCAACATTAAAAATCTATCTTTGTGCAGTAGGCAGAATAATGGCTTCCCGAAGAGGTCCACATCTTAATCCCAGGAAACTGTGAATATGTTATGTTACATTGCAAAGAGGAATTAAAATAACAGATGGAGTTAAGTTTGCTAATCCGCTGATTTTAAAACAGGGAGATTATTTTCGATGACTTGGATGGGCCTAATGTAATCACAAAGATTCTTAAACTTGAGGAGGGGGCCAAAGAAAAGGTCACAGTGATATAATGGGTATACAACAGGTCTCCCTTGATGGCTTTGAGGAAGGAGACCACAAGCCAAGGAATGGGAAGCCTCTAGAAATGGAAAAGGAAGGGAATTGGATTCTCCCCTGGAGCCTTCAGAAAGGAATGCAGCTGCACTAGCATCTTCAGTTTAGTCCAGTGAGACCTGTGTCAGACACCTAACCTACAGGACTGAAAGATAATATATGCGCATTATTTTAAGCTACTAAATTTGTGGTAATTTGTTACGATAGCCATAGGAAACAAACAGACTTACTTATTTCTAAAACCTTAAATGAAAGTGTTAATGCTTTGGCCTGTTAACACTTTGTTACTGTTTCTGTAACTGTAGAATCAAATGTTTTCACGTAGAATGATTAGTCTTTCCAAACAAAATTTAAGTGCTCTCAGTTTACTGTGAAGTTTACTGTGAAGATTATTAGGTAAATCACAAGTGAGGTGCAGAAATTTATAGTGATGCAATTCCCCAAAAAGAGAAAGTAAAGGGTAGAAAACATATTCCACAATATCAGCACATTGTCTGGTAGTGTTTACATTAATGAAGAAATCTAAAACTGACTCATGAAACTATACTCTTTGGGATACTGCAAAGGCTGCAGTATCACCAGGCTGCAATGAAAACCAAAGATGCTAAATTATTGATACTGGCAGTCATCATGGCTGTCATATTTGGTCTCTGGAGTTCTTTATTCAGTACTGCCTATGAGGTTTTTGTAGGCCAATGAGGACTAAATCATTAATGAAATTTCAAAACAAACTCATTCTAAACATTGGAGAAGCAAGGTTTCATTACAGTACAACTTCCCTGGGCTAGATGTATGTTGAAAATTCCACACTGGAGTTAATATAAGAAAATGTACAGAGAGAAAAGAAGTGGTCTGTGACTGAATTTCATATCTGAGACCTTGCACAGCCCTGAGAATGTAACTGTGGACTCGCACGAGTCCATGGGATGAACCAGTTATGAGGGCATAGCTACTTTTGTCCAAAATCTATGAGCTAAACACAGGTATAAAGTTCAGAGTACAAATAGCAGTAGACTCTCTAAATAGCTCATGCAACTGTGAAGCAAAAAAATTGTTTACATGGTTAATTCCAGGAAATGACTGTATAGGAGAACCACAATTATAAATTGCAGGACTCACATACACACACACACACACACACACACACACTATTTTAAAGTTTGAGATTTACATGTTACCTGTGTAACATCTCTGTAAGCTTGTATATTCCTCATATTTTGTAGGTTTAGTACAAAGCATCCTTTATTTACTTGAATCTAATCCTAGATATCATTTTTCTTAGCTTCCAAAAGAAAAAAAAAACTGTTTAAAAAAAACAATGAAAGTAGGTTTCCCATAGTCTACATAGTTTTGACTTTTAAGTCTCTGGTGCCAACTACTGTCTAAGCCCATGAGTGTATAATATACCTGATGAGCTCATCAAATTATCTTCCTTTGCTAATGGTATCTCTATTTTTAAAAAGAAATATGCTGCCAGACAATCATGGGGAAAAAAGGAGTAGTGTCACTGAAGCTTTATTTGGCTGGTAACTCTTTTTGTTGGATAAAAGGAAAGTTTAAAGAAAATATTCTTCCTCTGAATTTCAGTCTGGAATGCCACCCAGGCCTCTCCACCCAGCTTTGAGCTTGAGTCTAAAGAAAACGTTTGATCTTCTTTGTCTTTCAACTTGACAAAATGTCCTTCTTTGAAATCCCTTTTTTGTTTCATGTGTGCTTGTCAATGTGTTTTAGAAATATAAAGCTCTTGGGGGTAAGGTACCAGTCTTTTTTGCTTAACCTTTGAACATTTCCTAAGCGTCTACTCCACCAGGTTTGCATTCCAAAAATATTGCTCATTAAAATCTTATTCATCCTATAGTTTGGAAACAATAGTAGGAGGTGTTGGATTTACCTTCTTCACTTAGAGTCTTTAAAAAATAAAAATTCTCAAAGGTAACATTTCATTCCATTCAATAAGTATTTCTTGAGGCCCTTCTGCATGGCAATAGTTAATGTTCAATGAAAGGTTAACTGACATAGGCAGTGTGATCAAGTTCTGTGGTTGATATTTAAAAAACTTAAAAGTGATTCATGGATTCAAAAAAAAATGTATGCTCTTATTGGGACAAGAAAACATAACTTGTTGCCCAAGGACATTACTTGGTCAAGTAACAAAAGAATACCAGATTCCAGCCCCATAACAGCTACCTTTCATTGGATGAAATAAATATGCAGAGAAAAGGGCAAAAGTTATACTTTATTATCAGGTGGGGCTTTTGCTTTAATCCTAAACAGAACCCTGTGAAAAACTCTTCCCTAAGTGCTACCAGCCGGAAATGCCCACTCCGTGTCTCTCTTTCATGAAAGTAGGGTGTGTACATGGGGCTGAAGAGGAGCCGAAATAGAGACCAAAAGATCACAATAGAGAACAGTACAAGAAAGAACCATAATTTATCAAAATGTGTCTCATGAGTCTACATAGAATAACAAGGATAGCCCAACCCTTTTTCTAAATGATCTTCTCTGACTCAGTGTTTGGCCTTGAGTAGGAGGCCTCTGCTGTGGCCTTAATTTTTGTCGAAATAAAATGGAAATAAGAATATTCTGATTTTAGATCAAACATCCATCAGCTTCTGCTGCGGCAGAAAGCCCGGTACTATTAGGAAGAATGGATTTGCTGCTAAGAGAGCCATTAATAAGTAACAATATAATCATATGTAGTTCAAATAAATGCATTTGCATAATTTTACACTATATCTCAAATAATAAGGCATTCAGTGATAAAATCAGATATTTATTCCCTCTGGCATTTGTCATTTACTCACTTTTCATTTTAAAAAGGCACTCCTTTTGGCTGGCTTTCAGAGGATTCCTGACTCCTCAGCACGTGGATGTCTTCTAATACCAGACTGCAGGACTGCCATGACCTTCATTTATATTTCAACCATGAGCTAAACCTAGAAATAGTCATGATAGCATCAATTGAGCTAAATACTGCTAAATTATCAAACTATGCCATAGAGACACTCTTTTAAGGATAACTAAAGAGAGTATTGCTCTTAACAGTTACAGAAAAATAAGAAAGAGCAACATGACTGTGGCAGAGAGTGAGAAGGACCTGCCACCCACAAGAAAAGGAAGACCTGCATCCCCACAGGGCTCCCTGGTCCAGTTGGAGGGCTGCTGGGTGAACCTTGAAGAAGTGACTGATGGAGCTGCAGCCACCCATGCAGCTTTTGGTAGAAGGGGGGCAAATAATCGAAAGAGGATTTTGGTCTGTAATGTCACCCCCTCATCCATTCTTCTTAATGCCAATCTGGCTTTGACCCAAACCCCACCAGCCATTTTCCAGAGACTGTTGTCATGGAGTGTACCAGGGACCTCCATGCCCTACATCCAGGGATCACCTCCCTGTTATCTTACTTAGACTTTCCTCAGGGTTTTACACAGATGGTTGCTATCTTTCCCTTCAAACATTTTTCCTTTGGTTTCCACTGTTATCACGCCCTTCCAGTTTTCCTCTTACCGTACTGACCCTTCCTTCTCTCCCTTGCTGGTCTCACCTTCTTTCTCCGCTTTAAATGCTGTATCTAAATGTTGTAACTAAACATGTAACCATACACATTCTACCTACATAATCTCATCCAGTCCCAAGGCTTTAATTTTATCTTCTGAATATAAGGTGACTTCAAACACAAAGTGTTTTTCAGTTTTCCCAGTGAGAAGATCAAGAGAAAAGTGTTTAAAATTGTATTTTAACAGTTGAAATATATACACTTTTAGGGATCTAGAGACACTAGCTAAATATATGCTTACTTGTTAATTTGATTGCACATATTAACAATCACATATTATATAAAATAATATATTATTGTAGGGATTTTACTTTTTCCGTTCTTACATTCCATGAAATAAATACATGCAGAATCTTCACTGTGGCCTTGGGCATCAGTCTCTGTCATCATTGGAGCCACTTTCAAGTCATTAAGACAGTTTTCCAGAATATGTTCATCTTCACTTCCATTTAAGTGTTTAAGATTTAGCCCTTTTGGAATTTTTAAAGTATATAATTAAAAATATTTTAAGATAATTTTTAAAGCATATACCCCATTTACAGTTATTACAAAATATTGTCTATATTTCCTGTGTTTTACAATAAATCCCTGAGCCTATGTTACACCCAGTAGTTGTACCCCTCACTCCCTCACCCCTATATTGCCCTCCCACCAACCCTGGTAACCACCAGTTTTTTGTCTATATCTGTGAGTCTGCTTTTTTTGTTTGTTTGTTTTATTCACTAGTTTGTTGTATTTTGGCCCTTTTGGAATTTTGTATGATATTGTCATTGGACATTTTATCCCATTAGGGATATTTGTACAACATTTTTTGTGCAACATTAGGACAACCATTTTTTCATTTGTCCTGTAGATGCATTTGTGATCTCCACAAAGTAATCACTATCTTTCTTTAAATAATTTCAATAGATTTGCTTATAAGGACACCTAACACTTAAAATTGTGTGGTCATACCTTCCATGATAGTTAAATCTATGTTTTATTTAGTTGCCTCCATTTTATGAAAGGTGGCTTCCATCAGCATCTAAAACTAGAATTAACTATAAACTATTATATATAGAGTGGATTAACAACAAGGTCCTATTGTATAGCAAAGGGAACTATATTCAATATCATGTAATAAGCCATAATGTAAAAGAATATGAAAAAATATATATTCATATATATACTATATATGAATCACTTTGCTGTACATCAGAAACTAACACAACATTGTAAATCAACTATACTTCAGTAAAATAAATTTAAAAAAGAACAACTTAATTGAAGTCCTCTGTGCCTGAGTTTTCCCTAAATATTACTTTGATTTTCAAATAGGGTTATCTGCTAATCTGAACTTTTGGTGCCCTTGAGATTTGTTTGTTGTCTTTTGCACAGAAATAGAGTTGATTTCTGGTTTTAAAATGTAATAATATATTGAGTTATCATATTATAATGCCTTTTGTTCCTTAGAGGTTATAAATCTCTACATTCTATTTATAAATATAGCAAATGTTAACAATATGTTTAAAAGGGCTTTTGAAAAATGTTTGATTCTGTTTATAAGCTTAGTTAATAAAACATCTTCAAATATTTTAAACTACATTTATAAATTTAACCTATTTGATTTCATTTTGAACTACTTCAATTACCTGGCTTTAAAGGATAAACAGTCCCAAATACTAAAAAAAATTGTATAAATCTAACAAAATAAACATATATATAGTGAAACTCAAGTTATTGTAAATGTTTCAATACTATAATGTAGTAAGATGTAAACCCCAAATCCTAAAGCATAAATTACTCAGATACGGATTTTAAGTTGTCACTTAAATAGGCCAAATTCTCTTAATCATTACAATGACATATATCACCAAATATGCACAGATTACTTCTCTTTAAAAATTATTTTTATTTAAAAAAACTTTTATTGAAGTATAGTTGATTTACAGTGTTGTGCACAGATTCCTTCTTAACACAAAATTATTGATAGCTACATTCTGGTCTTGATTTTCTAATCTTCTTAAAATTAGTTTTAGATATTACTGGGATTGAAAAATCATGTTTATTTAGAAAGACAGCTACTGAGGTTATTTAATACACATTCTTACCTGGGTTTGTAAACTGGCTGGAACCAATTTGTTATTTTTGGTAAACGTTTACTGTCACTTATAGCTAATAAATAAGTGAAAGTTAGCTCCTCTTCACAACTAGGAAATTATGCAGACAAGTGTCAGCCTAGATTCTGCCTGCCACACCAATGCCTTTTAGTGAGCAATCACTGAGTCACTTCACAGTAATGTAACCTGTTCTGTAAGTCTACTGAAGTCACAACTCTCTGTTCTTTTTGGTGATAAACAGCCTCTTATATGAAAGACTTGCCGAAGGCAAATTCAGAAATATTCTTGCGTCAGGATTTGGCTGATCATCTATTGGAGACAGGCAACCAAGAATCTTCAGAACCAGCAGCTGGACGTGAGATCATTTAGGGATCCAGCCTCGGGTGCTGTACCTAAATGTGTAGTTTACAGGGCTCTAGATTTTTTTTGATTCATCCAAATGTGGGGGAATGTCTCTATAATATTCTAAACAATATCTTAAACGACACTGAACATTATTAACTTTTGTCAGTGAGAAGCCATGTGTCATGCAAATTATCAAAGCCCCAGCTTTGCATAGTTGACATGCATTTATTAGCCACACAAAGAATGTGAACTTCCCAATCAAATGTTAGCTATCTATACCTGAAATGCAAATTCCTGCTTTCGGAAACTGGCCTTCTTTAGATGTAGACTGGAACAAACTGACATAAAATTATACCATTGCTTATATTCAACAATTTTAAATAAATTACAAATATAAACACACTGGTGAAAGATGCATACTCATTAAGGAAGAGAATTAACATCCTAGTTAATTAAGTTTACATACAACCAGAGAATCCAGGCATGAAACACACTGGATTCCTGTCAGTCACTATGGTGGAATACATAGAACTTTATTTATAGTTGCTATGATTCTATAAATCAAAATAGACACATAGACTTCTTATTTGGATTCATAGTATATATACTGCCTAACTCTTTATTGTACCCATAGAAATTAGCATGTCCTACTGAGACTGGTCACTTGTCTGGATTTTTCATTTCTTTGGCTTTTGGGGATCATAAGGAATAGAAATACCTTTTCTCTTGAATTCTAAAAATCTTTGAATTTGATTTAATCCTTTGTTCTTATATATAGTCTCAGAATTCTCAAACTCTCTTTTGGCTATGTCTAGTAATTGAATTCTACATATTTCTCATGGCTTTGTCTGACTTCCGATAACAACTCATAAGATCAGTCTACTGATATAATTGTTATTATGCCCCATCCTGTGAGACATTCAAGTACAGGAGCTCCTTTTCTGAACGATCATTTTTTTGGAAGAAAACAAACCATGTTATATTTAGGTATATTGTGGTACATACCAATAACCTCCCATCTATGTCTAACCTAATCACTTTACTGAATTCTAGAGTTGTATTTCCAACCAGGTACTAGACATTTCCACTTAAATGATAATAAATATCTCAAGCGATCACGGACAAAATCAAATCATTGAATTTTGCACCCCACCTCTTCAATCTCTCCGTCTCTGTGTCTTTCGTATGTCAGTACAAAAGCACCAACATTCATCCATATGCTCAGACCTAAAATTTACGAGTTATTCCTGATTCCTCTTTTTCACTTTTCCATTTCTCCCTCCCCACCCCCACCCCCATCATCAAGTTCTGTTTCCTCCACCTATAAGACAGATCCGAAATCACCCTTATCCAAGTCACCATCATGTCTCAACAGGGTGATCTCAATATCTGGTAACTGGTCTTGTCTCTCTATCATCCATTCTTTTTTTTTTTTTTAATAAATTTATTTATTTTTGGCTGTGTTGGGTCTTCGTTGCTGCGCACAGGCTTTCTCTAGTTGCGGCAAGCGGGGGCTACTCTTCTTTGAGGTGTGAGGGCTTCTTCTTGTGGTGGCTTCTCTTGTTGTGGAGCACGGGCTCTAGGCGCGCAGGCTTCAGTAGTTGTGGCTCGCGGACTCTAGAGTGCAGGCTCAGTAGTTGTGGCACACGGGCTTAGTTGCTCCATGGCCTGTGGGATCTTCCCGGACCAGGGCTCGGACCCGTGTCCCCTGAATTGGCAGGCGGATTCTTAACCACTGTGCCACCAGGGAAGCCCTATCATCCATTCTTAATGCAGTGATTTTATTAAAATTGAAATTAGATCTTTCTCCTCTGCCCTAAATTCTCTAAAATTTTCTTACCACCCTTAGAATAAAAGCCAAACTCCTCACTTTGTCTTACAAGATAGGACCTTTGCAGAGTCTTTGACCTCATCTCCTAGCCTTTTCCTTACCCGCTAGACACCAGACAAAGAGCTTCTATTTTCCTTAAACTCTCTGAACTTATTTCTGCCACAGGGCCTTTGCCCCAACCCCTCTGAACAGAAATCCGTCTCCTCTTATTGTAGGAACATTGACTCTTTTTGGATAATTAGAATTTTGTTGTAAATTTTACTTCCATAGATAAATACCTCCTGCCCACCTAATCTAAAGTAGCCCTTAGTCACTCTCTGTCATTTTCCACTATTTTAATTCTGTCTACTGCACTTATCAAGACTTACATTAAAAAAAATTTAATTTATTTTTTTACAGTAGGTCTTTGTGAGTTATCTATTTTAAATGTAGCAGTGTGTACATGTCAGTCCCAAACTCCCAATATATCCCTCCCCCCATCCTTCCCCCTTGGTAATCATAAGTTCATTCTCTAAGTCTGTGAGTCTGTTTCTGTTTTGTAAATAAGTTCATTTGTATCTTTTTTTTTTTTGGTTCCACATATAAGCGATATCATATATTTGTCTTTCTCTGTCTGACTTACTTCACTTTGCATGATAATCTCCAGGTCCATGTTCACCAATTTTCTTCTCCAATAATATATGCAGATCATGTTTATTTTGTTCATTACTATATTGCCAGGGCACATGGGATTTGATAGGCACTCAGTCTATATTTTTAAAAGAATAAACATTCAGAATATAATCTATATCTCAGAATGTCTTTTGACAATCCCCCTCTGCATATCCCATAGGCACCACATTATTTAACTCCATAATTGCCCTTTCTCCTGTAGCCCCTGAATCACCTGTCAATGTGACTTTTTTTGATACCCTTATGGGTGGCTTAGGGGCCCAGAAAAGATGAGAGCTACATCTTCTTTAATATTTTATTTTTAGTCTAACCTAAAAATTTATTATTATTATATTTATTAATTGGCAATTTTAATCACTTATGTTTGTTTTAACCATTTACTTCCTTTTCTCTAAACATTCTAAACTACATTTAAATATCGATATTAGATTTTGTTTAAAAGTATTTCATCTGAGTCACTAACAAATAAAAATAAAACCTTTCCAAGTGCTTAATCAATAATCAATTCTTATAAATCTAGTAAACTAAATTTATTTGTTTAATTTGTTTATTTAAAAAATGATTTTATTGGAGTATAGTTGCCTTATAATGTTAGTTTCTACTGTAAAGTGAATCAGCTATACGTATACATATATCCCCTCTTGTTTGGCTTTCCTTCCCATTTAAGTCACCACAGAGCATTGAGTAGAGTTCCCTGTGCTATACAGTACGTTCTCATTAGTTATCTGTTTTATACATCATATCAATAGTGTATATATGTCAATCCCAATTTCCAAATTAATCCCACCCCCCCTTTCCCCCTTGGTATCCATACATTTGTTCTCTACGTCTGTGTCTCTATTTCTGCTTTGCAAGTAAAATCATCTATACCGTTTTTCTAGATTCCACATATATGCGTTAATATACAATATTTGTTAGTAAATTAAATTTATACCTATGCCTAATCTTACATTCTCTGAAATGTTCTAATATTGTTTATGAACTAGTAGAATTGCAATTTAAGACCCCAAGTCTAAGTCAACTATCATTTAGACATTTTAGATTAGAATTATAAAATTAATCCAATAAGAAAAATTCTCTTAAACCTCAAATATCTAATATGTGCAGATTTTTTCCTTGCCACTATATATATATATATATATATATATATATATATATATATATATATATATATATATATATATATTTTTTTTAAAAACATCCTTGCTTTCTTTTTAAAATTTTATTTATTTATTTATTTATTTTTTGGGCTGTGTTGGGTCTTCATTTCTGTGTGTGGGCTTTCTCTAGTTGTGGCGAGCAGGGGCCACTCACTGTCGCGGCCTCTCTTGTTGCAGAGCACAAGCTCCAGATGCGCAGGCTCAGTAGTTGTGGCTCACAGGCCTAGTTGCTCCGCAGCATGTGGGATCTTCCCAGACCAGGGCTCGAACCCGTGTCCCCTGCATTGGCAGGCAGATTCTCAACCACTGCGGCACCAGGGAAGCCCCAAAATATATTTTTATAGATTTTATTTACTTAATAATTTTGATACTTAATGCAACTCTTCCTGGGGTTGAGAATGTAATCATGTCATCTCATACAATTTTGAGGTTACCACCCCAAGCGATTTGCAGGGTTGGCTTCTCAGCTGACTGAGGTTCCATAGCCATGAGCAGTTTGGGCTGAAAGTGAGGTCTTACCCTGCAAATATGCAAGGTGAACTTTTTGTTTTTATGCCACCACCTGTCTGCCCAAGCTTTCGAACTGTGATGTAAATGCAGATGGAGTGGACTTGAAGTCTGTTCACTGGATTCCAGTTACACAGTCCCTAGTTCTCACATCGGGTGAATCTGCAAAGCCCTCACAAGATTTGCAGCTCATTTTCTTCTCTGCGTGAATTGGACTTTTTCTTTCTTTGCCTTCTAAGGTATTTAATTGTCATCTGATTGGGTTCTGCATATCATTTAAAATATTTTTCTCACTCTCTTTTTACAATTTCAAGATCATGTTAATGACATCACCCCAAGGTTAAAACCTGAAAACATCAGTACATCTGCCTTTTTCATCAACCTTCCCCATATCAAAATTGTCACCTCTCTTGATTCTATCATTGATCTCAAATTCATTCCATCCTTCTCATTCTCACTGCCATTGCCTTAGTTTTGTGATTTTTTTTTTCTCACTTGGACTCTTGTTCTTCTCCACAACTATCCAGCCTTCTTGGTATTGCACACATTTGTCAAAGTGATTTTTCTTAAATGCAAGTCTGCTTATATCATTTTGTTTAAATCTTTTCATGGAGATGATCATACTAAATGAAGTAAGTCAGACAGAGAAAGACAAATGTCATATGATATCACTTATATGCAGAATCTAAAAAAACCCAATACAAATGAACTTATTTACAAAACAGAAACAGACTCACAGACTTAGAGAATGAACTTATTCTTACCAGGGGTGAATGGTGGGGGGAGGGATAGATTGGGAGTTCGGGATTGACATGTACACACTGCTATATTTAAAATAGATGACCAAAAAGGACCTACTGTAAAAAAATAAATAAAAATAAAATCTTTTCATGGTTGTAGGTAACCTCCAGGATTAAGTTTAAACTTCTTAACATGGCATTCTCATCCATTCATTCTCCCTCCATCCTCTATCCACCAAACAAATAGTTCCTACTCACAGCTGGGCATTCCATTATCTCTCTCCTATTTCTATCTGTAAAACCTTATTTATCTTTAAGTTTTTCCACTCCCCTATTTTCTCCATCACCCCCTCTACAAATGACCTGTGACCTACGAATGATCTATGTACATTCCTCAAAATTTCTATGACTCTCATATCTTGTTAGTTTTGCTTCTGTCTGGAATTCCTTTCCTTCCTCAGCCACTGGACTACCTTGAACTCATTTCTCAAAGTTTAACTCAAGCACCGTTTTCTCTAAGCTGTCTTCTGTGACCTGACTCCTCATTTGGGATTAATTACAACTTTTCTATGCTCATATACACCCTTATGAATTTATATATTTTAGCATTAATTATAGTGTTGTAATTCATGATTTTGTTGTCCATCTCTTCAAATTAGTTGAGTTTTTATCCCTATATCTCCAGTGCATGGAACAAAGTAGGCATTCTAAAATTTATTTTTACTAGGTGAGTTAATAAATACATAACTAAATGACTGAATGAAAGATGGCCATCTTTCAGATTGAATGTGTTTGGTCACCAAGCCACCCTTAGGGATTATCTTTACAGCTTGATAGTTCGAAAAGTTCATCTTCATCTTCAGCCAAGGTGTTGGGTTGAGTCTAAATCTCTCATTTGAACCATCAATATGTAGTCTGCAAAATCCTTAGGGAAACCTTGTATTTAACACAAAGACTAAACCTGGGAGACTACTTTCTTCTTTATCATTCATATCTGTTCAGAAGGCCTCTTTATATAAAAAATTTTTTTTCTTTTAAAATAAAACCTAGATTCAGAAAGCCACACAAATCAAATATGTAGATTAATTATTATAAACCAAGCAACCCTGTCAAGAAGTAGAATTTTTCTAGTTATGCCAGAAAACACTTCCATGTATCCCAGCCTCATCATGACTTGCTCCCACCCTTAAAAGTAGGTCATCACTTTTAGGTAATCACTTCTGTTTTAAAAAGTAATTATATTATCCCAAAATGTATACCTAGGCATTATATTTTAGTTTTGATGATTAAGAAAAACTTAGATATATCTCTTAAATGCCTTTTAATCTATAGACTCCTCTTCTATCCTTTGCATTTGCTGGTAACTTCTCTGTTGAAGAATTCAGGTCATGTGACATGTAGAGTTTACACAGTCTGAATTTTTCTGATTTTCTACTTCGGGTGAGGCTCCATTTATTTTTGTGTCCTCGATAATTCCTGAAATTGGCACCTGGATACAAAGGCTTGATCAGACTCATGTTTGATCTCTGTGGCAAGGCTGTAGGTGGCTTCACGTATTCTCACCAGGTAACACATGCCATCTGGTTGTCTCTCTTTTGGAGAAGTCAGCAGCCATTGCATATGGATATGTGGATACATAGCCTAGATCCATGAGTTCATTCAAAGCTGCAATTCTTTTTCTTTTATTTACTGTGATGCTTTCATAAAGAGGCAATTCCCTCCTCTACTATAGGCTATTTAGTGGTATGGTTCCTGTAAGAAATGCATAATAATACTTGATTCTTTCCTTTTATTTTCTAGTTTTCAAAACAAATAGTGGATTCCCTGGTGCCCTTTGAAACTCACCAATTATTATTTTTTCTTAGAATATCATTGTGAATTTTGGGATTTAAACATGTTATAGGTTTTAGCCTACTGTGTTATTCTTGTTGTAGCTCAAAGTAACCTATTTTTGGCCAGGGAGGACCTCTTCAACTTGGTTCCTGAGTCTTTTGGATATGATTCTAGTTTTCTTTGGTAGTTTTTTTTTTTGCTATGTGGAATGATAAGATGTTCCAGGCTTATTGAGTACACTTCCTGCCCTGCATGTAAAATACCCAGGTCTCCAAGAGACCTTCTTCTAATGAGAACTTATATTTGAAAACCACAACTTAGGTGCCAGGGATGATCATTGATACTGGAATGATCATTCTGGCTGAAGAGGCCTCTTTATTTTTTGAAAAGCCGAGTCCTAAGAGTACTCACTGTTTTAGCCCAAGTGTATAGGGTTAGAAAAATTGGGATCAACTATTTTCCTCTACCCTAAATTTTTTTAGTTAACTGAAAATTGGTAGAAAATTTTTATTTCATTTTTATCTACTTTTAAAATATGAATGCATTTAGTAACTCCATACCCTAGACATCTATCTTCATGGTCATTACCTACCTGTGCGGGTCAGAAGCTATCAAGATCAAAATGAATTTAATGAATAACATAGCCCAGGGTTATTTCAGAGGCTGTCTTAAAACTTGCAGAGTTGTGGTCCTGAGCAAATTATTTTCTGGAAGCCTCAAGGGCAATGTTTCCTCAGTAAGAACCTGATATAAATTTGAACTAAGCAAACACATACAGTGCAAAAGAGAGCAAGTGTTTGATTTATCACTGTGTGGATACAAACAAAAATGACAGAATTAATTCTTCCCACAATTATTTCATCATTCAAATGGTTTTTACAAAATAAATTGGGTTTAAAGAAATCAAATTTCTCATGTGAAAGAAATTTAACTTCTCATTTTTTACACAGCTGTTATGTCTTTGAAGCAAATATAAATACTGAGATGAGAATCATTTCCTTATTAATAGTCTGCATATTAACTGCAGCCATATTGATTTTCAATTAGATGTGTTTTGAATGAATACTAATAGCTATGAATTATTAGGTCCCTACTAAGTGCTGGGTATTTTATACAAGTTTTGTTTTGTTTTTTGTTTTGTTTTTCTGTTATCCTCACAGTAACCCTGAAATGTATGTAGTCATTTCTCCCATTTATAGATTAGAAAATGGAGGATGGTATATTTGAAGAAACAGCTAGTCACTTTGAATCTGAAACTTCCACTGAGGCATCTCTGATTTCCGAGTCCCTGTTTTTATCTATTTTTGTACACAGCTGGCCAGGCTTGGACTACACAGACAGAAAAGAAATTGCATCTCCATTTATGAGCAGACCATGAATGGTCTTTGTAGATAATTTGTTATTAATGTCTCTTCTACTTCCCCAGTACTATTGTTGGGAATGTGTTATGATGTGATTTCTTTTGTGTTGTGATTCCCACTGTTTCATCTGTGTGGAACTCATAGGATTTAAACTCTGTTAAGCAGTTCAAAAAGGAGTCACAGTAGCCAGTGTGAACTTCCATATTAGTTGTTTTGAAACCTGGGGTATAGACAGCAGGTGTCTTAGAGTGATAAACTAAGAGTGTTCCTTTAAATAAGGAATCTGCCAACATCTGCAAAAGACTTCATTGAAACAAAAGGAGCCAAGACCTCCTGGGGGATAACCACCGGTACACCCTGCTGGCGGTCGCCTTAAGATGAGACCAATGTTCCAAGCTACTTAAGGGCTCTTCGCTGGAGGACCGACTCTGTGCTGCTGAGAGCCCTTCCCGATGATGGGCCCAGGCTCTGTAGGAGCAGAAGGCGACTTCCTACTCACACCTGTTGGGAGACCCATTCGCCAGCCCAGAGACCACTGCTCCTGCTGAGATGCATCCATCCCGGACTTTTCTTGGAGTGGTTCATTACTCCTTTTCCTATGTTCCCTACTCAAATTAACCAGCGCTGTGTGCTGATTATGAGCAATAAACCAGTGATTCGTGAATTGGACGTTGGCTGTTTTGTCCATTTCCAATCCCGTGATTCTTACGGGGCCTTACCACTGTGCTCGGCGACAAAGGGAGCGAAAAATGGTTGTAACATTTCAACGAATTATGAGAGGCATCCATCTTAATACCGATTAAGTGGCTAATTAAGTGGCTAATCACTTCAAATTTAAAACAGTTAACCAACATAATCAGGTAGACAACTGTTTATCTACTAATTACTGGGCATTGTGGGAGATACGAAATGAAAAAGGCATGATGCTCATTCTTTTAAAATATTATTACCTAATGAAGAGGTAGATACGTATGTAAATAATTTAAGGGTGTTTCCTTGCTGTTAGATACTTCAGGTACTTATTTGGAAATGATGGGGGGCCTGTGAAGGATCTTGACAGAAGAGTCTTAGGTAATTTGAGGCTGGGATAGGAGTGTGAATGAAGGAGCAACATTGGAAGGAATGAGCCTTTCAGAGAGGGAAAGCTCAGAGAGGTGCCCTGGCTTTAAAGTGGTGCCAAGGAGGAAAATTGTCACAATCATCGATGTAGGAGCGTGCACTCTCTCCCTTCCTTGTCTCTACTCCTCCAATTTTGGGCTCTTTTCTTCCATTCCCCTCTAGCAGATAAGCTTGCCCCTACTCTAAAGAGAACAAGCAGTCTTAGATTTTAATGTGAAACGTACAAACCTACCTATATATGTACCCATCTGCTCCTCTCTTTTCTCATGGAAATAGAAAAGTTGTCTCTTCTAAGACTAATTCCTCTCCCTGCTTTAGATCCAATTCCCTCCCCTCTCCACCCCCAATCCCTACATAAATAAATCCCTTTTCTCTCTTTTTCTTTCAACCTCACTCTCAGGTGGATTCTTCCCATTGACTTCCAGCAGCCCAAGCCTTCCCTTACACGTTCCAAATAAAAATGAAAGCTTCACAGGACTCCTGATCCCCATCCAGCTCCACCCTATTTCCCTCTTCTCTGCTCTTCAGAACAAAATGACTGGAAATAGTTGTCTATAATTCTGTCTCAATGTCCTCATACTCAGCTCTCTCGTATCTGGCTTTCTCATGCATCCATCTCTCCATTGGAGATCACCCATGACTACATTCTTGCTAAGCCCTGTTGACGTTTTTCATTCCCATCTGTACTAGTCAACAAAGTTATTGAAAACTTGGACAACAGATACACCCCTTAACATCAGTAGCATAACATAATAAATGTTATGCTTTCTTAATCATGTAGTCTGATGCTGTACATCGGACTGGCCCCTTCCATCTTCTAGCTACACCACATGGAATATGTGACTGTTCTACTTATTCACTGCTGCAGAAGAAATGACTCAAAACTTTAGTGGCTTAAAACTCTACTCAGTACTCTATAATAACCTATATGGGAAAAGAATCTGAAAAAGAATAGATATATGTATATGTATAACTAACTCACTTTGCTGTACACCTGAAACTAACATTGTAAATCAAATATATTCTAATATAAAGTAAATTAAAAAAAAAAGTCAAAAGGATATAGTGGGAAGAGCTGAAGATAAACAAAACAAAACAAAAACTATGTCAATATTCATTTTGTTCTTGGGCCTGAAATTTGGAAAGAGATTTATAGATGCAGTTTTCCTCTGTTTCACTCAGCATCCGCTGCAGTAGCTACAAGGCTGAGGGCTGGACTCACACAAAGATGTGCTCCCTCACTCACCTGCAGGCTGATGCTGGGTACTGGCTGGGACCTCAGTGGGGCTGTTGCTGGAACCCCAACACATGGCGTCCCCACGTGGTTGCTTGGCTTCCACACAGCATGATGTGTTGGGCAGGCATGCCAAGAAAGTGCAAAGCAAAAGCTGGATCCTCTTTTCTGAGCTACTGCTAGAAGTCATGCAGCATCACTTCCACTGCACCCCTGTACAAGTAAGTCACTGAGACTAGCCACCACACCTTTTGCCTTGACTCCTTAGCAGCATTGATGCATTAACTCTGCTTCCATAGGGAACTTTCTCTTTCTTATTTTTTTATGACCCCACATCTCCTAGCTTTACTTCTATATTTTTGCTCTTAGGACAGCTCCCCAAATCCATGATATGGCTTGGCCCTCATACTTCTCCACTCTCGTCCTGTGCTATGTCCTCCTTCGATTTTTCTGTTCCAGCTACGTGGCTTGCTAGGCCATGTTCCTTTACACCCTGGGGCCTCCGCCCAGACTGTTTTCTTTTCCTGAAATGCTCTTTCCTTAACTCTTGTGTGTCCTCCTCAGCTACCTTTTCTTGACCTTCAAAATTAGTTCAAATCTACCTATTAAACTCTCTAATAAAACCGTATGTATCCTCCTTCAACACATTTATACCAGTTCTCAATCTTGATTATTTCTTATTTAGTGTCTATCTTCATCTCTACATATAAACTCAATAAAAGGGGTCTATCTGTTTTGCTTATCAAGTTATTTCTATTGTCTGACTAGCAGAGTGCCTGGCACATAATAAATATTTATTGAATAAATGAATGTATCGCTCAGCTTAGGAATCTTGGGTAGCAAGAAATATCTTTTATCAATAGTTCTCAAGTTTGGAAATGTGTGTGTGTGTGTGTGTGTGTGTGTGTGTGTGTGTGTGTGTGTCTTAGATCCTGATATTTACGATGTAGTGTCAGCTATGTTTACCATCCTGTAGTGAACAGAGCGGTCTCATGTAATAAAGAATTACCCCACACCACATACCAATAGTGCCCTTCTCTACTTTGAGAAATCATAAATCAATGGTTTAACTGACCTTCTTAGCTGACCCCTGTATTAGAAAGAGCACAGCCTCAAACTTGAAGAGATGAAGGGAAGGGCTATAGCACTGAGTCTTTCTACCCCATCTTCTCATTCTGTAGAAAGCCAATTTCCTGGGTCTCCACTTAAGAGTATGAAGATGGTAGGGAGTACTGGCTGCTTGACCTTGCAGGCTGTGAAGACCTGCGAATCTCCAACAAATAAGCCCTCCAGGCCTCTGAAATCTGATAGAGTTGCCTTTATATGCTGGCAAGGGGACAAGGTCACTGGCTCCAAGGGCCAGTGCTTCTTCACCTCTGAGTATAGCAAGGAGTGAGTAAAGAATATGTATCAGAGTAGCTCTTTTTTATTTGGTTAGAAGGATGGAGGTGGCTGAGCAGACAGGATAAAAAGATCAAAATGCTTATGGAGGAAACTGAAATCCATATTACTAAGCAAAAGAAGCTAGTCTGAGAAGGCTACATACTATATGATTCCAACCGTATGACATTCTGGAAAAGGCAAAACTATAGAGATAATAAAAAGGTCAGGGGTTGCCAACAGGGCTCAGGGGAGGGGAGAGATAAATAGGCAGAATACAGATGAGTTTTAGGACAGTGAAAATATTCCATATGCTCTGTATGATATTATAATGATGGATATGTCATTATATAACATGTTTATCTAAACCCACTGAATGTACAACATCAAGCATGAACCCTTAGGTAACCTATGGACTTTGCATGATTATAATGGGTCAGTGAAGTTTCATCCTTGGTAACAAACATACCATTCTAGTGAGTGTTGTTGATAATGGGGGAGGCTATGCAAGTGTGGGGGCAAGGAGCATATGGGAAATCTCTGTACCTTCCTCTCAGTTTTATTGTAAACCTAAAATTTATCTAAAATAAGAAGTTTAAAAAAATGTTATGGTGGGGACTTCCCTGGTGGTGCAGTGGTTAAGAAACTGCCTGCCAGTGCAGGGGACACAGGTTCGAGCCTTGGTCCGGGAAGATTCCACCTGCCGCGGAGCAACTAAGCCCATGCGCCACAACTACTGAGCCTGTGCTCTAGAGTCTGCGAGCCACAACTACTGAGCCCACGTGCCACAACTACTGAAGCCACATGCCTAGAGCCCGTGCTCCTCAACAAGAGAAGCCATCACAGTGAGAAGCCTGTGCACCACAACAAAGAGTAGCCCTCACTCACTGCAACTAGAGAAAGCCTGTGCACGGCAACAAAGATCCAATGCAGCCAAAAAAAAAAAAAAATGTTATGACATCATCAACTGTCGTGGTATGAAGTTAAGTACTGGCTGAGCTTTTTTCTTGCCCCTAGGAGTCAACTCTGAAGATACAAGATTACAATGGAGAGAATGACTATATTAGTTATCTATTGCTGCCTAACAAATTGTCCTCAAACTAGTGTCTTAAAACTATAAACATTTAGTATCTCTCAGTTTCTGTGAGTCAGGAATCCAGGAGTGGCTTCCAGGAGTGGCTCCCTCGTGTGGTTTTAACTGAGTGTTCCTCGTGAATTTGCAGTCAGATATCAGGTGGGGCAGCAGTCATCTGAAGGCTTGACTGGGACTGAAGGAGCTACATCAAAGGTGTCTCACTCATTTGGCTGGCAAGTCGTTGCTGTTGGTGAAAGGCCTCTGTTCTCTCCTACACGGGCCTCCCATAGGGTTCCTTGAGTGTCCTCTGTATTTCCCCTAGCATTCTAAGAGACCAAAGAAGAAGTGGACATTTTTGTATTCTGTGGTCACACAGAATACCTTGATTCAATGTGCGAGAAGCCTCTAAGAGTTTTATAGTATCTGGTCTTACATTTAGATCTTTAATCCATTTTGAGTTTATTTTTGTGTATGGTGTTAGAGAATGTTCTAATTTCATTTTTTACAAGTTGCTGTCCAATTTTCCCAGGTGAAATGGATAAAGAAGATGTGGTACAATGGAATATTGCTCAGCCATAAAAAAGAATGAAATAATGCCATTTGCAGTGACATGGTTGGACCTAGAGATTATCATACTGAGTGAAATAAGTCAGAGAAAAATAAATATCATATGATATCACTTATATGTGGAATCTAAAAAAGTGGTACAAATGAACCTATTTACAAAACAGAAATAGAGTCACAGATGTAGAAAACAAACTTATGGATACCAAGGAGGAAGGGGGGGAGAGATAAATTAGGAGATTGGGATTGACATACACACACTACTATATAGAGAATAGGTAACTAATAGGAACCTACTGTATAGAACAGGGAACCCTACTCAATACTCTGTAATGACCTATATGGAAATAGAATCTAAGAAAGAGTGGATATATGTATACATATAAGTGATTCACTTTGCTGTATAGCAGAAACTAACACAACATTGTAAATCAACTATACTCCAATAAAAATTAATTAAAATAATTTTTTTAATGTGGGAGAAGCCTTCACACAAAGGCATAAATAACAAGAGATAAGGATGACTGATGACACCTTGGAGACTGTCCACTGTAGTGACTTACCCAATTCTCCAGGGCTGAGTTGGAGGCATCTGATTATTGGTAAAAGATTCCTAGTTGCTTGAGGTTCTGCACTAGAGTCCAAAATGGTCCAACGATTTTTGCTATAAGAGAGAAAATGGTAATGTGATGAGCAGAATTATGGCCCCCAATACTCAGAACTTGTGATATGTTAACTTGCACAGCAAAAATGACTTCGTAGATGCGATTAAGAATCTTGAGATGGGAAGAGTATCCTGGTTTATCCAGGTGGGCCAGTGTAATCACAAAGGTCCTTACACAAGGCAGACAGGAGAGACAGAGGAGAGGTAGCCACAGAAGCTTAGCTTCAAGTGATGCAGGACCATGAGCCAAAGAATACAGATAGCCTTTAGAAGCTGGAAAAGTCAAGGATTGGAATCACTCCTAGGGCCCCTAGAGGAAACGCAGCCCTGCTGACACCTTGATTTTAGCCCCAAAAAATCAGACTTTTGACCTCCAGAAATGTAAGATAATATATTTTGATTTAAGCCCCTAAGTTTGTGGAAGCTACAGCAGCAATAGGAAACTAATATAGGGAGTGAGAAGAAGGATGACTTTTTGGAAGGGAAAGTGGGGTGTTCTTTTCAACTCATTCCTCTTCTGAACCTTGAGAGGTTATCATCTGTAAGCTCTGTCTGAGAGGAAGAACAAACATTTCCCCCAATTGATTGGATGCGTGGTGAGCTTCCAGGCTTGTAGTCTTGACCTGCTACTACCAGAGACTGAGAAAAAAATGTTGGGGAGGGAGGGCATGGTAGCCCAGCAAGGCCGAAAGAAAGAGTGTCCTTTTGAGTTTCTTCTTTCAAGAGAAAGAGACAACAGAGTTGTCTGAGCACGAAGGCCCTGAGGTGGGGAGTACCAGAGAATGGATGTGATTGGAAGCTACCTGCTGCCAACATGAGGCGAAGAAATGCAGGAGCCAGAAGTTGTAGGCAAGTCCCACAAGGGAGTCTGGTCCCCAGGAAAGGTACTTGAGATTAGGCTGGTTCCAAATATGGATTGAAATTTCAGAATGGAGAAGATGACATTTTTGGAACCAAAAGGACACTGCCTTAATGATTAAAAGTGGCTGAAAAATTATGGAATCCCTCTGAGATGCCCATAAAGTAGCCTGCTGAGAGTGGGTTTCCACAGAGCTGACTTAGTACAAGTTCCCGACAAATTAAAATATTTTTGTGTATGCGCCACAGTAAGTTGAGATGCTTCAACCAAGCTAGTTATAGAACCATTCTTTTCAACACTGAATAACAACACTGGAGGGAAGGTAATGATAATCATCAAATTAAAGATACACCCTGGTGCCAGAGGCTAAATTTTGCATGTTAATAAATTTTCTCAAGTCTTAGTTGTGCTATGTTTCTCTTGACCAGAGCTGTGAGCCCTGGGTAAATTACAGGGCTGTGTCTGCAGCCTCCTGGATCCTGGGAATGATTGCAATGCATGGAATACCATAATGAGCCTCTAATGACTGCTAACATCCTGGTTAAATCAGGAAGGAAGTGGAGGAAAATGAGCACCCAAGTGTTGCTTGTCAAACAGAAATTGTGTGTTGTGTTGTGGCAAAAATGTACAAAAGATGGATGACACATTTGAGAGTAGGAGGAAGTGAGGTTTGATTTGAATCCCCTTGGGATATTTGTTTTAAAATATTCAGATGTTTTTACTAATTATTAGAGAAATGCAAATCAAAACTACAATGAGGTGTCACCTCACACCAGTCAGAATGGGCATCATCAGAAACTCTACAAACAACAAATGCTGGAGCAGGTGTGGAGAAAAGGGAACCCTCTTGCACTGTTGGTGGGAATGTAAATTGATACAGCCACTATGGAGAACAGTATGGAGGTTCCTTAAAAAACTGAAAATAGAATTACCATATGACCCAGCAATCCCACTACTGGGCATATACCCTGAGAAAAACCATAATTCAAAAAGACACTTGCACCCCAATTTTTTTAAAGTTCTTTCTCTAGAAATGAAATTTACTACCAAATAATATGTTTGGTCAATTATAACTGTTATAAATATTTCTTGTATTTATCCATATTCCTATCATAGTCTGTCTTTTCTAACTACAGAGGATAAATCAAATTCTCTTTATACACTATAACTCTTGAAATATTGTAAGACAGCCATCATGTTATTGCTGTGGCTTTTCCTTTCTAGGCTAAATATTCCCAGGAACTTTATCCATTCTTCATTAAGAGTTTTTCTCAAAATCCTTTGCTGTCCTACTTACCCTCCTCCCCTTGAGCTCTGCCTGATCAATGCCTTTCTTAACGTGGTGAAATCAGGACTGTGAAAAACTCAGGATTTGCAGGTCCAGTGATACTACTGGCCCTCCCTCCACCCCCCACCCTGCCAACCCCGGCCGCACTTTCAACAGAGGAAATTCACAACGGGGCTGAGAAATCCTGAAGTCTGAAATGAGTACACTGTCTCACCACGTGACTACTGCAAAGGGAAAACACTCATTGTGATGAATAGGATTAGTATATCTATTAACGTAATAAGCAGTTTATAAGCACAGCTCATATTTCTTGTATTTTCAGTTTTTCTTCTCTTTCTATTTTCTAGTTCTTTCTCTTTCATCAATGATAAATTCAAACAAATCATTCCATTTTGATCCCATTCAATCTTCTTTATTTGTAGTTTCTGCTCTACCAGCTTTTAGGTAAGTTATAGATTTCTTTAAGAATATTGTTTACATAAGCTACTATTAAAGCTTTCTCAAATTCTTGGGAGTATTTTTGTCATAGTACTTAGTGAAAATTTTTGGTTCTGGATTTGTTACCCTTTGTTTTCACATCATATTGCCAATGTTTTCATCTGTTAAGCCTGCTGATGATATAATGCAATTTCAAATCTCCTAAGATTACTCATTGAATAACAAAAGCAATCAATTGTAGGGTACTGAATGATACAGAAGAATGTGTAAAGATTTTTGTTGTTGTTGTTAATTATATTTTAGAAAATGTTTGTGCATTCAGCTAGCCCTAATGGTAAAATTGTATATTTTAGATTTTTCTTACAAATGATTTTGTTGTTGAGTAAGGTGTCTGTCTTAATTAATGTCTAAAATTGAGTCACGTGTTTTATCAAAATCATAACAATTTTGGAATTAGGAACAGAAGCAGGAACATTGTTTTACATTTATATTTCCATATACTTTTCAACACAATCATTCCTTAGTTCACTTTAATATTAAGTATAAAATAATTTTATCTTTTATGTAAATATTCATCCCACAATGATTAATTTATCTAACTGCTCCATTCATATTTCCATGGCAATCTGTATTCCAAAATTCCACATTTATTGGTAAAGAAAAGACTATGACAGAGTAAATAGGCTGGGGAATGATGTATAACTTGACAACTAGAAGGGAAATTTGATTTTTTTGATTTACCATGGTGTGGAAGATATTTGGGCTGTTCACAAGTGTTTCTGGTTCTACTCTTTCCAGGCACATGAGGTTGGGGCATAGAGATGAGAAAGGTATTGTATTTCCATGTCTTCTTGAGGTTTGGTGAGATCTGTGACTCAAATTAGCCAATAAAACATGAGTAGAGGTGCCATGTGATGCTTGGTGCCCAAGTATTTAGTGCCCATGTAACTAAGTAGGATCCCATGGGACCTTCCTGGGACAGACCCCTCCCCCCATGACCTCTGCCTGCCTCTTGTTTGCAGAAAAGCTGTACTCTCTCAGGCTTCCCCTGAGTCACAAAATCCTGGCTCAAGAATTAATAATTGAAAGGATGTGAACATGTAGTGACAAAAAATAGCAGTTGGGCCAGTAGAACTGGTAAGAATTATTTTTTTTAATTTTTAAATTTTACTTTATTTATTTTTTATGCAGCAGGTTCTTATTAGTTATCTATTTTATACATATTAGTGTATATATGTCAATCCCAATCTCCCAATTCATCTCACCACCACCTCCCCCACCACTTTCCCCACTTGGTGTCCATACATTTGTTCTCTACATCTGGGTCTCTATTTCTGCCCTGCAAACCAGTTCATCTGTACCATTTTTCTAGGTTCCACATATATGCGTTAATGTATGATATTTGTTTTTCTCTTCTGACTTACTGTATGACAGTCTCTAGATCCATCTATGTCTCAACAAATGACCCAATTTCATTCCTTTTTATGGCTGAGTAATATTCCATTGTATATATGTACCACATCTTTATCCATTCATCTGTCGATGGGCATTTAGGTTGCTTCCATGACCTGGCTATTGTAAATAGTGCTGCAATGAACATTGGGGTGCATGTGTCTTTTTGAATTATGGTTTTCTCAAGATATATGCCCAGTAGTGGGGTTGCTGGGTCATATGGTAATTCTATTTTTAGTTTTTTAAGGAACCTCCATACTGTTGTCCCTAGTGGCTGTATCAATTTACATTCCCACCAACCGTGCAAGAGGGTTCCCTTTTCTCCACACCCTCTCCAGCATTTGTCATTTGTAGATTTTCTGATGATGCCCATTCTAACTGGAGTGAGGTAATACCTCATGGAACTGGCAAGAATTTAAACAGTAAATCAGCCATATATCAGTCACAGAATCTTTAGTTTCTCCATGAAATATGTAGATAACAGTATCTGATGCACATTTCTGAGTTGATTTACAGATGCTAAAACCCCCACCAAATGGAAGAAGTTAACTGCTTGATGACCATGAACACATAACCCCCAGACCACCAGAGCCTGAGGATTGATAACGTGACACTGTCCTGTTGCCTCACCGTCAACAAATCAGAGAATTGTGCAGGAGCTGATCACACACCCTGCGACTCCCTTCCCTTATCTTGCATTTAAAAATCCTTTCCTGAAACCCATTGGGGAGTCCAGGCTTTTTTGAGCATTTATCTGTCCCAGACTCCTTGTCTGGCACCTTAAAATAAACGCTGCACTTTCCTTCACCACACCCCGGTGTCAGTAGATTGGCTTTACTGTGCATGGGTGAACGGACCCAAGTGTGGTTCGGTAACACCCATAGGAGATGGCCCAGCTGTGCTCCTTCCCTGCTGTGTGATCTTTGCTGCCAGGAGCGTTGCTTTTCAAACCAGCCCCCATACATGGAGGCAAGGAGCAACTGAAAAAAAAAGAAGCAGACCACTCTAGATTGGTAGGCGGCAGAGTTAATAAACAAGGAAACTTACATAGGAGGCATGTCTCATAGGCTGCAAGATGAGTGATCTCCACACCCGCCCACCAGAATCTTAAAAAAGTTTGTTAGAAGCCTTAGCTGGGTTCAGTCATGTATACTGTCCAGATGGTCTCAATGACACATTGCTCTCTGAAAGCCACGTCCTTGAAAGTGGCTCCCCCTGTGTGAATGGTGGGTAAGTGCACATTCTGAGGACGGGGCGGGAAAAGCCTCTGTTTGCCAGGGTCCAGCTCATGGGTCAACCCGTGGTCTAGTCCTCTCTATGATCTCCTTAACAATGAGACCAAGGCAGGCAGCAAAGCTGAGACTAAGCCTCCAAGACAGACAGCAGAGGACTTTGGGTGAGTAAGAAACACTTCTGTTGTGCTAAACCCTTGGTATTTCGGTGTTTTCAGTCACCACGGCATAAACTAGCCAGTCCTGACTGATGTACATGGATCCCATTTTTATTTTTAATCAGGTTGTACCTTAACTGGCGGTCACTGAAATTTTCCTCTGATACCTATCTTTGACTGATTTTTGATAACCAATTATCTTTTTTTCTAAGGAGTGTAAAGCTTTGGAGCTTTTCTGCCTTTTTACTTGTACCTTCTTAAATGAAAAGCATTAGACATAGTGTCTGGGTACAATGATTCCTAATCCATTTGTGCTGGCTCCAACTTGAGAATTTTTTCAAGCATCACAGGAAGACATTTTCCAATTGGTTTGATTTTATGGGAACACAGTACACTACAAAAACAGGGAACGAGATGCCAACTAGATAGCAGAAAAGGACTTTGGAACTGCTGAAACAATGGAAAGTCATTAGGAAACAGCATGCTTGTCTAACTTTGATAAAAATGACTGAAGATTTGATATTCTCTCTTCTTTAGAAATGCTTGTTCTTGAATAAACCAGTGAAGACGTACTCATTTTGAGGTGGGGGCTTTTTAAAAATTCTCTTTCTCTTGGCAATTTTTTTATGCCATTATAATCTTTGTACAATAGTGGCCTCTGGAAGGAAGAATTCAAGGTATTTTATGGAGGAGGAGGGAACACCATAGTTCATTTAACTTGAATTCTTATCAGGTCTTTAGAAATCATAGTCTGCCATTCCCCAGCCAGAGAAAGGATAATTTCTGATGGAAAACTCAGGGATGTTTGAGAATTCTGAAAAAAAAATCCATTTATAAAATACATTTAATCCATTTAGAAAATACACTCATCCAGAGAACATTCATTTACAGCCTAAATGAGGCTTGAATTGATCCAGCAAAGAATGTAGTTGCAGTGCCAGGTCTCAAATGCAGAGCGCTGGGCACCCTTTAACCTGAGAGTGATATCACTATATATTGCAATCAGCATGATGGCACCTGCTCATTAGGAATTCATTGAGTGCTTATGTGGGTATAATGCACTTCCATTTGTATTCTGGAACCATATAGCAACTGGGAGCTTAAAAGTCATTTGATCAATCTTGTGTGGAGCTCTTGCTTTTACTCCAGACAAATTAATGTGAAGATCATTGTGACATATTAAACAGGTTTAATCGTTCATTGATCAAGCAGTAACTCTGAAATGCACATGCTTCACGATGTAATATTTCCTCAACTTCTGAGGGTAAGAAAAAAATGTTATCTTCTTAGATTGAGTGACAAAGATAGAGGAAGATGAACATGAAATATATGTAAAATTTCTGTTTTTTTTTAACATGGTGTTACTTTGGTTTAGGAATAGAGAGAGTATTTTATGTATGTATGGTTTGCTCATAAAATCATAATTTCTTGTACAGTAATTCCTCTAACAATTCTGGCTTTATAGATCCAAGTTTTGCTTTATTTTAATGAATTTTAAATGATTCTAAAAGGTGCTACAAGCTGTTGAACCTGGGTATTTAGTATCTCTTCCCATTTTTGCTGAGCTGTGTGAAGCCATCATAATTTAAGATTAGACAACATCTTCAAAGTAACAGTGAAAGAAAAAAATAATGGTGGGAACTGGGCTTTTGTGAACTCTACCATGTTGTGCAATAGAGAAAGCACTTATTTTCAGAAAAGAGGTTGAAGGAGAGAAAAAAAGAGGAGAAACCACTCCGCTCTCAAACTTAATGCATGCAAATGTTGCCCCGTGGAACTTTTCTAAACAGTCTTGTTTTTACAAATGGTCAATATATTCTGCTTCATCATCTTAGCTTTTTTTATTGAACTATAGTTGATTTACAATATTGTGTTACTTTTATGTGTACAGCAAAGTAATTCAGTTATACACGTAAAATGCATATTCTCTTTTGGATTCTTTTCCATTATAGGTTATTACAAGATATTGAATATAATTCTTTGCACTCTTTTGTTATTTTGCTCCTCTGTAACTAGCATTCCTTGATGTCAAAGACTTGGGGTATTTATGACTCTTCTCAGTTCAAGATTCCTCCTATTCCGAGGCTTGCAAAGCCTTTGGTGATCTGCTCTGCCCTGGGCCCTGCACTTGTCTGACTCCTAGTTTTGCTCCTGAGGGTGGGCTGCTATAGGTTCTTTCCCCACGTGGTACATTGTTTTCAGCCATACAAGGCATCGCCAGCTCTAAGAATAGCTACTCCATCTCTGAGACTCCCACACATGTGCCTATGGCTTTGAGAACATGAAAAACAAAATCTACTGTCATCTTCTCCTTTCCAACCTTTTTGGGTTGTTGTTCTCAGTAACATCATTATAAAAGTTAATTATTTTTTGACCTCTGGGAGAGTGTGTTCATTTTAATAGGAAAGTGGCCATTTCCACTGGTGTCTCCTCTAAAATCTTTGCTAAAGATTTTCTTGTGAACCCTCAAAAAGGAGAAGCCGCCACATATATCAAAACTTCTTGAAAATTCCCCCTTCTCCAGAGTTCTACTAATTATAGTAGCTGCTTAGCACTCATCTCTGTATTTCTGCTTTTCTCTCATTTCTCTTCCTTTGGCTCTCCATCTTCAACTCTCTCTCCTTGTGTCTCCTTCCAGGATCACATGTTTTTAATTTTTCTCCTCTGGGTGGCACTACATAGGGTCCATATAGAGAAATCCAACTTTCTCTCATCTTTTCAATTTGTCCTCACCCCTACCTTTGTGCAGCAAAATGAAACATTTTTCTCAGTATCTACTCTTCTTAGGAAGCAGGAGGAGGATTATAAATATTTAGAATTTAATATGTTTTGTCCTGGCCCCATAATTTTTGTTTTTCTAATTATAAAAGCAGCATATCTTCAATGTAAAACATTAGAAAATAGAGACACACAAAAAGCAAAAAAGAAAAAAAGTATTCATAATCTTCCCACCCAGAGATAACTTTAACACACTTTTTGTATCTTTCCAGAGCTTTTATGTGTTTGTGTGTGTATCTTTTTAAACAAAACTGGGTCCTTCCTAAGCTTATATTTGAAATCTTCTTATTTCACTTAATATTATATCATGACTGAATCATGTCAATAAATATTTCTGTATAACAATTTTTTGAAGGATTTAATTTGATTTATTTTAGCTCAAATTGCTCAAAAATATAGTGGAAACAATAGTCATTTTAAATAACAAAATATATAATTTTAGATACTGTAAGTGACAATTTATTTGCAATTACATGCAAGACATTGAAACATTATGCATTATACAGTTAAAATTTAATCACTAAAATCAATTTCATCATGCTAACACTTGAATAGGGAAACGGCATTTCTCAAAAACTTGTCCTTTCTACATAAATATTAAAGTAAACAAATCATGAGTTATAGGCTGGAGGAGAAAGCCTGTTCTATAACTTATTCCACATAAGTATTATTGGGCAAATGGAAGACCAGAGAAGGAATGCGACTTTTCTAATGTCACACATGGATTTCACACCAAAGTGAAAACAGGATGGGAATAACAAAATTTGTAGCCCATATTTTTATCTCAACCTTAAAAATGATTACTCTATGTAGAGCCCAACACCACACATAATCCATTGGGGTGACCCTGCATTGGTTTTGTTTGATTGATGAGATATAGACTAAAGGCTATGCAGTAGTAAGAATACGCCATGAAACCCCATTAAGTAAATACCTAGAGTAATAATTCAACAACTATATGTAGAAAACAATTTGCAAGGTGCCTTGAAAAATAAAATTATGATTAATAATGTTTCTATGTTTTCAAATATAAGCATCTCGCATCGATCAAAAGTATGTATTATCACATATTTGTGAACTATCAAATATCAATTTCAATTACTTAAGATATATTTCGGTCAAAGAAATGTATAACAATGTTTTAATGACTTAATCGTTTTCCATTATATGAATACACTATTGTTTATTTAATCATCACCATATACTTAGACATTTAGATGGTATTGTAAATATTTTTCCCATATCTTTAATGTTTCTTTAGAGTAAGTGTCTAGAATTGGTATTTTAGGTCAAAAGGTATACATGTTTTTATATTTTTGGTGTATTATATTGCCACGTTGTATTGTGAGTGATAATACCAGTTCTTCCATTCTTATCAGTACTCTCTCAGGCTGCTTCCTCTACTCCCAAATCTTCACTAATACAAGATTGATTAAAAAAAAAATCATTGCAAATACAGTTGGGCCTCGAACAACGTAGGAGCTAGGGGCACCAACCCTCTCCATAGTTGAAAGTTCCATATAACTTTACAGTTAGCCGACCATATCCACGGTTCTGAATCCCCCAATTCAACCAAACTTGGATTGTGTGGTACTGAGGTACCTGTTAAGTGAAAAAAAAAATCCACTTATAAGTGGGCCTGTGTAGTTCAAACTCATGTTGTTCAAAGGTCAACTGTAATAACATATGAACAAGTTGTATGTTGTTATTGTTTTATTTTTTTTATTTTATTTTTTTTTAAGTTTATTTATTTATTTTTTTAATTAGTTTCTGCTTTATAACAAAGTGAATCAGTCATACATATACATCTGTTCCCACATCCCTTCCCTCATGCATCTCCCTCCCTCCCACCCTCCCCATCCCACCCCTCCAGGCGGTCACAAAGCACCGAGCTGATCTCCCTGTGCTCTGCGGCTGCTTCCCACTATCTATCTACCTTACGTTTGGTAGTGTATACACGTCCATGCCTCTCTTTCGCCTTGTCACAGCCCACCCTTCCCCCTCCCCATATCCTCAAGTCCATTCTCAAGTAGGTCTGCGTCTTCATTCCCGTTTTGCCCCTAGGTTCTTCATGACATTTTTTTTTTAAATTCCGTATATATGTGTTAGCATACGGTATTTGTCTTTCTCTTTCTGACTAACTTCACTCTGTATGACAGACTCTAGGTCTATCCACCTCATTACAAATAGCTCAGTTTCGTTTCTTTTTATGGCTGAGTAATATTCCATTGTATATATGTGCCACATCTTCTTTATCCATTCATCCGATGATGGACACTTAGGTTGTTTCCAGCTCCGGGCTATTGTGAATAGAGCTGCAATGAACATTTTGGTACATGTCTCTTTTGGAATTATGGTTTTCTCAGGGTATATGCCCAGTAGTGGGATTGCTGGGTCATATGGTAGTTCTATTTGTAGTTTTTTAAGGAACCTCCATACCGTTCTCCATAGTGGCTGTACCAATTCACATTCCCACCAGCAGTGCAAGAGTGTTCCCTTTTCTCCACACCCTCTCCAGCATTTATTGTTTCTAGATTCCTTGATGATGGCCATTCTGACTGGTGTGAGATGATATCTCATTGTAGTTTTGATTTGCATTTCTCTAATGATTAATGATGTTGAGCATTCTTTCATGTGTTTGTTGGCAGTCTGTATATCTTCTTTGGAGAAATGCCTATTTAAGTCTTCTGCCCATTTTTGGATTGGGTTGTCTGTTTTTTTGCTATTGAGCTGCATGAGCTGTTTATAAATTTTGGAGATTAATCCTTTGTCAGTTGCTTCATTTGCAAATATTTTCTCCCATTCTGAGGGTTGTCTTTTGGTCTTCTTTATGGTTTCCTTTGCTGTGCAAAAGCTTTGAAGTTTCATTAGGTCCCATTTGTTTATCTTTGTTTTTATTTCCATTTCTCTAGGAGGTGGGTCCAAAAGGATCTTGCTGTGATTTATGTCATAGAGTGTTCTACCTATGTTTTCCTCTAAGAGTTTGATAGTTTCTGGCCTTACATTGAAGTCTTTAATCCATTTTGAGCTTATTTTTGTGTATGGTGCTAGGGAATGATCTAATCTCAAACTTTTACATGTCCCTGTCCAGTTTTCCCAGCACCACTTATTGAAGAGGCTGTCCTTTCTCCACTGTACATTCCTGGCTCCTTTATCAAAGATAAGTTGGCCATATGTGCGTGGGTTTATCTCTGGGCTTTCTATCCTGATCCACTGATCTATCTTTCTGTTTTTATGCCAGTACCAGACTGTCTTAATTACTGTAGCTTTGTAGTATAGTCTGAAGTCAGGGAGCCTGATTCCTCCAGCTCCGTTTTTCGTTCTCAAGATTGCTTTAGCTATTCGGGGCCTTTTGTTTTTCCAAACAAATTTTGAAATTTTTTGTTCTAGTTCTGTGAAAAATGCCATTGGTAGTTTGATAGGGATTGCATTGAATCTGTAGATTGCTTTCGGTAGTAGAGTCATTTTCACAATATTGATTCTTCCAATCCAGGAGCATGGTATATCTCTCCATCTATTTGTATCATCTTTAATTTCTTTCATCAGTGTCTTATAGTTTTCTGCATACAGGTCTTTTGTCTCCTTAGGTAGGTTTATTCCTAGATATTTTATTCTTTTTGTTGCGATGGTAAATGGGAGTGTTTTCTTGATTTCATTTTCAGATTTTTCATCATTAGTGTACAGGAATGCCAGAGATTTCTGTACATTAATTTTATATCCTGCTACTTTACCAAATTCATTGATTAGCTCTAGTAGTTTTTCGGTAGCATCTTTAGGATTCTCTATGTATAGTATCATGTCATCTGCAAACAGTGACAGCTTTACTTCTTCTTTTCCAATTTGGATTCCTTTTATTTCCTTTTCTTCTCTGATTGCTGTGGCTAAAACTTCCAAAACTATGTTGAATAAGAGTGGTGAGAGTGGGCAGCCTTGTCTTGTTCCTGATCTTAGTGGAAATGGTTTCAGTTTTTCACCATTGAGGACAATGTTGGCTGTGGGTTTGTCATATATGGCCTTTATTATGTTGAGGAAAGATCCCTCTATACCTACTTTCTGCAGGGTTTTTATCATAAATGGGTGTTGAATTTTGTCGAAAGCTTTCTCTGCATCTATTGAGATGATCATATGGTTTTTCTCCTTCAACTTGTTAATATGGTGTATTACATTGATTGATTTGCGTATATTGAAGAATCCTTGCATTCCTGGGATAAACCCCACTTGATCATGGTGTATGATCCTTTTAATGTGCTGTTGGATTCTGTTTGCTAGTATTTTGTTGAGGATTTTTGCATCTATGTTCATCAGTGATATTGGCCTGTAGTTTTCTTTCTTTGTGACATCCTTGCCTGGTTTTGGTATCAAGGTGATGTCGGCCTCGTAGAATGAGTTTGGGAGTGTTCCTCCCTCTGCTATATTTTGGAAGAGTTTGAGAAGGATAGGTGTTAGCTCTTCTCTAAATGTTTGATAGAATTCACCTGTGAAGCCATCTGGTCCTGGGCTTTTGTTTGATGGAAGATTTTTAATCACAGTTTCAATTTCAGTGCTTGTGATTGGTCTATTCATATTTTCTATTTCTTCCTGAGTCAGTCTTGGCAGGTTGTGCATTTCTAAGAATGTGTCCATTTCTTCCAGGTTGTCCATTTTATTGGAATAGAGTTGCTTATAGTAATCTCTCATAATCTTTTGTATTTCTGCAGTGTCAGTTGTTACTTCTCCTTTTTCATTTCTAATTCTATAGATTTGAGTCTTCTCCCTTTTTTTCTTGATGAGTCTGGCTAATGGTTTGTCAATTTTGTTTATCTTCTCAAAGAACCAGCTTTTAGTTTGGTTGATCTTTGCTATTGTTTCCTTCATTTCTTTTTCATTTATTTCTGATCTGATCTTTATGATTTCTTTCCTTCTGCTAGCTTTGGGGTATTTTTGTTCTTCTTTCTCTAATTGCTTTAGGTGCAGGGTCAGGTTGTTTACTCGAAATGCTTCCTGTTTCTTAAGGTGGGATTGTATTGCTATAAACTTCCCCCTTAGAACTGCTTTTGCTGCATCCCATAGGTTTTGGGTCGTCGTGTCTCCATTGTCATTTGTTTCTAGGTATTTTTTAATTTCCTCTTTGATTTCTTCAGTGATCACTTCGTTATTGAGTAGTGTATTGTTTAGCCTCCATGTGTTTGTATTTTTTACACATCTTTTCCTGTAATTGATGTCTAGTCTCATAGCATTGTGGTCGGAGAAGATACTTGATACAATTTCAATTTTCTTAAAATTACCGAGGCTTGATTTGTGACCCAAGATATGATCTATCCTGGAGAATGTTCCATGAGCACTTGAGAAAAATGTGTATTCTGTTGTTTTTGGATGGAATGTCCTATAAATATCAACTAAGTCCATCTCGTTTAATGTATCATTTAAAGCTTGTGTTTCCTTATTTATTTTCATTTTGGATGATCTGTCCATTGGTGAAAGTGGGGTGTTAAAGTCCCCTACTATGAGTGTGTTACTGTCGATTTCCCCTTTTATGGCTGTTAGTATTTGCCTTATGTATTGAGGTGCTCCTATGTTGGGTGCATAAATATTTACAATTGTTATATCTTCTTCTTGGATCGATCCCTTTATCGTTATGTAGTGTCCTTCCTTGTCTCTTCTAATAGTCTTTATTTTAAAGTCTATTTTGTCTGATATAAGAATTGCTACTCCAGCTTTCTTTTGATTTCCATTTGCATGGAATATCTTTTTCCATCCCTTTACTTTCAATCTGTATGTGTCTCTAGGTCTGAAGTGGGTCTCTTGTAGACAGCATATATATGGGTCTTGTTTTTGTATCCATTCAGCCACTCTGTGTCTTTTGGTGGGAGCATTTAGTCCATTTACATTTAAGGTAATTATTGATATGTATGTTCCTATTCCCATTTCCTTAATTGCTTTGGGTTCGTTATTGTAGGTATATTCCTTCTGTTGTGTTTCTTGCCTAGAGAAGTTCCTTTAGCATTTGTTGTAAAGCTGGTTTGGTGGTGCTGAACTCTCTCAGCTTTTGCTTGTCTGTAAAGGTTTTAATTTCTCCATCAAATCTGAATGAGATCCTTGCTGGGTAGAGTAATCTAGGTTGCAGGTTTCTCTCCTTCATCACTTTAATTATGTCCTGCCACTCCCTTCTGGCTTGTAGGGTTTCTGCTGAGAGATCAGCTGTTAACCTTATGGGGATTCCCTTGTGTGTTATTTGTTGTTTTTGCCTTGCTGCTTTTAATATGATTTCTTTGTGTTTAATTTTTGACAGTTTGATTAATATGTGTCTTGGTGTATTTCTCCTTGGATTTATTCTGTATGGGACTCTCTGTGCCTCCTGGACTTGATTAACTATTTCCTTTCCCAAATTAGGGAAGTTTTCAACTATAATCTCTTCAAATATTTTCTCAGTCCCTTTCTTTTTCTCTTCTTCTTCTGGAACCCCTATAATTCGAATGTTGGTGCGTTTAATGTTGTCCCAGAGATCTCTGAGACTCTCCTCTGTTCTTTTCATTCTTTTTTCTTTATTTTGCTCTGCAGCAGTTATTTCCACTATTTTATCTTCCACCTCACTTATCCGTTCTTCTGCCTCAGTTATTCTGCTATTGATCCCATCTAGAGTATTTTTCATTTCATTTATTGTGTTTTTAATCGATGCTTGATTCATCTTTAGTTCTTCTAGGTCCTTGTTAACTGTTTCTTGCATGTTGTCTATTCTATTTCCAAGATTATGGATCATGGAAATAGAATCTTGGATCAGCTTTACTATCATTATTCTGAATTCTTTTTCAGGTAGACTGCCTATTACCTCTTCATTTGTTAGGTCTGGTAGGTGTTTATCTTGCTCCTTCACCTGCTGTGTGTTTTTCTGCCTTCTCATTTTGCTTATGTTACTGTGTTTGGGGTCTCCTTTTTGCCGGCTGCAGATTCGTAGTTCCCGTTGTTTTTGGTGTCTGACCCCAGTGGCTAAGGTTGTTTCAGTAGGTTGTGTAGGCTTCCTGGTGGGGGGGACTAATTCCTGTGCTCTGGTGGTTGAGGCTCGATCTTGTCTTTCTGGTGGACAGGTCCACGTCTGGTGGTGTGTTTTGGGGTGCCTATGGCCTTATTATGTTTTTAGGTAGCCTCTCTGCTAATGGGTGGGGTTGTGTTCCTGCCTTGCTAGTTGCTTGGCATAGGGTGACCTGCACTGTAGCTTGCTGGTCGTTGACTGAAGCTGGGTGCTGGTGTTGGGATGGAGATCTCTGGGAGATTTTCGCTGCTTGATATTATGTGGAGCTGGGAGGTCTGTTGTGGACCCGTGTCCTGAAGTTGGCTCTCCCACTTCAGAGGCACAGCACTGGCTCCTGGCTGCAGCACCAAGAGCCTTTCATCCACCCGGCTCAGAGTAACAGGGAGAAAAAGTAGAAAGAAAGAATTAGTAGAAGAAAGAAAGAGAGAGGGAAAGAAAGGAAGAAGGGAAGAAAGGAAGGAAGGAAGGAAGGAAGAAAGAAAGGAGGGAGGGAGGGAGGGAGGAAGGATGGAAAGAAAGAAGGAAAGAAAGGAGGGAGGGAGGGAGAAAGGAAAGGAAGAAAGACAGGAGGGAGGGAGGAAGGAAAGAAAAAGAAAGTGGAAAGAAGAAGGGTGGGAGGGAGGAAAGAAAAAGAAAGAAGGAAAGGAGGAGCGGAGGGAGGGAGGGAGGAAGGGAGAGTAGGAAAAAAAGAAAGAGCAGGTAAAGTAAAATAGAATAAAGTATGAAATATAGTAGCGTTATTAAAATTAGAAAGTAATTATTGAAAAAAAAAAAAAAAACGGACCGATAGAACCCTGAGACATATGGTGGAAGCAAAGCTATACAGAGAGAATCTTACACAGAAGATTACACATACACATTCACAAAAAGAGAGCAGGGGGAAAAATCAAAAATCTTGCTCTCCAAGTCCACCTCCTCAATTTGGGATAATTCGTTGTAAAAAGAGGAAAAGGGCGAGAAGTCTGAAATCTTGCTCTCTAAGTCCACCTCCTTAATTTGGAATAATTCGTTGTAAAAAGAGGAAAAGGGGGGAAAGTCTTAAATCTTGTCCTCAAAGTCCACTTCCTCAATTTGGGATGATTCGCTGTCCATTCATGCACTCCACAGACGCAGGGCACATCAAATGGACCGTGGAGCTTTAATCCGCTGCCTCCGAGGCTGCACAGAGAGATTTCCCTGCCTCTGCTCTCACAGCTCCCGGGTCTCAGCCTTGGACCTGGCCCCGCCTCTGCGCGTAGGTCGCCAGAGGGCGTCCGTTCTTCGCTCAGACAGGACGGGTTTAAAGGAGCCGCTGATTCGGGGGCTCTGGCTCACTCAGGCAGAGGGGAGGGAGGGGCGCGCAGTGTGGGGCGGGCCTGCGGCGGCAGAGGCCGGCGTGACGTTGCAGCAGCCCGTGGCGCTCCGTGCGCTTTCCCGGGAAAGCCGTCCCCGGGTCTCGGGGACCCCAGCAGTGGCGGGGTGCACAGGCCCCCCGGAAGGCGGGGCGGACAGTGACCCGCGCTCGCACACAGGCCCCGCGGCGGCGGGCCGCGGCGGCGGCGGCGGCGGCGGGCCGCGGCGGGCGGGCGGCGGCGGCGGCGGCGGCGGCCCACGCCCGTCTCCGAGGTCCGTGCCTTACCCGCGGCTCGTGCCTGTCACCGGCGCTTCCCCAAGCAGCCCTCTTAATGCCCTCTCCTCGCGCACCAGGAAACAAAAGGGAAAAAAGTCTCTTGCCTCTTCAGCAGCTCCAGACCCTTTCCCCGGACTCCCTCCGGGCTAGCCGTGGTGCACTAACCCCTTCAGGCTCTCTTCCTGCCGCCAGCCCCAGTCCTCTCCCTGCGCTCCGACTGAAAGCCGATACCCGAGCCTCAGCTCCCAGCCCCGCCCGCCACGGCGGCCGAGCAGACAAGCCTCTCGGGCTGGTGTGTGCCTGAGGGCACCGGTCCTCTGTGCCAGAATCTCTCCGCTTTGCCCTCCGCACCCCTGTTGCTGTGCTCTCCTCCGCTACTCCGAAGCTTTCCCCCTCCGCCACCTGCAGTCTCCGCCCGCGAAGGGGCTTGTAGTGTGTAGAAACCTTCCCCCCTTCACGGCTCCCTCCCACTGGTGCAGGTCCCGTCCCTATCCTATTGTCTCTGTTTATTCTTTTTTTCTTTTGCCCTACCCAGTTATGTGGGGAGCTTCTTGCCTTTTGGGGGGTCTGAGGTCTTCTGTCAGCGTTCAGTAGGTGTTCTGTAGGAGTTGTTCCACGTGTAGATGAATTTCTGATGTATCTGTGGGGAGGAAGGTGATCTCCGCGTCTTACTCTTCCGCCATCTTCCTCCGGGGTCCTGAAGCATGTCCTTGCCTCCTATCACACTGGAATCCCATCAAGCCTTCAGGCTTCCTACCAGCTTACAGGATGGAATCTGCTGGCGTCTCCCCGCTTTTCCCCTCCATTAATGGCAGGGTCCCAATGTGTACTTGCGACCCATGCTTTTCTCAAACCAGTGCTTCTCCCGTTTAGCGCGCGCCAACCCCCCTCGCGGGCTCCTTGCAAAAGACTCTATTGTTTTATTTTTTATTGCTTTGATCATTAATGGCAATAAATATGTGTCAATACTCTGCAGACTTCAACTTAGATATCTTTCTTTTTCCTGAAAAGAGTTTCTGACCCCTTCATTCTGGCCCCCTCTTGTGTCTTCTCATAGAACTCTGTACTTGGATTGCCACCTTCTTTTTGCCATCTTAACTTCTTTTCTGCTTCACTAGACTTTATGATCTAGGAGGACAGGGGTTCTACTTTCTTATTCATCACATGCCAGTGCACATGATGGCTTCAAAATAAATCGTTGTTAATCAAATCCTGGAAACCATGATTTTAAATAGTCATTGGTTAACATCTTCTTCCTTTTATTAAAGAAAAGATATTTCACTTAACCATTTTAACAGCTGAACAGTGACTTTTCCCCCCAGTTTCCAGAGATTAGAAACAAATAACACATATTAACCTTGATGAATGAATGAAAGGATGGATGAATAGAAGCCCTTTCTATTGTCTGTTCTACTTCTAGTCTCTTGAAATCTACTAAGCTGGCTGAGAACATATTTCCAATTTGTAGACTGAAAGTTGAGTTAAAAACAAACCCAAACAAAGCAAAAACACAGGCAAAGAGGAAACTAAGTAAAGGGTGTTTGTTTGATACCTCAAAATGGATCGTATCCTACTTTATAAATTAAATCAAACTTGGAGTTCTACCCATGACTTGGTTTCCAGCTAATCCTTGGTTTTTCAAGTTATCTATAGATACTTGTGGTCTGGAAATCCTGTCCTAAGTGAATAATGGGTAAAGGAATGTCTGTATTGAAAACTTCAAAGCTTAACATTTTTCTGTTCTATATAAAGTAAATCCCCTACATATGAATGAGTTCCATTCCAAGAGTGCATTCGTAAGTCCAATTTGTTCATAAGTCCAACAAAGTTAGCCTAGGTACCCAACTAACACAATCGGCAATGTAGTACTGTACTGTAATAGATTTATAATACTTTTCACACAAATAATACATAAAAAACAAACAAAACAAAAAATGAAGAAAACGTTTAATCTTACAGTACAGTACCTTGAAAAATACAGTAGTACAGTACCACAGCTGGCATACAGGGGCATGTGTGCATCTTTGAAAGTTCACAACTTGAAGGCTTGTATATAGGGGACTTACTCTACTGGGAATTTCCAACTGAATTTCTGCTGAAATCTATTCTAAGTCTGAAAAGATTTATTATTTTCTAATATACATTTCAAATGAATTTTTATAAATCAGAATGTTCTTTGGCTTAGCTAAATTAATAAAATTTATGAATATTCAAACAATAAAGAGGTAAATGATGTTAGTAATTTAAATATAACTTGGAAAAGCAGAGAAGTGGTCTTGGTAAAAGCACATTGGAAATGAGTTTTGATTATTTAGTCATCTAAGTTCAACTAATGTGTAGTCTTTAGGAAAAGACTCATAGTTATATCTCAATTACTGGAAAAGCAACTACAAAAGGACATTTGGTTGTGTGAAAGCAATATAAATAATCTCTTATTAAAATTATATTTTTAAACATAATGAAGGTATATTGGGGATTGGGAGTTAAATGCAAAGTACTAAAGAGAGAGCTTGAAATAATTTAAAAATACTGTGTTTTTAAAATTTATTTCTGCTCCTAATTTCAGGCTCAGCAGTGGCAAGCACTCATGCCTAGAACAGATGTAAATAGTACAATTGTATGGTGGGTAGACTGTTAAAAAGAGGTGGCTCTGTTCTCCTGGGGGTCTATTTATTTTTCAATTAACAAAGAATAAGAAGCCTTTTTGCTTGGGGGATGGATTAAAAAGTATCCCATTTATGTTTGGTATATTTAATTAAATGCTTGGCTTGAGCTTATAAAGAATTTCTATTTATTTTACTCAGTTCAGACTGTAATAGATCATTAAAAATTCCATTAGAGATTATTGCTGACTTTATGATAAAAAGTTTATCTAACAGAATAAAATCTTCTCTGTTATTAAATTTTCCACTCTTCTTTGATATATTTTTAATCTGGTGAATGTTTTAATTTCATCATTTCTTAGTGGTTTCCTGCTTTTATAGTTTATGACTCAGATAATGCTATTTAATCAGTGGGTCAGACTAATAAACCCAAGGTCATGCTCACTAAAATCTCAGCATAAACAGATTTGAATAAGTGTTATCTTGTCATTGCATTACTGTTTTTGTGCAATTGCCAATAAAGTTATTGCCCATTTTTTGTTGAAGCTTTGGGAACATAAACAGCATGTCTGTGTAACTTGATCTAAATAATTTTTAATAACATATTAAGCCAGGGTAGATTAAATAATGACAATAATAATGATATCAATAATAATTTTAACAATTAAATACCAAAAAATCCATTTATTTTATACCTAATCTATGTCTGGCACTGTGCTAAGAATTGCATGTGTGTTAGCTCTGTGAGATAGGTATTATTATCTCCATTTTATACAAGAGTTAATTGAGGTTCCAGAAGGTTAAGTAATTTGCTAAAGATTTAGAGTTATTAAATGTTAGAAGTAAAACAGCTTGCTTTCCTCCAAAGATCATAATATTCTATTACATAAGTTGTTACTCATAGTTGAATGACATGTATACTATTAGGTATGTTGTGTTTCACCATATTCTTACCATGAAAGAGCAGTGCTTCTTAGACTTTAGCCTGAGAATCTAGCTAAAATGAAGATTGATTCAGGAGGTCTTGGATCCTGCATTTCCAACAAGCTTGAGACCCTGCATTTCCAACAAGCTCCCAGGTGACACCGGTATTGCTGGCCTGTGGACTACAACTTTGGGTAGCAAGCTCCAGAATAGAGATGCCCAATATGGTAGGGAGAGAATGTGGGGAAACATGTTCATTGGGCCGAGTTTCCCTTTTCCAGGAAGAATCTCGTTTGCCTTTCTCCACCTCCTAAAATCAGTGCTGAAAAGAACCATGAATACTGATGGGAGTGCCTGCTCCATCCTTCATGTGTTTTGGGATAGAAAAAGATTGAAAATGACTGATCCAGCCAGTCCAGAAGCTAGAACGCTAGAAGCCAGTTTGAGGCGTGGTTGACAGTGTGAGCGCTAAGATGGAGGGGAACGGAAAGTTGAGTTAAGGAAAGAAGAGAGGTGAGAGAAGGAGAAAGATGAGAGAAAGTGAAGGGAAATAGCCAGTTACATATAGGGGTGAGCAATAGGATGGTGCTGGAGATCGCCAGAAAGAGCCAATCTCGGATCACTCCAGCACATAATTTGAGGAAGTTCCTCATCTCAAAAATACAACTTCCCTCATTTTGTTATAGGGCCTCTTAGGTTATAGTTTTGATTCAGAGCAACCTCTACGATAATATACTGTGTCATTTAGCCTCTGCTACCCACTAGCAATTTCAGGGAGAATATTCCGAACTGGGTAAAACAATAATTTTTCACCTTCGCTTTAATCTTTGACATAACGGCTCTAATGCTATCTTGTCTTTATAACTTGGCTAATGTTTTAGTGTAATTGGAAAGAGTGACAAGGAATGGGAGTGGTCGAATTTCATTAGTTACTTTGTTCCTGAGAAGTGTGTGTGTGTGTGTGCGTGCGCATGTGTGCATACTAAAACACAAGTGTGCATGTACACACACATACACACACACCACTTCTCATCTCATATCAGTGGACAGCTGACAAGTGAAAGCTAATTTCTTCAGCTGTGTTTTAAACAAATACAGGCACTGCTTTTATAATTCCTTGTTTGAAAAGGCAACTAGGTGAAAATGCCTTGGCCAGCTTATAGAGGTAGATGCCAGGTGGAAATACAGAGGGCACCAGGTAGCTTATGAAATACAAGTGGTATTTCTAGCTTGTTATTGCTTCTCCAAACCTCCATAAAATAAAACCTTATGGGAGGTCCTGGTAAAAAAAAAACAGTAACAAGGGCAAACTGTGGGTCAAAAGCACCATTACTTGAACATAATACTGAAGTTATGAACCCGAATTTTAATGGTCCCCAGAGAGGTTCTTTTTTCAAAATGCAATAAACCAACAGCAACTGCCCCAAACTTTTTAATCCAAGCCTACTCAAATTATCTCCTAGTAATGTGCTCTTCTATGGAACAGCTGATTAAAGCACTGAAACTCACTATACAATCAGTTTATGCCACTATGTCTATGATGGGAGTTTTCTAATTCTTATAGATGTTTACTCTCATCAACACCTTGGTATGTATGGTTCCATCTGGATGGAATCTGTGCAATCTATCTCAAAATTTTAAAGAGATATCACTGTTTATGGATTCATTAATTTTTATGTTTTCAACCTACAATTTATGCTAATTTCTTCCTTGAGAAATTGCAAGTGTGTGTTTTTTAGCCTGGTAGTTTACATAAGTCTATAGATTTTAGTCACAGTTATTTCACTATCATTGACCATTGCTCTGCACCTTATGACTTTGGGGAGAAAACTAGCAAGAGTGACAGAAGATTGCAACATTTCTCGATAATTTACAGAGACTGACTTTGTGGGCAGTGGACATTATGGTCTAAGCTTCATGAACTTCTAATTGAACCTGAGTTACTACTGCTTCTCCAGAAACTGCATCTTAACTGCTAGTTAAGATCAGGCCTGAATCTTTCATGATGGATCAGAGATGGATTTAGTATCCTTTTCTTCCAAATTTGATTCTAAATTACTTGCTTTGGGTTCAGTTGGATTCATGTCCCCTGTTATATAAGAATTAAAATATAAATACTTTATTGTCTTCTATATAGATGGCGTGGTTTGATTTATCCCAAACCATAAGGACTTAAGATTCAACCTGTCTTTCTAACGCACTATAAAGTCTGGAAACAATGCAATTGACATAAACTGTTTTAGAGTTTGAATCATGATTTTTGGAATATATAGTCCAGAATATACTTTGTTTTTATCCATCAGCTTTATATTGCCTGAATTGCTGGCCAGCTTATGAAGTCCATCCATCACATTGCTTTCTCTATCAGGAGAAAATTTACTAACCAGGTTTAGTATTTGATTGAAATTTTAAATTTTGTCCTGATGGATTGAATTATCATAATTTTAAACTATTATGGTTATTTTTCTCAAATTCTATATTTAAGTGATAAAAGATAATCAATTCTGGCTTAGGAATGGTCTATTAAACACATATAAAAATTAGGGTAGGGCTTCCCTGGTGGCGCAGTGGTTGAGAGTCCGCCTGCCGATGCAGGGGACGCGGGTTCGTGCCCCGGTCCGGGAAGATCCCACATGCCGCGGAGCGGCTGGGCCCGTGAGCCATGGCCGCTGAGCCTGCGCGTCCGGAGCCTGTGCTCCACAACGGGAGAGGCCACAACAGTGAGAGGACCGCGTACTGAAAAAAAAAGAAAAAATTAGGGTGCAATTAGGCTATTACTATTAGCTACTGGTCTAAGTTATTGACTAGTTGGTGTTATTACTGATTTTATTCATAGTTTTCTGCCTTAATAGCTATAAACAAGTTTATTTAAAATTCCCTTATTTACTGTGCCCTCGTTATAGCCCAGTGCCAGTGGAGTCCAGATGGAAGAACTGGACTATGAAGCAGGACATTTTAGATGAAATGAGAAAAGAATTAACTAAAAGAAGAGCTCATTGATGCAATCAGGCAGGAACTGAGCAAGTCAAATACTGCCTAGAGAATCAAACTAAGGAGAGATAGGACTTTAATCTGGAGAAAGGAAAAAAATAAACCCTACAAAGAACAACTGTGTTAACAACAACAAAACCCTTATATTTTGTGAGCTGTAAGAAGAAAATGGAGACAAGCAGTCAGAAGGAGGGAAAAACCAACATACTTTGAAAGCCTTCAGATATTGTTATGGCGATAAGCTATTTCCCTCCCAGTTTGCTGTTTTTTTTCTGACCTTTACAACAGGATGGAAGAGAGTTGTATAGGAGTTCCTGTATCAATTATGCAGAAAATACTGAATCCGTCAGGCAAGATCACTGCATTGAAATATTTTCATGTCAAGAGAAAATCGCACATTTTCCACAGTCCATTGTTAAAATAAAGAGGAGAAAGGCTTGAGAAGTTTTTTTCAGAGAATGGTGATGAGGAATTTAGCAAGTTATGCTATTGTATTGTAAATGTTTCTCTCAGGTTTGTCTTCCTATCATATTTGATATTCCATGAATAATTGATTTCAGCCCTATGTAGGTTAAGATCATAAAATGTGGAACAAATGGAATTGTATGTGCTTTCAAAGGGTGGTATTTATAAGAAAGTGTCCTAAAAATGATTTGTTCGGAGTGAGGAATTTTAGAATGATAGGAAGTCTCTCGAGTTCAGCCTTCATGCAATTGTGTAGATTCAGACATAAAATTCATCCAGAATTTAAAGATTTAGATGCCTTCCTAAATTGTTACAATGCTTTACCAAATCTGTGACTCCTACATAACATAAACCAGTGGTCAAATGTAAAACAGTATATTATAGATTCACTGTAGGTTTTCAACCTTTTTTAGATTTATGCGTGTGGACATTTTTATAATGTAATTATAACCACCACAAAATTAGCTTTTTAAATTGCAGACAGTATGCGTGTCAAACTAATATGTAGTGGCCTTTCCAAGGCCGAGTCCCAGGGAAAACATTTTGTGGAGTATAGGGGAGTGGGAGGAAGGGAAGGAATAATGTTTTATTTAAAGTTAATTTCTGCACTACCTTTGTTCTCAGTTATTTGCATGAATAATAACGAGGAATATTTTTTGTGACTTTAATTGGTAAATATGTTAACAGCACCAAGTACTTAATCGTTTACATCATGTCTTCAGCTATTTGTATTTTAACTTGAATAAGTTCAGTGGTCTGAAACATGATTCTGAGCTTCACATGAATTACATCTTAGTGTGGAACTCAAAATTTCCATCCCTGAATTTGGCAGTTGTTATTACCTAGGCGCCTTGCAGTTATACAGGTGTTCAGGTACACGTTCCTAACTACAAAGCTGCCTTTGAATCTTGTTATGCTGAAATACTAGAAATGTAACAATGATGGTAGCAATTAAGGTCACAGAAATCATTAGATAAAGGGAAAACAATGAGGGGGGTCCTGCATAATTTTCTTTTAATAAATAAAGTGAGACTTAGGTGGTGGGAAGAAGGAACTAGATACTCTACTTACCACCGTGTGTGAATGCATTCGTGCGTGTTTGTGTGGGCACTCATGTGTGTGCATGTTATCCACTCCCTTTTCTTTGAAACTTCTAAGATTAAAATAGGGGAGAAATCCTGTATGTTGTAATGATAGAATGTTTTGAAATTTTAGGAAATCAGAATCCTCCAGGCTCTCCATCTTGATTTATGCTTGAGTTGGTATGTGCCATATTTGCTTTGAAACCTTTGATTATCAGTAGTTTTACTAAAATTTTGAAGAAATAATCCACTTTCATCTGCTTTCTAGATTTCTTAATCTAAGTTCGTAAGACAGAACTTGTTGATAGCATAGTTTTCTAAGTGCTGCAAGTTTGCAGCCATTACCACTTCAAAGAGGTTTGAATGAGGGAATTTTTTTCCTTTGCTAAAATAGTTCCTGTTTCTGTAGAAACTTCATTTTTAGATCTATGATGGATGACCTATCATAATTCAAGTATACAGTTCTTTTATTCTATTCATTGTCATCCAATAGTGAAGACATTAAAGATGCAGCAAGCTTATGAAGTACTACTTTCTAAAAGAAATAGGAGGCATTTTCATCTTTATTATTGTACTTTTGGTTATGCAAACACTCCGATGATACAAATGTTTATGCCCCCCATAAATCTGGTCAGAAATCACTTTTGATTTTGTTGGTAAAGTTAAACAGTCTATAGTAGGGTAGAGTACTAGGTACAAGTGGACCAAAGTAAGATAAAAGACTACAGTAAAAATGCTAGATCTTAAAAAAGAAACTGGTTGACGCACTAAACGTTTTGTGCCTTGGTCTAATATTAACATGATGTCTGTGTAAAATGACAAAAAGAACCAGTGTTGAACCACGTTTTATTTCCTCTCATTCTGCATTATCCCAGATTGCTAAATGTGTTCTTTCCAAGAAGTTTGATTGAATTACTGTATACATTTACTGTCCTATGTGACAGTTTTGTCATTGTTAGAGATTTCAGTAATTAAAATGGGCATCAGAAGCTTAGGTTATTTTCCTTATCAAAACTATGTTCCTTGGAGCCACAATATTATGATGGTTTTTGTGCTCTTGTACATTGGATGTCTTAAGCTGAGTGCAGTTTAGGGGATCCTTTCTAATTACAGGAAGGTACTTTTTCCCTTCAACACTGTGATCTGACCTATGACAAATCTGTACTATACACTATGTAAATGGCTAACAAGTCAATTGCAAACCAACTGAATGTACAAATCTTAGTGCTGGTGCTGAAATCTCTTCAGAATAGTCATCATGATCTCAAAGTTTGTTTCAAAATTTGCAAGCATCAAGTGTCAATCAAAACTGAAGATGAGACACTAATGAATGTTTAATTTTCATGCTTTAGGTGTATTTCCTTATTAGAGTTTTTGGTTCTCTGTTATTTTTATTGTACTGTTTCATTTAAATTTCTTACATGCTAATTTCGTTTGTGCAATTGAAATAAAATTGCAGTTTATATTAAAAAATTCCCTTATTTAAAAATTTTAGTTTGGGGTGTTTTGTATTACATTTTCCTCATTTTTCTAGAGAATATATTTGTGGAAAGAAATACAGGAGCTTGTATTTCTGTACTAATATTGGGCCTGGTCAAAGTATTCCTTGTAATTAGTGATGAATTTTTTCTTTCTGCCCAATATGAAAATTGGAGAGCAGTCTTTTTTTTTTTTGATTAACTAAAGCAATTCAATTTTTAAAACAAAGAAACAAAAATTCCTATACACGTGGAGAATTTTCTTTCATTGAGTTCCATTACTGATAAGTAAAATTACATGAAATAAGAAATACAATTCAGTGAGTCTCCATTATAAATAGCTAAGTCTGAATTAGATCTTCATAAAATATTTCTGACTTTTTCTCACTTCTTTTTTTTTTTTTTTTTTTTTTTGCGGTATGCGGGCCTCTCACTGCTGTGGACTCTCCCGTTGCGGAGCACAGGCTCCGGACGCGCAGGCCCAGAGGCCATGGCTCACGGGCCCAGCCGCTCCGCGGCACATGGGATCCTCCCAGACCGGGGCACGAACCCGCATCCCCTGCATCGGCAGGCGGACTCTCAACCACTGCGCCACCAGGGAGGCCCTTCTCACTTCTTAACAACAAAAAATCATCTTCCCCTATGTTTTTCTATAATTACTTCATAGATATGTTTTTCACTCAAAACAAAGGCATATGGAACCTGAGAGCCATACTGTTTAAATTTTTAATTGAAGTAAAAATGTATTATCTTTAAAAATAAATATCATAATGTCAATATGGACTGTTAAAGAATCTTCTTTGGGTTTTGAAGCTGTAATTTAGGAATGACGCCCTAGCTTCTCGAGTGAAGTACCACAAAGGAACAAGTAAGTTCCTTCAAACCTTTACAAACCTCCCAGCCAAGTTTGACCCAGGCAGGGAGCTGAGGGGCAGGGCACTAGCTCGGCTTCCCCTGTGAGCTCTGATCTATCCCAGGTGCATGGGAAATAGAGAAAGTATAAAACACAATGCCAGTTCCAAAGGAGTTACCAACTTAACTGAGAAGTCAAGACCAACATACACAAAAAGATTCTGTACAACCCAGGTCTGCGTTTTAAGAAAACGAATAAAAACTACAGATGCAGAACTGGGAACCAAGCTTTGAGTCCTTAAAACCAGAAAAGAAAATTGTGATAAATTACTGGAAACTTGGAGACTGGGGTGCATTTCTTCTGAGAACTTTCTAGGCAATTTCCCAGAATCCCTTGCTTAGACATGCTTCCTGAGTGCAGCCGGGCTTCCCCTCTTCATCTGGAACATTCCACAGCTCCAGGCATTCCTACCTCCCACGACCACCCCCAGACCCCCCGCAATGTGAAGCTCTGTGGAGTCTCACTTTCCCTGGCTTCCTGGTGCCTCTGCCTCTACCTGGTTTAAAAAGCCATTAAGGAAACTATAAAAGATGCCAACAGCACCAAGGAATGTGTTAAACATTCAAAAAACATCACGTTTGGAACTCTTTCTGCATTTGTCTGTCTTAAACCTGAAGGGTAAGGGTGTAAGCTGAAGAGATTGGACAACTTTTCTTCCTTTCACTGTCTCCTAGTCTCCAGCACAATTCAGGAGATTCAGGGCAGGAGCAGGGGTGTGGGAATGTTGATTTCTGCAGCCAAGAATAAGAACCCCCCCTTTTTTTCTTTGGCCACACCTCGCGGCATGTGGGATATTAGGTCCCCGACCAGGGATCGAATCCATGCCCCCTGCAGTGGAAGCACAGAGCCCTAACCACTGGACTGCCAGGGAATTCCCCACCCCTTCCTTCTGTTAAAAAATTAATTTTCATTTAATTAATTTTTAATTTTATAGTTGCTTTACAATGTTGTGTTAATTTCTGCTGTACAGCGAAGTGAATCAGCTATACACACACATATATCCTCTTTTTTTTGGATTGCCTTACTTTTTAAAAAATGAATACCTCACTCTGCATCCAGGAATGTAGCCAACCAGGCAGTAGACCTTCCCCTTCACATATAAACTTGAACTCCCCACATAGACTCCCATGGGTTCTAAATAGCTTATTTCCCATGGACCCCATATGTGAAATCCACATTTACTCATTCATCTGGTATTTATTGGGCATCCTTTATCTGCCACGCTCTGCTCTCGGTGCTGGGCCTCAGTAATGCAGGCAATGGATGGATGAAGCCATTGCTCCCACAAGACACAAATCTACTACATGTCATGTGCTGAGTGCCAAAAGGAAAAATAGAGAACAAAGGATGACAGGGTCTAGGGGAATCAAGGAAAACCTCTCTCTCTCTTTTTAAATTTTTTTTAACATCTTTATTGGAGTATAATTGCTTTACAATGGTGTGTTAGTTTCTGCTGTATAACGAAGTGAATCAGCTATACGTATACATATATCCCCATATACCCTCCCTCTTGCATCTCCCTCCCACCCTCCCTACCCACCCTTCTAGGTGGTCACAAAGCACCGAGCTCATCTCCCTGTGCTATGCGGCTGCTTCCCACTAGCTATCTATTTTATGTTTGGTAGTGTATATATGTCCATGCCACTCTCTCACTTCGTCACAGCTTACCCTTCCCCTCCCCATGTCCTCAAGTCCATTCTCTGGTAGGTCTGTGCCCCTAGGTTCTTCAGCACAATATCAAGAAAGAAAGCCTCTCTTTAAGGTGACAATGAAATGAAAGTGAAGGTAGGAGGGGTTTTGGTGGAGGATCATTGCAGCCAAAGGGATGGGAAAGCCCAAAGGCCCTGAGGGTGGGCTCAACTTTGTATATTAGGGAGAGGGGCATGGGAAGAGGTGGTAAGGTTAGGGAGGGAGCCAGGAACAGGTTTCTGTAGGGCCTTGTAGGTCATGGTCAGGAGCTGGGAGGGCGCTGAGCGGTAACATGATCTGACTTGGGCTTCAAAAGAGTCACTCTGGGCTTCCCTGGTGGTGCAGTGGTTGAGAATCTGCCTGCCAATGCAGGGGACACGGGTTCGAGCCCTGGTCTGGGAGGATTCCACATGCTGCGGAGCAACTAGGCCCGTGAGCCACAGCTACTGAGCCTGTGCGTCTGGAGCCTGTGCTCCGCAACAAGAGAGGCCATGATAGTGAGAGGCCCGCGCATCATGATGAAGAGTGGCCCCCGCTTGCCACAACTAGAGAAAGCCCTCACACAGAAACAAAGACCCAACACAGCAAAAATAAATAAATTAATTAATAATTAAAAAAAAAAAAAGAGTCACTCTGATTGCTGTGTAGGAGCAGGTGACCCTTGAGGAGGCCAGTACCAGAGCCCAGATGAGAGACAGTGGAAGCTTCCAGTAGGGTTTGGGTAATGGGGGGTACTAAGAATTGGTTGGATTCTGTGTTCTCTAACATAGGGTCTGGAATCCCAGCTCCAAGGAGACTTAGACATTTTCAAGGAGGTTAACGGAAGGAACCCTGCTCTCTGCTACTCTAGTATTCATCCAAGTGCAATGTGGGTCAGCCTACATCGGAACCCCTGGGGCTTTTGTTAAACAGAAGAGATTTCCCAGCCTTGCCCCCAGCCTCCATGGAATCTCTGGCAGAGGAGACCCAGGAATATGAGATTTAAACAACTCCTCATGTAATTTAGATGCAGGATAGCTTTTGAGCCATGGCCTGGTCCTTACAAAAAAAAGAGACAGTTGAGCTTTGCAAAGGCTTGTATCTCATTAGGCATTTCAAGCACACACTTTAAATCCCTGCAGGCCAGAATTGAGAACACACTGTGAGCTTAATAGTAAGAATTGTAAAAGCTCACTGTTTTTGCCTGAACTCTCAGTATGGGATGCCTCCAGCAGGCTGTCATATTTCAGCCTTATCAGGGGTTTCATGAAACTTTGTTATTTTTAGATTGATTTTCATATTCCTGAAGCTTCTGGGTAAACTTGATTCTTAACCTTAGATTCGAGATTATGAATACTAACAGATGGACCTAGAATTTTCTTAAACTTGTGTGTATATGAGCCAAATGTGTGAAGCTGTATTTTTTTTTAATTGGAGTATAGTTGCTTTACAATATTGTATTAGTTTATACTCTACAGCAAAGTGAATCAGCTATATGTATACACATATCGCCTCTTTTTTGTATTTCCTTCTCATTTAGGTCACCACAGAGCATTGAGTAGAGTTCCCTGTGCTATACAGCAGGTTCTCATTAGTTATCTGTTTTATACTTCATATCAATAGTGTATATAGGTCAATCCCAAGTTCCACAGTGTTCATTGCAGCACTGTTTACAATAACCAGGACATGGAAGCAACTTAAATGTCCATCAGCGGAGGAATGGATAAAGAAGATGTGGTACATATATACAATGGAATATTACTCAGCCATAAAAAGGAATGAAATTGGGTCTTTTGTAGAGACATGGATGGACCTAGAGACTGTCATACAGAGTGAAGTAAGTCAGAAAGAGAAAAACAAATATCATATGTTAACACGTATACATGGAATCTGAAAAAATTGATATAGACGATCTTATTTACAAAGCAGAAATAGAGACACAGATGTAGAGGACAAAGGGATGAATTGGGAGAAGCTGTATGTTTAAGAGATGAGAAAGGAGATTTGGCATAGCTTTCTAAGGCTATTTTGCTTTCTTGTACATCAATAAGTGAATATCTCTATTAACAAACTATTAATGTAATAAAATAGATTTCCTTGGCTTCCAAAACAGAAAATAATGCTTTGAAATGAGGCAGGGAGGAATAAAGCATGAAATTATAACTAACAGTGTTTTCCATGTTGCTTCCTCCCCCCTCCTACCTTTCTTTACTGCTCATACTTAATCATTTTTGTAGATAAGAACAAATATTACACTCTATTTCCTCTGAAATCTTTTGCCATTGTACACACATGCATTGCAGTCAGAGTATGAACATCATTCTGTATTCTGTGTTTTTCCACAGTGTATATATATTGTTACTCCCTGAAAGTACAATTCTTAATGGTTTTATAGTAAAGCTTTGCTACACTATGCTGCTCATGTAACCATTTCTTTGCAGCTTGCCATTTGTATGTAAGTTTTTCCAGTTTTATGCTATATAACAATGAAATATGACACTGCTCTAAACATCTTTATATAAATTACTTTATTTTCTTTGAGACTGTTTTCTTAGTAAATGTTCCCAAATGTAATGATTACTGGACTAACATAATAAGAGATTTAAAAAAATTGTAACTTATTGCCATATCATTTCTCAGAGAACTTGGACTGGTATTCCATGTTATGCCAAGAATAACGTTTCCTCTTCATCATAGCAATATAAAATTTAAGCACTTTAATTTTTTTGTGTGCAGTTTAATGCATAGGACTTACCCTATTATTTAAATATTTTCATCATATTTTCTGCAGTTAAAATAGGGTACTTATAAATTGGTACATGAATTCAGGGCTGGAACATGAATTTAGAGCAGAGTCAGAGGGACAGCTTTCCTACAAATGGCTTCCTGGCTCATCAGCGTTATTTTTCAGCCTTTTTGGCCCATTTTGCAGGACGCATCCTGACCGAAGGAAAGTTTCAGTTACTTCAAGAGGCAGTTGCTCTGTAGAGAAGTTCAGCTTCTGGGCAGAAGAGGGCACTGTTTGCCCGTACCAAGGCGGAAAAACCTGTCTGACCCATTTAGGGAGGGAAATCCATGGCCCGGCACGTGGGGGACTGATGACCTCTGCGTTGGGGCTGCAGCTCCAGCCATACCTAAGGAAATCTGTTAAGCATTCAATCTGCTATTATTTACTGAACTCTACAGAGTTCCAGCTGCCTGGATGGAGACCATTTGGGCATTTACATTGCCCACACCAAGGAGTTGGCACCCAGGCAGGTGTCCTTGCTGGATGGAGTGTGAGTTTCCCCCAAAAGGCACCAGCCCTCCCCACTGCAAGGCTCCTGGAAGCCAAGAGCTTAATTAGGGCTTGATGAGCAGTGAAAGCCAGGAACTTAAGAGGCTGGAACAGCAAGGAGATGGGGAGTGTAAGGACATTTTTGTGAAAAGTAGAAAGCACTATCCGAGATTTTCAGGTCAATTATATTTCTGCATCTCTTTTTTTCCCCTTTAAAAAAGCCACATAGGAAATGTACAAATGCGTTATTGTTGCAAAAGGTTAAATCATAACATAGAGAGCTCAGCAATCCTTAAAGTTCCCTTTTGCTTCTTCATTCCACTCACTCCCTTCCGCAAAGACCACCACTGATAATAGTTGGATGATTTTGTGAACATGTATGGGTTCATTACCCACCTATCTTTTTTCCCCCAAATTGCGTTCTTACCATACACATCATTCTGAAACTAGTTACTTTTTTCACTTAACTGTAAGACTTACCACTGTTTCCCTAAGAGTTCAGATAGGTCTACCTTATTCTGCATAACAATCTGTAATATGAATGATCATGAATTAATTAACCATTATACTAGTGAGAGACATGTATGATATTTTCAGTTTTCACTCTTACAAGTAATGCAGAGTGAATGTTCTTGTGTATATACCTTTGTGCACAGACTTAGGTGTTTCTGTAGGATGAATGCTAGATGTAAAAATTACCGGGTCAAAGTTTATGTGCATTTAAAATTTTATTATATGTGGTCAAATTACCTTTCAAGAGGGAGAATATAACTTAAAGCTATTGATCTGTGTAGTCTTCAGACTGTTTGACAGAACTAAGCAGAAAAAAGTCTTGAAAGAATTTTGTAGGCCAAAACTTGAGTGGGCTGATAGCTTTGCAGAGCTGCGTTTGCTTCACTCCAATTAGACCATTATAAACTCTTTCCTAAATGAGGTTCTTGAGGCTGGCATGAAGACTTTGTTCACTGCAATAGCTCTCTGTTCTTTTTCTCAGGTCTGGGCAGAGGATTAGGATGAAGGAAGGAGCTAAGTGTCTTCTTGACCTGTAGGAAAAGGCAGGGTAGGGGGGAACACTCTACACACTCAGGTGGGCCATGGAGAAGGAGAAGACAGGAGAGTGTGTCTTCCCAGAGATGCTTTGTAACTGATCCAGCCCCTATTTCTACTCTTGTTCCTCTGTCGTCCACTCTGTTAAACCAGAGATTTCATCATGTTACTCCTCTGCTTAAAGCTTTCCAGTGGGTCCCCCAGCCTATTAAGCCCTTCTATACTCTGACTTTTGACCCTGTGACTTCATCTCCTACTCTACCTCTTGGTCCTCTCTGCTCCACTCACACTGGCCTCATTCTGGCCCTAAACACGCAAAGCTGAGGGGACCTTCAAGTAGATGCCCTGAAATGTGCTCTCTGCCTTGGGTGGCCTGATAAAGTTAAGAGCCACTGCACAGAGTCTGACTGGGGCCAGGAATTCGAAAGAACAATAAAAGGGCTGCTAAGTGCTCCTGTGGTCAAGCCTGGAAAGCACACTTCAGGGAATGTGCTGGCATTGCCCTGCACTAGAAGTGGGCTGGAAGGGAGAGATTTCATTTTGGTACTTACACTGAGGCAAGGCAACCTCTGATGAAAGAGACCAGGGTGGACTGCAGAATGCAGAGTAACTGTGGAAGGAATTCAAAACCAGGAATACTTCGTGGGAGAGGTGTCCCAGCATGGAAATCTCTGAGGCCACGAAAGAGCATCATTTAGGAAAGAGATGGCTCGGCATCTGCTGACCCAGCAGGGACTTCACTTTAACCACCTGCCAGGCCCACAAAGTCCAAAGAAGCCTCCCAGTCAAATCAGAACTGTGTTAGCTCCTCATCTCTCCTCACCTCACCCCTCTGTTTATCTCCCACCCCAGCCTTTGTGCAAGCAGAATAAAGTGTGGGAGCAGGTGGACATGAGGTCAGAGATAGGCTCCAGGTTGAGCAGCTTCAAATGGTTTCCTGCTGCCAAGGAGACACCAGCCCATAATATGTCCTGCTAACCTCCCAGAAAACTGCGTGCTGAAGTTCATCTTGGCTGAGAGATGTGTGTGCACACCAGGAAGGACCCTGAGCCAGACCAAATACGTGCACAAGTGAGATGACTGGCCAGAGGCAACCCAGAAAACTGCCCCCATGTAAGCAACCTAAGCCCCTGCCATTGAGCCCAACTACTCCAAGTTTGCCCACACATACTTTGCTTCTAGTAAACGCTGTTTACTATGTTATAATCTTAGTCTCTTTGCTGAATTCTTTATTCAAAGAAGACAAGGACCCAGGTCCTTCTTCTAGGCATTCCAATGCCAGAATCAGGCAGGGTAGAGAGCAGGAGGGCTGGACCCATGAGCCTCCTTTCTACCGCCCCCGGCCATGTGAGCTATGAGAAGTGAGGAGATAAGATAAATAGAGAAATTCAGATGCTTGGTATCTATGAGATTGGAAAGTCAAATTACCGAACTAAGACTGTGTTTTATACAAAAGTGAGCAAAATGCTCCACCATCTGAAAGTTGCCAGAAGTCAGGGACTTACCCAAACCTTCATTCAGATGCAGAGGACTCCCACTGCAGAGTGTAGAAAGCATGGCTGCCAGTCTTGGTGGCACAGTAGGGTCACCAGAGGAGCTTTCAAAAATCCCAAGGCTCAGGGCTTGCCCAAGACCAAATAAAGTAGAATATTTCAGGGTGGGGCCCAGGCAACAGAATCTGTAAAGTTCCTCATGTGATTTCAATGGTCAACCAAACAGTGAGAGACGAAAATAAAGGTGCATTTTGATCATAATCAAGAGACCGTTGTCTATACTAGAAATGCTTCTATTTATGTGTTAATTTCAGGGCCTTTATCATCTTTGAACTTCATCAAGAACTGATTTACAAGTTACAGATTTAAAAGTAAATTTTAAACTTTTAAAATCTTTTGTGCAGTCTGTTTCCTAACTCTAGAAAAGATACTCTTTAAATATATCGACCAATCAGTTGATCGATCAATTAATAGTTAAGGGCTTATTACAGACAAGAATGTAAATTGTGTCTGACATTGAGTTGTGTTGTGAGAAGGACCTCAGGTTGTTAAAGTTGAAAAATGCATGAGGACTTTTATAAATATGCCGCAATGTGATGAGCTCTCAATGACATTTATGATGAGATATACTTTAATTTACTGATATAAATCCAGTTGATTTGGATACCACTGGCATTCAGGAACACTGCAGAAAGTTTTGGTTGTGTTTGGCTGCCTTGCTTTAGTACCAAGAGGAAGAAACTTGGAGAAAATTGCACCCTGGTAGAAAAGGGAAGAGCCTCACTTGTGAATTTTTTTTTTTTTCATATAAACCTTCTCCCTTATGGTGTTTATTGATTCCCAAAACCAAGCATTTGGATGGACTGCATCAGAATCACTTTGGGAGCTTGTTAAAAATATCGATTCCTTGGCCTAACCCTAGACCTCTAAAACCAGCCTTTCTGGGGACAGCAATATGTTAAGAAGTGTTCCTGTGTAGCTCTGATGCCTAGCCCAGTTTGGGCAGCACTGGCAAATGCCCGATGATAATGAGACCTTAGACTAAGTATAAAACCCACAGTGGGGAGAGAGAAGTCCTCAATTAGGGAACGAAATACTAGCTGTTAAGAAGAAGTGTTAGTGGCTGCGGGCTGTTCTCTCAGGGCTAGCTGCCTGCAGAGCCATCTGAAAGATTCCTCAGTGAATATTTTAAGTCATTTTAGGAGGCTTTGGGGGTGCTTTCTGTATTTTGAGTGGGGTAGGGTTGGGGGGGGTTTCACATGGAGAATTTTCACAAAGTTTTCTTCATCTGGCTGAATGTTGAAATGATTAGTTAGGGAAATAAGAAAGAGGAAGAATCTTAGTCTCTCGAGTGGGCTCCAACATCTCATGGAGTGTGAACTCCCTTCCTGTCTTCCATGAATCTTTCATCATCTTTCTCCTCCAAGTAGCCCAGGGAAAAAGGAATAGGCTTAGAGGCCAGGACATTGTGAAATAAAATCCTGGTGCTGACACTTACTTGCTGTGTGAATTTAGCCAAGTTCCATGACCTCTCTGAGCATCAGTGAATTCATCCATCAAGGAGGGTTAATTCCATGTGGGGTTTGTGAGGACTGAGTGAATGAACACATTTAAGCATGCATTCAACCAATACTGAGGACCTTCTATAAATCAATGTCCCTGACTCCTGGGATACAGCAGATGTTCACTGAACCATAGCCAGAGATTAAAGAATGGCTGATTCAGTAAGTTTCATGGGATCTCAAATCTATAAGCTGTGCTAAAATATTTCTGGAAATGTTCTAAGGGAAAATAATGGTTACAAGAAGTCATCTCAGGGAGTATCCTATGTGGTGGGGAGACGTTCTTTCATAAGCTGCCTAGAATGGGAGTGGAGTGGAGAAGTGTGGGTGTGGATGAGTGAGACCATGGACCTTTCTTTGCCTGAGACAGTCTCAGTTGATGCATGATATAATAGTTCAATCTCAAAGTTTCCCAGGCTGGAAGCTAAATCACATTGTCATCCTATTTATCGATCATGCTCTAGTAACATTCAGTGGTCACTGAACCACCTCTAGAGGGAGAGAGTTTACTGCAGAGCTTCAGTGGTCCTGGGCGGAGTGTGCAAACCTGGGGCTGGAGCGGAACTTCTTGGATCCTTGAGGAGAGGCTGAACATTTCGCCAGCACCTTCCCCACTAAGTACTCAGTCCTTCTTCTAAATACATGTTGAACAAAATAGTAGTTTGAAGAAACCCTAACAGACCCATGGTGCAGGCTAGCCCAGATGGGATGACACATTCTCACTACCTGCACAATAAGGTGGGAGGGTCATCTATCGGTTAGAGAAACGGGCTAAGCACTCGGAATTCCAGACTTTAGTCTTCAGCACTATTTAACCTACATCCGACTCATTTTTCTCAGTTACTTCTAGCTGTCATCCTTGTACATGCTTCTCATAGGCGCCTGCTAACTTCTGATCAGGCATATGCTGGAAGTGGGGTCACCAAGTTTGATAATCAAATTTGAAATAAAAGTTAAGTCCTGAGTGATGACCCAGGGGTCTGTCCTGTGAGTTGTAGTGAATACATTTTAAGACACCTTTTAGCAGCTCTGGGGCTGCTCTCTCCTTTCCTTAATTCAACAGTGTCCCCAGTTCTCGAGGCTGCTAGGTCCCCTCCCTCTCAATGAGGCTCTGGCTTTGTCTACAGCTGTATCCATTCCTCTCACTTCTCGTCCCCTTCCTTGCTCTATTGTCCCTCTCAGCATTGATCACCATTCGACATACTTTACCTATTTTACCTTTTTAGAAAAATTGTTTATGTTCCTCAACTTGAATATAAGCTCTGAGGACAGTGATTTTTTTTCCTTCTTTTCAATCGGTTGGGGTAACTGCTAACAGTTATCTAATCTAGAAAAGTATCTGACACACAGTAGTTCCTCAAGTATATTTGAAGAAATGAATGAAAGAATGGAGAAATGAGTGAAATGATGACTGAGTCCTATTAATGTCAACAGAGATTTACTAAGCAGGGCTTCACTAGCGGGACTTAGTGATAAACTTTATAACTTTATTTTCCTATACACCTTTTTTTTTTCTACTTAGGATTATATTAAATGAAACAATCTTCTAGGGTTCTTCTGCTGGCTAGCTCAACTTTTCTCTTTGGGTGGGCTCAGGGCTCTTTCTGGTATCATTAATCTATGTGTTATTATGCTTTTGGTATGAGAAGTGACAAGGAGCTAATATAAAGGGAAACTTTTTTAATTAAAAAAAGTTTTTTTTTTTTTTTAAGCAACTCATTTCTTTCTCTAAGTAAGCAGAGACTGTAAGTCTCCTTGAAGCAATTCTATAGTCCAAACTGGCCTGCTGGCCCTCTTTGTCATGACAACATGAGATGGGTTGGTACTGTTGCCTTGGGCAAAGAGTGTAACGTTCCCTGTACAATGTTTATGCCTAGCAAAATCTCTGTCTTCTCTATGTTTGGAGAACTCTTTGGAAGGGAGTGATAGACTAATTTGCATAAGGGACCCAGGAGCCTTTTGAAAGGGAAGGGACTGAATCTTTAACCTAGAGGTCAGCAAACATTTTCTGTAAAGGGCCAGATAGTATTTTGGATTTGCAGGCCATATAGTCTCTGTCACAGTAACTCAAGAAACAACCTTGCTGTTGTAATGCCAAAGCAGCTTATAAACAATACTTAAGTGAGTTTGCACAGCTATCTTCCAATCTGACTTTACTGAGGGACCTGAAATTTGAAATTCATATAATCTTCTCATGTCACAAAATCTTCTTTTTTTTGATATATATTTTTTAATCACTTAAAAATGTAAAAATCACTTTTAGCTTGTGGGTCATGTGGATGTAGACAGTGGGCCAGAATGGGCCTAGCTGTAGTTTGTCAACCATTGCTCTAATCCTTGATTCCCAACATAGAAGATAGTCCGAGGGTTCCATTGGTGGGGGAGGGACTTATTCCCACACACAGGAAGCTGAGTTGTGCTTTGAGAAACATTGGCCAGTGTTCATGTATGAAAGAGAACCATAATCTGGGGTCTAGTTTTGGGGTAACCAACCTTATGGGCTCTGCAGGGGTTTGCTGGCAATGGCACGATCAAAGCATTAGATACCCACGTGGGGTTGTGTAGGGCCAGTGATCAGAAGGCGGTGGTCTGACCAGGCACCTCAGTGTCTCTCTCTGCTGGGTATTTGGAAGAGGGACTAACCCTTTTTGAAATCAGTGAGCCTACAGCATCTTTGTACAACTTGTGATGGGGCTGGGGAGAATTCTCCAGAGGGAGTTACTGGGCTTCCTACCAATATGGTTATATAGGGTCAAGCCAACCTTATTTGTAACCCAAGATGGTGAAGAGAGTCATACCTGTTATACTTATTTCTCTTTAGTCCCAGAGTCTTCTAGCTTGGCATCTCCCGAGAGCTCAGTAAGTACTTAGAGTATTGAAGTCTACAGAAAGGTAAGCCACTACTCATTCCTTGGTCAATGTTTTTTTTCAAGAATTTCTGAGATTTAAAGGAAGGGACAAACATTTATTGAACTATACCATGTCTGGGCATGGTGCTATGGGCCACCATATATATTATTTGCTTTCATCCTCTCCAGAAGGTAAATATCTTTATTTACAGGTGATAAGTAACCTGTCCAATATCTTATGGCTAAAAGTTGATGAAGTCTTTTTTTGACTCCAGCCCTGTCTAGCTCTTTACACTTCCACTGCACTTCAGTAGATGAATGTTACTTGCTTTTTTATGATGTAGGAGGAAAAGTATATTTGATGTATTGGCATAGATCATTTTCAAGACCCCTCACTGTCATTAAAACTCAAATCAAAATCTATCTCCTTTTCATCTGGCTACTTTTCTACTCATGCCAATTTCATACTTAGTTTGTAGGCTTTGATAAGATGCTTTAAAATATAACGTATTTCAAATATTCCTTTATGGGGGTGAGTTCTATCTTCCTAGCCAGTCTGAAATTTCTCCCAGAGCATCACAGACTCTTACATTTGCGATGTACTTGGAGGACCTCCACCCCTGGTGCCTCTCAAATACCTTTCGTTTAACTTCAACCACTGGAAAGCTTATAATGCTTCTCATCTCCCTTTTCATAAACAGTACATTTTCACTATCTTCAGCTGTTGCTCATTGACCAGACTGCTCACTTTTAGACCCCTTCAGCTTTCTCTTTCCTTTCTCTCCTTTCATCATTGTCCCATCTTACCATAAGGTCTTGGTCAGAGGGAGGGAGGTACATAATACGGTGAAGTGGCCAGGCAACTACAGATGTGATGATGATTTCCTCCCTTTGGAACCAGAGAGGAGACACTGTCAAGACAGAGCAGCCTGGTTCTACCCATTTCTCCTGGAGCAGAAGGCCATAACATGTGGTGTGCCTAGACAGTTTGCTCATCTGATGTGGTCCAGGCTCGACACCTGACTCATGTCTTCTACTCAGATCAGATATTCAGTAAGAGTCACCAATATCAAGAATCTGTATACAATGATACTAGAGGGCTAGTTCTTAATGGACTTTACAAGGACCACTAAAGGATTTACTGAGCACATTAGAATCACACTTTTCCAAAAGAACTATGCATATTTTGTGCACTTATACATACAAATGACAAAGGAAACACAGTAGGTTGAGGTATCGGTTTCTGATTCTTACTCATGTCTTAGCTGGCGATAACACGTCCTTCAACAGTGTGCCTTAGGACCTACTTGTTAGCTGATGTGAATCCTGACGACGTTTTGCACTGTTCTTGTCGCATGCGATATGGTTTTACTTTAGGGACCTTATAACTGAACATGGATAGTTCTGTTTCCGATTGTTCACTGTATCCTTTCTCTTGCATCTGTTTTTACTTTCCAGGGATCTTTTGAACTAGAGTATCTTTCGATTTTTTCGTACTCTAAGGATGGGAGAGTTTTGAAAGCACTTTTGGCAAGCCAGGAATAGAAATGGAAAATCCAGGTCACATTTGCACAGCCACGTGATGCTTCCTATGAGTTGCCACTATGGTCCCCTGGCTACAGTGGCTCAGGGCTCTGCTCCTCAACTTCCGCTTTCCATTTATGCTGCCGGTGATGGCAGCCCACGAGAAACACCATGCAGAGGAAGGACCTGATGCCTAGAGCCCAACAGGTGCTAGTCAAGTCTAACTCTCACCAGGTCTCCCACAGAACTCTGGGAAAGCATAGACGATGTGTGCGAGGCGGCACATGGAGACTCCACACATGCGCACGGAAGGGGCACTAACTTTGGTTTTGGCAGGGGCCCTGCATCAAATGCTACTAGTGCCCTACACGTGTTTATGTGGCTGGTCCTCCCCACTTACCTAGAGGTCAGTTTAAGGAAATAGACAAAACTGGAACATAGCTCAAGAACTGGTAGGATTCTAATGAAAAGCCAATTAAAGCAGACAGATGGCTGACACACACACTTCTAACTTTCTTTAGGATATTTAGAGGAGTTATTTTTATAGCTTGTGAAGATGATGCCTGACAGCAGGTGTTAGTCATCATCATTTAGAGCGCATCTAAGAGAGTCTTAGGTAGGGAGGGAGGGATACTGACGTTTTATTTTGTCATCTTCCTATTAAGATGTCAAACATACTTTACAGACAGCATTTTTAATGATTTCAGAGGACAGTTTTTCAGCTCTCTTCTCTGAGCAGCTGACATACTCACTCAGAATAAAACATCCTTTCCATGTCTTCATAAACCAAGTGTTGCAAGGAAAGCATATCAGGTATGTTATTCTTTTCAAATTATAGTATTTAACTGAAATACAGGTCTTGTTTGCTATTTATTACAAGGGTTAGAACAGAAGTTAAATTGCCTGATTGCAAATAAGAGCTCCAGGGATCTAGTCCCACCTGTGTCATTGAAATAGCAGTGAGAGCCAGATAAAGTCATCTTAGGTTCCTTGGAACATTATTTTCCTATTGGAAAAGAGTCCTTGGGAAAGAGAGTTTAAACAGTGAGGGAGAGAAGAGCGCTCAATGGAAGACAATTTTGGAAGAAATTTGTTAAATTCTGACAACTTTACCAGTTAGTTCTATGACCCTTTATTATCAGGTACATCACTGAAGGCCTGTAGAGAGAAAGTTTATGTAAAGAATAAAAAAAGAATGGAATGAGGAGTAGGAAAGGGGTATAAGAGAGCAGAAAATTGGACACAATTAGAGATGTAATTGGAGAGATTTTCAGGGAGGATTTTTTCCCCCAAATACAAACACTCAACAAGCGTAAAACAACTCAAAAGAGCAGGTAGATTGGACTCACTGAGGAAAAGAGGACAAGATTATAGTGTGTTAATTTAGGAACAGAAGTTCCAAGGATAAGTCCTTAGGGATAAATTAGCAAGCCCCTACTTAAGAGTTATGGGGTTGGAAGAGCTGATTGGAAAATGAGGTGGATGACTCACAAAATATTGTTGTGTTCCTTTTTCTACCAATGAAGGAGCTTTAGCAATGGAAAGTAATTTTGAAATAAATATCTGGAAGGAAATACAGGACTCTTCTTGGCTTAATTTTTGCTAACAACTCTAAGCAATTCAATTTGTACCTATGTGTGTAACAATTATTGAGAAATGAAATTACTGCTGGAAAAATAAAATCTCTATTAAAGGAGATATTGCAAAATTTTAAGTTAAATGTTGGTGGAAAATAAAATAAGCAGCAAACTTTTTCAAATTATATACCTAAACACAAGATCACATATTTCTGATAAAATATGGGCAGTGATTTTCAATTTGATAAACACTTGTGAGCACCTACTATGAGTATTAATTTGAGTACCAACAGCAGTACTCCAAATATTTACTGAAATAAAGCACTGAAAATTTAAGGAATATTTCCTGAAATATGCCCCGTCTCCCATTATTATGGTAAATCATGGGTTATTCTTTTATAAGCTTAAGATCCTCATTGGACCTAATTCTTCAATCAAAATGATTTTCCTCCTTTATTATCATGCATTCATGTCTCCACCTAAATATTTTGGTCTTTCTTCTCTTCAGACACCTCAATGAGTAACATCTGATCAATTCATTTTTGTATTTTTGTATGGAAGAGATAATAGAATACAGAGTTACAGTTTGGAATGTGGAATTCATCTTTAGCAATGCTGACCTCTTCATTATGGTCAGGCCACAATTATTGAATAATATATTGAATATATTATTCAATATAATATTGAATAATAATATTTAAATATTGAACAAATTAGTAATTGGAAAATGTTAGAATTGGAAGGAGCTATGGAGCTCATCTATCTTATATATATTATTTTATAGACTTAATTCCAATCAATAAGAACTTACTGACTCCATGTCAGCACTGGGCTGGCTGCTGGGATACAAACATGAAAGAAATGTAAGCTCAGGGAGACCCAGTGACGTATCCAAGGTCAAGTGTTATGATAGATTACCTCCACTTTGATCCGCTCTCCACATTCTTCACTCTGCTCTGTATCCTTGGATGCTGACCTGTAGGGACATTGTATCAATAACATTTCTAGTTTTCTGGCTTCTGGTTGAGATCGGACTATGGGGAACACTGCCCAGAGATCAGAAAGCCGGGAGGAGAGTGAGGTCAGGGTATTTATCCTACTTGTTCCTTCTCTGTGGACTTGCTACAAGGTGGCAGCACCCTTCAACTGTCAAGGAGCCCTCTCCACACAGTTCTCCCTCTCTGGGTTCTAATAACTATTCCCTCTTTTTGCTTCCCAGGCTATGGGTGGTAGAGGCACTTCACAGTTATTAACCCCTGGTTCTACATCATCCCTTGTGGTTTCCCTATACTCTGCCCACATCTTTGTAAATAGTTCTTTAATTAAACTCTCCTTAAATGGCCCAATTTTAGCATGTCTTCTGTTTTCTCTTGGGACCCTGGGGGATATATAACTAGAAAGATTCTCAGTTTACCTGATTTATAACGTCCTTTGAGATTTTGTAAGTCAATTTTTATTTAAGGTTCACAAATTTCTGATTGCTGACAGAACTTAGCAATTTTTAAGCCATTGCTAGATGAGGGAATTGCAGTAGGAACAAGATGGCAGAGTCAATAATGGTGGCACCAGAAATTTACATTCAATTTGCTCAAGTTGGTATTTAAATAATTGGTGACTCAATGCATTCTTTGATTCTGAATTCTATCAAGTGGATTTCTGTTTGGCAACAGATAACTGTTCTGCCCCTCCTCTGTAAAAGTTATAGTAAAGGCAAATCATTGTGTTTTGACTGGATTGTTACTGCCCTTGATTGACAAAGCCGCAAAATTGAGACAGGGTTGGTCTAGACCTGTGAAATAAGGGGTGCCTTCAGAGGTCTAAGGAAACCTTGATGTCTGCCATCCTTACCCTCAGCCCTTGAAAATTCTATTAACCACGGTCTCATGGTTAAAATTCTCCAATAGTAGAGCCCATTTTTGTTTTTTTTGTTTTTTTTTTTGCGGTATGCGGGCCTCTTACCGTTGCGGCCTCTCCCGCTGCAGAGCACAGGCTCCGGACGTGCAGGCCCAGCGGCCGTGGCCCACGGGCCCAGCCGCTCCACGGCACGTGGGATCCTCCCAGACCGGAGCACGAACCCACATCCCCTGCATCGGCAGGCAGACTCCCAACCACTGCGCCACCAGGGAAGCCCAGAGCCCATTTTTAAGCCTAAGGCTTTGATTCTTGCTCAAATTGTACTCTCCTTGAAAATAATAATGCTTTAAAAAACTGGTGATTAAAAAAGACCTCAGGCAAAACTGTTTTAGATCTTTCTGAGGAAGTTTTGATTTGGGAACAGAGAGAGATCTGAAAGGTTTGGATCCTAGACTTGGTGTGTAAGTGAGAGGGGAGGGTGGTGGGAACAGGGCACACACTTTCATGTGAAGTAAGTGTATGTTATTAACTTTCCAGACTTGGGACTAAGATATGGTTTAAGAAAAAGTTGAGAAAACTCTCAGTTACAGAATCAGGTGCAAGGAATGTCAATTGGGAAAACATTGAAAAGCTGTTTGAGTGAACTGTTCCATTTTATAGGTCCGGCCTTTGGTATTAGACATGAATATATATTGCAGTTGTAGTGACTAGGATCCAGTGAAGAACCGATACTAGTATTTATTGACTACTTACCATACCCTAGGCAGTATTCTAAGTGTTTTACATGTATTAACTCATTTGATCCTCATAACAATTCCATATAGAAGATGCTGTTATTGGCCCCTGTATTAGTTTCCTAGGGCTGTCATAAAAAAGTACTGCCAACTGGGTGGCTTAAAAAACAGAAATGTATTGTCTCACAGTATGGCAGGTAGCAGTCCAAAATCAAGGTGTGAGTAGGGTTGGTTCCTTCTGAGGGCTGTGAAGAAGAATCTGTTCTGGGCCTCTCCCCTAACTTCTGGTAGCCTTAGACATTCCTTAACTTGTAGATGGCTTTCTCCCTATGTCATACTATCTTCTCTCTGTATGTGTCTAACTCCATGTCCAAATTTCTCATTTTTATAAGGACACTAGTCATATTGGATTAGGACTCATCTCATCTTAACTGATCATCTGCAGAGGCCTTATTTCCAAATAAGGTCACATTCACAGGTACTGGAGGTTAGGACTTCAGCATCTATTGGATAGACTTCAGCATCTATTCAACCCATAAGAGTACCCACTTTAAAGAGGAAGAAACTGAGGCACAGAGAAGTCAGCTAAGTTGCCCACCATCATGGAGAAAGTAAGTGGTGTTGGCAGAGTCCACACTATATCGCCTCTCATAAAAGGAAGCCCAGATGCAGAAAGTCTGGATTGTGATACAACAAATGATTGCCAGGGTTGTGTATGATTGAAAGGTCTTACCATCTTCTATTCTGAAGCAGCGGTGGGCATGTTTAACTAAGCCTTATAAAATGATTTTAAATTGAGATTTACATTAGCATTATCTAAAGTAGGTCTATTTGAGGAGATTGGTTAACTGGCCTTGGAGAAGATTTTACTAGATAATCAGCTCTTTAAGTTGAAACTTTAGATGAAGACAAAATTAAAGACAATTTTTTCATGCCTACTGTTTTTTATTGAAATATAATTTTCATATTGTAAAATGTACATTTCCTAAGTATATAATTTGATGTGTATTGGTAAATGTATATACCTGTATGTTAACTATGAGATTGAAGGTCTTTCACATTTCTTTGCATTCTAATCATCAGTGGAAGTTTTCAGTTAGAGAGAATTTTGAACACTAGTCTGATTTTATTATTTTACAGAAGTGATGGAATGAAGTAGTACATAGACAAAGCCTAATGTTTTTTTTTTCATTATCTAAAGGTGCTTTTCTCCTTTTTTTCCTGCATTCTTTTTGTTCACTCTCATCAATCATCTTAATCTTTTTACTGCTTTTAATTGGGCTTCGTCTCTTAATTGGATGATAGTTCCTTAGGCATCTGCTTTGGTGTATTCAATCCACAGTCTGATAAGGGTGTTTGAAGGATGATCCTGGTCAATTTTTTTCTACTGGCAGGATAGGGCTTCCCTGGTGGCACAGTGGTTGAAAGTCCGCCTGCCGATGCAGGGGACACGGGTTCGTGCCCCGGTCCGGGAAGATCCCACATGCCACGGAGCAGCTGGGCCCGTGAGCCATGGCTGCTGAGCCTGCGCGTCCGGAGCCTGTGCCCTGCAACGGGAGAGGCTACAACAGTGAGAGGCCCGCGTACGGCAAAAAAAAAAAAAAAAAAAAAGACAAAAAACAGCAGGATTTGGGAAGCTAGAGAGGAGCTTACAGGAAGATGGAGAAAGGAATATCTAACAGTGGCAACTTGTGTGTAGAGCAGTATGATAACCCCTGATGTCGGCTACCTCTGCCTGGCAACTTTCTCTTCTCTCATGTCAGAACTTGGCACAGAGGGAGAGACAGACACATGCCACTGATCTTGACAGCACCCTCCTGAGCTCTGATGACAGCTTGAAGCTCGAAGTGGTCCCTAAGGGATGTGATAAGTGCCAGGTATTGAGGTGGGGAGTGACTTCAGTCACTTCAATTTTCTGTGTCCTTCTAAGAATAATGGAATTCCAGAAAGCCATAGTTTAGAGAAACATTTGAGATCATGTAGAAAACCTCCAGAAAGACAATAGAACAAGTTGTCCCTTAAGGTTGATGCCAACTCTACGATTCTAGAATTCATTTTTCAAACAAAGAAGTTGAGACACCAAGAAATAAGTGACTTGAAAACAATATACCTGATGTACCTGAAAATGCTAATGTGGGAAACAACTTTCCAGCTGAAAAGTTTGCTGCTATAACTAGAAATTTGGAAACAAGAAGGGAAAAAGTTTTTAATTAAAAGCTCAGATTTATTCTGGATACCAAGCCAAGAACTGTAGCGTATCAGATGTTACAACTGCTCTGTCAATCACAGAGAGACATAGAATTTGCAGTATTTTGTACAGCAGAGCAGACAGGTTAATTCCCCTCCCTTTTTCTGTTTCCTTGTTCAGAGCTCAGCTAGCAGCTTGGAGCTCTGAAATGATGCATGCACAATCACAATGTGCAGATAGTTCCCCTGTCTCTCTTAGTTGCCCTGTTCACAATTTATATTTACCAAAAGGGGGGAATATCCTGTAGTAAGTGGAAGTCTCATGAAAGGTATGGCAAAGAAAGCAAGGATGCACCATGAAGTAAACCTGGGGCAGCACAGGCTAAAACAGAGCAGCATAATTGCCAACAGCCATTCCTTTAGGTCAAGGACTTCTTATGGTTCAGGTCTTTTCTTCTTTCCCATAGCACCTAACACAAAGGTCTGTACCTCCTAGCTCCTCTTAGTCCCTCTGTAAGCACTGCTGCTAACAGACTTACCTCCTGGGCCAGCCCCTGCTGTATCACAAGATTGCATCAGCAAGAGAAGGAGCAAATCTTCTCTTAGCTTCCCTGCCAAGCTCTCAGGAGGTTTTGGGCTGGGTGCTCCTACAGAAACATCAAATAAGAGACTGTGCATTTAATCAGTTTCTGGTCTTTATTCTCTAAGTATGTAGAAGTATATAATAACTAGTAATGATTTATCTTAATACATCTTCATCTAAATTCCAGAACATTTTCTATGCAATGTTTCATCAGTTCCCCAAGCAGCTTTTAACACAGCTAGGAAAATGAACATGTTTTCTATGACTCATGAACAATATGGATGCACTTAATAAGCCCAATTTTATAGAAATCGTGAGGATGTTCCTTCAGTCCTAGCAAAGTCGTAGAAATGAGTTCACGTTAGGGCGAGCACTCGTTAAGTAGACAGTTGTATGCAAATGCACGTGTGTCAATGGATCTGTCTTATACTTGGTGACATACACGTTGCGTATATATTGAGTAATTTATGGTTCCATAGACAATTCCTTCATTATGTTTAAAAAGTCATTCTTATTTTTAAAGGACCAAAGCCCTACATATAATCGTAAATTTAAGACACACACAAGTATATAAAAGAAAATATGAAAGTCACTCTCATTATCACCCTCTTTCTAACTCCCTGGTAGTAATAATTCATTGATTTGTGTATACTTGCAGACATTTTTCTTTACATATATAAATATGTATATTTATAAGATATAAAGGTCTAAATATTATTTTGCAACTCATTTTTATCACCTAGTAATACATGTTGTGGTATTATAAAACATATAAATCAAGCCATGCTTTTTAATTGCCATATACTTTTTTTAGCCTAAAAGATTTTTACTCCCCTCCACAATTGATGATCGTTCATGTAGTTTCCAATTGCTTTCATGCTGTAAACAATGCTACAATATTCTTGTGAACAGAAATGCTACAATAAATATTCCTGTGGCATTGTTGGCAATAAGAAAAGAATTGTTATAATTCTTTTTAGAGAAATTATGTGTGTCTTTAATATAAATTCCTAAAGGAAAAATTGCTTTCAAAGGGTAATTCCATGTACCAGTTAGCTATTTTTGAATAGCAGTTTAAGACTAGCATTTATTCACAAGATGACATATTGGTTTAGCTGTTCTTCTTGGCTAGATTGAGCCATGTGTCTGCAGTCAGCTGTGGGTTGGCAAGCAGTCTTGCTGATATTGGTGGGGTTCTCCAACATGTCTGGTGGCTGATTAGCTGTTGGTTAGTCTAGATAATCTCAGCACTTCTCCTAGAAGCCTAGGCTCATTCTCATGGCAAGAAGAAGTCAATGAGAAGAAGTGGAAACATGAAAACATGTCTTTAAGTCTCTTGTGTCAAGTTTGCTACTATCCCATTGGCCAAAGCAAGCTACATGGCTGAGTCCAGAGTATGTGTGGGAGGGCATTAGCAAAGGTATGAAAAATTGGGATCGGTTTTGCAATCACTTTCCACACATATTAAAAAAGTTTACAGATACTGCCAAGTGGCCCTCCCACAAGATTTAACTAATTTTCACCACTACGAGTGGTGTAAAGATGATTTTGGCAATAAAATTTTTCCTACATTGAAAGATTAGGAGCATAGCACAATTTTATTTTCATGAAATTTTCCCCTTCCTTTTGATTTCTGCTATTATGTTCTAGGACCACTGACTGGGTTCATTATGGTTATTGTTTTTTCTACTGTATAATTTTTCCTTAGAGATTTATAACATTTACATTCTTTTTTTATAACTTTTATTAAAGCACCTTTAGTAGTTCTTTTTTTGCCTTAGCCATAATTAAAAGGGAATTAATGTTTTCAGTTAGTCTTTTAATAAAGCAGCTTTCACATTCCTGAGCATGTAATTTTGAACTCTCTTAGTTGGAAGAAATTTTATTAGGTAGGTTTGCAAGACATAGTCATGAGTTTTATATATTCTAAGATCATTCACATCTAACAATCCCTTTTTTTTGCTTTTATACATGAGTAAGCTGAAGATAAATTATTGGGTCACATATTTCCCCTTATTTATCTACTATCATCTGGAATTGAATATTCCTATAGAGAGGTTTGAGATAGATGGTATTTTTTCCTCATTCATTCATTTAACACATATTTATGGGGCTTCTACCATGTGACAGGCACTATTCCAGGTCCTGAGAATATAGAAATAAAAAACACACACACCCCAATATTTCTGTTGACCTGGAACTTAAATTTTAGGGCAGCTATAGACAATAAACAAAATGAATATGTAAATGATTACCTTTATCATATAGATAAATAAGTAAATATAAGTAAAACAAGAAAAGGGGGATATGGAGTACCAGAGTGAGACTTAGCTTTAAATGGGGTTAGTCAGGAAAAGACCCCATGAGGAACTGATATTTGAGGATGAATGAACAAGAATTGTAGGTATTTGGGTAAAGAGTATTCCAGGTAGGGTGAACAGCAAGTGCAATGGCCCTGAGGTGAGCATGTCTGGCATACTTGAAGAATAGCAAAGAGGGCTGTTTCACTGGAGCAGAGGAAGTGAGGTAAAGAATAGAGAGATGAGGTCAGAATACTAACTAAGGTTAAGATCAAGTTGGGTCTTGTAGATTATTTTAAGAATTTGGCTTATATCAGATTGAGATGTAAAACCACTAGATGGATATGAACAGAGGAGTGACAAGGTCTGACAATGATTTAACAAAAATATTATGGCTGCTCGTAGGTGACTTTTTATTTGTTTGTTGTTTGCTTGTTTTTCCCTCCTGAATACTCAGAGAAAACTTTTTAATTTTAATATAAAATCTTTCTCAGGATAGGCATATTAGTTATGTGGCTTTATATTAATATTTCTTATAACATATTGCATCTTTTTGACTCACAAATTTGGTTTTATCTTCAGTTGGTGAAAGTTGTCTTCTGTAATATCTTTTAATACCTTTTCCATTTATTTATTCTGTTTCATATTTCAGGGTCATTGTTTAGCTGTTGGTTGAACTGCCAGTACTTGCCTTTCTTTTCTTTTTTTTAACATCTTTATTGGAGTATAATTGCTTTACAATGGTGTGTTAGTTTCTGCTTTATAACAAAGTGAATCAGTTATACATATACGTATATCCCCATATCTCTTCCCTCTTGTGTCTCTCTCTCTCCCACCCTTCCTATCCCACCCCCTAGGTGGTCACAAAGCACCGAGCTGGTCTCCCTGTACTATGCGGTTGCTTCCCACTAGCTACCTATTTTACATTTGGTAGTGTATATATGTTCAGGCCATTCTCTCACTTTGTGCCAGCTTACCCTTCCCCTCCCTGAATCCTCAACTACATTCTCTAGTAGGTCTGGATCTTTATTCCCCTAGGTTCTTGCCCCTAGGTTCTTCATGACCTTTTTTTTTTTTTTTTTTTAGATTCCATATATATGTGTTAGCATACAGTATTTGTTTTTCTCTTTCTGACTTACTTCACTCTGTATGACAGATTCTAGGTCCATCCACCTCACTACAAATAACTCAATTTCGTTTCTTTTTATGGCTGAGTAATATTCCATTGTATATATGTGCCACATCTTCTTTATCCATTCATCTGTTAATGGACACTTAGGTTGCTTCCATGTCCTGGCTATTGTAAATAGAGCTGCAGTGAACATTGTGGTACATGACTCTTTTTGAATTATGGTTTTCTCAGGCAATGCCTATCAAACTACCACTGGCATTTTTCACAGAAACAGAACAAAAATTTCATAATATGTATGGAAACACAAAAGACACTGAATAGCCAAAGCAATCTTAAGAAAGAAAAACGGAGCTGGAGGAATCAGGCTCCCTGACTTCAGATTATACTACAAATCTACAGTAATCAAGAGAGTATGGTACTGGCACAAAAACAGAAATATACATCAATGGAACAAGATCGAAAGCCCAGAGATAAACCCATGCACATATGGTCACCTTATCTTTGATAAAGGAGGCAAAAATATACAGTGGAGAAAAGACAGCCTCTTCAATAAGTGGTGCTGGGAAAACTGGACAGCTACATGTAAAATAATGAAATTAGGGCTTCCCTGGTGGCGCAGTGGTTGAGAGTCCGCCTGCCGATGCAGGGGACACGGGTTCGTGCCCCGGTCTGGGAGGATCCCACGTGCCGCAGAGCGGCTGGGCCCATGAGCCATGGCCGCTGGGCCTGCGCGTCCGGAGCCTGTGCTCCGCAATGGGAGAGGCCACAACGTGAGAGGCCCGCGTACAGCAAAAAAAAAAAAAAAAAAAAAAAAAAAAAAAAGAAATTAGAACACTCCCTAACACCATACTCAAGAACAAACTCAAAATGGATTAGAGACCTAAATGTAAGGCCAGACACTATCAAACTCTTAGAGGAAAACATAGGCAGAACACTCTATGACATAAATCACAGCAAGATTCTTTCTGACCCACCTTCTAGAGAAATGGAAATAAAAACAAAAATAAACAAATGGGACCTAATGAAACTTAAAGGCTTTTGCACAGCAAAGGAAACCATAAACAAGATGAAAAGACCACCCTCAGAATGGGAGAAAATATTTGCAAATGAAGCAACTGACAAAGGATTAATCTCCAAATTTTACAAGCAGCTCATGCAACTCAATATCAAAAAAACAAACAACCCAATCCAAAAATAGGCAGAAGACCTAAATAGACATTTCTCCAAAGAAGATATACAGATTGTCAACAAACACATGAAAGGATGCTCAACATCATTAATCATTAGAGAAATGCAAATCAGAACTACAATGAGATATCATCTCACACCGGTCAGAATGGCCATCATCAAAAGATCTACAAACAATAAATGCTGGAGAGAGTGTGGAGAAAAGGGAACCCTCTTGCACTGTTGGTGGGAATGTAAATTGATACAGACACTATGGAGAACAGTATGGAGGTTACTTAAAAAAAAAAAGTACTTTCCTTTCTGTTTCCATTTTTGTTCCAATTACTTTCCTATCTCTGCTTCTCCTGTATTTGGTATGGTTTTCTCAAAACTGTCCCCCACATCACACAGTTATTTTTCTATCAATTTCATTTCTTCTTGTTTCAGATTTATTTATTAATTCTTAGCTGTTTATGGTACTCAGCTTTTTTTAACCCCTCCCTTTAACATTTTTTATTATATTATTTTATCTCCTCTATGACATCTTATTTCATAGATCATTTTCTTTATTCTCTGTCATAGTGCCAAGTGTAAAAGTCTCTGTAATTTCTTGGGATGTGCCTTATTCTGGAATATACACATATTTCTGTTTTTTAGCATTCATCACTCAAACCCTATCTTCACATGGTCTTCTTCTGTGTGTCCTCTCCTCTGGTAAGGTCCTTATTAGTCAACCCTAACCCAGTATAACCTCATCTTTACTTAACTAATTGCATCTTCAAAGACCCTATTTCCAAATAAGGTCACATTCTGGCATTCTGAGTAAACGTGAGTTTGAGGGGACATTATTCAACCTAGTACAGTAGGGATTGCAGCAGTTAGTGTGTAGAGATTGAACCCCTCAGGAATAAGGAGCATATAAGCTTTGGTATATTTGAGTGTAAGTGAAAGAAGATTATAAACCATGCTTTGTCCTCTCTGTACAACCAACTACCCAATGTAACTCCAAGGCTTGATTCTGAGATAACTCCAGATCTGGGTTATAATTAGGGATGAATGGGGAAAGGATCAAGAGACATCCTATAAAAGAAAGGACCTTCAGTCTCACAGCAAGCCCATTTGTTTCTTAGAGTATAAAAGGGAAAGTTTAGGTCCTGATGCAGGAGAGGATTTAGAAAGTAGGAGCTGCTCTGTACCAAATATACAAGGAAACTGAAATGGTTGGATATTGGTTTGCATAGTGCCTTTCCAAGTACTTCTGGTTGAAGCAACTTCTCTCCATTCATAGCCGAGGTCAAGAACTGTATTTCTGTTTCTTCTGGGAGAGGAAGCCTCGTCTTCAGCTCTTCCATGGACCTGAATTGGGAGGTGGTAGTGTAATGGAGTGAGAGAGAACATAGTGGTGAGGAGAGTGTGAAGACTAGCACTGGGCATTCTATCTCCAAAAAGTAGACATTCGGGGACTTCCTTGGTGGTCCAGTGGTTAAGACTTTGCCTTTCAATGCAGGGGGTGCTGGTTCGATCCCTGCCCAGGGAGTTAAGATCCCACAGGCCTCACGGCCAAAAAACCAAAACATAGAAAAAACACAAGCAATACGGTAACAAATTCAATAAAGACTTTAAAAATGGTCCACATCAAAAAAAAAAATCTTAAAAACAAATGTAGACATTCATGATTGGCACCTTAGTCATTTTCCTCTCATCCCGACCTCCTCTAATCACCCATGCCAATGTAGAAAAGGAGATTGAATCCTACAACTCGTTGCTTGAGCTTAGAGCTCTTTCCAAAGCTCCAGAGCTGCTGAGAACACTTTACCTAGTAGGGAAAAAGTATTAACTCAGTTGTCTCCTTTACAGAAATAAGTTGATTCTATTTGAAAAATAAAGTATATTGTTGGCTGGCTAAGAGTAAGAACTTCTTAGTCACTTGAATTTCAGAAGCCCCCTGGTGAGGAAATAATAATTCTGGCATTAAAAACTACATTCTCTGAAATAATGCCATTTGCGGCAACATGGATGGACCTAGAGATTATCAAACTAAGTGAAGTAAGTCAGACAAAGAAAAGCAAATATCATATGATATCATTTATATGTGGAATCTAAAAAAATAATATGGATGAAGTTATTTATTAAACAGGAACAGACTCACAGACATAGAAAACAAACTTATGGTTACCAAAGGGGAAATGGAGGGGGAGGAATAAATTAGGAGTTGGGGATTAGCAGATACAAATTACTATATATAAAAGAGATAAACAAAAAAAAGAGATAAACAACAAAGTCCTACGGTATAGCACAGGGAATTATATTCAGTATCCTGTAATAAACCATACTGGAAAAGTATATGAAAAATAATATATTATATATATCATAAATATATATGAACCACTTTGCTGTACACCAGAAACTAACACAACATTGTAAATCAACTATACTTCAATTAAAAAAATTTTAAAACCCCTACATTCTCTATTTCAATTATCTTTTATTATTTGCCTGAGACCTGACCATAAAGACACAATATAAATCTAATGAAGCAAGACTGATGTTCAGGCACCAAATGTGTTATTTCAGCCACTTGAAGTAGAGAAATCTGTTTCTAAACCAAGTTCCAGGTGGTGAGACTCCCTCTATGTTTGTACTTTATAAGTGGAAAGAAAAGTGAAAGCCCAACCAACCACTTTCAGTTGCCAAGGAAACAGCATTTTCTATTGAGAGAAGGGGAAGCCTGTGAGTTCTCTAGCCTTGTTGACTCACTACAAGTCTATACCAATGATCCTGAGTAAATGGTTTGTTAAACAACAGGGCCCTGCTGTCCTTTGCATGGATGGGAACTGTACGCAGGGAAAACAAATCCATTACTCACTAATGATTTCTTTGAAAGCGTGGTCTTGCCACTATCTCCTTTTACATAATTAGGTGGTTTTACTCTCTATATGCTCTCTGCTCCCCACTTCCCACTGCTTAAGTGAGCAGCTGCAGAGTACAGAACACATACCAGTACAAAGTCAGCTCCGACTAGTGCAATTCAAAAATACACACTTTGAGTCTTATTCTTCTAGATCCTGAGCAGCTAATAGTTTAGAGGCAGGCTTTAAACTATGGCTCCCTATAGTTGAGCCTTTCCTAATTAATTGGCTTCACACAGTCTCCAAAGATAGCTCTGCTCGCTACTCTTATGTAAGAAGAAGACTCCCTTGGCTGTGTGAACTGTAGCAGTAGGCAAGAAGACCTTGAGGATCACATAGTCTAAGAATTAGGGACAAAGCTTGAGTTGAGCATGGACTTCCTGTAAAATCCTGCTGTCTATTTCCTCTTCAAATATGATACAATATGAAACCTCTGCTGAGGGAAAGATGACCACAGCCTGCCTGTATTTTCATCGAGCTTTGATTAAGCAACAGATGATTATGCAAGAGTTGTTAGAGGACACTGCAAGCTTATAAAGTGTTGAGATTCTTCTTTAAATAATGAAAAAAAAAAAGACTTCAGGAAGCATTAGAAAAGCTTTCTCTAATGTTCATCTGGCCTCTGGTATAGTGCTGAGTACATGTTAAACAATAAAAAGTTATTCAGTGATTGATTGGCTCTGAGATTACTACACTGTAGGAAGTCATAGAAATGAATGGTCATTGAGAAAGAAGATAAAAATTAAAAGAAGACTGAAAATAATTCAAATAAAAATGAGGTCTTTGCTTTAGATGAATTAATAATGGAAATTCTTGTACATTCCTTAAAACACACTGTGACATATCTGAATGCTCAGGACTCCTAATCACTCTTATGGATATGAATGGCTAGAGTGTTTGTCACCCTATTGATATCAGGATTGATTTGGTTGATTTCCCTCGATAGTCCCTTTTTTTTTTGTCATTGATCTAAATACCCTCTGGAAGCTGAACTCACAGATGAAAATGTGTTCTTATCAGATAGAGCAGAACATTCCTTGTTCTAGGGTCCTTCTTTCTTTGGATCGTTTAGTGAGTGTCTCTATTAAGACTCTAAGGGTGCAGGTAGGGAGAAAGTAGGAGTGTTGGGTTTGCCCATGTCTGAATCAGATTGATTTTACACCTTCTTCATTATATTGTCTTATTCCCTGTCCCGCTTTGCTGATTTTCTAAAATTGTCAGTTTATTGGATGACACAGACTAAAATTGTCAGTTTATTGGATGACCCAGAGACCATGTCAATATTGTCTAGTTCTTATGAAATATTTCAAACAAATGTTTGGCTATCAATCTACAATGATATTAAATTGTAATCCAAGGCAAACCGAGGATCTCCTGGTTTATATGTCATTGTTGACAGGAGTGAACATGTAAGTTCAAGACAGTTGTGGCCCTGCATAGACAGGTCTGTCTGATCATAAAACATCTTCTTGGAAGCAGAAAGGGAAACCTTTATGCTGCTGAATTAAACTGGAAAATCAGTGGTGATTACAATCCTGTTAGTTTTTAATCTCACCTTTTGAAATTTGAAAACGTGTTAATATTTTAGCTAATGTATTATAAAATACATTCAGATAATGTATTTTACATCGTCTAAAATCTAAAAGGGATTTACAAAACAGAAACAGACTCACAGATATAGAAAACAAACTTATGGCTACCAAACGGGAAAGAGGGGGAAGGAGGGATAAATTAGGAGTTTGGGATTGCCAGATACACATTACTATATATAAAATAGATAAATAAAAAAGGCCTACTGTATAGTACAGGAACTATATTCAATATCTTGTAATAAACTATAATGGAAACGAATCTGAAAAATTATATATATCTACATATATCTACATATCTACATATCTCTATATATCTATAACATAACTCATATAACCATTCATTTAATCATAGCCATTCAGAGGAGCTTCAAGATGGCGGAAGAGTAAGACGCAGAGATCACCTTCCTCCCCACAAACACATCAGAAATACATCTACATGTGGAACAACTCCTACAGAACACCTACTGAACGCTGGCAGAAGACCTCAGACCTCCCAAAAGGCAAGAAACTCCCCACGTACCTGGGTAGGGCAAGAAAAAAACAGAGACAAAAGAATAGGGACGGGACCTGCGCCAGTGGGAGGGAGCCGTGAAGGAGGAAAGGTTTCCACACACTATGAAGGCCGTTCTCTGGCGGAGACTGCGGGTGGCGGAGGCGGGAAGCTTCAGAGCCCCGGAGGAGAGCGCAGCCACAGGGGTGCGGAGGGCAAAGCGGAGAGATTCCCGCAAGAAGGGTCGGTGCCGACCAGCACTCACCAGGCCGAGAGGTTTGTGTGCTCGCCCGCCGGGGCGGGCGGGGCTAGGAGCTGAGGCTCGGGCTTCGGTCGGAGCGCAGGGAGAGGACTGGGGTTGGCGGCGTGAACACAGCCTGAAGGGGTTAGTGCGCCACGGCTGGCCGGGAGGGAGTCCGGGAAAAGTCTGGAGCTGCTGAAGAGGCAAGAGGTTTTCTCTTGCCTCTTTGTTTCGTGGTGCGCGAGGAGAGGGGATTAAGAGCGCTGCTTAAAGGAGCTTCAGAGGTGGGCGCGGCTGAAAGCGCGGACCCCAGAGACGGGCGTGGGACGCTGGGGCTGCTGCTGCCGCCGCCAAGAGGCCTGTGTGCGAGCGCAGGTCACTGTCCACGCCCCCCTTCCGGGGAGCCTGTGCAGCCCGCCACTGCCAGGGTCCCGTGATCCAGGAACAACTTTCCCGGGAGAGCGCCCGGTGTGCCTCAGGCTGGTGCAAAGTCACGCCGGCCTCTGCCGCCGCAGGCTCGCCCCGCCTCTGTGCCCCTCCCTCCCCCGCGGCTTGAGTGAGCCAGAGTCCCCGAAGCGGCTGCTCCTTTAACCCTGTCCTGTCTGAGTGAAGAACAGACGCCCTCCGGGGACCTACACGGATCGGCGGGGCCAAATCCAAAGCTGAGACCCGGGAGCTGTGAGAACAAAGAAGAGAAAGGGAAATCTCTCCCAGCAGCCTCAGAAGCAGCGGATTAAAGCTCCACAATCAACTTGATGTACCCTGCATCTGTGGAATACATGAATAGACAACAAATCATCCCAAATTGAGGAGGTGGACTTTGGGAGCAACGATATATATATATTTTCCCCTTTTTCTCTTTTTGTGAGTGTGTATGTGTATGCTTATGTGTGTGATTTTGTCTGTATAGCTTTGCTTTTACGATTTGTCCTCAGATTCTGTCTGTTTTTTTATTTTTATTTTTTATTACTTAAAAATTTTTTTTTCTACAGAAAAAAATTGTATTTCTTAATAATTATTTTTGATTTTAATAACTTTATTTTATTTTATCTTCTTTCTTTCTTTTATTTCTCCCTTTTATTCTGAGCCGGGTAGATGAAAGGCTCTTGGTGCTGCAGCCAGGAGTCAGTGCTGTGCCTCTGAAGTGGGAGAGCCAACTTCAGGACACGGGTCCACAAGAGACCTCCCAGCTCCACATAATAGCAAAGGGTGAACATCTCCCAGTGATCTCCATCTCAACACCAGCACCCAGCTTCACTCAACGACCAGCAAGCTACAGTGCTGGACACCCTATGCCAAACAACTAGCAAGACAGGAACACAGTCCCATCCATAAGCAAAACAGCTGCCTAAAATCATAATAAGGCCACAGACACCCCAAAAGACACCAGCAGACGTGGACCTGCCCACCAGAAAGACAAGACCCAGCCTCATCCACCAGAACACAGGCACTAGTTGCTTCCACCAGGAAGCCTACACAACCCACTGAACCAACCGTAGCCACTAGGGACAGACACCAAAAACAACGAGAACTACGAACCTGCAGCCTGCAAAAAGGAGACCCCAAATACAGTAACTTAAGCAAAATGAGAAGACAGAGAAACACACAGCAGATGAAGGAGCAAGGCAAACACCCACCAGACCTAACAAATGAAGAGGAAATAGGCAGTCTACCTGAAAAAGAATTCAGAATAATGATAGTAAAGTTGATCCAAAATCTTGGAAATAAAATGGAGAAAATACAAGAAACGTTTAATAAGGACTTAGTAGAATTAAAGAGCAAACAAACAGTGATGAACAACACAATAAATGAAATTAAAAATTCTCTAGAATGGATCAATAGCAGAATAACTGAGGCAGAAGAATGGATAAGTGACCTGGAAGATAAACTAGTGGAAATAACTACTGCTGAGCAGAGTAAAGAAAAAAGAATGAAAAGACTTGAGAACAGTCAGAGAGACCTCTGGGACAACATTAAATGCACCAACATTCGAATTATAGGGGTGCCAGAAGAAGAAGAGAAAAAGAAAGTGACTGAGAAAATATTTGAAGAGATTATAGTTGAAAACTTCCCTAATATGGGAAAGGAAATAGTTAATCAAGTCCAGGAAGCACAGAGAGTCCCATACAGGATAAACCCAAGGGGAAACACACCAAGACATGTATTAATCAAACTATCAAAAATTAAATACAAAGAAAAAATATTAAAAGCAGCAAGGGAAAAACAACAAATAATACACAAGGGAATCCCCATAAGGTTAATAGCTGATCCTTCAGCAGAAACTCTCCAAGCCAGAAGGGAGTGGTGGGACATATTTAAAGTGATGAAGGAGAAAAACATACAAACAAAGTTACTCTACCCAGCAAGGATCTCATTCAGATTTGACAGAGAAATTAAAACCTTTACAGACAAGCAAAAGCTAAGAGAATTCAGCACCACCAAATTAGCTTTACAACAAATGCTAAAGGAACTTCTCTAGGCAAGAAGCACAACAGAAGGAAAAGACCTACAATAACAAACCCAAAACAATTAAGAAGATGGTAATAGGAACATATATATCAATAATTACCTTAAATGTATATGGATTAAATGCTCTAACCAAAAGACATAGACTGGCTGAATGGATACAAAAACAAGACCTGTATATATGCTGTCTACATGAGACCCACTTCAGACCTAGGGACACATACAGACTGAAAGTGAGGGGATGGAAAAAGATATTCCACACAAATGGAAAGCAAAAGAAAGCTGGAGTAGCAATTCTCATATCAGACAAAATAGAGTTTAAAACAAAGACTATGACAAGAGACAAAGAAGGACAGTACATAATGATCAAGGGATCAATCCAGGAAGAAGATATAACAATTGTAAATATTTATGCACCCAACGTAGGAGCACCTCAATACATAAGGCAAATACTAACAGCCATAAAAGGGGAAATTGACAATAACACAATCATAGTAGGGAACTTTAACACCCCACTTTCACCAATGGACATGTAATCCAAAATGAAAATAAATAAGGAAACACAAGCTTTAAATGATACATTATATAACATGGACGTAATTGATATTTATAGGACATTCCATCCAAAAACAACATTCTTCTCAGGTGCTCCTGGAACATTCTCCAGGATAGATCATATCTTGGGTCAGAAATCAAGCCTTGGTAAATTTAAGAAAATGGAAATTGTATCAATTATCTTTTCTGACCACAATGCTATGAGACTAGATATCAATTACAGGAAAAGATCTGTAAAAACTACAAACACATGGAGGCTACACAATACACTACTTAATAACCAAGAGATGACTGAAGAAATCAAAAAATACCTAGAAACAAATGACAATGAAAACACGACTATCCAAAACCTATGGGATGCAGCAAAAGCAGTTCTAAGAGGGAAGTTTATAGCAATACAATCCTACCTTAAGAAACAAGAAACATCTCAAATAAACAACCTAGGCTATGATTTTTTTTAACATCTTTGTTGGAATATAATTGCTTTACAATGGTGTGTTAGTTTCTGCTTTATAAAAAAGTGAATCAGTTATACATATACATATGTCCCCATATCTCTTCCCTCTTGCGTCTCCCTCCCTCCCACCTTCCCTATCCCACCCCTCTAGGTGGTCACAAAGCACCGAGCTGATCTCCCTGTGCTATGCGGCTGCTTCCCACAAGCTATCTATTTTATGTTTGGTAGTGTATATATGTCCATGCCACTCTCTCACTTTGTCCCAGCTTACGCTTCGCCTGCCCATATCCTCAAGTCCATTCTCTAGTAGGTCTGCATCTTTATTCCCATCTTGCCCCTAGGTTCTTCATGACCACTTTTTTTTTTTTTTAGATTCCATATATATGTGTTAGCATACGGAATTTTTTTTCTCTTTCTGACTTACTTCACTCTGTATGAAAGACTCTGGGTCCATCCACATCACTACAAATAACTCAATTTCGTTTCTTTTTAGGGCTGAGTAATGTTCCATTGTATATATGTGTCACATCTACTTCATCCATTCATCTGTTGATGTACACTTAGAATGCTTCCATGTCCTGGCTATTGTAAATAGAGTTGCAATGAACATTTTGGTACATGACTCTTTTTGAATTATGGTTTTCTCAGGTATATGCCCAGTAGTGGGATTGCTGGGTCTTATGGTAACTCCATTTTTAGTTTTTTAAGGAACCTCCATAATGTTCTACATAGTGGCTGTATCAATTTACATTCCCAACAACAGTGTAAGAGGGTTCCCTTTTCTCCACACCCTCTCAGCATTTATTGTTTGTAGATTTTTTGATGATGGCCATTCTGACCGGTGTGAGATGATGTCTCATTGTAGTTCTGATTTGCATTTCTTTAATGATTAATGATGTTGAGCATTCTTTCATGTGTTTGTTCACAGTCTGTATATCTTCTTTGGAGAAATGTCTATTTAGGTCTTCTGCCCATTTTTGGATTGGGTTGTTTGTTTCTTTGATATTGAGCTGCATGAGCTACTTGTAAACTTTGGAGATTAATCCTTTGTCAGTTGCTTCATTTGCAAATATTTTCTCCCATTCTGAGGGTGGTCTTTTCGTCTTGTTTATGGTTTCCTTTGCTGTGCAAAAGCCTTTAAGTTTCATTAGGTCCCATTTGTTTATTTTTGTTTTTATTTCCATTTCTCTAGGAGGTGGGTCAAAAAGGATCTTGCTGTGATTTATGTCATAGAGTGTTCTGCCTATGCTTTGCTCTAAGACTTTGATAGTGTCTGGCCTTACATTTAGGTCTGTAATCCATTTTGAGTTTATTTTTCTGGATGGTGTTAGGAAGTGTTCTAATTTCATTCTTTTACATGTAGCTATCCCGTTTTCCCAGCACCACTTATTGAAGAGGTTGTCTTCTCCATTGTATATTCTTGCCTCCTTTATCAAAGATAAGGTGACCATATGTGCATGGGTTTATCTCTGGGCTTTCTATCCTGTTCCATTGATGTATATTTCTGTTTTTGTGCCAGTACCATACTCTCTTGATTACTGTAGATTTGTAGTATAGTCTGAAGTCAGGGAGCCTGATTCCTCCAGCTCAGTTTTTCTTTCTCAAGATTGCTTTGGCTATTTGGGGTCTTTTGTGTTTCTATATAAATTGTGAAATTTTTTGTTCTATATCTGTGAAAAATGCCAGTGGTAGTTTGATAGGGATTGCATTGAATCTGTAGATTGCTTTGGGTGGTAGAGTCATTTTCACAATGTTGATTCTTCCAATCCAAAAACATGGTATATCTCTCCATATACTTGTATCATTTTTAATTTCTTTCAGAAGTATCATAATTTTCTGCATACAGGTCTTTTGTCTCCTTAGGTAGGTTTTTTCCTGGATAGTTTATTCCTTTTGTTGCAATGGTAAATAGGAGTGTTTTCTTAAGTTCACTTTCAGATTTTTCATCATTAGTGTAAACGAATGCAAGAGATTTCAGTGCATTAATTTTGTGTCCCGCTACTTTACCAAATTCATTGATTAGCTCTTGTGGCTTTCTGGTAGCATCTTTAGGATTCTCTGTGTATAGTATCATGTCATCTGCAAAGAGTGACAGCTTTATTTCTTGTTTTGTGATCTGGATTCCTTTTATTTCTTTTGCTTGTTTGATTGCTGTGGCTAAAACTTCCAAAACTATGTGGAATAATAGTGGTGAGAGTGGGCAACCTTGTCTTGTTCCTGATCTTAGTGGAAAAGGTTTCAGTTTTTCACCATTGAGGATGATGTTGGCTGTGGGTTTGTTATATATGGCCTTTATTATGTTGAGGAAGGTTCCCTCTATGCCTACTTTCTGGAGGGTATTTATCATAAATATATGGGTGTTGAATTTTGTTGGAAGCTTTCTCTGCATCTATTGAGATGATTTTTTTTTTTTTTTTTTTTTTTTTTGTGGTACATGGGACTCTCACTGTTGTGGCCTCTCCCATTGCGGAGCACAGGCTCCTGACGAGCAGGCTCAGCAGCCATGGCTCATGGGCATACAAATGTATGTATATAGGGAGAGGGAGAGAGAGGCTTCTCATGCCATAGAAGAATTGGTACATTCATAAAGGTGAGCTATTTTCTGCTCAGTGTGTGAGCTCCTCTCCACTAAGATTATAAAATAGTTTATTACTTTTTAATTATGATAAATGTAATATAGAAGTGCTTATTAACAAGTGCCATATCTCTAATTAGAAAGATTTGGGTTATAACAAATTCCAGGAATACAAGCCTGAATACGTTACCTGATATTCAACAGGTACCTAAGAACACATGAATGTGATGAGTTTGTGAAATGGATCAGAGATTGGAGATGTTGTGCTGTGAGAACCAGAGCATCCATCAAGGAGAAGGCTGGGGTCTGGGATGTGATCCAGAATAATCCTGAGTAACAGCAGGCTGTAAGTCTATGCTCTTCATATGCTATCTGTGTACATGCTCTAAATGAATTTAAGTCCTGATTTTGCCACTTTATAAAGATACTCACTGAGCAAGGCTTGGTGAGATTCTCCATTCAAGTGACACCTGAAGATCTGGTTTCAGGGCTACAAAGATCGGTAACAGCAATTACGTGTTTATGTGTGTGTGCACACGTGTGTCTTCATACAAGAACAGAGAATAACATAAAGCTGCACTGTTAAATTGTCAAATATCATAACTATTAATGATTTATCTCAGATGTTCCTTCAGAAGATTTTACATCTCTTAAAAAAGGCATTCTTAAACAATTTGTAATTGAGGTTTATGAAGTATAAGACCAGGTTCATTGAGCCTGATTTGTTTTTTTTTGCTGTTGCTGTTGCCTATATAGAGGTTGGTAATAGGCTGCTGTATAAAGCAATTCTTTAGTGGAGGATATCCCACAGAGGGGAAGATTTCAATGGGAACATGATGTGGGGAAGCCAAGGGTAGGAGTCAGAAATAGCATGAATTTGGGGAGTGCTGACTTGCCCAGGCAAAACTCTCTAAGTGATACCCACTTCTTACCCCTACATCGTCCTCTTCATATGTATGGTCAGGCCACCCAAGATGGCTGTTCTCTTGCTCTGTGTATATCCTCTGCTCGACAAGTGCCTGCTTTATCTACACCCTATTCACATGACTGATCTTCCTAAATACTTGCCCCGGCCCCAGCTAGTGACTGTTCTAACTTTAGATCAGAACATCTCTACCATGAGAGCTTATCAGAGGGGTGGTGAGGGGCATGGTCCTCTGCTGGTTTCCCTGGAAACTGATGAGCCAACCTGATGTCAATTCCCCCTGTAACTGGTAACCTCCCCTTCCCTCTGGGAGGGAATTTGCTGCCATGTCCACCGCACACAGTGAGATGTCGCTCCAGGACCTTGCTTCAGATGAGTAAGCTCCCCCATCCATTAAACCAGTGATGTCTCTGTCGCTAACTCCAGGCTCTTTCTTTGGTCTGGAAGCTGGGCAAGTACAGACAAGCCTTGTAGGCCTGCAGGGAACAGCCCAACATCATATTATTCATAACAAAAGTTTTCATCCACTAATCCAGAAGTCAGAGTAAACATCTTTGTTTTCAGACCTTGAGTGTGTTCAGATTCCAGTTCTATTCCTCCTTTGGGGTGTGACTTGAACCAGAATGAATGGATGGGGCCGAGAAATGTATGTGGTGCTAGAGATATCAGCTAGTTTATGATTGCCAGATTTAACAAAAAAAAAATACAGGATATCTGATTCAATGTGAATTTCAGAGAAACAATGAATCCTGTCTTTAGTATGAGTATGTCCCAAATATTGCATTGGACATACATATACTAAAAAAAAAAAAAAGGTTGTTTATCTGCTTTTCAAGTTTAACTGTATTTATCTGGCAGCCCCTTTTTAGTCCAAACTTTAGTGGAGGAAGCTACCATTGAAATGTTGCCAGAGTTTCTCTCTCTAGATATTTGCACAGTGATGTTTGATTGGCCCCCTTTGGATAATCAAATGTAAAGAAAAGGGAGGCTACACCCAGCATCCTGGGCACAGAGTTTCACAGGAATATTTTTGGTGGCTTGTCAAAGGCCACTCATGCTTCTCAAGACCTCCTTGGTATGCAGAGAAGGTAACGGTAAGAAGCGGGCATGTTGGCATTGACCTAGAAGTCTCCTGAGAGGAAAAAATTAAGATTCTTCAATGCCTGTTACTGGAAGTGTTTACATAATTGAAGCCTGAATAATAGACTAGGTCCTGACTGACGTCTTTGTAGGGGAACAAAATTCATCACCCCAAAATGTCTCTTTGGCATGACGATTATTTTGAGCTGAAAACAATCAAGGCCTAAAAGACTTAGGAAGAAACTTTGACCTTCCTCTGACTGCCTAAAATAATTGACATAGAGGGCCTGTTCTGAAATAGAACCGTCACATCTGCAAAAAATATGTGCTAGGTGTGGTGTGGAAAACTCAGCAGGGCCTAGCAATCAGAGTCCACTCTGCCTCCAATTGTCTCTACAGGATCCAGCAAATGTTTACTTACCAAACATTTGCCTTCCTCCCCTTTGAAGTCCCAAACCACTATCCCCAATATCCTCTTTTGTCGTTAGCTGGAGATGGTATTTAAGGTGAGGATTTTGGGCATTTCAGTAAGTTACTCAGTTTTCTTGGGTTTCTCCCATGTATGCATGTCACTAAACTTTTGTTTGATTTTCTCCTGTTAATCTATCTCAATTTAAGGTTTGCATTTTCTTCACAATAGTTCTTTCTGTGATGTTAGATGTTTTTTTGCCATTCGACATTCATCATGAAGAATAGGCCAAGCACCATCTTCATCTAAGTTACTAAGGTCAGCATGGACTGTTCTGCTGAATTCTAATACATTGTACCTTTTGTCATCCATCCAAAGTAGGATACTTAAAGCATAAAAGGGGAAGCTAAAAATAATTAACAGGCATCAATTGTTCTATAAAAGGTATCAAATGAGACTTTCCCCAGGGAAACTGGCATGTACTTTCTCCCTACACATTCCTAGAAATTCTAACTTGATTGGTCTGGGGGTGGGGGGGGCTCAGAAACTCACCAGGTGATTCCCATGAGCACTTGCTTGTGAAGCACTGACTAGCATCTCCTTGAAGTCTTCTGCACTGTGTCCAATGGGGCCTCATGTCTTTTACATTCTGAAACCAGTCATTGACTATGAGTGAGTATGTAAATTCTGGGTGTCTGTGTTTTGTCCATAGTTGGCATTATCTATTGCTTTTTCTGAGTTCTCTTGCTACCCTTTCTGTTTCCTTCCTGTGACTCTACAGATCAGAAGGAAAAGTCTTGAGGCCAGTTTTGTTTATTTTTCTTTTAAGAGAAACTTAATTCTCAAGCAGTCTCTCTGGAACCATGACCTACCACAGAGAAGGTAGATTAAAAATGATTGTGCCCACCGGGAAGAGTGTGTTTACTCATTCCTGAATTCAGGTCGTATTAGTGAACAGACATTAATGGCACATCCAATTAAGGTGAGCACTAGGAATTGCATGTGAAATTGCTCAGCCAGTCACTAGCCACAGCATCCCAGCCCCTCCGGTTTGCCCAGGGAAGGCACCTAACTGTTGCCTCTTTCGAATAAGAGAAAATCCCATTTATTACTTAACTAGGACTCAATCTGGTAATGCAGATCTTTTATATCACCGTTTATTGTCTTCTTATAAAAAAACTGAACTAATTTTGAAAACTGTGAAAATGATGTGGCAATCAGAGTTATCCACGCCACATCTGTGGTCTCGGAAGGGGTGCTGCTTAATCATCCATGTGTCATACCACGCGATACCACTTAACCACTCAGAGGTTATAGGATAAAGGTTGGCAAGGGAACCCAGAGTAGCCATAGGCACAGCAGGAAAGATGACACAAGCCAATATAATTTCCTTTCTCTAGAACATCACCTAAGGGTTGGGGGAGGGCAGTTTACAGGTAGGGCTGGAGCAGAGTTTGAAGGTTGGAATGCAAGAAAAGGTGGGGAGATTGTGATGGGTCTCTTGCAACCCAATGATATGAGTGGATCAGGAACTAAGAGAAAGCAGATGCATACAGTTGAAAGCGTGGTATGAGCATCGATACTAGTCTGTGTGCTGTTATTTACCACTCTGGGATAAGCAAAGAGAAAGAGAGGTAAGTTTTAGAATGTAAAGCAATTTAACATTACTGCTACATCCAAATGTACAATTTTGTGTTTTATCAAAGTATTGGTCCATGACGGATTGGGGAGTCGTGGGTGGGAGGCGTTTCCTAACCACAGAGAGTTTGACAAGCACTGGGTTAGAAGCAGTGGGTCGTGGTACAGGAAAAAGAAACCACCTGCAGAAGCACAGAGCCATATTCATGGGGCCGAGTATTAATGAACATTCATGTGAGTAGCCGTTGCTGAAGCCCTTAGGGCCACCTTAAGTCCCAAACCATCTTATCCTATTTTTTCTTGGGTTCTGGTTTATTGATGTTTGGGTGAATTTCTGTTCCTTGCATCTATAAAACTGAAGAACATTAAAAGAAAGCAAACAAAGAAAACATCTACAGAACTGTGTTGAGTGTTCTAATTTATTATATAATAGGATTGAGGAATGTGTTTGATTTTTTCTTTTTGCATATTGTCATACCATTTTAGATTAGAAATGCATGATTTAACAATTTATTGAATTAATGATGGAAGTGTTGTATGGACTGGTGAACGCAAGAGGAAGCCAGCTGGACAGCAGGGAGGAACTATATGGTTTATGAGAGAAAAAATGTTCATCATAAGAAAGGAGCCTGGCACAGTTATTCAGGGTGTAACATGAGTTTGTACTTGATCCTATCCTGACACTGACCCCTTGAATATCTAATTTTAAAAATATAGGACAATAAAAGAAGTAAAGCTGAATGATACCATCTAATGGTAACAACTGTTAACATTTCTTTCTCATAATACTGTGTGTGTGTGTGTGCATCCAAAGAATACATTATCTTTCGATGTTTGAGGTAAATTGACAAGATAATTAGTAGGAAGTTGGATTATTCTGCCCTTCTCCCCTGCACTCTCCAAGATCACAAACAGATAAGACAACTATTCTGGCTCCAAAGAGTTGGAAATCTGGACTAAAAAACAAAAAATACTCAGCAATAAAAAGAAATGAAATTGAGTTATTTGTAGTGAGGTGAATGGACCTAGAGTCTGTCATACAGAGTGAAGTAAGTCAGAAAGAGAAAAACAAATACCGTATGCTAACACATATATATGGAATCTAAAAGAAAAGAAAAGAAAAGAAAATGGTTCTGAAGAACTTAGGAGCAGGACAGGAATAAAGATGCAGACGTAGAGAATGGACTTGAGGACACGGGGTGGGGGAAGGGTAAGCTGGGGCGAAGTGAGAGAGTGGCATGGACTTATATATACTACCAAATGTAAAATAGATAGCTAGTGGGAAGCACCCGCATAGCACAGGGAGATCATCTCGGTGCTTTGTGACCACCTAAAGGGGTGGGATAGGGAGGGTAGGAGGGAGACGCAAGAGGGAGGAGATATGGGGATATATGTATATGTATAGCTGATTCACTTTGTTATACAGCAGAAACTAAAGCACCATTGTAAAGCAATTATACTCCAATAAAGATGTTAAAAAACAAACAACAACAAAACAAGCAGACCAATAAACAAAACTCTAACTGGTCAAGATATGAAATGATTGTTGGGTCCCTGATCTTTTACAATGTGGAAGCACACTGAGAAATCTGCTCTTACCCTAAGGAGGGCATTTTCCCAATGGTCTCTTCAGATGTGATCAAGAAGATAATAGAAAAGGAAGGATAACCCAGAGTAAAGACAAGAGCCATGGAACACAATGGACAATGGACTTAAGCACTATTCTTAGGGCTTAGACTGACATCCAACCAAGGAGAAGTCACCAGCTCCAGAGTATGGAGACCTCACAACATACACCTAGAAGGATTTCAAAGTTGCTATGAACCAGTGTCTGCTGCCTTCTTCCTATTATTCTCTTTTTCCCATGGGACCATTTATGGCCATTATTCTGTCTGAATTCCACCCACTGTACATTGACTATGTGTGGGTCAGGTAACATATAATTTAGTTCCTAGGCTTCTAGATCAAGAGGACCCACATCTGTACACATGTGGAGATATTCACGAGACTTAGACTTTGACCTTGGTGTCATATTGGTTTGTGTCTCTTGAGAGAGGAGATGAATGTGTTTTGTATGTAGAAGGAAGGAAATACACATTTAGGATGAAAAGGGAGAACTGTGGTTGAGTGTATTATTGCCCTCAAATATTCGTTGCCTCTTTGGGAGAGAACTATGCCTCCCCATTCCTTCTGCATCAGGCTTGGTCATGTTACTTGCTTTGGACAAGGAAATATGAGTAGAAACGGGAATCTATTCATGGTTCTTCCTCCCCTCTCCACCCCATCTCAGAAAATAGTTTCTTCATCAGTTTATGTTCCAGGACAAAAAGACCTGTAATAGATTGGATCATGAGCTGTGAAGGATATGTAACATGATTAAGAATTAAACTTTTTTTGTTGTAAGCTCCTAAGACTATGGGTTCATTTGTTATTACTGCATAAGTTAGCTAAGTTGATTGATTCTCTCTCTTTCTCTCTATATTTTGATTTTTTAAGGCAACATTTTGATCATGTGGCATAGCCAGGTTTCTATCCTGTATTTTCCTCCTAACTTTATTTTGAAACATTAAAAATTTCCAGCAGTGGTCTTCAAAATATAAAGACAAATAGATTTTTATTCTTAAAATCAACTGAAAAGTTAGGTGCATGAAAATGTATAGATCAACAAAGGTGCTCTGAGTTAGATGTTGGCAGTCATTTGGGGTTTGTTCCCTTTACTTTGTCCAGGTGGCAGTTGGATTTATATCATGGCTTCATGAATTAATTAAACTTAGTTTAATTTAAAATAATGGTAAAACTCTGGTTGGTTTTCAAAGCACCTCTGGCCTCTGACTTGTGTTCTAATAATTAAGACTTTATCACTCAAAATTGTGGGCAACACAGAGAACTTGGACATTCTTCCTCCCGTTCTTGTTATTCCCTTATTTCTTTTTCTCTTTCTTAAAATAAGAGAGAATCTACTTACTGACTTAAAGGGAATAAGGAAAAAATATATTCACAGAAATAGATGAAGCATATATGCTTTAAAAATCTGTTATATGGATTGTAATTGTTGCTTATATTCATTTTTAAACCTCACATTAAAGAAGCTGACATTCCTGTGGCCTTGGAACTAGGCGCTGGCTTTCCAGGAAAAAAGTAACTCAGAGAGGGCTATTTTATGGCAATTAAATGGCTTAGAGAAAGGCTTTTAACAATTCAGAGCCTGTCAAACAAGAAGACATTATCTAAATGGCTTTAAAAATAAGATTTTAATTTTATTATTATTCCTCATCCATTTGGGAAAATAAAGTTCATGGGAGAAATGCCATTATTGTGTGTCTTATTTTAAATTTGAGCAAACAGTTCTGTCATACCTTCTGTAAACTACCCCCCACCAATCAAGACAAAGGTTGAGAACTGGGAATTATTCCTCAAAGAAGAATCAATCTGAAAAATAAATGAATTTATATTTCTTCAGAATATAATTCAATAAATTAACACTGACTCAGTAATTTACTTACTGACTTTTATTTCTTAGGCATCTATAGCATACATAGCACTATAGACAAATACAATAAAAGCAAAATATAATATGACTAGAAATAGCTTAATTTAAGTCAATTTCCTTCCAATAATTTTAGGACAAATAAGTGAATTTTGATATTTTTTGTAACAGTAACTCTTCACTCCAAACTGTTGATGAATTTAACCATCTCTTGACTTGCTCAAAAGGCATGTTATCTTGGCTTTGGATTTAATTTTACAAAGTCATGTTTCCTAGCTTCATAATAAACTAAACACTGTATTTCCAAGGGACTCAATCAGAAAGGATAGTATATATCCATGTTTCAGTTCCTAAAAATTCCTTTAGATGTCTCTGTTTCATGTCTCATCAGAATCAATACAGCAGGCCACTGGGAAAGACATTGCCTGAAGCTGGCTTCTTAAGGAGTTGAATTTGCCCTTAAAGTTTAAGGACAAACATGGCTCTTTGAAAACAGAATTTAACAAAGTTAATGAAAGAAAAATACAGGTGATGTCATGCAGATACATCATTACTGCTTCATAATATTTATAAGACAAAAAAAAATCATCTATATTGGGGAGATGGCCTTTTCTACTTAGCTTGCAGGCAATTCTGTTGCATAATACAATTGTAATAATCTTTGGTTTTGTAGTACAACCTATGTTTTTATTAGAGGATAGCCATTGAAGCTAAAATAACAAAAAAAAATTCTACAGATTTCTTTATTCTATGACTCATCTCTTTAAAGGATATAAAATATAGAAATGACTCTGCTTTATTATACATGTGTACACACATCTCTTAGAAATTTAAACATGCTGGGATACAGTGATGTGTTTGGGAAGGGAAAAAGGTATCTGAAAATGTTATTAGACTTGCAGTTAAATGTTGTGGATTAAACACACACACTTTACCTTCCCTTTCTACCAAATCCCAACTAAAACAATATTAAAACAGTAAAAATGTGCTTGATCCAAAAGACAAGAAGAACACGAGATTTTTTAAAAGTCACCAAGATATTGGTAGATGGAAGAGCAGAGTGGAAGGACCTAAAAGGTAATTGCCTACAGATGGGGGGCAACAAGAAGCAGGTCACAGAGCTCCGGAAGACACCAAGGACCACTGGAGGAAAAGTAGGAGTGAAGATAAAGCTAAAAGGCTTGATGAAAGTTTTGTATAAACAGCATTTCATTCCTTGCGACACTGCCCACAATGCAGGTGAGCCTATCAACTACTCCTTCCCTCAGCCCCTGTGAAAGAGAAGAGGTTTGCTTCCTGGAAAAACTGAACCTAGAAAGTTTGGATTTGGGGACATCAGAAACAGTAGAATAAAAGATGTGATGGTACATCAATAAAAGAGGACTTAAGTGAACATCTAAATATTATGTAATGATAAACTCTTCGGCCTTCTCCCCACCTCAACATGCAGAATGTGGGCAGTGGTGGTTTGGATCCAATAAGTAATATATTGGCAGATTTCTTTCTGAAGAACTTCATTGGCTGAAGAGAAAAAAAATCTACATTTTTTGACATTTCTGGTTCAGGAAAGCAATGAAGCCTACCAGTTGGGATGGTCTGCCACTCAGACAGAGTTATCAATGTGACTAGATAACCAAGGACCACTAGATAGATGAAGAAAGTATCTCATATGAAAGTTAGAGATGAGAACAAGATGAAAGGAACTCAGAAGAAATAAAGTCAATGTAGAAGCAGATGGAAAAAATAAGATAAAGAATCATTAATATTCTTAGGGACTCAAGGAATATATTTTATCTTTGAAGCAATAACAGGAAGTTATAAAAAATTTGGAGAATAAGAGTCATAAACAAAGCGAAAGAGAGGCATGGACATATATACACTACCAAACATAAGGTAGATAGATAGTGGGAAGCAGCCGCAGAGCACAGGGAGATCAGCTCGGTGCTTTGTGACCGCCTGGAGGGGTGGGATGGGGAGGGTGGGAGGGAGGGAGATGCATGAGGGAAGGGATGTGGGAACAGATGTATATGTATGACTGATTCACTTTGTTATAAAGCAGAAACTAATAAAAAATAATAAAAAATAAAAAAAATTAAATAAAAAAATGTTGCCAACTAAAAAAAAAAAAGAATAAGCGTCATAAGAAGTAAAAATATTTTTAGAAGAAGTAAAAAGTTTAATAGAAGTATAAAAGATAAAGTGAGGACTCTTCCAAAAAATTAGAACAGCAAGTGAAAGATAAAGCAACTAGGAAAAAAATTTTTCTAAATTAGTGGAACAATCAAAGGCAAAACATTCAACTATTAGACCTTTGAGAATGAGAACAAAAAAAGCAAAGAAAGGGAGGAAAAACCTTAAAGAAAATATATGAGAAGATTTCTAAGTATTTAAAGCTATGAATTTCTAGGTCGAAAGAGTCCTATGAGTCTTCAGAGATGAATGGTAAAAAAATGAACTTCAACACATAACATCATGACATTTCAGAACCTTAAGCATCCGAAGAAGAACCTAAAAGCGGCCGGAGAGAACTTACAGGTCACACTTGAAAGACAGTCATCACACAATGGGGCAGTCCCTTCAAAATCCTGAGGAGAAATGAATTGCAACCAACCTAGAATTCCATACTCTGCCAAATTATCCTTCAGCTGTGAATGTAGAATAATATTTTTAGGTGTGTGGCATCTCAAAAAATGTGTACTGTCTCTCAGGACACTACTCAGAGAGCATGCTCCACTAGAAAGAGGAATCAGCAGTATGTTATATATGAAAGTTGTTAATCCTAAGTGTTCTCATCACAAGGAAAAAATATTTTTCTATTTCTTTTACTTTCTATCTATATGAGATGATGAATGTTCACTAAACTTATGGTGGTCATCATTTCATGATGTATGTAAGTCAAATCATTATGCTGTACATCTGAAACTTGTACAGTGCTGTGTGTCAATTATATCTCAATAAATTAGAAAGATATAAAAAGAGGGGTCAAACAGAAAAGGAGGAAGCCCATGGATCTGAGTAAAAGGGCTACAAAACAGAAGTGAGATGAAGGGCCCAGCTAGGTGGTGGTGAAAGGAAGTCCCAGCATGAGAACAGTAAGTCCAGAAAAGAAATTAGCCCAGAGGCCTTCAAGAGGTAGGCTTCCAAAGTAAAAACAGAACTGATATATTACCAGCTGTGCCTTTGACAGCTGAAAATTATGCTTCCAACAAGCGCAAGTGAGGGATGTAATCAAAATAATATTTTTGTCTTCCGTTGTCCCTTTACAATTTTTTCAGTGGTTGGTTTTCCCTCCTTTCTTCTGGATAAATTCTCAGAAGTCCACATTGCTAATTGGCTCACTCTTAGAAAATAAAAACTCGGTGGGGGTTGTGTGTGATGAATTGGGAGATTGGGATTGATGTATATACACTAATATGTATAAAATGGATAACTAATACGAACCTGCTGTATAAAAAAATAAATAAAATAAAATTCAAAAATTCAAAAAAAAAAAAAAAAGAAAAAGAAAAGAAAAATCCCTGGAGGCAGTAACAAGTTTGTTGTTCACCAAGCCTGTGAACCACTTTTCTTTTTGTGCAAAGATAGATCTCATGTCCCAGCCTCTCTTGCAGAGAGGTCAGATGAATGGGTTCTGGCCAAAGGAATGTAAGAGGAAGTGATTTATGACACTTTAGGGACTGGCTCATAAAAATTCCCAGTGTAAGAAGCTTTGTGTTCTTTCCCCTTCTAGCAGACTCATGCAGAAATGAACTTGGTGGCCCAGGAAGCCACAGGTTGATGATGGTGGAGCCAGAAAGGGGAAAGAGACTGGATCTCTTTGCTTGGTACTTGGAGCAGAGCCACCTGCCAATCAAGAACATATATCTCAAGTGATCAAAAAATAAACTTCCCTTGTCATGCTATAGCCAAACATTTAGCAAAACTGTCCTCTGGAGGCTTGCAAGGTAGACCATGTTTCTACTAGCTTATACCTTTGGGGAAGGGTTTGGAAAATGTCAGAATGATGGGCATTCACCATGTGCTTTCAGCAAAGTCTTACTAGAAAGAGATGAACTCAGGAAAGAATTGGGGATTTGAAAGCAGAAATGAAAGGTATTAGAGAAAGACCAAAAATTTGAGCCCTTGAATTTGGGACTTTCAACTTCAAATATACTCTCAGTATGTGAACTGGAGTATTTGTTCCCAGACTATAACTAAGACTCTGCATTTGGTTTAACATCCAATCTCTATCCCATACCTGGGGCAGACCAGCTGCTTTCAGAGGTCAGAGAGGGACCAGTGTTTTTGCTACACTTTCTGCCCACTTATCTGCCATTTTCAAGCTGTTATTACTGATGCTGTGGGTTATGGGAATGGAGTTCAGTGTGAGGGAGGGAAAAGGGGGCAGAGAATTTCATACTAGCCCTGATTCCTTGTAAAATGGGCAGAGGTCTGGAGCCGATTTTTTCTCTCTAGGCTGCTTTGGTGGTTCCGCAGGGGTGCCACCTGCTGGGCTTATCTGGCACAACGCCTACAGTGCAGGCATGCCTCTTGAGCTTGTCTACTCAGCCCTGAGTTTAGGGAACCACTTTCTACTGTCTCTTCCTGTTAGAAGTTCATTGCCCCTTACCGAAAGTCCTCTTGGTCAGGGCTAAAAATGGCTGTAGGCTAGCTCTCTCCCTGAGGTCTGCATCTCTTCCACCAAAAGTTTACTTCGTTGCCCAGACAGCTCGTCAACTACCCCTCTTGCCTTTCATTAAAGCTGTCAGATTCTAGGGAACAAAGCTTGATCTCCCTAAGTTATCCCAGTGAACCCCTTTTGGCAAAGGGTAGCATCCCACCCTGTCCCCTTGGAGAAGGTGAAATTCACAGCCTAGCATCCGAAGCATGCACGTACACACACGCATATCTCTTCGTAAATCATATCATCATCTCCAACCTCTTGACCTTTTTTATATTCTCCTGTGGTTTTAGAACAGCCTGAATTTTTCTCTGGTATCTCTTTTAAAAATCTGCATTTTGGTTTGACACTTCCCTTTGGCATTTCATATATAGTATTTTGCTGTGACTTAACTGGAATTTCCAGTTTATACTGTTAGACGGTATTAGAAAAAGTTTTACACTTCTCTTGGAAGATTTAGGAAGAGAATTATAGGCACACACACAAAAACAATTACATAACAGGGATGTTGAAAATTAAGCAGTTTTAAATTACACACAAAACAGAAAGTTGTGTAAGAAAAGAAACTACCTGGTATCTCTCCACCCCATCTCCCATCTGCACTAAGGCAAGGTAGTCCTCAACATTCAGGGAATGCAAGCAATGAGGATGGGCTATGTTAGTCCTAAATATTCTTAGCAAATCAACTTCCTCTCTATTGAAGCATGAAGGTGATGGTTGCAAAAGATGGCCTTTTCCATATCAGATTGCCCATTCCAAAATATGAAAAATAGCTAACAAAATGCATTCGTTTGTGTAACTGGTATCTTTTCCTTAAAAGAAAAGTTTAGGCGTGGTTAATGGGCTCTTTGTCTATCCCATTTCTAAAATTAGAGCTCTCCACTTCAGTCCTTCTCTCTGGGTCATTCTTCCTGACATCTAATCATTCCCCAAGTACAGTCAATTCTATGCTGGTTCAATGGCTGACATCCTAGAACACTGAAATTAAGAGTGCTGTGGCCAGATTGTCACCTTCATTCTGAAATATCTCATAAAGAAAATGTGAGAGAAAAAAAAACACATTCACAAGTAAGAAAGGCTATGTCTGACTGGGAGAAAATATTTGCAAGTGATGTGACTGACAAGGGCTAAATTTCCAAAATATACAAACAGCACATACAACTCGATAACAAAAAAAATGAACAACTCAATTGAAAAATGGGCAGAAGACCTAAATAGACATTTCTCCAAAGAAGACATACAAATGGCAAATAGGCACATGAAAAAAGGCTCCACATCGCTAATTATTAGAGAAATGCAAATGAAAACTACCATGAGGTATCACCTCACACCAGTCAGAATGGCCATCATCAAAAAATCACATACAAATGGCAAATAGGCACATGAAAAAAGGCTCCACATCGCTAATTATTAGAGAAATGCAAATGAAAACTACCATGAGGTATCACCTCACACCAGTCAGAACGGCCATCATCAAAAAATCTACAAACAATAAATGCTGGAGAGGGTGTGGAGAAAAGGGAACCCTCCTACACTATTTGTGGAAAGGTAAATTGGTGCAGCCACTATGGAAAACAATATGGAGTTTCCTTAAAAAACTAAAAATAGAGTTACCATGTGATTCAGCAATCCCACTAGGCATATCTGGAGGAAATTCTAATTTGAAAAGATACATGCACCCCTATGTTCATAGCAGTACTATTTACAATAGGCAATACATGAAAGCAACCTAAATGTCCACTGACAGATGCCTGGATAAAGAAGATGTGGTATATATACAATGGATATTACTCAGCCTTAAAAAAGAATGAAATAATACTATTTGCTGTAACAGGGATGGACCTAGAGATGATCATACTAAGGGAAGTAAGTCAGAAAGAGAAAGACAAATATCATATGATATCAGTTATAGGTGGAATCTAAAGTATGATACAAATGAACTTATTTATGAAAAAGAAACAGACTCACAGACATAGAAAACAAACTTATGGTTACCAAAGGGGAAAGTGGGGGAGGGATAAATTAGGAATTTGTGATTAGCAGATTCAAACAACTATATATAAAATAGATAAACAACAAAGTCCTACTGTAGAGCATAGGGAACTATAGTCAATATCTTGTAATAACGTATAATGGAAAAGAATACAAAAAAGAATGTATATATATATATATATATACACACACACATATATATATATATATATATCTACACATATATATATAACTGAGTCTCTTTGCTGTACACCAGAAACTAACACAACATTGTAAATCAACTATACTCCAATAAAAAAAAAAGATAGGCTATGTCTATAAAGGTTCCCCATCTTTTTCATCTGCAGAAAATACTTATTTTGCAGGTTAGGGCTTTCTATCAGTCAGAATAAAGGATTGTTGTTACTGCTTTTCTCAGTTCACATAGGCAGAGTTATTTGCCCCATTTTCTGGGATTATGCTACTGTTACTGGCACATCCTATGCTTTGTTGGTGTGTTAAATGGCATTTGCATACTGTAAGAGAGAATGCCTTGAGGTTAAGGATCTTATTCACTTTTGTGTCCCCATGTCTAACAACCATGCCTAGAACAAAGGACGCAATAAACGCTGAATGAATGAATACGTGATTGAATGAAAAAAATAAAGGAAAACTAGGGCAAAATCAAACATGATTTCCTTTTGTTAACATTTTTAATCTTATTATAATTTTTTTGTGTCTGTCTCCTCCTCTGGACTGTGAGTCCTAGAGGGTATGAATCTTTTCTTGCTCATTTCACTAGCTTCAGCATTTAACATTGTAGCTGGTGCCTAAAATGTAGTAGTTGCTCAGTTAATGTTTGTGAAATGAATAAATGAATGCATTAATTTATGGGATGTACAAGAATAAGCACCCTCTGTAGTCTACGTCTCATGCTTTCATTATGCCAACTCTTGTCCTCATATTTTGGGGACTCAAATCTGTAGTTGAAATCCAAAAAAAAATGACCTTTTGGATTCCCCTCTCTACTACCAACTTCTAAAAGATCAATTTTGTTTTTTAAGATAATAATGTTTGCTTTTTCTTTTCTCCTTTTCTTTTCTCTTCTCTTCTTTCCTTTTCTTTTCTGTAACCCAGATCTTGAATGAAGACCATGTTAACAAGTGCAGTCAGGATAAGTCTTTTTTTTTTTTTTTTTTTTTCTTTTTGCGGTATGCGGGCCTCTCACTCTTGTGGCCTCTCCCGTTGCGGAGCACAGGCTCCGGATGCGCAGGCCCAGCGGCCATGGCTCACGGGCCCAGCCGCTCCGCGGCATATGGGATCCTCCCAGACCGGGGCACGAACCCGTATCCCCTGCATCGGCAGGCGGACTCTCAACCACTGCGCCACCAGGGAGGCCCAGGATAAGTCTTTTATAGAACTGATACTTTAGTTTATAGGTGCCATCTTCTTTGTCTAGTTAATGCTGTTGCTGTTGGATGACTTAATAAAAATTCCTGAGGCATACAGATAAAAGGACTACAGAGCAAGGTTATTACATGGGTTTCCTTCCTGAATAAGACTTACTGCAGAATGTCCCTGGCCTTAAGTAAAAATAGATAAAATATTAGCATTTTCAAGGCCCTAATCTTATATAACACAAGTGCACTGCTCTTGTTTTAACCCTGGCTTAGCACTGCTTGACATCAGAAGTACACCCAGTCCCCATTTGGAGGCAAAAAGAACAAAATTGCTCTTCACAAGACGGATCTAGTATGTATGTATCCAAAGATCAGCTTTGTATTGCAATCTCTGAAACCATTCTCAGGCCTGCAGTCTGCTTCTCTGTCCAAAAGACAAAAAAACACTGGAAGGATGAATTTTAAAAATCACACTGTTATGGGATAGTTGAAAATTTAGTTTGCTCCCAGCTGGGGGGAAAAAAATTAGCCCATAAAGCTGGAGTCAAGGAAAAATTTTAACATAGCAAAACTGGCTAAATCTGTCATGCTCAGTTGTGCAACAGAGCAAAATGAGATGAGTGTATTAGTGGCAGTTGAGAAAAATGGTTTTTTGAATTCAGTTTTATATGCGTGTAATTTAGGAAGTGTAGTATAAGAGTCGTTAAGTATAAAATACCATCAGCGTCATTGTGAGTTGTATTCTGTCTTTGTTTGGCTCGCCGAGTGACATTCCATACCTTAAATCTGATGAAGAAGCTTTTTTGGAGGCTAAAATGGAAGGGCATGAAAGCAAACTCTTCAAGCAGCACAGGATTTCCTGGGAAAGGGGTCCCTAAGACAATGTTTGCCCGCCATCAGAGGAACCCTTTGTTTCCAACACATGAATGGAGTAAAACCAAGAAGAATCTTCTTGTCAGCCGGCCACCCACTTCCCATGGGAAAATCAAGAGGAATGTGGGCAGGACCAGGGAGCTTCTTGGAGATGGTTTCAAGCAGGGAGGCAGGAGTGAAAAATGCAGCTTGAATCACCAGTCTGTGACACACAAGGAAATGTGAACCCCAGAGCAGCTGTGGCTCCAAGTCTCCTGCACGATTACATCAGTTGTTTTGGGTCGGGATGAAAAGGAAGAAAATGCCTCCTTTCCCTACCCTCTTCTGGCCTGAAAAGTTATGGTATGTGAATTGCGACCCCTTGAAAGTATTGGTTTGAAGTTCTCACTAACCTAGAGAGAGTTTAAAAACCCACAAAACACACTATAAATCCAAGATCTCAGGGGGAAACTATATTTTTATGAGTCCCTTTTTATTGAGTACTTGTTGAGTCCGGTACAGTATGACCAGTTTAACCTGACCAGATATTTCCTATTTGTGACTAGCTTAAGGTCATTTTAAGTTTACCTCATGCCTTGCCCTCAGGGTAAAACCTTAACCCTTGGTACTTGTACACCAGCATCCTCCTCTTTTATGGAAGTTTTCTTTTGTAGCCATTTAGTTCCTGGGAAAATTGGCCATGGTTGTCTCACCTTTGCTTCTTAATGGGTTTTCATCTGGATTTCTAATGGTAACCTCAAGATTCAGCCACTTTGAGCTGGGCTTCTACAGTTTGGGTCAAGTCACCCTTCCCTAGTTTCCCTCAGCCCTCCAGCTCACACGAATGACCTCTTCTCTAAATCTGTAGCTTCTACATTGCCCCCTGAGGCAGCTGTATCTGCCCTCCCCTGTTACTGGATGTTTTCTCAAGTATCTTCTGGTCTCCATGGCTGCAGATTCCATTGTATCTATCACAGAGTTTGTTTTTATGGAATTTTTTATGTGTAGTGTGGCAGCATCTGTACTGTTTTACATGTGAGTGTGTGCGTGTGTGCACTCACATACTAGTCCTTTTTTTCTTTTTCTCATTCCAAAGTACACTGCCCCCACTCTTGGCAGAAACATCAGTGAACCACCTCTACTAACCCCATTACCGTTATCAGGGGCTGTAATGGACCAACGCACTCCAGGCTTACACCCTTCATTCTCTGTGCTGCTGCTGTGCTTACAGAACCTCAGCTCAGACTTGGGGTGGACACAGCTGGCTCAGTAGTTGCGTCAACAGAACAGCCTGCATACTCAATCAGTGTAAAGCATTCTAACAGGGGCTGGGGCAGAGGAAGAATTTCCAGTTAGGAAAACATAAGATGATAATTCACCATTCTTCTGTCCTTAATGAGGCGGAATCCATTTAAACACCATATCATCCAGTTTAGGGTATCATTTTCATTTATTCATTCATGTGCTCAATTATTCATTCATGAACTCATCTGTCGTGTATTGAGATCTAGTCTGTGTGAATACATTTAGGAGGGAGGTGTAGCAGTTATCTATTGTCATAATAATGCTACATTATAACCCACTAGAAAACCTCGTAGCACACAACAATATAAACATTTGTTTAATTCATAACTCTGTGGGCCAAAGGGGTGTTTTTTCTTGTCTGAGCCAGGCTTGACTGATCTCAGCTGAGCTCACTGATTTATCCATCATTAGCTGGCAGTTTGACAGGGGACTGGCTTGTCTAGGAGGGCCTTGGCTAGGACTGGTGAGACAGCCTGGATTTCTTTCATGTGGTCTTTCATCCTCCAGCAGGCTCACCTGGCCTTGACTACATGATGGTGAGGAGACAAGTATGATGGGAATGAACAAGGCCTCTTGAGATGTAGCCTCAGAAATGGCACAGAGTCTCTTCTGTCATATTCTATTGGGCAAAAGAGTATAAAGGAGAGCTCAGGCCTTCCCTGGTGGCGCAGTGGTTGAGAGTCCGCCTGCCGATTCAGGGGACACAGGTTCGTGCCCCGGTCCGGGAGGATCCCACATGCTGCGGAGCGGCTGGGCCCGTGAGCCATGGCCGCTGAGCCTGCGCATCCGGAGCCTGTGCTCCGCAACGGGAGAGGCCACAACAGTGAGAGGCCCGCGAGTGGCAAAAAAAAAAAAAAAAAAAAAGGAGAGCTCAGATTCAAGGTTGGGGTGGAATGGTTGGGGAATAAATGGCATCTGTTTAAGGGAGAAGCTGCAAAGTCACATGCAAAGCACATGGGTTCAGAGAGGCCATTTGGGCCTCCCATGCATTTGACCTACTACAAGGAGACAGGCAGACAAACCCCAAGTTAGAATATAATGTAATAAGGCCAAAAAGGAGGATGTGTATAGTGGTAAGGGAGAAACACATTATTTACAATATTCTTCTACCTTCATTGAAGTGTTTTTAAAGAAGCAAGAGGAAGAAGGATGTAGGAAAGAGGCCAATAAACAATTCTTGCTCTTCGTTCCTTCCCTTTTCCTACCAATACACACAAAGCCTCCACTCCTGTGGAGATCTCCATGGTGTTCAAGACTTGCCAGGGCGGCCATCCAAAGATGTGGGCCTGAGCAGTTTGGAAGTGAGGTTCTATCTGCAGAGGTGATGTGAGTGCATGTATTCTTTCTCTGGTAAAGAAGATGCTATTTGGCAACTAAGCTCTTGTTGAAAACTTCAGATGCTTTCCTGAGTCTTCAGGGAAGGCTTTTCTGGGTTACATTTTGGTTTTGAAGTCAGTAATGGACGCTAAGCTTCCTTTCAGTTTCTCGTTCTGCATTTATCACTTGGTCTTATCAGATTTCTGGATCTCACTGGTCTGATTTAGACTCCTGTCAACTCCCAGGGCAGAGAGGGCTGCCTGCTGTATTTTACAGAACTTAGTAAATGCTAGCTGTGGGTTGAAATCAATGAATCTTACACTTTCTCAATCTGCAACTCAGAACTTTCAGCATCATACCAATAACCTCTCAAAAAGTCAATTGCTGTGTACCTTTGGGTGTTGTCACACGAAAAGAGCCAATTAGAACTTCTCTGCTGTAGTTCCCCCAGAGCCCTTAGCAATTGAAAATGGAGAAGAGAAGGGACGTGACTGCATGGTTGAGGAGACTAGCTAACCCCAAAGAGGTGCTTCAAACTCTTGAGTTGCAATCTGCTTATCCCTTTATGAACTCCCAACAGTATCCTATTTTCAGAAGAAATAACTTAAATTGAAAAGGATAAGAACTTTCTAGCTCTAAGGATCTCATGTTACTGGAATGGCATTGCAGCAGCATTTTCTTTATAAATTTTAAGAATAAGGTAGACAAACACATGTGTACTAGACTAGATGTGTTGTGTGATACCATTTACCAGAAAACATTTTTTGAGGTTATCAGTTTTCCTTACTTCTTTTGACATAAAAGTATGCTTTTGACATACTCATCTTGATTTGAGTCTACTTTCTTCACAAAGACTGTACATGAATTTGTATACAGCTGGTCCTCCATATCCGTGGTTCTGCATCCATGGATTCAACCAAGTGCGGATCAAAAATATTAAAAAAATTCCAGAAAGTTCCCCAAAGCAAAACTTGAATTTTTGCACACTGACAACTAGAAAGTTTGCACACCGGCAACTGTTTACATAACTTTTACATTGTATTACATTTTATGTCACCTAGAGATAATTACAGTATGCAGGAGGATGTGCACTGGTTATATTCAAACAGTTTGCTGTTTTATATAAGGGACTTGAGCATCTGCAGGTTTTGGTATCTGTGGGGTGTCCTATACAACAATGTCCCCGGGATACTGAAGAATGACTGCATGTACATATACATGGCACTCAGATTAAGAAATAAAGCTAAAAATATATTCTGAAAACCGTTGGTCTAAACCTTTATTTTACAGGTGAATAAACAGAAACAGGAGGAAAAACATCTTGCACAAGATCTAGCTAGTTGTGACGGGTGTCCTGACACTCATTGCACTCATCGCATAATTCCTAGAAACATGCTTTTACACATGGGATGGCTTAGAAGCACTGGAGGCACTATCCAGAAACTTGTACTGTAGTTTGTTGGAAGGAATGCTACGTACCAGCCAAGTTCAAACAGACATGACATAATGGCAGAGTCAACTGAAAGGAGGGGGTACAGCATGTGCTACCTACATGACATAATGAAGACTATAAGCAGCTCTTTCTATTCCCAAAATATTCCCATTATTAGTAGAGTAGCCATGCTTGCCAGTTTGCTGGGATAATCTCATTTTATCTCTATTATCCTGGTGTGATTAACTTTCACTTTTAAAAGGGTCCCTGTTTAGACAATACATTCCCAACATAGTGGGAATGACACCATTTCCTTTTTTGTTCCACAGTAGCTTTATTCTTTTTTTAAAAATCTATTTATTTTTAAAATTGAAGTATAGTTGATTTACGATGTTGTGTTAGTTTCAGGTGTACAGCAAACTGATTCAGTTATACACACATATGTATGTATATATATATACTCTATAAATATATATGTATGTATTCTTTTTCAGATTCTTTTCCATTATAGGTTATTACAAAATATTGAATATAGTTCCCTGTGCTATACAGTAGATCCTTGTTTTTGATCAATTTTATATATAGTCGTGTGTATCTGTTAATCACAACCTCCTAATTTATCCCTCACCCCACCTTTCTCCTTTTGCTAATCATGAGTTTGTTTTTACTGGATGACACCATTTCTTTATGTCATATAGGGTTTTCAGTTTCCAAAACGCATTACACTTACTTAATAGAAATATTATTTAGAAATCTAAAACCTCAAAAAACCTTATCATCTATTGAAAGCAATTAACAAGACAGGATTTAATGAGTTTGAGGGAGACGATGAAAGACAATCTTCCAGAGGGAAATCACAAGGCCACCAAAGGCAAACTCCTGCCACCTTCCACTGGTGCCAGAGCCAATTCCACTGTGAAGACTGGTCACCTGGAAGGTGGTGCAGGGCCAAGAGAACATTTCTTGCTCAACGGCTTTAATAGACAATTGCCTTCTCATTCTCTAAGCTGAAAAAGCCAATACAAGTTTAAAAGTACCACCAAGGCCTCAGGAACTTTTTTCCTTTCTAGTAAAAAAGTTTCATCAATGCTTTAATTGATTGTTTAATAGTTGCCCTTTTGAAATAATATCATATGTATTCAAAATTTTAATGTATTCATCAGGTTCCCTCCTCCACCCTTATCTTTTCCTTACAATTTTTGTTGAAGAACTTGTGTAGTTTGACCTGTAGAGTTTCTCACACTCTGTTTAACACACACCTTTGTCCTGTGTGTCTCCTGTAAATTGGCAGCTGGGTCCAAAGCCTGATCAGACTACAGGTGGTGGGGTGCTTTTCCATCAAGAGGCAAATACTGTCTGGTTGACTGTCATTTTGTGATGTTGGCTCATTGCCTAATTCAGAGGTCAGCAAACCTTTGTGAGCCAAATCAGATCCAACTCCTGTTTTTGTAAATAGTTTTATCAGAATGCATCTGTGTTTATGTTTATACGTTGTTTATACGTTGCCTATGGCGACTTTTGCTCCAAAACCAGAACTGAGTAGTTTTAACTGGGCTATGTGCCCTGCAAAGCCTACAGTATTTACTGTCTACCTCTTTATAGAATGGTTTGCTGATCCTTGGCATAATTCATTGATTGTCATTTAAAATGACAATAATCCAATTGTGCGTATGTGTGTATGTGTCTGCATAGTCTTTTAAAATACAAAATATTCCAGAATTCATACTGGTACCTCCAATTCTAATATAGGATTACAAACTTTTTACTTAAACTCATCTATATTTAAATATTCTTTCTTAAACATTAAGAATCCTGGCCCTCAAAAAACACAAGAATGATTGAATTTTAATATTTCATAATTACTCATCCACTTAATTCATATTATATAATAACAACCTAGCAGAAATAAATTAATGATTAATAATTTATTAATAATCTGATAAACATAATTTGTCATTAATAAACTATTAATTATAATTTATTAATATATATCTATTTATATATATTATATATAAGATATACTTATAATTCTATAAATTATATATTTATATAAATTATACTTTATAATTTAATTTATAAAATTATTTAATTAAATAAAATTAAAAATAATAAATGTATCACCACCAAACGTGATTACTAAAGCAATTACATTTTTTTAAATATGGTATCTTCATTCTTGTAACATACTTTATTCTCTACCTTTTGAAATCAGCTATGTCTTAATGATTTTCTGTCTGCTGGATCTGTGCATTTCAGAAAGAGAGGTGTTGAAGTCTCCAACTTTAATAATAGATTCATCTATTTCTCCTTGTAGTTCCATCAGCTTTTTCTTCATGTATTTGGACGTTCTGTTGTTTAGCACATACACATTAAGGATGACTATGTTTTCTTGGAGCACTGAGCCTTTTGTCATTAAGTAATGCCCCTCTCTATCCCTGATAACTTTGCTTGCTCTGAAGTCTGCATTATCTGCAATTAATATAGCTACTCCTGCTTTCTTTTGATTATTGTTAGCATGGTATAACTTTCTTTATCTGTTTACTTTTAATCTATATGTGTCTTTATATTTAAAGTGTGTTCCTTGATTTTATTGAAGTTGACAGAGTAGAAAGACCCTGAGCCCACCTCCTCTCATGGGCACACCAAAATTACAACTATTTACAGAACAACCATTGATGAAAGAGACCAGAACCTACCAGAAAAGATTTTCTACAACTAAAGATATAGAGAAGGAACCACAGCGAGACAGGTGTGAGAGGTGGAGTTGAGATATAGTCAAAAAGAGAAAAAAAATAAAGTGGGTTTCTTATAGACAACATATAGTTGGGTCTTGGTTTTTGATCCACTCTGACAATCTCATTCTTTCAATTGGTGTATTTAGACCATTGACATTTTAAGTGATTTTTGATAGAGTTGGATTCATATCTACCATATTTGCTACTGCTGTCTGTTTATTGCCCTTGTTCTTTGATCCTAGTTTTGTCTTCCACTCTTTTTCTGCCTTTTGTGGCTTTAACTGAGCATTGTATATAATTCCATTTTTTTTCTCCTAGCTTAGCATATCAGTTATACTTCTTTTTTTAACTTTTATTCATGGTGTCCTAGCTTTTGCAGTATACATTTACAACTAATCCAAGTCTAGTTTTAAATAACACTATACTGCTTCATGGGTAATTCAACTATTTTATAATTACAAAATAATCCATCTCTTGTGTCATTGCTGTCATTCATTTCACTTATACATAAGTGTACATAAACATGTATGTGGATACATAATGGCATTGTCACTACTATTTTGAACAACATGTTATCTGTTAGATCTATTGAGAATAAGAAAAATAAAAGTTTTTATTTTACCTTCACTTATTCCTTCTCTGATGCTTTTTTTTTTTTAATGTAGACTCTTTTTTTTCATTTTTCCTGAAGAACTTCTTTTAACATTTCTTATAAGGTAGGTCTACTGGCAAAAAATTCCCTCCATTTTTGTTTTTCTGAGAAAGTGTTTATTTCTCCTTCATTTTTTAGGGATAATTTTTCAGGGTACAGAATTCTAAGTTGGTGGGTTTTTTTCTCTCAGCACTTTAAATATTTCATTCCACTCTTTTTTTGGCTTGCATGGTTTCTGAGACGAATTCAGATGTAATTCTTTGTTCCTCTATAGGTAAGGTGTTTTTTTACTCTGGCTTCTTCCAAGACTATTTTTTCATCTTTGAATTTCTACAGTTTGAATATAATATGCCTAGGTGTATTTTTTTTCCCCTGCATTTATCCTGCTTGGTGTTCTCTGAGCTTCCTGGTTTGGTGTTGACTTTATTTTGGGGAAATTCTGTCTTTTTTTTCAAACATATCTTCCATTCCTTTCTCTGCTTTCCTTCTGGTATTCCAATTATGCATATCACAGCTCTTACATATTCTGTTCCATTTCATTGTCTTTTTTCTCTTCATTTTTTTTATTTTGGAAGTTTCTATTGAGATATCCTCAAACTCAGAGGTTCTTTCCTCAGCCATGTTTAGTCTACTAATAAGCCCATTATAGGCAGTCTTCATTTCTCATATAGCATTTCTTTTTGATTCTTTCTTAGACTTTCCACCTCCCTGCTTACATTGCCCATTATTTCTTGCATTCTATTTGTTAAAGCCCTTAGTATATTAATTATAGTTATTTTAAATTCCCAGTGATAATTCCAATATTGCTGCCATATCTGAGTCTGGTTCTGATCTGTTCAAACTTTGTTTTTTGCTTTTCAGTATGTTTGTAATTTTTTCTTGATAGCCATACATGGTATACTGGGTAAAAGGAACTGCTGTAAATAGACCTCCAGTAATGTTGTGGTTATATGTGGGAGAGGGGAAGCATTCCCATGATTAGGTCTCCGTCTTTTGTGAGTCTATGATTCTGAACTATGAACTTCACATATGCTTCTCAGTCCACCTCCCCCCCACCCCTTTTTAAGTGGGCCAGGATGGCTAGTGTCAGCTGGTGTGGGTATTTCTCTTTTCTCAGGTTAGGCTTTGATAAAGTTCCAATAGTTTAGGCTCTAGTAAGCTATAAAATAGTTTCTCCTGAGGGAAAACATTTTTAAGAAAAACAGAATGCTCTGGTGTATTTCAAAATGGTTCCTTTTCCCCTCCCCCGCCTGAAGCACAAGGGGCTTTTTTTATTTTATTTTTTCCTGATATTCTCTTTAAGGACCTAGCCAAGCTCCTGGAGGTAAAACTCACAGTGGTGTCAGCAATCCCAGCACTCCCTTGCACCCCCATGACCAGTCCCCCTGTGGAGTTTTTATCTTTCAGATTTGTCCACACTGAGCCCCCAGCAATTCATCAGTTACAGTTGAGGTCTCTTACTCCTGGCATTGGTTCCCACAGAAGTTTGTGGGTTTCTGCTCTGGTAAGTTGTGACTCTCTATATCACTTGTCTTTCACTCCAATCTTGGGGTTAGCAGTTTGCCCTGTGACCATTTCTCTGGTGGATCTAAGAAGAATTGTTGACTTTTCAGTTTGTTCAGTTTTTTACTCATTGTTAGGACAAAGTGATGACTTTCAAGTTCCTTACATGCTGGACTAGAGACTGGAAGTCTGTTCCCTATCTTTTAACCCTCATTTGTCTTAGGACTAAAGTAGGCATGTATTTAACAGTCATCCCAATTCCATCTACTAATTTTGGTTTCCTGAAGATATTTTTCTAAGTGCTTTCTCAGAATAAGCACATAGAGTCAAGATCCTCTTAGTTCTTACATGTTGCTAACTGTTTGTACCTTTTATTTTGAAAAGTAAGTTTCACTTGGTAAAAATCTTTGGATCACATCTTCTTTTGTTGAGTATCTTAAATATGTTCCTCCATTTTCTTCAGGCATATCACATTGCTGACCAAAAGTTTAATGGTAACTAAGGCTTGCAGACCCTCGGTGATCTTTGATAATTTCTTTCTCCTGCTGCCTATGTCTTGTTTAATCCTCTCCTTTTGATTGGATAGAACCTATGACTAGTTTCCAACCAATAGAATATGGCCAAGGTGATGGGATTAGGTCACTTTTTAAAAAATAAATTTATTTATTTATGGCTGCGTTGGGTCTTTGTTGCTGCATGTGGGCTTTCTCTAGTTGAGGTGAGCGGGGACTACGTTGTGGTGTGCAGGCTTCTCATTGCGGTGGCTTCCCTTGTTGCGGAGCACGGGCTCTAGGCGTGCGGGCTTCAGTAGTTTTGGCTCGAGGGCTCTAGAGCACAGGCTCAGTAGTTGTGGCACATGGGTTTAGTTGTTCCGTGGCATGTGGGATCTTCCCGGACCAGAGCTTGAACCTGTGTCCCCTGCACTGGCAGACAGATTCTTAACCACTGCACCACCAGGGAAGTCCCCAGTATTAGGTCACTTTAAATAAAGTTCCACTTTGGCAGATTGAAGCAAGAGGCTTTTCCTTGCTGACTTTGAGGAAGTAAGTTCTCATGTTGTGAGAGGGCCTATGGAGAAGGTCACATGACAAGAACTATAGGCAGCTCCTAGGAGCTGAGAGAGACCCCGTCCAAAGGTCAGCAAGAAGATGGAGACTTCAGTTATACACCCACAAGGAAATGAATCCTGCTAACAATCTGAATGATTTTGAGGGCATTTCCCCCAAGTCAAGCATCTAGTTTAGAACATAGTCTAGGCTATACCTTGATTTCAGCCTTGTGAGAGCGTGTGTAGAGGACCCAGTTAAGGCATGGAGCAGAGGAGCCAGAGAGCATGGTGGACACACCTGAGCAGAGGGGAGTCATGTTGGGGAGGAGGGACAGAAGCCAATAGGAGAAAATAATGATAACACCAGAGTGGCTGGATAAGCTTACATTTTGTTCAATGGAAGAGGATGGCAAGAATATAAAGTGGAATGAATTAGACCAGGATTGGCAAACTTTTTTCAGTAAAGAGCCAGACAGTAAATATTTTAGGCTCTGGGCCATATGGTCTTGGTCACAACTGTTCAACTTTGTTGTTGTAGTTCAAAAGCAGCCACAGATAATACATAAATGAATGGGCATGTCTGTGTTCCAATAAAACTTTATTGATAAAAAAGGAAGGTGGGCCAGATTGGCAGGTGGGCTATAGTTTGCTAGCCCTTGTGTTACATTCAAGGTGCTGAAAGGAATTTCTTTTTAAAAGCATTTTCAGAGGAAATTTCCAACCAAGTAATCAGAAGAGTCTAAAAAGTCCCCATGTATCATCGTCCAGTCTCCATAATAAAGAACCTTCTGCCATTCTTGTTTCAACAATACCTCAATCTAACTCTACTCAATTTTTTAATAGATTTCTTTGTATTCAGACTTGAAATGCATAAATATTAGCTATATAATTTTAAGAAATAGATGCACCATGTAACTCACATGCTTGTCACAGCATAGAACTTTAGAAATGGCTGTTTTTAAAAAGTTGTCTTAGTGCCAGTACCTCCTGTGGCCTATCAGAGACTCCACGGTGCTAGCCAACCATAGCCTTTTATCCGGTTTCTCAATAAAAAGTTGATGATAACTTATTAGAATGGATCCAAGGGTATCCTGGCTTAAAATATAAGATAGAAACAGCCATTGTTGGGAGTAGAACTAGGGTCTCTCAGAGTAGCCCACTATAGCCTTGATCAAAGGCTGTTGAAACATTGTAGCTTGACTTGGCATGAGGTAATTCACCTAGTTCATTTGGTTGATATGACAGCTTTCGACTTGTCAAGGGGTTGGATACTAGTCTCAGATTTGACCTACTTGCTGACTGCTTCAAAGATATCTATGTTTCCCTGCTTTCCCTTAACAATGAGTGGCCCATTTAGAGGCAGGCCAATGCTTCATTTGATTTACCATAGCAAGTTGTTTATAACTTAGTGGAGAGTTAGGCTTTGGTAAACTGAGCTCTATCAGATGCTCCAACATCATGGTTACCATGTAACCAACAAAAGAACATAGCTGGGTTTGATCTAGTCAAGATGTTTGGTTAACTTCATAGAATAATAATTACCTGGAAATTCTGTCTACCTTTCATCATCCTATGGCATGTTCATAGCATCACTTATGGTGCTTACCCATAATGAAATCTTTAAAGCTGAGGATGTGTAATAGAGCCACAATTCAGTGAGGCTTTGATGTTGTGCAGGCTGCCTTTTGTTTGGTTCTGAGATGTTCAACAGGACAAGGGTCCTCTTAGTTTTGGGATTCCGTTCAGTTAAACTGCTCATTCCCTTATTCATTTATTCATTCAATATATATTTCTTGAGTGTATAGTAGAAGATGGCTGAAATGCTTAGAGATGAAGTGGGGCTTTAGGAGGATATTATTAGTGATGGGCTCTGAAGATGAGAGGGTTTGGGGAGTTGGGGAGGTGTAGGAGATGGGATTTTATTAGGCAACATACAGAAGCTGTGTGGTGATAACCTGGAAGTCTTGAGCAACTCGTGGAGACTGCCATAAACTTGGAAAAGGTACGTGATGGGACTTGTCCTGATTGTCCCTAAGGCCTATTATGGAGAGGGAGGCTGTGAAGGATAGGAGGCCTTCACCAACAGACCCCTTTCACTCCTTCAGATCTCTGGTTTCAAGTTAAAACTCTCACAATATCTTCCTTGCACTAACACTAATACACCTTTCTTAGAGATCAGAGAAATGTTTAGACTTAAAAAGATCATCTTGTTTACTCCTTTATTATTCAAGTTTGGAACTGAGACCCTGAGACATTATTTTCTCCATTTCATTGAACAAGTTATTATCAGAACCAAGTAAAATAACCTGAAGCCCTGTTGTCTTTCCCCTCTGTCAAATAGATAAATAGGTCAAATAGAGAGTCATCCATGTTGAAGGGATAAAGGGTATTTATTGCCATAGGGGTACCAGAGTAAATATTCCCTGCTGAGGTGATAGAAATAAAGTCTCCTTTTCTCTGGCCTACTAATCTCCTGACTCTAGCATTTGTGAGGGTAGAAGAGGTGAGGAAGCCTGACATGCCCAGTTGGGCAAAGGGGATAAAGAGCAGAGGCTCATAAGAATCTAGGCAGAGAGGCAGAGAGAAGGGGAAGGACATCTGCTTGCCCCATCTGCCAGGCCATCTCCCTCTCAGATGTTCCTATAGTCAAAGCTCTGTCCCAACATCCACTAACTAGAAAGCACTGTAACTTGCATCACAGGGGCAAGTTGATGTCAAGTACTTATTCTCCTAATAAGGCAGTTAGTACAGAAGAGCCCTAAAACTTTAGCTTTGGTAAATTATGATTTTGTGGCTTGAGGGAGGTATACTAGAGAGAAATGTCTGCTTAAGTATACTTTTACTCCCATAGTCATTATTTTGTGTGGAATCCTTTATGGAAATTGCTCACCTCCTCCATGCACAATTTTCAGAAGTTTGACAGAGATGAATTGAATATTATTTAAAATGTTTTTATAAAGACAAAATGAAATCTGGTCAACAAAAACTAAACTAAAGGAAAAAAATGCTCAAGGAAAATTGTCCCTCTTCAATAAAAATCCTACAACACACGTCTAGTCTCATTAATCACCAAATTATCAATATTTTAGTTTGAGTTTGCAACCGTTTCAAAATCCCAGCTGTGCCTAGCTCATTAAAAATAATTTTATTTAATTGAAGCTAATTTTTAATCAGCCTCTTAAGTATTCATGAGAGGCTCCTGAATCAATCAGTAATTTACAAATTTTATTGTTAAATTTGATAAAGATTAATTTATCCATGACTTCAAAGATAATACATTTGCAATTAAAAAATCAAAGCTAAATCAAAAATAAAAATTGGTTTGATTTACTTTTTTTGTTTTCATTATTTTATTGAAATATAGTTGATGGACAATATTACATCAGTTACAGGTGTACAATATAATGATTCACAATTTTTAAAGCTTGTATTCCATTTATAGTTACTAGAAAATACTGGCTATATTCCCTGTGCTGTAAAATACATGCTTGTAGATTATTTATTTCATACACAATAGTTTGTACTTCTTAATCCTCTACCCTTATCTTGACCCTCCCCGCTTCCCTCTCCTCACTGGTAACCACTAGTTTGTTCTCTATCTTAGTGAGTCTGCTTCTTTTTGGCTATAGTCACTAGTTTGTTTTAGTTTTTAGATTCCACATATAAGTGATATCATACAGTACTTGTATTTCTCAGTCTGACTTATTTTACTTAACGTAATACCCCTCAGGTCCACCCATGTTGTTGCAAATGGCAAAATGTCATTATTTTTATGGCTGAGTAGTATTCCATTGTGTCCCTTGTATGTATACACACACACACACATATCACAACTTCCTTATCTATTCTTCTGTTGATGGACACTTAGGTTGCTTTCATATCTTGGCTACTGTAAATAATGATGCTATGAACATTAGGGTGCATGTATCATTTCGATTTACTACTGAAACATACACCATCAGTGCCCACCACATCCTAGATATTACCATTTCAGTGCTCTCAGTTCACTTCCATCTGCCAGTATCAGCACTTATATGCCTGAGAGTTTTTCTCAGAAACCAACTCTATCATGTGTATCACAGATCAGTAGTACCATTATCTCCCAGCTCCAGGAGTAGACCTCAACGAATGACTCTTGAGTGTGTCAATGTGGACATCCCAATTCCTGCATCCCAAGAGTGGGAATCAAAGGGTAGAAGTAAGAGTGACCTCATTTACCATTACTCCTAGTAATGCACTTGACTGATTCAGACTCCCATCACAGCAACTTCAGGTTCTGTTGGTCTAGAGATCATGATGTCAAGTAGAAAGATATTTCTACCAAGAGTATATAGTAGGAGTTACACTAAACTAAAATTTGGTTACCATCTAGTCGTTTTGTGTTCATCATGCCAGTTGATCGGTAATTGCTGGGATAATTGACTTGATTATCAAGAGGAGACAGTGCTACTGTTACTTAAGTGGGCAGAGAGAAGTATTTCTAAAAATCGGGAGATCTACCAGGATTTACATTTGATGCTTCCATGTCTAGTAATAGACGTAAATGGACCTCTGCAGAAACAAAGGCCTGATAAATGCAGTTACTAATAGCATCTACCTCATTGGTATATTATCAGAATAAGTAAGTTAATATTTGTAAAGTATTTAGAATATTGTCTGACAAAGAAGTTACAAATAGACCCCTGGAACAGAATCGAGAGCCTATAAACCCAAGCATATAGGATGATCAACAAATATTTGACAAAGGATCCAAGAATACTCGATAGAGAAAAGACAGTCTCTTCAGTAAATGGTGCTGAGAAACTGGATATTCACATGTAAAAGAATGAAACTTGACCCCTATCTTTTAACACTCACAAAAAGTAACTCCAGATAGATTGACTTAGACATGGGTCTTGGTAATGATTTTTTTTAAATCACATGTAAATCACAAGCAACAAAATAAAAAATAAACCAGTGGGATTATATCAAACTAAAAATTCCTGGACAGTGAAAGAAACCATCAACAAAGTGAAAGACAACCTATGAAATGGAAAAAAAAATTGCAAATTTTATATCTAATAAAAGGTTAATATTCAAAATATATAAAGAGCTCATACAACTCAATAGTAAAAAAACCAAATAATCCAATTAAAAAATGGAGAAAGGACCATAATAGACATTTCTCCAAAGAAGATAAACAAATGGCCAACATGTACACAAAAAGATGCTCAACATCACTAGTCATTAGGGAAATGCAAATTAAAACCACAAAGAGATATCACCTCACACTTGTTAGAATGGCTGTCGTCAAAAAGACAAGAGAATAAATGATGGCATGGATGTAGATAAAAGGCAACCCTTGTGTACTGTTGGAGGGTTTGTAGATTGGTGCAGCCACTATAGAGAACAGTATGGAGGTTCTTTAAAAAGTTAAAAATAGAAATAAATACCATAAGATCCAGCAATTCCACTTCTGGGATATCTGCACTCTCCCTGTTCAGAGCAGCATTATTTACAATAGTCAAGACTTGGAAATGAGCTAAGAGTCCATTGACGGATGAATGGATAAAAAAGTTGTGAGATATATATATATATACACACACACACACACACACACACACACACACACTGGAATATTTTTCAGCCATAGAAAATGAGGAAATCCCACCATGTGCAACAACATGGATGCACCTTGAAGGCATTATGCTTAGTGAAATAAGTCAGACAGAGAAAGACACATACTGTCTGATCTCACATATGTGGAATCTTTAATATATATATATATATATATATATATATATATATATATATATATATATATATATATGTTAAAATAATATTTAAAGTTTTCTTTTTCTTTGGAGGAAGTAATGGTAGATTTATATTTAAAACTGTTTTTAAAACAAAATTTAGAAAGTTATATTTTCTGGCTATGTTAACGTTATTGGCATTCTTGAATGAGGGAGATTTTTGTTAGAAATAACTTGATACATATACTAACTAAAATAAATCTACGTCCAATTTTTTTTTTTGCTGAGTAGTGAAAAAAATAACATGTTGGCTTGTATTTCATGTGCAATTATCAAATAAACAAGTGAATTAAAGCACTAAGACTGGCTTCATCATGCATTGTTGGTTAGACCTTAAACTCAATATTGAGGATCCAAGTTACTTAGAATTTCACAGCAAGTTTAAATATGCTGTGAACTTGGCAGTTTCTTTTGTTGCTTTCTCCCTGCAGGTCCAAGATGGAGATGGCTCTCAAGGCATAAAAAGACTTTTGCATGTTGCAGGCATAGGGGATTTAAAATATATGTTTTGGAAACCTTTCTCTAGCAAGTGGTAAGATTCTATATGCCAAGAGTCTCAGAGGGCTTGGGTAAGAGTCTTTAATTAGAAGTTTTTCTATTCTAGAGCAAAAAGATACTAGATTCAATTTCATATGTTAGTTGTAGAGTTACAGGAACACTCTGGAACATTATTCAGGGCAATCTCTGTCCTCATTTAGACATAGCCCCAGAGATAAAATCTGCTTGTTGTAAACTCAGACTTAACTCCTGTGACTTCAGTTGACAGTTGATAAGTTGACTTTAGTGTGACAAGCCAGGCTCAGTTTGATTTATTGTGTGACCCTGGTTGCTGCCACAGAGGAAAGTTGATTTGACTTGTTTTGGTTGCCTCCTGACAAGGTTTTCCTAACTTCATTCCTAGCCAAGCATCTGAGCTACTTTCTTTCCCCTGTTGTTTTCAAGCTACAGTGACAGCTTTATCAATACATCTTTTTCCAGAGCTACTGCTATTTCATTCCACCATTAAATTAAAGCATCCAGTTACATGAGGATTTTCCCCCATTTCCCCTGGCCTTTTTTTCTTAGCACTGGATCTCCTGGGACCTTAACCAAAGCTAGTGATGACTTCTATTTGCATATGGATGGTATGACCATGAGATTTTTTTGCCAAGCTTTAATTAATGTTTTTTTTTTCTTTTTTTTTCTGATTTCAAAAGCAACACAGACTTATAGTGGAAAACACTATGAAATATGAGATATAAAAATGGAAAGTCCTCCATTATTCCATCCCTGAGAAGTTTTATGTATGTTATTATAGATTTTTTTTTCCTATGGGACTACTTTAAAAGGAATTCTATTATATATTCTCTTTTGCTACTTGAATTGTCCATCATACTCATCATGGTCCTATAAAATATATACAAGGCTATAATGTTTGTTACTCTCTGAGAGGGTGTGGATTTGTTTAATTATTCTTTACTAGGATTCATTTGGATTGCTTTTTCCCCGTCTAAATACGTTCACTAATTTTCTATTACAAGAGGACACCTAGTTTCAGTAAGGAGATTTCTTCATTGAATTCTGGATTAAGACATAGTGTTAAAAATACACACATGTACACACACACATATACAGTCAGTATTAAAATATTTAAGAATAGGTTCAACATAGGTATTGACCGATCAAAACAAATGTCAGCCCTGAGAAATCTGTTTTCTATTATGACTAATATGTTAACTGATGCACAAACATAAAAGAGACAAACTTTAGACAACAAACACAACTTATGTGAAAGTTAACCACCCAAAGGTAATGTCTGGCTTCATTAACTCTCTCAACTTTTTCCATTACAGCTTATCCTAATCCTTACCTTTCTCTCTTTATAAACCTTAGCTGAACATGTAACTCTTGTATTATCTTTAGCCTCATGCTTAATTTGGTTTCCAAACCAAAACTCTTTTAACCCCAGTCCACTGACTTTTCTTTTTGAGAACTTTGTCATTTTCCCTTTGGACAGTGGTTCTCAAAAGCTTGATATTTGCCTCCCATGGGACACTGGAGAGGTCTGGAGACATTTTTGGTTGTCCCACTGGGGGAAAGGTAGTGCTCCTGGCATCTAGGAGGTAGACAGGGATGTTGTTAAGTGCCCTATAGTACACAGGACAGGCCCCACAAAAAAAGAACTATTTGACCCAAATTCTCCATAGCACTGCTTTAGGTTGAGGGTATCAGCTCACTGCCTCCAAGATGATCTTCAGGTAGTTGGTAAACACTGTGCACAAACAACCACAGTCACAGAAGATTTGTACTTGATAACTCACTTTGTTTTTCTCCTCAAAATAATTGAATTGTGTAGCTGCTTTGAGAAGCTCTAGCAATGCTTAGTGAGTGACTGATTCTCTCACCATGTTAGGTCTTGAATTGTGTTCCCTCCTTCCCCATACTCACATGTTGAAGTTCTAACCCCCAGTACTTCAGAATGTGATCTTATTTGGAAATAGGGTCATTGCAGATGTAATTAGTTCAGATGAGGTCTTTAGATGGGCCCTAATTCAACATGACTGGCGTCCTTAGAAATTTTCCCACAGACACATGCACAGGGTGAACACTGCATGGAAATGAAGGCAGAGATCAGGGTCATGTTTTGACACGCCAAGGAATGCCAAAGATTTCCAGTAATACGCCAGAAACTTTGATACTTTGTTACTGTTTCCTGCTGGGTTAGTTTTCATTTAAAGAGGGCTACCTTAAATACATGTTAAAGATGGAAACTTAGAGAAATAAAAACAATTTAACTCATTATGTTTCTTATAAAGCTCCTTCCTCTATCTTCTAAGAAGTTATTGTGTTAGGAGTTGTTTTCTCTCAGTACTGTCTTAATCTTTCTTATCTTCCATTTTTACCTCTCAGCCTCTGCTTCTAAGGATGTCCCTTCAAAATCTCCTACTTAGACCCAACAAATCCTTTTCCTCTTTTACATTCTATATCCTTTTTTCTACTAAAGGAAAGTCTTTGTTTTTAGCATGCTATGTTTTTAGCTCATACACTTTTGGTACTTTTTTTGGAACCACTACATGACATGCTTGTGACTGCTCTTCATTTCCAGCCATCATCCTACCCACTTGCTTCCATCTATCATTCATTTCAAATCCTGTCCTTTTTTATCTATGTATGCGGAGTTTGATTTTCCCAAAAGCCTAACTTAAAATATACTATCTGCCTTCCACTTACAACCATTCATATAAATATTATCACATTATTCTAAACTTTCTTTTCCTCCTAGACATATAATTCCAAACTGTTACTCTTAAAACCACTTTTAGTATAATTTTTTATTATATAAGAACACACATGAGTAATATACAAAATATAATGAAATATATATTAAATTTTGGATAAACAGACTATTTCAACATTAGAGAAGATTAGGATCGTCCCCATTCCCCTTTTCTGCCATTTTATAAATAAGGAAGCTAAACCAGAATGTAGCATTTGTGAGATAGTTTTGTGTATATGGAAGGTGCAGGAGGAGGAGAGAAAAGGAGATGGAAAAGATGGGGCTTTAAGATAAGTGATGAGGAAGGGAGAGCAGGAAGTCAACTCCATGGCTGAGAAAAGGTCACAAAGGAGGAAGTGAAAGTAACGGAGTTTGAACTCCCATCTCCCATCATCAAGTACTGTGTCTTTTCCCACTACGTCACAGCTCTGGAAATTCCTATCTACAATTAAAGTAAGGGGACTTGTTTAGGGAATATTTGAATTTTCCCCAGCAGTGAGAAAAGTTAACAGTTTATAGAAATCACCCATTCTTTTTTCTGGATTGACATAGTTGTGTGTGGCCAGCACATGGCTCAGAGATTGACATGTCTAAATCTGTTTGTTTCTGATGCTTCAAGGAGTCTTTAATAACTAAAGAAGGGTCCTTTGTTTTTGCTTAGAAGATGAAAGCAAACATAATGACTCACAGAATTTTGCAGGAGTTGGTGAAGTCTGCTGCAGTATAATTTATCCATAACAATGCCAACCTTGAAATAGCATTGCTTTCCTCTGTTTTCTTTGGAAAATTAGAATTTTGTCTCTGCAGAAAATAGATATGAATCATGTACAAGAGCTAATGATTAAGTAGAAATGATGAACCTATATTTCAGACTCAAACATTTTGGAAGTTTTTTGTTTTTATAGAAATCCAATTTTGTCACTTTACTGAAAATCAAGAGTATAATTAAACTAATTAACATTTTAAAATCCGATTGGAGCAGAAGTTTTAACTCTCTTAAGAGAGCTATAACTACAGATATTCCAGTTGTATGCTAATAATCAAACGTTTTCAAAACAATTTTGTGAAGGAACTGTACTTAGCCACACTGTTCTGACTAGTTTCAAATTATTTTCCATACAAGAAAGTAATAAAATTATACATCTTAAAGTATTCCAGATCCAAATCTCCATCCCTAATTGGTAGACATCAAAAAGTTTTACATTATCAATTAAAACATAATAAGCACATATTCCTAGACATAATATAGGTGCACTCAAGTTTTTTGCATATTTTTTTCTGGGCACTAAGTTGTTACAAACAGTGGAAGAGTGATGATTGAGGTAAATTAATGCACTTAAATGGTTTATTGAGGTTCCATGTCAAGACAACTTATTGAAGATTATTATAACTTTTTCTTTAGTCCAGGAAAACACAGAAGTATTTGCCACTTATTTCTGAGAAATGAGTGCAACTTATGGTAAATGTGTCACAAATATCAGATTTGTATATACCGGTAGTCTTTGTTCAGAGGTGTGGGACCATAACATGACAATGAATGTTGAAATTGTGCAAATGATCTTAATAATCAATGGGAAAAATTATGATTGCACCATTATCTTTAAACATTTTTGTCAAAACATGAAGAACTCCCTTACGTTGCTTATAAATATATAGAGAAATGAAAAAAAAACAGTAATACTAATACTTATTTAGTACATTGTAATTTAAAACATTACAACATTGAGAATTGTGTTACGTTTATTTGCAAAGTCTTATCCAAAGTATTTTGAACAGTACTTGCCTTTTCCTTCTCGTCCTAGAATGTATTTTTTTTATTGAAGTATATTGATTTACAATATTGTGTTAATTTCAGGTGTACAGCACAGTGATTCAGTTATAAATACATACATATATATATACATACATCGTACATATTCTTTTTCAGATTCTTTTTCCTTATAGGTTATTATAAAATATTGAGCATAGTTCCCTGTGCTTAACACTAGGTCTTTATTGGTTATCTATTTTATTTATAGTAGTGTGCATATATGAACCCCAACCTCCTATAACTTATGACATGGAGAGAGCATCTTTTCTCCACTTTGGTGACTCGGTATGATCCTTTCTAAGTATGGATCAGCTTCTAACATTTTCTCTTCTGTACTTTCAATGTCATAAAATACCCCCTAGAATTCCCTTAATGGGAATTTTTCTGCCTGTGTCACTTCTTCTGGGCCATATCTTTGTCACAATCACTTTCCCCATTAATGTCGCTAAGGTCACCTTCGCTAAGTTCCTTTGTTGCATGGCTGGAATCTCTGGAACAGCGGAGGTATCAACATCCCCATTTTCTAATCACATCCAAATTCACTTTCAGTGTTATCACTTTCTGTACTTTCATCTGTTCATCAATTTCCTCTTTTGACTGTCTGTTTTTGTAAAATGGGAGACAAGGAGGCGACACAGACAAATGCTTTCCTGTTTTTGTGTGACTGAATGACAGATGTCCAGGAGCCAATCACTGACACGCCTGGAAAAGAATGATGAGATTGGTCACTGATCAAGATATGCATCTATGTAGTGATGTGTGGTCTAAAGAGCTAGCACCAAAGTGTTTATGCAATTATTCACATTTAATATATCATGGTGACTAAAACTTGAAAAGTGGTGTTGGAGGACTGGTATTATTTAACTAAACTATGGTAATTAAAATTTGTGCATATCATAACTGTGTAAAATAGAGACTACATGTATTAACCAAGCAGGTCAATTACAAATTATAGAAGGAATTGCATACTTTGTGGGAAAACACAAATTTTCATAATATATCATATATATATATATGGTATATATATGTATCAACATAAATTCATAGATTAAACAATAAAGAGAAAGGGTTGATTCTCAGAGTTCTGTTTTATGTGTTTTGTTTTATTTCATGTCATTTATTTATTTCATACTTGAGTCTGAGGCATACACAAATGTGTACGTCCTGTGGATTTTCATTCCCACAGGAGCTGGCAGATTCTTAGCTATTCAGGCAGGGACCAGTGCTTTACTTGAGAAATTCTAAAGACAGGAGATGCTTTGTAATGTAAACTGATGAACCGTGGCTCCGTAACTGTCTTCTTCACCTTGCTAGTACAATTTTTTTTAATAGATCTTTATTGGAGTATAATTGCTTCACAATACTTTGTTAGTTTCTGTTGTACACAAAAATGAATCAGCCATATACATACATATGTCCCCATATCCCCTCCCTCTTCAGCCTCCCTCCCACCATCCCTATCCCATCCCTCTAGGTCATCGCAAAGCACCGAGTTGATCTCCCTGTGTTATGCAGCTGCTTCCCACTAGCGATCTGTTTTACTTTTGGTAGCATATATATATCGATGCTACTCTCACTTCACCCTAGCTTCCCCCTCCCACCCTGTGTCCTCAAGTCCATTTTCTATGTCTATATCTTTATTCCTGCCCTGTCACTAGGTTCATCAGTACCTTTTTTTTTTTTTTAGATTCCATATATACGTGTTAGCATACAGTATTTGTTTTTCTCTTTCTGACTTACTTTTGTATGTAAGAAACTTACTCAGTGTAGCTATCAACCTAGTTTATTTTGTTAACTCCAAAAAATGTTTATCTGGTTCCCAAACAGATTCCTGGGCTTTGTCCTTCCTTCTTCTGTTCTTGTTTTCCAGCAAATCTATTTTATCTTATCTATTCCATTACTGTCTAGCAAATCCAGTTGAGCTAAGCACCAAGTTACTTTTTGTGGAAGGATTTTCATAGCACTGTGTAATTTTCTGTGCTTCCATGAAGGATGGGGGAGTGCAGAGGAGAGGAGTGGAGAGAACAGAGGCTGTGGAACCCAGCCAAAGATCCGACTTGGGTGTGAACTCCAGTGCAGTCACCCATAGACTGTGATCTTGGACAATTTGGGTCCTCTGTCCAAACCTCAGTTTTCTCAGTCCTAATTGGATAAGTCCCTTCATTCAGGATGAAGGGCTATGAGGACTCAAGCAGTAGCCCCCATTGCTTGATACCAGTTGCCCAGAAGGTTCACTCTTTTGAAGAAAACCAGGAAGTTAAATCAGGAAGTGGTCAGGGCAAAAGAATTCTGCCATAACTAGTCCTGTCTGTGATGGTTTTGGAAAAGAGAGTGGTGACAGAACTCCTGTGTATTTTTGGACTCTGGACTCTGCTAATACCTAAAATAAGTTAGAATTTTAAGTATTCTGAAATGAGGTAAAATTCTCATGGCAGAATGTCAGATGGCTCAGCCAGTTGACTGTATCTTCCTGCCAGAAGTTTATTCTTGGCACAATCAGCAGCGGCTAGTGGAGGCCAGAGGGTCCAGAGTACGTAGAATTGTTCCTGCTACTATGGGAACGATTTGCCCAGTTGTGTGCAGAGGTAGCAAAACATATCTAGTAGCTCTAAGTTTATAGTTTCCTAAGATGACTTTTTTGAGATGATAGCAGTTATGAGGCATGGGCCATTTGACATGTTTGTTCAATCAGATGGAATGTACTATTTGTACCTTGAAGAGCAAAATTATAGTCATGTCCTTTGGTGTGACCGACTGAAATAGTGCCTGGTTCTCGTTTTAATGCATACTCTTGTCCAAAGCTGCGTCTTTTGTGTTCAGGAAAAATTAACTTCTAATGAATGTTCTTCTTGCTGGTCACTTGCTAACTCACTCTAAGAATAAAATACTATTATTGGGAAGAGGGAACGTGATAAGGATTCAAATAAAGGCAAGTTCTTTGTATCTTACTTTTTTCCAGAATTCTGCTTGGACTGCCCTTACCTCCCTCAGACATGGACTATTTCCAAAAAACGAACAATTTACGATTTACAATCTTGGATAAGATCTAGGAGCTAGAGGAGGAAGTGGGCAGGAGTAAAGGTGGGGCAGGCTGCATGCCTGATGCAAATGTTCTGGCAATCTCCCTCCCCCTCTTCCACCAGCATACTCTTCTCTCTCTCTTCCTGTCTTTCCTTCCTCATTCTTCTCTCCTGTCCTTTAAAACATTTTTTCTTAGTCTTTTTACACTTCTTTTTTTAAATTTTAATTTTATTGGAGTCTAGTTGATTTACAATGTTGTGTTAGTTTCAGGTGTCCAGCAAAGTGATTCAGTTATACAGATACATATATTCGTTCTTTTTTAGATTCTTTTCTCATGTAGGTTATCACAGAATATTGAGTAGGGTTCCCTGAGCTATACAGTAGCTCCTTGTTGGTTATCTATCTTATATATTGTAGTGTTTTTACACTTGTTTTAAAATTGGCCACCAGGCATCGTGTTGCCTGGGCTGCTGTGACATGGCTCACCTCTGAGAATCTCAGCAAGCGCAGATCTCTGCATTTCAAGAGTGTGGTTTCTCTACTATTTATTCCATCTATGATGATGCAGAGGGCTTCCTCCACCTAATCACTGAGCTTCCATTCTTTCATGTCTAATACGAACTATGGATCTTCCTCGACTTACTATGGGGTTATGTCCTGATAAACCCGTCGTAAGTCGAAAATATCATCAGCTGAAAGTGCATTTACCTAACTTAGCATCAGAGTTGAAACCTGCACACCACCATAAAGTCGAAAAATCACTGTTGAATCATCGTTAAGTCTGGATCTTCTGAATCGGCTCTTTCTTTCTTGCCTATTCCCAGAGTCTGTTCCAATGCTCAAGTGCACATTTATGCTTTAATGCTGCAGAGGATTTGGCACCACCTACAAGGAGCTGAGCCCTACATTTCTTGATTCCTTTGCACAGATTTAAGCCATGAAACAACCCTTTCTAGGTACCTCCAGCATCACTGTGTCCTCAGCTCTTGCCATTTCTCCCTAGACCCTGACATCTTCAAAGCACAGAAGTCTCCATGGTACTCTGAACGGGCCGCCCATTCTCCACTGTTCTGGCCCCAGGCTGAGCTGGGGCTGGCCCTTGGGCCTAGTTTTTGTTTCTGGACAATGTTTATTCTTTCTGGTTTAAATCCTAGGTTTATCCCTTCCGTGGCTTCTGATTGAAATGCTTTTTCTTTTCTTTTGTATTTTGTCTTTTCTCACAGCTTTCTTCACCATCCTTGCTGAAGTAGGCCTGGTTTCTGATTGATTCTTTTGTTTTTTCCCTTCCAATTTTCTTTTAAACTATTGTTCTCACAGATAATTTAAAAGCCTGATGAACTCTGAATTGAGATGTCCTGGATTGTTTCATTCTGATCTCTGTGCCTTTTAGTAGAATTTGCCTCAGTTCTGACATTTTAAATGAACACAGTGTGAATTTTAACAAAATTTCATTTTTAAAAATTCCTCCTGTCTGCCTCTCTTCTTCACTACTGTTTACTAGTGCTGTCATTTTAGAGTCTCTATATTTCTCTCTAGCCTCTTAAGAATTCATTAGTGGTCATTGTCACTGCCTCATAGTACCAAGTTAGTTGATTTGGGAAAACGATAGATTCTAGATATGCCTGACCTTTACATTCCCTCTTGTAGAAAGGATATGAGTGATAATAGGTCTCTGTTTGGCATTGTTTCTTTCCCATATATTTAGAAAGACATTCTGTCTGCTGTTGTGTCTTTGGTGGTTGAGATTCTCCATATACATTTTTAAATCTTACCATTTCATGAAAGACCTAGACAAGACAAATCATGAGCTCAATGCTAATAATGTTCAGATTGACATTTGTAATCTGTTTTACAAACAAATATTTATTCCTTTCACTTGAGAACAATTTAACTAGTAAAATAAACAATTTACTGTATATTTTGTTCTCTTTTCTATTCTGAAGCAAACTTTTTTATGAGAGTATGAACTTAATAACAGTAAATATCTTATGAGATGATTATATATGCATCTTTCACTACATTGTGTATTTTTTTTAGGACATGGAACAATTATTCATCCTTATTACTTACAAAGTGCCTGAAATAAATTTGGTCCTCATCAAATATAATACTTGAATAACTGAAGCCATTAGTGAAAAAAATTTTAAGGTTCAAATTTAGAATTAATGTTGTTGTTAAACATTCTTGTCTGTTGAGGTTCTGGTAAAATTATTTAAAGGTGTACATCATATAACTCAGGAAACCATGGCTTATTAGAAGGAACAATGGCCTTGGATTCAGAAGACAAAGCTCAATCAAAGCTAAGTCCTGCTATTTCATTGAACTTTCTAAGCTCAATTTCATCAAATGTTACACAGGGAATAATACATCTGAAAATGTTAGTGGGAAAAATAAATGAGATAAGGAAGTGTTTTTCACTGTGTCAGCAGACACATAATACATACTTTAAAAAATACTAGAAGCTTCTCTCTCTGCTTTTCATTATCCATTCTTTAAAATGTAAGAATGAATATTTATAGGTGTTTAATTTTTCTCAGGTAAAATTATTAAATTCCACCTTTAAAAAATTTATCTGTTGATTTCTGAAGATCAGTGCAGTGGAAGAATTTTTGTTCTTAGCATCAAATGATCTGGAGGACTTTTGCTTCTGGGAAGCTTGGACCGAGGTGCTAGTGGAAGACTCCTTGGCAGAAAACAACTATGGAACTTGGGTTTAATACAAAGCCATTACCTAAAGAATGAACAGAAGCATTCTTGTGTATACCCTCAGAGGAAAGAACTCTGGGGCTGTTAGTTCCTCAAGTTCCTCATTTTTGCATCTTTCAGCCTAGGACTAAGTACAGTCTGCACAATTCCTGCAGTGGAGGCAGAAACCTACCAGCTTTTGGGCCAGGGGAAAAAGAAGACTGAAGCCAGGGAAATGTGGCTGCCAAAAGGAGTATGGGGGTCCCAGAATGGAAAGAGCCAGAGAAGGGATTCAAAAATTCTGTCTATCTACAGAGCTGACTCATCTCTGGACCATGCTCTGTTGAACAGAGCAACTCAACTAAAGAGAAAAAGTCTGAAGAGAGATTGGAGCTACTGCCCCCAAATCAGAATCTCAGTGTAAGCCCCACCAAAATCATTGCCCACTAAAATGAAAGATATCACATGTGCAACTCTATTCATAGGGGAACGAAAGCCTGCCTGAGAAAGATGCAACATAAAGGAAAGTTTGACCAAAAGTCGAGTAGAGTTACCTTCCTGATGATACTGCGTGAGCACCTGGACCCAGTCACACCTCCCCGTGAACATTTCCACTGTGAACCAGTAACTTTCCTATTTGGCTTAAGCCTCTTTGATTTGGAGTGATTCCATTTGTAGCCAGAATCTTTGTGTCCTTTACCCATCAAGGTTTAACTGGAGTATATGAAATTTCCAATCCTGAGGAAATGGAATGCAACACACACATTAGGATAATACCCCTTAAACCCACAGATTTCAATAAGCCCAAGATTAACCTTTAATCTATGGAGAATTAGACCCTAACACTGGCGTTTCTTTTATGTGAAAGCTAAGTAGAAATTTTATGCTTACAGCTAGAACAATTTTTAATTTAGGGCACTAGAAAATAAAATGCCATATCTGTTTTTTTTTAACATCTTTATTGTGTATAATTGCTTTACAATGGTGTATTAGTTTCTGCTTTATAACAAAGTGAATCAACTATACATATACATATATCCCCATATCTCCTCCCTCTTGCGTCTCCCTCCCACTCTCCCTAACCCACCCCTCTAGGTGATCACAAAGCACCGAGCTGATCTCCCCGTGCTATGTGGCTGCTTCCCACTAGCTATCTATTTTACATTGGGTAGTGTATATATGTCCATGCCACTCTCTAACTTTGTCCCAGCTTACCCTTCCCACTCCCCATGTCGTCAAGTCCATTATCTATGTCTGCATCTTTATTCCTGTCCTGCCCCTAGGTTCATCAGAACCTTTTTTTTTTTTTTAGATTCCACATATATGTGTTAGCATATGGTATTTGTCTTTCTCTTTCTGACTTACTTCACTCAGTATGACAGATTCTAGGTCCATCCACCTCACTACAAATAACTCAATTTCGTTTCTTTTTATGGCTGAGTAATATTCCATTGTATATATGTTCCACATCTTCTTAATCCATTCATCTGTTGATGGACACTTAGTTGCTTCCATGTCCTGGCTATTGTAAATAGTACTGCAATGAACATTTTGGTATGTGACTCTTTTTGAATTATGGTTTACTCCGGGTATATGCCCAGTAATGGGATTGCTGGGTCGTATGGTAGTTCCATTTTTAGTTTTTAAAGGAAGCTCCATAATCTTCTCCATAGTGGCTGTATTAATTTACTTTCCCACCAACAGTGCAAGAGGGTTCCCTTTTCTCCACACCCTCTCCAGCACTTATTGCTTGTAGAATTTTGATGATGGCCATTCTGACTGATGTGAGGTGATACCTTATTATAGTTTTGATTTGCATTTCTCTAATTATTACTGATGTTGAGCATCCTTTCATGTGTTTGTTGGCAATCTGTATATCTTCTTTGGAGACATGTCTGTTTAGGGCTTCCGCCCATTTTTGGATTGGGTTGTTTGTTTTTTTGTTATTGAGCTGCACGAGCTGATTGTAAATTTGGGAGATTAACCCTTTGTTAGCTGCTTTATTTGCAAATACTTTCTCCCATTCTCAGGGTTGTCTTTTCATCTTGTTTATGGTTTCCTTTGCTGTGCAAAAGGTTTTAAGTTTCATTAGGTCCCATTTGTCTATTTTTGTTTTTATTTCCATCTCTCTAGGAGGTGGGTCAAAAAGGATCTTGCTGTGATTTATGTCATAGAGTGTTCTGCCTATGTTTTCGTCTAAGAGTTTGATAGTGTCTGGCCTTACATATAGGTCTTTAATCCATTTTGAGTTTATTTTTGTGGATAGTGTTAAGGAGTGTTCTAATTTCATTCTTTTACATGTAGCTGTCTAGTTTTCCCAGCACCACTTATTGAAGAGGGTGTCTTTTCTCCACTGTATATTCTTGCCTCCTTTATCAAAGGTAAGGTGAACATATGTGCATGGGTTTATCTCTAGACTTTCTATCCTGTTCCATTGATCTATGTTTCTGTTTTTGTGCCAGTACCATACTCTCTTGATTACTGTAGTTTTGTAGTATAGTCTGAACTCAGGGAGCCTGATTCCTCCAGCTCCGTTTTTCTTTCTCAAGATTGCTTTGGCTATTTGGGGCCTTTTGTGTTTCCATACAAATTGTGAAATTTTTTGTTCTAGTTCTGTGAAAAATGCCATTGGTAGTTTGATAAGGATTGCACTGAATCTGTAGATTGCTTGGGTAGTAGAGTCATTTTCACAATGTTGAGTCTTCCAATCTAAGAACATGGTATATCTCTCCATCTGTTTGTATCATCTGTAATTTCTTTCATCAGTGTCTTATAGTTTTCTGCATACAGGTCTTTTGTCTCTCTAGGTAGGTTTATTCCTAGATATTTTATTCTTTTTGTTGCAATGGTAAATGGGAGTGTTTCCTTAATTTCCCTTTCAGATTTTTCATCATTAGTGTATAGGAATGCAAGAGATTTCTGTGCATTAATTTTATATCCTGCTACTTTACAAAATTCATTGATTGCTCTAGTAGTTTTCTGGTAGCATCTTTAGGATTCTCTATGTATAGTATCATGTCATCTGCAAACAGTGACAACTTTACTTCTTCTTTTCTGATTTGGATTCCCTTTATTTCTTTTTGTTCTCTGATTGCTGTGGCTAAAGCTTCCAAAACTATGTGGAATAATAGTGGTGAGAGTGGACAACCTTTTCTTGTTCCTGATCTTAGAGTAAATGGTTTCAGTTTTTCAGCATTGAGATCAATGTTTGCTGTTGGTTTGTCATATTTATTATGTTGAGGTAAGTTCCCTCTCTGCTTACTTTCTGGAGGGTTTTTATCATAAATGCTTGTTGAATTTTGTCAAAAGCTGTCTCTGCATCTTTTGAGATGATCATATGGTTTTTCTCTCTCAATTTGTTAATATGGTTTATCACCTGATTGTTTTGCGTATGTTTAAGAATCCTTGCATCCCTGGGATAAACCCCACTTAATCATGGTGTATGATCCTTTTAATGTGCTGTTGGATTCTGTTTGCTAGTATTTTGTTGAAGATTTTTACATCCATGTTCATCAGTGATATTGGCCTGTAGTTTTCTTTCCTTGTGACATCTTTGTCTGGTTTTGGTATCAGGGTGATGGTGGCCTTGTAGAATGAGTTTGGGAGTGTTCCTCCCTCTGCTATATTTTGTAAGAATTTGAGAAGGAAAGGTGTTAGCTCTTCTGTAAGAGTTTGATAGAACTCACCTGTGAAGCCATCTGGTCCCAGACTTCTGTTTTTTGGAAGGTTTTAAATCACAGTTTCAATTTCAGTGCTTGTGATAAAATGATTACCCAAAACTCCTTTGAAGAGGAAATGGCAGGACCCATTAGATAAGTTTTAGCATTTGGAATGAAGCTGGAGATTATCAGAAATGCGTAAGATGGGCCAAAATAAGTTGAAGAATGCCTTTCCTAAATAGTATAGATCTTCTTCCTAAAGATGATCCAAGTTCCTATTATCTAAATTTCCGATTGTAATGTATATACTTTTAAGTATACAACAAAGATCTCAGCTGATTCAAACTAGATTCTCTGGTAACAGCTGTACTAGGTTTGCTGGGGAAGGTATAAGTGCCTGAGGTTTGTCTAGTAAGCCTAGACCATGATTCTCAACTTGAGAGCTTTTGCTCCCCAGGGGACATTTGATAAAAATATCTGGACCATTTTCAGATGTCAAAACTCTGGGGATGGAGGGTGCTACTTACGTCTAGTGAGTAGAAGAAGGGATGCTGCTAAATATCCTGCAGTGCACCAGGACAGCCCCTTACAATGAAGAATTATCCAGTTCAAAAAGTGAATAGTGTAGAGATTGAGAAACCCTGGTCCAGACCCAAACTTAATACTGAAACTAATGAGAAATAGGTATAAAATAGACAATTATAAAGGGTGGTTTTCAAGAATGGGATACAACTATCACCATAATGAAAATGTAGAGTCTACAGAAAAGACAGTTCCTATCAATATTGCATATGTGCACACGTGTTGTCTCTGTAGCTTAATTCATAGTGTTCTAGCACATATCAGTGCTTCTGCAAAAACTTTGGTAGTAGTGATACTTCTGATTTTCAGGCAAAAGATGAGCTTTTTCCCGTGCGGAGCACAGGCTCTGGACGCGCAGGCTCAGCAGCCATGGCTCACGGGCCCAGCCACTCCGTGGCATGTGGGATCTTCCCGGACCGGGGCACGAACCCGTGTCTCCTGCATCGGCAGGCAGACTCTCAACCCCTGCGCCACCAGGGGAAGCCCGAAAGGTGAGCTTTTGATGCAGGAAAAGAAACATTTTATTCTATGTGAATATCTCATTGTTCTTCTGAAGCATCAGAATGTGACTAAAATGGGCGTTTCAATCTCTACATCTTGGGCAGTTGACTTTGGCTTGGACTAATAGCCAAACTTTTACATTCTTGATATGTTTGGGAGTGAAAAATTACAAACATGTAGTTAGAGAATGATTTAAATAGATAGAAGACCATTAGCATCACTTTGAAAATTTTCAGAAGGAAAATTATTTCCACTTTTGAAAACAGAGTCAATAAAATGGATTCTACTGAAAAATGCATTATTTGCATGATTTAATAGAGAATTTTGGCCCCGGGATGAAGTTGGTGTTTCCTGAAAATGTACTTGCTTATTACTTACGGATGTGAGAGGCTAAATTTCTAGCTGTTATTGACTCTACAGCAGAGGCGAGGATAATTGCTATTCTTCATGCAGTGGGAAAAGAATACAATTGCCATTGTCTATGAGTTACTAAAATAAGAAGGTCTGAATTAAAGGTCTGTTGGCAGCAGAACTGTTCTTCTTTGGCCTTCATGCATCACAATCAGTCTATTTCTTTTGTGTTGAAAATTCGTTATGGCCTCCATCAGCATTCCAAGAAGTCTCTGCATTTTTGTAGAAACTCTCAGGAATTAGACATTATGTGTGAAAATATTTTATTCTAGAGATGAAAAAACTGATCAAGAGATGACTAGTATATTTGACAGTAAGCAATGTTGGCTTAATTTAACATTTATGTACTTCCATCAGAATGAAAAATAGTCTATGTGGCATTCAGAACATTTAAAAAATGTACTAGGAACCCACTCTCAAGACTTCAATACACTCGGTGACCTTACCTGCCACGGATTACAGATCTCTGCCTTTTTGGCACAGTAATAACCCTGTTTTCTGTAATCTTTGTGTTCCCGGACCACCTGCAAAACATGAATGCTATGATTATGCACTGTGTTCCAGCTCATCCCTCATCTCTGATGAAATGCAGTGAGTGTGGAAGATGGCACCTCTGTACTATGGCAGGGAGGTCCCTGAGCTCGTGAGAGAAGGGTACCCCATGAAGGGTGCCCTAGGACAATGGTAGCAATCAATTCTCTTTCTATGTACTCCCTTCATACATTAAGACACTTATTATATAGGCATTCCTTTTAACATGCTACAGGTAAGTTGCAAATGTTATTCTTATGAATTGAGGCTCAGGAAAGTGCATTTTTGAATTATGACCCAATGTCTAGCTTCCCTTTGATTGAAGTAAGTCAGCCCGTTTGAACAATTTGAGAGTAGTGGTACCTGAAGCAGGAAAGGGATTGAGTATCTTTAATTTACATTTTGGTGGCCCTTTAAAGTCACAACTCAGAAGCCCAAACCTAAACTCAAGATATAACTCACCAATATATCCATCATTTGCATTTCCCTCGATATTTTTCTTCCTATATAGAAAGCTCAGTGGGAAGTGGTCACACATCTGAGTATCGGATATTTGAGAATTTAACCCCCTTAGAAAATAATATTGTATCTCTAGAATTGTAATGATACAATTGATGATAGAATTGTTGCTATAGTAACCCCTAGCCACAAGTGGCTATTTAAATTTAAATTAATTAAAATTAAGCAAAATAGAAGATCACTTTCTCAGTAGCAATAGCCACATTTCAAAGGCTTTAATAGCCACATGTGACTAGTGGCTATTGTATGGGACAGGGCAATTGTAGAATATTTTTCTCATTGCAGAAATTTCTATTGGACAGTGTTGATGATTTAGAACAGGCAACTGTTGGCAAAAGTCACTGGAATGTAGATATTCAGAAAAGGTCTCCTTTCATTATTTGAGTGAGTTTCTTAAGTTTAGTGGAAGTCTATCAATAGGATGTTGTGATATATTTTTGTGAGAAAGGAGCCAAATGTGATGGTTAATTTTATGTGTCCACTTGACTGGGCCACAAGGTCACCAGACATTTGACCAAACATTAGTCTGGGTGTGTCTGTGAGGGTGTCTCTGAATGAGATTAACATTTGAATCCATAGACTGAGCAGATTGCCCTCCCTAATGAGGGTATATATTATCCCCTTAGCAGATATATGGTTTGCAAATATTTTCTCCCATATCTTAGGGTGCCTTTTCATTTTGTTGATGGTTTCCTTTGCTGTGTAGAACTTTTTAGTCTGATGTACTCCCACTTGTTTATTTTTGTTTTTTTGCCTTTGTTTTTGTGGTCAAATCTAAAAATCATCACCACTGAACCAATGAAAAGTCTGAATAGAACAAAAAGGCTGAGTAAGAGGGAACTCCTCCTGCATGACCACTTGAGCTGGGACATTGATCTTTTCCATCCTTGAAACTTCACCTCTTTTTGGATCTTGAGCCTTTTGGGTTTATAACTGGAACTTACTCCATCAGCTTTCCAAGTTCTCAGGCCTTCAAATTTGAAATAGAACTACACAGTGGCTCTCTTGGGTCTCCTGAATGCAGATCTTGGGACATCTCAGCCTCCATAATTTTGTGAACCAATTATTTATAATAAATCCCTTTATAGCACCTAGCACAGTATCAGGCAAATAGGTGTACTGCTTGGTAATATTATAGATCTATTACATATATAAATGTATCTTTATAATTATTTACACGTTTTCTCTAGAGAACATTGACTAATGCACCAAGAAAGAAAGGGAAAAAGGTTTTGGTAAATGATTGAAAGGTAAAATTTGTCCCTTGGGTTTTCTGTCTTTTGTATCTTGACTTTGAAGATACAGCAGGGAATTGATCCAGTAACGGAAGCAAGTGTTTATCTGTGAAGCAGGGCAAAGTGAAAGGGGCAAAGATGCCAGAAGGGACCATATAGTGCAAATATGCAAGGGAAGGAAGATATGAGAGCTATATAATAAATTAAGAGTTTGGTAACAACAAAATTCCCAAATAGAAAAATAAAATTACAAAACTGAAAATCATAATTCAAGGTGAATCTTAGGCATTTAAAAATATGATTGATTATTCTTAAGATGCCTGCCTAGTGACTTAGTGTTTGAAGAATCCCATTACACTGGTTAGACTAAAAGTGGCTGTACCTGAGTCTTCATAAGGAATGGTTTCCGTACTCTTGGGCCTGAGCAGTAGATCAATGATGGAGGATTTGAAGCTCCCATTTAGCCTGCACCTTATTCTTTATTGCAACTTAGCAGCATATAAAAGACAATTGACTCATCAGAATGTGCAAACAAATAAGCAAACACTCATTCTTTTTCATGAGCTAAGAAATAAATGAGTGGTATTAATTATCTGGCTAAAATAAATTATAATGAATGCAAACTCATTACTGTTGAAATCGATGCATGCATAGCAGAAGGTACATTTATTGAAGTCAACATGTTTAATTACATTTGGAGTAATAAAGAGACTAAGCATGAAGTCCAATGTCTGTTGAGCCTAGGCATTAATTTTAATCTAATTTCCTTTTCCTTGATGTTGAGAAAATGAAAAAACAAATAAAATTAAGAGACCAACCTTCACTTCATTAACTTTGTTAACAGGGGATTATAAGCTGCTTATACCATGTGTATTCCACATTGTGATTTAAGGAAAGTCACTTGATTTAAAAGCCAGTAATATTATTATAAGAATAAAGGTAGCCATATGGCTGTTCTCATTCTACAAAAGTGCAGGAGACATACATAATGCTAAAGAGTCACAGTGACAAGGACAGAAGATACATGGAATTTTGACAGTGTGGAAGGAAAGCGTCTTAGCTCGGGTGGCTGTAACAGGATACCATAGACTGGGTAGCTTAAATAATATTTATTTCTCACAGCTGTGGAGACCAACATCCAAGGTCAAAGTACCGTACATTTGGTTCCTGGTGAAGACCCATTTCCTGGCATGTAGACAGCTGCCTTCTTGCTAGGTGCTTTTATGATCTTTCCTGGGTGCCTGCACATGGAGAGACAGAGAGACAAAGAGATAGAAATAAAGATAGAGACAGAGATAGATATTCCTCTTCTTATAAGGATACTAATCCCATCATGGGGCTTCACCTTCAGGACCTCATTTAAACCTAATTATCTCCCAAAGGCCCTATCTCCAAATACCATCATGTTGGAGGTTAGGGCTTCAACATATGAATTTTGGGGTAACATAAACATACAGTCCATAACAGAGAGTCTATTCCTATGACACATAAGCTAGATGACTCTGGCTGGAATTGAGAAGGGGAAAACAGCATGATCAGATAATCAGCCTGCTAACTGTTCTTGTCATACTGCTTGGCAGTTAGAGATTCAGGCTCTGATTCAGATGAGAACACAGATTCAGAAGACCCTTGCACAATATGATTTGAACTGCGAGGGTCCATTTATATGCACTTTTTGTTCCCACTCAATGCATACTATAGTACTACACGATCCGAGGGTGGTTGAAACCACAGACGTGGAACCTCAGATACAGGGGTCTGACTGCAAAGTTATAAAGGGAGATTTTCGACTGTGCAGGGGTTTGGTGCCCCTAACACCTACATTGTTCAAGAGTCAACTATTGATTTAGAAGAACTCACCTCACACTGCTTAGAAGATACAAGACTACAGTATCTCTATGAATCACTGTTTTTTTTTTTTTTTTTTTTTTTCTTTTTGCGGTATGCGGGCCTCTCACTGTTGTGGCCTCTCCCGCTGCGGAGCACAGGCTCCGGACGCGCAGGCCCAGTGGCCATGGCTCACGGGCCCAGCCGCTCCGCGGCATATGGGATCCTCCCAGACCGGGGCACGAACCCGTATCCCCTGCATCGGCAGGCGGACTCTCAACCACTGCGCCACCAGGGAGGCCCTGAATCACTGTTTTTGATCAGCATTCCCATACAGCTTCCTCCTTGGATACAGAAATATTTAGCTCCAGAGAGAATATAATTCCTGTTGCTTTTCACTGGAAGAAATATTCAACTTTAAAAAATTGTGTTATCCATCATAGCTCTCTCACTATGGTAATCACAGGGCTAGGGAAAGGGTGGTACTAGTACGCATTTCAGTATGTTATCTCATTTTTAATATTTCCAGTTGATGAAATAATGGATAGGTAAGCATTCAGAAAACAATGGAATGCAGCCTCTAATGGAGCAATAGCAAAATGTTACATTGAAAAATATCAAAAGTAAAGCTAAAACTAGTAGGCTATCCTATGCCAATACACCAGAAGGAGGCCTTTGTAAAGTCCTAGAGGAAATCTAACTGAGCCAAGGTGCTTTGCTGTAAGCTCATTTTGGCCCAATAGGTGCTGTCAAAAAGTAAGAAAAGACCGATCCTTTTTCATGTGTAAAATGAAGACATTGGACAATACATTCCCCATGGTCTGATATTATATGTATTAAGGAGAAGCAATTAACATGTTGGGTAATTAACTAGGGGATTTTCTGCTCCATCTGCCTTTATATTGATCATTATATGACTTCCTGCAAAGTTAGTAGTTTCCCGGTAGTTTTATAACAGAGGTCTAAAGACATTTAAGTGGAGCTCAGGTAAGATCTGTTCCAGTTGTATTAGTCCAATGGTTCTCAACTGGAGACAATTTACCCCCCGGGGACCCCAATCCTCAGAGACATTTGACGATGTCCGTAGACATTGCTGGAACCATATGACAGTATGTTGCCCACCTCATGCCCCATCAATCTCAAGTACTTTTATAGGTATTTCCTAAAAACAAGGACTTTCTCTTATATAGCCACACTGCAATGATCAAGATCAGGAAATTACCATTGATACATTACAACTCTAGTTCACAGACCCCATGCAAATGTGGCCAGTTGACCAGTACTGTCCTATGTAGCAAAAGGATCCAGGTCAGAATCACCTGTTGCATTTAATTGTCATGTCTCTTTAGTCCCCTTCAGTCTAAGGCAGTCTGTCAGTCTTTTCTCGATTTTATAACTTGGCACTTTTGAAGATTACAGGCTGGTTTACTTTTTAGGGGGTCTCTCAATCTGGGTTTGTTTGACGTTTCTTTATGATGAGATTAGAATCATGTGTCTTTGGCAGGAATATCATAGAAATGGTGCTGTATTCACTTTCCTGGCATCTTTTCAGGTAGTGCCTGGTTTCCATTTGTCCCATCACTGATGATGTTTGCTTTGACCCCTTGATAAAGGTGATACCCTCACAGTTACTCACCATAAAACAGGGGTCCCCAACCCCCAGGCCACAGTCTGGTACTGGTCTGTGGCCTGTTAGGAACCAGGCCGCACAGCAGGAGGTAAGCGTCGGGTGAGTGAATGAAGCTTCATCTGTATTTACAGCCACTCCCCATTGCTCGAGTTACTGCCTGAGCTCCTCCTCCTGACAGATCAGTGGCAGCATTAGATTCTCATAGGAACCTACTATGAACTGCGCATGTGAGAGATCTAGGTTGCATGCTCCTCATGAGCATCTAATGCTGGATGATCTGAGGTGGAGCTGAGGTGGTGATGCTAGTGCTGGGGAGCGGCTGCAAATACAGCTGATCATTAGCATAGACGTGACTGCACAGAGACCATATAAATCAATTGCTTGCAGACGCATATCAAAATCCCATCAGCGAGTGCCAAGTGAAAACAAGCTCACGGCTCCCACTGATTTGGCATTATGATGAGTTGTATAATTATTTCATTATATATTACAATGTAATAATATTAGAAATAAAGTGCACAATAAATGTAATGTGTTTGAACATCCCCAAACCACCCCCCCGCCCACCCCCCCCCACCCCCACCCCAGCCCCGGTCTGTGGAAAAATTGTCTTCCATGAAACTGGTCCTTGGTGCCAAAAAGGTTGGGGACCACTGGTATAAAATATTTTGTGGGGAAGTACTTTGAAACTGTAGATATCTCATTGTCAAACTTTCAATTTATTCCTTTAAATATATGTGGAACTAATAGAATCTTATTTTACATTATAATCCATTATTATCATTATTTATTTGTATGCTCAACTCATCCCTGATTGGTCAGTGGGCACCCAGTCAAGTTGTCTTTTGTATTCTTTTGACATATCCATGTTCTTCTTTGAGCCCTTCCTTATTTTCTGGCACAAGGTGTTCTAGCCTTCTTTGGACTGAATTATGTCTCCCCAGAATTCATATGTTGAAGTCCTAGCTCTCATTGTGTTGGTAGTTGGAGGTGGGGTCTTGGAGAGATAATTAATTTTAAATGAGGTCATGAGGGTGGGGTCCTCATGATGGGATTAGTGGCTTTATGATAAAAGACCAGAGAGCTCTCCCTCTCTCTCTCTTTCTGCCATGTGAAGACACTGCAAAAAAGATAGCTGTCTGCAAGCCAGAAAGAGAGCTCTGACCAGGATCTGAAACTGAATTGCCTGGCACTCAGATCAAGGGACTTTCCAGCCTCTGGAACTGTGAGAAATAAAATTACTCTGTTTAAGCCACCCAGCCTAAGGCATTTTTTATGGCAGCCTGAAGGGGCTAAGCTAAGACACAGGCCCATGATGTGTGTTTCCCTGTCCCAGATCTGGAACCCAGTGGCTATCCCTTTGCTTGTTCAGAACTCTGGACAAGAATAGTACTCTTATTGTTTCCCTGAAATTCACTTCCTGCCTTGGGCTTTTTGCCCCAAACTTGAAAATCCATCTCATTCCCACAGGGTTCTAACTTCTGTCCTCCAAATTAATATGAACAGAAATCCACGTGAACCTAGTTAAAAACTTGTAATGCTCTAACAATGTACTTACTTTTCCATGTCAATTTTTACCCTCACAGAGCCTCTCTTGGGGCTCCACGTTGGAACTATGAGTTTTGACTGGAGTTCTGGGTAGTGCACTTGTGTGGCCAGCTGTCAGGTATGGGAGCCTCGGAGCAGATGGCTCCCTGGCCTCAAATTGCACTGTGGGGCTGAGTAGCCCATCTGGGTGTGGGGCTGGCCTTGGCTTTTGCCACTGAAAGAGAACAAAAAGGCAGGCTTAGGAACCCAGGTACTGTGCCAACTGAATTAAAAAGCATCTGAGTCTAGGTTCTCCTTTGCTCACTGCTGTTTCCAGTTAGATATTTCATTTGGACTCCAGTATGAAATACCCTTGAGATGGTGGGAAGACATTGAGTATCATTTTCTGCTTCGGTTTCTTCTGAATTTCTTCTTCATCAGCCTTGTCACTTGCTCTAATACAGATTATGTTAAATATAGTAGAAACACTTTTAGACAGGAAGAGGGATGTCAAAAACTGTGAGTAAATTTACCAGTTAAGGATTTACTGCCATTCATAGTATATATGTATATTTTCTTTGTTTTACTTTACATAAATATATATATATATATATTTCAATATGCTTCAAGAAATCAGGGACAACCACGTGAAAGTTTTTTGACCCTGGAACTTTTAACACAAACAATCACTCTAAGCAATCTCCAAATTCACTGGAGAATTCCTTTGTAAAATGAATTTGTTATAGTCAAGTGGAAATCACACTAAAAACCATTTTTCCTGGCAGGATTTATTGTGGGTTGTTCCACAGTGCAACTCGTCTTCACATGGATTTCCTTGCTGACTTAAATCTCAGAATTCAGAGGGGCAGAGGCCATGGCAAAGGGATCCTAAAACAAAATGTGAGATATATGAAGATGAAGGGCCCGAGCCTTCCCTTCCCAAGCCCACCTGAGGCCTCCAGCTTCCCAGCCTGAAGACATGGATTCCTCAAAGTACTTAAATGATACAAAAATATGTTCCCTGGGACAGGGGTTGGAACAATACTTTAATAATAACTTATGTTTTATTATCAGTATTATAATAGATTCTTTTTCTTCATTTCAGGGATGGAATTAGGAATTGGTGATGGGGGGTCTGGGTAAGTGGGTTAGTAGAGGGGAGGATAGTAGGAAATCAGTCCCACAGGGTGGTGACCTGCTCAGGTGAAAATATTTATGCCAGGTGCCTGCGTGGGGGACTCTGCATAGGATAAAGTGACTGGGTATCTGTGGAGAAAACAGGGGAAGCAATTGTATTGGGCACAGAGTTAAATACTTCACAGCCTAGTGGAGAGAAAATCACTTTAACATGGATGCCAAATCAAGTCTGATATTCTCTAGAAGAGCCAAGGATGTGTGCACTTTCCAGGGAGCTCAGCATACACTTTGCTGTTGTGTTGCCTGCAAAGCGCCCTTTGTAATCTCTCTCTATGGCTGTTCAGTTTTATTTGTGTGATGGTGTGGCTACTGTTTAATTAATTTCTATTTATCAGGCATCATACCAATGATATAATCTCATTTAATCCACTTAACGTTCCTAATGAGGTAGGTTTTATCACCCACATATCCCCATTTTATACGTGAAGAATCTGATCTTAGAGGGTGAAATGAAATGATTAGCTCAAATTAGCATAGTAGAGCCAGGATTTGACCCAGGTCTGTGTGATTTCAAAGGCCATACTTTATTTCATAGAGGTAGTACTCAACAATGCCTCCAACTGTGGCCCTACCTTTTTTTTAAGGTCACAGATCATGGTTATGAAAGAATTTGGCTCTTTAGAAATTCTAGACTCTGACCCTAGCCTTATAATTAGCACTACATTCTAACTAACTGGAACAACCAGTTGCTTGCTATATCAACTAACTTTTGCTATATAGTAAGCCACCCCAAAACTAGTGGCTTAAAAAAATGATTTAGTTCATGATTCTGTGTGTTGGCAATCTGTTTGGGCTTGTTGGGCAGTCCATGTGATCAGAGCCAAGTTTAACTCTTCTTGGCTGGACTCTATCCCATGTCTGGGAGCTCAGCTTCAATTGTAAGGATGACCTTCCTCCGTGGGCTTGTGATCCCTTCATAGGCTTGCCTGAACTTGTTCACACAGTGGCAGAGGGCTTTGAAGAGCACCGAGGGCAGAGAAGCCTGGATGTGTCAGCACTTTTTAAGTCTCTTTTGTGTCACTTTCACTAATGTCCCATTGGTCAAAGCTAGTCACACAGCCAACCAGAATTTAAAGAATAGAGAAATAGGGCTTCCCTGGTGGCGCAGTGGTTGAGAGTCCGCCTGCCGATGCAGGGGACACGGGGTCGTGCCCCGGTCCGGGAGGATCCCACATGCCGCGGAGAGGCTGGGCCCGTGAGCCATGGCCACTGAGCCTGCGCGTCTGGAGCCTGTGCTCCGCAACGGGAGAGGCCACAACAGTGAGAGGCCTGCGTACTGCAAAAAAAAAAAAAAAAAAAAAAGACTAGAGAAATAGACTCCGTTATCTAGAAGCATCTGCAGCATCCTTTTGTAAGGGCATCACACTGCAAGGGTGTTACATTACAAAATCATGAGTGCAGGGATGGGAAGAACTTGTGATCATTTTTAAAAAACGTATCATAGTTGCCTAATTCTGTCCACTTATTTTACAAATTTTTGGTACTTCCCATGAAGGAAAATCAGACAAAAATTAGGGACATGTCATAGAAAACATTCATCATTACTGAATATAGACTCACAAATATGAAACCCTGTGTCTGGTTGGTCAAGTAGTGAAAACTGCTCATCATACTTAAGCAAATGAAAAAAGCTGGACTGCCATAATCATTACTCTTGTTTCTTTACAAACTGACATTTTAATTGTAAGGGGGATTCTAAAAATTGCTTACAAGTTACGTATGAATTTTCACAAATGACTCTTATAAAGGCATCCAGAAAACAAAATAACCTTTGTTCCATCCTGCTTTAGAACCCAAGGAAGTCTACTTATTTGAGCTTTGGATTTTCCCCACGAAGACTGAAAAGCAGGTGATTATGTAATTTAGAAAAGCTTCAAGAAGCCAACTTTGTGTGTGTGTGTGTGTGTGTGGTACACGGGCCTCTCACTGTTGTGGCCTCTCCCGTTGTGGAGCACAGGCTCCGGATGCACAGGCTCAGTGGCCATGGCTCACGGGCCCAGCCGCTCCACGGCATGTGGGATCTTCCTGGACCAGGGCACGAACCCGTGTCCCCTGCATCAGCAGGCGGACTCTCAACCACTGCGCCACCAGGGAAGCCCGAGAAGCCAACTTTTTAAAGGAAATAATGAGGAAATGTCCCTTTAGGAAGAAGTTACCATAAAATGCCATGGGGTAAACAAATTACAACAACAAGAATAATGTCCTCTATCACATGAAGAAAAAGGGACTTCTATCAAGATTTTGTACCTCTGACATTTGTTGGTTGGTGACATGGCAGAAGTGTTTTCAGTACAATGGTCCCTTTCTTTCATCGTGTTCTTGATTACTATTGGGTCTGTTTCTCTTCCTCTTGAAAGCACTAAACTATTTCATCTTGACTAGAGAACAGAGGATCCTTTCATATAATAGCCAGAAAAGTTGAAGCAGAAGCTCTCTCATCTCTCTGCTTTGTTATTCTTGGGCAGAAATCATTGCCTGGCAGATAATGAACTCCCTTGCAATTAATCCTTGTCAATAGGAAATACTTTATGATATGAAATAAAAATAAAATTCCATACTGGATGTATAGAAGTTTTGAGGTATGAATGTGTTTCTATGTATATGTCTATGGGAAACCATGAAAAGAGATTACAGATGGTGAACCAAAATTTTTCTTGACCCCCAAATCAGAAATATGCCCCCACAAAGTTCTAAACACATATATTATAACCGTTTCAAACTTGACTTTTCCAACTGTTTTAATAACTGAGTACGTACATGTTTTCCTCCTATGGCAAAAAACAGGCAAAGAAGTTTAGATTAAGCTTTGGGAATTGTTCTTTTAGAAAACCTTGGCTTTGAAGTGTAAAACTCTTAACTCAAGTAAATTTAGTAGTTTATTGACCTTGGGATGATGATGAATAAAATCTTTGACAGTCTCTTGTGGCTTTTGCGAATCACATATTATTGGCTGCAGGTCCATTTTCTAAACAGTTTGCCAAAACCAAGTTTCCAGAAGCTAATTTACCAAATTATATTCTCTAAGTGGTAAATTTGCAGTGTGGCCAATTTTTGAATTTAGCGGAATCCATGTTGCTGAGCGCATGCATAACCTCCATTCCTGCTGCCATGGCTGCTTTGTTCACCTGCCTCTTGGACAATAGCAGAGGGGCTGGGGAAGGAAACTAACTGTTGTCTGCTGAAAGTGGTCTTCCAGGCCACCTGATTACTGAAATCTTCCCCTGTTGATGTCATCCTTTGGTGAGCATCATATGAGACACAGCTATCTTCACATTCTGTGCTCGTTCATAGAGATCTATCCACATCCCTCTACCCAGACCTCCTTGATACAAGTTTTCCAATTGTGTTTTCTTCCAACCAAACCATTAGCCAGATAGCCCATGGTTTGCTTGCTTCTAGGAAAAATGAATGACCAGGTTCAGTACTCAAAATTCTGCCCACTGGGGGTGGTTTTCTGTTCACCACAGTCCTGCAGAGCTGTCCCAGAATGGGGCTGTAGAGCAGCTACAGCTATCCTCTTTCAGGTGATTGCCTGTATATGGTGCAGGATCATCTATGTATAAACCAAGCCTGTTTTTTTCCTTCAGTCAGGTGGTCATAGGGAACTTCATTTGAGCTATAGATGTGGGTTAAGATAAAGAAGGCAAATAGTAGGAATAGGCGCTATGCAACTTATGCCTTCTGGACCTGCTCTAGCCCAATTTCATCTGTACCACTTCCACTTCATGATGGAGTGCATGCTCAACTTTGTGTCTTGGTCGGTTAGACAACACCCAGTTCACGATTGGCAGTTCAGATCATGTGGTAACTTGGCAGCCCATGGTCATGTGATCAGTCTCCATTAAAGTCCAATCACAAGCTCCAAATTTGTCTCTCAAAAGGAGAATAGTTATATGCAAAAAAATGACATGGCTTTGCTTTAATCACTAAAGCTCTGTGCTGTATTTACTTAAAAGAGTCTGCCAAAGGCTCCATATAACATCTTTATCTGGCAGTAACAGTTGAAGCATCATCAAATGTGAAATGTTTTACTAATGTGTGTAGAGTGGTCACTACCTCCTGCTAAGTGGGTCCAATCAGCACAATTTCATCAATGTAATGGACCAGCATGATTCCACTGGAGTGGAAAAGCAATCAAGGTTCCTGCAGACTAAATTATGACAGTGCTAAGAGATCATTTAGTCCTGAGATAGAAGAGTGAAAATACATTGCTGGCTATGCCAGCTGAAAACAAACTACTTTGGATGGTCTTCACTAACAGGTATACAAAAAATATATAACATTTGCCAGATCCATAGCTGCATAGCAGGTACCAGGGAATGTGCTGATTTGCTCCAGCAAGGAAACCACGTTAGTATCAGCAGCTGCAATTGCTTGATAATGTTTATGATAATCCACTGTCATTGCCTAAGATCCATCTGTCTTCTGCACAGGCCAACTAAGTGAATATGAAATCTTTGCTTAGTGAGCTTACATTAATCAATCCAACCTCATCCATCTTTATATTCCTTCTGCCCTGATCACTCTTAAGACATATTATCAAAAATATTCCTCAAGCTTCTATCAATATAAATTGGAAAAATCATGCAATTTTTTGGTATGTGTTGCATCTCTACATGACTCATACTTGGAATCTCATTCTTTGGGACTTCCTGACATATGAGTCTAGAAGCCAAGAGAAGTAGTGGAAGTAGGTTATGAGGAGGATAAGCACTCCCGTGCAAGACATCTACTGCAGAGGAGATCATTATAGTTTCCTCAGTCAAGGAGAGACTCTCTTAGGCAGGAATGTAAAGGCTACTTCTAATGGCAAAGAAGGCTCCTCAAAACTCAGGGTTTCATGGTTCAAGGTATGCAACTTCACTGCAATCTGCCCATAAGTTTCCATTGCAGTTTTCAGTGTCCCATTCCTTCCCCGTGAATGCCCTAATTTTAACAAAAGAGACCCTATGACATCAGCAATTCTGTTTGTGTTGTAAGTTAGTCATGTACAGATTACACATTGGGTTTCATTTTCAGAAAACTTGGCCCTAGATGAAGATTTTTACAGGGGTTAAGCTCTAGGATATAGGAACTTCTTTTAAGGCTAGGATATAGGAGTTTCTTTTAGGACAAACATACAAATTTTAAGTTCTCTTATGTGAACTAGGAATTTAAAGCCCTGAGCTCCTCATTTTCTCTCCTTAAGTTCTTTAGCTCATTCAGAGGCAACCAACCAACCCCCGTTAAACTCCTTATTTTTACTAAAATGTATGGCAGCAAATAACTGGTCATTCAGAGTCTTGCCTTCTATAGGTTCATAACTACAGGTATCAGCAGGTGATAATTTGAGTAAATGTTTTGCTGTTGCATACCATAGACTACCAGTGTCCTCTTCAACATTGGAAATAGGGTCATTAATATTTTTAAGTAGAATCAGTTTAGGAAACCAATTCCAGAAAGCCCAGGAAAACCGAGCAAATTCATATAACTCACTCCTAAGATTCTGCTCCTCTGGTACCACTCTTGGCACCCAATTCTGTATCAGTTAGGGTTACATCAAAGAAGCATGTTATATATAAATTTGACTTTACAAAATTGTGGGAGCTAGTTAAGTCGTAGACATAAGATTTTTCTTTTGTCGGGTGCTGGAATTTGAAATCTTCAGGGCAGGCCATAGAAAGAGGCAGTAAGGAGAGATGTCTGTAGAGCATAGAAGAGCCAGGAGAAGCCAGAACCCACAGCAGGAGCTGGAAATTAAGTGGATGACCTGGAACCCATCTCAGTTCTTGTTGTCTCCAGCCATATGATGTGGGTGTCCTGCAGGAGCAGCTGGCATTTTTCATCATGAAGCTTAACACACAGCTGACCCAGGAGTCAGAGAAGCTGAAGGAATAGTCAGGTGAAAATACACACAGTTGGCAGGCCTGGCTGTTTTCCCGTGCCAGTGAGGTGAGCCCATAGACAAGCAAAGTGCTTGAGGACAAGCACCCATCCTAACCTTCCAAGCAAAGAAACAAAAGGACTGCTGTTTTAGTTTCACCTTCCTAAGGTTACAAAAATATTTTCTCTGTGTTTCACCCTTGCTACAAACACAGAGTATGTACTTCTGGGAAACAGAGTTCAGCCTGGCCAAGATGACACATTACAAAGTCACCATGTAGACTAAAGAAGAGAACCCATATGATGATCTCAGTAAATGCCAAATAAGTATTTGACAAAATTCAACATTGATTCACTTAAAAAACCCTCATTGGGAATTCCCTGGCAGTCCAGTGGTTAGGAGCCAGTGCTTTCACTACCATGGTCCCAGGTTCAATCCCTTTGTTGGGGAACTAAAATCCCACAAGACGTGCACGTGGTGTGGCAAAAAAACAAAAAACAAAAAACAAAAAACAAAAAAACCTCATTAAACAAGGAACAGGAAGAAATGACCTCTAGCTGATAAAGGGCATCGTTCACAATTTTCTCTCCCTAAGGAGAAGAGCAAGTCAAGGTTATGTGCTATCACCATTCCTATTCAACATCATACTGGAGGGGTATGGATCAGCACAGGTCTCAGGAAAACCATGAAAGAGGAATAACTTGACTCAACTTCTTTCTACTTGCATATGAAAGTCCCTTCCCTTTCTTTGGGGCCGTTGTCTTGTCCTCTTTTCTTTATCTAATATGTGATAAAAGATCGAAGAACTATTACTTGCTAGCTAATATACCTTAGCTGTTGTACCTTAAGTCCTCCCAGAGAATGAGACAAAGGGGTCTTTCAAAGGTCTTTACCTTAAATGTATAGATATGGACAGATACAGTCTCGTCTCAGGATTTCTAACAGTGACTTTCAAACATTTTAACGTCCATAAAAATAATATGGGGTGCTAATTCAAAACGTTTGGTATATGTTCTAAATTATTCTATACTCTCAAAAGTAAACAATTGCATTTCTTAATAAAATTCTCACAGTCTGATCTCTCACTACTTCTGGTTGCCCAACCCCTCTAAACAATCTGGATCATTGAGATGAAGCTGAATTACAAAAGAGTTTTCTGAGGCATAAGGTCTCACCACTGGTGCCATCCTGTGGCATTTTATTTAGATTAGCAATTTTATAGCCTAGGATTCATGTCTGTTGGCACAGAGGAGTTGGCAAAGCCAAAAACAGATCATCCAGCATTTGAGAGAGAGTAAAAATTCATTCAAGCTCAGTAGATTTTTTCTGTTCTAAGTGATGATTTAGAAAGAAAAAGTGGGTAAGAACGAGTAAAGTGAGTGGAATGAACATAGGACTCAAGATTACTGTGATTCATCCCTTATTATTTTCATTAAAGAAGAAGCTGTATTTTGAGTATCACTCAAAGCCCTCAAAGTCCTCTGAATTCTAAATCTCATAGCTAAAAACCTCCACCCACCCACAGTTGGCAACAGACATACATCAATACAGATTTCTTCAGAGATCACATTGTCTTGGGTGTGTCTCATGCTTGGAAGATGGGCTCAACATTCTAACTGAATGACAGATGGAGCTTCATGGCAGTCATTAATCATCCAAACAGTGAGAGGTTCCTAAGGAAGGTTACTGCTCGTTGTGAGATAGAAAAGAAATGGCAGAATAGACCAATGAAGGTGCTATGTCTCCATAAAGGACAGATCAAATACTGGGGTCACAAGTAGTTCAGAGTAAGAGGTTGTGAAAAAAATAATTCAATTTATGTTCCTCAATGGTTAGATCCTTTTTAGAGGGGGATGTGTAAAAAATTCATAAACAGAAACCCCAATTAAATAGAGTCTGGGAGACCAGAAGGGGAGCTCTCATGCCCTATGACAATAGCAGAGCCCAACAGGAAGAAGAAAGGCTCCTATTCTTTCCTGGCAAGGACTCAGCCAATGAAAAGCCATGGACACTTTGCTTACTATAGCCCTCCTAACTTCATTTTCCTCTCTATAAAAGAGTGCTCCTACACTTGCTGTGCAGTAACTTTCATGTGGCTCTCCATGCAGACTCTCTCATGCAGACTCCGAATTGCAATTTTCTGCTGATCCTGAATGAACTCATCTTTGCTAGAAGAATATCTGGCCATCTATTTGTTTCAGGTCAACAGATGTTATCATCTGTCACTTCTGATTGAGGATACATGAAGAAGTGGTCAGTGAGGGTAGAGGTTTTGGAACCAATTAGTCCTATTGTTTATGTAGCTGAGCCCAGGGTCATTAAGCTCAGAGCTGGTGTCCTTAGATGGGCTTGGGACTTCCAATCCATCAGTGTGCTGCTCTTCTGTCATAAGGGGTGGCCTTGAGAATCCAGTCCCCTGTCATCCTAGACTAGTGTTTCTGCAAAGGCACCAAAAGAAATTCTTTCATTTTTGGAACGCTCTCAAAGGCCACAGATGGCTATCATCAAGACTCACACACCACCTGAACCCTCTGAATGAATTGTCTATACATTTTTATACAGAAGTGAGGAAGAGGGTTTGTTCACTGTGTGTACCAGCTCAGAGTTCATGTTAAATCTTATATTTGTGGCAATTAAATTTCCTAATGTAGTTCTGTGTTTAGAAAGCTTGTCTGGCGTTTCAGGTATGCTGAGAAAGGGGGTAGGGAATATGTCAGTGTTAATATTCCAAGAAACATGTTACTTATGGGGAATTTGGGGAAAAAGAACGCATTGATACTGATAATTCACTAATAGTTTAATCATTATTGTTACCTTGTCCTATCGAGAAAAGTCTGCACCCCAAGCTTTTGTACCTTACCTTATTTGCGATTTCTTCTAGGCTTCTGAGCACCAGTAGAGCAAAGCCAAATAAAAAGAAATCATGTGAGTTAATGCAGCTACAAATTCCTGGTCTCTGATCACAGCTTGGTTTTCAAAGTTGTCAGCCAATCTTTCCATGTGTTTCTATTCCCATTCACCATGTTATCTTTGTCAACTCCTTCTCATTCAGACTAAGGCCTCTGACTACCCTCTATCCTCAGCTATTCTCATCTCATCTCCCAGTAACAGAAAATTTACAGGTAATCAAATCATTACTGTTTTGACCTTCTCTCCTCTCCCACCTCCAACCTACATCTCGATGGGAAAATATTCCTATACCTCTATTCTGGTACTCACATGTACCTCCTGCCTCTAACCTTCTCAGAGGTCTCACTCCACCAGTTATCTCTTCTCTCAGCATTCTCTATGTCACTAATGCTCTTTAGCCTGTAAACACACTCAGTCTCTCCTATTTAAAAATAAATTCCCAACTTTTCAGAAGACATGCAGATGGCCAACAGGCATATGAAAATGTGCTCAACATTACTAATCATTAGGGAAATACAAATGAAAACCACAATGAGATATCACCTCACATCTGTCAGAATGGTTGTCATCAAAAAGACAAGAGATAACAAATGCTGTGACGATGTGGAGAAAAGGGAATCCTAGTGCACTATTGGCATGTTTGTAAATTGGTGCAGCCACTATGGAAAGCAGTATAGTAGAGGTTCCTCAAAAAACTAAAAATAGAACTACCATATGATCCAACAATTCCACTCCTGGGTATATGTCAGAAGAAAATGAAAACACTAAATAGAAAAGATACATGCACCCCAATGTTCACAGCATCATTATTTACAATAGTCAAGATATGGAAGCAACCTAAGTGTCCATCAACAGATGAATGGATAAAGAAGAGGTGATATATATATATATATATATATATATATATATATATATATATATATACATACATACACACAATGGAATACTACTCAGCCATTAAAAAGAATGAACTAATGAACTAATGCCATTTGCAACAACATGGTGGATGGACCTGGAGGGTATTATGCTTAGTGAAATAAGTCAAACAGAGAAAGACAAATACTCTATGTTATCACTTATATGTGGGATCTAAAAAAGGAAACAAATGAATCAATATAACAAAACAGAAACAGACTCAGAGATAAAGTGGTTAAAGTAGATAAAAAACTAGTGGTTACCAGTGGGGAGAGGGAAGAGGAAAGGAACAAGATAGGGGTGAGAGTTAAGAGATACAAACTACTATGTATAAAATGAATAAGCTGCAAGCATTTATTGTACGGCACAGAGAATATAGTCAATATTTTATAACTTTAAATAGAATATATTCTATAAAAACATTGAATAACTGTGTTGTAAACCTGAAACCAATATAATATTGTAAATCAACTATACTTTAAAAAAATTCCATTGTATGGATTCACCACAGCTTGTTTATCCACTCATCTTTTGAGGGACATCTTGGTTGCTTCCAGTTTTGGGCAATTATTAATAAAACTGCTATAAACTTCTAAAAAAAAAAAAACTCCTGACTTTTCATCATACTCTAACTACAACTATATCTATTTCTTTACTTTCACAATCCAATTTTTAAAAGAGTGTTCTTAACTCTGGATTTCTATTTCATGATCTTTCTTTCATTCCTTTATTTGTTGTTATAAGGCTCCTTTTCTCAATATGCCATTAAATCTGCTCTTGGGAATGACTGCAAAGTTGCTAAACTTAAACGGACACATTCTCAGAGCTTCCAGGCTCTCTCTGAGTGTGTCATTCTCCCAGAATCTCCTTGTGTTCACCAACCTGGAAGCTCTCTGAACCCTCTCCTTTTGGCTTTTTATGGAGTCTTCATATGTAGATATAATTGATTAAATCATTGTTCATTGGTGATTGATCCAACCTCCAGCCCCTTTCCTTCCTCTTTCCAACTCTCTAATCATGTGATTGATTCTCCTAGCAACCAGCCCCCATCCTTAGAAGCATTCACCTCATTAACATAACAAGAGACACCTTTATCACTCAACACTTAAGAAATTCCAAGGGTTTAGGTGCCAGAAAGGAGAGGAAGACCAAATTTGTTATTTTTTATTAGAAATCACCGTATCACAGTAACTCAAAATGCTACAACTAATATGAATTAGCTGATTGCATATGGATCTCTTTCTTATGCCTCCAAGTATCCAAATACCTAAATGCCTCTTAGACATTTCCATTTGGTGCTGCACAGGCAACACAACTCAATCCATATAAAATTGAACTTATGTTTTCCATCAAACCCACTCTAGAATGTATTTATTGTGTTAATAGGACAACCATCAGCCAGATACTCAGGACAGAAACCTAGAATCATCCTTGAATCATTTCTCAACCTTTTTTCTCATCTTACCTCCAATCATATGCAACCAGACCTCTAAGTCCTATTAGATACACAACTTAAATAACTCTAGTAATGATCTCCTCATCTCCATTTTCCCTGCTCTTGTCTTCCTTTAGGCTTTACTCACTTCTCACTTGAAACACTGCAAATTCTTTTTATTAGTCTCTCGCCTATCAGGCTTACCCTTTCTGTCTATTACCACTTGAGTGATCTTCCTTATAATGTAAACCTGATTAGATCATCTACCTACTTATAGTTTTCCATTGCCTTCCATAACCTTCAGGATAAAATCCAAGTCTATTTCCTACCTTTATCTGGCCTTTGCTAATCTGTGCTGCCCAGTTTCTTATTACTTCCTAATTCATACTATGTTCTAGCTTTGCTAAACTATGTCCAGGTAGTCCTCCCAAAGATTTTCTTAAACCTCAGTGCCTTTTGTACACACTTCTCCATCATCTCAGAATGCCCTGTGTGAGCTTCTTTACCTGGCCAAATCCTTTTCACCATATAAATGCTCAACTTAACTATCTCTATTGAGAATTCTTCCTTAACCCACCCACTTTGGATAAAAGGTATTTTCACATGCTTCCATGTACCCTCATGCCTACACATAGCAGAGCACTCACTGTACCTTGTTGTATGTCTGTATCTACTTCACTAAACTGTTATCTTCTTTACTGTATTATGAATATCAGAAAGAGCCTGGTGTACAGTATTTAAAGACAGATTCATTGCATGAATGAATGATAAATAAATAAAATAAAACATGAATCTAGAGGGTATTATGCTAAGTGATATAAGTCAGACAGAGAAAGACAAGTAGGCATGATCTCACTTATGTGTTGAATCTAAAAAAACAAAACAAAACAAAACAAAAACAGACTCGTAGATACAGAGAACAAACAGGTGATAACCAGAAGGAAGGTGAGTGGGTGAAACAGGCGAAGGGGATTAAGAGGTACAAACCTCTAGTTATATAATAAATAAGTTACAAGGATGTAATATTTAGCATAAGGAACATTGTCAATAATATTGTAATAACTTTGTATAGGGACAGATGGTTATTAGATTTTTCACAGTTATCATTTCATAAGATATGCAAATGTCAAATCACTGTGTAGCACATCTGAAACTAACATAATATTGTACGTTAACTAAATTTCAATAAAAAATAAATTAGAAAAACGTATAATGAAATATAGAAGACTGAGCTGACATTTAATAATGGATTTGCAATTTTTAATACTTTCATAAAAACAGCCGGGTTATGGAATGTTTTTGCTGTAGAGTGAAGTAGAATTCTCAACTGAGGATTAAAACTAAGGGTCATTATTCCTTAGGGAGACTGGGATTTGTTTTAAACAGGGCTTCTTTTAATGAAGGCAGATTTAAAAAATCTGATAGATTCTTATGCCTCCGAGTGGCTTATATATGTGTCGTGGGGCCCAAGGCAAGTCATCCTGAGAGGCTGAGTTTTGGAAAATCCTCAAAGTATAAAAACCACAAAAGGAACATTTCATAATGAAATCTCTATTTCTCTTCCATCTTCCTGGGTCTGGATAAAATAAAGTTTTATGACTCAGATTTTTTTTTAAGTTTGAATTATTGAATTTAGCCAATTTTAAAACAACTAAAATATTTTATTAGTTATAAAAGTTTGCTCTGAATACTTGAAGATTTATTAAGTCACTCAGATTTTAAGACACTTGGACACTCACTTTGGTGGATGCTTGATTATGTTGAAAACTTACCCTGGCAGAATGGGTTTTACTGTTTCAAAGTAAACTGTTATCCTTTACAATGAACTCATGCTGTTTTCTGTTTATGTGTCAATAGTGAACCCAGGATAGTACCAATAAGTTCTAACTATGAGGTTAAAAACTATTAATATATGTAGTAATAATACAGGAAGAATCTTGATGCAACAGAGAGACTAATACTATTTACTTCTGCTTATTGTGTTTACTTTTTTCTTATTTTTCTAGTTTGGGTATAAACCAGGATTGTTTTTTGAGACCTGCTGTTATTTCTCATGTGAGCATTTAATACTATAAATGTTTCTCAAAGCACTGTTTTAGCTGTATCCCACAAATTTTGATGTATTTTATTTTCATTTTTATTCACTTAAGAATTTTTCTAATTCCTTTGAAGCTTTTGCTTTTATCCATTAGTCATTTAGAAGTGTGTTTTAAAATTCCAAACATATGGGACATTTTATAAACATCTATTTTTGATATTTAGTTTAATTCTTTTGTTCAGAAAACATATTTTGTATCAGTTCAATTCTTCTGAATTTAAGGTTTTACTTTTTGTTTTTTGTGGCTTTTTGCTTTTTTTTATAGTGTCAGTGTGTAGTTAATGCTGTTGAATATCCAATTGCAATAGAAACCAATGTGAATTATGTTGTCATTGGACAGAATGTTCTGTAAATATCAAATAGGTCAAGTTGATTGATGGTGTTTTTCAGGTTTTCTATATCCTTGCTGACCTTTTGTCTACTTGTTTTAACAATTATATAGAAAGGAGCATTGATGTCTCCAACTATACTATACTTGATCTTAGCTAAAAGGCTGAAAAGCAATTCCAACTATAATTGTGGATTTTTCCTTTTTCTTTTACCATTTTGATTAGCTTTTACTTCATGCATTTGGAAGCTCCATTGTTTGGTGCACACATGTATAGAACTGTATGTCTTCAAGATGAATTGACAATTTTATCATTATAATACCTCTCTTTATTCCTTTCTTCCTGGTAAATGTCTTTGCTCTGAAGTGAATGTTGTCTGATATTAATACAATGAGTTAGTGTTTGTATGGTATCTATTTTCTTTTTGTATTTTAGCTTCTCTATATAATTAAAATTATTGTGCTTTTTGTAGCCAACATATAATTGGGTCTCATATTTTTATCTAATGTGACAATCTCTGTCTTTTAACTTGTACGTTTCTACCTCTTACATGTTGTGTAAGTATTGCTAAAATCAAATTTAGGCTTAACATTTTATTATTTGTGTTCTGTGTTCCTGCATTGTCTTATGTTTCTCTGTTCCCCCTCTCTTGCATTCTTTTGGATTATTTTAATATTTGATGTATTCTATCTTTATTAATCTCTTGGATTTCTGGCTAAACATCCATTTTTTGGAGTTGCTTTATATTAATCATATCTAACATTTCACAGTCTACTAAGAATTAACATTTTACCAACTCTAGTAAAATGTAGAACTTTTAAAATCATTTAGGTTCTTTTCCCCTTCCTACTTATGTAGTATTCATATATATTACAGTATTTGAACATTAAAAACCCAACCAGTGTTATAAATCTTGTGTTTAACATACATATTTAAAATATTTATGAGGATAAAAACAGCCTATTATATTTACTCAGATATTTTCCATTTCTGTTGCTTTTCTTTCATTCCTGAAGTTCTGCATTTCCCTGTGGTATCATTTTCCTTCATCCTGAAGAACATTCTTTGGCGTTTGTTTTAGAGCAGGCCGTCTGGCCATTAGTCCTTTCAATTTCTTTCATCTTCAATCTTTTTTTCTTTCCCTTCTTCTTTTGGTTATTTAGCCCATCCAGTAAAATTTTATTTCATATATTGTGTTTTCTGGTTCTCAGATTTCTATCTGCTATTTTTGTTTGTATTTCTCTGAAGAAAGCTTCTATTTTTCCATTCATTTCAGTAGTATTTAACATTGCCACAATGAACTTGGTTGTAATAGCTGTTTTAGCGCTTATCTGATAATTCCAACATATTGTGTTATCTTTGTGTTGACATTTGTTAATTTTCTTTTTCTTTGAGAGTTGGTCATATTTTCATGGTTCTTTGAATGGTAGGTGATTTTGGATTGTACCCTGGGCATTTTGAATATTATATTATGAGACTTTGGTTGGCTAATATCCTCTGGAGACTGTCAATCTTTTGCATTAGGAGGCGAACATAACATTTAGGTTCTGACCTCAAGTTCTATCTCTTCTTTTGTGGATGAGGGTCTCAATGTGCATTCAGTTTTCAAAGTTTTTGTTATAGTGTTTGAGTCTGTCCATGCATGAGCTACTTGGAGCTTAGTCTGAGACTTGGGAAGTGTTTCATAGAGTAGTTTAGTTCTCAAAGTTCTTGTTACACTGTTCTCAGTCTGTTCTGCACATGCATCTCTCAGGGGTTAGTCTAGGACTTGGATGGTAGCTCAGTTCTCCAAGTCTTTGCCATGCTCATTTGGATTTGTTCTGCACATATGCATATTGACAGTGAGCCCTGGGTTGAGTTGACTATGCACCAGAATTCTCTCTAATCCAGGATTTCTCCCCAGATTCTCCAGTCTACAGGTTCCTTTTTCTTGGTTCTTCTGGCCAAATACACAGGATTTTTCTCTTTGCAACTCCATGACTGGGGTTGGCCTCAGAGAAGTACCAGGAAATAAAACAGATTTGAAGAAGAAAAGAAAAAGGAAAAGTAGTCATTATCTCCATTTCCCTACACACTGGCTCCACAGGAGTTCCCTTTCCCAATCTTCTGACCAGCGAAAGCAGAGTTCTTCAGGAGTTCTTTGTTGTCTGTGCCCATTGTGCAGTTTTAGGGCTTGAGCCATTCACTGTAAAAGAGGAAGTAAAAGAGGAAACTGATCAGAACACTTATCACTGTACTTTTCTTTCTTCAAATTTTACTTCCATCTCCAAGCCACCTGCTATTCTTTGCTTCTTAGAGTCCTTCATATTTGCTTTTCATATTCTTTCTAAAATTTTTCTAAATGTATTCTTTGGGAGAGAGAGACTGTAGTAGACTCATTCCACCATTGCTAACATAGAAATTTAAAGCTTTTGAGCTTCTTTCATGGTGTTTAGTGTAAGAGTATGCTTGCCTCGTTACATTGTTTTGTAGTATTACATTGTATAAATACACTACTATTTGTTTATCCATTCATGTCTTCATAGGTATTAGGGTTGTATCCTGTTTGGGGCTGTTAAGAATAAAGTTTGTCTTAATCCTGATCACAGGGGAAAACATTCAGTTTTTCACCTATATTTATGATGTTAGCTCTAAGTTTTTCGTAGATGTCCTTTATCAGCTTGAGGAAGTTCCCCTTCTATTTCTAGATTATTGGGAATTTATATTATGAATGAGTATTAGCTTTACCAAGCATTCTCTGCATCCATTGAGATGACCATGTGTTTCTTTTCCTTTAATTCTATGAAGATGGTATATGACATCAATGGATTTTCAGATGCCAACCCTACATACACAGAATAAAATCCACTTAGTCATAGTGTAAATTCTGAGTTTGTTTTGCTAATATTTTGTGAAGTGTTTATATCTCTGATTATATGTAATAGTGCTCTGTAGTTTTGTGTGTGTGTGTGTGTGTGTGTGTGTGTGTGTTTGTAATGTCTTTGCCCAACTTTGGTATCAAGTAACATTGGATTCATAGAACAAATTGAGAAGTGGTTCCTTGTCCTCTATTTTGTGAAAGGGTCTGTAGAGGATTGGTCTTATTTCTTCTTCCAAGATTTGACAGAATTTATAAACCAATCCATTCAGGCCTGGGCTTCCTTTTGTGGGGACTTTTTAAATTACAGATCCAGTTTCTTTATTTCTTATAGATCTATTCAGAGTTTCTAGCTTTTCTTTAGTCAGCTTTGATAATTTGTTTCCTTTCAATGTACCTCCCAATTTCATCCAGTTTGTCTAATTTATTGACATGACATTTTAAATAATATTCCCTTATCATCTTTTTTAATTTGAGAAGGGTTGGTGATGATGTCTTTTCTCATTCTTGATTTTGTAAATCTTTTTCTTCTGTTTTTATTATCAACCTTGTTTCAATACAAAAAGACCTTTCTTTTAATCCCTTAAGTAAAAACACTACATCCAACTTATCTACATTTTTAAAAAGTATGTCAAGGGACTTCCCTGGTGGCGCAGTGGTTAAGAATCCACCTGCCAATGCAGGGGACACGGGTTTGAGACCCGGTCCGGGAAGATCCCACATGCCATGAAGCAACTAAGCCCGTGCGCCACAACTACTGAGCCTGTGCTCTAGAGCCTGCGAGCCACAACTACTGAAGCCTGCATGCCACAACTACTGAAGCCCATGCACCTAGAGCCGGTGCTCCACAGCAAGAGAAGCCACAGCAATGAGAAGCCCGCACACTTCAATGAAGAGTAGCCGCCTCTCACCACAACTAGAGAAAGCCCGCGTGCAGCAACAAAGACCAATGCAGCCAAAAATAAATAAATAAATAAAAAGTATGTCAATTTTAAAGTGAGAATATCTAACCGTCCATCGTTTAGTTCATGTAGTTCAGTTACTGATGAAAGAATAAGACAGACATAAACACTGTATTCTTACAGACTGCATATAGACATAATATGGACATAAACAGCGTTATATACTAGAAAAAGCTGAGGATTTATAGTCTAAGAGACCTGTATCCGGGCTTCCCCAGTGGCGCAGTGGTTGAGAATCTGCCTGCCAATGCAGGGGACACGGGTTCGAGCCCTGGTCTGGGAAGATCCCACGTGCCACGGAGCAACTAGGCCCGTGAGCCACAACTACTGAGCCTGCGTGTCTGGAGCTTGTGCTCCGCAACAGTGAGAGGCCCATGCACCGCGATGAAGAGTGGCCCCCACTCGCCACAACTAGAGAAAGCCCACGCACAGAAACGAAGACCCAACACAGCCAAAAATAAATAAATAAATATAAATAAAATTAAAAAAAAAAATAAAAAGAGACCTGTATCCTAGCCCTGGATATATAGTGAGATTCATGAACTTAGAATAGTCACTCTGTCTTTGCTTCTTTATCTCTCTCTCTAATGAAGTCAAAATAAGCTGCCACTCAGAATCGAGGTAAGGCTAAAAATGAAATGAAAATTTAATAACCATCATTATAATTGTTTGACTTTTCAGACTTTGCTCAATCTCTGAATCAAGTGTCTGCAGAGCATTCACATTATGTAAGCAAAATATAAATCTCATTGTACAATGTCTTTATTACTGATAGTAGCAACAGTTAAATGGTAAAACAATGCAATATAGAAAGACCAGTGTAATTTCAAACTTCAAAATTGGCTCTGGTTGTAAATAATTTTAAGTACAGTTTCTTATTAAACTGGGAGAAATTTTATTACTGTTTTTCACTGTAGGGCAACTTCTCCTGTCTTTATGCTAGTCTTCTCTTCCTTCTTCCTTCCTTTTTGCCTTTTCTTTTTTAACCTTACACTCTTTGGTCTGTCTTCTCTTTCTCTCTTTCATTCTTTTCCTCTTCTTTCCTTCCCTCTCTTTCTTATCTGGCTTGCTTTTGTGTCTATTGTTCAAAAACATCTACTTGATGCCAATTTTGTGTTGAATCATTTGTTAGTCACTGGAGAAACAAAGAGAAACAGTACATTTGTCCTTAGTAAACTATATCTTCCCTGCTACCTATACCCACCTGAAGACTGTACTGATGGGTTCTCACACATTTTACCTATTGGTTAACCTGTAAATGTAGAAAACAGTTATCCATACTCATGACTTTTGAGTCATGTTGCTTCTCCACATCTTGGGATAGGCTTAGTCTCAACCAATGGTTTTAAAACTGCAGAATAGAAATTGTCAGTGCATTAAAAAAAAACAACAGCATTTAAAAAAATGAAATAGAATAGCATATGACAGAAAATATTTCATAACATATAGTAAGAGTATTGCTTTATGAAGCTGTTATTTTAGTTATATTTCTTTTTATCTCAATCTACATATATAGCTACATTCACAAGTAAATATGTGTATTGTTCATGATGCAAAATATATTTCTCACAGTTCAAATGTTTGAAAAATAGTGGCTTAAACTGCTAAGATTCAGGGCCATTCCAGGGCTTCCAAAAAGGAAAATAGATAAAGAAAAGCGGTGATAGAGAAGAGAAGTAATAGAAAAAGAGTCACTTTAGCATTCATCTGTTTAGACTAAAATTCTTTAGCCAGGTTGATTCTTGGTGCAATCATGAGTATATTGTTCTTTTTTCCAAGGATGTGATCCCATTGGATTTGAATATATACTATATTGTACCACATGTAGAATATCCCTTTGATGAAGAAGACTCCCAGAGGGGCCCCTGGAATAAATTTATCAACTGAGAGATTATAGATTCCACCCCCTCCATCTTTAATATACAATGTAACAAATCTTATGATTTGTTAAATCTTATGATTCTAAAATAGGGAAAGATTTCTGGAATTGCAATTCTGGCAAGTTCTGAGAAACTTAAAAATCAATATCACTTCTAACTGTGTGAAGAACAATAACCATCGAGCCAGATAGCAGATGTACTGAGCTCAATGGGAAGCTTAAAGCCTCACTGATGCTTCTTGTTATAAAAACTTCACTAAAGAGAAATGTGTTCTTTAAATAGTAACATACAAAGAAATGGAAATAAAAACAAAAATAAACAAATGGGACCTAATGAAAGTTAAACACTTCTTCACAGCAAAGGAAACCATAAACAAGACAAAAAGACAACCCTCAGAATGGGAGAAAATAATTGCAAACGAATCAATGGACAAAGGATTAATCTCCAAAATATACAAACAGTTCATGCGGGTCAATATCAAAAAACAAAAGACCCAATCAAAAAATGGGCAGAAGACCTAGCTAGACATTTCTCCAAAGAAGACATACAGATGACCAAGAGGCACATAAAAAGATGCTTAACATCACTTATTATTAAAGAAATGCAAATCAAAACTACCACGAGGTATCACCTCACACTGGTCAGAATGGCCATCATCAAAAAATCTACAAATGATAAATGCTGAGAGGGTGTGGAGAAAAGGGAACCCCCTTGCACTCTTGGTGGGAATGTAAATTGATACAGCCACTATGGAGAACAGTCTGGAGGTTCCTTAAAAAACTAAAAATAGAATTACCATATGACCCAGCAATCCCACTACTGAGCATATACCCAGAGAAAACCATAATTCAAAAAGACACATGCACCCCAGTGTTCATTACAGCAGTATTTACAATAGCCAGGTCATGGAAGCAACCTAAATGCCCATCGACAGATGAATGGATAAAGAAGATATGGTACATGTATACAATGGAATATTACTCAGTCATAAAAAAGGATGAAATTGGGTCATTTGTAGGGACGTGGATGGACCTAGAGACTGTCATACAGAGTGAAGTAAGTCAGAAAGAGAAAAACAAATATCGTATATTAACACATATGTGGAATCTAGAAAAATGATACAGATGAAGCTGTTTGCAAGGCAGACATAGAGACACAGATGTAGAGAACAAACATATGGACACCAAGCGGGGAAAGGGGGGTGTAGGATGAACTGGGAGATTGGGATTGACATACATATACTAACTAATAGGTATAAAATAGATAACTAATGAGAACCTGCTATATAGCACAGGGAACTCCAATTTGCTGTGCAGCAGAAACTAACACAACATTGTAAAACAACAGTAGCCAATTAAAAAAAAAAGAAAACCCAGACTTCAGCTGACTACACCTACTAACTAGGATACCTTGAACCAGTTACTTAAATACTCAAAATGTTTGTCTCCCTCTATACAAAGTGAGAGAGTTAAATTATATGATCTCCAAGTTTGCTTGCATGCATGAAAATTTAAGCTTTCAATTATAATCAATTCTATGAGTTCTCTCAGTAATTATGCCCCAAATTTTGATGAAATACATGTTTGTAGGTACTGAATAGAGGCCAACTCTTGTGAATTGAGGGGTTCTGTGAATGCAATTCCTTTTGTAATAAACATCATTGTCTCATCAAAAATAAAGAGTCCTATTTTGAAACATCACATTTTAAGGACTCCAACACTTTTATGTTGTTCTGTTGTGATGAATTTCTAATAGAACACTATATTTTCTGCAGTACTTACAAAGACTTTCACCATATCCCAACAATATGTACTAAAGCTAAATGTGATTTATACACTGTTAGCAAAGGAAAACATGTCTCCCATAAGTTTATGAACAACATATTTATTTATTCTCTTGTGCTGTATGTACAAACATAATAAAAAATGTGATCAATAAATCTTGGGAATATCCTACTCGAAAGTCAATTAACAGTAAACCTTCTGCTGAGACCTCTGCTGTACATTGATAATGATGGTAAAAATGCCATCACCTTTTTCTTTAAGAAAAAAAAAGTGATAGTTACATTACAGAAATAGTTACCTCTAAGAAATTCACACCATTAGGACATGCTTTAGTTTTCTATACTGCATAAAAATTTATCACAAACTTAACAGTTAAACAATCACATTGATTATTTCACAATTCTTGTGCATCAGGAGTTTGAACACAACTTAACTGGGTCCTCTCTAAGGCTGCAATCAAGGTGTTAGCCAAGACTTGGTTCTCATCTGGAAGGTCAACTTGCAATGGATTAGTTTCCAAACTCATTCAGGGTGCTGGTAGGATTTGTTTCCTTGTGGCTGTAAAATGAAGGTGCTTGACTTCTTGCTGCCTGTCAGATGGAGGTTGCTTTCAACTCCTGGAGGTCAGCTGCAGCTTCTTTTTGCCAAGTGACCTTTTCCCCACTGCCTCTCAGAATATGGCATCTTGCTTCTCTAAAGCCAGCATGGGAGAAAGAGAACGAGTCAGCTAGAAAGATGGCATTAAAAAAAAGTTATTAAAGTATAGCTGATTTACAATGTGTTTAATTTCTGCTGTATAGCAAAGTGACTCAGTTATACATATATATGTTCTTTTTCATATTCTTTTCCTTGATGGTTTATCACAGGATATTAAATATAGTTTCCTGTGCTGTACAGTAGGACCCTGTGGTTTAGAAAGATGGAATTTTATGTGATGTAACATAATCATAGAACATAACATAATCATTGGAGAGATACTCCTTAAATGTTTGCCATCTTCTGTTGGTTTGAATCAAGACATTTCCTGCCTGCATGTGAGAGACAAGGATTACACAGAGCCCTAAATACAAGGAGGCAGGGATCTTGAAGGCCACTTTAAAGTCTTTCTGCCACAGGGCAGGATCACTTTTGTCCTATTCACACCAGTATCCAGCAACCTTGCAATGTACCCAGCATCAACGTGGTAGTCAGTGATAAATGAAGGAAGACACTTATTACACGCATGGCAATTTATGTTAGTTATCACTCTACCTGTTTAATTTGACAATCTATTAGAACTGGAGTTTCTATTTTCAAAATCTTCTAAGATAAGTCTGATACATCCCTTTTGCCCCAAACAATGGCTTTATGTTTCTTTTTGGGTTCTATGCTTTTAATCAGGCTAGTCAGCCCCTAGATGAATGAGACATTGAGTGTATGTTCTGTTCAACTGAGTGTATAGTTTAGCTGTAAGAGGTAGATTGCATCAATTGTGCTATTTCCTATAAAATTTCCAGATAAAATAATTATGACTCTGGGTAATTACAATCATTAAAATATATCATTTTCAATTTAGAGCAACATTTAAAGAAACAGATGCAGTGTGACACTTATCTATTAATTCATGTAAGATCTATTAAACATTTATATTCCAGGCATTGTGGTAGCTTTGGGGAAGGGTTGGGAGATATACAAACGCTGCCTGTTTGGAGGGGGTGCTTCTTCATTCTTCCCCACTGGAATGAGTCAGTGTGGACAACCTCAGGGTTTTTTTTTCCATGAAAAACATGCTGTAACAGTTATAGCACGGAGGAACAGAGCAGAAGTGTGATCCCTATGGGAAGCTCCTAACCAGGAGGAAAAAAGCACAAAGGGAAGGAGCTACATATTCCCATTTCCAGCTTCCAAATCAGTAATCAGAAAAATCATTACATCTCCCTTGGAAATAGTGAGTAATGAGAAAGAGGAAGGCCAATGATGTTATTTAATGGAGGTTTTCTCCACATGGAAGAAAACATCAGAAGCGGAAAAGGATGAAGAGTCATTCCCTCCAAACAGGCAGGAACATCGTATTTGTCACGCTATTTTAAAAATTGGTTTTACCCTTTACATAATTATTTTCCATTGAATAAGCTTTAATTGATGAATCTCAATTGGAATCTTTAGTGGTGTGCTCAGATCTGAGGTTTGTCTGTTAGTTTCTCAATTTCTAACCAGTATTGTTGATATCAAAAACCCCTCTCTTCTATTGCATATATACCTTTACCCTAATTTTCACAAAACCAGCTATTTCTTTTTAAGACTTAAAGAAAATCTCTTGTGTATTTCTTCAAGTTCCCCTACTCTGCTCTTGCTTTCTTTCTCCAACTGACAAAAGACAAAAGAAATTGTGTATTTAAATAATGTTTTTGTTCATAAAGATTTACAGATGTTCAGAAGGAAACAGGTTCTCTAATGTATATCTCATGTATATGTTTTTTACTAACTTTACATGACCTAATACTTTGCTTAGGTAAAGTGCTTTAGAATCATTCTTTGATTAATTAAGGCTAGGCATTAACTTTCTGCGTAAGGGGAGGTCTCCAGGTTTAGAGCCTCAGAGAAAGGCATATAATGTTAGATACGCTTGAAGGAGAATTATGTGTTCCATCTGCCTTGGTGGCATATCAGTGACAAAGTGCATCAGTCACCGTGTTCTGGCACTTTGATGGTAGGCTTTGAGAACCCTACTTAACGGGTTCTGTGGGTTCTAGTTTGCTCATATGTTTTGAGCTGATAATTCTTTACTGTATTGTAAGCTCTTCAATAAACTATTTTACTCAGTGTTTTTCCTTGTTTTTAGCATGAGGGGTGTGTGTGTGTGTGTGTGTGTGTGTGTGCAAATAGTTTAGACTGCCACGACTGAACAATGGAAATCTAAAGTCTTCTTTTAAGCATGTTAAATTAGGTTTAGGAAAAGATGAAACTTTTCATGCAACAATGAGGGTTGACAATCACATACTCCTAAACTATCATTCTGTATTATAAACTGGTGATGCACTTCTGGCTATGTTCCCTTAAAATGACTTTTTTGGGGGACATTTTTAACTATAACCATAGTGAAAAGGAAGAGAGTCTGAAAAATCCAAGATAAGGTTAGAAGTAAAATAAGATCAACCATTTAAAAAATATTCTAGTATGTCATTGAATTCATAAGTAAGAGTGTAAATAGCTCTTTAGAAACAGAAGCCACTGTCAACTTTCTCTAACACTGAATATATAGGTTTGAATAACTGTTTTTTGCTTGTTTGTTTTGTTTTGTTTTTGGCTGCACTGTGCATCTTGTGGGATCTCAGTTCCCTGATTAGGGATTGAACCCAGGAACCCGGGCCCTGTCAGTGAAGGGCCGGAATCCTAACCACTAGGCCACCAGGGAACTCTGAATCTATAGGTTTGAAATCCAAGTGGTTAGTGAGCTCTGCCACTCTTATGGAAGTGTGTGTTCCATGACCTCAGAGTAGAAAAAGAGTCCACATTAAATGACTGCTGCATGGAAATCTGTATCATTCAGTCCTTTTTCTGTGAGTTGGATAATTTAATTTGAAACATAATAATTTCATTTATGTATATTTATGTATATATATACATATATATATGAAATATATGTATAGTACTATTGCTTATAACTATCAGAAAGAAGCTGCTTTTGGTAACATGCAGAACACGTCTGACTCTCATAGTTTTGCTCTTAATTCATTTGTACTTAGTGAAGAATTTGGTAAAGAGCTACAAAAAAAGCTAATATAATAATTGAAGTAAAAAATTACAACTCAGGGAAAAATGTTAAAGAAACTAGGGGTTATTTGGAGGAAGAGGTGAGTGAGGGGAAGAAAACATTCATCTGAGAAGAGACAGATGAATGTTCTTCTTCTAATGCAGTAGTTCTTCAACTTGGCCCCATATTGTAATCACCAGGGAAACAAAAAATATATCGATGGTTTGGTCCCATCCCCAAAGCTTCTGGTGTAACTGGTGTAGGATATGACTTGGGCATCAAAATTATGAAAAAGCTCTCCATATGATTCTAAGGTGCAGGGAATTATTCACTATAAAATTACTTTAGGAAGCAAATTCCTGTAGTGCAATGACTCAAGTTGTAAAGCTTAAGTACAACTGTTCTGATACTCAGATCTACCATGAAGAAGACAATACTGGAAGATGGGATTTCTACATTTCTCCTATGAACAGAACAAAAGAAATAGTGTCTCAACTGCAGCAAGAGAAATTTTGATTGGAAAAAATAAGAAAATACTTCCTTAGAGTATTCTGGAGATTCTGGAATGGCTATCAGAGGCATATTGTAGTATCTTATTACTTGATCACATTAACTGGAGGCAGCTCTGCCTCAGACTCTAAACTCAGACAGAGATGAACTTGAATTCCTACTCCTAGACTTACTACGTGTGCAACCCTTGGGAAAACTAAACTCTCCATGCCTTCGTTTCATCATTCATTCAATAGTAAAACAATACCAGGCAGGTACTGCACAAGGTACTTGGGGACACAGGAGTGAACCAAAGTGTGTCAAATGGGATGACACATCTGCCTTATCAAGTTATTTATACAGATGACATAAGAAAAAAATGTAAGTGATTACCAGAGTTCCTGGTTATGAGTATTATTATTAACATTGTGTATTGTCTCAAAGGAATGAGTAGCAATAGGTTGGAGTTAAAATCAGTAGGAATTTTTATTAATAGTTTGGAACAATGGTTGTAAGTTTTGCTACCTTCTGTATTTCAAATAGAGCTTAAAAAACAAAGTAAAGTTACCCCATCCCTAAAACAAGCAAACAATGACAACAAACTCGAAAGTCTATGCTCTGTCCTGAGACACTGAGCAATCAAACTGGCTCAGAGTCACATTGGAAGCCATCTACATTATGTTAACCTTGGGGTGTAATGAATCACTGCATTCCTCAATTTCCTTTCATTTCAAAGGAAAGAAAGTGTTACTGATAAAAAGAAATAAAAACCATTTGTGTGAACTGTACAGCCCCAAAGCCTTAGCACATAAATGTGGAATAGAATAATTAATTTAGGAACAGATTGTCTACCTCATTAAAATGTAGAGAATCCTTCTTAAAAAGGATGGTCTTGGAATAGAGTAAAAACTGAAAGCAGAAAAAGGCTGCAACATCTGTGTTGCCCCTTGAGATGTGAGCAACATACATATAATTGAATGGAATTTGAGAATACAAATCTGTTACAGAAAGGCAACAGGTATCTATAGAGATCTTCAGTAGCTGCAATCACTGCAAACCCAAATGTAAACGACATACATGTATGGAAATCTATCACATAGTTGGACATTTAAACTTGCACGTAAAATCTGTGCTAGAGCTACTAATCCTCAGTCTGAACACTTTTAAGCCCATGTTTTACACTGCAGAGATGAGATCTGAGTTGCTCAGGATAATAGAGATGGTCTGCATTAGGAAGTCATATTTTCTCTTTGAAAATCTATTTTAAAGCTGCTTATGTTATAGCAGTACTATTTATAATTGCCATGTCATGGAACCAACCTAAGTGTCCATGAACAGATGAATGGATGGAGACGATGTGTTATATATATATAATGGAATACTATTCAGCCATAAAAAGGAATGAAATTTTGCCATTTGCAGCAACTTGGATGGACTTGGAAGGCATTACGCTAACTGAAATAAGTCAGACACAGAAAGACAAATCCTGTATGATATCACTTATATGTGGAACCTAAAAAAATGTAACAAACTAGAGAGTATAACAAAAAAGCAGCAGACTGACAGATATAGAGAACAAAGTAGTGGTTACTGGTAGGGAGAAGGGGGAGGGACAAAATAAGGGTAAGAGATTAAGAGGTACAAACTACTGGGTGTAAGATAGGCCACAAGGATGCATTGTACAACAGGGGGAATAGAGCCAATATTTTGGAATAACTGTAAATGGATCATAACCTTTAAAAATTGTATTAAAAAAGTTTAATGGATGGAATGCAAAAAAAAAAGCTGCTTATGTTACTCATCGGGGTTAGAAATTAATTTTTTCAAAGACTGTTTACATCAGTGACAAATTTTGCTGAATTCAGTTTACTGGAATGGAAATTGTAAAAGAAAGATAATAATAATATAGGAGGGAAGACTGACATGTCACCTGAATGAAATTATATTTGGACCAAGTTTCCCTAATATACTCTGTAGAAAAATGCTTAAAAATGAGAAACAAATTACTGACCATATTTGCTAACATGGAATTACACAAATGTTGTTGAGCCCAAGTTTAGATAGTCTGACAGCTGTGCCCCCCTGGCTGCCCAGGCTCACTGGCAATGCACTTTATTGCTCTGCACTCCCCGAGGCCAATGTCTTCTGAGTGTTCTTCCTTCATGAACTGTCATCCTGACTCCCTACTTGGACAAGTCAACTTCTGTTTCCTTCCTATTCTTCACACTTGACCTCCTGAAGCCTTACTCAGTTATTCTTTTTCTGTTTGTATAAACAAATGAGACTAGGACAAAAAGAAACAAAGGATATTGCTGTTTTTTTAAATGAAAATATGTCCAATTTTTTTCTCCCATTTTATCAACAGCCTTAAAAGATAATGGGATAAACCTTTCAGGGCATAATATTGTACACTATAATTATATGTTTACTCAATCAATCAGTAAGTATTTATTGAAAATCTTTGAATAAGATGTTATAGTACATGCTGAATTTAAACTCACGGAATTTTCTTATTTGGATTTTAACATTCTTCCATTAGGAAGTAGGATTTCAGTGGGAAATGCAGAACACACACACACACTCACAGTCTCTCTGTGTTCTGTTTTCTTTCTTTTTTTTAAATTTAATTTTATGTTTTTAATACAGCAGGTTCTTACTAGCTATCTATTTTATACATATTAGTGTATATATGTCAATCCCAATCTCCCAATTCATCCCACCACCCCACCCCACCCTGCTTTCCCCCTTGGTGTCCACACTTTTGTTCTCTACATCTGTGTCTCCATGTCTGCCTTGCAAACCGGTTCATCTGTGCCATTTTTCTATATTCCTTATATATGTGTGTATATACGACATTTATTTTTCTCTTTCTGACTTACTTCACTCTACATTACAGTCTCTAGGTTCATCCACGTCTCTACAAATGACCCAATTTCATTCCTTTTTTATGGCTGAATAATATTCCATTGTAAATATGTACCACATCTTCTTTATCCTTTCATCTGTCGATGGGCATTTAGGTTGCTTCCATGACCTGGCTATTGTAAATAGGGATGCAATGAACATTGGAGTGCATATGACTTTTTGAATTATGGTTTTCTCTGGGTATATGCCCAGGAGTGGGATTGCTGCATCATATGGTAACTCTATTTTTAGTTTTTTAAGGAACCTCTGTACTGTTGTCCATAGTGGCTGTATCAATTTACATTCCCACTAACAGTGCAAAAGTGTTCCATTTTCTCCACACCCTCTCCAGCATTAATTGTTTGTAGATTTTTTGATGATGGCCATTCTGACCAGTGTGATGTGATACCTCATTGTAGTTTTGATTTACATTTCTCTAATAATTAGTGATATCAAGAATATTTTCATGGGCTTTTTGGCCATCTGTATGTCTTCTTTTGGAGAAATGTCTATTTAGGTCTACTGCCCATGTTTTGACTGGGTTGTTTGTTTCTTTATTATTGAGCTGCATGAGTCACTTATGTATTTTGGAGATTAATCCTTTCTCCATTGATTCATTTGCAGTATTTTCTCCCATTTCTGAAGGTTGTCTATTTGTCTTGTTTATGGTTTCCTTTGCTGTGCAAAAACTTTTGTTTCATTAGGTCCCATTTGTTTATTTTTGTTTTTATTTCTATTACTCTAGAAGGTGGGTCAAAAATGATCTTGATGTGATTTATGTCAGAGTGTTCTTCCTATGTTTTCCTCTAAGAGTTTTACAGTGTTCATTCTTACATTTAGGTCTTTAATCCATTTTGAGTTTATTTTTGTGTATGGTGTTAGGGAGTGTTCTAATTTCATTCTTTTACATGTAGTTGTCCAGTATTCCCAGCACCACTTATTGAAGAGGCTGTCTTTTCTCCATTGTATATCCTTGCCTCCTTTGTCATAGGTTAGTCGACCATAGGTGCCTGGGTTTGTCTCTGGCCTTTCTATCCTGTTCCATTGGTCTATATTTCTGTTTTTGTGCCTGTACCATATTGTCTTGATTACTGTAGCTTTGTAGTATAGTCTGAAGTCAGGGAGTCTGATTCCTCCAGCTCCGTTTTTTTCCCTCAAGATTGCTTTGGCTATTCAGGGTCTTTTGTGTCTCCATACAAATTTTAAGATTTTTTGTTCTAGTTCTGTACAAAATGCCATTGGTAATTTGATAGGGATTGCACTGAATCTGTAGACTGCTTTGGGTAGTATACTCATTTTCACAATGTTGATTCTTCCAAGCCAAGAACATGGTATATCTCTCCATCTGTTTGTGTCATCTTTGATTTCTTTCATCAGTGTCTTATAGTTTTTGAGTACAGGTCTTTTACTTCCTTAGGTAGGTTTATTCCTAGGTATTTTATTCTTTTGTTGAAATAGTAAATGGGAGTGTTCCCTTAATTTCTCTCTCAGATTTTTTGTCGTGAGTGTATAGGAATGCACGAGATTTCTGTGCATTACTTTTGTATCCTGCAACTTTACCAGATTCAATGATTAGCTCTAGTAGCTTTCTAGTGGCATCTTTAGGATTATCTATGTATAGTTTCATGTAATCTGCTAACAGATTTACTTCTTCTTTTGCAATTTGTATTCCTTTTATTTCTTTTTCTTCTCTGATTGCTGTGGCTAGGACTTCCAAAACTGTGTTGAATAATAGTGGTGAGTATGGACATCCTTGTCTTGTTACTGATCTTATAGGAAATGCTTTCAGTTTTTCACCATTGAGAATGATGTTTGCTCTGGGTTTGTCATATATGGCGTTTATTATGTTTGGGTAGTTTCCCTCTATGCCCACTTTCTGGAGAGTTTTTATCATAAATGGGTGTTGAATTTTGTCAAAAGCTTTTTCTGCATCTGTTGAGATTATCCTATTGTTTTTATTTTCAATTTGTTAATATGGTATATCACATTGATTGATTTGCATATATTAAAGAATCCTTGCATCCCTGGCATAAATCTCACTTGGTCATGGTGTCTGATCCTTTTCATGTGTTGTTGGATTCTGTTTGCTTGTATTTTGTTGAGGATATTTGCATCTATATTCATCAGTGATATTGGTTGGTAATTTTCTTTTTTTGTAGTATCTTTGTCTGACTTTGGTATCAGGGTGATGTTGGCCTCATAGAATAGTTTGGGAGTGTTCCTTCCACTGCAACTTTTTGCAAGAGTTTGAGAAGGATGGGTGTTAGCTCTTCTCTAAATGTTTCATAGAATTCACCTGTGAAACCGTCTGATCCTGGACTTTTGTTTGTTGGAAGATTTTAAATCACAGTTTCAATTTCATTACTTGTGATTGGTCTGTTTATATTTTCTATTTCTTCCTGGTTCAGTCCTGGAAGGTTATACCTTTCTAAGAATTTGTCCATTTCTTCCAGGTTGTCCGTTTTATTGGCATAGAGTTGCTTGTAGTAGCGTCTTATGATGCTTTGTATTTCTGCGGTGTCCATTGTAACTTCTTTTTCATTTCTAATTCTGTTGATTTGAGTCCTCTCCCTCTTTTTCTTGATGAGTCTGGTTAAAGGTTTATCAATTTTGTTTATCTTCTCAATGAACCAGCTTTTAGTTTTATTGATCTTTGCTATTGTTTTCCTTGTTTCTATTTCTTTTATTTCTGCTCTGATCTTTATGATTTCTTTCCTTTTCCTAACTTTGGGGGGTTTTTTGTTTTGTTTTGTTTTCTTCTTTCTCTAGTTCCTTTAGGTGTAAAGTTAGATTGTTTATTTGAGATTTTTCTTTTTTCTTGAAGTAGGATTGTATGGCTGTATACTTCCCTCTTAGAACTGCTTCTGCTGCATTCCATAGGTTTTGGGTCGTAATGTTTTCATTGTCATTTGTCTCTAGGTATTTTTTGATTTCCTCTTTGATTTCTTCAGTGATCTCTTGGTTACTTAGTAATGTATGGTTTAGCCTTCATGTGTTTGTGTTTTTATCCCCTGTAATTAATTTCTAATCTCATAGTGCTGTGGTCAGGAAAGATGCTTGATATGAGTTCAATTTTCTTAAATTTACCAAGAGTTGATTTGTGACCCAAGATGTGATCTATCCTGGAGAATGTTCTGTGTGCACTTGAGAAGAAAGTGTAATCTGCTATTTTCGAATGGAATGTCCTATAAATATCAATTAAATCTATCTGGTCTATTGTGTCATTTAAAGCTTGTGTTTCCTTATTAATTTTCTGTCTGGATGATCTGTCCACTGGTGTAAGTGAGGTGTTAAAGTTTTTATAGCTGTTAACTTTTGCCTTATGTATTTAAGTGCTCCTATTTTGGGTGAATATATATTTATAATTGTTACATCTTCTTCTTGGATCGATCCCTTGATCATTATGTAGTGTCCTTCCTTGTCTCTTGTAACATTCTTTATTTTAAAGTCTATTTTATCTGATATGAGTATTACTACTCCAGCTTTCTTTTGATATCCATTGGCATGGAACATCTTTTTCTATCCCCTAACTTTCAATCTGTATGTGTCCATAGGTCTAAAGTGGGTCTCTTGTAGACAGCATATATATGGGTATTGCTTTTATATCCATTCTGTGAGCCCTGTGTCTTTTGGTTGGAGCATTTAATCCATTCACATTTAAGGTAATTATTGATGTGTATGTTCCTATTACCATTTTCTTAATTATTTTGAGTTTGTTTTTGTAGGTCCTTTTGTTCTCTTGTATTTCCCACTTAGAAAAGTTCCTTTAGCATTTGTTGTAGAGCTGGTTTGGTGGTGCTCAATTCTCTTAGCTTTTGCTTGTCTGTAAAACTTTTGATTTCTCTGTCAAATCTGAATGAAATCCTTGCCAGGTAGAGTAATCTTTGTTGTAGCTTCTTCCCTTTCATCACTTTAAACATATTGTTCCAATCCATTCTGGCTTGTAGAGTTTCTCCTGAGAAATCAGCTTTTAACCTTATGGGAGTTCCCTTGTATGTTATTTGTCATTTTTCCTTTGTTGCTTTTAATAATTTTTCTTTGTCTTTAATTTTTGCCTATTTGATTACTATGTGTCTCGGTGTGTTTCTCCTTGGGTTTATCCTGCTTGGATCTCTCTGTGCTTCCTGGACTTGGGTGGCTATTTCCTTTTGCATGTTAGGGAAGTTTTCAACTATAATCTCTTGAAATATTTTCTCGGGTCCTTTCTCTCTCTCTCCTCCTTCTGGCACCCCTATAATGTGAATGTTTGTGCACTTAATATTGTCCCAGAGGTCTCTTACGCTGTCTTCATTTCTTTTCATTCTTTTCTCTTTATTCTGATCCATGGCAGTGAATTGCACCATTCTGTCTTCCAGGGCACTTAATCGTTCTTCTGCCTCAGTTATTCTCCTATTGATTCCTTCTGGTGTCTTTTTCATTTCAGTTATTGTATTGTTCATCATTGTTTGTTTGTTCTTTAATTCTTCTAGATGGTTTTTCTTTAATTCTTTTTGGTATTTGTTAAACATTTCTTGCATCTTCTTTATATTTGCCTCCATTCTTTTTCCAAAGTCCTGGATCATCTTCAATATCATTATTCTGAATTCTTTTTCTGGAAGACTGCCTATCTCTACTTCATTTCATTGTTTTTCTGGAGTTTTATCTTGTTCCTTCATGTGGTACATAGTCCTCTGCCTTTTCATTTTGTCTATCTTTCTGCAAATGTGGTTTTTGTTCCACAGACTGCAAGGATTGTCGTTCTTCTTCTTGCTTCTGCTGTCTGCCTTCTTGTGGATTAGGCTATCTAAGAGGCTTATGCAAGCTTCCTGATGGGAGGGACTGGTGGTGAGTAGAGCTGGGTGTTGCTCTAGTGGGCAGAGCTCAGTAAAACTTTAATCTATTTGTCTTCTGATGGGTGGGGCTGAGTTCCCTCCCTGTTGGTTGTTTGGCCTGAGGCAACCCAGCACTGGAGGCTACAGGCTGTTTGATGGGGCTAATTCTGGAAGGGATCATGCCAAGGAGTACTTCCCAGAACTTCTGCTGCCAGTATCCTTGTCCCTGTGGTGAGCCACAGCCATCCCCCGCCTCAGCAGCAGACCCTCCAACACTAGCATGTAGGTCTGGTTCAGTCTCCCCTGAGGTCACTGCTCCTTCCCCTGGGTCCTGATGCGCACACTACTTTGTGTGTGCCCTCCAAGAGTGGAGTCTCTGTTTCCCTCAGTCCTTTTGAAGCCCTGCAGTCAAATCCCACTAGGCTTCAAAGTCTGATTCTCTAGGAATTTCTTCTCCAATTGCCAGACCCCCAGGCAGGGAAGCCTGATGTGGGGCTCAGAACCTTCACTCCACTGGGTCAACTTCTGTGGTATAATTGTTCTCTAGTTTGTGAGTCACCCACCCAGCCATTATAGGATTTGATTTTACTGTGATTGTGCTCCTCCTACTGTCTCATTATGGCTTCTCCTTTGTCTTTGGATGTGGGGTATCTTTTTTGGTGAGTTCCAGTGTCTTCTTGTCGATGACTGTTCAGCAGTTAGTTGTGATTATGGTGCTCTCGCAAGAGGGAGAGAGCACACGTCCTTCTACTCTGCCATCTTGAACCAATATCCCTGTTTTCTTTAAATAAAATATAAATAAATGAAAACATGTTGACCCTAAAGGGATATAAATAAAAATCTGTGCCTCTTCGTGGCCTATTGATACTAAAAGTGGAAAAAAATGAGAAAAAATGAATTGTTTTGGGCTTGAATCTTCTCCCTTTATTTCCCATATCAAATCCAGCCAACAGTCCTTGACAGGAGCACAGCAGTGAGAGGGAGTAGGAAAATGGAAATGTTAGGAATTAATCCAATTAAAAGTGATAGGAGATATGTACCACTTCACATTACATGGCTGATTGCCTTCTTACCCCATTTGACCACCAGTGAAAGCTTTGAGAACTATATCCAGATGCAGTTGCACCTACTTACCAAATCAACAGTGAACACAGCTAACGTTCACTACTGATTTGGTAATTAAGATAGACTTGCAGGGCTTCCCTGGTGGCGCAGTGCTTGAGAGTCTGCCTGCCGATGCAAGGGACACGGGTTCGTGCCCTGGTCCGGGAAGATCCCACATGCTGTGGGGCAGCTGGGCCCGTGAGCCATGGCTGCTGAGCCTGCGCGTCTGGAGCCTGTGCTCCGCAACAGGAGAGACCACAACAGTGAGAGGCCCGTGTATTGCAAAAAAAAAAAAAAAAAAAAAAAAAGATAGACTTGCAGAGATTCCATTTTAAGACACTTGAATAGCATAGCTGATTTAAGGAAGATAGTACTTTTAGCAAGGATTGGGGAAAAAATTCAAGAGGAGCACAGTAATGCTCTAACATATATCAAGTTATATTGTGCCTATCACTGCTGTCATCCTAGTTGTGACTGCTAATAATATCTATAAACAGGTAAATCCAGATTGCATTGTCTTAAATCTTCAGAACATGAATGGGTCTCCTGCAGAGCCCTCAAATTTAGCAAAGCATCAGTTTCCTTCTTTTATTCACTGTTTGGTCCACATTCAGAGCCTTTAGACTTGTTGAAGAAGAGCCTTCTCATATATTTTCTTTTAATTAAAAAAAATTATTTTACAGTAGGTCCTTGTTGGTTATCTATTTTAAATATAGCAATTCTCATTTTATATTGACTATATTCAATGTTGTGTAGTCACAGAAATTAGGCCTCAAGAGACTTGGATTCTGGTGTTTCACTCTTGGAATGAGACATAAGATTCATTTAGGCAAACACCCTCATTTTACAGCAGATGAAAGGAAGACATGAGAGGAGAGTGACTTACCCAAGGGCAGCCAACTGGGTAAACTCAGAGGAAACTCTCCTAGCCTGCCTCCAGTGCTCCTCACTCTACTAGGCAGCTTCTCTTCCCTCAACTTCTTGGTGACTCTACCTGTCACAGAATCAAAGATGCAGCTTCCCCACCTGTGAAATAGAAATGGCAGGTATTTTGCCGCACTGTTGTAAATAGAAAATAGTTTGGAATGTCCATTGAGTATTATACTACCTCAAGTATTCCATACATTCATTTCTCATCCTGAAAAAGGGATCATCCATGTTCACTGTGGCCGAAGCAGAGAGCCTGTACCAGAGCAGGCCTTTCAGAAATTCTCACATTTTCAAGTTGTGAACAATTTTTTGCTAATGAATCTGATTGATCAGAATAGAATCGAGTTTATTTTGCATTACATGGTAATGAATTATCATATTTTTCACCTAATTAAAAAAATGTTTTTGAGTGTAGTCTGAGTATGGCTGAAATATGTAAGTACATTAACAGGGTTTTGGCAGCTTCTCTGATGTAATCAGCTTGATCTTTGGCAGCATTAGGGGCATGGCAGGTTGGAGCAATGTTCTGTAGACACAAGTCCTGGGTGTTTGTTTTGGCTACTGTAGTGTGACTTTGCCTACATTTTTAAACTGCCTTCATACTCCATTTCTTTTCATATGAAGTGCAGACAGAGATGGATGATTTCTAAATTCTTTTCTAATTCTAAGATACAAACAAATCTCAGCCATTGTAATCATAAAGAGAACAAATGTTTGTGGAGTAGTATGGCATTTTCTGTAAAAATAGATTGTCTAATATGTTTTTTGAATTAAAGTTACTAAAAATCGAAGCAAAAGAGCAGAAAGCCTTAAATTAGTGGCAGAGGGCCTTCTCTGACAATAAAATGTACTTGCTGGAAATTTACAGTAGCTGTAAAATGAAAACAACTATTAAATCAAAATTGACTTAGTACATTCAGAGACACAAGAATAAAACCTATTAACAGCTCAACAGAATTTAATTGAATACTATGAGTAATAAAAGAGAGGTCCAGTGGTGAATGCAGAGAACACTTATGGATGATTCTGAGTTGCAATATTTGACTTTCTGTGAGAATGAAGAGCTGAGTTCCAACCGTGTAGGTGCTGAGTTGATTAAAGAAGCTAAATTTACATTGGCGTGGAGGTGTAAATGTATCATTGTGGTTTTCTCTCCCAGAATGTCTGAGACAGCCTGACACTGTCTGGAGAAGATTAGAATAAGCTCCCATCCAACACCTGGCTCCCAGGGGCCCCTCCCTACCCAGACCACTAACTGGGTATCTCCACCTGTGTCTGGCTCTGCGATGTCCAGCACATGGAGGCAGGGAGGGAGACCAGAAAGCCCATTTGGTGTTGGGTAGACTTGAGATTTTGAATTCCGACTCAGGCTACTTGAGTGACCCACTTAACTTGTCCAAGCCTGTTTCTCCACCTTCAAAATGAGGTTAATAAATAGCAACTGTTACATTGTTCTGACTTATATTTTTGGCTTAGTCTTTGCTAGGATTTACATTCCAAGCTGAGTTTTTACTAGCTTTTATACCAGGTTACATGCTTCTGGATTTTGTTTGTGGAATAGATATCCCTGCCTTGTGCCTAAATGATGTCCCTATTCTTTGACTATAGCTCTGTACCCAGTTCCATTTCTTATTTCTCAACACTTATGTGTGTAAACATACACACAATATGGCCGGGCAAAACAGAACAAGCCTTCAAATGAATGACAGATATTTCCAAATAAAACATGAGTAGTATAAAATCAATGATTTCTTTCTTAACTAATAAAATCCAAGTGTTCAGATCAATTGATTCTTAAATCTAACCAGGTTGTTTGCTTAGTATAAGTCTTAATATTGCAACCACCTCCCTCTCCAAACTTTTGAAAAGAAATCACACCTCTTAATATTTTGTCTATTGCTCAGATAAGCAAATACCTGATCACTTTCATAAGTCACTAAAGGTTTATCTTAGCTGCTTCCTCATTCCTCTGTGCTGTTTCCTTTGGCCCTTCTTGGGGAACTGCAGGGAAATAGCCCTAGAATGGGACATTACTCATGTTTATGAAGCTTTTCCTTCTTATGGGATCACAGAAGAGTGATATATTATGATTAGTTTTTTTTAATTGGAGTATAGTTGATTTACAATGTTGTGTTGCTTTCTGCTGTATGACAAAGTGAATCAGTTATACATATACCTATATCCACTCTTTTTTAGATTATTTTCTCATGTAGGTCATCACAGAATATTGAGTAGAGTTCCCTGCGCTCTACAGTTAGTATCCTTAAATAAGACGGACTAAACCCACTGAATATTTTCTAAAAGATAGATTGTTTGCATTGAGGTAAAATGAGCAGATCTACTAATTCCTTGGCTGATGGCCCTCTTGTTTAGGAAACCCACATGCTTGCTCTAAAAAGAAGCAAAGGAGAAATTTTCACTTTTATACACCAAATAAAACAAAATGAAATGACAATTGGATTTCACTGTAGACCCACATTCTTTGCTTGAGAGAGAGTCTCAAAAAGCAGAAGAGCACGTTATTACATTTGCTGATACCAGCTCATCCTGCAGAATCTGAACTAGAAGGTGAGAGCAATCCCTTTCTCACTAAGGGAGCAAAGTCAGCTCAGGGGCCCTGCAAGAGTCAGACACCCAAATGTTCCCATCTTAGGAAGAGGATTGGGGTTCAGAGTGAGGACCATGGAAGCTGGTGAGACTCTTTAACTGGTTTGGATGTCTTGATGTCAAGAAATATCAGTTGCCATAAGAAAAAGTACACATATGGTCCTGCCCAGAGATAGAGGAGGGCTCAAATGTTGAAGACTTTGAAAAAATGCACATTCAGCATTGTTATAGTAAAATCCTGGGACATACCTTTTCATGTTAGATAGTAAACATTTTGTTTTTAAATTTGTGCTCACCACTGCCTCTAAAATAGTCTCCTCTTATATAGTAGGAGCTCACATATCTATTAAAGATATTTCTTTAAAATTCTCCTACCCAGAAGATATTCAAGTGTTTTGAAAAGAAATATGGGGTGGCAAGAAAATGAATATTTCTGGCAACTCCCTTTTGCCCTTTTCCTTACCTCCTTCATTCTGACATGTATACCTGTTGAAAATCTTGCTTGCCACGACAGATAATCATTTTGAATGATCTCTTAAAACCTGTAGTTAAAAAATACTATCCCCAAACACCTATTAACATCTCTCTAAAATTTCACTCTCCATTGAACTAAAGGAGCAATATATTTTTACCCAAATAATTTGTTATGGATTCATGGTAGTAACCATGTGGTTTCCATTCTCAGCTGGACAATCAACATTTCTTTAATAATTCTTTCTCTTTTGCTAATCAGATCAATTCCACCAAATCCTTTCACAAACTGGAATCCTTCTTGTGATTTATCTGTGACAATTTCCAATGTAGCTCCAAATTTTTTATAGTTGTTAGCAAAGCATTCCAGCAGGGGCATGCTCTCAATCAGTTCATGTTCTTGTCCTGTCTCTTTGTCTGTAAAATGAGATTTATCCTTCTCTTGTTCTGGAGTTAGAGAATTTTCTCCTCTTCTGTGCCTTGGCAATGAAGAATATATCTCATTATATCCAGATTTTCATAGACTATTAGAATCTCTACAGCTCCCATTTCTAAAGCCTTTAGTGTATCTTCAACTCCAAAACAGTACTTGCCCATGTCCTGACTGATTTCATCAAAGTCTTGCCCTATTAACTTCTTCTCTTGCATGAACTTCACATTGGAGAGGACTTCGGTAGATAACTCGATATCTTGGTTGAATCCATTTTCACCACCATAAGATATATCAGCTAATTTTAAAACTTTTGATTGCAACCTCTGATCAAACATGTCAGATTGACTCAGTTCAGTTTTTTTGTTTTTTGTTTTTTGTTTTTTGTGGGATGTGGGCTTCTCACTGTTGTGGCCTCCCCCGTTGCGGAGCACAGGCTCCGGACGCACAGGCTCCGGATGCACAGGCTCAGCAGCCATGGCTCACGGGCCCAGCCGCTCCGCAGCATATGGGATCCTCCTAGACCGGGACACGAACCCGTGTCCCCTGCATCAGCAGGCAGACTCTCAACCACTGCGCCACCAGGGAAGCCCAACTTAGTTCAGTTTTAAAGTCAGCTGATCCAGCTAAAACGAGACCAGCCACATTCACTTTGTCCTCAGAAATAAACAGCTGCACAGCAGTCTCAGCTACTTTCCCAACATAGCTATGTCACTTTTCCATTCTTAAATGGGCAAAACGCAAGGCTGACTGACCTCCTCTACCATGTTTCTTTGGGAGATCCACAGTGAGTTTGTGCAGGACTTCTCTTGTATTTCCTTGGAGTGTGCCAAAAAGTGCACCACTACCATCTATTACAATGAAGCCAAACTTGCTATCATCTGAAAGTAGTGCTATAAGAGCCTCTGTATGGAATTTGTTACACAGATACAAAGACGTATTAATTTTTTTGAAAGCTTCAAAGTCAATGTTGACTTTCTTTTCCTTTCCCTCTTCTGTTACAATTGTACCAAACAACCAGGCCATTTGGCGGTACTTTGTTACAAAGTTTGAGTCTTCGTTGTACAGAGGTAATGACTCCCAGGACTGAAAGGTAGTTTACTCGTGACAATGTTAGATGCAGTTCAAACTCATCAGCTAACATTTTTGCCACTCGTGAAATCTGGTCTTTGGGAGGAATGATAAATGATATCATGCTTGTGCCATTGCCGAGGGCCGCCTCAAGTTTTTATTTATTTATTTATTTATTTATGTATTTATGTATTTATGTATGTATGTATGTATGGCTGTGTTGGGTCTTTGTTTCTGTGCACAGGCTTTCTCCAGTTGCGGCAAGCGGGGGCCACTCTTCATCGTGGCCTCTCTTGTTACGGAGCACAGGCTCCAGACGCGCAGGCTCAGTAGTTGTGGCTCACGGGCCTAGTTGCTCCGCGACATGTGGGATCTTCCCAGACCATGGCTCGAACCCGTGTCCCCTGCATTGGCAGGCAGATTCTCAACCACTGCGCCACCGGGGAAGGCCCCGCCTCCAAGTTTTAATGAGCTTTTTGATATTCCAGAGCTCCACGTCCTTGTCGGCAGCACTGGGGGCGTCCGTCATCTTCTCGCCTCCTCCTCTCTAAGGACCCAGTCCTGGGCGGCAGCGGCTGCTCCTCCCCAGCGGCGGCTCTCGACAATTTCTAATTTCAGTAATTTTTTTTACCTTGCCTTTTGTGACATCATTCACTCATCTTTCCTCCTACTATGGAAAACTCTTGGAAAAGCATGAACTTTGCCATCAGTTAGACCAAAATTCAAATAGTGGAACTTCCACTTACATAGTGTATGATCTTTTAAGTTAATGATTTAACTTTTTTTCCCCCACTGTACTCTTTTATGATTTGAACCACAATTCAAGTCTGAGAATATATAACTGATAGTGATGCTTATTAGCACTACACTAGAATTCTTGGCAGCATCCCCATAGGTAAACTCAGAATCCCCATAGGTAAATCACATCATCCTCTCCTCATCCTCCCACATCATCTTCTCCTCATCCTTCCACTCATCCTCTCCTGCTTTCCCAACACTACCTATGGCCCTGGGAGCACCAACTACTCTGCGAAGCACAGTTTGAAAATTTAAGTAAAAAAAAAGGTTTATTCATATTCAACAGTCTAGGAAAATTTTGGCATTTCAAGTTTAATTTGCTTTCATTTTCCATAAAGATTCAAAAGGCAGGCAGCCTGTATTTATAAGATAAATAATTATTTTAAACATTTCAAAAAGAAAATAATCCATTTGACCCTATATTTAACTATCAGAGTTGAGTAAAACAATCAATTTTTTGTCATTGTTTTAAAATCAGGAATCTAACCTGTATTCATTTCCCTTATTACACACCCATCTCCTATTTCTGTTTTCTATTCTTTTGTTACTTTTATCTGAGATTATAGACCCTGATTATGAATTTTCAACAACTTCAAATTTAAATACAGGAATATTTTTGAGTTTTCACTTTAAATTTGAGAATTTTCTGAAGACACTTTAAAAAGTTCTTTGCATATTTGTAACTAGTTTCATTGCTCAATACTAACCAATTTGCAAGTACTTCCCCATTTTAGAGACTTTGATCATGATTAAACTCCTAATTGAGTGGAGTACATACATGAGGTTTGGTTTTGTTTCATTCATGAGAGGGACATGAGTGTTATATTTTTTGGAGCTTTTACACATATAAAAATGTTTTCTGTTACTATGACTCATGAATGACATCATGGCGTGGTTTGGGATTCCCAATCTTTTAATCTCAGATGTCTATAGACATCATTCTATTCTCTACTGGAATTTAATGTTCAAAAGAGCTTCCTACTCTTTATACTTATAATTTAAAATATTTTATTTAGTTCTTCCTGGAACATAAGAGATGCTGGTCTTTCCTGCAGAGAAAAGTATTCTTCTATTATATCTTTGATTATAGTGTCTCATTTACTTGCTTTGTTTCCTCTTATAGAATATCTTTTTATCAACATAGTAAATCTCTTCTCTCTCTTCTTTGTATATATCACACTTATCATTTTTATTATTTCTCCCCCTTCTCTGGGAGAAATTTTGAAGTTTTTTATTACTTACATCACTGATTTGATTTGTTTGGCATCAATCCTGTTCTAATGACTTCTGTGAGAATTTTAACCCTGTTATTCCATTTTAAAATTTCTTCAAAGTGTTGTTTTGTTTGTATGTTTGTTTTTATCTCATCCTGTTCTTATCTTACTCTTTGCAGTATTTTCATTCTAATATGAAGTGAGCTCTATTTTGGCCCAAGGTTTACAGACACATTGCTGTTATAGATGGCCCACCGCAATCCTTGCTGTCACTTGTGTATTTGTCAAAACCATCCTCTCAACTGTGTGCAACCCTGGCTCAATTTCTGATACCTCAGAAACATTCATCTGGCTCTGAAATGGAATATTCGGTTCTTACTTTTCAGTGTCTTTACTCTAAGGGGGATAACATATACCCTAAGGCAGCCCTCCATGGTTTAATCAGGTGAGTCCATGAAAAGGTGTATTTTGCCAGCAAGCACCACTTCCAGGGCCCTCCCTCCTTCAATGTATACAGCTTTACCTGGAAGGTCATCTCCCTAGGATACACATGTCACTCTCCATTTGTCCCTCCCCCGGCCTTGTTATACAAGAGGCACTGCATTGGATGAGAGCAATATCAGCTGTCTCAAAAGACAGTCAGTAGAGGAAAGTTGCTCAGTTTTCTGATTAATGTAATATATGTTTCTTTAAAAACAAGTAGTAAAAATGAGTCAAAACTTCTTTCTCCCCTTTTCATTTCCAGCTGTGTCATTCTAATTCAGAGAATAGAATGCATTCAGGCCACTTATAAAGCTTCTTCACCTAACTGTTCCAAGATTTTAAAGTTGATGGAAATATCCTTCAATGTCTGTCATATGCATTTGATTCCTGACCTTATTTTTAAAGCTATTGTTAATGCTTGCCTTTTCATATAATTCTGCCTGTAACTTATTTGCGAGTTAGGAGATGGCCTGTCATGATCTCAGCCCAGAAGTCAGTGTCTTCTAAATGCAGGTGTAATTAACAGGCTAATGAATGTCACAGCCATTTTATTACTTACATGGAAACAATTAACAAAACCAAGTTGAAGCAGTGTTACTGGTTGGAAAGAACAGCAGTGTCAGAAAATTTAGAGTTATATTTTTACCCCCTTTTATTAATTGTGTGACCTTAAATAAGTCACTTAACCTTCTTGAATCTGTTTATTTTTTCATAAAGGAGCAATATAAATAACACTTGTTCTAAGGACCCACAGGGGTGTTGTGAGGACCAAATGGGTTAGCACTTGTAAAAGCCCTTTGTAGTCATTACCACTCTAGACCCAATTATTGTTCTCACTCCCATGACCTTGGCCTCATCAGTGGCACATTGAAGCAGCTGAGCTAACTGAGCTAACAAGTCATAGGAGTGTTTCATTAATATTCATTTCTGACCCTTAGCCATTACTGAATATAAAAAGTAAATGGTAATTGTGAGTGTTCTAGCCTCTGCCATTAAAGAAAAAGGAAAAACAGATATCTTTTATTGCCAAGTGTTAAATTTACATGAATTTTACCTACCACTTCCTAGAGTTCCATAAATAGAGGATTTCTTTCATATTTTCTTCCTTATCATCCATAAGAACATGTGAATTTTCAGACTCTGACTGTACTTATTACCTCTTAACCGCATAAAGGATAAACCAAATGAGACCAGAGTCACAGATAAACTTTCACTGTTATTAAATTAGATTAGAACAAAAGTGTAGACAATTAACGTTGGAAAGTGTTGTGTAGAAAAGGAAGCAATGAAAGACTGGTCTTTAATTGTCTTTAAGGCTAATTGAAGGTAGGGGATTCTAAATCGAGTTCTAATTTACAGGCTAATAAATGCCACAGACATTTTGTTATTAGCATGAAAATTAGCAAACATATAAGAAGAGACTAGTTTGGAATATGGCAATTCTAAGCACTTGGAAATAGAGCACACATCACTTACATATTTTATTTTTAATCAGTATATAATGCATTCCCCTAAGAGGAGAGCATAATAAAAACTTCTAGGCTTTTAGCCCTAGTTGCAAGCGCTCATGAATGAAATGGCCAAACTTCATGGCATAGCAAACATTTTTAAAAAGCAAGGACCTGTGTTGGAATATGACAAAACCTTCTCTTTCAGTCTGTAGACCTGTCTTCATTCTCTATGTAATATGACTTTTCCCTTCATTTTGCAAATAGGAAAACTAAGCTAAAGAGAAATTGAAGAATACCAATGTCCTTATCATTTGACACTTTGCATTAGTTTTTCATGTCTTTTCTTCTTAATAAACTAATTATGCCTACAGTTCAAGACTATGTCTTACCCATCATAGACCAACACAGCCTTGGATATAGTTACTCAGTGTGCACTGCCCCATAGCTACACCCCTCTGATGCATGTTTCTAACACGTTCAAGGAAGGAAATGTGATCGCAGCAGGTCTGTGACCGCAGCAGGTCTGTGATCTTTCCTCTAACCTCTGGGATTCCTGGAAACATTAACTTAGGAAATCACAAGAGGATAATATTGCAAATTCTGGAGGTTCCCCAAGACCACCCTCATGTGCAAGGATTTGTTAGGACTTACAGAACTCAGAAAGGCTGTTATACTCAAGGCTACAGTTTATTATAGCAAAATCAGCAAAGGAAGGAGCACAGAGGGCAGGTTCCAGGACTGCCTGTTCCAAGCATGAACTTCCAGGGGTCCTCCCCCAGTGGAGTCTGTGGACAATGCCTGCTTCTCCCAGCAACGATGTGTGACAGTACGTACAGAGTGCTGCCAGCCAGGGAAGTTCCCCTAGCCTTGGGTTTGTTTGTTTGTGTTCAGTTTCATTGAGATATAATTGACAAATAAAACTGTAAGATATTTAAAGCCTAAATTGTGATTATTAAAATAATTTTTCCCATCTAGTTAATTAACACATCCAACACCTTACATATTTATCTTGTGGGTTTTTTTTCTTTTTTTAGTGAGAACATCTTAAGTTCTGCTTTCTTAGAAAATTTCAATTATACAGTACAGTGTTAGAGGGAGAGGTTGGTAAAAGGACACAAACTTATAGCTATAAGATGAATAAGGTCTGAGGATCTAATGTATAACATGGTGACTATAGTTGATAACACTGTACTGTATAATTGATATTTGCTAAGGGGTTCAGAAATTTTTATAGGAGATTAACCACATAGACTTTCTGTCCATGGCTGACCTCAATCTCCAGTCCCTTCATAGGTCAAACTGATACCACATGGCCCAAGGCCCCCACCATAAATCAAATTGGCATAGACCACCAGCAGTGGCCTAATACCTCCAGTTAAACAGGCTGGGCATTCCAAGGTTCCAAGGGCTTAGAGGTTACCTCCTAGGAGCTGGGAACAAAATGCAAGGTTAATCATATATATATATTGTTGTTGTTGTTGTTGTTTACTCTATCCTTACTATACTGAGACTACCTGCACTATATCCAAGAAAAATCAGAATTGGTTGAAATTGTTATGCTGAGATTGTGCATCAAGTAATTATAGCTGCTACTAACAGGATCAATTGCACTGGAGCCAGATATAAAAGCTCAAGACATCCCAGAGCTGAAGGCTTCTCCAGGCTGAAGTGGTCCATGCCTAATCAGTCTATTGTCTTCTGACCACAGCCCCACCCCTGCAAATGAGGAGAGTTTGAGAGATATTTGGAAACCATATCTAGTTGGAGCAATGAGACCTCCCCTATGCTATGGCCAGTCAGACTGTAGGTTTTCTATCCCATATCCTTTCTTCTAGCTAAGTGAACTTGGTACTATGGAAAACCTATTGTGTCTCATGAATTTTATTATCAATTCAAACCCAAGACACCTGCTGGTGGTTGAGCAGAGTGGGTTTTGGATTATACAACTAGCATTATTTGATGCCAACAGTATAACTGACCTCTTTAATTTTTCAAACTAATTGTTTTAGTCCCCACCAAACTTTATTAGCAGTAAATACATAATCTCTCTTTTGAGATTTTTCTCACCACTATTCCTGTGTCTGCCTTGGTGAATTGTTCAAGATATCTGGAGGCAAACCCAGTCAGTGTCACTGTGGTCCATACTAATCCAAGATAAATTTGGGAAGAAGAGTTAAATCTAGAACTTCTCCTTTTGAGATTCTTGGGAATTTTATACAAGCCGGTCTATAATGAAGAGAGAAGAAAGAGATTGCTGAGGTACAAGGTGTTGGGAAGAAAATAAAATCTAGTGGGATAATGGAGCCTGTGTGAGTAGAGGAGACACATGCAGTGTGTGTGTGTCCCCCATTGTTCCTTGCTGCCCTATTCACGAATAATGTCTGTGATGCCCAGTGAGCACAGAGTTCTGTTGGAACCACTATGCTTGGGAGTTCAGTGAGATTTAGTGAGTACAAGGTAAGCATATTCCATCTATGTCTGGGTAAGTTGGGCTCTGACAGTCTCAAGAAGCCATGCTTTCTCTTAGAGCTTGAAAGAAGGCAATAGCATTCTGTGAAGTATGTACAAACAGCCAATAAACCCTGTCATTTCCTTTCTTACTAATGTTACTTCCGTGTATTAGCCAACCACTTATGCTGAAAATGATGACATAGAAAAGAAAGGAATGATAGGGCAATTCATATTTCTTTGCTCTTTAGTTCTATCTTACTCATCAATAAGCTGAAGGTAGACAGTGTTGATAGAATGGGTGTGTGTCAAGAATTAAAATAAAAACAGTTGAATTACTTTTGTGCAGCATTTCTATTATTATGTTAATAATGAAGTATATGTGCAATAATGGTCTACAAAATACAAATTGTGTAATTTCAGTGATGCTGCATACTAGTTATATACTTTTATATTTCTGTTTAAAACTAGCATTACGCAATATAAAGAGGCTAATTATTTAAACTTAATTTTTATTTACTTAAAAAGACAGTAAAATGCAAATACAAAATACATTATGAAGGATTCTGGGAAGATGGCAGAGTAGGAATCACCAGAAATCTGTCCTCCCATCTAGATAACAATTGCACTGCCAGAATCTGTCTGATCTAAATATTTTGGAACTCTGGAGTCCATTGAAGGTTTGTAACTTTCAGGGGAAACCTTGGACAGTAAATTGTGATTAATTTCAGTCAATTTCAACTCTTACAACAATTTCAACACTTATCTACCCATGCCCCACACCTCAGCCACAGCTTGCAGGTGCCAGGGTGGGCAAAAAGGACCTTGTTCTCCAAATATTGAGGATCTGATCATTTATTGCTGCTTCTGATCCCAGAGGTGCAGTCAAAGAAGCAGGAGGTCATTGTTGGTTACATCTCCCCCAATTGTTGCAAGCCCATCCCCCTCTGGCTGAAGTCAATTCCAGGAAATTTCATGGGTCTCCTTTTCCTTTTCCTATTTTTTCTTTTTTGAGAGCCATATGTTGAGACTAGAACATTCCAAAACAGCTGCACGAATGGGGAAAATTAGTAAGTGGGTGTGTATGCCCAAGGAAAGGCTCAGAAAATATCTAAGAAGGCTTAGGTTTATAACTCAGGCTGATCTTCTGTATGTATGTAGCCTGTAACAGCAAAAAATAAATAAAGAAAAATAATAACAAGAATACAGCACACACTGAGGAAGGGGAAGAATCTGATTTCCAGAGTTACCACATTATTAGATTCAAATGTCTTGTTCTCAACAACAACAAAAAAAATTACAAAGCATACAAAGAACAATAAAGTGTGATCCATTTAAAGGAAAAGCTACATCAACAACAACTTTATTTGAAAAAGACCTGATGACAGATCTACTAGACAAAGACTTTAAGACAAATGTCTTAAAGATGCTCAGAGAACTAAAGGAAGATGTCAAGAAAATAATGGATGAAAAAATGTAAATGTCAATAAAGGGAAAGAAAATTTAAAAGAAATTAAAAAGAATTCCTGGATCTGAAAAGTATACTAACTGAAATGAAAAAATTATTAGAAGGATACAAAGGCAAATTTGAGCAGGTGGAAGAAGGAATCAGTGACCTTGAAGGCAGGACAATGGAAATTATTGAGTCTGATGAGGAGAAAGAGAAAAAAATTAAAGAAAGATAAACAGAGCCTAAAGGACCTGTGGGACACCATCAAGAAGACCAACATATGTATCATGAGAGTTCCAGAAGTAGGAGAGAGAGAGAGAGCAATAGAAAAACCTAAAATTCACATGGAATCTCAAGGGACCCTGAATAGCCAAAGTGATCTGAAAAAGAAAAATAAGCTGAAAAACTCACAGTTCCTGATTTCAAAACTTACTATGAAGCTACAGTAATCATAACAGTGTGGTACTGGCATAAAAACAGATATATAGCCCAACAGAATAGAACAGAAATTCCAGAAAGAAACACTCACATATATTGTAAAATAATTTTTGACAAGGATGCCAAGACCATTCAATGGGGAAAGGACAGTCTTTTCAACAAAGAGTGCTGGGAAAATTAGATATCCACATGTAAAAGAATGAAGTTGGACCCTTACTGAACATCATATGCACCAAAAATTAACTCTAAATGGATCAAAGCTCTAAATGTAAAGTATAAAACTCTTAGAAGAAAACATCATGACAGTGGATTTAACAATAATTTCTTGGATATGATACCAAAGACACAGGCAAGAAAATAAAAAGGAGACCAATTGGACTTCATGAAAATATTTTAAAAATTGTGCATGAAAAGACAATATAAACAGAATAAAAAGGCAAACCAGAGAATGGCAGAAAATGTGAAAATCATATATCCGATAAGAGATTAATATCCAGAATATATAGAGAACTCCTAAAACTCAACAACAGAAAAAAGAAACAACCTGATTCAAAAATGAACAAAGGACTTGAATAGACATTTCTTCAAAGAAGATATGTAAATGGCCAATAAGCACATGATAAGATGCTCAATATCACTAATCATTAGGGAAATGCAAAGCAAAGCCCCAATGAGATATCATCTCTCACCCCTGTTAGGATAGCTACTGTCAAAAGAAAAACCAAAACCAAACAGAAAATAACAGGTGTTGGCAAAGATGTGAAGAAATTGGAACCCTTGTGTGGATTGCCATATGACCCAGCAATTCCACTTCTGGATATATACCCAAAACAATTGAAAGCAGGGTCTTGAAAAGATGTGAATATGTACAGAATTGTACATTGTACATATGGCAGAATTATTCACAATAACTAAAACCTGGAAGTAACCCAAGTGTCCATCAACAGATGAATGAATAAGAAAAATGTGGTATATACCTACAATAAAATATTATTCAGCCTTAAAAGGGAAGGACATTCTGACATATGCTATAAAATGGATGGACTTTGAGGATATTTTGTTAAGTGAAATAAGCCAGTCATAAAAAAGACAAACACTATGTGACTCTATTAATATGATATTTAGAGTAGTCAAAATTATAGAGACAGAAAGTAAAATGGTGGTTGCCATGGCCTCAAGAAAGGCAATATGGGGAGTTATTGCTTAATGGGTGCAGTTTCAGTTTTATAAGATGAAAAGAGTTATAGAGATGGATAATGGTGATGGTTGCACAACATGATGAATGTATTTGATACCATTGAACTGTATATTTAAAATTGTTTAGATGGTACATTTTTTGTTATATATGTTTTACCACAATTTTTAAAAATTGGCAAAAAACTGACTATAACAAGTTGAGTGAGACCTTAGAAGAAAAGAAAAAAAACTTTTCTACTTTAGTATCTACAAAGACACCTTATTCTACTTTTTATCAAGTGGCCCTGCATTTTTATTTTGCACTGGATCTTGCAAATTATGTTAACCAGCCCTACAATGAAAGTTTTAGTCAGGTATTAAAAAATATTGTATGACTGGACCAACTTAAATATAATTGAATTAGCTGACAGAATCCTTCAAGAAGTGCAAGAAAATAGAAACAAGTTTACAAAGATACAATACACTTGGGCTTGCCAGAGTCTTACAACTGAATCAGACAAGTATGGTGGAGCCTGGATGGTCTTTCTGGCCACCTACTTATCTTAAACACTATTCATTACACTGATGACAATTATTTTGGGTTAAATCACATCACATATTTTAGGCTAATTAAAAAAAACCCTGGTACAGATTTTGAGAACAATATTTTTAAAGCAACAACCTCTGGAGTGGGGATTTCTGATTAGGGCACTTTGAAAGCTAACCAACCAGCCCTAGAGTATAGGTTAAAATTCACTTGCATACACATACGTTCAACCAGTTACATTGTTCTGACAGTATAACACCCAGGCCAATCCCTCTTGGAGCTCTAGTACCCTTCCCTTGCAGCCAAACAAGAACTGATTCTCCCCCATTAGCTTTATATATATTTCAATCTATCCCTTCTTTACAATAAAAAATACTCCCCATCCCTATCTTCACCTCCTTCTGCTGCATGTACACACGCACACACACACACACACACACACACACACACACAAGTGCCTTGACTCCAAGGTATCACTCTTATTACCACCAAAACTTTTAACCTCTTGGTGCCTTCATTTCCTTACCTATAAAATGAGGACACTAATAGGACACCAATATTTACTCTTAGAGAATTTTATATTCATCTTCCCCCTTTCAATTTAAATATTACTCCCCCTGGGAAGCCCTCCCTGACTTAGTTGTCCTTCCTCTTTCCCTTATAATATTGTATCTCCCATTTCATATCATTCATTCTGCTCCATTATTCCTTTTCTTGTTTATGTACCTAGCACGCTGTAAACTTTAAGCCCAGAAAATTGACATATATTAATAACAACTGTCACTCTAGTGCCTGACAAAATGGTGGCCTAATAAATATTAATTTAATACACTTTGTATTCATTTAGAAATATCCACATGGTGTGCAGCTGGCTGCCCCTGGTCTTTTTTTTTTTTAAAGATGCAGCACTTTCTTAAAGCAATTCACCTCTCTGAATGTGGAACTGCTTTTAAGGTTTAAAGATGCCTTCTGGCTAACTTTGAAAAGGATGTTTACAGTATTATATCTATATATCATCTTCCCATCCATATTCCACCTGCCTCTACCCCCTCCCAAAGAAATACATCAATTTGTTTTCTCTGGACATCTATGATTGATAGCTACAGCTAGAGACTCTCTGAAGGCTTGGTGGTAGCAGCCAGAATGTCATTCAACCAGGACTGATGAAAGCAAGACTGAATATCACTGTTTATTGAGTTTAATTGTCCCTGGAAAACCTTCAGATGTTCCCTATGGAAAGATACAATTGCAGGAGTTTCCTCCAGAAACACTTTATTATTTTTTTTTATTTTTTATTTTTTATTTATTTTATTTTATTTTTTTTTTGCGTTATGCGGGCCTCTCACTGTTGTGGCCTCTCCCGTTGCGGAGCACAGGCTCCGGACGCGCAGGCTCAGTGGCCATGGCTCACGGGCCCAGCCGCTCCACGGCATGTGGGATCCTCCCAGACCAGGGCACGAACCCGCATCCCCTGCATCGGCAGGCGGACTCTCAACCACTGCGCCACCAGGGAGGCCCTTTATTATTTTTTAAATAAGAATTCACTCATCAAAATTGCCACAGGCAGACATACACACACCCTACTCAGTGATACAGTCTTTTAAGATACTTTTTGCCCATATGCATTCATCTTACAGAAGAGGAAACTGAGGCTTATCAGGAGGAATTAACCCAAGGTCTAAAAGTCAGTGAAGGGAAGGACCAGCTTTCAGATGTCAAACCCTGGGTCTTTCCACCCTCAGCAAGATGCTTCCAGAGTAAAATACGTTACTCTCAGTCACTTCATATAGATTTCAAAAAACATATGAAACAACTGAGACTGAAGAATGGCAATCACCTCAGGATTCTGAGTTTCCTTGGGGCTTTCCTATGATTAGATATGTTCTTGCCCTTTGAGCAGTCAAATTATCTGTAAAAGGGCAGGGGAGTTGAAATACAAACTCCATGCAACGCCATTCTGAGACACAGACTTGATGATTAACTCTCATAGAAATAACTGAAATATAACATTGAAATTTATTGTTTCAGAGTGCTAAAAAGAATTTGTATTTTGGAGTATTGAATATGCTTTGTTGTCAAAGGCCAGGGTTGATTTTTGTTGGTATCCTCCATGCCTAAAACAGTTCCTGGCAGATAAAGGAGGGCCTGCTAGCCTGCTCTAACCTTTGTAAGCTCACTCTGGCAAATCCATCTCTTAAAGAGGGTTAGTGCAGAGAGCTGTTGAGAGTGTGGACCCTGAAACGAAGCTGTCCACCTTGAAATTCTAGGCCTGACACTTCTCATACATGTGACCTTGGGCCAGTTACTTACTTTCCTGCATGTCTATAAAATAGTTTTAATATCAATGTCTGTCTGCATTATTGGGTTAGATCATTGTCAGGAAGAAAAAACTTATATGTGCTTAGAATTAAGTGTCTGGCACTTAATAAGCTCTGTATGTGTTTGCAGTTATTATAAACATGTGTCCTAACATCATAACTATGGATTGTCGACCATGATTTAACAGATGTTATATGTAAAGGATTAAACGAGTTCATAGATACTATGTATACATTTACATAAAGGTATAAGTTTGAAGTTTATTGTTATAAAGAATTTTATGAAATCATTTTGTGATTATAAGTCCTTTTAAAAATTGCTTCCCTCCTGCCCCTACCAAAGAAAACTGGTCAGTAGAAATTTATAGTTAAGTTCTTGTAACCTATTTTAATGTTTAATTGATCAAGCTGAAATAAGTATTGGCAAACCAATACTCTGAAAAGGAGATGGGTTTCATGACTCATATAGGCTGTGCATATACATTATACAATGACTACAGTAGTTAGGGAGAGATCGCCTGACCCAGATATCTCTCTAAACAATCCTAGGAGAGGATCTTTACTCAAGAAACATTGATTACAACTGATAGAGCTCTGATTATGTAATATATGGTAACTTAAGCATAAATTATAAATAGCTATTAGGTACCAATATACAAATAAAAAATGAATGAATTGGTATAGAAAAAGCTGGTGCAGTGTGGGTATTTCTTGCCTTGTCTAAGTTTTTCTACTTTTCTTATGTTGGTGCCCCACTGACCATATCCTATAGTGGTACATTCTGGACCACTACTTCCTCATATCGGGGTTATTTCCATTTGTGGAAAAATCTTAGGTAATATGTATGTAATTTCTCAAAAAGTTCTTTATGTATGCATTTATTGCTAACCAAGTGTGTGGATGCAGTTTATGCAGTAAGCTGGGTCCCTGGGTCTGCTCCAGGCTGCCGCGCTTCTCACCAACCTGAGCACAGTGGGCTTGGTGTGTGCTGGGCTGGTCAGGAAGGCAATGGCCCGGTCCTTTGCTGGAAAGAGGGGCTTCCCAACTGAGATTTAAGCTGAAACAAACTGCAAGCCCCCTTTAGATAGAAGTGTGGGTGCCAGGATGCACTGAATGTGACAACCTTGCACACATGCTCCAGCCTGCAACACTCTAAGAGGATTAAGTGTTCCACTATTCTACAGGCAATAACAATGTGCTTCTCCAGAGTTAACTTGCCATTTGAAAGAGGAGCATTTCCTTCCTGAAAGGGAGATATCAAAGGATGCACTGTATTCTCAAAGTTTTGAGTTTTTCCCCCCTTTGGGGAAATTGAAATGTAGCTTATAACCTATGATAAATTTAAAAATTCTGAACTATTCAATAACATGCTGAGATTGTCACCATTTCTATCAACAAGCATGAAAAACACATCAAAGGAAAATTAAGAAAAAGTACATTTTTTTCACAGTGGAAAAAAAAGTGTGTAGGTGAAATAATGTGAAATAATGTGACCCTTTGATATTGAGTTAAAATGAATAGGAAACATGTTTTCAGAGTTAATTCATCTAATCACAATTTCTCCGTTAGAAGAATTTTTAAATATTTTATTCTTCATGTGAAAGATGTGTTCCTTCAGATCTTTAATCAAGCTCAATAAATCATTCCATCAACATACTATAACATATGCTATACTATAACATATCAAGATATAATGTACCATAGATCATTCTACTGACGGAGCTCCATAAACCAAGGAGTTGATGAATATAAATCACATTGTCTTCTATTTTGCCTTGAAAGTAAACATGAATACTCAGAAAAGAATACAAAAGAAAAACCACAATTTGTGGATAAAATGTAAAATGTCATTAAAGACTTTAATCAACATTAAGTACTTCATGTGAAATTAGAGCCCATCAAAGTTATTTTTATCCCCCTTTAAAGGTTTACAGAATTAATTGGTGATTACACATTTCAATTCTGCAGAAATATTCTTAACTGTCTTGATTCTATAGTGAAGATGGTTAAAGGTAGACAATGTAGTATAAATTCATTCCAGGCAATCCTACACAGTGCTGAAAATTTATCCTTTTTCCGAAATCCTGCTTTGATCACACCATTCCTTTGCTCAAAAATCTTAATGATTTTCCATTTGCCTAAAAAACGTAGTCTCGGGGCATAGTTGTTATGTTACCTTATGCTCCAGACAGACTTCATCATTCCCTTAACACCCTCTTCTGTGCCTTTGTCCACACTGTTCTCTCTGCCAACAATTTCTCTCTCATCTTTACATGTTCACATTCTAATTTTTTCCCACCAAGTCTTTGCATGTTCAAACCTTAGATAACTTTTAGGGCTCAATCAAATGTCAAATTTGTTATGAATCTTTCCATACAAAATTCTGCTTCCAAACCCCTGCCTATGATAAATACTTTCTGGCCTAAATTGTAATTATTTTCATATCTGCCTTAAGTTCTTTACAAAACCATAAGCTCCATGAAAGCAGGATCCAGATGACATTAATTTCAGAATGCCTTAGAATGCATTCGATGGAGTGGCTGCTGACTGATATTATGTTATGTATCTTTGGGATTAAAAGCAATTGATTCTCATTTGTCTGATTCTCTCCTTTTATGCTTAATTGCAATAGTGCTTTTAAGAGATAAGGGATGGTGCAAAGAAGGAAACACTCACAAGCAGTGAGTTCCCTCTGGTTTCTTTTTTAGAAAAAAAAAAAAAAAAGGCCCAGCTTTCTGCCTATGACCCAACAAGTACTTGACTTCTTGATTACTTACATACATTTCAGATTTTGAATTAGTCACTTAAACCCCAGAAATAAATGAATTAAAGCAAGGCAAAATGTCAAATGAGTCTCAGAAATAATAAGAAAGTATTCCTTTAAGTGGAAGGGAAATATAAAATAGAAATGAAGCATATCCATTTATATCTCCAATATGTGAACATATACTTAAAACATAGGCTTGTAAAATTGAACAAATTCTCACAATTCCCATTAAAAACCCCTTTCTCCCTTAATGATGAAAAAATATAGGCACATTTTAAAATATTGAAAATATATAAAATTAAAGAGGACCTGATATTTAGATCAGTTAGTAAAATTCATACCAAAATAAAACTGGAAACAGTAATTATATAGCTCCACATTTTAGAGGGAGGTCACATTTTAGAGTTCAGAATAAAGGTAAATCCCAGACTCTCTAAGCAGACATTTTTTTTTTAAATTTCCAAAACGATTTGTCAACCTGCTTCCTACATCAGCTTCAATGAATTATGACAGAAAAATTACACTTAGATTGAAAGCAAAGTGAAATTAACTGGATAGACCATATCTTGTTTTCAAGCACTCACCTCCAGCAGCAGATATTGGAAAAAAAAAAAAAAAAGACTTACAGTACCTTGACACTGATAAAAGCAGAATTTGTTCTGGTGAGTCTTCCTTCCCTTTCAATCTTTTGGGAGAACATTTTCAATTATTTTAAACCAGCAGAATAATAAAATCTGCAAAGTTTTACTATCTACCTCTCCCCAGAGTACTATTAAATTAATGTGTGAAAGCCTAGAAAATTTAAGGCATCTGTCTTAGAATTGAATGACTATGAAATTTGGATCCTCTCTGGCACGTTAAGTGCGCAAGGATATCTGTCTGATTCTCATTTTAATAGTAATTGTCACTTGACCTAAATTCCTGATCCCATGCCCTATGTAATATACAATATCTTGGGGAAGACTTTCTAGTAAATTTCATTCATGAAGGTGGTAGTAGCATGTTTTAAATTTTCAAAGTTTAGGGGTTCATATTTATTCATTTTTTTGTACTTGGGACTGTATGACATGATTAATATCCATTCAACCAAACATTGCCTTTGTCTGTGTTTTGCCATCTTATCATACATTGCTTGTGTTCTTCTGTTATTAATATTTCCATTAATCTATCCACTCTCTACATAATCTCTGCCTCTGATCCTACTTTAACTTAGTTCAAATGAAATTCTTCCCTCAGGGGTCACAGATAATGTCCTAGATCCCAAACTCTCCTCTTAGCTATTCTCTTTGGCCTCTCTGAAGCACTTGGAACAAATAGCCACTTTCTATTTCTTGAAACTCTCTCTTCTTTTATGAATCTGATTACTCCTATGTATCTTTTATGGTTCTTCTCCTGATCAGTCTTTCTCATTTCACTTTACTAGAACTTCTGATCTTTAAGTGTTGGCATTTCACTGGATTTCACTCTTGGCCTTTTTCCTTCTATGCCTTATTTCTTTGAGTGATGTTAAAGAAAAAACTGAGTTGAACAGTAGTTAAAGCAGTATAGCCAGAGTTTATTAAGTAACTATTGTAATCTGGGAAAAGAAACTTCAGTGTAGAACCGGGCTCAATTCTGAATACTGCATGGACAAATGGGGATTTATAGCCAAGGAGCAGAGTAGGGGTCAGTGACTGGAAAATTACTAAGAGGAAGCATTGGGAATAAGGGGGGATTTTTGGGTAAACAGACTTAACAGGATTTTTACTGAAGGCCAGCCAGGGTGATCAGATACCAAAATGGGGGATAAAGAAATTGACCAGATATCAAGGATGATCAAAGGTATCAAGGGTGGGGGATTCTCTCTAAACTGACTTAGAATTTCTGCCAAAACTGGGCAATGCAGTCCCAACAAGGGTGGCTACTGAAGCCCCAGGTTGAAGTCTAGAGGGCTTAGAGGAGCATGACTAATGTTTAATCAGAGAGTCTTTATCAGTGATCGCCTTCTCAGTGATGAAGGCAAGTACATCTCAGTGCTGCACCAAAATACAGATTTCTATTTCTAAAGTAGTCTGAATGTGTCTACTTAGATAGTCTGTAGATCTCTCAAGACAAATATGCCCCAAAGTAAATGAATATCCTCTTCTCTTACAAACCTGCATTTCCTCACTAGATATTACCAGTTTTATTCATGACCTCCATCCACTCTATTTTTATAAATTTTTAAAATCGAAGTACATTTGATGTACAATATTATATGTTACAGGTGTACAATATAGTGATTCACAATTTTTAAAGGTTATACTCCATTTATAGTTATTATAAAATATTGGCCATATTTTCTGTGTTGTACAATATAATCTTGTAGCTTATTTTACACATAATAGTTTGTACCACTTAATCCTCTACCCCTATATTGCTCCTCTCCACTGGTAACCACTCGTTTGTTCTCTGTATCTATGAGTTGGCTTCTTTTTTGTTATGTTCACCAGTTTGTTGTATTTTTTAGATTCACATATGAGTGATATCATACAGTATTTGTCTTTTTCTCTCTGACTTATTTCACTTAGCATATTACCCTCCAAGTCTATCCATGTTGCTGCAAATGGCAAAATTTCATTCTTTATATGGCTGAGTAGTATTCCATTGTGTGTGTATATATATATATATATATATATATACCACATCTTCTTTATCCATTCGTCCATTGATGGACTCTTAGGTTGCTTCCATATCTTGGCAATTGTAAATAATGCTGCTATGAATATTGGGGTACATGTATCTTTTCAATTTAGTGTTTTTGTTTTTATCAAATATATACCCAGGAGGGAAATTGCTGGGCCATATGGTAGTTCTATTTTTAGTTTTTGAGGAACCTCCATGCTGTTTTCCACAGCAGCTGCACCAATTTACATTCCCACCAACAGTGTATGAGGGTTCCCTTTTCCTCCTCAACATTCGTTATTTGTGTTACTTTTGATGATAGCTATTCTGACAGGAGTGAGGTGATATCTCATTGTGGTTTTGATTTGCATTTCCCTAATGTTTAGCAATGTTGAGCATATTTTCATGTGCCTGTTGGCACATCTGCATTTCCTTTTTGGAAAAATGTCTATTCAGTTCTTCTGTCCATTTGTTTAATCAGGTTATTTGTTTTGTTTTGCTTTTTTTTTTATGTTGAGTTGTATGAGCTGTTTATATGTGTTGGATATTGTTAAAATGACCATATTTCCCAAGGCAATCTACAGATTCAATGCAATCCCTATCAAAATAGAAATGGCATTTTTTCACAGAACTAGAACAAAGAATTTTAAAATTTGTATGGAAACACAAAAAACCCTGAATAACCAAAACAATCTTGAGAAAGACTATAGCTGGAGAAACACTCCGTGACTTCAGATGATACTACAAAGCTACAGTCATCAAAACAGTACAGTACTGGCACAAAAACAGACACAGATCAATGGAATAGAATAGAGAGCCCAGAAATAAACCCACACACTTATGGTCAATTAATTAATGCAAAGGAGGAAAGACTATAGAATGGAGAAAAGACAGTCTCTTCAATAAGTGGTGCTGGGAAAACTGTATAGCTACATGTAAAAGAATGAAATGAGAACATTCTCTAACACCATATACAAAAATAAGCTCAAATTGGATTAAAGACCTAAATGTAAGACTGGAAACCATAAAACTCCTAGAGGAAAACATAAGCAGAACATTCTTTGACATACATTGTAGCAATATTATTTTGGATCTGTCTCCTAAAGCAAAGGGAAAAAAAGCAAAAATAAACAAATGGGACCTAATTAAACTTCAAAGCTTTTGCACAACAAAGTAAACTATTGATAAAGCAAAAAGACAACCTACTGAGTGGGAGAAAATATTTGCAAATAATATGACCAATAAGGGCCTCCACCCACTCTTCAACCAGGAGACCTCAGATTGAGTTTTACTTCTACTCTTTCTCCCTTCTCCCACCCAGTCTAATCTGTCACAAAGTCTCAAGGATTTACCTTTACAATGTTCCTCAGATGTTTCCTTTTTTGCTGCTTCCACTCTTCCAGTCCTAGATCAGATCATCATTTTTTATCTAGCACCCAAATTACTTTCATATTTCCCTACATGCAATTCCTCTGCATTCCATCTTTCAAACTGTTGCCAAAATCCTCATTCAAAAGTACATGGTTAATGATAATTATTCCCTCTATAAGTTCTTTGATCACCTTCCTCAGTCTGTAAAGTATTGTAGAACTAGGAAAAATACACAGGGACAGTGGTGAGCTGGAGCCGATGATGTGCATTGCTTCCCAACTCAGAATTCTGTGACTCTCCTGTAGATATACATCAACCATGATAACAGTAACAATCATAAAATCAGCAAATGCTGCAAACCAGGTATTTTTTTAAAAATCTCTTTGTCAACAACATCAACCAGCCACCAAGGCAGAGGGAACTTGTGTTGACTAAGTGCATATCCTGATGGGACAGTGTTACTTGCTATAACTAAAACATCTTCAAATATTTTGCTCTTATAGAAACTGAAATAATTTTGCAAATCCATGTATACATGTATTTGTAAGCTGACATCTGTGTTAGATTGTATTGTTGCTCAAAAATAGTCACTTCTCTTCCTAGGGGCCATTGTATTTCACCACAACATTGAGATCAGCCTCAAAATTATGGAGATGGTAAAAAGATCAGTGGTTGCCAGGGGTTAGGAGTTACTGTGGATAAATGGGCAGAGCACAGAGGATTTTTAGGACAGTGAAGTTTTTCTCTACGGTACTATAATGGTGGATAAATGTCATTGTACATTTATCTAAAACCCATAGAACGTACAACACCGAGAGTGAACCCTAATGCGCACTGTGGACTTTGGGTGATAATGATGTGTCGAGGTAGTTTACAGATTGCAATGAATGTACCTCTGGTGGAGGATGTTGATAGTGAGGAAGGCTGTGCACACGTGGGGACAGGAAGTATTTTTGAACTCTATACTTTCTGCTCAATTTTGCTGTGAACCCAAAGCTCTGAAAAAAATGAAGTTTATTAAAAATAATATTTTTTAAACCAAAAAAAAATAAAATACTTGGACACTCCTTTTACCTATCTTCATCTGTTATCCTGGTCGTACCTGTAACCTGACTATACTCTGAGGGCTTACCCTGAAGGCCTTTCAGGAGGAAGCTGGGTTTTTCTCATGCCTTGTGAACATGGGTTAGGAGGCAAGTTATTCACCTTCTTTATTCTCTATTGCTGTTTCTGGAGCTTTACTCTCTTCTCCCTTGCAAAACCCCTGCTCTCTTATTGATCAAACTTCCAGATGTGTCTCCCCATTCTTCAACTTCTGTCATCTCTGGAGCTCTTTACTTGCTGAAGTTAATATTTTCTAACTCCCATCTTTCCTGTAGCCCAGCTCCTGCTGTCACTACCAGTGACTGCACCAGCCATATTCAATCCAGCACCTTGTTTTTTTTTTTTTTTTTTTTTGCGGTAGGCGGGCCTCTCACTGTTGTGGCCTCTCCCCTTGCAGAGCACAGGCTCCGGATGCGCAGGCTCAGCAGCCATGGCTCACGGGCCTAGCCGCTCTGCGGCATGTGGGATCCTCCCAGACCGGGGCACGAACCCGTGTCCCCTGCATCGGCAGGCAGACTCTCAACCACTGCGCCACCAGGGAAGCCCCAGCACCTTGTTTATCTTTTTCCCCACTTCTGATACATCTGAGAAACTGTTCTGCCTCCTTTTGAAGACTTGTTCCTCCATAGGTGCTCAACATCCTGGCAGCATTCTCTATCACCAGCTCAAGGACTTTTCGCCCACTAGTTACCACCTCTGTATTCTGGGCCTTCAATGTATTCAGTGCATTTGTTAACATCAACATAAAAATACCTTCCTTAATCCTGCATTTCTCTCCAGGTTTCATTCTATTTCTGTTTTCCCCCTCACAACCAAACTTTTTGACTATTTTTTTAAATGAACTGTATTTTGGTCATTCCATTCTGTAAAAGCTTTTTATGACAAATCTTGCTACTTTGCATAAAATCCAATCTCCTAACAATGGCGTAAAACACTAGACCTGATCTGTCTACCACCCACCTCCCTTTATGCTCCTTTCCCCTTACTCTCTGCATTCAGGCCACACTGGCCTTCATTTCTCAAACATGCCAGGCTTAGTCCCACCTCAGATACTTAGCTCATGCTCTTACCTTCTGATTGTACCTGTCTTCTCTGATTCTCCCCATGGCTGAATTCTTCTATCCTCCAGGGCTTAAGTAAATGTCACTCCCTTAGAGCTTGCCTAACCCTAACCCAGTCACATTTATCTCCTACCAATTCTTCATCATTGCATCCCGCTCAGTGTTTATTATGATTTGCATTTACAGATTAACTTGTTTAATATTTTTTTTCATTTCTCCCTTTAGAGAGTGAATCCTGTAGCCTATGTATATAGCTGTGAGCAACAAAAAAACTTATTAACGGTGGCCTTTGTTTGGGTGTTAAATGTTCCAGTTTCTCCACAAACTGACTTTTTTATTCAGACATCTTAATGGATAAGCTCATTGTAGTTTTGATTTACATTTCTCTAATGATTAGTGATGTTGAACATCCTTTCATGTGTTTGTTGGCAATCTGAATATCTTCTTTGGAGAAATGTCTATTTGGGTCTTCCACCCATTTTTGGATTGGGTTGTTTGCTTTTTTGATGTTGAGCTCTATATGCTGCTTGTATATTTTGGAGATTAACCCTTTGTCAGTTGCTTCATTTGCAAATATTTTTCTCCCATTCTGAGGATGTCTTTCCATCTTATTTATGGTTTCCTTGGCTGTGCAAAAACTTTGAAGTTTCATTAGGTTCCATTTGTTTATTTTTGTTTTTATTTCCATCTCTCTAGGAGGTGGGTCAAAAAGGATCTTGCTGTGATTTATGTCATAGAGTGTTCTGCCTATTTTTTCCTCTAGAGTTTTGTAGTGTCTGGCCTTACATTTAGGTCTTTAATCCATTTTGAGTTTATTTTTGTGTATGGTGTTATGGAGTGTTCTAATTTCATTCTTTTACATTTAGCTGTCCAGTTTTCCCAGCACCACTTATGGAAGAGGCTGTCTTTTCTCCACTGTATATTCTTGCCTCCTTTATCAAAGATAAGGTGACCATATGTGCATGGGTTTATCTCTAGGCTTTCTATCCTGTTCTGTTGATCTATATTTCTGTTTTTGTGCCAGTACCATACTGTCTTGATTACTGTAGCTTTGTAGGATAGTCTGAAGTCAGGTAGCCTGATTCCTCCTGGTCCATTTTTCTTTCTCAAGATTACTTTGGCTATTTGGGGTCTTTTGTGTTTCCAAACAAATTGTAAAATTTTTTGTTCTAGTTCTGTGAAAAATGCCATTGGTAGTTTGATAGGGATTGCAATGAATCTGTAGATTGCTTTGGGTAGTATAGTCATTTTTACAATGTTGATTATTCCAGTCCAAGAACATGGTATATCTCTCCATCTGTTTGTGTTGTCTTTGATTTCTTTCATCAGTGTCTTATAGTTTTTTCTTTTTTTTTTTTTTGCGGTACGTGGGCCTCTCACTGTTGTGGCCTCTCCCGTTGTGGAGCACAGGCTCCAGACATGCAGGCCCAGTGGCCATGGCTCACGGGCCTAGCCGCTCTGCGGCATGTGGGATCTTCCCGGACCGGGGCACGAACCCATGTCCCCTGCATTGGCAGGCGGACTCTCAACCACTGCACCACCCAAGGAAGCCCAGTGTCTTATAGTATTCTGCATACAGGTCTTTTGTCTCCCTAGGTAGGTTTATTCCTAGGTATTTTATTTTTTTTGTTGCAATGGTAAGCGGGAGTGTTTCCATAATTTCTCTTTCAGATTTTTCATCATTAGTGTTTAGGAATGCAAGAGATTTCTGTGCATTAATTTTGTATCCTGCAACTTTGCCAAATTCATTGATTAGCTCTAGTAGTTTTCTGGTAGCATTTTTAGGATTCTCTATGTATAGTATCATGTCATCTACAAACAGTGACAGTTTTACTTCTTCTTTTCCAATTTGTATTCCTTTTATTTCTTTTTCTTCTCTGATTGCCGTGGCTAGGACTTCCAAAACTATGTTGAATAATAGTGGTGATAGTCTGCACCGCTGTCTTGTTCCTGATCTTAGAGGAAATGATTTCAGTTTTTCACCATTGAGAATGATGCTGGCTGTGGATTTGTCATATATGGCCTTTATTATGTTGAGGTATGTTACCTCTATGCCCACTTTCTGGAGAGTTTTTTTCATAAATGGGTGTTGAATTTTGTCGAAAGCTTTTCCTGCATCTATTGAGATTATCGTATGGTTTTTCTCCTTCACTTTGTTAATATGGTGTATCACATTGATTGATTTGCATATATTCAAGAATCCTTGCATTCCTGGAATAAACCCCACTTGATCCTGGTGTATGATCCTTTTAATGTGCTGTTGGATTATGTTTGCTAGTATTTTGTAGAGGATTTTTGCATCTATGTTCATCAGTGATATTGGCCTATAGTTTTCTTTTTGTGTGACTTCTTTGTTTGGTTTTGGTATCAGGGTGATGGTGACCTCGTAGAATTAGTTTGGGAGTGTTTCTCCCTCTGCTATATTTTGGAAGAGTTTGAGAAGGATAGGTGTTAGCTCTTCTCTAAATGTTTGATAGAATTCACCTGGAAGCCATCTGGTCCTGGGCTCTTGTTTGTTTGATAATTTTTAATCACAGTTTCAATTTCAGTGCTTGTGATTGGTCTGTTCATATTTTCTATATCTTCATGGTTCAGTCTTGGAAGGTTGTACTTTTCTAAGAATTTGTCCATTTCTTCCAGGTTGTCCATTTTATTGGCATATAGTTGCTTGTAGTAGTCTCTCATGATCCTATGTATTTCTTCAGTGTCAGTTGTTAGTCCTCCTCTTTCATTTCTAATTCTGTTGGTTTGTCTTCTCCCTTTTTTTCTTGATGAGTCTTGCTAATGGTTTATCAATTTTGTTTATCTTCTCAAAGAACCAGCTTTCATTTTTATTGATCTTTGTTATTGTTTTCTTCATTTCTTTTTCATTTATTTCTGATCTGATCTTTATGATTTCTTTCCTTCTACTAACTTTGGGTTTTGCTTGTTCTTCTTTCTCTAGTTCCTTTAGGTGTAAGGTTAGATTGTTTATTTGAGATCTGTCTTGTTTCTTGAGGTAGGATTCCCTACCTCAAGAAATTTCCCTCTTAGAACGGCCTTTGCTGCATCCCATAGGTTTTGGGTCATCGTGTTTTCATTGTCATTTGTTTCTAGGTATTTTTCGATTTCCTCTTTGATTTTGTCAGTGATCTCTTGGTTATTTAGTAGCATATTGTTTAGCCTCCATGTGTTGGGTTTTTTTTTTTACAGTTTTTTTTTCTTGTAATTGGTATCTAGTCTCATAGCATTGTGGTTGGAAAAGATACTTGATATGATTGCTCTTGATTCCTTCTAGGTCCTTGTTAAACGTCTCTGGTAGTCCAATGTCCTGGAATCGGCTCTCCAACCTCAGAGGCTCAGGCCCAACACCCAGCAGGAGTACCAAGACCCTGCCAGCTGCACAGCACAGGAGAAAAGGAAGAAAGGAAAAAACAAACAAATAAAAAATGAACTAAAAGAATCTCAAAACAAATGGTAAAAACAAAACTAAACAAACAAAACCACACATAAAAACATACACACACACTCCTAAAAAGAAAAAAAATCAAAAAGAAGAGACAGAACCCCAAGACAAATGGTAAAATCAAAACTAAACAGGCAAAATCACACAAAGAAACATACACATGCACACTTACAAGAAGAGAAAAAAAAAAGGAAAAGAGCAACCAAACCAATGAACAAACCCACCAATGAAAACAAGCACTACAAGCTAAACTAAGATAAACATAACACCAAAAACAAATCAAACGCAGAAAGCAAACCCCATGTCTACTGTTGCTCCCAAAGTCCACCACCTCAATTTTGGGGACATTTGTTGTCTATTCAGGTATTCCACAGATGCAGGGTTCATCAAGCCTATTGCAGAGATTTAATCCACAGCTCCTGAGGCTGCATGAAGAAATTTCCCTTTCTCTTCTTTGTTCACACAGGTCTTTGGGTTCAGCTTTGGTTTTGGCCCCGACACTGTGTATAGGCCGCCCTCCAGTGTCTGTTCCCCACCCAGGCTGGAGGGGGTTAAAGCAGCGGCTGATTGGGGTTCTTTTGCTCACTCAGGTCGGGGAGAGGCAGAGGTATGGCAGTCATAACTGGAATGTGGGGCGTGCCTGCAGTGGCAGAGGCTGGCATGACAGTGCAACAGCCTGAGGCATGCCACGTGTTCTCCCAGGGAATTTGGCTCTGGATCATGGCACTCTGTAGTGGCGTGCTGCACAGGCTCCCGGGGGTGTGTGGGTAGTGACCTGTGCTTATGCACAGGATTCTTGGTGGCAGCGGCAGCAGCAGTAGTGGTCTGTGACTGTCTCTGGGGTCTGAGATGATTGCTGCAGCTCATGCCCATCTCTGGAGCTTGCTTAGGCAGTGCTTTGCTGTCTGCGGGCACACAAAGCAGGGAGCCCCTCTCCTCGCGCACCCCGAAACAATGGTCTCTTGCCTCTTCGGCAGGTCCAGACTTTTCCTGAACACACTCCCGGCTAGCTGTGGCGCACTAGTCCCCTGCAGGCTGTGTTCACACGGCCAACCCCAGTCCTCTCCCTGGAATCTGACCTCTGTAGCCCGAGCCTCAGCTCCCAGCCCCAGCCTGCCCTGGCGGGTGAGCAGACAAGCCTCTCGGGCTGGTGAGTGCTGCTCGGCACCGATCCTCTGTGTGGGAATCTCTCCGCTTTGCCCTCCGCACCCCTGTTGTTGCGCTCTCCTCCATGGCTCCGAAGCTTCCCCCCTCCGCCACCCGCAGTCTCCGCCCATGAAGGGGCTTCCTAGTGTGTGGAAACCTTTCCTCCTTCACAGCTCCCTCCTACTGGTTCAGGTCCCGTCCCTATTCTTTTGTCTTTGTTTTTTTCTTTTTTCTTTTGCCCTACCCAGGTACGTGGGGAGTTTCTTGCCTTTTGGGAAGTCTGAGGTCTTCTGCCAATAGGTGTTCTGTAGGAGTTGTTCCACATGTAGATTTTTTTTGATGTGGGGAGGAAGGTGATCTCCACATCTTACTCCTCCGCCATCTTGAAGGTCTCCCCTAGATTAACGTTTTCCAGGGTTTGGGGTTATGGAAGAATGGGGAGTGTTTGCTAATGAGTATGGGGCTTCCTTTTGGGCTGATGAAAATACTTGAAATTAGATGGTGATGGTAGTACAGCATTGTGAATATACTAAAAATGACTGAATTGTACATTGTAAAGGATGAATAATACTGCAGTGAAAACAGGTAATTGGAAGTTCTGTGAGTATGTGCAAAACTTTGGTAGTAACTATTAGGCTGCACTGTAGAATGATGAGGCGCAGAGGATGGGCAGTTTTAGTCTGGCTTCTGACAAATACTGTGGTTCTTTATTTGAGGGTTAACCTAGTTCCCTAGAAATGGATTTATAATCTGCCAGAATTCTCAGGACTTAGTAGGGAAAGGAGACTGGGGTCTTCAGTATTTAACAGTTAGACTTGTATTTCACCGTCCAGCTGTACTCAGAGTCCCTGAGTCCTAAGGCTTTCTGATTCATCCTCTCAAGAGATAAATCTAGTTTCTGAGGCATTGTGAAGAGACAGTTGCCAGGAAGCTGAAAGTTGAGGAGTGGATCTGGATGTTTACAAGTTTTATGTTATAAATATGTTTCCTCCCACTTACTCTCCTACATGTTATGGTTACGGGATGGGAATAAGCTTGCTTCTGCACTTTCCCACAAGCTGATGAAGATTCTAGCATTCTCTGGTCTGCTGAGTCAGTTACCACAATTCTCCGTTTACTCATTTGTGCTGCTATTATCTCTCCACCCTTTTGCTTTGGATTTGTTAATTGATCCCCTCCACCCTTTTTATTGTCTGAGGTAGGCAGAATCATCATTCTCCAAAGAATTCTACAGCCTAATCCTCAGAATCTCTGCATATGTTCAATAATATGACCAAAGGAATTAAGGTTGCAAATCAGCTGGGTATCCTGGTTTATTAGGGTGGGCCAAATGTAATCACAAGGGTCCTTAAAAGTGGGAGAGTGGGCAGAAGTGAAGAGTCAGAGGGAACTATGCAGGAATGGTTGGAGAGATGCAATCATCCTGGCTTGGAAGGTACAGGGAGGGGGCCATGAGTCAAGGAATGTGGGTGTCCTCTAGATCCCCTAGTAGCTGGAAGGGTAAAAAAATATATTATCCCCTAGAGCCTTCAGAAAGAAATAAATTAGTGTTTTTTAATCCACTAAATTCGTGGTAATTTATTCCGAGAGCAATGGAAAACTAATACCTTGTCATTACAGTTAGTATAGACCTTCCATGTTTAATCAGAAATATCTCCCTTTATATTTCACATGCTGAAATTTATTTACCATACCCTAAAATCTTCTCTTTGGTATGCAATTTCTTTCAGCCTATCTTTTCGATCATTTTGACTTTTTTTTTAAAATTTATTTATTTATTTATTTATTTTAGGCTGTGTTGGTTCTTCATTTCTGTGCAAGGGCTTTCTCTAGTTGTGGCAAGCGGGGGCCACTCTTCATCGCGCTGTGCGGGCCTCTCACTGTTGTGGCCTCTCGTTGCGGAGCACAGGCTCCAGATGCGCAGGCTCAGTAGTTGTGGCTCACGGGCCCAGCTGCTCTGCGGGCATGTGGGATCTTCCCAGACCAGGGCTCGAACCCGTGTCCCCTGCATTGGCAGGCAGATTCTCAACCACTGTGCCACCAGGGAAGCCCCATTTTGACATTTTAGCCAGTTGACATGGAATTGTACGATTCACCTCCTGTGTACTGATACAGACTAACCTCCGGTTTCAGTTCTAATTGGTTTTTGTGCCATAGCAGTCATTAAATATTTTCATTATTACACCTGGCTATAAACCACAATAACCTACCTTTTTTCTACTGTGGAATTTAACTTAGAATACTCTTTAGTCAAGAAATGTTTTACTTTTCTATTCAGTCAACACTCTATCTCCCCTGTCCCTCCTATACATTGCATAAAGCATATGCTGGGTTTTATAGCCATTTGGGTGTGCAGTGTGAATTCCTGGGATGCCTTTTTTCAAAGGTTAGGGAACCTGACTAATGCTTTTCTCACTGACTATAAGCTTCCTTGAAGATCATAACAGAAACTTTGTAAGATTGGCATCTCTAAACTTGGAACCTTAGTACTCTTTCAGCAATTTCACAGCAGGATTCTCCTTTTAAAAATGATTTTAATTAGCCACTATCCAAATCTACACTGAAATTTTGATAGCTTAGAATCAGTATGGTTTCTTTAGCATGCTATATCCCTAGTATTATGAATTTGTTTCATAAATAGGCAATCTGAAACAATAGAAATAGAACAATAACAATAGAAATCAGAAACAAATTCCTAGATCCTAGGACTTTCTGAATTCTAAAGCTGAACCAACACTGGGTTATCTTCTCAGGGAAAAACCCTACTGACCAGGAAAAACAAATATTTCAAAAACCAGATCATTTATCTGTAGTGTTCACACCTAATCCAAGCTCGAGTTGTATCCTGAAACTTGATTCCACCTTGAACCTTAGCTGAGGTACAGCTAAACTTGAGCTTTTAATAAATCATCTTTTAATTAGTCATGACACCATACTCATATTTTCTCTTCTGCCTTAAAAATCATAGTTTACAAATCCTTGAATTTTATTTAATTCTGCAATATTCTCTCTTTTCTCTAAATGCCACATAATTTTATCACAGTACAAGTTATTTTACAACTTAAGAAACACAACTATTTTGATGCTAGAGCAGCTTTGGGGAAATACACCATTCTTTGCATAAAAATCTATTAACCCAAATCCTGCTAATCCATCACATTGAATGAAATCCTACTAATAAAGTCACATTTAAAATGTTCTTACATGTAGAGAAGAGATGAAATCTCAAAATTATAGCTGGATATTTAAATTTTATGGGAAAATTCAAGAAGGCCCAGATATTCCTGACAAGCATATTAAAATTTCTGAGTATTTTCAAGAGCTGATTTGTGAAGAAAGTCTGAGGTGAGCGGGTTGGCTTTAAATAGTGTCTGTTTCCTTTAACTCCTTAACTCCTTGAAACTAGAACTGATTAGGCAGGTTGGAGCAGCAAGTCTCATTCAACCCTGGCTATGCGCTATGACACATGCACTGATGATGACCCTGTACCCATAATCCAGAACTTCATCTGGAGCTTTTAAAAATACATGTTTCTAAATATATTGAGTGCAGATCTCATGGAGAGGAGTTCAGACATCTGTCCTCAAAAGCTTCTAGTGATTCTGATGCATAGGAGAAAATCACTCCCTTTACAATGGAGGCACCAAAGCTGCAGGAGAAGGATAAGGAATCCTTAGCAAGTTTGTTGAGAGCCTGTTGTGAGTTAGGTATTTAACTATCTATACTGGGCATGTTTTATTTCTCAAATAGAAGTTGGTTATGATAGAACATGCATTAAGACCTGTCTTTTAATTCTTTTTTTTTAAAAAATATTTATGTATTTGGCTGAACCGTGTGTTAGGATTGAACCCTGACCCCCTGCATTGGGAGCATGGAGTCTTAACCACTGAACCACCAGGGAAGTCCCAAGACCTTTGTTTTACTTCTTCTTTTATTTTTTAAAATTGTTTATTTTTATTTATTTATTTATTAAATTTTAGTGGGTTGAGTTCCCTTTTTTTAATATATGATTTATTTATTTATTTATTTATTTATTTATTTATTTTTGGCTGCGTTGCTGCACATGGGCTTTCTCTAGTTGTGGCGAGCGGGGCCTACACTTCATTGTGGTGCATGGGCTTCTCATTGTGGTGACTTCTCTTGTTGTGGGGCACGGGCTCTAGGAGCGTGGGCTGCAGTAGTTGTGGCTCATGGGCTCTAGAGCGCAGGCTCAGTAGTTGTGGCGCACGGGCTTAGTTGCTCTGCGGCTTGTGGGATCTTCCTGGACCAGGGCTCGAACCCGTGTCACCTGCATTGGCAGGCAGATTCTTAACCACTGGGCCACCAAGGAAGTCTGTGTTTTAACTCTTTACAAAAATCACCTGCATGTCAAATTCAAGTAGCTTGCTTTGTCCAGCCTTTTTATTTTTATTTTACTTAATTTTTTGAAAAAGTGAGACTATAAATTTTTTCTTCCAGTTTTATTGAGATATAATTGACACACAGCACTGTATAACTTTAAAGTGAACGGCATAATGATTTGACTCACATACATCATGAACTGATGACCACAATAAGTTTAGCTCATCCATCATCTCATACAGATATAAAAGAAAAGGAAAAACAAAAATATTTTTTCTTTGTGATCAGCACTCTTAAGGTTTACTCTTAACAACCTCCATTTAAAACGTACAGCAGTGTTAATTATACTTATCATGTTGCACATCACATCCCTAGTACTTACTTATCTTATAGCTGGAAGTTTGTACCTTTTGACCACCTTCATCCAATTCCCCCTCCTCCCAACCCCTACATGTCCAGCCTTTTTAAATTTTGTTTTTGAAATCAGTTTGGATCTTGGATTATTTTGGCTATATTTATTTTCCTAATGATGTTTCTCAATTTTATTCAGAAATGAGTTGCCTGAGTGGATAGAGTTTAATAAAACTCTGATAAACTAAAAAGTGAGTGCTTATGAGTATATTGTTGAAGTTGAGAACTTTTTTTTTTTTTTTTTTTTACTTTACCAAATGGATGTTGTATATCTAATAATTAAGTGCTTGGACTTTAAGACAATCTCTTGGGCCTACATCCTGGGAATAGCTGTGTGAAACCAGGGAAGTGAGTTAACTTTTCTGAACCTCAGTTTCTCCTTCTATAAAAGGGAAATGTCTTACCTTGAGTTTTCCCAGCAACTGACTTTGAGACAGGAATTTCAGTGCAAGAACTTTATTTGAAAAGTAGAGGGGAAAAAAGAGTAAGAATGAGTAAAAGTGAGACAGGGAAGAGAAGGTGGCCAACAAAATGTGTGTTTGGGGGCAGTTAACATGTGAGCCTTGGAGCTGAAGCTCACTGGGGAAATTTTGGGAATCAGTGCAGTTACCTTATAAGGTCGGGGGCTATGGTCGTGGGGGGCAAGATATCAACTCTTGTCACTCTTTGGCAGAAGGCTGCTCCACGGAGAGTTAATTCCCTGCCTGCCTGCTAGCCTGTCACACAAGCTAGTACTGTGGGTTTCAGCAACCGGAGAAAGCCCTTGAGTACTGGTTAAAGAAATACAGTTGCTGGGGATTGGAAGTTGGACAGTGTGCACTGAAACAGTAAGTAGAAGGGAGTATGGATGGGACAGCAACAGACCTTATTTCACAGGGTTATTGGGAAAACAGAATGAAGCAATGCATATCAAACCCTTAAAACATACTGAATACTCAACGTGTCTGTCCTTCAACCTCAGACTGCTTATGAAGCTTTATATATTAATTTTCTTAAGTCTCTAGTGGCTGCTTTCTTATAATCATCACCCTTAACTTAAAATTTTTTTTTGGCCGTGCCATGCAGCATGCAGGATCTTAGTTCCCCGAACAGGGATTGAACCTGTACCCCCTGTGTTGGGAGTGTGGAGTCTCAACCACTGGACCACCAGGGAAGTCCCAACTTAAATATTTTTGTAACAACGCAATAAATGATTATTTAAACTACAATCTTTAAGAGTCAAACAATACAACTATTCCCGTAATTATAACCTCTCCCTATTGGCATATTAAAGTGATAATATAGTCATGAAAATTACTACATTCTTCCTCTTTTTGTACTTTCCAAGACCTGGCTGTTTAAGAAAATAAAATTTTTTTTTAAAAATGTGTTCTTGCTACTGTCATATGACAAAGTCAATATAACAGTGAAAGAATAAGCTGTGTTCTATTCTGTCTCATATATCAACAAAATTGCCCCGAGTTTAGACATGCTGTTATGTGAGATAGTTGATGATATATGGATCTACAGAATACAGCTGGGTTCCCAGGTTACAGTTCAGTTTATGACAAATCATAGTTAGATTTGTAAGGAGAGGTAAAATGGTATGAAAGATATTGATAGGAAATACATAACAGTAAGACTTTTTTAAACTGTCCATCTTGAGCTATCAAGAGTTTCAAAAGACATTGCTTGATCTGTTATTGCTTGACAAAGCTCTAAAAGCAAAGAATAACAGTCTTTCAGATCATTGACAAGACATATAACTACCTAAAAGCCAAGCTACTAGATAATATGGATTTTATGGCATGGCTATCTCCATTATTGTCAGGAATCTTGCTTTGCATGTCCAAAATATGGAAGAAGTTTATCTGGTCTGTCTACAAGCTAGATGATGGTTCCAACAGAGCTTTAAGTTAGAAAAGCTTCTACTATTATCATCTGTTCCTTGGATCTAGGTAGTGACAATGACTTTGAAAGCTTTCAGATCTCTGCTTCATCTTGCCCCAGGAGCAATGCTTGCTAAAGCTCATTGGTAAGGATGGAACTAAATTTCTCTAGTCTAGTGAGAAGCTCCACTCTTTCTATTTCAATCTTCCTTGCCTCCTTACTAAACATTTTCAGAAGAAAATTGATGATGGTATTAGATATCTCTTTGGCATCAGTGGATGTTGGTCCACATTTCCATGAACAATGAAGAACAGAATATATGGAATTAGGTCCTTTGGTTCCTGTGGTTCTTTCTAGGAAGTCAAATAAATGCACCAATGTGGAAATAGGCAGGTGTCTGTCCTCAACCATAGCCAAATCCATTTTATATTCTGGAAACAATCTCAACACGAAGGCAGATAGCTATTGGTATAAAGTTTGGTCTAAAATGCTTGGAAGATCTTTGTAAAGCTAATGGATATTACATTTAGTCACATTAATACTGAATGGGATTAAGGTGTTTAAAAAACACAGGAAAGGGGCTTCCCTGGTGGCGCAGCGGTTGAGAGTCTGCCTGCTAATGCAGGGGACATGGGTTCGAGCCCTGGTCTGGGAAGATCCCACATGCCACAGAGCAGCTAGGCCCGTGAGCCACAACTACTGAGCCTGCGCGTCTGGAGCCTGTGCTCTGCAACAAGAGAGGCCACGACAGTGAGAGGCCTGCACACCACGATGAAGAGTGGACCCCGCTTGCCACAACTGCAGAAAGCCCTCGCACAGAAACGAAGACCCAACACAGCCAAAAATAAAATAAATAAATAAATAAAAATTAAAAAGGGAGGCTCAACATTTAAAAAAAAAAAAACACAGGAAAGTGTAGAGAATTATCTTCTGTGTTCCTGAGATGAGCATAGGGAAAGAAAAAGTGTTTTATTATCAACAAAGGTAACATGTACGAATTTGATGATTCAATGAGGAAAATACCTCTTGATTATCATTAGGCAGATGTTCTAAGATGTTGCTTTGCCATTTAAAAGAGACAAAATGTAAAAAACAAATATGCAATTTGGTTTTTTTGAAAATAACTACCAAGATCAGGTTTGAATATCCAAAGACAAATGTCCTGAGTATTTAACTTATCCTCTGGCTAATGCATTATGTATACGTGTCCTCATCCATCTCTAATCTAGAGTCTCAACTCCATTCCCCTCATCTCATTTACCTGTACGATAAGTACCTAGAATGCTTCTCTGATGTATGATGTGTTAGGAGTTGTATGTATAAAGAGCATCAACAAACACAGTTGTACTCTTTAATCTGTAGATTTTTAAGCAAGAAAGTACTATAATCAAATTTGTTTCAGAGCTATAACTTGCATGACCACATAGACTAATGATGCTGGCTAGCACTGAGAGAGTGTGAGAAGGGGCTCCTGAAGTCCAGGGGTGAGATTATCAGCTCAAATTCAGATAATATAGGTGGAAATAGATTAGCGTGGACAGATTTGAATAGTATTTTTGTACTATAATCAGTAGAACTTGGTGAGTGCTTTTACATGTTTAATGAGGAAGAGAAGTCATTTTTGCTTTCATTTTTCTAGAATAAACAAGAAATTATACATAACAGAGATGATCAAATTTTCTCTGTAGAAATTTCAGAGGAAAAAATAATGGACAGCATGTCCATATCTTAGTGCTTCTTGAGTCATGTTGGGGATCAAAAAACGTATTATTTACGAGATCAATATATAAGTTGTAGAGAAACATATAAATATATAATTATCCTTGTGAATTGTTTTGCCAATTATGATTAACATAACTTTGTGCTTTATGGCTTACGAAGTGCTTTAGTGTATATTATTTCATCTGACATCCCCTTGGTACCCATATAAATATGCCAACTTCTTTTCCATATTGTGTGTTTGTTCAAGCTGTTCTTTTTTCTGGGAATGCCTCAATGTACTCTTTTCCTGCTAACTCTACTTATCCTTAAATTCTTGGCTTGACTGTCTTCTCCTCCAATCTCAATTGTGTCCTGTATACCCTACCATATATTTTCTATACAATGTATAGAAAAATATTTTTCTTTCAAAACTTACCACTACTTGTAATTATGTATTAATATGTGTGATTCTGTTGTTAATAGCCGTCTTCTCAACTCCATAAAATTCATGAGGGAAATGTTTTGTCCTTTGCTGTATCACCAGTTCCACAATGCCTGGCTCATAGTGAAAGGTAAATAAATACTTTTTTTTAAATGTGAAAAAATAATAATTTTACAATTCCTCTTTGCATATGGAAGACATACTTCACTTCTTTCACCATGTTTGACTTTAGTTCCTCTCAGGGTTTTGTCAGTTTCATTATTATTAATATCATACTATATTGTAATTTTTCTAGGTCCACTACAGCATGAATCCCTTGAGAAAATGTGTTCATGTTCAGTTCATCTTTGCATTCCATCCCTTAGTTCAGGGAATAAAATGGAGTCGGTACATAGTTAGCTGACTGAATGGCTCATTGAGACCCATAAGGAAATTATGTGCCCAGACTTAAAGTGAAGGAGACTTAGGTGCTTATATTAAAGTGTTGCCCTGATGGGAAGGCATCTAATTTAACACACACATCTAGGAACATGCTGGAACACTCTCTGGGGATGGAGACTGTTGGATGCCACCATTGGGATTTCCCTTTCCCCTGCTTCAGGGTACCAGTATCTCCCAGAAGGGACCTTTCACATGTATCTGATGTCCTGATCTTCATGGTTGCAGCCCAGGGGAACCTCTTGACAGCCTGACTCTGGAGGCCAGAGGTGATTGCTTTCCTGGTCCCATGGGACTGTAATAATCAGTGTCTCACCCAGAAAGGAGGTCAAACCCTTGTCTGGCACCCTGATGTTTGTAGCAACAGCCAGGGGACTACATCACCTGGCTCTGGAAGCCAATGGGGCTTACACTTAGGGATCCCACAGGACTGAAACCAATGGAGAAAAAGTTCTTAAACAGCTATGACCCCCAAGGCACAGGAAGAGTTTAGAGACCCAGGAGCTCAGTCTTTCTGTGAGGGAGACCTTTTAGCTAATTATCATGGCTACAACCTGAGGGACAGTCTTCTAATTAAACAAGAATCTAAAGGCTGATGGTTATTCTTTCCAGAGGCCTTGAAGGGTGGGCGATGTCTGCAGTCTTCCAACCAAGAATATTCTACCCAGCAATGTTATCATGCAGAATTTAAGTAGAGATAGTTTTCCAGATAAGCAAAAGCTAAAGTAGTTCATCACCAGTAAACTGGCTGTACATGAAAAGTTAAAGGGATTATTTTAAGCTTAAAAAAAGTGCTAATTAGTAAAAAGAAAACATATATTTCACTGGAAAGGTAAATATATAGAAAATGCAGTGGATTAATCACTTATAATGCTAGTATGAAGGTTAAAAGGCAAAAATATAAAAATAACTCTGATTATAATAACTGGCTAAGGGATACACAAGAAAAAAGATGTAGAATGTAACATCAAAAACATAAAACATGCCAGGGAGAGTAAAAATGTTCTAAAAGGGAAGTTCATAGCAATAAATGCCTACCTCAAAAGACAAGAAAAGTCTCAAACAACTTAAACTTATACCTCAAGGAGCTAGAAAAAGAACTAATAAAGCCCAATGTTAGTAGAAGGAAAGAAATAAAAAAGGTTAGAGCAGAAATAAATGAAATACAGACTAAAAAGACAATAAATAAGATAAATGAAGCTAAAAGCTGGTTCTTTGAAAAGATAAACAAAATTGACAAAAAAAAAAGCCTTTTAGCTAGACTAACCAAGAAAAAAGAGGACTCAAATAAATAAAATCAGAAATGAAAGAGGAGATATTACAACTGACACCACAGAAATACAAAAGACCATAATAGACTACTATGAACAATCATATGCCAACAAGTTGGACAACCTAGAAGAAATGAATAAAATCCTAGAAACATACAACCTATTAAGACTTAATCTTTAGGGAGTAGATAATCTGAATAGACCAACTTTTGTTTGTTGGGAGGATTTTGATTACTGATTCAATCTGCTTATTAGTAATCGGTTTCCCTCTGGGGACATTTGTCAATACTGGGAACATTCTTGGTCATCACTGTTTGGGAAAGGGCTAGAAGATAGATAGAAGCCAGAGATGCTGCTAAACATCCTACAATTATCAAGCCCAAAATGTCAGTAGTGCCAAGATTTTAAGGTAATTCAAGCTAATTCAATTTCACAAATATACGTTGAGCTACTATCATGTGCGAGACATGGGGAATACAGCAATAAATAAAAGTGATATGGTTGCTGTCCATAAGGAATAATGATATTTGTAATACTTGAATCTTATATAATGAGTCCTTTATAAATTAGTAAAAATCATAAGGTCATACTAATTAAAGAGAGGAGAAAGGTGAGCCTTAAAAATATGCTTTCTCTTTGATCTTTTAATTCTACTCATGAAAAATTTTAAGGGAATAAGAAATTTGCACAAAGATTTATCTACAATATGTTTTTTGTTTTGTTTTGTTTTTTGCTGTACGCGGGCCTCTCACTGCTGCGGCCCCTCCCATTGCGGAGCACAGGCTCCGGACGCACAGGCCCAGCAGCCATGGCTCAGGGGCCCAGCCGCTCCGCGGCACGTGGGATCCTCCCGGATCGGGGCACGAACCCGCATCCCCTGCATCGGCAGGCGGACCCCCCACCACTGCGCCACCAGGGAAGCCCCAATATGTTTTAATGAATTATTATTTATAATAGTGGAAATTTGGAAACAAATGTGCAAAAGGAAGGTAAAATAAAGTATGAACATTCAGTTGAAGCTTTAAAAATTCACATTTTTGAAAAGTACTGATATGAAAAATATTCATTGTATAAAGTTAAATGAAAAGCAGATGACAAATCTCTAAGTATTGCATGAACCTAATTTTTAAAAACAAACATGGGGAAAAGACTAGCAGGAATTATGCCAAAATGAGTTATGAATGGCTCTCTCTATGCTGTTGTATTATGAGCAGCTTTAATTTTTTTCTTTACAGTCTAGGTACTTTCCACATCATATGAACACATATTATTTTTCTAATTAGAAAAAGAAACATGCCTTATTAATTACTACATGCAATGCCCTATATTAGTATAAAAGCAAAGGAGATACAATTTTCCCCCCTTGAGGTACTTAAATATAAAATTTAGATAAATGAGTGATACATGTGTGGGAAGTTTATAAATAATAATAATAAATACAAAGGTTAAAAAAAAGTTCAAAACAAACTTATTTTGAATATCTACTAGTCTGGCCCTGTGCTAGGTGCATTCACCAACATTATCACATTTCTTGGTACCAACAGTCCTGTGAGGCTGATATTATCACCATTTTAGTGATGGTGAAATTAAAGCTCATTGAGATTAAGTATCTTGCCCCAGGTCACCCACAGGTATGAAATGGTAGTTCGAAGATTCAACCCCAGGCTTGAGTCATTTTTGTAAAAATGATAGTTTCTTCCTTGTGTGCTTTTCCATTAGGGAGATACAGGAACAGATGACCATTATCATTAACCTAAGCATTTCAATGGAATCCATGAAAACTCATTCATTTTTCTTGAGAGACTTAGTGGATGGTCCTTAACCAGAGAGGCTGAAAAGTATTTTTTAATATCTTCAAGGACTAGTGAATGTCTTATATGCTCAGTGTGTTATAAGTACAGAATTTTTATGTTTCTGATACTTGATTGCTTTAAGAGACATAACATGAATCTACATAACCATCAATTGCTTCCACAAAACGGGAGTTCTTAAACACCAAAGGTGAGGCGATGATGTGTGATTAATAGCTGCAGCTGGATTACTTTTCTGGCCGTTCTCCTTATCTACAAGTGATATAACTTGGCAGAAAGTCAGAAAATGGATGTTTTAATCAATCCTGCTTTCATCTGTGACAGATCTCTGTCTGAAAAGGAGTGGGCAGTCCCATGTCCTTCCTCTCCTTTGTCTATATTACAGGGTGTTGGGCTCCATTTTCTCTGACACGATAGAAGAATTTATTCAAAATAATAGTCCTCATTTAGATAGGGGAGTTAGACCTAGCACTATGCCCAGACAGCACAATCAGACCTAATTCTCCCCCTCTATTAAACAAATAAAACATCACCCTTTTGTCTGCTACTGAAAAATGCCAGTAGCTCAAGATTTTTCAGTTTGTTCAAGCCCCCATTACAAGAAGCCTAGAATTTCTTCTGTTGTTTAACTCAGAACTTTAACCAAGCAGAAGTTCCTGGGAGTAGCGAAGAGGGGGGAAAATGTAAGATGCTCTTTATTTAAAAGACACTGAATATTTTACTACACTTTAGCTTTTGTACATTAAAATTCAATTTTATGATCATTATTCTTACTGTTTTAAGTACTATCTTCTTTTTATTTCTCCCTTAATGTAATGGTAAATAACTTGGGAAATGGAGTTTCTTTGCTATCAGAAAAATTGGAATTTCATATGGAATTTTTCGAGTCTATCTAGCATCCTGATATGAAACATTAAATTTATTTTCACATTAATAATACTGACATTATTTGATTGTGTACCTTAAAATCTGAAAAATATGTATGATTTCCCTCACTTTCTAGATGAAGACACTGAGGTTCAAAGAGTTTAAATACGTTATTCCAGGCCATATAGTGGTAATTATTTGACTTCAAATTCCAACCTAGTCTTTCTAAATACAGATTCCATACACTATTCTCTTTCCTATACACCATACTCACTTTTATGTCAAATATAATTGTTGAAGCACATGAAAATATGTTCATCACTAGTCATTGTGGAAATACAAATTAAAACCACAATGAGATACTACTTCACACCCACTGGAATGGTATTGTAAAAACAAACACGAACAAACAAACACAAAATCAAGAATAACAAGTTTTGGCAAAGATGTGAAAAAGTTTGAACTCTTCTGCATTGCTGGTGGAAATGTAAAATGATGCAACCATTGTGGAAAACAGTATGGCAGTTACTGAAAAAGTTAAACACAGAATTACCATGTGATCCAGTGATTCCACTTCTGGATATGCATTCCAAATAATTGAAATCAGGGACTCAAACAGATACTTGTACAGCAATGTCCATAGTAGCACTATTCACAATAGCCAAAAGGGAGAAACAACCCCACATTCATCAACAGATAAATGCATGAACAAAATGTGCTATATACATACAATGGAATATTATTCAGCTTTAAAAATTAATGAAATTATTTTACATGCTACAACATGGATGAACATTGGAGACATTATACAAACTGTAATAAAGCAGACACAAAATTATAAATGTCATATGATTCCACTTATATAAAGTACTTAGAATAGAATATGCATAGAGATAGAATGTAGAATAGGTGCTGGGGGGTGAGGAAAATAGGGAATACTTGTTTAAGGAGCATAGAGTTTCTCTTTGGGATAATGAAAACATTCTGGAAATGGATAGGGGTGAGGGTTGCACAATATTGTCAATGTACTCAATGCAACTGAATTGTATACTTTAAAATGGTTAAAATGTTAGGTATATTTTACCACAATAAAAAACGTAATTGTTGAAAATGATAAAATTGGGGTTTATGAAGCCATCTCTCTGATGGATATTAGAAGTTGAGCTCAGTATTTGCATGAAAATAAGTTTGTATTCAAAACATTAGATCAAGTTGTGGGAAACACTGAGAGCTCTATGGAGTAAGGAGAAAATGTCTGCACAGAAAAAGACAAGATAAACACAGCAGAGCAACTTAACATCTCTAGTCACATGCATCCCCCAATGTCAATTTGAGGTTCACATGATAACTCTGTGATGTGGCCCTTGCATTTTGTTCCTGGGCTCTGACCCTTAAGTAATCATATTATTATCATGAATTGTCAACCTCACTCCTCTGAAATGGTAAATACGCTTTCCTTGATGATTAGGTAGTTTATCAATCACAGGAAGTTTTAAATTAAATGAGATAAGGAAGTATATTAACCCAAGATCATTTAGATCTTGAGTTCAAGGTCTGGAATAAACTTTTTAACCAAGGGGGCAGCATTATAGATTTGATGTCTAAAGAATTTACCATGTTTGATAGAACCTGGTGAGTGAGAGGATTTGAGTATAAATTAAAATGTGCAATAGATTTTGAAATCATGCTTTTAAGCTAAAACTATACCTGAGAATTTGATTAAGTTTGTAAAAATCCAAAAGCTGGAGTTGCACTTTATTTTCAATTCTACTTTATTACATTTACAAGACTGTTTAAAATGTATAGGCAGCTTTTCTTTGTTGCACTTTTGGTTTTGAGTTGTCCGGAAGTTTTTTTTTTTTTTAACAAATTTAATCAACTATACATATATATATGTTCCCATATCCCCTCCCTTTTGCGTCTCCCTCCAAGCCCTCCCTATCCCACCCCTCCAGACGGTCACAAAGCACCGAGCTGATCTCCCTGTGCTCTGCGGCTGCTTCCCACTATCTATCTACCTTACGTTTGGTAGTGTATATATGTCCATGCCGCTCTTTCGTTTTGTCACAGCTTACCCTTCCCCCTCCCCATATCCTCAAGTCCATTCTCTAGTAGATCTGTGTCTTTATTCCTGTCTTACCCCTATGTTCTTCATGACATTTTTTTCCTTAAATTCCATATATATGTGTCAGCATACAGTATTTGTCCTTCTCTTTCTGACTTACTTCACTCTGTATGACAGACTCTAGGTCCATCCACCTCATTACAAATAGCTCAATTTCGTTTCTTTTTATGGCTGAGTAATATTCCATTGTATATATGTGCCACATCTTCTTTATCCATTCATCCGATGATGGACACTTAGGTTGTTTCCATCTCTGGGCTATTGTAAATAGGGCTGCTATGAACATTTTGGTACATGACTCTTTTTGAATTATGGTTTTCTCAGGGTATATGCCCAGTAGTGGGATTGCTGGGTCATATGGTAGTTCTATTTGTAGTTTTTTAAGGAACCTCCATACCGTTCTCCATAGTGGCTGTACCAATTCACATTCCCACCAGCAGTGCAAGAGTGTTCCCTTTTCTCCACACCCTCTCCAGCATTTATTGTTTCTAGATTTTTTGATGATGGCCATTCTGACCAGTGTGAGATGATATCTCATTGTAGTTTTGATTTGCATTTCTCTAATGAGTAAAGATGTTGAGCATCTTTTCATGTGTTTGTTGGCAGTCTGTATATCTTCTGTGGAGAAATGTCTATATAGGTCTTCTGCCCATTTTTGGATTGGGTTGTTTGTTTTTTTGTTACTGAGCTGCATGAGCTGCTTATAAATTTTGGAGATTAATCTTTTGTCAGTTGCTTCATTTGCAAATATTTTCTCCCATTCTGAGGGTTGTCTTTTGGTCTTGTTTGTGGTTTCCTTTGCTGTGCAAAATCTTTTAAGTTTCATTAGGTCCCATGTGTTTATTTTTGTCTTTATTTCCATTACTCTAGGAGGTGGGTCAAAAAGGATCTTGCTGTGATTTATGTCATAGAGTGTTCTGCCTATGTTTTCCTCTAAGAGTTTGATAGTGTCTGGCCTTACATTTAGGTCTTTAATCCATTTTGAGCTTATTTTTGTGTATGGTGTTAGGGAGTGATCTAATCTAATACTTTTACATTTCCCTGTCCAGTTTTCCCAGCACCACTTATTGAAGAGACTGTCCTTTCTCCACTGTACATTCCTGCCTCCTTTATCAAAGATAAGATGACCATATATGCGTGGGTTTATCTCTGGGCTTTCTATCCTGTTCCATTGATCTATCTTTCTGTTTTTGTGCCAGTACCACACTGTCTTGATTACTGTAGCTTTGTACTATAGTCTGAAGTCAGGGAGCCTGATTCCTCCAGCTCCATTTTTCGTTCTCAAGATTGCTTTGGCTATTCGGGGTCTTTCGTGTTTCCATACATATTGTGAAATTTTTTGTTCTAGTTCTGTGAAAAATGCCAGTGGTAGTTTGTTAGGGATTGCATTGAATCTGTAGATTGCTTTGGGTAGTAGAGTCATTTTCACAATGTTGATTCTTCCAATCCAAGAACATGGTACATCTCTCCATCTATTTGTATCATCTTTAATTTCTTTCATCAGTGTCTTATAATTTTATGCATACAGGTCTTTTGCCTCCTTAGGTAGGTTTATTCCTAGATATTTTATTCTTTTTGTTGCAATGGTAAATGGGAGTGTTTCCTTGATTTCACTTTCTGATTTTTCATCATTAGTGTATAGGAATGCCATAGATTTCTGTGCATTAATTTTGTATCCTGCAACTTTACCAAATTCATTGATTAGCTCTGGTAGTTTTCTGGTAGCATCTTTCGGATTCTCTATGTATAGTATCATGTCATCTGCAAACAGTGACAGCTTTACTTCTTCTTTTCCAGTTTGGATTCCTTTTATTTCCTTTTCTTCTCTGATTGCTGTGGCTAAAACTTCCAAAACTATGTTGAATAAGAGTGGTGAGAGTGGGCAACCTTGTCTTGTTCCTGATCTTAGTGGAAATGGTTTCAGTTTTTCACCATTGAGGACGATGCTGGCTGTGGGTTTGTCATATATGGCCTTTATTATGTTGAGGAAAGTTCCCTTTATGCCTACTTTCTGCAGGGTTTTTATCATAAATGGGTGTTGAATTTTGTCGAAAGCTTTCTCTGCATCTAATGAGATTATCATATGATTTTTCTCCTTCAATTTGTTAATATGGTGTATCATGTTGATTGATTTGTGTATATTGAAGAATCCTTGCATTCCTGGAATAAACCCCACTTGATCATGGTGTATGATCCTTTTAATGTGCTGTTGGATTCTGTTTGCTAGTATTTTGTTGAGGATTTTTGCATCTATGTTCATCAGTGATATTGGCCTGTAGTTTTCTTTCTTTGTGACATCCTTGTCTGGTTTTGGTATCAAAGTGATGGTGGCCTCGTAGAATGAGTTTGGGAGTGTTCCTCCCTCTGCTATATTTTGGAAGAGTTTGAGAAGGATAGGTTTTAGCTCTTCTCTAAATGCTTGATAGAATTTGCCTGTGAAGCCATCTGGTCCTGGGCTTTTGTTTGTTGGAAATTTTTTATCACAGTTTCAATTTCAGTGCTTGTGATTGGTCTGTTCATATTTTCTATTTCTTCCTGATTCAGTCTTGCCAGGTTGTGCATTTCTAAGAATTTGTCCATTTTTTCCAGGTTGTCCATTTTATTGGCATAGAGTCGCTTGTAATAATCTCTTATGATCTTTTGTACTTCTGCAGTGTCAGTTGTTACTTCTCCTTTTTCATTTCTAATTCTATTGATTTGAGTCTTCTCCCTTTTTTTCTCGATGAGTCTGGCTAATGGTTTATCAATTTTGTTTATCTTCTCAAAGAACCAGCTTTTAGTTTTACTGATCTTTGCTATTGTTTCCTTCATTTCTTTTTCATTTATTTCTGATCTGATTTTTATGATTTCTTTCCTTCTGCTAACTTTGGGATGTTTTTGTTCTTCTTTCTCTAATTGCTTTAGGTGCAAGGCTAGGTTGTTTATTCGAGATGTTTCCTGTTTCTGAAGGTAGGATTGTATCGCTATAAACTTCCCTCTTAGAACTGCTTTTGCTGCATCCCATAGGTTTTGGGTCGTCGTGTCTCCATTGTCATTTGTTTCTAAGTATTTTTAAATTTCCTCTTTGATTTCTACAGTGATCACTTCGTTATTGAGTAGTGTATTGTTTAGCCTCCATGTGTTGGTATTTTTTACAGCTCTTTTCCTGTAATTGATGTCTAGTCTCATAGCATTGTGGTCGGAAAAGATACTTGATACAATTTCAATTTTCTTAAATTTACCAAGGCTTGATTTATGACCCAAGATATGATCTATCCTGGAGAATGTTCCATGAGCACTTGAGAAAAATGTGTATTCTGTTGTTTTTGGATGGAATGTCCTATAAATATCAATTAAGTCCATCTTGTTTAATGTATCATTTAAAGCTTGTGTTTCCTTATTTATTTTCATTTTGGATGATCTGTCCATTGGTGAAAGTGGGGTGTTAAAGTCCCCTACTATGATTGTGTTACTGTCGATTTCTCCTTTTATGGCTGTTAGTACTTGCCTTATGTATTGCGGTGCTCCTATGTTGGGTGCATAAATGTTTACAATTGTTATATCTTCTTCTTGGATCGATCCCTTTATCATTATGTAGTGTCCTTCTGTGTCTCTTATAATAGTCTTTATTTTAAAGTCTATTTTGTCTGATATGAGAATTGGTACTCCAGCCTTCTTCTGATTTCCATTTGCATGGAATATCTTTTTCCATCCCCTTACTTTCAGTCTGTATGTGTCTCTAGGTCTGAAGTGGGTCTCTTGTAGACAGCATATATATGGGTCTTGTTTTTGTATCCATTCAGCCAATCTGTGTCTTTTGGTGGGAGCACTTAGTCCATTTACATTTAAGGTAATTATCGATATGTATGTTCCTATTCCTATTTTCTTAATTGTTTTGGGTTCGTTATTGTAGGTCTTTTCCTTCGTTGTGTTTCTTGCCTAGAGAAGTTCCTTTAGCATTTTTTGTAAAGCTGGTTTGGTGGTGCTGAACTCTCTCAGCTTTTGCTTGTCTGTAAACGTTTTAATTTCTCCATCAAATCTGAATGTGTTCCTTGCTGGGTAGAGTAATCTTGGTTGCAGGTTTTTCTCCTTCATCACTTTAATTATGTCCTGCCACTCCCTTCTGGCTTGTAGAGTTTCTGCTGATAGGTCAGCTGTTATCCTGATGGGGATTCCCTTGTGTGTTATTTGTTGTTTTTCCCTTGCTGCTTTTAATATTATTTGTTTGTGTTTAATTTTTGACAGTTTGATTAATATGTGTCTTGGCGTATTTCTTCTTGGATTTATTCTGTATGGGACTCTCTGTGCCTCCTGGACTTGATTAACTATTTCCTTTCCCATATTAGGGAATTATTCAACTATAATCTTTTCAAATATTTTCTCAGTCCCTTTCTTTTTCTCTTCTTCTTCTGGAACCCTATAATTCGTATGTTGGTGCATTTAATGTTGTCCCAGAGGTCTCTGAGACGGTCCTCTGTTCTTTTCATTCTTTTTTCTTTATTTTGCTCTGCATCAGTTATTTCCACTATTTTATCTTCCAGGTCACTTATCCGTTCTTCTGCCTCAATTATTCTGCTATTGATCCCATCTAGAGTATTTTTCATTTCATTTATTGTGTTTTTAATCGATGCTTGATTCATCTTTAGTTCTTCTAGGTCCTTGTTAACTGTTTCTTGCATTTTGTCTATTCTATTTCCAAGATTTTGGATCTTGGAAATAGAATATTGGATCTTCTTTATTATCATTATTCTGAATTCTTTTTCAGGTAGACTGCCTGTTACCTCTTCATTTGTTAGGTCTGGTGGGTTTTTATCTTGCTCCTTCTCCTGCTGTGTGTTTTTCTGTCTTCTCATTTTGCTTATGTTACTGTGTTTGGGGTCTCCTTTTTGCAGGCTGAAGGTTCGTAGTTCCCGTTGTGTTTGGTGTCTGTCCCCAGTGGCTAAGGTTGGTTTAGTGGGTTGTGTAGGCTTCCTGGTGGAGGGGAGTAGTGCCTGTGTTCTGGTGGATGAGGCTGGATCTTGTCTTTCTGGTTGGAAGGTCCACGTCTGGTGGTGTGTTTTGGGGTTTCTGTGGACTTTTTATGATTTTAGGCAGCCTCTCTGCTAATGGGTGGTGTTGTGCTCCTGTCTTGCTAGTTGTTTGGCATAGGGTGTCCAGCACTGTAGCTTGCTGGTCGTTGAGTGAAGCTGGGTGCTGGTGTTGAGATGGAGATCTCTGGAAGATTTTCGCCGTTTGATATTATGTGGAGCTGGGAGGTCTCTTGTGGACCAGTGTCCTGAATTTGGCTCTCCCACCTCAGAGGCACAGCACTGACTCCTGGCTCCTCAATTTGGGATGATGTGTTGTATATTCATGTATTCCACAGATGCAGGGTACATCAAGTTGATTGTGGAGCTTTAATCTGCTGCTTCTGAGGCTGCTGGGAGAGATTTCCCTTTCTCTTCTTTGTTCCCACAGCTCCCGGGTCTGAGCTTTTATGTCAGGAAGTTTTTTAAGTTCTTTAAAAATAAAATATATTAAATTTCTAAACACAAGCTAAAATTTTCTAGAAAATGTAATTTACTATATTTGCAAATGGGATTATTTAAAGTAATTTTGTCTATTTAACTTGGATTAATTGAATATTCATCACAGAAAAAGAGAAAATACTTGCTCTTTGCTTATTAGTTTTATAAATAGTAGAATAAGATTTGTTAGTTAAATTAAAAGCCTAAAAGAAGCTAGTTTCCTCTTTAATTACAATTTTAATAAAAGTTATATTCATTAGAAAGCTAAGTAATTGGACATAGTTTTTGCTATGCACAAAGGCCCCTTCCATATATTTAAGAACTGAGACCAGTAAATCAACTATACTTCAATAAAGTAAATTAAAAAAAAAAACTCACAATGATGATCTTGACATGAAAATGACACTAAATCAATGGTTCTCAGCTCCAGTGGGTATACTTTGGGTTTGGGGTCAAGTAAATTGTCAATAATAAAATTACTCAGTGTACAATTCACTTACATTAAAAATTGAGCAGAGTCTTGATTATCCCTATAAGAACACTGGCCTTCTTCCTTGTTTTACTGCATGCTTTCTTTAGTGGGAGTATTTGTGAATTGCAATGCATTGGGGTATGTAACTATCATCCACAAAGATTCCCTGCCCAGAAGTCACTCCAAGGACTGTGGAATGACTAGGAGAGTGATAAGATTAAGAAACAGTAAAGTAAGACAAAGGGTTCACCAGAATGTCCCATTCTCTTTGGTTCCTAGCACAGAGAACTATTTCTTACTAGACATACTAGCAAATTTATACAACAGGTGAAATCCAGGCAAAATGTTTTGTCCCTGGCAAAATGGGAGATATGGTCACAGTATTACTTGACTTCTTTAGTAAAATACCAGGCATTCACAGCCAGGCTTCGTGGAAAGAAGGAGTTTTTGCTAAATTCCTCTGGTTCTTATTTAAAATATCAAGAGCTAAGTCCAGTGTACTTCTCTTGGAGCTTCCTCCATAGTATGGGGTAGGGGTGGTATCTTAGTCCTCTCTGACTTTGAGCTGAGGACGGAAGACTACACAAAAGCCATGACATTCAAAAATTTAAACCCTGATTCACAGCAAGAAACATATTTTCTTTAGATATACAGTACACACACACACACACACACGCACACAAACACACACAAGAAAAGTATCACCAAATAATACCCATGCACCTTTCCAGTTTGCAATACATTTTGATATTTTTCATTGTTTTTCATTTAAAAACTAACAATTACCTATCAAATTAATGTCATGTCCTGGAGACTATGGGGTAGCCATCAGCAATTTGAAAAATGCTGATGGAGAGGTCACAGAAGAGAAAGCACATATCTTCTGTCCTCAAGGAAACTGGGAAGAAAGGAGATAGGATTAAAGGAGGAAATTTTCTCATTCCCCCTGTCAAGCCTAGGGGTTGAGAATTATTTTAGAAATAGCCAGGAAAGTAAAGGAGCTTCCCAAGTTTCTGCTGTTCCTCCTATTGGTACTCTGATTGTGTGCCGTGCATGAATCCATGGCATCCTAATTGAAATATGTGCAGCAGTGCACTTAGGTAGTGGGAGGCTTCCAGGTTGGCTGCCCAGAAGCTCCCCCTTGACTTTCATGTATCATGTATTGAGGACTGGTCGAGGACCATGTGGAGAGATTTGGTAGGTATCTTATGAGGTTGGTTGACAAGTTAGCCAGAAATATTCAATACAGTAATGAAAGGAAAGACCTTGGACCTAAGGCAAGGCAGAAGACACTTGACCAGGAACTCATGGAATTAAAAGGCTGGCCTCAGTGGGTTATAGCATTGTGAGAGCTGAATGGGCCCCAGTTAGAAAGCAAAGATGGTCAGTTCCCAAGGCGAGGTGCCAGTGTCAGAGAGCAGGCCACGAAATCACCAGTCACAATCTTCAACACAGGAGATCAGCAGAGAATAGGAAAGACATTACTGAGGAGTCCCAAAAGACCAAGGGTAGTACAAGTTTGCTGCACTTGTGTGTAAGCTAGTGCTTACCTGACTCACCCATTTGTCAACCCCCGAGAACATGGTCAACTCCCAGATGCAATCATAGGGCAAGGGGTTGGGATAACCAGTGAGTCATAGCTCAAGACTTGACTATTTATATGTTGGCACAGGATAAAATCTATAAGGAGACACTAAAATTTGTGTCTGTACCCACACAGCAACTCTCCACCCAGTTTCATGGGGTCTTATAAAAAACAGCAGATCAATTATAAAGAAAAAAAAACTCCATTTCCTCTTCACATCTGAGAACAGTGTGAGGGAATTCCCAATAATACCATAAAAGTCATTGTGAATTCTTTTCTTTGTTATATATGCTCATTGATAAGTAAAACAATTCTTAAGATCATTTCATATGCAAATGTCAGAAATCTTTATTTTTATTTTTTAAAATTTTTATTGGAGTATAGTTGATTTACAATGTTGTGTTAGTTTCTTGTGTACTGCCAAGTGAATCAGTTTTACATATACGTATATCCATTCTTTTTTAGATTCTTTTCCCATATAGGCCATTACAGAGTATTGAGTAGAGTTCCCTGTGCTATACAGTAGGCCCTTATTAGTTATCTATTTTATATTTAGCAGTGTGTATATGTCTATCACCATGTTATAAACATCATTAAGCCCTTTTTTTTTCAAATAAGGCATTTTATATGTTCTTCATAACTGGCTAATAAAGGAATTCTAGTACCTACAGATAAGAGACACAACACTGTATTTCTGTTGCCAATGTATACTGGGTATAGCATTTTTTCATTAAACTTTCATGATAATATTAATTGATGAAATTTTAGAACACAGAGTCTGTGTCCCACATGTGAAGTTAAATGGTACATTGAAACAATTTTTAGAGAACTCCAGTAAAGTGTTCACTTCTACAAATCATATCAACAAAGCATATTTTCTCCACATTATCTTTGCTTTTTGTGTGTAACAATCACATGAATGTTTCCTAAGGGGAAAAATACAAAACTATTCTTTTTATAAATGAGTATGTCTATGTATTGCTCAAAAGTCAATTTCTTTAAGTGAAGAGTTTGAGAGTGTTTTTGCCATACAGCTTGTCTTTTTGAAGAATTATAGTTACCAGTTTAAAGTAGTATTGAACTAGTAAAGCATATTATAAATAATAGTACTTTCATCTTCCTGAAAAAACACCTGTAAATATCTGGTTGAGTGTAACCGTAAATACAACACTATAAACTTTTCTTATCTAGTAGCTTTTTCTGAAATGAGACAATGTATTTGAAATAAAGAGAGGGATTTTTTCTGGGCAGGGGGTGCTCCTAGAAAAAATTAAGTATTATTGTAAATTTTTAATTTTACTTTTTTTATTGGAAAAAATGTTTGAGTTTTAATAGTTATTTTAATTTCAGTAAACTTGCCATGTGCTCATAATGAAGTGAGAAACAAAAATTAGATGGGAAAGGCACAGCTTTAAAACATATTACTTACAGGAATTTCAGCAAAAGAAAAACGAGTGGTTAAAGAATATCTATACCAGTTTTCAGAACTCAGACACTACACTGAGGGGACCAACTCACCACCAAGAACATGGAAATGATAAAAAAAAAATATGATCCTCTCCTGGTAATTAATTTGTAGGATAAATCAAAGGTCCAGACATTATCTAAACACACAGAACTCTCAAGACAGGAGGACTTGACTGTTTCCTAATGGGATGTATAAATGCCTCAAAATGGTGTCTGTAGCCTTAAAAGCCTGGGGATGGGGACTGGAAGAACATTGTTAGTGCCCATTGAAGCACAATCCACAAAAAAAAAAAAGCCTTAGTTAACAGCCTTTAAGTTCCTTGGCCCCAATGTTAACTCAGCCCCAGTCACTTGATTTGTAAGCTAATCCCCTTTCTTGATTCTATGCTCACAAAACTACCTTCTGATTCAGATTTGTTTCTCCATTTTAGGGCTACCTCTAGAGAAAGAATGCACTGGTCCTATAAGTACAGCTATTTCAGTCCATGTAAAAATTATATTTCACTATATAATTAAATAAATAGCTCTTCTGGAAGTGTGTCAGTCTTGAGTATTCCATTAATAGGAGCCTGACTCTGACAGATAGATCCAAATCTCTACGTAGTCTCACCAAAGCCCTGTGAGGCCCACTGGGATCTTTCCAGCCTGATTTCTTTCTCAGTGGCTGCAAGAAACTTTATTATTTTTAATAGTCGTGGCTTTTCAGTATAATACGTGGTGAGTCTTAGTTTCTCACCTCTAAAATGTGGATAATAATCCTTTAAAGCCTATATCATCTTGCTAGTACTTTGCTCAGCAAACACTATTGGACTCTACTCGGGTTCCCTGCCCTCAATTCCTTGTCTAGAAGAACCTGCTTCCCACAATAATGAATACTCTATATAATTCTAGGTAGTTCTTTCGTAGCTTCCTTTGACATTATACAAATGGAAATGAAGTGATCTGGATGTAAAGACGTATTAACCTTAGAAGTCATGGAGGGCAGAATTCTAAATGCCCCCCAGGATCCCTGCCCTGTGTGTACACACACACAGAATCCCTTGGACTACAAATACGATGAATTTGACTCCTGCGATAAAGCTACATTAGATGGCACAGTTGACTTGGAAAAAGAGATTGTCTTTTCTAAACACGGGAGCCCTTTAAGTCTAGATCTAGAGGTCAGAGACTGGGAGAGTCAAAGATTTGAAATAGCAGAGACATTTTCCCACTGGTCTTGAAGAAGTAACTTCCAAGTTTTGGAGAGGGTGACATGGCAGGAAATGGCAGGCTGCCTCTAGGAGCTGAGAACGGCCCCCTTGGTCAACAGCCAGCAAGAACTACAATAGATTCTGCCAATAGCCTGAATGAACTCAAAGTGGCTTTTTCCCCAGAGAACTTCAGACAAGAACTCAGTCCAGCCAACATCTTGCTTTCAGCCAGGGGGACCCAGATACTGGTATAAACACCTAACCCATTGAAACTATGGGTTGTTTTAAGCTGCTGACTTTGTAGTACATTGTTATACAGGAATCAAAACTAATACAGAAGTCTGGCCATATAATTACTAGACTGAAAACAACTAGAGTTTTCAAATAAGAAAACTCCAAAAATACTTCAAGATTAGGACAAATTATGGCAGAAAAGTATAATTTTATTTCACTAACAAACGTGGTTGAAAAGCTCCTAAATAAAATACTTAGCTGATTAATCTTGCCCGTATTTGTTTTTCAAATAGCAATCAAGTAGAGTTATTTTTTTAAGGCATAAAAAATTACCCCCAAAATTACTAGTTAAAAAAAACCACCTTGTATTTCTCTCTGGACTTTGAGGGTTCGGAATTTGGGGAGGAGTGCTTGCAGCAGCTCTTGCTCAGGGCCTCCTTTGATTGCAGTTTGACATGGGCTGGGACTGCAGTCTTCTACTTTGCCTCATAGTTAAAAGGGTGTGAACTTCACCTTGGCTGTGAAGAACTGAAGGAATTTAAAATAACTTTCTGTGGTCTGACCAGTCTTTAAACACTCTTGTGTTGCTTGGGTCTCAAAAAATCCTATTTAACAGTCAAAGTTAAGAAATGACTTTACTATTTCAGCTGCTACTGCCTCTCCCTTAGAAAAAATGACCCCTATTGCTTCAGTAGGCTGGGATCCACAAAGCATTGCAATCTACAATTTAACCGGATATGAAAATTTCACACCTACTTTTTATTACTTCTATTGCATGAGATATATGCCAAGAATTGTTACAATCTTAGCTATGAAAATGAGTAAGATAATATTTCCGCCCTAGAGGATTTCCTAGCCTCAGGACAGAGACAGATGTGTAAAGAGCTAACCACAATCTTATATAATTAGTCCTATAATAATGGTATGAGCAAGGCATTATGGGATTATGGAGAAGGCTCAACTGAAAATACTCAGACATAGCTGTGCTTTAGGCAACATGATGATACTCCTGCTAAAATAGGACTATTTCATTGGCAAAAGCTAGTGTAATTGAGAGAAAGTATTGTGGTACATGTATACTGTAACCATGGGACAGAAACGGTCAGCATCCTTTACATGAAAGGAAAACTCTTTCTTGCCAATTCAAGATGTTTGACCAAGGGTCACAGGAGGAAAACAAACCATTTCTGGCCTTTCTTGTTTGCTTGCTTGTTTGTTCCTTTTCTTGGTTATGGTTTGGTTTTCATTAATGAAAGATTGCTTTCTAAAACTCCATTTTCCTAAGATAAAAGACCCATGAAATTTTGTCTTCAAAATTCATTTCTGGCCTTATGAAGCTTATATTCTAGTAGGAGAGAGTGTGGCACAAAAATAGTGCAATAGCAGGTAAAATAATAGAAATGCCATCCAAATGTTAGAGAAAATGAGGTGGATGTGCTTGGAGTTTGGTCTTCCCGCTTACTGGTTTGGGGTGTGCCAGTAAGCTCAACAACATAACATAACTTCAGGTTGAGGTTTTTAGTATTTTTATAACTTCATTGTTAGTGTAGAATTTTACAGTGGGGAGTGACTCTGTCAGAGGATTTATCTGTCCAGCCTCAAGATTCTGACACAATGTTTCACAATGTTTACTGTCTAAACCAGGGACTGCAAATTCATGGCCTGTTTCTAAATTTAGCTCTCAGTAAATCTTGGTGTTATTATTTTTAGCCACCTCAGTATTTCAGAATAATTTCTTGGAATTAGTTCTAGCTGGGCATGCCTTCTTAAACATATATGTATGTATGTATGTGTGTGTGTGTGTGTCTGTGTGTGTGTGTGTCTGTGTGTGTTTATGAGGTTTGGCCATTTTACAATGGTGAGCCTCCAAGGGCACCTGAATCTGAAATTCCTTCTGAATCTATGCTCTAAGTATGCACCATATCCTACATGAAATGCAGTACTTGAAGTTCCCAGACCCTATTAAGTTCTCTTTAGCTTCTGGGTCTTTGAACTTATAGCTCCCATTTCTTGGGACGAATATTCTCATCTTTTCTTTTTCTCAACTGAGAATTATTTATATCCAGACTCAGCTAAGGAACCACCCACCTAGAACGTGTGGCCAGTCTGGTTTTGCCTTATCTTGTAAGCACTGCATGCTAAGTTTATCTCTAAGAAAAACACTTTAACTCTATATTGTAATCATCCATTTACTTCCAAACGATTTGAGGACAGGAATTATCTGTTCATCTTGGACTCTCTAAATGCTGTGCAATGTCTCTGGCACATAGAAAGATTGCAATAGATGTTTACTGACAAAGTGTTATTTTGTTAAATGGTGTAGAGATGTTAAAAATGGCATGAGAATTCAATGTTTATTTGTACTTTCTTAGGAAACTACTCGAGCATAAGCACATTCTTTGGATATGATTTAACATCATATGCTTTTTTGTCTTTATTTCTATTTTAAGATCTTCTAGGGAAAATAATTATAAATCTTAAATTATATAATAATAGTCAAAATGATATTGAAAAAAGGGGAATATACAAAGAAATTTTACTATCTTAAAAAAATTTTTTGAAAGTATGGCTTACATAAATTTGGTTCTAGGCCAAAGGGAAGTAAAATATATAAGAAAGCAGAACAAAAAAAAAAAAGAAAAAAGAAAGCAGAACAAGAAAATCAGTAAAATTTATAGTGAAACCTAAATAATAGTTGACAACATAACTACAAAGCTTCAGGAAATTGTTAAGCAGTGATGCCTAAAAAGAAAAATAGAGGCATAGATTTTCCAGTGGTTTCAACAAGCCTTGGGACTTGGCAATGATAAAGAGGGAGGGGAGAAGTAAACTGTTCTAAAAATCTTGAGAGTTTTATGGTTGGCCATTGATACTGATTAATTCTGTATGTTGATCAAAATGTAATGATCAAAATGCATGAGTTAAAATTTAAGTGTAACTTTTCTTTTACTTAGGATGTAGAAAGTTGTATGAGCACATCATTCCACAATGAGAATGAGAAGAAGCTGGATAACCAACAAAAATCATAGCTTTATTGTTTAAGCCCATCTGAGAGCTAAGATCACAAAGCAATCTAATGAACAAAATGTGAAAGAAAACAACCCTTCCTAGGAAAGAAGAGACATATGTATGGCTAATTCCATCTTGGGCAGGGGAGAGAGAGGAAAAAGGAGCTCCCATAGACATAGGTAAGAAGAAAACAACTTTTAATGAGTATTTAAAGTCCAAATGTGGGCTGGGTGGCAGTTTCAATGACTAGAAACCCCAGTCACAAAGGGAATCTGTACTCACCTGTCAGCTCTTTTCCATGGGCCTTCACTGAATGTTTGTAAGATTAAAGGCAGAGCAAGAGGGCTGAGGTAGGTCCTATAGGTTTCGTGGGCATTAGACTTAGCAGGAAGCAGAGGTTTTCTATAGCCAGGGGAAGAGCAAGCAAGCTGGGAGAGACACCCCTTACCCCTTCAGAGGACCAGGCATGCAGAGCCCGCTGAAGTCTGGGGCAAGGCAAGGGCACAGAAAGAAACCCTATAGTTACATTAGGCTTTATGCTAAATTCAAGGTAGTGGTTTCCATGGTCTAGGCAGGTCTGGAAAGCTTATAGAGACCTCTCCCTGGATGCACTTTTATGGGATCTTCTAAAGGCCGAGAGCAGGGCACAAAAGAACTGAGATAAACCCTCCAGGCACTCAGACCCCCAATCTCTGCTAATAGGAGGGCTCTGATCCAGCCCTTAAATAATTTGAAGCCTGTGGTGAATAGAGTTTAATGAAAACAACAACGAATCTTAGGCTCAGTCCAAATCTACCTTAGCAGCCTGACAGAGAAGAGGTGCCCTTTTCTAGGAATAAATATTGTTTACTCAGTCTCCTGTCTTTTTTTTTTCAGTGCATTCTTAGCCCATGCTGCTTTATTGCCAAAATATATATGTACACAGGTGCAGATACTCAGTCTCTACTCTTAATTTACTCACAATGTCCATCATTGGATTAACAGAAAATTGAGACATTCAAAGAAGCAAGAATGACCAATTACCAGGAAGAAATAATCACTAGAACTAGGACCAGAGATGACCCAAATATCGGAGTTTTCAGACAGGGACATAAATGAAAAATACTTTAAGAAATTTAGTGGAGAAGGATGGCTAACCTTTGTGAATTGATGGTGTATTGGCTTCCAATTGTTGCTGTAACAAATTACCATAAATTTAATGGCTTAAGAAAACATAAATTTATTATCCTCAAGTTCTGGAGGTCAGAACACTGTACCAGACATAGCAACATATTCAGTATCAGAGACTTGGCAGGCACAAAGCAAAGGACTCTTAGTTTTTGTTCTTGTTCTTAAATTTTATTGGAGTACAGTTGATTTACAATGTTGTGCTAATTTCTGCTGTACAGCAAAGTGATTCAGTTATACATATATATATATTCTTTTTCATATTCTTTTCTATTATGGTTTATCACAAGATACTGAATATAGTCCCCTGTGCTATACAATAGGTCCTTGTTGTTTATCCATCCTATACGTAATAGTTTGCATTGCTAGCTTGGCTGAAACCATGGGCGGGAGAGCATGGTAGAGTTCAGTACTATAGGCTGAACTTATTCTGGTGTTTGGAGCCCTGTTGACAGTAACCTTATTAAATGTTGTACAAGACAAATAAATATATTTAGTTCTAACGTCTGTTAGTCAGATTAATCAGAGTAACAAAACAGGGTGTCATACTCAGGGAAATTTACCAGAAGTCAGTATGGCATAAAAAGCAAGAGCCCATATGGTTGGGGATAATTCCTTATAGGTTGGGTGTTTAAGTATGCTATGTGACCAGAGACACTGGCAGTCTTATTTCCAAACTATCTTTTTAAAGGATTTGTTTATTTGTTCTGTTTTGTTTTTTAAAATTTATTTTATTGAAGTATAGTTGATTTACAATGTTGTTAATTTCTACAATACAGCAAAGTGATTCAGTTATACATATATATATATATATACATATATATATACTCTTTTTTCATATTCTTTTCCATTTAGTTTTAGTTTTTTGAGGAACCTCCATACTGTTCTCCATAGTGGCTGCACCAATTTACATTCCTACCCTTTTCTCCACACCCTCTCCAGCATTTATTATTTGTAGACTTTTTAGTGATGGTCATTCTGACTGGTGTGAGGTAGTACCTCATTGTCGCTTTGATTTGCATTTCTCTAATAATTAGTGATCTTGAGCATCTTTTCATGTACCTGTTAGCCATCTGTATGTCTTCTTGGAGAAATGTCTATTTAGGTCTTTTGCCCATTTTTCGATTGGGTTGTTTGTTTGTTTTTGTTATTGAATTGTATGAGCTGTTTGTAATATATTTCGGAAATTAAGCCCTTGTTGGTCCCATCATTTGCAAATATTTTCTCCCAGTCCATAGGTTGTCTTTTTGTTTTGTTTATGGTTTCCATTTCTGTGCAAAACTTATAAGTTTGATTAGGTCCCACTTTTAAATTTTCACTTTTATTTCTATTGCCTTGGGACACAGCCCTAAGAAAACATGGGTACAATTTATGTCAGAGAATGTTTTGCCTATGTTCTAAGATTTTTATGGTGTCATGTCTTATATTTAAGTCTTGAAGCCGTTTTGTGTTTATTTTTGTGTATGGTGTGAGGTTGTGTTCTAACTTCACTGATTTACATGCAGCTGTCCAGCTTTCCCAACATTACTTGCTGAAGAGTCTGTCTTTTCACCATTTTATATTCTTGCCTCCTTTGTCAAGATAAATTGACTGTAGGTTTTGGTGTTTTGTTTTGTTTTAAATAGACTTTATTTTTTGAATAGTTTTAGGGTTATGGAAAAATTGCACAGCAAGTATAGAAAGTTCCATATACTGCCTACCACCCTCTACCACTGTCTCACCACACACAATTTCCTCTTTTATTAACATTTTACATTAGTGTAGTGTGTTGCTACAATCAATGAACTAATATTGATTCATTACTATTAACTAATTAAGGGACTTCCCTGGTGGTCCTGCAATAAAGAATCCGCCTTCCAATGCAGCAGACACAGATTCGATTCCTGTCTGGGGAACTAAGATCCCACATGCTGCTGGGCAACTAAGCCCGAGCGCCACAGCTGCTGAGCTTGTGAGCCTCAGAGAACCCCTGTGCTGCAAACTACAGAGGCCATGCGCTCTGCAGCCCAAGTGCCACAGAGAGGGAAAACCCACATGTGGCAACAAGAGAGAAGCCCACACACCTCAACAAAGACCTGATGCAGCCAAAAGAATAAAGAAAATAGATAAAATAAATATTTTTAAAAAAACAGTTAAAGTCCTTAGCTTACATTAGGGTTCACTCTTTATATTGTAAAATTTTATGGGTTTAGACAAATGCCTAATGTCACATATCCACCATTCCAGTAACATAGAGAATGATTTCACTGCCTTAAAAATGCCCTGTGCTCCACCTGTTTATCCCTCTCCATTTCCCACTGAACCTCTGGCAACCACTCTTCCTTTTGCTTTCTCTATAGTTTTGCCTTTTCCAGAATATCATACATTTGGAATCATATAGCACATAAGCTTTCCAGATTGATTTCTTTAACAATACACATTTGATATTTCACCATATCTAATCAAGTCTTGGTAGCACATTTCTTTTCATCATGGAATGATATTCCATTGTATGAATGTACTATAATTTGTTTAATCGTTCACCTCTTGAAAGACATCTTGGTTGCTTTCCAAGTGTTGGCAGTTATGAATACAATTGCTATAAACATTCATGTGTAGGTTTTTGTGTGGACATAAGTTTTCAATTCATTTGAATAAATACCTAGGAGTGCAATTGCTGGATCATATGGTAAAAGGATGTTTAGTTTTGTTAAGAAACAGTCAAAAAGCTGTCTTCCAAAATGGCTGGACCATTAAGCATCCCCACCAACAATGGGTGAGCACCTGTGCTGCTCCACGACTTTATCAGCATTTGGTGTTGTCAGCTTTTGGTATTGTCACAAACAACTGCATGCATAGCACCCACTTGGGCGCCACCATATCATCTCATGAGACTCGGAGGCAAGGGGAACTGATGCAAATATACTGATACTCAAGCTGCTTACTGCCCTGAGGAACAAAGTCTTTTGTCTTTGACTCAGTAGTCTCTAGTGTTATGCCAGAATCCATGAAACTGTGCCAAGCAAGCATTTTAGCTTGCAAAAAGGTAAAATCCCAGACTCTTTTTAGTTCTTGGTATGTACATCCAGCAAGAAAGACTTACACAAAAATGTTTATTGTAGTTTAATTCATTATTAGCACACATTTGGAAATGAGCAAAATATCCAACAACAGGTGAATGGATAAACAAGTTCTGGTATTTTGTACAATAGAATACTACTTAGCAAAATAAAAGAATGAATTGCTGATACGCACAATAACTTGGATAAAAATTTCCCACATATGCTGATTAAAATAAGGCAGACGTGAAACAGCACATGCTGTATACTTCCATTTACATGAAATTCTGGAGTTAGCATAGCTAGTTTATGGTTATAGAAATGAGAACAGTGCTTGTGTCTGAGTGGCAGAAATTGATTGGTATAATATAAGAGGGAAATTTCTTAGGTGAGGGAGATCTTGATAGGAATACATATTCAACAGTCAAGATTTGTGTCATCCATACATTTCCTTGTCTGAAATTGCCTTTTCTAATATAATTTTTTTAGAAAGGGACAAACTGACATTCAAAAAAAAGTGTATTTTCAAAGCTGATCAAGCTGTATATGCAAGGTCTTTGTACCTAACATATATAAATTATACCTTAGTAAATAAGAAAAAATTAAATATAACCAGTAGATGAATAAAAATGTGATTTGGAAATTTGCAGACCAAACTAATTCAAGCCAACAATATAACATAAAGGAAGAAATGAAGAAGAAAATAGAGCATGTGTAAATAAAAAGCATAAAATAGATAAGTCAAAATATATCAATAATAACAACTAATTCCTTTCAAAAGACAAAAGTTTCTAGATTAAGTGACATAAAATAAATCTGAAAAACAAGTGTTAAAATTCTAGTCATTAGGGCTTTGCTAAGAGGTACCCATAAAGCAATATGAAATCAAAAGTTTTATGGCTAAAGAATGGATAAACATAACTAAGTAAAATTAATTCCTTATGGTACTATCAGGAAACAAATATTCCCAGTCAGACAAAAGACATTTAATGTGACAGTCTTATATATTGTTATAAAGGTACAACCTACCAGAATGTTATAGCTCATGAATCATTTAAACCTAACATCGTAGCTTTAAAGTAAAAGAAAAACTTCGACATTTAAGAAGTACCTCACAAAGGTATAATCCTAGTTGCATCATCCTTAAACAAAGTTCTCTCAAAAATTCGCTGTTAATGGGGGCGAAATGTATCAATATGTGTGATCTGGCTAATTCTGTTAATACTATTGGACATTAGAGATAGCCTCATCCACCAGAGGGCAGATAGCAGAAGCGAGAAGAACTACAATCCTGCAGCCTGTGGAACAGAAACCACATTCACAGAAAGATAGACAAGATGAAAATGCAGAGGGCTATGTACCAGATGAAGGAACAAGGTAAAACCCCAGAAAAACAATGAAATGAAGTGGAGATAGGCAACCTTTCAGAAAAAGAATTCAGAATAATGATAGTGAAGATGATCCAGGTCCTCGGAAAAAGAATGGAGGCAAAGATCGAGAAGATACAAGAAATGTTTAAAAAAGACCTAGAAGAATTAAAGAACAAACAAACAGAGATGAACAATACAATAACTGAAATAAAAACTACACTAGAAGGAATCAGTAGCAGAATAACTGAGGCAGAAGAACGGATAAGTTATAACCACTTTGGAAGGCAATTTGGCCATATCTATCAAGATTTAAAGCATTTATATATTTTGTCCCAAAGGACTTTGCTTCTAGGAATATATTCAACAAAATCACTTACGTATGTGCACAGGAATATTTGAATGAAAACGCTGTATAAGACATCACTGTAATATAAAAAAACTGGAAACAGTATAAAAAGAATCACAGTTAGGAGATTGGCTAAATTATGGTAAATCCATACCATGGAAAATGCTGAATTCATTGAAAAGATGTGTGTGTGCATGTATATATATATATAAACTTGTAACTATGTGAGGTGATGAATAACAATTTATTGTGGTGATCATTTCATGATATATATGTATATCAAATAATTATGTTGTGCATCTTAAATTAATACTATGTTTATGTCAATTATATCTCAATAAAACTTGGGAAAATAAATAAGTTATATATGTATTGATATATATACATAAAATGCTTCAGAATTTATAAATGAGCAGAAATAAGCAAGTGACAGTAGAATTATATATATTATAATATGATCCCACCACTCTGTGTGTATTTAAATGCCTAGAATAATGGAAAGATATACCCTGCAATGTGGACAAGGGTAACTTCTGAGGAAGAAAATGGGATTTGGTTGTTAAAAGGTGAGGAAGTTTATTAAATGAGACTTATACATGTTATTCAATACTTATCTATAGTTTGAGTATATTTATAGCCAAATATTCATTTATTAAATATTCAACAAAATATCATTCTAATTTAATCTGTAAACTACCAGTCATCTAATTGTTAAGGACATCTTGACCCATGAGTTAAGTAAAGAAAAATAATATTTTATTTCTTAATTCACTTAAAATGTGTGTTTTTTTAAGAACAAGATTCAATATGATTACCATCCATGCTTAGTAAAAACTCTGTCATTATGGAACACTTAACAATAGCTTAATATAATGCTCCCCTGGTGTGCACTCAAGAAAAAGTTGTTGAATGAATTAATAGGCTCTTAGTATTTAGAGACTACATGCACAACAACAACAGCAACAATATACACTGTTAGTAACTAGCATATAAAAGGAAATTTACAATATTTTTTTCTTTTTAAAAAAAACATTTATTTATTTATTTTTATTTTTGGCTGCATTGAGTCTTAGCTGCAGCAGACGGGATCTGCGTTTGCATGTAGGATCCTCCACTGGGGTGCGCGGGCTCCTTATTGCAGTGTGCAGGCTCCAGAGCACATGGGCTCTGTAGTTGTGGCACGTGGGCTCTCTAGTTATGGCCCGTGTGCTCAGTAGTTGCGGTGTGCAGGCTTAGTTGTCCTGTGGCATGTGGGATCTTAGTTCCCCGACCAGGGATCGAACCTGTTGTCTCCTGCAACTGGAAGGCGAATTTTTAACCACCAGACCACCAGGGAAATCCCTACAATATTTTTTGTATGTATGTCCCATCCCCATGGATTTCCCAAAACTTGTGTGTTACAGACTTTGGAACCAAATAGGAGATCAAAACAGATAAGAGATATTTCTTGATGTGAACAGAAAAGTAAAATGGCCTAGTCCTGAGTTGAACAAATACAGGCAGGGTAAATTTAAGAAGCCGTGAAGTCTTTGATATGTGCCATGCTTGATAATTTTTAATCAAAATCACAGTTTGGGAGTACTTCAGTCAATACATCATTTTCTTTTTTACATGTTTTAGTATATTTCTCTCTTTGTTATAGGTCTATCTCATCTATAGGTCTCTGAATATGTTCAGAGAGTCTACCTCAGGCATTGAATGGTATATTGGACTAGATCAGATGTTCCCAAATTTTTTTTCAGTTATGGTGTTCTTAGTGTCCCAGTAATTTTTCCATATCACCCCTGGACCAAAAAAATAACTCACAGATCCTTTTTTAAGTCACTAGGTCCAAAAAATTTAATAAATATTTATACCCTCACAACTTAATATCCATTTTCTAAAATTAATAAAAATCATTAGAAAAAAATGCCAAAATTTTTATTCTTAAATAAACACAATTAGTTATTCCTGGGATGTGTTGAGCACTGCACTTCTCAAACCTTGAAACCAGACTGGACACTGCCACCCTCTTCTCCTGTTTCACATAGGTTATACTGCAGTACTTCTTATCATCTCAATCCAGGAAACTCAACAGTTTCTAAAGGTATCTGTCGCTCAAAGGAATTTAACATTATCTAAAGTTGAAACCGAAATGACTTGAGCTAGTAATTCAAACTGCATCTGACAGTACTTGGAAGATAATGTGTTTACAATGAAAATGTTGAAGGTTCTCCCTACTAACCTTTTGATTTTGTGAGTTTGCTGCAATAGACCGGGGCACACTGGCCCCCAACATGGGAACTACAGGACCTCATGGTTTGCAGGGCTTTTCCAATGGTAAAATGCTATAATTCTATGTTGGGAGAAGATTCTTATGTAAGAAGATGATATTCTGTCTATAAAGCAAGCAGATTTAAAGACACCATAATGAAAAATATTGAAATGCAGCACATAGAAGAGTAAGCGATTTGAAGCCAGGCACCTATGGATTTGTATCCTGCATCCACTACTTACTATCTGGGGACCAGCCAGTCATTTGAATTCTCTAAGCCTCAGTTTCTTCAAGTGTAAAATTAAGATAACATTCTATATACCTCATTGCAGCACTCTGATGATTAAATGAGATAATGCATGTAAAGCTCTCAACCAAATGCCTCATGTCTTGTATGTACTCAATAAATGTCAGTAAGTGTTAAAATGAGAATTTTTACCACTATTTGAGTCTGAAGAAATTTTTTTAAGATGATGAGTTTTTCATAAACAAATCAAGTAGCCTATAATGTCAAGTATATCGCTAAATGTAATTAGGAGGTTAAAAGATAAAGCTCTATGAACTAGCTTAAAAAATAGTAGTCATTCTTCTGAGTACATTCTATCTTGTTTAAGAGCTTACCAACTTCTAAAAATTAAGTATGCATAAATCTCTACTTATTTCATGAAAGTATAACCCCAAAACTATATTTATTCTGTTTTTCAGGTTGTCCAGAGAATTGAAAGATGGCGAGGTCCTAAGAAATTATAAACAGCATTAGTGACTTGTTTTTGATAATTTTAAAAATCCATATTACCAAATTAATTGCATGGTTTAATAATAAAAATATATTTAATAATAAAAATTCATATTTAATACAGCTTTTCATTCAATGTAAAGGATAAAAGATAGAATCTCCTGAATCTTTCTTTTTTCCCCAGTTAAGCTTATTGCCAGTTTCTGAAGCTTTCCACCCTGTGCCTGTCAAACAATTTTTTTCTCAATATGAGCAAAATAGATATTGAAAACTAAGGCAGAGTATTTTTATTCTTGCTTGTAGAAACTAATATGACTGGGGCTGAGGGAAGAAGGCAGACAGAACTAAAAGGAAGGACCTGGCCAAAAGGTAAGAGGTAGAAAGGACAGTATCATCAGATAGAGACTCAACACTGAGCAGTCAATCAGTGCAGACCCTCCCTGTAATCTATTGTCTGTGTTCCACTCACTTTGCAGCAATCTTAGACTTTTTTACACCAACCTGGGTGTAGAAATGTCTTAGGTGGAGATGAAGGCATGAAAAGGAAAACTCTTGACCAAAACTACTCTTGACCGAGGTGGAGCTAAACAGAGCCAGTCAGGCATTTCTTTCAGCCTGAACAATTGAACACACTGCCAATGTTAAGATCTTCCTATAAGGTCATTGGTTTCAAGCAACACTACAAGTTCAAGGAAATTCTGAAAAATTCTTGAAAGCTAAAGCATTTTTTATTCTTCCTTTCTGAAAGCAGAGAAGAACCTGGAGAGGCAGGGAATGAGGGAGGGAGAGAATGAGAGAGAGAAAGGGAGGGAGAGAGAGAGAGAAAGAATCAAACTACACCAATATTGCAGATACACATTCAGGGGTAAAAGAGAAAACTTGTTATACTGGCTTTTCTCATTTTTATCAGTTTGCAAATAATTTGTGGTAGTTGTGCTCTGGTTGAAGAGCTGAGAGTTTAAGAGTTTAAATAGTAACTTAAAAAATCTTTCAGTCAAATCATAACTGCTAGATAAGTTTCAGATCTGACTGAAAGAGTAGAGTTATTAATTATGTTTGATTATCTTCGTTGCTGTGAGATATATATTTGCTACAGGCCTCAAGCACATGCTATTCATTGAACAGAACTGTTCCTGTGAACTCTGACTTCATAGGATCTAAAGGGAGACAACAAAGTGCTGGACCAGAGCCAGTCAGCAACCCAATATCAGCTTCTGTTCATCCTGGTGGGGCAGGGACTGTGCAATTGTAGTGAAGGGATCACCTCAAATAGAGGAGACAGAAGACACTTGTAGGACTGAATGAAAGCAATCTTCACACTTAAACACAGGAAAGTGGAAAACAATAGCAATAGACCGGAATAAACTAATATTCTTGGCATGAGATCATTGGAATGAGAGCCCAGAAAAAGAAAACAACTGCACACCCAAAGGAAAAGCAACAGTATCCCAAGAGGAATCTAGTTCTTTCTAAAATCTTGAAGAATTGACATATTTTCTGTGCATTTTCCTCTACCTCTGCTTTCTGAATGGTCCTCTAAAGGGAGATTTTTTCCCTCCTTCTCTCCCCACTTCTACTATGGGACAACACAGAAGCAAAAATAATGACATAACTCTGCATCTATCAAAGATGAGCAGGCATACCCTAAAAAAAGCAAAATTGAACACTTAGAAATCAAAAATACAGTCAGTGAAATTAAAGCTAAGTTTACAGAATAACACTTTAAGAAGAGAATTAATGAAGCCAGAAGATATAAGTTAAGAAATCATATAACTGGTACACACAGGGACAAAGTGATGGAAAAGTACAAAAGACAGATTAAGAGACATGGAAGATAGAATGAACTAGTCCAACATATATCTAATCAAAGTTCTGGAAAAATACTAGATTAAACAAAAGCAGTATTTAAATGGATAATGGCTAAGAATTTCATGAGTACTAATGAACTCATTCTGAGGAACACCGACAAACCCCAAATAGAATAAATTATCACATGTAGGTACAAAATTAGAAAAACTGCAGATCACCAAATAAAATAACAGATCTTTAGAAAAGCAGAGAGAAGAGATGGATTATGAACAAAGGAATGGTAACTAGATTAATATTTGACTTCTCAACAGGAGCCAGAAGGCACTAGAATAACATCTTCAAAATGCTGAAAGCTTCTTTCAACCTAGCATCATATGCAGCAAAGATATCTTTCAAAGAAAGCCAAATTAGACATTTTCATGTAGTAAGCACTTTACCACAACAGATTCTCCCTGAAATAACATCTGAAGGGTAGACTTCAAGAATGGAAAAGATGATAGAGAAAAGGTCTGAAATGTATTTAAAAATGGGGCACAAAGTGAGGTAATTGGAGAGGGTTTCCAGGAAGCTTCAACAATCCCAGTAACATCCTGTTTCATTATATTGTTACTTACTCTATATTATAAATATATATGTTACACATATCCTTTCATGTAACAACTGTTTCATAGTGTTAAAAATTGATGAAAAACCCTATATGGTCCCTCTAGGAAAAAGAAATATAGTAGCATAAGAGAAAGAGGAATATATTATCCTGAAAATCCACGGAAATCAAATCTCTGGAAACATGATTTATGAGAGGAAGCAAAAGAAACTTTTAGACAACTGTTTGGCTTCCACAAAAAGATTCAAGTAGTTGTCTAGTTGTCGTCCCTAAGAAATATGGGTATCAGGCGTATGTAAGGAACAGGCTGAGGAGGAGATAACTGCATGCTGTGTGAAAATAAGAAGCTGGGAATAAAAGGGAGGTGCATGGAAAGATGACTAATCCAATAGAAATAACAGAACAGGCCCCCCAATCTGCAGAAAATTGCATCTGTGTGCAGAAGGAAAATCTCAAAGTTCTCTTAGAATAAGGGATAAAATAAGGGGAAGGAGGTGACGAAAGGCCAATAAACATGAAAAACAGAACAAGGATACAACTGAAAAAGTGCAGATAGTGCTGAGGAGGAAAGCAGATAGTAGGAAAGCAGGCTTGTTGGGTTCCTCTTCTCCTAGGCCTTGGGCTAACAGGAACATGTCAGATCCCTTCCTGGATGCTAACATCTTAGTTTATCCTTATCTCCCCAAACACAGAAGAGGAGATTGGGCTGCATGCTAAAAATCACATGCTTGGAATTTGAACCCGGGTTTTTCTCATTCAAATGTTTGAATCGTTTATTTTTTCCAGTATTATCAAGAAACTTAAAATTCAGGTTAATTTACTTTGAGAAGAGACATTTTAAAATTCCTAACAAATAAAATATCAGTGAGACTAAAACATAGAGAACAGACCTGTGGTTGCCAAGGGGGAGGGGAGATGGGGAAGGGATGGAGTATGGAGTTTGGGATTAGCAGATGCAAACTATAATAAATAAAATGGAAAAACAGCAAGGTCCTTCTGCATAGCACAGGGAAATATATTCAATATCCTGTGATAAACCATAATGGAAAAGAATATAAAAAATAATGTATATATAACTGAATCACTTTGCTGTACAGCAGAAATTAACACAACATTGTAAATCAATTATACTTCAGTAAAAAAATAATAAAAAAATCAGTGGGCTAAAATAGTATTAAAACTTTATATTCCAAATAATACAGCATAGAAAAATTAAATATATATGAATACAAATATATCCTACAGATCAAAGGAGAAAATGAGTAAGGACACCAATATAATCTGAGTGTGAATGCATATCTCTAAAATCAAATCAACAGCTACTGAATTCATCAGAATTTCAAAATAAAATCCACATGCATAGTTCAATCTTAGAATATATATAACATGTTATTTAAATATGTCAAAGGAGAAAATGCATTGTAACATATCATTTATATAAACCACAGAAATTCAATTACAAGGTAATCTCAGTTGTACCCTAAAGGCATTTAACAACCTTAAAAAGTCTAATAAAATGATTTATTAAATGAGAATGTACTTACTTCTTTTATATAATAAAGAATATTTTTCTAACCAACCAACAGCCTAATTACATTTAAGGTTAAAATGCTAAAATCGTTCCAATAAAATCAAGAAGCAAAGTGCCCAGATCTATTTTAAATTATTCTGTAATTGTAGCCAATTCAATAAGTATTAAGTGTTAAGAAATACATTTTTGGAAAGCGTACAGATTTATGATTATATACAGATGGTAGGATTACTAACTGCACAAAAAGAAAAAAACACTTCTCCCTTCTAATTCAACTAACTGGAATGTTTTGTATTTCTTAATATTTGCATGGTGCAGGGAAATGGGCCATCATGGGCCATGTGTGCTCATGAGGAGGGACATTTCTGAAAAGAAAATTAGTAATTTAAACTGAGACTTGTGATTGTTAACTACTAGAATTTTATCCTAAAAATAGCTAGATATGTGCAAAATATGTATGTTTAAAGATGATTACAATGATGTTAATTGTCTAGTATTGCAAAATTGTAATATTTCTAATTGTCCAATTAAAGAAGAATGTTTAATTAAAATGGTCAACTATACATTCATTAAATTTGGATTCTGAAAGATGACAAATGGCATAGAATGTTAACATGTTAGGTGCAAAATGTATATATTACTTTTATATTCTGAAAAATATAATTTGGAAATAAAATTTTAAAAGACCCTCTATATACATTGTGATCACTACAGAAGAAAAGACTGTTGCTAAACTTAACATTTATTCGCTTTTTCTTTTTTTGACCACCCCACGCAGCTTGCAGGATCCCCAACCAGGGATTGAACCCATGCCCCCTGCAGTGGAAGGTCCAGTCTTAATCACTGGACCACCAGGGAAGTCCCATTTATTAGCATTCAATGCTAAGATTACAGGTGATTTTTATGTCCTTCTTTAAGTATTATGTATGTATGTATTGTGTATTTCTGTATTCAGTTCAAACGGGAGATAGGATTGGGGTGGAGAGAGGAGAGAGAGAGAGAGAAACAGAGAAATGGGGAGGGGAGGGGAAGGGAGGAGAGGAGAGAGAGAAGAATGAATCACTTCCCAGACCAGAACTATACTTGATTACAATCATACCATCAGAAAGGAATAAAGGGTGAACGAGGGAAGGTTGCTGGGTGACAGAAGCAGAGAGAAGGGAGGACCTGTTGGTGCCGTCGGTTCATGCACTCTCCAGGGAAAAGTGTCCGGATAAGATAGCATGGTTATTTGATTGAGCTATTGAGAAGCAGGGCACGTGATATTATATGATCCTAAGATCCAAAAGCTATTAAACATCAAATTACATAACAAAAGCCTGGGCCGTATTAAATTTCCTGAATTTAGTATGGTGGGCCTCCTGACAACTAAATAGCTGGCCTCTCTTAGGGACAGCCTGACCTCACTGTGGACGCCAATGAAAACTTTATCATGTAAATTATCTGAAGCTAATTCTCACAGCACTTGCAAAGTACGATATGCTTGTCATCATTTTGTAAATGTGGAAACTGCAGATAAAAATGGACTTGCCCAGGATCATAGAGAAATGAAATGGTGAATCTGGTATTTGAGCCCAGGTCTCTCTCTCTCTCTCTCTCTCTCTCTCCCCCGCCCCTCTTTCTCTCTCTCTCTCCAAAAGCCCATGTTCCCTGGTGCATACTTGCTGCCACGCACATGGTAGCCACTCATCTGTAATCCTAAAACTAGCACCACAAGGTAAGGATTATTAAAAAGACAAACAAACAACACCCTGTGTTCTCTTCAGACTGTCCTAGCTCTAAGACATTTATTTGATTTTTGGGAGGTTAGCCATCGCAAAGCTGACACCGCCATCTAAGTGTTCTCAAATTGTTTTGAGAAGAAGCACATGCAATCCACAAACAAGGGTGCTCAAATGCAAAGGAATTACTTAATGTGACTTGAAGTTTATATGGAAAATTCCTTGAATGGGAACACTCTTGAGACAGGCTTTGAGAGAGGGTTTGGCTTAATATGTCAAATATTAACCAGAAAAGGAGCTAGAGAAGCACACCTGAAGGGACAGGAGTAGGAAACAGCAAAACGATGTGTTCTTCAGGGTAAATATAACTATACAAGATTATAAAGGGAAATGAAACTCAGTAGATCAGTTAATGGGAGGCTTTTTAAAATAACGGCCTAAGGAATTAGTATGCGACTTCATAGGCAATTACCTTAAGGTTCAGCTCTGATTGCTGTCCCATATGTAAAATTGGTGTTTGATATTTTCTTTTCCTTTGCAAGTCAAAATAGCACTTTATCATGTTTCTCTCTATATTCGTTCAAAACATTACCCAATAAAAATCAGTGTTTTATTGCTCATTTTGAGACTTTTTCATTGAAACTTTAGGTGCAGATGTGAGGTTTTTTCCTCCACATATTAAAGACTATTGAATTCAGACCACACAAAAAATCAGATGGCTGTGACAAAGCTGAAAACTCCATAGGTTCCCAGAAAAAAATGTTCATTTCAGTTACTTTGAAGTAATATCACAAGATCATTTTAATTGGCTAGTTTTCCTTTCCCCCTATGGTTGTTTTGGATTCAGTCTCCAAGTAAGTATATGTAAATCTGTATGTGTTTTATTGAAACATAGGTGGAATTAAGGAAATGACACTTTATGTATTTCTTCAGCTATATGTCCTTTGGCACATTACTTAATCTCTTTGAACCCCAGTTTCACCGTATGTAAATTGGAGTTTAGTTTTAGGATTAAAAAAGATGCATATTAAGCTGCAAGGGTATACTTACCATAGGGTAGGTCGTGAGCAACATAGCAATTGTTAACCATTTATGGGCCAATTCTCAACTGGCTTGCAATATGTTAGAGAAGGTGAGGCTTTGCTAATAGAGATGGGTTCAAATATTGGATTCACCACTTAATTCTGTGTGATCCTAGATAAATTTATCTCAGATTTTCAGTTTCTAAATGATTAAAGTGCCCACTTTGGCCAGACGGATTAAAACTAGGCTCACGTTAGAGTGCTTAACAATTTAATATTTTCCACATTATATCATGCTGATGTCACAGTATCTAATCTCAGTGAATGTACATCTGTGAGATAAATTTGTATGACTAATGGTACTTGCTTAAATAGATCAGACTTCAAGCCTTTAATTCCAGGTTTCCTTTTCTCTCACTTTTTGAGTGCACAAGAATTAGCACAAATCTGGCATGAAAATTCCCACTAAAGAATCATAGGGTAAAAAAGCTAGTCAATTAAAATGACATTGTGATATTACCTCAATGTAATTGTGATAGAAAATTTGAACAGATAGGGTTACCTGCAAGCCACTATTTGCAGTTTTATTAACCTACAAAAATTAACCACAACACATTGTAAACTTCTCAATGGTGGCAATTATGTCATCTATTTTCCCTTTGGAACGGAGGAACTATTCCTTATACTATATCTGTATAATCTGTGGCATGTAGTAGATTCTGAGTGTAGAGTTAGCGATAAATAAATGATAGTGAAAGAATGATTTGATAACATTAGTTTTAGGTCTGTCAAACCTGATTTTGAATCCTCAGATCTTAGATTTCCCGAACTAAGCTTAGTTATAAATGCAAACAAATGTAGATTTTAAAGGGAAGATTTGTATCTGCGGGGTGAAACAAGCAAATGAAGCAGCAAGACTTCTAACACAATTTACATACCATAATTATTTATTCATGTACAGATGAAAGTACCTTCAAATACCACGCATAACTCTTTCCAAGACTTCTATTTTCACTGTGTTTGAGCATAAAAGTCGATTTTACAAACACAAGATTTTCCTTTGCCTGCACTAGAACTTCATTTCTTATTCATGTTTCAAAAAGAACAAAAACGCCAAACCTTCCTTTCTGAAAGCCATTTTTCAAGGAAATGCCCATTCAGTGTTTTTGTGAGTTTCTGCACTCAGTATTAAACTATGACATGCTTTCTTGAAATATAGCACATTTTCTGTGTACTACATTGGACAAGAATCCAAATAGGTATATTATGCCTACTGAAATTTTACTTTGCTATTTCAACTACATGAGAGGGTTTACTTCTGTGATTTGTTTAATTAATACAGTGTTTATCAACAATTATTTCTTACACTGGACCAGTCCCGGTTTTTAATGAGTCTTTCTTGGGGATATTTTGGAATGTAATCATTACTGTCTCTTTTGATTTAACATCTACAGGTGAGGAATTTTAGCGATAGCCTTATCACTTCTTAAGGCATGAGGGGATGAAAAATAATTTTCCCTCTACCCTTCTTGGCTGAAACCCACGTGTTATGAAAGACAGATAAAGAACAGGAGGGCGGGGAGGAAGCAGAAGTTTATTATTTTTTTTAAGGACAGGTTTTAATTTTTTTCCATACCCCCTGCAGTGGAAGTGTGGAGTCTTAACCACTGGTCTGCCGGGGAAGTTCTTTTTATTTTTATTTATTGATTTATTTTATTTTATGTATATTTTACCACAGTATTTTTTTTCGTTTTCCAGAACACTTTTTTAAAAATTTAATTTAATTTATTTTGTATACAGGAAGTTCTTATTAGTCATCTGCTTTATACCCATCAGTGTATATATGTCAATCCCAATCTCCCAATTCATCCCACCACCACCCCCACCTGCCGTTGCTTTCCCCCCTTGGTGTCCATATGTTTGTTCTCTACATCTGTGTCTCAATTTCTGCCCTGCAAACCTGTTCATCTGTACCATTTTTTTGGTTCCACATATATGCGTTAATATACAATATTTGTTTTTCTCTTTCTGACTTACTTCATTCTGTATAACAGTCTCTAGATTCATCCACATCTCTACAAATGACCCAATTTTGTTCCTTTTTATGGCTGAGTAATATTCCATTGTGTATATGTACCACTTCTTCTTTATCCATTTGTCTGTCGATGGGCATTTACGTTGCTTCCATGACCTGGCTATTGTAAATAGTGCTGCAGTGAACATTGGGGTGCATGTGTCTTTTTGAATTATGGTTTTCTCTGGGTATGAGCCCAGTAGTGGGATTACTGGGTCATATGGTAATTCTATTTTTAGTTTTTTAAGGAACCTCCATACATATAATTTCCTTTAGTTTTTGAGGAAACTCCACTATGGAGTTTTTTAAGTTCTCCATAGTGGCTGTATCAATTTACATTCCCACCAACAGTGCAAGAGGGTTCTCTTTTCTCCACACCCTCTCCAGCATTTTTGTTTGTAGATTTTCTGATGATACCCATTCTAACTGGTGTGAGGTGATGCCTCATTGTAGTTTTGATTTGCATTTCTCTCATAATTAGTGATGTTGAGCAGATTTTCATGTGCTTCTTGGCCATCTGTATGTCTTATTTGGAGAAATGTCTATTTAGGACTTCTGCCCATTTTTGGATTGGTTTGTTTGTTTTTTTAATATCGACCTGCATGAGCTGTTTATATATTTTGGAGATAATCCTTTGTCCGTTGATTCATTTGCAAATATCTTCTCCCATTCTGAGGGTTGTCTTTTTGTCTTGTTTGTAGTTTCCTTTGCTTTGCAAAAGCTTTTAAGTTTCATTAGGTCCCATTTGTTTATTTTTGTTTTTATTTCCATTACTCTAGGAGGTGGATCAAAAAAGATCTTGCTGTGATTTATGTCAGAGTTTTCTTCCTATGTTTTCCTCTAAGAGTTTTATAGTGTCCGGTCTTACATTTAGGTCTCTTATCCATTTTGAGTTTATTTTTGTGTGTGGTGTTAGGGAGTGTTCTAATTTAATTCTTTTACATGTAGCTGTCCAGTTTTTGCATATTGAAGAGCCTGTCTTTTCTCCATTGTATATCCTTGCCTCCTTTGTCTTAGATTAGTTGACCATAGTGTGTGTGGGTTTAGCTCTGGGATTTCTATCTTGTTCCATTGATCTATATTTCTGTTTTTGTGCCAGTACCATATTGTCTTGATTACTGTAGCTTTGTAGTATAGCCTGAAGTCAGGGAGTCTGACTCATCCAGCTCCATTTTTTCCCCTCAAGACTGCTTTGGCTATTCAGGTCTTTTGTGTCCCCATACAAATTTTAAGATTTTTTGTTCTAGTTCTTTAAAAAATGCCACTGGTAATATCATAGGAATTGCATTGAATCTGTAGATTGCTTTGGGTAGTAGAGTCATTTTCACAATGTTGAGTCTTCCAGTCCAAGAACATGGTATATCTCTCCATCGGTTTATATCGTCTTTGATGTCTTTCATCAGGGTCTCATAGTTTTCTGCATTCAGGTCTTTTGTCTCCTTAGGTAGGTTTATTCCTAGATATTTTATTCTTTTGCCTGGAATGGTAAATGGGAGTGTTTCCTTAATTTCTCTTTCAGATTTTTCATCATTAGTGTATAGGAATACAAGAGATTTCTGTGCATTAATTTTGTATCCTGCAACTTTGCCAAATTCATTGATTAGCTCTAGTAGTTTTCTGGTGGCATCTTTAGGATTCTCTATGTATAGTATCATGTCATCTGCAAACGGTGCCAGTTTTACTTCTTTTCCAGTTTGTATTCCTTTTATTTATTTTTCCTCTCCGATTGCTGTGGCTAGAATTTCCAAAACTATGTTGAATAATAGTGATGACAGTGGATATCCTTGTATTGTTCCTGATCTTAGAGGAAATGCTTTCAGTTTTTCACCATTGAGAATGATGCTTGCTGTGGGTTTGTCATATATGGCCATTATTATATTGAGGTAGGTTCCCTCTATGCCCACTTTCTGGAGAGTTTTTATCATAAATGGATGTTGGATTTTGTCAAATGCTTCTTCTGCATCTATTGAGATTATCATATGGTTTTTATTTTTCAATTTTTTAATATGGTGTATCACATTGATTAATTTGCATATATTGAAGAATCCTTGCATCCCTGGGATAAACCCCACTTGATCATGGTGTACGATCCTTTTAATGTGTGGTTGGATTCTGCTTGCTAGTGTTTTGTTGAGGATTTTTGCATCTATATTCATCAGTGATATTGGTCTGTAATTTTCTTTTTTTGTAGTACCTTTGTCTGGTTTTGGTATCAGGGTGATGGTGGCCTCATAGAATGAGTTTGGGAGTGTTCCTTCCTCTGCAATTTTTTGGAAGAGTTTGAGAAGGATGGGTGTTAGCTCTTGTCTAAATATTTGATAGAATTCACCTGTGAAGCCATCTGGTCCTGCACTTTTGTTTGTTGGAAGATTTTTAATCACAGTTTTAATTTCATTACTTGTGATTGGTCTGTTCATATGTTCTATTTCTTCCTGGTTCAGTCTTGGCAGTTTATACCTTTCTAAGAATTTGTCCATTTCTTCCAGGTTGTCCATTTTATTGGCATAGAGTTACTTGTAGTAGTCTCTTAGGATGTTTTGTATTTCTGCAGTGTCTGTTGTAACCTCTCCTTTTTCATTTCTAATTTTATTGATTTGAGTCCTCTCCCTCTTTTTCTTGATGAGTCTGGCTAATGGTTTATCAATATTGTTTATCTGCTCAAAGAACCAGCTTTTAGTTTTATTGATCTTTGCTATTGTTTTCCTTGTTTCTATTTCATTTATTTCTGCTCTGATCTTTATGATTCCTTTTCTTCTGCTAACTTTGGGTTTTGTTTGTTCCTCTTGCTCTATTTCCTTTAGATGTAAAGTTAGATGATTTGAGATTTTTCTTATTTCTTGAGCTAGGCTTGTATAGCTATAAACTTCCCTCTTAGAACTGCTTTTGCTACAACCCATAGGTATTGTATTGTTGTGTTTTCATTATCATTTGTCTCTAGGTATTTTTTGATTTCCTCTTTGATTTCTTCAGTGATCTCTTTGTTATTTAGTAATGTATTGTTTAGCCTCCATATGTTTGTGTTTTTTACATTTCTTCCCTGTAGTTGATTTCTAATCTCATAGCATTGTGGTCAGAAAGTATGCTTGATATGATTTCAATTTTCTTAAATTTACTGAGGCTTGATTTGTGACCCAAGGTGTGACCTATCCTGGACCTCTGAGAAAGCGGTAACTTAAGAAGCTCTTGAAAACTCAAGTAATCTGTAAGAGGAAGAGTATTCCTCTATTGTTAGGACCACCAAAAAGACAGAGGGGAGGAGCAACACTGAGGTAAGGCTTTAACCAAAATGGCAAATTCAGGTGTCCCAGACTATGTTTTTCAAAGACCAGAAGATCAGCTTGTTCTTGGCCTGTGATTTGTTCCTTAGGAGAACTATAAATAAGGTCACAGTCATGGACTTTGAACACTAAGTCAGATGAGCTAACTTTCAACTACTTCCACATAGTTTCCAAAGAAAACATTTATTTTAAAGACAACTAGCCAATTGGCTAACATTGTCTTTGGAATGAAAAATAAGATATTAAAATTTTATTCAACTATGATTTTATTGTTAATTTTTTTAATTCAAAGAAAAATTATTTATTATGGTCACTTCTGTGAGATTTAGTTAATTTTTACTTCTTTCCACATGGTAATTTTATTAGTTACCTTTAGGCAGTTTCAAATTATTTCATCAATCTTGGTCTTTGTTTTTAATTTACACAGTGGAATTTACTTGTTCATTGGTGTGAGCAATTTTCAGTATCTTGTCAAACAGCCTGTGGCAACTGAAAATACAAGTGGCATACATTAGATTTCTCTGTTTGAGGCAGTGCAACAAAAACATTATGCTGAATACCCAACTTCAATAAATTGCAGGCATTTATATAACTAATTCAAAAATACTTTTTTGGGGGGTAATTGAGAAAACAAATTTGACCTACATACTTGGGAGGCAAGTAGTTAGTTGAGCAAAGTCTCTCTTATGGCCATCAACAGTTTCAATTTCACTTTCTTGTCATTTACATTATTTTATCTCCCCAATCTGACTAAATGCTTTATATATCATTCAGCCCATCTTGTTCCAGAACTTACATATATTAGAAGCTTAATCAATATCTGTAGACCAATTTTATTCTTCTTATGTCTTCAGATTGTACTTTAAAGCTCAGCTCTATGAAGAAAATTCCCATCAGTTTCATAGCGTTGTGAAAACTTCTCCAATAGCTCAGAAAATTCATGGTGGCCACGTGTTAAAAGTGTGCTGTCAGACACTGATGTCTCTCAGCCCCAGGGACAGCTGGAGCCCCCAGGCTAGTGAGCCCCAGCTAAGAACAGCTTTTTCTAGTGCTCTTAGGCAGCCCAAGTGCAGCAGGATCTGGGAGGTAATGATGTGACCTCTGGCGGCAGTGATATTTGCCTCTGCTAGTTGCTGCTAAGTGAGGCCAATGACGGGTGGGCCTTACTATCTGGACAACTACTTCAGCCACCAGCTGCAGAACACGCAGCATCTGTAAGGGGGCTGAAGGAGGTATGGGAGCTCATCTTGAGGGAGCCCAGAAGGACTGGACCCGTTCAAGCAGACATGCAGACACAGATCCACTTCTCCATCATTAATTTCGATATTCACATATACACATAGTTTACCTTTGGGGCTGCTACATCTGTTGCAATAGAATCCAATCCAGCTGCAAGCCCAATCTCACTCAGGATGCATCCTCATTCTGCAAATCAGAGCTTCAGTGTATTGCTATGAAAAAGTCTGATTGGATTTGAAATCATTGACATTATCACAAGAAAATTGAACATTACATTGTCTTGCACAGAAAGGAATGATTGCTTCATTTCTTTAAACATAATTTCCAACTATGGTAAAGACTTGAATGGCTGTAAAAAATTTTTACATTTACATCTCACTTATTTTATTGATCGTGACTATCTAGAGCTCAACTTTTTCATAAAAATGCAAAATGATTTTATGTGGAACTTTATGTACATTTAATATTTAAATCTCTTCAAATATTTTTAAATTTTATTTTAACATGTACGTAATACAAAGAAAAGTTAGTTAAATGTTTTACCAAGCTACAGGGAGCCTTATCATTATTTCCGTGACATGACCCTGAAAAATTTGGGCAAGCAGCCTTCCGTTAGGGATTTTCAGTGATTCACACGTGTGCAAGATTCTCCAAAGTGCTTCCAAAAACTGAAACCATTTCTGCAGGCTCTGAGGCACAAGGATCACTTAGCCTCAAAGAACTCAGTTCCTTCTTTTAACTGTAAAATCCTACAATAACAACATTTCACGTGGTCCCATCGTAATGTTTTACACCGTACGACGCGCTAGGCTGGGAAAGTGGTCCACAGATAGGCACATTCGTTCATGTTCATTCACCCTCCGTGCCAACTACCTTGGACAAAGTAGTCGCCCAGGTGTTTTCCTCCCATGTTTTCTCTAGCAGGACTTCAGGGCCTTCCTTCTTCTAGGCTGTGGGGAGGGTCAAGGTCTGGAGTAGCCACCCATTCCGTTCGGTCCAACGCATTTTCCCCTTTCCCCTGGCTAACCTGGTCACGCGCTGCTCCCAGGTCTCAGTCTCAGCCCGGGCAGCCTGGCGTGCCATGCCCGGCGCCCGTGGATGCGGCAGGTGGACTCCGGGACACCTCTTCGCGCCTTCCCTGCAGGTGCCGCAGGAGGGATAGGCCAAGTCCCGGGCCAGCGTCCCTGCGAGGCGGGGCCGGCGCTCCTAGACTTCCTCCTTCTGACCCTGCAGGTTCTGAGACCCCGGGCTCGGCAGCGGCGGCCACCTCCCTGGGGGCGGGGAGCCAGGCCACCTGGGGCAGTCGGCCAAGGGCTGCTGCCACCCGCCCCTCCCTCAGCCTCCGCTGGGGGTGTTTATCTTCGCCTCTCCTCCTTTCTCTTTCACTTTTCTTTTTGTTGGGAGTTGGGACTCCCTGGGTTCCAAGGCGTCCAGGGGAACCCCAGCTGATTCGTTCTCGGCCGCAGAGGCGCGACGCCCGGGAAGGGAGCCGGACGACCGCGCCCGCCCCGCCGCGCTGCCCGCCGCCCCCGACTCTGTAGCCCGGACTCGATGGAGGTACAGAGCTTGGCTTCCCCGCTTTGGGAGGGGAGGTGCTGGTGGCTGAAAGGGCGAGGGAACCCTCCCCGAAAGCCTTCGCCTCGGACTCCTCCCAGCTCTGGCCGGACGCACCCGTCTCCCCGCGACGGGCTACCGGCCGGGCCGCCTCGCCCCGCCCTCTTCTGGGGAACGCTTGACCGCGACTTCGGTTTTCGGTGGCGCCCCGCGCGGAGGTATTTCCCCTTCCGACCCTTTATTGCCTTCGCGGGCTCTCCTCCGCATCCTCCGCTTCCAGCCGAGCACAGATTGCTCGTCCACTAGCGGGTCCCCGCTCGGCTCCGCCGTCCGCTCCACCGACTCCGCGCCGGCCGGCGGAGGGCGAGGGAAGCGCGCCTGGCCAGCCCAGCCCAGCTGCGGGGTTCGGAGAAAGCGAGGTCCGGCGGCACAGAGCGCTGAGTTCTGCACCTCATCGAGCTCAGAAAGTGCAAGAAAGGTACCGCAGCTCCCGCTTCTTCCCTGCCCCCTCCCAAACTCCCCGCCGGCTGGTGCCACCTTGAGTGTGAGCCCCGCACGTCTGACGCTATCTTTGTCAGTCAAATTATCCTCCTCTGCTTTGATCAGGACACTTAACCTTCCTTGGGAGAGGAATCTACAGGAATGGTTACCGTTTGACAATCAGGCCTCCGTTTATATTATTTCCAGAAAATCAGTGCTAGAAACTTGGAAGAAATGCAGGAGACTTGTACTGCCGTGAAATCCTTATTCAAAGTGGCTTTAAATGAAAATCCAGTTAATTTTGTCAGGTGTTACTGAGACTCTTGCAAGCGTATACAATGTATTTCAATTTAGCTTATAATATATTGAATTTAACTTGAATTTCTATACATTAAATTTTTTTTATCTTCGAAGTCTATGTAAGGCAAGATTAATTCTTCAGTGATGCTTATAACAGATTCTTAAATAGGGTGAGTCAGAAGTTTAGAAACTGGAAGTGAAATGGTTGTCTCTAGCTATCTCCATTGTTTTTAAAAGCTATGGTCTAATGTTATGACACTGGTAATGGTATCTCCTTGTAACTGATAGGCATTCTTATCTTGTCAGTGGGCTTCAAGAGGCTTCTTTGCCTTGATTGAATAGAGGCTTCTTTGACTTGATTGAATAAACAGATCAGATCTAGGTGGTTACAGCATCCTGCTGTGCAGAGGTGAACTGTTCCATGGAAAGCATCAGGGTACAATATACATTAAACTCCTGTCATTTTTATTAAAAAGCAGTGTGGGGCTTCCCTGGTGGTGCAGTGTTTGAGAGTCCGCCTGCCGATGCAGGGGATACGGGTTCGTGCCCCGGTCCGGGAAGATCCCACGTGCCGCGGAGCGGCTGGGCCCGTGAGCCATGGCCGCTGAGCCTGCGCGTCCGGAGCCTGTGCTCCGCAACGGGAGAGGCCACAACAGTGAGAGGCCCGCGTACCGCAAAAAAAAAAAAAAAAAAAGCAGTGTGGTGGGCATGATAGACAGAGGGAGGAGATACAAGGGAAGAACACAAGGATATAGAAAGGAAAGGACTGAAGACAAAGCAATAGCCATTTTAGATTTAAAAAGTGATGAAAAATTGAAAGTTTTACTTAATAAAGTTAAGAAGTTTAGAAAGTTCTGAAGGTTCGTTCTGGTTGTGTTTTAATGGCACATCCCTGTATTTCTTCCTCTGTTTTCTCCTGTCAAAGTTTTGGTCATACTCAGAATAGCCTTTCCAGCAGAATCATCTGCTCTATGACAGAGTGACGGAAGGGTTAGGTTGGCCGCTGGACTTCTGGTAGGCAGAGTGTTCCCATACTTTTGGGTTCACTGTTCTCTGCTAATTTGGAGTGGGAACTCCAGAACCTGATTTGAAGCTACAATTTCTGGAATTAGGATTTTCCTACAGGTAACCAGTGGGTTTAAGAAAAACAATTTGATGCTTTCCATTTAAATCCATAAAATTAATATGTAAATGTCAACAGCTGTATCACAGGACATAATGTTTGTCAATGCAATACATGTTTATAAACTTCTTTGAAGGATGGGAGAAAGCAGTGGTCTAAAGTTTATTGAAATAGAGTTTGATAATTGAAGAATCTTAAATCCTAGAAGGTTCTCCATCTCAGGTTTGCTGGCTCTGGGTGGATTTCAGGAAAGTGGTGAATGAAGCTCTGAAATGTTGTGTAAAGGGGATTTTTCTGAGGAAAATAGCCATAACTCTAATGAGCTTTTTTTTTTAAATTATTATTATTTTTTTATTAGTTTCTGCTTTATAACAAAGTGCATCAGTCATACATATACATCTGTTCCCACATCCCTTCCCTCATGCATCTCCCTCCCTCCCACCCTCCCCATCCCACCCCTCCAGGCGGTCACAAAGCACCGAGCTGATTTCCCTGTGCTCTGCGGCTGCTTCCCACTATCTATCTACCCTACGTTTGGTACTGTATATATGTCCATGCCTCTCTTTCGCTTCGTCACAGCTTACCCTTCCCCCTCCCCATATCCTCAAGTCCATTCTTAAGTAGGTCTGTGTCTTTATTCCTGTTTTACCCCTAGGTTCTTCCTGACATTTTTTTTCTCTTAAATTCCATATATATGTGTTAGCATACAGTATTTGTCTTTCTCTTTCTGACTTACTTCACTCTGTATGACAGACTCTAGGTCTATCCACCTCATTACAAATAGCTCAGTTTCGTTTCTTTTTATGGCTGAGTAATATTCCATTGTATATATGTGCCACATCTTCTTTATCCATTCATCCGATGATGGACACTTAGGTTGTTTCCAGCTTCGGGCTATTGTGAATAGAGCTGCAATGAACATTTTGGTACATGCCTCTTTTTGAATTATGGTTTTCTCAGGGTATATGCCTAGTAGTGGGATTGCTGGGTCATATGGTAGTTCTATTTTTAGTCTTTTAAGGAACCTCCATACTGTTCTCCATAGTGGCTGTACCAATTCACATTCCCACCAGCAGTGCAAGAGTGTTCCCTTTTCTCCACACCCTCTCCAGCATTTATTGTTTCTAGATTTCTTGATGATGGCCATTCTGACTGGTGTGAGATGATATCTCATTGTAGTTTTGATTTACATTTCTCTAATGATTAATGATGTTGAGCATTTTTTCATGTGTTTGTTGGCAGTCTGTATATCTTCTTTGGAGAAATGTCTATTTAAGTCTTCTGCCCATTTTTGGATTGGGTTGTTTGTTTTTTTGTTATTGAGCTGCATGAGCTGTTTATAAATTTTGGAGATTAATCCTTTGTCAGTTGCTTCATCTGCAAATATTTTCTCCCATTCTGAGGGTTGTCTTTTGGTCTTGTTTATGGTTTCCTTTGCTGTGCAAAAGCTTTGAAGTTTCATTAGGTCCCATTTGTTTATCTTTGTTTTTATTTCCATTTCTCTAGGAGGTGGGTCCAAAAGGATCTTGCTGTGATTTATGTCATAGAGTGTTCTGCCTATGTTTTCCTCTAAGAGTAATGAGCTTTTTAAATGAGTCTCAAACCCTAAACAGTTTTTAAAACATTTTAAAACTTAGAAAACTGCTTTCTTCCTATCTCACTTAGAGTTTACTGTTAAGCTGTTTTCATTATGTAACTATTCTTTTGAAGGTTAGTGAATGATAATACAGAGAGTACTGTTTTAGGTCCACAGCTTGAACTATGGGAAATAATGTGAATCATAGCTAACACTTGTTGAATTCTTATGTACTGGATGTTGCTCCAAGTATGTGTTTATTTTTTTTAAATTATCATAATAAAGTTATGTGGTGTAGGGACTGTATTTTATAACTGAAGAAATTGGAGCATAGAGTAGTAATTAAATAACTTTCCCAAAGTCACAGAGTGAGAAAGTGGTAGAGCTGGGGTTTGAACCCAGACAGATTTAAGAGCACCGGTATTTATGAAGGGTGATATTATTTCCATAGAAATATTTCCCACAGTTTGACAGTGACAATCAACCACTATTTCATTTTAATGCAGAGTGATATAATGATGGAACATTCATTTTAAATTAATGCTTATACGGTACTTGCATAATTGACCTTATTAATTATATACTTAAAGATTATCTTTATGAGCAAATGATATTCACATGAGTGTCTATATGTGTTTGGTTCCTTGGAGAAAAAATTTTTTATGGTTCCTGAATGAAAACATTTGTTCAGTTTACATAGTTTTTGCTGATAGAGCTTGACAGATAGGCAAATGTGGATTGATCGATATGTCTGTATCTATCTATCTATCTATCTACCTATATATCCATCCATCCAAGTAAAAGGCTGGGATTCAGGGAGTGATCAGAAGGCTCCCATATCACAGTGGAAGTGATGTAGTCAACTATTTGGGAAGTCCCCTTTTCAGAAGATTTTATGGTCTGAGGGTTGGCAAGAAGCCAACTTCTGTCTTTAACTCAGTATTAGCTCTTTGATTTATTTACCCAGTGATTACAGATTACTGCATGAGACTGTTGAGGCTGAGCATTGCTTATGTGCTGGCTGCTATCCTATTTTACGGACTGGATGGAAAAATTCCATAGGAAAGTTGAGAGAACATTTGTGGGTTTTGCTCATAGTGTTTACTCCTAACTATTTAATGGTAATGTTACTAACTAACTATAATCAATTTCATATATATTTATGATTATTTATTAACTTGCTATATGTCAGGGAATGTTACACTTTTTTTCAAAAAAGTTATTCAGTGCTGGAATCAGAAATAGGAAATAAGAGGCTCTTTGATCTCAATTCATCTCAACGATAGTATTTGTACACAATTTATATCTGGAGGCAGAGTATGTATACACATATATTTTCCAGTGTTTTATCCCACTGCAAATCTAGTGGTGCCTGGCAGGTCATTTTTAGAAGCAGAGGACTATATATAGACCACATGAGAAGGAGTAAAAAAAATCAGTGCCTATAGTAGGTGATCATATTCTAAGTTGTTTCTTTTCCAGATGCTGAAGGAGAGTGACAGAAAGTATTTTGTCAAGTAAAGGAATTGAAACCGAAAATGATCCCAGAAGAGGAAAATATTAGGGCTGTAAGGTTGGGAGTGGGGAGACTCTAAGGTCTTGACACACGAGCCCAGTGACATAGTCAGTGATTGCCGTATCACTGAAGTCTCCTTACTGGGCCTCCTGCTTATATGCCTTTGGATAAAAATTTGGACAGGAACTATGTTGACCCTTGAACAACAGGAGTTTGAACTGCGAGGTCCACTTATACAAGGGTTTTTTTTGACAGTAAATGCTATGGTGCTACAGGATCCGTGGTTGGTTGAATCTGTGATGCAGAACCACGGATATGGAAGAACTGTGGTACCCAGGGCCTGCTGAAAATTACAGCGGATTTTCCACTGAGAGCAGTGTTGGCGCCCCTGACCCTGCTGTTGTTCAAGGGTTAGCTGTACCCTTGTCAAACTGTTAACCCTGACTGCCAACATTTTCAAATAATATTTTTTAATTGAACGTCTTAGTTAGATATTTTACAAGATATTTTCCCAACTTTTTTGCTTTCCTTACTCCTCAGCACCAAAAATAAGCATATACAGTGAGATTTCATTTTCTAAAATAAATAACTATATTGTTAAAATTATTCGTTATTATTTTAAATAGTATTAGTACACAATTAACCAAAATATCCCATTCACTTTTTTTTTCTTTTTCTTTTTGGCTGCGTTGGGTCTTCGTTGCTGCGCGCAGGCTTTCTGTAGTTGGGGCAAGCAGACGCTACTTTTCATCATGGTGCACGGGCTTCTCATTGCGGTGGCTTCTCTTGTTTCAGAGCAGGGGCTCTAGGTGCGTGGGCTTCAGTAGGTGTGGCACATGGGCTTAGTAGTTGTGGCTCGCGGGCTCTAGAGCGCAGGCTCAGTAGTTGTGGCGCACGGGCTTAGTTGCTCCATGGCATGTGGGATCTTCCTGGACCAGGGATCGAACCCGTGTCTCCTGCATTGGCAAGCGGATTCTTAACCATTGTGCCACCACGCATTCACTTTTGATAAGTACTTTATTAGCATAAAACTAAACTACATTGGAAATGATATCAGCGTAGAGGTGGGTAGTGTGGATATCACTGCTTTGACTATAGAAGGTATCTCTAATATCAGTTTTTCCACTTGGCCCTGTATTTGGCACCTTGGACAGGCAAAGCTCATGGTAGGATTCTGGATGGGGGAGAGGTCCACCTTTCTTTCGTAAAATGGGAGAAGCATCATTATGAAAGAGGAAACGGGGGGGAAACGAGAACTTGCTAGAAATCTGCTTTGCCTCAGGCACATTTCAGGCATATCACTTACACAAAGGGGTACCCAAGGAAGTAGTGGGTCTGGAAATTCATTTCTTTAGAGCTCCCTGTGGTCATACAGACCTTGGAAAGTCATGGGGGTTCCCCAGGAGTGCCCGTCCCTCACTTCGAAGAGCTCTGATCTAGTTCAGCCTCATCCCCATCCCCTGCCCGTGGTTTCTGGACTGCCATGGCTCACTGTGCTTAAAAGAAAGTATGTGTGTTCACACCTGGGGTGGGGGTGGGGCAGTAAAGAAGGGAGTGTGGTTGCGATAGAGGCTTACCACTGAAAGGAGTGAGGAGTAGGTTCCAGTCGGGCTTGGACTGCCTTTGCCTCCTCATCTCCAGTCATACCTGCTCTGCGCTCTAGACACACTTGCTGTGTTCCTTGTCAGCCTTCGAATGTCCTACTCACAGAGCCCACCGTCTCTAACTTTTGCTGCCCAGGCGGAATTATTCTCTCCCTGATACGAATTTATTTGGTGCTGTCTACATTCTCTTATAATAGCTTTTCTCTCTGTAAATTCATCTTATTATGCACCTGTCTCTACACTTACGTTTTGAATAAAGACAGGACAGTGTGTCCCGTGTCCCCAGCCAGGGGTTGGACACATAGTTGACTTGTATTGACCTCAGTGATCACTGAACAATTTGACAGCTAAGCAGAGGCATGCAAAAACAGGTAGGAAACACAGATAACATAGCAAAACACATTGCTGGAACGTTATAATAAAAACACTATTTTCGGAAAAGATGTCTGGGATAGGATTTATTGAAGAAAAGAACAAATTGGAGCTGAGGAAACCAGCCAGAAATCTATTGCACTCATTCAGGAATGTAGTCTCATTCCTATTATCTGCTCAAGGACATAGTTCTAGTAATTTTTTAAAAAATTCATCATCAATTTTCTTCTCTGTCTAACAAGTCTTTCCCATTACCATGCAGGCATGCTATAATTTCTCCCATTAGAAACAAGAAACAAAAAGTCTCTGTTGACCTCATGTTTCTCTCCAGCTACCACCTGGTTTTATAGGACATTTTATAGGACAACTTTCAAAGTCAACTCTATTCTGTCTCCAGGGTCTCTCTTCTCATCCTCTCTTGACCCAGCCAGGCTGTCATCCCCACTATTGCATGAAAAATGCACTTGTCAAAGGCACCAAGAACCCATGTTAAATCCAGTGATTAGTGCTGGGTTCTCTTCCTAGGTGCCCTGTCAGCAGAACTAGAAAGTTCTTCCTTTGGCTTCCAGGCCATCCCCTCTCCTTATTGTCCTTTTTCCTCACCAGCACCTACTGCAGTCTCTTTTGCCAGTTCCTTACTTTCTTAACCTCTAAATGTAGGCATCTGTGGGCTCATTTCATGACCTTTGCTCTGTCTGTGCTCAATCCCTTAGTGATCTCAGTCTCATGGCTTTCAACACCTTCCCAAGTGGTGATTCATAAATGCATGTCTGGAGTCATGACCTTTCTCTGAACTCCAGACTCATACATAGCAGCCTCTTCACCATCTCTGATTGGATATCTAGTACTCACTGGATTCCTGACTTCACCCCCCAAACTGCTTCTCCCACTGTCTTCTTCATCTCACTCGATGGCAAATCCATTCTTGTAGCTGCATAGATAACCAATCAGTTAGCCGTGGAGCTGTGCTTACTTCTTGTTTTCTCACACCCCACATTTAATCTGCTAAATCATTCAGCTGTGCCTCCAAGATAGATCCCACATCTGACCTGCTTACCATCTTCACTGCTGCCACATGGGCCCAGGCCACTGTTAATCATGTCTCATGGTACAGTGGCAAGAGGTGGTCTCTCTGTTGCTCTCCTTGTCCCTCCCCCAACCCCCACCCCAAGAAGGTTTCAGTTACCTGTTTTTACTTATCTACATTAAACAGACAAACAAAACCACAAAACAAACAAACAAAAACCACTCCAGAATGCAGTGGCTTAAAAAACAAAAATTTGTTATTTGTCATGATTCTGCAGTCTGGGCTACATGCAGCTGGTCGGTTCCTCTAAGGCTGCTGGGGATGAAACACCCAAGAGGTTTCTTCATTTGTGCATCTGGCACCTCAGCTGGGCTGGCTGTGAAGTTAAAGGCTCCTCCTTTGATTCTTTCTTTTCCATAAGAAATAGCTCTTGCTATAGCAGTTGAGCAGGGTGCTTCCTGCTCATGGTGAGTTAGGGATCTAGAGACTTTTTTGTGTGTGCTTTTTTGTTTAGCTGGTGGTGCTTTTTTTTGGTGGGGGGGAGGGTACCATTTTCTTATAAACCTTGGGGGCTTCCTGTAAACTTTATTGGGGTTCACTCCACTGGAAAAGACATACCCAGAAAACTCTTGAGACAGGCTCTGGTTTACTTTGGCTGTGAGTCAGAATGCTGTAGGAAAAGCCTTCAAGGTCTTTAGAAACACCTTTGTCTCACTGATAGGGTCTATGAGGTGCCACTTTAAATCCTTTCTAGATCTTAATGAGGCATCTTCCAGCCACATACTTGATCTGATCTTTAACCTGAGAGTACATTGTACTAATAGACCCTGGATTTGATCTTTAGCCTAAGACTACTTCTTTCTTTGAGAATCTTGTGTTGTCTCGAGAGACAAGAATGACAGTAAGTTTAATTTTCCAACCTAGCAAGTCCTGGGTTGAATGATTTCTTCTAAATTCAGCTTGAATGTTTCAGTTTCTCTTTCTCTTCCTGCAATTAATCCTAGGCCGCGCCAATTATCACATTCAGAAATTTTCTTAGCCAGGTCCACAAGTTTATTAGATACGTTTTCTTTCTTCCATATTATTGCAGGCAACTATGCAACATGAGTTGCCCTCTCTCCAGCCTCTAATAATAATTTCATCACTGCCTTTCTAGCCTCACTTACAGTGAGTGTCCTTGCTATGTACTCCCCAGGTGTCTACCTATCACCTGATCTCATATCACTTTCAGTGTCAATTACTAATTGCTGTGTAAATAACTACCCCCAAATTTAGTAGTGTAAAATAAAAGTTATTTTATTTGTTTAAAGTTCCAAGATTAGAAGTTTGGACAGGACCCAGTGGCAATGACTTGTCTCTATGCCAGAACGTCTGTGGTCAGCTGGTATGACTCCAAAGGACTGTCTGAGATTGTTTAAGAAATTGGGTCATATATGGGGCCTCAGTCCTGGCTGTTGGCTGGGTTCCTTCATGCTTCTCCACTTGGCTTTTCCGCATGGGTAGATTGGGCTTACTCACATGGTGGTCTCAGGGTTGTCAGACTCCTTACATAGTATCCAGCTTCTATAAAAGGGAAGCAGGAACTGCAGACGCTCTGAAGGCCTGGGCCTGGAATTCCCAGACTGTCACATTTGTCTCATTTTATTGTGAAAAGCAAGTTAGGAGGCCATCTCAGATTCCAGAGGAGAGGACATAGACTCAACCTCTTGCTGGGCAGTATGTTATGCTTGTTCATGGCAAGAAGGCATTGATTGGTGGCCACCATCTTGAAGATTATCTGTCACCCATTGTGATCCTGCTAAAGCATTGATCCAGTTCCACCACTCCTCTAGTCAAAACCCTCTATTGCCGTCTCACTTTACTTCAATAAAAGCCAGATTCCATTACCGTGGTCAGTAAGGCCCTCAGTGGTTCGTACCTCTGCTGCCCCATCTGCTCCTCCTCCCTTAGCTCAGGGCCTCAGTCACACCGACAACCTTTCTATTCATCACCCAGACTGCTCTGATCTTGTCTCTGTGTCTTTGAACTTGCTGTTCCCCCTGCTTAGAATGTTTTCTCTCACATGTGGCCCAGTCCCTTACCTCATGGGGGGCCTGGCTCTAATACCCCCTTTGCAGGGAGGCTTTTCCTGACTGGTGGACTTTGTGTTGCATTCCCACCAGCATTCTCAGCTCAAACTCTCCTCCAGATGCCCACAACTACCTGCCATACTGCCAGGTTTACAGTACCCTATCCAAAACTCTTAGGGTCGGATATGTTTGGAATTCAGTTTTTGGACAGGTCATTTTTATAGACTGAGTTGTGTCTCTCCCTCTCCCCACCAAATCCGTATATTGAAGCTCAACCCCCAGTGTGACTGTATTTGGAGACAGGACTCTCAGGAGGTAACTCAGGTGTACGAGGTCATAAGAGTGGAGCCCTAATCCAGTAGGACTGCTGTCTTTATTAGAAGAGGAAGAGACTTCAGGAGTTGACATGTACAGAGGAAAGGCCATGTGCAGACATAGTGAGAAGGTGGCTGTCTGCAGGCCAGGAAGAAAATCCTTACCAACCCTTCCAGCACTTTGCTCTTGTACTTCCAGCCTCCCGGATGTGAGAAAATAAGTTTCTGGTGTGTGTCACCCACTCTCTGGTATTCTGCTACGGCAGCCCTAGCAGAGCAGACTAAGATAGTGACATAATGCCTTTGCTATATACTGTGTGACAACTATGGTATATAGTAAGCTTATCCAGGTACCTCCTCAAAAGTGAAATAAATACAGATTATAAGTAGTCTTATGCCAGTTCATGTTTTGTTAACCAGTAAATTAAGCAAAACGCTCAGTTCTTAGAGCCCTTTTGATTTAAGATTTTCAGATAAGGAACAATGGACTTATATATGTTTTATTTAATGATTTGTTTGTTAATTCTCACCTGTCCCCATTTGCACATGAGCTACAGGAGAACATGTAGTTTTATTTCATTCATTGCTATATCCCCATCATCTGTCAGTGCCTGGCAAATGATAGTCTCTCAATCAATGTTTGCTGAATGAATGCTAAAGGGTAGAATATGTTAAAAGTAATGGGGAATAAAAGAAGAGCTATTTCAAAGAAGATCTAATTTATTTATACATTTTATTTATTCACTGAATTGATTTAAAATAATTTTGAGTGCCTAGTATGGGCCAGGCACTCTTCTAAGCCCTTGACTGGCCTTCATTCAGTGAGAGGTTCAGAGTACAGGGAGGATCCTGAGGACTGAGTGGGAGTGAGGAAAAGTAAATGTTGCAGGAACCGATATGGGTCCTAGCTAAAACATGGGAGTGAGACAGGGAAATGGATGAGCTTCATTGTGGAAAGCTCAAGATCGAGATATCAGTGGAACATAAAGCCGAAGATGTCCTGCAAGTCATTAGAAGTACTGCACTGAAGATTGCTTGAGCTATTAGTACAAGAGATTTTAGTTTATGGGTTAATAGTCAAGAATTATTGACTGAAGCCATTGACTGTCAGAATGTTTCCCCAGGAGGCAAATGTATGTAAAGAAAGTTTGGGGTCATATACGAAGACCAGAGTGTCTGTTACTGAGCTGCATACTCTGGAAGAGGAAATGTTCAGGCAATGTCTTCAGGAAAGCATTGGTCAGTTTCCAGGTCTTCAAAAGAGAACGTTAGGCTTTTCACACTTTCTAGCCCTTGCGTGCCTGTCCTAACCACTCTGTCTGCTCCTCTCATGATGGATTTTATATTCGCCATATGCCTATTCTTACACCCACATCTTTTCTTTTCTTTTTTTAATTGAGGTATAATTGACATATAATGTCATGTGAGTTTCAGGTGTACAACATAATGATTCAACATTTGTGTATATGACAGAATGATCACCACCGTAAGTTTAGTTAACGTGTATCACCATAGATATAATTTTTTTCTTATGCTGAGAACTTTTAAGATTTATTCTCTTAGCCACTTTCAGGTATGCACTGTAGTATTGTTACCCAGAGTCATCATGCTGTACATTACATCCCCATGACTTATTTGTATTATAACTACAAGTTTGTACCTTTTGACCCCCTGCATGCATTTTGCCCCCCACCTCTGGCAACCAACCACCCATGTGTTCTCTCTGAGTCCCTTGCTCCGTGAAGTTCTCTCGGCAAAACCTCAACTTTACCTCCTCTCTAGCCACCTGGAAATATTGATCATACCTCTCCTCTGTTCTGCCCCCACTGATGGATACTTCTCTAAGTATCTGCAGTATTTTCTATATTGACTCGTGCTCACATTGCCCCTCTCCTCAAGTAAAGGATACAGGTGATACAAAGGATGACAAGAATCGTGATGGAGTTGGAGGGGCTGAAGTTTGGGAAACACTGTGTCCTTGTGTGCCAAGCACTTGCTTGGTACACAGTAGAGCTTTAATAATGTTATTTTTGTTGTCAGTAATCTATCACATATTGCTGAGGGGTCAAGTAATATCAGGTTCTGAGAAAAGGAGTTTGACTGGAAATAGGTCACTAGTGATCACATAGCTGTTGGAATGTCCCAGCATATGCTTTTTTGTCAGTATCAGGAAGGGAAATAGAACTTCCTGAGAGTCTGATTTGGGCCAGGCTACAGATAGAATCCTTACACTCATTTTTAGATGATACAGATGAGCTTCTTAGATTAATATGAGGTTTTTAGAACTGAGAAAAGAAATAGGTTGTTTAATAGGTTTATTTTGCCAGTTTTATTATTTGAAAGGATAATTTTATAAATTGCAAAGTAAATGTTTCAATTAAAGAAAGGAAGTAGAAGCAAGCCACACCCTATTTTCTAAATTCCTTCAAGTAGAAATCCTTTCGTCTTCCTACTTCAACAGTATTTGCTAAGTATTTTGAAAAAAAAAATTCGAAAGTACAAAAAAGATGAGAGGAATTTTGTAAAAATTGTAGTATTGTTAATATTTAATTTACTTGGTGCCTTTTTTTCCTGAGAATCCAAGAGGACAAATATGCAGTCATAACAACATCGTCACTTTAAAATTTGCAGTAATTCCGAATGTCAAATTTAAAAAAAATCTATATTTCATATCTTTCGACTCTATGCCTAGAAAGCAAGATCCTCCTTCTCATTGCTTTGTGCAGGACTTCTCAAACTTCAGATATGTGGTTTTATGATGGCTTATTAGATTTGATGAGAGACTTCCGGGTAAGATGGCGGAAGAGTAAGACGCGGAGATCACCTTCCTCCCCACGGATACACCAGAAATACAGCTACACGTGGAACAACTCCTACAGAACACCTACTGAATGCTGGCAGAAGACCCCAGACCTCCCAAAAGGCAAGAAACTCCCCACATACCTGGGTAGGGCAAAGCGGAGAGATTCCTGCACAGAGGATCGGCGCCGAGCGGCACTCACCAGCCTGAGAGGCTTGTCTGCTCGCCCACCAGGGCGGGCGGCGCTGGAAGCTGAGGCTCGGGCTTCGGTCAGAGCGCAGGGAGAGGACTGGGGCTGGCGGCGAGAACTCAGCCTGAAGGGGGCTAATGTGCCACAGCTAGCCGGCAGGGAGTCCGGGAAAACTCTGGAGCTGCCGAAGAGGCAAGAGACTTTTTCTTCCCTCTTGGTTTCCTGGTGCGCGAGGAGAGGGGATTAAGAGCGCTGCTTAAAGGGGCTCCACAGACGGGCGCGAGTCACGACTGAAAGCGCGGAGCCCAGTGACGGGCGTGGGACGCTGGGGCTGCTGCTGCTGCCGCCAAGAAGCCTGTGTGCGAGCGCAGGTCACTGCCCACACCGCCCTTCCGGGAGCCTGTGCAGCCTGCCACTGCCGGGGTCCCGGGATCCAGGGGCGGCTTCCCTGGGAGAACGCATGGCGCGCCTCGGGCTGGTGCAACGTCACGCCGAACTCTGCCGCTGCAGGCTCGCCCCGCACTCCGTGCCCCTCCCTCCCGCCCGGCCTGAGGGAGCCAGAGTCCCTGAAGAGGCTGTTCCTTTAACCCTGTCCTGTCTGAGCGAAGAACAGACGCCCTCCGGCGACCTACACGCAGAGGCGGGGCCAAATCCAAAGCTGAGACCCAGGAGCTGTGAGAACAAAGAAGAGAAAGGGAAATCTCTCCCAGCAGCCTCAGAAGCAGCGGATTAAAGCTCCACAATCAACTTGATGTACCCTGCATCTGTGGAATACATGAATAGACAACAAATCAATCCAAATTGAGGAGCCAGGAGTCAGTGCTGTGCCTCTGAGGTGGGAGAGCCAACTTCAGGACACTGGTCTACAAGTGATCTCCCAGCTCCACATAATATCAAATGGCGAAAATCTTCCAGAGATCTCCATCTCAACAGCAGCACCCAGCTTCACTCAACGACCAGCAAGCTACAGTGCTGGACACCCTATGCCAAACAACTAGCAACACAGGAACACAACGCCACCCATTAGCAGAGAGGCGGCCTAAAATCATAAAAAGTCCGCAGACACCCCAAAACACACCACCAGTCGTGGACCTGCCCACCAGAAAGACAAGATCCAGCCTCATCCACCAGAACACAGGCACTAGTCCCCTCCACCAGGAAGCCTACACAACCCACTAAACCAACCTTAGCCACTGGGGACAGACACCAAAAGCAACAGGAACTACGAACCTGCAGCCTGCAAAAAGGAGACCCCAAACACAGTAACATAAGCAAAATGAGAAGACAGAAAAACACACAGCAGGAGAAGGAGCAAAATAAAAACCCACCACATCTAACAAATGAAGAGGTAATAGGCAGTCTACCTGAAAAAGAATTCAGAATAATGATGGTAAAGATGATCCAAGATTCTATTTCCCAGATCCAAAATCTTGGAAATAGAATAGACAAAATGCAAGAAACAGTTAACAAGGACCTAGAAGAACTAAAGATGAATCAAGCATCGATTAAAAACACAATAAAGGAAATAAAAAATACTCTAGATGGGATCAATAGCAGAATAACTGAGGCAGAAGAACGGATAAGTGAGGTGGAAGATAAAATAGTGGAAATAACTGCTGCAGAGCAAAATAAAGAAAAAAGACTGAAAAGAACAGAGGAGAGTCTCAGAGACCTCTGGGACAACATTAAACGCACCAACATTCGAATTATAGGGGTTCCAGAAGAAGAAGAGAAAAAGAAAGGGACTGAGAAAATATTTGAAGAGATTATAGTTGAAAACTTCCCTAATATGGGAAAGGAAATAGTTAATCAAGTCCAGGAGGCACAGAGAGTCCCATACAGAATAAATCCAAGGAGAAATACGCCAAGACACATATTAATCAAACTGTCAAAAATTAAACACAAAGAAATCATATTAAAAGCAGCAAGGCAAAAACAACAAATAACACACAAGGGAATCCCCATCAGGATAACAGCTGATCTCTCAGCAGAAACTCTACAAGCCAGAAGGGAGTGGCAGGACATAATTAAAGTGATGAAAGAGAAAAACCTGCAACCAAGATTACTCTACCCAGCAAGGATCTCATTCAGATTTGATGGAGAAATTAAAACGTTTACAGACAAGCAAAAGCTGAGAGAGTTCAGCACCACCAAACCAGCTTTACAACAAATGCTAAAGGAACTTCTCTAGGCAAGAAACACAACAGAAGGAAAAGACCTACAATAACGAACCCAAAACAATTAAGAAAATGGGAATAGGAACATACATATCGATAATTACCTTAAATGTAAATGGACTAAATGCTCCCACCAAAAGACACAGATTGGCTGAATGGATACAAAAACAAGACCCATATATATGCTGTCTACAAGAGACCCACTTCAGACCTAGAGACACATACAGACTGAAAGTAAGGGGATGGAAAAAGATATTCCATGCAAATGGAAACCAAAAGAAAGCTGGAGTAGCAATTCTCATATCAGACAAAATAGACTTTAAAATAAAGACTACTAGAAGAGACAAAGAAGGACACTACATAATGATGAAGGGATCGATCCAAGAAGAAGATATAACAATTGTAAATATTTATGCACCAAACATAGGAGCACCTCAATACATAAGGCAAATACTAACAGCCATAAAAGGAGAAATCGACAGTAACACAATCATAGTAGGGGACTTTAACACCCCACTTTCACCAATGGACAGATCATCCAAAATGAAAATAAATAAGGAAACACAAGCTTTAAATGATACATTAAACAAGATGGACTTAATTGATATTTATAGGACATTCCATCCAAAAACAACAGAATACACATTTTTCTCAAGTGCTCATGGAACATTCTCCAGGATAGATCATATCTTGGGTCACAAATCAAGCCTTGGTAAATTTAAGAAAATTGAAATTGTATCAAGTATCTTTTCTGACCACAATGCTATGAGACTAGATATCAATTACAGGAAAAGATCTGTGAAAAATACAAACACATGGAGGCTAAACAATGCACTACTTAATAACGAAGTGATCACTGAAGAAATCAAAGAGGAAATTAAAAAATACCTAGAAACAAATGACAATGGAGACACGACGACCCAAAACCTATGGGATGCAGCAAAAGCAGTTCTAAGAGGGAAGTTTATAGCAATACAATCCCACCTTAAGAAACAGGAAACATCTCGAATAAACAACCTAACCTTGCACCTAAAGCAATTAGAGAAAGAAGAACAAAAACATCCCAAAGTTAGCAGAAGGAAAGAAATCATAAAAATCAGATCAGAAATAAATGAAAAAGAAATGAAGGAAACGATAGCAAAGATCAATAAAACTAAAAGCTGGTTCTTTGAGAAGATAAACAAAATTGATAAACCATTAGCCAGACTCATCAAGAAAAGAAGGGAGAAGACTCAAATCAATAGAATTAGAAATGAAAAAGGAGAAGTAACAACTGACACTGCAGAAATACAAAAGATCATGAGAGATTACTATAAGCAACTCTATGCCCATAAAATGGACAACCTGGAAGAGATGGACAAATTCTTAGAAATGCACAACCTGCCAAGACTGAATCAGGAAGAAATAGAAAATATGAATAGACCAATCACAAGCACTGAAATTGAAACTGTGATTAAAAATCTTCCATCAAACAAAAGCCCAGGACCAGATGGCTTCACAGGCGAATTCTATCAAACATTTAGAGAAGAGCTAACACCCATCCTTCTCAAACTCTTCCAAACAATATCAGAGGAAGGAACACTCCCAAACTCATTCTACGAGGCCACCATCACCTTGATACCAAAATCAGGCAAGGATGTCACAAAGAAAGAAAGCTACAGGCCAATATCACTGATGAACATAGATGCAAAAATCCTCAACAAAATACTAGCAAACAGAATCCAACAGCACATTAAAAGGATCATACACCATGATCAAGTGGGGTTTATTCCAGGAATGCAAGGATTCTTCAATATACGCAAATCAATCAATGTGATACACCATATTAACAAGTTGAAGGAGAAAAACCATATGATCATCTCAATAGATGCAGAGAAAGCTTTCGACAAAATTCAACACCCATTTATGATAAAAACCCTGCAGAAAGTAGGCATAGAGGGAACTTTCCTCAACATAATAAAGGCCATATATGACAAACCCACAGCCAACATTGCCCTGAATGGTGAACAACTGAAAGCATTTCCACTAAGATCAGGAACAAGACAAGGCTACCCACTCTCACCACTCTTATTCAACATAGTTTTGGAAGTTTTACCCACAGCAATCAGAGAAGAAAAGGAAATAAAAGGAATCCAAATTGGAAAAGAAGAAGTAAAGCTGTCACTGTTTGCAGATGACATGATACTATACATAGAGAATCCTAAAGATGCTACCAAAAAACTACTAGAGCTAATCAATGAATTTGGTAAAGTAGCAGGATACAAAATTAATGTACAGAAATCTCTGGCATTCCTGTACACTAATGATGAAAAATCTGAAAATGAAATCAAGAAAACACTCCCATTTACCATTGCAACAAAAAGAATAAAATATCTAGGAATAAACCTTCCTAAGGAGACAAAAGACCTGTATGCAGAAAATTATAAGACACTGATGAAAGAAATTAAAGATGATACAAATAGATGGAGAGATATACCATGCTCCTGGATTGGAAGAATCAATATTGTGAAAATGACTCTACTACCCAAAGCAATCTACAGATTCAATGCAATCCCTATCAAACTACCACTGGCATTTTTCACAGAACTAGAACAAAAAATTTCAAAATTTGTTTGGAAAACAAAAGACCCCGAATAGCCAAAGCAGTCTTGAGAACGAAAAACGGAGCTGGAGGAATCAGGCTCCCTGACTTCAGACTATACTACAAAGGTACAGTAATCAAGACAGTGTGGTACTGGCATAAAAACAGAAAGATAGATCAGTGGATCAGGATAGAAAGCCCAGAGATAAACCCACGCACATATGGCCAACTTATCTTTGATAAAGGAGGCAGGAATGTACAGTGGAGAAAGGACAGCCTCTTCAATAAGTGGTGCTCGGAAAACTGGACAGGGACATGTAAAAGTTTGAGATTAGATCATTCCCTAACACCATACACAAAAGTAAGCTCAAAATGGATTAAAGACTTAAATGTAAGGACAGAAACTATCAAACTCTTAGAGGAAAACATAGGTAGAACACTCTATGACATAAATCACAGCAAGATCCTTTTGGACCCACCTCCTAGAGAAATGGAAATAAAAACAAAGATAAACAAATGGGACCTAATGAAACTTCAAAGCTTTTGCACAGCAAAGGAAACCATAAACAAGACTAAAAGACAACCCTCAGAATGGGAGAAAATATTTGCAAATGAAGCAACTGACAAAGGATTAATCTCCAAAATTTATAAACAGCTCATGCAGCTCAATAGCAAAAAAACAAACAACCCAATCCAAAAATGGGCAGAAGACTTAAATAGGCATTTCTCCAAAGAAGATATACAGACTGCCAACAAACACATGAAAGAATGCTCAACATCATTAATCATTAGAGAAATGCAAATCAAAACTACAATGAGATATCATCTCACACCAGTCAGAATGGCCATCATCAAGAAATCTAGAAACAATAAATGCTGGAGAGGGTGTGGAGAAAAGGGAACACTCTTGCACTGCTGGTGGGAATGTGAATTGGTACAGCCACTATGGAGAACAGTATGGAGGTTCCTTAAAAAACTACAAATAGAACTACCATATGACCCAGCTATCCCACTACTAGGCATATACCCTGAGAAAACCATAATTCCAAAAGAGACATGTACCAAAATGTTCATTGCATCTCTATTCACAATAGCCCGAAGCTGGAAACAACCTAAGTGTCCATCATCGGATGAATGGATAAAGAAGATGTGGCACATATATACAATGGAATATTACTCAGCCATAAAAAGAAACAAAACTGAGCTATTTGTAATGAGGTGGATAGACCTAGAGTCTGTCGTACAGAGTGAAGTAAGTCAGAAAGAGAAAGACAAATACCGTATGCTAACACATATATACGGAATTAAAAAAAAAATGTCATGAAGAACCTAGGGGTAAAACTGGAATAAAGACACAGACCTACTTGAGAATGGACTTGTGGATATGGGGAGGGGGAAGGGTAAGCTGTGACAAAGCGAAAGAGAGGCATGGACATATATACACTACCAAACGTAAGGTAGATAGATAGTGGGAAGCAGCCGCAGAGCACAGGGAGATCAGCTCGGTGCTTTGTGACCGCCTGGAGGGGTGGGATGGGGAGGGTGGGAGGGAGCGAGATGCATGAGGGAAGGGATGTGGGAACAGATGTATATATATGACTGATTCACTTTGTTATAAAGCAGAAAAAAAAATGTAAGTAAAGTTGCTAAAAGGTGAAAAAAAATAGGTCCTTATCTTTTAGAGATACACATTGACGTATTCACAGATGAAATGATTTACATCAAAGTAATACAAGAGAGGGAAAATGAGTAGAGATATAGATAAACAATAAATAAAATAATAAATAAACACACACACACAAAAAAGAAATAAACAGTTGAGTTTTGCTGCTTGATTATTTTGTGTTTAAGCTCAGCATTGTTTTAAAAGTTGGTAAATTGGGTATCTTTCATTCAGTAGAGCAAACACAGAGTGGAAACCAAAGAGTTTTACTCAAAACTTGCAGATCATCTTCTGCTCTGTACCCGTTTTCATCATTGTCATGACTAGAGATGAGCAGGGAGTCTGTTATTCTGTCACAGAAAGATCACGAAAAAGTAAGCTAACACATCTCACCAATGTTACTTACATATATAAACTTGTACATTTGACTCTGTGTGCTTGTTTAAAAGTTTTTCATTGAAGTACAGTTGATTTACAACGTTGTGCTAGTTTCTGGTGTACAGCAAAGTGATTCAGCTGTGTGTGTGTATATATATATATATATTTATATTCTTTTTCATTATCGGTTATTATAAGATACTGAACATAGTTTCCTATACTATACCTTTAGTAGGACCTTGTTGTTTATTTTATATATAGTAGTTTGTACCTGTTAATCCCAAACTTCTAATTTATCCCTCCCCCACCCCCTTTCCTCTTTGGTAACTATAAATTTGTTTTGTATGAAAAAAAAATAGATTTGATATTGAGGTATTTCTCTTCTGCGCTTTGACCTCTAAGGCACATTCCTCAGCTTCTGCAGTTCATAAAGCATTGGCTTCTAGGGATGGTTTTGAATCAGGTAGGCTAACGACAGACCGGAAGCTCTCCGAGACGATGGCAGATATTTATGATTTATTGAGCACTTTCTCTGTACATGGCTCTCTGCCAAGTGCTGTGGGGGATAAAAACATGCACCCAACATGATTCCTTTTAGGGACTTATTATCTAGTGGAGCAATGAATATATGTGCATGAAGAGCTGAGGTACCCAGTATACAACTGTCCATGCTCTAAAGAGACTGACCATGCTTTCTTTCATCGCTAAACATACGGACGTGCACGTCCCTCATTGGGACTGTTTCATCCAATGTCTTTTCCTCGCTCTTCCTCCTGACTCACTTACCTGATCCAGAGGTGTCATTTTGATATTGTTTTCTCCGGGACTATTTCCCCTAAGCCTCCAAGATTGGGTTAGGTATCTCCCATTCTTAATTTCATTTAGTAAATATTTCAATACAGTTGGCCCACGGTATCCACGGGCTCTGCATCCTCGGGATCGACGGACTGCAGATTGAAAATAGTCGGGGGAAAAAAATTCTAGAAGGTTCTATAAAGCAAAACTTGAATTTGCTACTCACTGGCACCTATTTAGATAACATTTACATTGTGTTAGGTATTGTAAGTAAACTATAGATGGTTCAAAGTATATCGGAGGATGAGTGTAGGTCATATGCAAATACTATATCATTTCATATAAGGGACTTGAGCACCTGCAGATGCTGGTATCCGTTAGGGTCCTTGAACCTGGTGGATACAGAAAAAGGACTGTGGTTAGCATTTATTGTCAGCCACGTGCCAAGCACTTTCACTTGTGTAACCCTCCTAGGCTCTGTGAGACGTTTTCCTCACCACTTTTCAGGTGACGAAACTGAAGCGGCAAGAGTTTACGTGCCTTGGCCAGGCTCCACAGTGAGGTGGAATTAGAATTTGAACCCAGGTCTCTCTGCAGAGGCTGCACTCTTCACCTAGCAGGTGCTGCCTCACTGGAAAAACTAATAAGAGGCATAAAGATTAAAAGGGAGGAGATAAAAATTACCATTGTTTATAAATGAAAGCTGTGAATATTAACAAACTACTAAGACTAGTAAGCGAGTTCATCAAGATGGCCAGGCAGGCAGAAGAGTAACAAAAAATGAATAGCATTTTTCAACACTAAATAAAATGTTAGCTAACATAACACAGCAGTAAAGTACTCAGCACAGCAGGAAGACACTCTTACCACAGTCAAACAGAGTTGACTTAAAGCTTGTTTGGATGGCCCAATATTAGAAAATCTATCAATATGATCTTAAGGCATGCAGAAAAAGTTATTATCAAGCTCTTAAATAAGAGCTTGATAAGATTAGATGGGATCATTCAAATAAATACATGAATAAATGAATGAATGAATGATTCCTACTAAAAAATCTCTGGTAAACATCGTACTTAACATAGAACTTTTTCTTTTTTTAAAATTTTTATTGGAGTATAGTTGATTTATAGTGTTTTGTTAGTTTCCGCTGTAGAGCAAAGTGAATCGGATATACATATACATATATCCAATTTTTTTTAGATTCTTTTCCCATATAGGTCATTACAGAGTATTGAGAAGATTTCCCAGTTCTCTACAGTAGGTCATTATTAGTTATCTGTTATATAAATATTAGTGTGTATATGTCGAACACATGTGCTTTTAATTCCAAACTTTCTCATCTCCTCTGGAACCATGCTCCATTAAGTATCACTTCATTTGCCTCTATCTAGAGTTCCTACATTTTCAATCACTCATTTAATGTCACCATCACTTGCAAACATGATTCACTTCTGACTGAGAAACCCAATCCCTCTATTTCTTTTTTTTTTTTTAGCATCTTTATTGGGGTATAATTACTTTACAATGTTGTGTTAGTTTTTGCTGTATAACAAAGTGAATCAGCTACAAGTATACATATATCCCCATACACCCTCCCTCTTGTGTCTCCCTCCCACCTTCCCTATCCCACCCCTCTAGGTGGTCACAAAGCATGGAGCTGATCTCCCTGTGTTATTCAGCTGCTTCCCACTATCTGTTTTACATTTGGTAATGTATATATGTCAATGCCACTCTCTCACTTCGTCCCAGCTTACCCCTACCCCTCCCCCTGTCCTCAAGTCCATTCTCTATGTCTGCGTATGCCTCTTTATTCCTGTCTGCCCCTAGGTTCTTCAGAACCCTTTTTTTTTTAGATTCTATATATGTGTTTTAGCATACAGTATTTCTTTTTCTCTTTGTGACTTACTTCACTTTGTATGACAGACTCTAAGTCCATCCACCTCACTACAAATAACTCAATTTCATTTCTTTTTTTGGCTGAGTAATATTCCATTGTATATATGTGTTACAGCTTCTTTATCCATTCATCTGTTGATGGAAACTTAGGTTCCTTCCATGTTCTGGCTATTGTAAATAGTGCTGCAATGAACACTGTGGTACATGACTCTTTTTGAATTCTGTTTTTCTCAGGGTATATGCCCAGTAGTGGGATTGCTGGGTCATATGGTAGTTCTATTTTTAGTTTTTTAAGGAACCTCCACTGTTCTCCATAGTGGCTGTATCAATGTACATTGCCACCAACAGTGCAAGAGGGCTCCCTTTTCTCCACACCATCTCCAGCATTTATTGTTTGTAGATTTTTTGATGATGGCCATCCTGACTGGGGTGAAGTGATACCTCATTGTAGTTCTGATTTGCATTTCTCTAATAATTAGTGATGTTAAGCATCGTTTCATGTGTTTGATGGCAATCAGTATATCTTCTTTGGAGGAATGTCTATTTAGGTCTTCTGCCCATTTTTGGATTGGGTTGTTTGGTTTTTTGATATTTAGCTGCATGAGCTGCTTGTATATTTTGGAGATTAATCTTCAGTCAGTTGCTTCATTTGCAAATATTTTCTCCCATTCTGAGAGTTGTCTTTTCATCTTGTTTATGGTTTCCTTTGCTGTGCAAAAGCTTTTAAGTTTCATTAGGTCCCATTTGTTTATTTTTGTTTTTATTTCCATTTCTCTAAGAGGTGGGTCCAAAAGGACCTTGCTGTGATTTATATCATACAGTGTTCTGCTTATGTTTTCCTCTGAGAGTTTTATAGTGTCTGGCCTCATATTTAGGTCTTTAATCCATGTTGAGTTTATTTTTGTGGATGGTGTTAGGGAGTGTTCTAATTTCATTCTTTTACATGTAGCTGTCCAGTTTTCCCAGCACCACTTATTGAAGAGGCTGTCTTTTCTCCATTGTATATTCTTGCCTCCTTTATCAAAGATAAGGTGACCATATGTGCGTGGGTTTATCTCTGGGCTTTCTATACTGTTCCATTGATCTATATTTCTGTTTTTGTGCCAGTACCATACTGTCTTGATTACTGTAGCTTTGTAGTATAGTCTGAGCTCAGGGAGCCTGATTCCTCCAGCTCCTTTTTCTTTCTCAAGATTGCTTTGCCTATTAGGGGTCCTTTGTTTTTCCATACAAATTATGCAATTTTTTGTTCTAGTTCTGTGAAAAATGCCAGTGGTGGTTTGATAGAGATTGCATTGAATCTGTAGATTGCTTTGAGTGGTAGAGTCATTTTCACAATGTTGATTCTTCCAATCCAAGAACATGGTATATCTCTCCATCTGTTTGTATCATCTTTAATTTCTTTCATCAGGGTCTTATAGCTTTCTGCATACAGGTCTTTTGTCTCCTTAGGTAGGTTTATTCCTAGGTATTTTACTCTTTTAGTTGCAGTGGTAAATGGGAGTGTTTCCTTAATTTCTCTTTCAGATTTTTTATCATTAGTGTATAGGAATGCAAGAGATTTCTGTGCATTAATTTTGTATCCTGCTACTTTACCAGATTCATTGATTAGCTCTCATAGTTTTCTGGTAGCGTCTTTAGGACTCTCTATGTATAGTATTATGTCATCTGCAAACAGTGAAAGCTTTACTTCTCTTTTCTGATTTGGATTCCTTTTATTTTTTTTTTCTTCTTGATTGCTGTGGCTAAAACTTCCAAAACTATGTTGAATAATAGTGGTGAGAATGGTCAGCCTTATCTTGTTCCTGATCTTAGTGGAAGTGGTTTTTTAACCATTGAGAACAATGTTGGCTGTGGGGTTGCCGTATATGGCCTTTATTATGTTGAGGTGGGTTCCCTCTGTGCCCACTTTCTGGAGAGTTTTTATCATAAATGGGTGTTGAATTTTGTCGAAAGCTTTTCCTGCATCTATTGAGATTATCATATGGTTTTTCTCCTTCAGTTTGTTAATATGGTGTATCACATTGATTGATTTGCATATATTCAAGAATTCTTGCGTTCCTGGGATAAACCCCACTTGATCATGGTGTATGATCCTTTTAATGTGCTGTTGGATTCTGTTTGCTACTATTTTGATGAGGATTTTTGCATCTATGTTCATCAGTGATATTGGCCTTTAATTTTCTTCTTTTGTGACATCTTTGTTTGTTTTTGGTATCAGAGTGATGGTGACCTCGTAGAATGAGTTTGGGAGCGTTCCTCCCTCTGCTATATTTTGGAAGAGTTTGAGAAGGATAGGTGTTTGCTCTTCTCTAAATGTTTGATAGAATTCACCTGTGAAGCCATCTGGTCCTGGGCTTTTGTTTGTTGGAAGATTTTTAGTCACAGTTTCAATTTCAGTCCTTGTGATTGGTCTGTTTATATTTTCTTTTTCTTCCTGGTTCTGTCTCTGAAGGTTGTGCTTTTCTAAGAATTTGTCCATTTCTTCCAGATGGTCCATTTTATTGGCATATATTTGCTTTTCATAATCCCTCATGATCCTTTGTATATCTGCAGTGTCAGTTGTTACTTCTCCTTTTTCATTTCTAATTCTGTCGATTTTAGTCTTTTCCCTTTTTTTCTTCGATGATTCTGGCTAATGGTTTATCAGTTTTGTTTATTTTCTCAAAGAACCAGCTTTTAGTTTTATTGGTCTTTGCTATTGTTTCCTTCATTTCTGATCTGAACTTTATGATTTCTTTCCTTCTGCTAACTTTTGGGTTTTTTTGTTCTTCTTTCTCTAATTGCTTTAGGTGTAAGGTTACGTTGTTTATTTGAGATGTTTCTTGTTTCTTGTGGTAGGATTGTACTGCTATAAACTTCCCTCTTAGAACTGCTTCTGCTTCATCCCATAGGTTTTGGGTCATCTTGTTTTGATTGTCATTTGTTTCTAGGTATTTTTTGATTTCCTCAGTGATTTCTTCAGTGATTTCTTGGTTATTTAGTAGTGTATTGTTTAGCCTCCATATGTTTTTTCTTTTTTTTTTTTTTTTTTTTTCAGTACGTGGGCCTCTCACTGTTGTGGCCTCTCCTGTTGCAGAGCACAGGCCCAGGACATGCAGGCTCAGCGGCCATGGCTCGTGGGCCTAGCCGCTCCACGGCATGTGGGATCTTCCTGGACTGGGGCATGAACCCATGTCCCCTGCATCGGGAGGCATACTCTCAATGACTGCACCACCAGGGAAGCCCCATATGTTTGTATTTTTTACAGTCTTTTTCCTGTAATTGATACCTAGTCTCATAGCATTGTGTTAGGAAAAGAAACTTGCTACGATTTCAGTTTTTCTTTTTAAAGGAAGATTTTTTTGCTTTTTTCCCCTATTTATTTATTTATTTATTTATTTATTTATTTATTTATTTATTTATTTTTGTGTGTGTTGGGTCTTCGTTTCTGTGTGAGGGCTGTCTCTAGTTGCAGCGAGCAGGGGCCACTGTTCATTGCGGTGCGTGGGCCTCTCACTCTCGCAGCCTCTCTTGCTGCGGAACACAGGCTCCAGATGCACAGGCTCAGTAGTTGTGTCTCACGGGCCTAGTTGCTCCACGGCCTGTGGGATCTTCTCAGACCGGGGCTCGAACCTGTGTCCTCTGCTTTGGCAGGCAGATTCTCAACCACTGTGCCACCAGGGAAGCCCCCAATTTCAATTTTCTTAAATTTACCAAGGCTTGATTTGTGACCCAAGTTATGATCTCTCCTGGAGAATGTTCCATGAGCACTTGAGAAGAAAGTGTATCCTGTTGTTTTTGGATGGATTGTCCTATAAATATCAATTAAGTCCATCTTGTTTAATGTGTCATTTAAAGCTCTTGTTTCCTTATTGATTTTCATTTTCGATGATCTGTCCATTGGTGAAAGTGGGGTGTTAAAGTCCCCTACTATTATTGCGTTACTGTCGATTTCCCCTTTTATGGCTGTTAGCATTTGCCTTATGTACTGAGGTTCTCCTATATTGGGTGCATAAATATTTACAATTGTTATATCTTCTTCTTGGACTGATTCCTTGATCACTATGTAGTGTCCTTCTTTGTCTCTTGTAATAGTCTTTATTTTAAAGTCTATTTTGTCTGATATGAGAATTGCTACTCCAGCTTTCTTTTGATTTCCATTTGCATGGAATATCTTTCTCCATTCCCTCACATTTAGTCTGTATGTGTCCCTAGGTCTGAAGTGGGTTTCTTGTAGACAGCATATATATGGTCTTGTTTTTACATCCATTCAGCCAGTCTGTGTCTTTTGGTTGGAGCATTTAATCCATTTACATTTTTGGTAATTATCTATATGTATGTTCCTATTACCATTCTCTTAATTGTTTTGGGTTTGTTTTTGTAGGTCCTTTCCTTCTCTTGTTTTTTCCACCTAGGGAAGTTTCTTTAGCATTTGTTGCAAAGCTTGTTTGGTGGTGTTGAATTCTCTTAACATTTTCTTGTCTGTAAAGGTTTTAATTTCTCTGTCAAGTATGAATGAGATCCTTGCTGGGTAGAGTAATCTTGGTTGTAGGTTTTTCTCTTTCATTACTTTAAATATGTCCTGCCACTCCCTTCTGGCTTGGAGAGTTTCTGCTGAAAGATCAGCTGTTAACCTTATGTGGATTCTGTTGTATGTTATTTGTTTCTTTTCCCTTGCTGCTTTTAATATTTTTTCTTTGTATTTAATTTTTGACAGTTTGATTAATATGTGTGTTGACGTGCTTCCCCTTGGATTTATCCTATATGGGTCTCTCTGCATTTCCTGGACTTGATTGACTATTTCATTTCACACATTAGGGAAGTTTTCAAGTATAATCTCTTCAAATATTTTCTCAGTCCATTTCTTTTTCTCTTCCTCTTCTGTTACCCCTATAATTTGAATATTGATGCGTTCAATGCTGTCACAGAGGTCTCTGAGACTCTTCTCAATTATTTTCATTCTTTTCTCTTTATTCTGCTCTGCAGCAGTTACTTCTAGCATTTTATCTTCCAGGTCACTTATCTGTTCTTCTGCCTCAGTTATTCTGCTATGGGTCCCTTCTAGAGGATTTTTAATTTCATTTATTGTGTTCATCACTGTTTGTTTTCAGTTTAGTTCTTCTAGGTCATGGTTAAATGTTTCTTTTATTTTCTCCATTCTATTTCCAAGGTTTTGGATCATCTTTACTATCATTAGTCTGAATTCTTTTTCAGGTAGACTACCTATTTCCTCTTCATTTGTTTGGTCTGGTGGGTTTTCACCTTGCTCCTTCATCTGTTGTGTATTTCTCTGTCTTCTCATTTTGCTTATCTTACTGTGTTTGGGATCTCCTTTCCGCAGCCTGCTGGTTTTTAGTTCCTGTTGTTTTTGGTGCCTGCACCCTGTGGGTAAGGTTGATTTAGTGGGTTGTGTAGGCTTCCTGGTGGAGGGGATTGGTGCCTGTGTTCTGGTGGATGTGGCTGGTTCTTGTCTTTCTGGTGTACAGGACCACGTCTGGTGGTGTGTTTTGGGGTGTCTCTGAAGTTATTATGATTTTAGGCAGTCTCTCTGCTAATGGGTGGGGTTGTGTTCCTGTCTTGCTAGTTGTTTGGCATAGGGTGTCCAGCACTGGAGCTTGATGGTCGTTGATTGGAGCTGGGTCTTTGCATTGACAGAGATCTCTGAGAGATCTCTCACTGATTGATATTACGTGGGGCCGGGTGTTCTCTCTTGTTCCAATTTCCTGAACTTGGCTCTCCCACCTCAGAGGCTCAGACCTGACATCGAGCCGGAGCACCAATACCCTGTCAGCCACACGGCTCTGAGGAAAAGGGAGAAATTTATTAATAATTTAAATAAAGTTATTAAAATAAAAAATTTTAAAGTAATAAAGGAAGGGAACAACCAAACCAATAAACAAATACACCAATGATAACAAGCGCTAAAAACTATACTAAGATAAACATAAAATTCAGAAACTTGTCAGTCGCATACAGCAAACCCCAAGTCTACAATTGCTCCCAAAGTCCACCGCCTTAGTTTTGGGATGATTCGTTGTCTCTTCAGGTATTCCACAGATGCAGGGTACATCAGGTTGATTGTGGAGATTTAATCCACTGCTCTTGAGGCTGCATGGAGAGATTTCCCTTTCTCTTGTTTGTTCACACAGCTCCTGGGGTTCAGCTTTGGATTTGGCCCTGCCTCTGCATGTAGGTCGCCCTCTGTTGTCTGTTCTTCACCCAGACATGTGGGGGTTAAAGGAGCGGCTGACTAGGGGGCTCTGGCTTATTCAGACCAGGGGGAGGGAGGGGTACAGAATGTGGGGTGAGCCTGCAGTGGCAGAGGCTGGCGTGACATTGCACCAACCTGAGGCATGTTGTGTGTTCTCCTGGGGCAGTTGTCCCTGGATCACGGGACCCTGGAAATGGCGGGCTGTACAGGCTCCCGGAAGCGGAGGTGTGGAGAGTGACTTGTGCTTGCACACAGGCTTCTTGGTGGCTGCAGTAGCAGCCTTAGCGTTTCAAGCCCATCTCTGGTGTCCGCGCTGATAGCCATGGCCTGCGCCCTTCTCTGGAGCTCGTTTAGTCTGTGCTCTGAATTCCCTCTCCTTGTGCACCCCAAAACAATGGTCTCTTAACTGTTAGGCAGGTGCAGACTTCTTCCCAGTCTCCCTCCCAGCTAGCTGTGTTGCACTAGCCCCCTTCAGGCTCTGTTCACGCAGCCAACCCCAGTCCTCTCCCTGGGATTTGAACTACGAAGCCAGAGCCTCAGCTCCCAGCCCCCACCTGCCCCAGAGGGTGAGCAGACAAGCCTCTTAGGCTGGTGAGAGCTGGTCAGCACCGATCCTCCGTGCGGGAATCTCTCTGCATTGCCCTCTGCACCCCTGTTGCTGCGCTCTCCTCCACGGCTCCGAAGCTTCCCCACTCCGCCGAAGTCTCCGGCCGCGAAGGGGCTCCTAGTGTGTGGAAACCTTTCCTCCTTCACAGCTCCCTCCCACTGGTGCAGGTCCTGTCCCTATCCTTTTGTCTCTGTTTATTCTTTTTTCTTTTGCCCTATCCAGGTACGTGGGGAGTTTCTTGCCTTTTGGGAAGTCTGTGGTCTTCTGCCAGCATTCAGTAGATGTTCTGTAGGAATTCTTCCACATGTAGATGTATTTCTGATGTATTTGTGGGGAGGAAGGTGATCTCCGCATCTTACTCCTCCACCATCTTGAAGACCTTCCCCTTAACATAGAACTTTAAACAGCATTTTCTTTCATCTTGAGAAATGATGAGGACATTGGTTTCTATGCAACTATTTAAGAGAGTACTGAAGACAGAGATAAGAGTAACAGCTCATTTTCACTGAGTTCTTACTACGTGCTAAGCAGTATTCTAAGTTCTTTATTTGTTTTGCTTATTTAAACAGTAGTAGACTCTAAGTTATTTACTTATCTTTGCTTCCTATATCTTTCTGCTTCCTCCAAAAATTATTTCAAGCAGGATCAATGAAGGGTGAATTCTTCAGAGATATCATATGCCTGTGGCTATATTAATTTTTTCTGCACATTTAAATAATGGTTTCCCTGGATATTTAATTCTAGGTACAAGGTTATTTTTCTTCAACATTGTAGGGTCTCTGCTCCATTGTCTTCTTGCATCTGTTGTTTCTTTCAAGAACCTGATGTCTGTCTGATCTTTGTCCACTTTCACGCTAATGAATATTTCTGAAGTTTCTGCTTGGCTTGACTGTTCTTGAATGCCACTAAAATATTCCTGACTGAGTTTGGTTTTGTTTTTGATTTATGTTCTTTGCCACTCTACTGTCTTCTTTATTTTGAGGTCTTATATTTGCAATTTTAGAAAAAAATTGATGATTATTTTCTCATTTATGCCCCCCTCCCTTTTTTTTGCCAGACCACAAGTGGACAGAAGTTGAAATTTCTGCTTTCATCCTCTATGTCATTTGAGTCTTCCTTCATTTTCCCCTTCTAGTCGTTCGTCCCTGAAACCTTTGAGGACAGTGCCTGATCTAACCATGTAGCTCATTCTTTCACTGTCCAGCAGTATTCATTCTGGCATTCAAGCTATTTACTTAATTCCTTACTTTATCACATATTTTTAAAATATTTACTATACCCAGTTATTTCTTCATCATTTCTTCCTCCTGATTCATGTTTCCAAAATACTTCTTACTGTTCTACAGGGAATTTATTATTTTTTAAAATTCTGGTTTAAATTCTTATATGTTCCAGTAGGCTTTCCCCATCTGGCTTACATTTTTCCAGTCTTTGTCACTCTTTTATGGAGTTCCCACTATATATTCTTCCCTATAAGTTGATCTTTCTTCAATTGAGATCATTGTTAGCCTAGTATTATCAGCCAAAAGACAAAGCCCTTGGCTGTAGCTGTGGTTCTCCAAATGTGTTGGTTGGGGCACCCTTCAGGTTGAAGACCCTTTACTGTTGCCTTCTGGATTTAACAGCTCCACAACTCTCCACTCTTCCGATACCTTGTTACCAAAGGATCCTTCCCAGTCTCTTGCTGTTGGTGTCCCACTGTCTGGTAGTAGTGATGGAAAGAGCAATTACTTGGACTCAGGGTATGGGCTTATGCAATTATGTTGACAGTTTTCTGAGTGCCCCACAATCCAGGCCCAGCCAGTAAGTGTCAGTCAAGTGAAGCAGGCATCTCCTAATCCTATCTTTCAGGGAAGATGAGGGAGGGAACAGGATACAGCAACTAGAACCTCCCTCCTCATCTCATCCTCCACTTCTGGTCCCCAACTCTGTCTAGCTTTGGGCTGCCAAACTGAGATCCAATTTCCTTCTCTCTCTCTCAGGGGATTTTCACAGATGTGGCATTAGTTCCTGAGCATGCCTTGGCATTCTAAAAACCATCTGATTTCTCCAGAACCGATGAGGCAGATTTCCAAAGAAGGAGCCAGCTGCCCTTGCTGATTTTTAATCTAACTAGGAACTGCCTAAGATTAATCATTCTTCTTTCTCCCAACTGATTTATTCAAGAAACAGTAAATGTGTAAATATATAATAATATTTGCCATTATTATCATGAAGCCATATTGGACCAAGATCCCAGAGGTCCCAGTATAAAAGCCAGAGTGTGATGTCATGGCCACAGTGTAAAGGAGATTGTAAAATTTCCATCTTCCCCATTCCTCAGAGGTAGAAAGCTGTTAATTAGGTGACAATGAGTTAGAATGAAGCAGAGTTTATTCAGAGAAGTTATTGGTGGCATGTTTACCTGAGTTGTTCTGACTCAGAAAGTAGTTATTTGGAAATAAGTGGAGCGAAGTAAGTGGCATTGCAGCAACATTTTGCCAGTGGTGCTGCTGGTGCAGGATTGTTAGATCTAAGATGTGAAATTAAAACGATTCAAAATCTACCAGTACTTCCCTTTAGTTATCATCATTACATATGGGGTTGAAAGCCCCAAGCGTATTGTAACCCTAGATTTTAGGGATGAGTAGACCTGTTTTGTAATTGAAGCTAATATGTCGAAGCAGCACAGTGCAGAGCACATGTCTCGTGCTCCCTACTAGCTGAATGAACTGCTGGTGAAGGATTAAACTGGGCATCCAAGACACATGGTAGAACCCAGTTTTACCTATTTGTGTAACACTGGACAAGACATTCAGTTTTTCTTCACTTTTTTTTTCTCTTCTGGAAAATTAAGATGTTTAGACCAGAGGAATTCCTTCAGGTTCAAATCAGATGGTATTGAGGATTAATATAACATGGAGGAATTTGACAATATGCTGGTAACTGACCTGTGACCTTTATTAAGGTGTACTTAGGTACTGGAAGGGACTTTAGACACCATCCAATTACACCTCCCTATTTTAAAGATAAAGAAACGAAGGTTAAGAAACGTGAACTTCCTTGCTCTGGTCACATAGCTGTCTACAGACAGAACCAAGACCAGGGCTGTAGTCTGTAGGCTTCCAGTCCATTCCATGGTTTTGATAAGGTTAGAGAGGCTCCAGATTTCATCAAGGATCCTTCAATCTCAATATTACATGAACATCATAACGTTCTAATGATGAATAGAAGGAAAAGATGGTAGTGTGCATGGAGTCTAGTAAAAGAAAAGATGGTGACCACTGCCATTGTTTACACGAGTCCAAAGAGACAGATTCTATTTCTATAAAAATTAATGTTGTGGTCCCAGCACATGGTAGTGACACATTTAATGCTAATTGTTTAGAAGGCTATGTCCTATAGCCTAATGGAGATAATTTTCTTTCTTTTTTTTGGCCACGCCATACGTGGCTTCCGGGATCTTAGTTCCTGGACCAGGGATCGTACCCATGGCCCTGCAGTGGAAGTGCAGAGTCCTAACCACTGGACCACCAGGGATTTCCCTGGTGATAATTTTTTATGTTGTAGATATATTCTGCAAGACTTTACAGTTTCCTTTGTTCTCATTCCATGTTTGTCAAAGTATCTTCTTGTGAGTAATTTGGTCATTTAAGTTAATAGTGCAGCCTCTGTTATTTAGGGATGGCTCTGGTGCAAGAAGCACCTACCCACATTTACCTCTTCATAACCCCCTCTGAAAACAAACAAAAAAGCCCTCAATAGAAATCTAACACTTTACAAAAATGCAGTCATCTTGGGCATCCTGAACAATTACACCCAGCAAAAAGGGTCAGAATCTTAAAAGACTATAAAAAATATGTAATCCCATAGAAATAATTGAATATTTCAATCCCGTAGAGGCACACTGAATATTTGATGATGTCTATACAGCCCGTTTTCTTGGCACAAAAGCTGAGGAGCATGGAAGAAGTAGAAAGCAGAGAAAAACGGAAAGCAAAGATTAGAAAGAATAAAGGAATGGCAATCTATTCATAGTGGTAGTTTTAATAACTAGTATTTAAATAAGAATAGTTAAGGAGACCAATGAAAGAAAAGGTAAAGAACTAAAACTGATTAAGTCTCCCCATCTGGGGGTAGCCATTCTGTTAGCTGTGTCCCAGGTAAGGACACAGCCCTGGTGGAGAAGAAAGAACCAGCAGTGCTGAAAAGGTAGACAAGTTCTACCATACAGTCCAGGGAAAAGAAGGCCAGCAGCCACATGGACCACACTAGAACTCAGGAGTGTAAGCACTCTGTCAATTTTTTTTATAAAGGAGACACAATTACATGCTTTTAAATTTATTTTATTTTATTTTATTTTATTTTATTTTATTTTATTTTATGTTTTTGACCACACTGTGTGTGGCATGTGAGATCTTAGTTCCCCCACCAGGGATCAAACCTGGGCCTCCTGCAGTAGAAGCCCGGAGTCTTAACCACTGGACCTCCAGGGAAGTCCCTCTGCCAATTTTTAAATAAACTTTATTAATAGAGACAGCCAGCTTCCTAGGAGTTTTGTAAGCACTACTGCTTTGCTCTGTAGACTTGAGAAGTTTAGTCTGCTTGTCAGGAAGGAGCCCACCAGCAATGCCGTAGAAACAAGACATTTGGGATTACTATAGCAAATCTATGGCCACGGTGTTGATTCAGGGATTCAAAGTTCAGGGTGAATCATTTGATCCATTTCATAAAGAGCCAAATATTTGGAATGAGAAATACCAGAGGCCTAATCAGCAAGAAAAATAAAACAATAGGAGAATGGTAACCAGCTGTAGTGAACTGGAAACAGGGTACTGAGGAATTATTGGTCTAAAGTACATCTGTATTTAATAAATAAAAGAGCAACTTTGCCTCAGCTTTTAAAAAATTTTTTTTTATTTTTGCTTAATTGTAAGTGTTGTTTCTGAGGATTGTGGTAATCATACTTCTTTACTTCTGTTAGGGATTGGTGAGAAGCGAGAGATGTTTGAATCCAGTTATTTGCCAGCGAGAGATGTGCTATATAATTAAGCTGTTGTTTTCACTGATAGGTTATTATCAGTAGGTAATAAGAAATTGTGCATCATTATAAATTGTCATATGGCGCATTTCATGCTACAACAGATGAGGTATGTGTTCCGTGGCAGCACCAAGCAATCATGTAGAGATTGGTGCTGTTATGGCGGTTATAAATCACAACATACACATTAATAGTTAAACAAGTATCTATAGAGGCAGAACTGGAAAACTGTTTAGTAATGATTGGCTTATTTTTATGATGAAGAATAATTTTTTATAGAGCTTTTTATATAAATACCTGAAGAAGGCAAAAGCAGAACATCATTTTTAGACACATACTTAGGAACTTTTTGGTTTGGGGCTCATTTATCTTTAACTGAAAATATTTGAAGGGTCAGAAAGTCACCAAAATAGCTTTCCATGTATAATTTTAGAGTTTAAAATTATATATATTTCATATTTCAGTTATATGAAGATACTGCATAGTAGGACTAAAAAGGCCCACGCTGGCCACTACTAAATTCAAGTCTATCTGGTTTTCTCTTTCGGAAGCCACAAGCTAACAAGGGAATGTCTTGGCTTCTGGGATACAAGGAAAATATTGCTGTGTTCTTGAAAGGCTAAAGCTACAAGTCTTCTCTCCCATCTTTCTCTTTCCTTTCTTTTGGTATTATTCCTTTGTTATTCTTCTCCACTTCTCTTTCTTTCCTCATCATGATTTTTCTGTTCTTCAAAACTGAGCTCAAGTATACTCACTATAAAAACCTCATCTGGACTGACCCAGCTGTCTTTTCCCCTTCAATTCTTTTGTCTTAGATTTTGCCCTACTCATGGAAAAGTTTATCAGACTTCTCTGTGAGAATTTAAAAATCCTATCAAGGGGTTTATGTGTACCCAACTAGACCACTGCAATCTAATGTATGAAAATGTTTGTTCCCAGAATTTGACCCAATAAAGAGCTTGCCCCAGAATGTAAATTCACCACATCATTAGCACATGTTTAGTTCATCCGACTAGTTCATCCGACATTTCTTTTTTCCTAGTAAGACTTTTCTGAAGAAGGAATTAGTGCAAGCTTTTTTTTTTTTTGCTTTAAATTTATTTATTTATTTATTTATTTTTGTTTGGCCACATTACACAGCTTGCGGGATTGAACCTGGGGCCCCGGCAGTGAGAACGGAGTGCTAACACTTGGACCACTAGGGAATTCCCAGTGCAAGCTTTCTTCATTGTAAACTGGCACTTGAATAACACTGAACTAGACTGTGAGGAAGTTACAGGCCACTTTGTCTCTTTCTAGTCCTATGGGAGGGGTGGAAAACCTGATTGTGAGGAACGAGATGACTGGTTCTTGGTGAGGTGTTACATTCACAGTAGTGATGTTGGCTGAGAAGTAACATTTTATGTGTTCACTGTGTCCTATGTAGTCTGCATGAAGGAGCTCATATGAACCTCACAATGACCCAGTGAGGTAGGTATTCTTATTTTCCCTATTCTACAGATGAGGAAACTGAGGCTCTGAGAGATTAACTTTCCCTAAAACTTACCATTAGTAAGTGTCTAAGTTGGAATTCCACCCAGATATGTCTGAAACCAATTTCTGTACTATACCTAGGTCAGTGCTATCCAGAAGTTTCTGCAGTGATGAAAATGTTCTCTGTCTGCCGTGTCCAGTATGGTAGCCACTAACCACGTGTGACTTTTGGGCACTTGAAATGTGGCCGTCTCAACTGAGGATGTCAATTTCTAGTTTTATTTTATTTTAATTGACTTACGTTTATTTTAATACAGCCACATATGGCTAGTGGCTATTGTATTGGACAGCACAGCTTCAGATACTTTTTAACTGTTTCTGGCTATAGGCTAATAAGGGGAAAACCAAACCAGGAAAATACATTAAGAGAAAGTGCAGTTCTTTCTCCATTTCTAGAGCTTCCCTGGATCCCACATTTTTTAAAAAAATGTTGTTTTTAGGAGGAAAGGAAGGAAGGAAGGAAGGAGGCAAGGAAGGAAGGAAGGAGGGAAGGAGGGAGGGAGGGAGCGAGGGAGGAAGGAAGGAAGGGAGGAAGGGAGGAAGGAAGGGAGGAAGGGCTGTTTTAAATCTATTGCTGTTTAGAAGCAATAGGATTCAATTAAAAAGCAAACAAATGATTGGCTCCTCTCGTTCAGGCACTCTGCTAGGCTTCAGGCCTTATGAATAAATGAATAAGATATGGTTCCCATCTTGAAGGAGTTCACAGTCTCAGTAACTTTGTAGAGGATGTTATACATTTTTTCCAGAGTTTCTTCATATATGATTAGACAAAATATTTAAATGTCTGCTATTTATTACTTTACAGCGTTTTGCTTTTAATTTTTAATATGTTAATTTTTTGAAAAGGTTATCCATTTCTATCGTTTAAAATTCAAAGGTCAAAGTGCTTTTAATTTCCTCCTGTAGAAACAACTACCGCTATCATTTTCTAACGTGTGTCTTTACAAATATTTTGTGCACACACAAGAAAATGTACACATATATTTAATCCTTCCCCTTTTTAAAAACACTTACATACTACTGCCTAACCTTGCTGTTTGGACTTGAAAAATATACCTTGGATATTTTTTCATTCTAGTACTTAAAGAATTTCTCATTTTCTTTCTATGGATGCATAATATTTCATTAAATAGACATATCATAACTTAAACATTCCTCTATTGTTATTTCTGTTTCCTCTATTGTTTTTTATTGTTTATTGTTCCTCCATTGTTATTTCCATTCTTTTGCCATTACAGGAAATACTGACATGAGTAACTTTAACAATTATATTCTCATGTGAGCTAAAGTGAACTGCATTCATGTTTCCCAGAACATATTCCACAGAATACAAGTCTCAGAAGATGTTCAATATAAAAAGTGGCTTCTGAGGCTAAATAACTTCCGGTGACTCTGTATTCATTGGAGGTTCACAGTGCACATTGTCAAATTAAAGGGGGTCCCGCCATAATCTATGTCAGATTAATCCAAGTGTTTCTCAACCATACATTTTCTCAAGAAAGAGCATATACTCTTTTTGTAGGTTGGGTTCCCTGGGAAGCAGACTCTGAGATAGAAATGTACATGCAGGAGACTCAATGGGGCATGTTCTCAGGAACAACACTTGATGGAAGTGAGGGGGAATGGAAGTAAGTGGGTAGAGGGAGAAGTTGAACTGGGATGCAGTTGCAGCAGAAGCCTCAGCCAGTCAGTCCCACGGGGAGTGCTGTGAAGCAGTGATGACCCTTCAGGGGTATTCCAACTCCAGGGAAGGAGGCCAGGCCCCCAGGGACAGGTTGTGACCTTGTGCTGGGCAGCTGTCTTCCACTGAGGGCATTTCTGCAGAGAGGCTCAGCTCTGAGCTCTCAGCTGGGGTAATGAGTGCCTCAGTGTTCACTACAACTCTGAATAGCATCTTTGCATCTTTTATGAAAATGTGTATCAATTCTTAGATATGCTTGCTGGTCAGAGAAAGGCATTTGGTCTCTTTGGGACCTTTTTTTTTTTTTTTTTTTCTGTATGAAATATGGATGCCTGGCTGGATGTTCTTTGGAGTATCTAACATTCTTTGCTTCTAATTCCATTTAATATGTACTAATTAAAGTCCAAGATAGATAAAAGACAATTTTCCCAAACATGTGGTTGGCCACATAGAGGCCAACAATCTGATTAAGTCAGCCTTAATCTGTTATCATGGCTGTGCAGTGATGGGGAACGAGCATGGTTATAGCACTTCCAAGAATTCTGTCACTTAACTTGAGGCAGATTATTAGGGCAAAATGGCAGCAGAGCTGAATTGAAGTTTTTTGTTTTTTAAATATTTTGGTTACCCTTGTTAGGTGTTTCCTGAAGAAGCTAGACAGCTATCTTCCTAGAAATATTAACCCTTATTGCTAATAATTGAAAGATTAAACTACATAGGGTATGGAAGGCAAGAGTCCATCTAGCTTTAAACCACAGACTTAGGTGCTGGTATTCATCCTCCCTTTTGAAGCTCAGGGTAAACAGGTGTAGCCAAAAAGCCATAGCAGTTCTCAGGGTCTTTCTATTTGAGAATCAGATGGGTCTAAGTGCCCATCCTGTGCCTTTCAGGGTATTTGCTAATTTCATACTCATGCCTCCTGCAGAATTCATCAGTTGTGGTGGCTATTGAAAAAGCTTATTTCTTGGTTGAAGAGGAAAACTGTCCAAGGAAGAGGTCTCTCTTAGCTGTGCCTGATAGGGTTGATGAAGGTTTGTAGAGAGGATGGAAAAATATCCAAGAAAAATCTCAAAGAAAAAGTTCTTATGAGATAATAGAAGTGGGAAGTAAAACCAGGACTAAGGAGTTGGCTCTTATATGAATGTGATGCAGAGAAGAAAGCAAAAAAAGAAAAAAAGAAAAAAAAAAGCTAAGATTGATGGCTGTGTCTAAGATCAACTTTTAAACAGAATAAACATTTTTCTCAAAAACCTTAATCTTTTTTTCTTTCAACAAAATTTTCATAAGGATTCTTATTATTCTTCTCATTACTATATAATAGTAATGAATGAGGTGAGAGATTGTTAAAAAGAGAGTTTGAAAGGGAATAAACTAGAAGAGTCATTGCTAGAGAGTGGAGAAATGATGGAATAGGAATTTGCCTTAAATTGATCCAAAATGAGTTACTCTTTTCTGAACAATCATTGCCTCTTCCCTTTTCCTCTGTAACAGGTGGTATCAAAGACCTATTTGTGCTAACTCTTCAATGTTTCTGGAGTCACTTCCCTCATAATCCATTTGTAATTATCCGTTTGCAAAATTGTCAGATCCTATAGCATTTTGGTCACTTCAAATTATTGAATTGTCTAGTCCATTTAAAATTCCAGTCTCATCTCTGTATATTCCCTCAGCTCAAGTTGGGCCTGTGGGACCAGTTGGGGGAAGAGGGTGTGATCTATGTCTTCATGCTTTCTAACCTCCTTCTGATTTTAACTGCAGGAAGTTGGGGACTGAGAGGGTGGCATAGGGCAGACAGGCCAAATGACTCCTGACTGAACTAGGCTATCCTCTGTTGGTTAGTGCTTCTCTTCCTGGATAACAAGAATGAATCATTAAAAGCTTCTGTGTAGGAGGTTCCAAAGTTGGGCTCTCCTGTGGGCCATGTGTGTGAGTTCTTCCACACACCTGTAGTGGCCTCCATACCAGCCCTCTGTAGGTGATTAGGCTTAACCTCTTCCTACCCTCTCATCAGTTTCCCTTGGTGGTACAGCCCACCAGGTCTGATTTTGAGTCCCCTTGCAAGGAGGCCAGTCTTGATCTATGGGAAACTCACACAGTTTTGCTGGATCAAACCCTGGAAACAAAATTTGATACTTTTCTTCATTATTTTTTTCTTTAGTCATGTAGGTTTAAGAACAAATCAACCATCTCATGAGCTGATATGATGTCTAGTCAGGGGATGTGATGCCAGTCTGTATTATTCAGCTCAGACTGCCATAATAAAATAGCACACCTGGACTTCTGGAGGCTGGAAGGTACAAGATCAAGCTGCCAGATGATTGAGTTCTCTGGTGAGGACTCCCTTCCTAGCTTGCAGATGGCTCCCTTCTCACTGTGTCCTCATGTGGTGGAGAGAGAGAGGAAGGAAGCAAGCTCTCTGATGTCACTTATCATAATGGCACTAATCCCATCATGAGGGCTCCACCCTTATAACCTCATTTAAACCTAATTACCTCCCAAAGCCCCATCTCCAAATACCATCACAATGGGGCTTAGGGCTTCAACATAAGAATTTGGGGGAGACATAATTCAGTTTATAGCACAGTCTCTTGTGTATAATCCCATAGCACTTTCCGTCATGTTCCTCGCTGATGATTTCAATCATTTCCTTTCCTTTCCCATGCTGGTATTTTAGTCTTCTGTATATGGACTGGGAATGGGGTCTTGGGGTGGAGTTGATGGTTTGGAGGTAGTAGAAATAGTAAGGGTTTGCCTACCTCTGAGTTCTCCCTGGAGCAGGTGGCTGGACCTAGCTACAAAATTCTTTTTAGAATGTGGGAAACTTAATGCTTCTTTATCCCCAACATTTGGTTCTGGTCACCAGTTCCAGGGCAAGAGTAAAAAAATCTTTATTTTAAATGATGTATAATACTTTCTTTTCCCAAATGAAGCAGCTATAGTCAACATGGATGTGAGTTAAATTCTGAGGAAGACTGAAGATTTTAGGAAAAATTAATTTTAAAAAGTTTCTATTGACTTCTGAAGCTTTCTCCATATGAGTCTTCCTGTCTTTTCTAGCATCATCAGATGCAGAAGTAATAATAAATTCAAGGAAGTGAAGATTATTCAGTACATAATTTTTAATCTTTGTATCCTACCTTTGATTCCTACAGAATCCATTCCTACATATGGTCATGTGGTTCTTTAAAACAATGTCCCATCACGTGCTATGTTGGTGATGTCACAGGAAGCAAAGAAGTCAGTGTTAGAAGATAGCAAACGTACAGGAGGTCATGTAAGTAAAGGTTTTAAGAATTACATCATACAGTATAGACCCGTTTATGTAATAATGTATAATTAATAATAATGAAGATCTGGCAAACCGGGGATGTTATATATATATATATATATGGAATTTTAAAAAATGAGCACCTTAGTTAAAAACAAAAATGCCATTTGTTATAGAATGTTGAAAACATTTTCTGAGGACAGAGAACACTGCACATAACAGAGGTGGGCAATTTTTTTCTGAAAAAAACCAGACAGACTTTGCCAGCCAAATGATCTCTGTTGCAACTACTAAACTCTGCCCTTATTGCTGTAGACATGGATGGGCATGGATTTGTCCCAACAAAACTTTATTTACAAAAACAAATGGCCGGTGAAGTTTGGCCTGTGGGTCGTAGTTTGCCAACACTTGGCATATTAGATGAAGACATTCTGCATCTCACTTTTTTCTATTATTAAGTTAATTTTAAAGGAACTGGGGTGCTTAAAATTAAATAATAAATGTAATGCAACTATCAAATTTCTGAATGATTTTACAAGTGTAAGGAAATTAGAGAATAATGTAGATTAGAGTTCTTGAATGACTATTTGAAACTTTTGAAAAATGTTTGAGAATGATGTAAAATCAAGTACAGTCTCAAGAACTAAACAAAATAAAGCTGCAGAAATGGAAATCCAAGGAACTGACTTCTTGATAAAGCGAACACATGCACTTAAATTTTATTTTCAGTTATAATATTTAACTCCTTTAGAAAAATTTCTGAATCATTTGTATAGATCAGGATAAGCAGTAGAGTAAATACAGGGGTTTATGAAAAGTGAAACTCTTTATAAGAATCCTAAGAGGAAAAAAGTAATTCCTCTCTTGTGCAATCATTTCTGGCATCAGAAAATAATGAAGTAAATATAAACTGGAAGAAAAAGTGCGAAGAAAATGTCCTCTGCTTATAATTGCCTACAAAGTAAAACATATCCTCTAACTTCATGTACTTCTTTGAAATTGCTCTGTTTCCTAGATTTTTTATAGGGAATCCCCTAAACTCGAGAAACAACTTACTGACAGTCTTAGGGTTAAACACATTTTATGTATTTGCTACCACTGATGGCTCAAAGAAGAAGCAGGAGGGCATTTTTGATATTGAGGAGTTTTTGTAATAGCAACATAGCAAATAGCAACATAGCTCTAAATCGTCTTGTCACTGTCTGTGAAAATAAATAAACATATTATTTTTAAAAATTCCATTATGATCAATTCTGGGGCAAAAGTCAGGGGAATTTTCTTTAAGTGAAATCATACTTGAAATGTGCAAGAAACTAAACAGGAATCTCCCCTCAGTTGTTTTGAAATCATAAAAAAGTGCTTTCTCTTTTTCAGAATTCTCCTTGATTCCTAGTTTTTGAGTAGGTTGTTTCTTGAGTTTAGGGATTCTTAATAAAAATTCAGAGCAGCTTCCTTTGCGGTACTTAAAAACAGAAGCTTCCTTTTGGGTACTTAAGTAATCATATTATGTTGTGGTTATTTGTGGAGGCCTGTGATAGCTGTTCTTATCTGGTGTGAGGAAGGGTCTCAAGATTTTATTTTTATTTTTTTGTTTTATTTCTTATTATCTTTCTGATTATCAAAGTAACATGTGCTCACTATAGTATTAGTGAAAACTACAGAAAAGTATAAAGTGGGAAAAACATCACCAGTAATGCAATAACTAAGAGGCAGCTTATTACATGATTCTTTCCAGGGCTATTTTTTCTACATGGTTGATATAAAAATTATTGAAAATTTGCCTTGTACTTTTGTCTATTTAACAATAAACTGTGACATTTCCCTGTGATATTACATAAGTTAATATTATTTTTAATGTTTATATAATACTCCAATTTAAAATATATCACAACCTATTATAATCTCATTAATTTGTGGTTATTAAAATAATACTTCAGTAAATATATTTTTGAATAAATCCCTGACCAGATTTCTGAAAATTTTATTAGGAAAATTTTCTAGGAGAATTAAAATGTTTAAAGTTGTAAATATTTTAATGGTGCTCAGAACATACTCCAGAAAATATGTACAAATTTATATCTTTGTCATCCCTTTGTGAGTCTTGGTGACATTGCATCCTCATCAGTGCTGACATTAACAGCTTTTTTTTTTTAACATCTTTACTGGAGTATAATTGCTTTACAATGGTGTGTTAGTTTCTGCTGTATAACAAAGTGAATCAACTCTATATAAACATATATTCCCATATCTCCTCCCTCTTGAGTCTCCCTCCCACTCTCCCTATCCCACCCCTCTAGGTGGACACAAAGCACAGAGCTGATCTCCCTGTGCTATGCGGCTGCTTCCCACTAGCTATCTATTTTACATTTGGTAGTGTATATATGTCCATGCCACTCTCTCACTTCATCCCAGCTTACACTTCCCCCTCCCTGTGTCCTCAAGTCCATTCTCTACATCTGTGTCTTTATTCCTGTCCTGCCCCTAGGTTCTTCAGAACCATATTTTTTTCTTTTTTTAGATTCCATATATATGTGTTAGCATACTGTATTTGTTTTTCTCTTTCTGACTTACTGCACTCTGTATGACAGTCTCTAGGTCCAACCATCTCACTACAAATAACTCAATTTCATTTCTTTTTATGGCTGAGTAATATTCCATTGTATATATGTGTCACATCTTCTTTATCCATTCATCTGACGATGGACAAAACAATCCTTCCTGGTTCCATAATGAGCAGTGGATTGGACCAAATGTAATTCTCTTGGAAATCATGTAGAATGGGATTGTGGAAAGACCCACAAACTAAGTCTAAAGCAAAACTCAGAGATAGTGAAAAGCTCTAAAATCCAAACCATGTGGAGTATAGGCAAAAGCAACTGAGGCTAGAGAATTTGCACAGGAAGTTCCACAGGAGGGACAGAGAGGAATGGAAGTATGGAGGGGGACCAGTGATGACAGCTGTCAACAATCACCAACAAGAAGGAAAGAGCCCAGTTCTGAGTGGGGACTAAGGTTGAACAGGGATTCATTGCTGGGAGAAATGGAGAAAAATTCTTTGTGCCCATGGGTGGAAGATCTCAGAAAGCACATCTTTCTAAAAGGAGGGAAATACGTTGGTAGGAAGGGGTTGTGTCCCTCAGTGGTAGCTTCCAGTGACAAAGCTGGAAGAGGTCAGAACTGGTGCGAGCAGCTTCTTGTAATCTCTAATGGATTCCACAGGGTACATCCTGACAAGTGGGGTGGGTGCACTTGCTCACATCCTGAGTTTCCTGCCCGGGGTTTCCTCCTGACATGGAAATGTGGACAAGTTAATGGGCTGTCTGGCTAATCTTTGACCAATGGGATGCAGGAATTAGTAACACATTCTCGCCCCTTCCTCTGTCTGGGGGTGACTCTTCTGTAGCTCTGTGCACATAGGAATGGCAAGCCCCATGACACGTTCTTCTATGGGTTTCACCCCTTTCCTGCTGCTTTCCCATTTTCACCTTCTCTTGTTTTCCCAGAATTGCACTATTTAATAGGATCCTTTTTCTGTGCCTAATGATGATTTCATATCTTTATTGTTTGCCTGAATTCCATTGGAATTTCTTCTCTGATTCCCGAGTTATTCAAAAAGTGTATCGATTATTTTTCAGACAATTGAGAATTTCACACAATTGAGAATTGAGAAAATAAATTGAGTTAATTTTTTGGTATTGATTTTACAGCCAGAATTCTGTCAGATAATAAACACTGAATAATTTTAGTCCTTTAACTGTAATGACTTGCTTTTTGTTCCTTCCATTTACTTTCAGCCTGTCTTTGTCCTTATGTTACAAGTGTGCCTTCAAAAACCACAGGTTTTACATTTTTGTTTTTAATTTAATCTGGCAATCTTAGTCTTTTACATAGAGCATTTAAACCATTTTCATTTAATATAATTACTCATATAGCTGTGTTTATATCTCCCAGTCTACTCTTTGTTTCCAGTTGACCCATCTCTTTACGTAGTTTTGTTCTTCCTTTCTTGCCTTAATTCAGATTAATCGACTTTTTACTATCCCTGTTTCCTCTACTAATTCATTAATTAATATTATTTTACTCTTTGTATTTGTTACCTTAAATATTACATGTATCTTTAAAATTGTAACTCAAGATACAACTCAAGATTAGGTGTTACCTAGATATTACAATATGCATCATTTGCAAGTTACATCCTATCCAATGATTCTTTTTTCAAGAAGAGATTATTTCAGTGTGATTTAAACCCTTCCAGAGGAATACAAACTCAAATTATTTTAATGAAGGGAGACAATCACTGGCACCTAAACTTGGTCAAAATTTCACAAGAAGAAAACTATTCCCAGTTTTATTTAAGAATATCAATGAAAAACTCTTCAGAAAATTATTAGCAGCAGCTCATTAAAGAGGTTATATATCATGATGAAGTAGGGTTCATTCCAAGGATGAAAGATTATGAATTCTTTTAAAATAATTCATCATAATAGTTGATCTAAGGGGAAAAAATGCCGTGTTAATTTCTACTCATTTGACAAAATTCAACAGCCATTCTGGACGTTTCAAAAAAGAGAGACAGCTCAATAATGAAAGAGCTAAACATTTTATAAGCATGGCAGACTGACAGACCGTGTGTTCACACATACACACGCGTAAACTCAGCCCAGTGATAGCATTGTAAATAATGACCAAACTCTAGAGACACTTCTGCTACTTCTGCTCAAAGTACAAACAAGATAAATGTGTCCACCTCTCTCACCCCTGCTGGTGATGCTGTACCAGTGTTGTTAGTTAACAAAGCCAGATGAGAGAAAGAAATTTGAGGTATGAAACTTAGAAAGGTGGAAGTAAAACTGTTATTTGTAAATGACTTAATACTTAGAAAATCCAAAAGAATCTAGCTGAAAATTTTCTATTACTCAATTCCACCATCTAAAGGAGAAAGAGAGAGATAAAAAGATAAATCTGACTCATTAAAAAAAAATCCTTTTGCTGGAAAAAACCAAACCAAAACAAAACAAAAACTCTGGGGAAATGCTAAAGGAGAATAATAAGCTGGGAAAAAATATCTGCCTCTCAAATCACCAGGAGTTTTCTCTCTAAATATATTTTAGGAATTGTGGGAGTGTGGAGAAATACAAAGCAACAGAACAGTGGGCAAAGATGAATGAACAGTTTGCATAAGAAAATACAAATAGTATTTTGATTCATAAAAAATATTTAACCTCATGTAAAATGCTAGTTGTTATTTAATTTTATTTAAGGAATGTGGGAATATAAGTATATATTTCTAAATTTGCTTGCATTTCATAAGGAAACTTTTAAGCATTCGCAAGAACTAAAAGTGGTTGCCTAAATCAAGAGAGGAGGTGGAGGGAAAAATAGGTTAACAGGGACAAGAATCAGGGTACAATTTCTAAATGAATACCTTTTCCTATTTTGTTTTTCAACCGTGTAAATACATTACCTTTACAAAAAATATAATAAACTATTTTTTTTTTTTTTTTTTTTTTTGCGGTACGCGGGCCTCTCACTGTTGTGGCCTCTCCCGTTGCGGAGCACAGGCTCTGGACGCGCAGGCTCAGCGGCCATGGCTCACGGGCCCAGCCGCTCCACGGCATGTGGGATTCTCCCGGACCGGGGCACGAACCCGTGTCCCCTGCATCGGCAGGCGGACTCTCAACCACTGCGCCACCAGGGGAGCCCAATAAACTATTTTTGATTATGTTTCAGCTGTACAACGTTATAATTTGACATCTGTATACATAGAGATCACCCCCAAAAGTCAATAAAATGTAATTTTTCCCCAAATTTGAAAAGTGAGAAATTCATTTCATTTTAATTTGCTTTCTTGATTACTGTAGGTATTGGATTCCTTAAAGTGTTCATCTGTTGTTTGCATTTTCACTGAAATTATTTGTTTGTTATTTATATTTAGATATATTTTTGTTTTTCTTAACTAAATTTTATAATCCTTTCATATATAAGGAACAAGTACATTTTAACATATTTATTTCACTTTTTTCACTCTGTTCACCCTATCATTTTATTATACTTTAACCTATAGAACATATTAATTTTTATTTTGTCAAATTTGTCAATTTATTTTGTTGATTTTTTTTAAATTGCTTTAAAGCCTATCCAGAAATCAGATTCTTACTTATATTTTTTTTTCAGATGTCTTTCTTTTTTCACCATATGAATTTGTCATATGTTGAGATGAGAATATAATTTTTCTCCTAAATCGCTAACCAATGCCTTCATAGAAATTTTGTTAAATAATAACTCTTTCCTCACCTGCTGCTTTAAGATTCAGTGTTACGATATTTCATTGAGTCAGCTATCAGTATTTCAGTAAGAAACTTATTTTCATTTTGTGATAAATTTTAACATCCACTAGGTCTAGTTCTTCTTTATTACTTTTCTATTTCAAAATTATTCTCGCTATTTTCACCAGTGGATTTTCCCAGATGAACTTAAAGATCGTAATGTCAATTTCACCTCCGCTTTCATTTCTTATGAAATAATTTGGAAAAAATGATATCTCTGTAATACACAGTGTTTCTATCCAGAAATAAAGTATACTTCTCAAATTATTTGTCTTTTTTTGCTTTTTAATTTCATTTTATTGATTTTCATATAGCTCTAGTATATTCCTTAACATATTTATTCCTAAGTGATTTAGATAATTTCCTTTATATATTGCTAAGATATAGAATGATGAATATGAAAATTATTGGTTATTTAACTTTTATTTATCGTTTATTTTGTTCCAAACCATCTCAAAGAACTTACCGTTTCAGTTCTTATGGTGTCTTATGTACTATGCTTAGTTTTTTTTTGTTTTTTTTTTCTTTTTTTTTTTTTTTGCGGTACACGGGCCTCTCACTGTTGTGGCCTCTCCCGTTGCGGAGCACAGGCTCCAGACACGCAGGCTCAGCGGCCATGGCTCATGGGCCCAGCCGCTCCGTGGCATGTGGGATCTTCCCGGACCGGGGCATGAACCCGTGTCCCCTGCATCGGCAGGCAGACTCTCAACCACTGCGCCACCAGGGAAGCCCCAACTGAGGTTCTTTTCACGTGAAGTGAGATCTCTTTCCAGTTCTAGTCTCTGCTGTGCTGTATTTTCCAGAAATTCCTTGAAGTGGAATGTGAATGATACCTTCTCTTAGTTTCTAGCACTAATAATTTACATCTATTTTATACGCTTAGTTTTGTTAAGCAGTTGTACAGTTTATAAGTAATCGTCTTATCATTTTGAATGGTTATAACTAGAGTTTCTTATTTTTCTGCTTTATGTTATTAATCAGAAATTCCAGAAAGTTCCAAAGAAAAGCCACCAGGGTATCTTATTCTTTCTCCTGAATACAACAGGGACACTTACAGTGATTTATTAGTAGGTCTGAAGTTGGTATTAGTTTAAAGAAGATTTGATTATGTTAAGAAATAATTATTCTATTCCTTTTATTAAGATTTTTTTTTTTTTTAGAGAATGGATGCTGAATTTTGTGAAATGCATTGTGAAGCACTGTTGGTGCAGTGTTTAAGAGAGTGGGCTGGGGGCTTCCCTGGTGGCGCAGTGGTTGAGAGTCCGCCTGCTGATGCAGGGGACACGCGTTCGTGCCTTGGTCCGGAAAAAAAAAAAAAAAAAGAGAGATTGGGCTGGCTGGAATTTGAAGCCCAGCTCTACCACTTAGGAACATTGTATTTAACTCAGGCTAGCTACTGATGTTCTCAGTTTCGTCATTTGTAAAATGGAGACAGCAGATGTTGGAGCACCGCTGGTTTAATTCACACCCTATTTTTTTTTCAGTGTGCCACTCTCAGTATGTCATGCACCTTCAAAAAAAAATGTATTTGCTTCGTCCAGTCAGCATGATTAAGGAACAAGTTTGTCTTCTGCTTTTCAAAGCTCTGTTTATTCAGGAAGGAAAGGTGGAGTTGAGTTAACTACTAATTTAAAAAAAATTTTTTTTAGTTCTCATAGTAGGTGATAATGTGGAGCGTGTTTATTTTTGTCTTGGTGTCCTAATGTGCATAATATTCAAAAAGTTGTCAAAATACTTTGATTGGTTAGTCATATGCACATATATACTGAGGGCTAGTCATGATGCATATAAGCATGAACTTCATTACCATCACCTACCATTAGTAAGCTTACTTATTTAATCCTCTATCTTATCTTAATTTTAATTTTCTGACACAGTAGTTTATTTTAATTTTCTGTGGAAACCTAACCTTACATTGTTCACATTTTTATGGGACAATTGAGCTTTCTCTGTCACTGTTATGTAAAGCTCATGCTACAGGACTATAATTTGTGCATTAAAAAAGTATACAGAAAGGATATATACCTTTTAATACATATTAAAACACTTTGTGGTTTTATTAACATTTGTTAAATGATTGATTTTGTAATAGAGATAATGCTTAGTGCTAAATATGCCAGAAAAGTATATGCACATCCTTGTTAAGAGGTATTTTCTTTAGAGTGGAGGACATTTTGAAAAACAGATACTGCAGGTCCTCTGAGCCTCAGTCTACCTATCCAGCCCATGCTTTTAAGCTATCTCTGCTGTACTTGGATCATCTGCCTTTATGCCACCTCACCACTACCTCTCCCCTGCAGGTCTGGCTCTCCTTAGCCATCCTCTATGTTCTCGTGTGGATTTTGGCAGAAACTTCCGGGCTCCTTCCAGTGAGGAGGCTTGGGTGTATTAAGTCAATCCTTCTCTCTGCCTAATTAATCCTCGCCTTTATTTTTCTCTCACATTTGGCTGCCTGTGGAGTGGGGCTACCCTTCCTGTTGGTATCCATCAGGAATTCCAAAGTTGGGGCACAGGACTAAGCCTTGCCACCAAATGCACTCTCAACCCATTCCACTACGGGCACCGACCCCTCAAGGGAGAATTTGTTGCACACCTGTCTTCTTCTACCTGTTTCTCTTAGCTTTCCCACCCTCCTGGCTGAAACATTTACTTACATCACATCTTTCTGATCCTGAGGGCAACCTGTTGCCTACCCTTCATAGACAGGTAGTGTTTTCACTCTCTACTGTAGAAGAAACTGTAGACCAACTTTCATTTTCAAGGAGCCTCAGGAAAGCCAGGCAGTAGGAGTTTTCCAAACAGGAGGTCACACTGGTTTAATTCTGAAAAGAGTAAAGTACAGTGCTAAAAACATGGAAATAAGCCAGGCTGCCTGGTTTCCTGCCCTGGTGTTGCCACTCAGTAGCTGTATAACTTTGGCCCAAGAATCTCTGTTCCTCAGATTTCTCATATTTAGAATGATGATAATAACAGTCCCTTCCTTATAAAGTTGTTGTAACAAAAAATTGGTTAATACTATGTAAATAGCTCAGAACAGTAACTAAGTAGTCAGTACTTGATATTTGTTAGTAATTATTCTTTTACTATGATTATTAGTAATAGTAAAAAAATCCTTTTATATATTTGAAGATGTAGAATGTTAGTAGAATACAATAAAGTGATGGGTCTAACTGCAGGGAGATAAGTAACTTCTAATTGGCAACCATTTAAATGGAAAATAAAGTTGGAAATGCATGTGCCTGATTAAGTAGGACTTTGAAAATGCCATATAATTTAGACATACAATAGTAAGCAATAGGAAAACTTGATAAAATTTAAGGGATTTATGATGAGAATAAAGTTGTTGTTTTAAATTAACCCATGAGGAGCACAGACAGAATCAAAGAGTGAAATAGAGATTGTAGTTATGGGAATTCAGCCTTAAGGTGATGCAAACCTAGATTAAATTGTGGCAAATGGCAGTGGTGACACAGAAAATCATAGAAATAGTTGTCAGGGCTCAGACAGAGACTCTGGCCATGGTTATTTCTGACCCAAAGGTCATGGTTTAATTCAGTTGAATTTAAGAGAAATGGAGAGTTAGAAGAGGGTGTTGTCTGGGCAGAAAAACTTTGATTTTAGATTAATTAAGTTTGAGATAGTGATAGGCTATTCAGGTGGAAATATCCATTGATCAGGGATGGGCAAACTTTTTCGTGTAAAAGGTCAGATAGTAAATATTTTAGTCTTTGTGGGCTAGATATGGTCTCTGTTACATATTCTTTAAAAAATTTCTTCTTTTACGAATTTTAATTTTTTTAAGTAAAAATGCAGAACAAAAGCTGCAACCTGATTTGCCCCATCAAGCCATAGTTTGCAAACCCCTGCTAGAATTTATTGTCAAAGAACAGAACCATGGCAGAGATGTCTGGGCTAGAGATCTAGAATTCTTAATCTTTAACATATATATGTTTTGAAAAGTCATTGCTGAATATGGATATATATGTAGTATTCTAATTAAAATCAAATTGTATGGTGAAAATAAAATGACATAAATATTTAAATTAAAAGTTTTTCTCCCAGAAACAGATTTTATAAAATCATGTCCTACTTCTCGTGAGCCCTGTAAAGTTACTTTCTAAGGACTTCTAGTGACTAAATACAAAAGTAATTTCAATAAAATTAATATAGATATGTTTTTTTAAATATTGGTTAGAATTTAGCATAATAGTTTCTGAAAATTCCTAATTTCATAATTCTAAGGAAATTAATGCAAATAAAGTTTCACTGGGTGTCACAGAAACAAAAAGTGCTACTTTTTTTTTTATGAGAGCATCATGATAAATGATAGAACAAAACAGCACATAATTGTAGCCAACTGCACTTGGCATCAAGGAATAGGGATTATTTATGTTTTAACTATGGGATTAGAGGGTGTTATATTCTTTTAAAACTGACCTAAATAAATGCATTATAGAAAGAATTTAGTAAAACAACTTGAGTTCTTTAATTCTATCTAAATTAACCAAAATCAATGGCATAATTTAAAGAAGCCTCTTAAACTAGCTAAAATTAATGAGTCCATTTATTTCCCTCAATTCAAGTAGATCACTGGAGAGTAATTATATTTTCTTGACTGAATTTTTTTGATCTTAAGTTTAGCCGAGGCATTTTGCTTCTTACAACAGATTTCTAGAGAGATTTAATCTTTCCCCATTAGAACTAAGACATTATTTTATTTGTTTTCTTAAGATGATACCTTATTTCAGATAAACTTTTGATATCTATGAAGAGTATTACTTTCTTATAGATGCAGAGTTCAGATTACAGAAAGTAGTTTTAAATTCAATATTGTGTTTAGTTTTAGGTACTAAATTTTGAGAAAAACATTGATGAATTAGGTTTTACTTAAAAGAAGACAACCAGGAATATAAACTATCTATGTACTAACAAGTGAAAAATAGCCAAAACAACTAGCATCGAAAAGAAAGACTTTGGAGGGGCTGGACATGGGGGTGGGCTACATGTATATCAGTTTTCTTAAATATTTAAAATAATAGAGGAAACAACAGGTTTATTCGTCCATCCATTTATCCATCCATCCATCCACCCATCCATCCATCCATCCAACCTTTTCAAAATTGACTTTCTGTTTGTCGTCTTGCATGTGCTTAAGATACAAAGATGAGTAAGACATCACCCCCCAAAGTAGCTCACAGACTAATGAGGATACTCACAGTTTTGTGGGCAGTTATTAGCTAGGTAAACTAATCAGCCTTGGTTTTCTTCTCTATAAGTCTGGATAATAGTAATAACTAGCTCGTAAAATTATGGTTAGGGAAAAAATGAGGTTGTGAAAAGTACTGCAAAGTGCTATAGAAAGTTAGATGATTTCATATTATAGACTGAGGGATATATTGGCAAGAGATTACTAACTCATATTTTCTAAATCTTGTGATTTAGAAATTTATATATGGTGAATCAGTTATGTATTGCTGGGTAACAAACCATCCAAACTGTATTGACTTAAAGCCACAGTGCTTTATTCTCATGATTCTGTTTGTTGACTGGTCAGTTTCTCTGCTGGTCTTGTCTGGGCTTATTCAAGATTCCTTACTCACATATCTGGGACCTTGGGGCTGGCTGTGGTCTGAGTTTTTCTCTCTGTGTAGTTTTTTCATTTAGCAGTCTAGCTGGATTTTCTTTCAAGACAGCAGACGCATTCAAAAGATGGAGAAAACAGGGAGGCAAGGCCTCTTACAACCTAGCCTTGGAAGTTGCATTTTATTTTTGTCACATCCTCTCAGTCACAGCAAGTTATAGGGACAGGGCCAGCCCAGGTTAATGGGAGGGAAAATAGACTTCACCTTTCTATGGAAGGAGTGGTGATGTCATACTGTACAAGGGCACAGGGATGGAGGGATTGTTGTGGCCATCTTTGCAACGTGGTGAGTTTTCATTTCACATTTAGCAGAATATAAGTCTTTATACAATGGCTGGCAATTGCATTTTCTTTTTTGTATTTCAGTGATCATTAGTAGCAAATAATAATATGAAGTAAGATAAAGGAAATATTGCAGCATCTTCTAACTGATGCATTATGAGTAAAGGTTCTGTCTGTATCTATGAGGAAAAAATCTACTAATTTGAGAGTTTTGAAGTCTCATTAGTTGATCTTCAGTGGTTCAGCAATGGAAGTAAATCTTGCCTATTACTAGCTATCACTTTTATTCCTTCATGACAAAAAGATAAATATATTTTAATTCAATTTTTCTTTTATTTCAGTGCATAGCTGAGGCTTAGAGAGCACAGAGTGGTGATGGGGAACAATTTTGTTTTATTTTTTTGTTCTAATCTAGTAGTTTCAATGTCATTTCTAACTGGTTAGTCTCCTTACTTTTTAAATGACATAAAATATCATTTTATTGCATTCATCTATCTTTGTTGTTTTGTGGTCTCAGTGACTTTATAATTTATATGCCTCATCTTGAGGGTATGTATAACAAAAGAGAAACAAATTTCTCCATTTTGCTAAAAACAAAGATTTCAAACATTTGGAAGTGGCAATAATTTTTCTGAAAAGTATTAACAGGATACAGATTGAACAAAAGACTCAGTATAGGGCCTCCCTGGTGGCGCAGTGGTTGAGAGTCCGCCTGCCGATGCAGGGGATACGGGTTCGTGCCCCGGTCTGGGAGGATCCCATATGCCGCGGAGCGGCTGGGCCCGTGAGCCATGGCCGCTGGGCCTGCGCGTCCGGAGCCTGTGCTCCGCAACGGGAGAGGCCACAGCAGTGAGAGGCCCACATACCGCAAAAAGAAAAAAAAAAAAAAAAAAAAAAGACTCAGTATATAAAAGCAGGAGTGCTCCTAACCATTTCTGGTTTGGTGCTGCCCAGTTTAAAAAAAAAAACACATAAAAGCAGTGATAACAAAGTAAAAATATTCCAGTTTATAGGCAATTATATATGTCGATTATAGTCTCTCGTTCTAGGGAAAGTCTTTCATTTTCTTGAAAATGCAATACAATTTCTTATCTTCGGGCCTTTAAATATTCTACTGCTTTTGGAGAGAATGTTTTATATATGTCTGTTAGGTCAGATGGCTGACCTAACATGTAGTTTAAGTCAAGTGTTTCCTTATTGATTTTCTGTCTGGATGATCTATCCGTTGATATAATTGGGGTGTTAAAGTTCTCTACTATTACTGTATTTCTTTCCTTTTCTCCCCTTAGGTATATTAATATTTGCTTTATATATTTAGGTGCTCCTATGTTGGGTGCATAAATATTTACAAATGTTGTATCCTCTTGTTGGATTGACCCATTTATCATTATGTAATGACCTTTCCTTTCCTTAACTCAAGTCCATTTAGCTCATGTATATAAAATACTTTGCTGTCATCCTGACAGCAGTCTCATATATTCACTCTCTTTTCAATTTTATTATATGGTTTATCCTCTTTCAAAGTACTCTAGTTTCTTATCCCATTCCTAATATTTCAACATAATTAATTTTCTGCCCTTTTCTCTCAATCCACATTTCCACTTTCATAGGTATGCATTATTTTGACCAAACAATGTAAGCAAATTGAACATTCACAAAGTACTTAATCTTTCCTGTTTGGATCCTAAAATTTAGAGAGTTTTGCTGAAGTTGATATTAGATTTGCACAGGTTTAGGTAATTCTTCAGCTGTTCTTTATTGTAATAGAGAACTACAACCTAGAGCACTTCTGAATTTTATTTATCAGCATTCTAATCCTGTTTAAGGATATCTAGTTTGGTTTTTAAATTATTATTATTTTTTATGCTCAGCTGACATGGAGCATGTATAAGATGAAAATACAAATTAACCAAAATGATTTTCAAATATATTTTGTGAATCATCTGATTATTTTATTATGCGATCTCATATGAAACTTCATTTTAATTTCATAGACCTGTTAAGTCTGTTCAAGGTGTAGGGGACCTAGGCAGAAGTAATATCCAAACAATTTTGCAGAGGATTTCAGAAAGGCTGACTTACAAAATGTGTCAGATATCTTTGAAGTTTCATAAAATAAAGTATTTAAAAGTACAGTGATTGCATCTTAAATTCTTACTGCATGCCAAATACTGTGCTAGGCACGTTGCACGCATCATCTCTGTACTCCTCATTACAACTTCTTATGACTTATATTATCATCTTTGTTTTTTACAAGCTTTGGAAGTTAAATAAATTGCCCTATGTATTAGTTTTCTATGCTGTGTAACAAATCGTTACAAACTTAGTGGCTTAAAATAATGCCCATTAATTATATCACAGTTATGTAGATCAGAAGTCCAGACAAGCTTTACTGGGTATTTTACTCAGGGTCTCACAAGGTAGAATCAAGATGTTTGCCAGGCTGGGCTTTTATGTGGAGGCTCTGAAAAAAATCCATTGCCAAGCATAATTCAGCATAATTCATTGTGAGCATAATTCAGTTCCTGTGGTTGTACGAGTGAGGTCCTTGTTTCCTTGATAGTTGTCAGCAGGGGCTACACACCACTCCTAGAAGCTACCAGTATTCCTTCTTACATAGCTCCCTTAATTGTGGGAGGCCAACAAAGGCATGTGTAGTCCTTCTCATGACTTGAGTCCCTTTGGCTTCCCTTTGTGCCACCAGCCAGAAAAAGTTCTCTGATTTTAAGGGCTCACATGACTAGATTAGTTATCCTCCCCGCCTCCCCCAACCCCCAGTATAATCTCCCTGTTAAGGTCAACTGTGCTGTATAACATCATATATCCACAGTGGTGATATCTCATCATCTGTGCATTTAAGGTGGGATTTTGTGGGGGTGAGGCATATAATTTTGCTTGCCATGCCTTATTGCTCAAAATAGTAATTGACTGAGTTGGAGCTCAAACCTGGGTTTGGTTGAACTACAGAACTTGGTCCCTATACCACATTCATCAGAGGGCCTGATTTTATACATGGACATTATGGAAATGAGCCTTATTGCTACATAGCCAGACTGTGTTGGTACTACATACTGCTGTGAAAAGTACTGCATTAGAGGATGCCAGTACAAGCTTTACATGTACGCTGGTCCTGTAAAATAGGAGATCCAGATGGTCAAGAATCACATAAATTATGTTTTGTTATGCTCTACATATTTCTGTGATTTGCACTTAACATCGGTTTTATTTCAAGCTTTGGTTTCTGCTTGTACCTTGTCTCCCCTCTGCTTATCTTATGAACATACTTTAAAGACTTGGTTATCTAAGTGTCAAGCTCATTTCAGTTTCTTTGTGAAATTTGAGTGAAATTGTCATTTTTCTCCTGTATTCATACCTTTTTCAGAGGTAGTTGAGTTGAGTGGCTATAATTCCTATAGCAATGTGCTAAGGGAACTGCAAAAAACATAAAGTCAATTAAGAAAAATCCCATTCTCGAGCATACCAAGCTACCATTAACTAGAAACCACATGGAATTTTATGAAGTAGAATATTTGATCTGGTACACACACACACACGCCAGATAGTGTTATTTTGGTGATTTTAAATAACATAAGCGAATATATGGTATATATACCCCTAGGGATGTTGAGTGTAACTTTTTCTGAGAGAACTATTGAGTCCTTTGTTGACAACTTTTGAATATTCTTTTTTCCCCCATTAAGACAATGAGAGAATCTGTTTTTCCCACCCATGATTTATAGGTCAGACAGAGCCTCACAGACTATAACCAGCTCAGCTGTATTACGAGCAATGTAGTTTATGAGTGAAACAGAGTCCAACCCTGGTTTACTCAATAATTAAGTAATTAGGAACAAGTCACTAGATATCTCTGAACCTCATTGTCCCCAACTATTAAATGAGCAGTTCCAAAAATTTTTTTTCTTTTAAACACATTTGTGACATACTTTGGCCAGTTTCCAAGTTGCTAGAGATTTTTAATTTATTTTGGTTTTACTACCTAGAAATTTGTTTGTTAGATCTCAAAAAACATATGAAAAAAAATTACAGATGAATGTGTGTGACTAGTATAATAAAATTGATTGGAATGTGCATGGGGCTTGCCATACTTAATCGAGTTACAGGATTGTTTTTCTTTCTTCACACAATGAAACTCTTTCTTGGCTTCCAATTTTGCACACTCTGCTCTTCTCAAGTGTTTCGTTTTCTCTTTCTTTTTTCTTTTCTTTTTTTGCTTTTTCTCTCATTTCACCAGAACTCTCTTTTATTTTGATTGTTATTTGGTCATGATCTAGACATGATTGTTTTTACTTTGATGAGATGTTCATATTTCTGCTATCTAAGAGAAATTACCAAAATATTAAAACACAGGAATCATGATAGCAGACCACGGCCAGAGTGGTTCTTACACATTGTCTTAGCAAAGTTGTTTTTGCTTCTCTTTGTGAAATATGTTGTATGAAACACCAGTATTGTCATTCTGATGGGTTCTCCCCCAAATTGATGGTCCAGTTGTGACAAGTCAAAGCATCCGTAGGATGTTTTAAACTTTTTTTAAAAATTAAATGAATGGTTAAACTAGAAATGGGCTCTGAGCTATAACTTCTCTCCCTAGAAGGGAGGATATTATGAGCTATATGCACCTAGGGAATGATTTTTCTGTTAATAAAGTTTGGAAAATTGCAATCCAAACAGAACAAAACTATTCATGCTGCCATTCAGTATGTAGGGAACAAAGAGTTTTCACTAGGCAAGAACCTTTACTACTATATGTTTGCAGTGATGCCTTAGTGCAAGGGGAAGCAGCTGTTTATCTCTTTTTCTTTTGGTTTTATTTTCTTTTTACACTGCCATTCTGTCAGTGCATGGCTTCATAAAGCTGTAGGATTCTGATAGGAAAACTACCAAGTCCATGTGCTTTGCAAGTCAATGTGTTGATTTTCTGGCTGGATAACAATATTTTATTGTAGCTGGAGGGAGCGTGTGACTACATGTGTTAGAGGCAGGAAACCTAATGCCACCAATACCATGTCTAGAAGTGAGCTATCTCCTGTGTTTTATGTGCTTCCCTCTACTGAATGAATATTGTGTCACTGCTTTTATTTTTTGTTGTTGTTCTTTGACTATCGGAGACTTGTCAGATGGTTCTGTTTCTGTCGAACACTTGATGGAAAGTTTTGCTGTAAAGCTTCCTGCATGGAGATGGCTTTATATCTTGGCTATAAAGGAAAGTCCCATAAAAGTTGATCATAAATGGTCTTTATGAGTTGCTGCCCTGTGTGCTATTAAAAAGCTCAAAACCTGAGAGTTAGTTTTAACTCAGAGCTGTGTTTGCCCAGTGTATTTGGATGCATCCTTCATCTTACCACTTTCTTCCTACAGAACATACATCCCACCAGCCTTTCTTTGGGGCTCAATAGTCTCATTCAGCTCATCCTTGCTGTACATTGGAACCAAGCTTTTGGGGTGTTTGCCTTGGCAATTTGCATTGTCAAGGACCAAACATCATTTATGTTCAGTAATTCACCTCTTTTATTACTCTAGGCATAGCTCCTAAGAAGTGTTTCACGCCAGGGAATCCCCATGAGTATTCATTAAACATTTGGGGGAGATTTTTAAAAATTGAAATGAGCATAATTTAATGCCAGTTTATTAAAACTTCTCATTCTCCACTTACATTTAGTGGTTATGTCACCTGGCTTTGTATCCTTACTGGCTGACATCTCTGATACTCAGCCTAGCCAGTGCACACCCATATTCTCCCTGTAATTCTGTGACTATAAGCGTTCCTGTTTTGCCTTAATTAAGCAGAGCCTGAGAGAGTGCCTGGTTCCATCATTGTACATTTTCCTTCTTTCCCCGGAACACCTTTTGATGCTTACTCTGAACGCTTACGTGAGATGCACTGTGAAACATGATACCTTTCCTTCCTTTATTTTCTTATGAGTTGGCATGTCTAAGTAACCCAAGTAAAAAGAAGAAGATTATTTTTTAAAAGGGTAATAAAAGTCATAGTAATCTTTTGCTTTGCCTGGAAACAGATTGCCCGGCATCCAAAGGGAATCTAAACAATACAGATATTTCTTGACTTTTCCTTTAAAAATATAAAGGGTAGGTGGCAGTCCGGACAGTCTATTTCCTTGTGCCTTAATGACACACGATAGCCCAGATGTTGTGATTTTCTAAGTGGGAAAAGAATTTTCTTTCATCTTCTTTTCTGCTAATGGTGTTTATTTGATGTAAATATTCACTTCTAGCACGATAATGGGTGCCCAAAGGAATCAAAGTGAAATAACAAGATTCTTAACATATTTTTCATTCCCATATAATTTAAGTTTTATGTACTTCTGTTGGAAACTGAGAAAACATTTTTTTTTCCAAAGGCCATTACTCTGCATGGCCTTTTACCCTATTATGAGGCTTTCCTTCTTTTCAGATAATAACCCACAGACTCTTCAGGTGCTTAAGTTAAGTCATTAATTGCTTGATATGAGATTGTTAGTTCAGAGAGCTTATTCTCTCCATTGGTTTTATATAACTCCCCAATATTAAGTGATCCATTTTGTTGTTTCTGAAGCCAAGAATCATTATTTTCTTTTGGCATCATACAGATTGTGTATTTCAATTGAATTCACAAATTTATAGCTCATGTTGAAGTAATTTCTGCTGAAGAGTGATTTTTCTAGACAGTTGTTCAAATTTTTTAATTAAGAGTCAACATTAGATATGTTTGATACATTTGAATGGGTATACTCTAAAGATTATTGATGTAAGACTCTGTTCTTTAAATGTACTTTTCTTCCTTCAGAAATAGTTTATGCCATACTATGAGTTTTTTCTGAACACTTGTTAATGTTAACAACAAAGACAAGTTCAACAAAGACAAGTTCAATAATATAGATATTATCTTGCTATATGAGTGACTAACACAGTAATATCTAGCTTTGTTCTCCTTATGAATACCTTCTTCTTAAATGCAGATCCATAAGAAAATGTGAACAACTAGAAAAACTTTACTTAATAATGACTCTAAATTTTCTCTGTCAAGTCTAACCTTGGAAAATATTGACAATTGAATGCCACAAAAATTTTAATTTTATCTAGTTACAAATTTTTCCCCATCAAACTTTTTAAAAATTTTAATCCTTAATTAATGATGCTTAATAATTCTATTAATTTATTAGATGTGTTTGTTTCTTTTTCTTTTTATTTATTTATTTTTGGCTGTGTTGGGTCTTCGTTTCTGTGCGAGGGCGTTCTCTAGTTGCGGCAAGTGGGGGCCACTCTTCATCATGGTGCGCAGGCCTCTCACTATCGTGGCCTCTCTTGTTGCAGAGCACAGGCTCCAGACGCGCAGGCTCAGTAGTTGTGGCTCACGGGCCTAGTTGCTCCACGGCATGTGGGATCTTCCCAGACCAGGGCTCGAACCTGTGTCCCCTGCATTGGCAAGCAGATTCTCAACCACTGCGCCACCAGGGAAGCCCCATCAAACTTTTGATCAAAACTATTTAAGGTATAAGATACTAACTAGAATTTTCTTTCAGAAAGTCAGTGCTGGGACTTCCCGGGTGGTCCAGTGGTTAAGACTCCCCACTTCCATTGCAGGAGGCACAGGTTCTATCCCTGGTCGGGGAACTAAGATCCCCACATGCCACGTGATGCAGTCCTCCCCGCCAAAAATAGTCAGCACTATTTATCTCTGCATGTCTACAGCACACTTCCACAATGTATAGTCAAACTAAAAAACATATAAGCTCTATAAGAGCAGAGATTTTATCACATTCTGTGCAACGGCAAAGATGAGTGTGTGCGTGTGTGTGTGGTCACACACACACACATACACACACACAAACACACCCGCAATGGACAGCCAACATTGGGAAGTTCCCTGGACAGTTAGGGAATGGTGAGAGACACTGTGATGTAATAGAAGCAGTGTGGGAACCTGGCACAAATTGTTTGATAACTTCTGGCTCACTTTTATCTTATCTATATATTAGGACAATATTCCCAAGTTGACTTTCACATTCAGTCATTGGAATAATAGCTGTTTGCAGGTGGAGAAGGTGATGCTGAAGGGGAAGAATAGGCTTTAGGCTGGAGGGGGGTGGTACAAATTTTCTGGAAAAAAATCATTGCTTACTTTTCACTTTTATCAATAGTTAGAATTCTAAAGGGGATATAACCCAAACATACTGTGAACAGATTTGTAGATAGATTGAGTAAAGACCAGCTTTAGTCGCCAGTCAAAATAGAGAAATACCATGAATATTATATAAAGCAAATAATATATATAATAATATATATAATATATATAAATATATATAATATATATAAAAATATATATATAATAATATATATATATATTTAAGGAAGCAACAGTAACAAAATGGCCACAAGCCAGTTGGAAGCTCTTATTGGGCATATGTTCTGGGGAGGCTGGGAAATTTTATGCTGGGATCTCAACTAATTATGACCCAATCCTCTGCTTATCCATCTAACAATTAACATGTGGGTGCAGCATGCAATCAACTACAAATTCTCACTCTTGAAGAATCAACAGTCTCTCCTTTCCTGTAAAAAAGAATGACTGTTACAAAAGACAACCCTCAGAATGGGAGAAAATATTTGCATATGAAACAACTGACAAAGGATTAAGCTCCAAAATTTACAAGCAGCTCATGCAGCTCAATATCAAAATAAACAAACAACCCAATCCAAAAATGGGCAGAAGATCTAAATAGACATTTCTCCAAAGAAGATATACAGATTGCCAACAAACACATGAAAGGATGCTTAACATCACTAATCATTAGAGAAATGCAAATCAAAACTATAATGAGGTATCACCTCACACCGGTCAGGATGGCCATCATCAAAAAATCTACAAACGATAAATGCTGGAGAGGGTGTGGAGAAAAGGGAACCCTCATATACTGTTGGTGGGAATGTAAATTGATACAGCCACTATGGAGAACAGTATGGAGGTTCCTTTAAAAACTCAAAATAGAACTACCATACGACCTAGCAATCCCACTACTGGGCATATAACCTGAGAAAACCATAACTCAAAAAGAGTCATGTACCACAATGTTCATTGCAGCACTATTTACAATAGTCAGAACATGGAAGCAACCTAAGTGTCCATCGACAGATGAATGGATAAAGAAGATGTGGCACATATATACAATGGAATATTACTCAGCCGTAAAAAATGATATTGAGTTATTTGTAGTGAGGTGGATGGACCTAGAGTCTGTCATACAGAGTGAAGTAAGAAAGAGAAAAACAAATACTGTATGCTAACACATATATATGAAATCTAAAAAAAAATTAAACACTGGTCATGAAGAACCTAGGGGCAAGACAGGAATAAAGATGCAGACCTACTAGAGAATGGACCTGGGGACATGGGGAGGGGGAAGGGTAAGCTGGGACAAAGTGAGAGAGTGGTAGTTTATATATGGACATATACACACTACCAAATGTAAAATAGATAGCTAGTGGGAAGCAGTCGCATAGCACAGGGAGATCAGCTCGGTGCTTTGTGACCAGCTAGATAGGTGGGATAGGGAGGGTGGGAGGGAGGGAGACACAAGAGGGAAGAGATATGAGGATATGTGTATATGTATAACTGATTCACTTTTTTATCAAGCAGAAACTAACACATGATTGTAAAGCAATTATACTCCAATAAAAATGTTAAAAAAAAAAAGAATGTCTGTTGATGACTATAAACAAAACTCATTTATTAAAGTCGAAGGGCTGTCTCTCAGGTTAGGGTAACATTTTATCTAATAGGTAAACAACTGGCTGAGTGTCATAGTAGCTGATGTTAAAAAATGATACGTGAGGGCTTCCCTGGTGGCTCAGTGGTTGAGAGTCCGCCTGCCGATGCAGGGGACACGGGTTCGTGCCCTGGTCCGGGAAGATCCCACATGCCGCGCGGAGCGGCTGGGCCTGTGAGCCATGGCCACTGAGCCTGCGCGTCCGGAGCCTGTGCTCCGCAATGGGAGAGGCCACAACAGTGAGAGGCCCTCATACCGCAAAACAAACAAACAAACAAAATGATATGTGATTTGTTTCTCTTCAGTTATGGATTTAATTACTAATTCCTGTCAAGGACAATTGTTAGGTAACATCACTCTCTAAGAATCTAAAGTTGTATTCCACCTCCCAGAAAAAATATCTGATTCTTTACCTTGAATTTGAAGGTTAAATGCAGTGCAGCTCCAACCCGCCTATTTAAATGTATTTTCTGTGACTTCCTTCAATACTTTCCAGTTGGTGGCTCCTCTTAAGTTTTCTCATCCTTGGATGGTATAATTTATGCTGGGTCTATATTAGCTGGAATAGCCTCCTTCTTCCTATTTCAGTTATATTCACTCTTCAGAACTAATCTCAATTGCCATGCCATCCAAAAGCCTTCTCCATTTGCAGCAGCCTTTATCCATTCTTATTTATTATTCATTTATTCATGTATTCACAATCACTCCACAAATATTTATTGAGTACTCTCTATGTTACAGGTGCTCTCCTCTCCTAAACGTGCATTTTTATTGCATGTATAGTCATATCCAAGCAGTTATACTGAGTTTGTTGTTTAATGTTTATTTTACCTCCACCATAAAACTGAACCCACAATGGCAATAATTAGGTCTTTTTTTAAAAAAAGTAAGGCATGAAATAGTGTAAGACATGACCAGGCATAAAATTATGAGGATGGTTCTGTGTCTCCTGTTGGCTACTACCTAGTTCTTGGGTAATTCAAATCAGTGAACATGTATTAAACTTCTACTGTGTTTATTGCAATGTTAGGCACTATAGGAGATAAACAAATGTATTTTCTGTATGTGTTATGGATATGCAGTAAAAAAATCATTTTATGAAGCCAACAATCTAGGAGAAAGGGATCCTGAGACCTCTAGAGGATTTAATGTTTTAGCTTCAGATGATTTCATCTAAATTTTTGGATATGTGTTTATGTGCATTTTCCTGAGGAGATGGTGCATAGCTTTTAGATGTTAAAAGTGTCACTGATCATTAAAAAAAAAGGTTAAAGAGCTCATGTTTTCAGTTTGTATAAAACAAGCTCCCAAATAAAGAACAAGAGCCACCGAAGAACAACAATATTCTAAGCTGGGTTTTTGTCTGCATACACTCAGATTTCCTCTTTCATATGGTAATGATTTTTAATATTTTCTATAGAGAGAATAGAAGGAAAAGTTATTCATTTCTCTAGCAAAGTAGATTGAAATTTCTTTTTTATTATTGATGGTTTAGGAAATATTCATTTACCTTCAGAACACATTACCGGAAGTACCACTTTTCTAACTTCCTCCAGGGCTTCATGCTCAGGCAGTCCCTCTTGTTTGGAGGCAAGCCTCAGAGAAGTCCAGCTTTGGGGTTTCACTTGGCCTGATCTCAGATGGGCCAGTGCCTCTGCAGTTGGTCCAGCCTGACCACCTCCTCACTGTTCCTCTTGCCTCTCCATTCCCACCCCTGTGGGCAGATCCAACTGTGAGAGGAGGGAAACGCTCATCAGCACATATCTAAATAAAGTATCTATGTAAAGTAGCTGAGAGCCTGAGACATAGTGGCCTTGAAGCATCAAGGCATCAGGCTTGGTATTCATGTCCTTAGAGTAACAGATAAGGTCCAGATTCTCCAGGAGGTCTGCTGGGGTTAGATTGTCATTGGAGTCCAGATAGATTGAGGGGAGTGCTGGCAGCCTGCCTGCTGATAGGACCTGCTGCAAACCCAGGATGACAACTAGAAGGTAGAACGTGACTACCAGGCTGGGGCCACCCTCCATGCCCCCACTACAGGGCTGCGGCTGTTGCTTCCTCACTAAAGGCAATTTAGGATAGAAGCATTAGAGCATAAGCACCACTAATTTCATGGTAAATCTGACTCATTCTCAGTGCTCAGTATGTTAGCACTTAACCATTATTATTTAGTCTTTCATTGTCAAATAATTTTTCAGTAAATCCTTAGGAATTTTGCAGTGAATGCCTTTGTGTGTGTGTGTGTGTGTGTGTGGTACTCGGGCCTCTCACTGTTGTGGCCTCTCCCGTTGCAGAGCACAGGCTCCAGACGCGCAGGCTCAGCGGCCATGTCTCATGGGCCCAGCCGCTCCGCGGCATGTGGGATCTTCCCAGACTGGGGCACGAACCCGTGTCCCCTGCATCGGCAGGCAGACTCTCAACCACTGTGCCACCAGGGAAGCCCTGAATGCCTTTTTTGATCTTACATAATTTTTAAAATTTTCCAGAGTAGTTCTCCTTCTCCACTTTATGCCAAACAGGGTAGGACTCCAGATGCCTTAAGCTTTTACTAAAACAGATTTTGAAATGGGTTGTTCCAAGGAATACTTACATGTAATACTTCATGACCATATTAAGATCAAATCACATTGAGATACAAATGCTGTATTTCCTTTATTCATAAATATCATTTGCAGTAGATGCCATGCTATGGCCATATTCTCCTTCAGGAATGACAAATTTGCTACCCCGATGGCTTGGAGTGCTACTTGCTAGGGTCTTCATCTGACAGTCCTCTCTGGGAGAACCTCTCCTTGTCCAAGGTCACACCCACTCCCAGGGCAGTGTGCATCCAGAGTTCTTTGCAGGGAGCGGAGTGTTACCAAGGCCCTCTTTTCTCCAACTTGGACAACAGCAAGGGCCATCCCAGCTTCAGAGCTCCACAGAGCCCAGAGAGTGACTGCATAATGAATGGCCTTACTTCTCCTTCCTTCCCCCAAAGGGAGCAATCTTGAAGGCACTTCCCAATATACACCCTGCACATAAATCTGTCTCAGGGTCTCCTTCCCAGAGAACTTACCTTGAAACAGCATCATTTTCTTTAAGAAGCACAATCTTTTTACTAATAGCTTTTCTGGAGATGAGGATAGAGATCATTTATAAGATGCGACCCTATTTCAGAAATGTGCAAATTGAAAAAATGTGTTTTGTACATTCAAGGAGATTGTGCTGAGTCCACGAGGGGGCTGTAATTGCTTGCTGTATGATCATGTTAGCTGTGACCAATAACCCCAAGCAATTAGAAGCCTTTCACCGAAGCCATTATCTGAAGAAAGGTTGAAGATTGTTGTTCTTCCCTTTTCTCACTGCAGTTTTCTCTTTACATGCTCTCCTAGCTTGATGTTGTCTGGACTTACGGTTTTAAGCCCATGTGTTATATCTTCAGCCCTGCCATGTCTTGAGCTTCTAATTTGCATATTCATCTGTCAGACCATTTTCTTTGATATCCCACCAGCCTCCCAAACTTAACCTGTCAAACGCTGGGTGAGTCATCTTCCCCACAGATCAGCCCTGTCTTGTGTCCAGGCTCAGTTAGTGGCCCCACTACCCTATTATTCAAAACCCAAAACCTGTGAGTCATTCTAGACTCTTCCCCCTCTTCACCCCGCCCCACTCTACATACCCAGACAGCCAACAAGACCTGCCAATTTTGCTGGAAAATATTTCTCCAATAAGTAATACTATTACTACTTCTCAATTCCTATTACTACTTCTTCAGTGTAGAGCCTTCTGTGAACTATGTAGTATAATAATGTTTGATTTGTTTTGCTACCTTCAGTCTTGCTTCCTTTATATATATTCTCTGCAGGGTGGTCAAGATGATGTAAATCAAATGCAACCTTGATTGTGCATTGCACTCATGAGCACAGTGAACAGCAAATTCTCCTGTCAAGCAGGGCTCTCCATGACAACCCATTTATCATTGACCATACTACTTTCACTCCCTTTCTCCAACTTGATGGGCTGATAAAATTGAAGTGCCTGGAGTCTACCTGAATGCTTCATAGTGTTTCATGCCTCCATACCTTCGCCCATTATTTTCCCTCTGCCTGGAAATCCCCTTTCTCCTTTCTTAGATTGTCTAACTTTAATTATCCTCTAAGGTAATCAATTTTTGTCATCTCCTCTAGGATGCTTTCTCTACCTACAAATCTGTGGTACCCAGACTGGTTTAGCATTTACAGTATTATAATGAAAGTATGTGTGTGTTTCTATAATTTCTTCTAGGACAGGGACTGCTTATTCACCTTTGTAACTCTAGTGCCAGGCACACAGAGGATGCTCAATACATGTCTGGTGAACAGAGCTGGATAATGAAGACAATAGGTCTCTGGTTCCCTTTGCATTTACTTACTTATTGCTCATTTGGTATATTATCAACATTCCCATAATTATTTCTAGGATCTTTATCTTGAAATTCAGCTCTCTTCTCAACATCTTGATAAAATTGGATATCTAATAATCGTAAAATTTAATCTTTTCAAAACTGAACTCCTGACTTTTTCCTCAGATCATCTCCTCTCCCAGTCTCCCTCATTTTAATAAACAGTAACCCGGATCTCCCCATTTCGAGCCAAAACCTTCAACGTCATCCTTGACACTTCTCTTTCTTTCATACCTAGCATCCAATTCATCAGAAAATCCTGTATCTTCAAAACATACACTTTTCTCCATCTCCATTACCATTATCCTGGATTATTGTAGCAGCTTCCCACTCATCTCCCTATACCCACACTTGCCCATGCAGTCTTTCTCAATATGGTAGCCAGAGCGTGGCTTTAAAAATTGAAGCCATGGGACTTCCCTGGCGGTCCAGTGGTTAAGACTCCGAGCTTCCATTGCAGGGGGCACGGGTTCAATCCCTGGTTGGGGAAGTAAGATCCCACACACACACAAAAATATATCAAAGTCAGTTTACACACTATCTGTGCTCAACATGCTCCAGATGGGTTTTCCAGTGAAAGCCTAAGTCCTTACCTGATGGCATACCTCCTGCCACTGTCCCCTATTCTCCTCTCACCTCGCCTCCCGAATTTCTGGCTGAATTAGAGCCTCCTTGCTGTTCCCAGCATGCCTCTCCCACAAGGTCTTTGTATTCCTTGTTGCCTCTGCCTGGAAAACTGTTTCCTCAGACACCATTTTCTTATTCTCTTCCTTTAGATCTCTGCTTCCATTTATTTGTTTATTTATTTTAATGTGTTTATTGGAGTATAATTGCTTTACAATGGTGTGTTAGTTTCTGCTTTATAACAAAATGAATCAGTTATACATATACATATGTCCCCATATCTCTGCTTCCATTTAATGTCACCTTATTGGTGAGCTCTTTCTTGCCCATCCTTTGTAAAAAAGAGGTTAACTTCACAAGTACTGTATTTATTGTTCTCCACGGCAATTGAGTTCACTAACAGTCATGCTTTATAATTGCTCATTTACTTGTTTCCTAACTTCCTGTTTTGTTTTGTTTTGTTTTGTTTTCAGTGCTGTGTCCTTAGAAGAATGACTGACATATAATAAGGGCTCAAAAAATATTTGATGAATTAGTGAATGAAAGAAGCAGGACTAAACTCCAGTCATGTTCCTTCTTATCATGTATAACGTTGGGCAAATTGCTTAACTTCTCTGAGTTTTACTCTCTCTTCATTTGTGAAATAAAGCTGATAATAATGACAACTGCCATATTTTTCTGAAGGATTGTTGATGGGATGCCCATGTAATATTAAAAGATGATGTTGTGAGTCCTTACCATGCCTCGTGCACAATATAAAATTTAATCTTTACCATAATCTTCACAGTAATCATAGGAGGTATGTTCTATGATCATCTTCATTTTGCTGATTTGGGGGGGAAAAAAAAGAACTAATGTATATGCATGTTTTGGAATCACCTAGAGAGTAAATGAGTGTCAGGATTAGGACCCATACAGTGTGACCACATCAGTGTTGACTGGCAGCCCTAAGTGTGCGTCTCCTCATTCTGTGCCTGTACTTAGTGAAAATGACCCCAGATAGGAATCTTGCACGTTTGTAGTAGACACTCTTTATCAGTTGGAGAATGTTTCGATTTTTTTTGTTTTAAGAATTTATGCTGAATTTTGTCAAATATTTTCCATCTACAAAGGCAACTGTATGACTTTTCTCTTTTAAGCTGTTAATGTAGTCAATACACTAATAAACTTCCTGATGTTGACCATCTTTTCAAGAATAAACCTGCTTATTTAATTTTATTCTGTTAACACTCTGCTTGGTGAATTTTGTTAATATTTTATTTTGGTTATTAGCATCTATGTTCATATAAGAGATTGCTATATAATTTTCTTTCCTGGGATATCATTACATAGTTTTGATATCAGATTTTGGTGCCCATGAATTAGAATAATCCTATATTACCTTAAGGATTTGTAAATTCCTTGAATGTTTGGCAAAAACCTTCATAATGAAATCAGAATCTTTTTATTACATATATTTTGACTAATCTTTAAGTTTTCCTTATCTTTGTGAGTCCATTTTTATATTTCTTAGAAAGTCAATGTTCAAATTGATTTGCATGAACATATAATTTATAAAAATTATACTAATAATGGCCTCTTTTGCTTTTTAATATATATGTGTATAATTTGACACTTTCTTTCCTTTTTAGTTTTGACCAGATTTCTTATTCAAAGATCCATCTCTTGGTTTTACTAACTACCATTTTCTACTTTATTAACTTCTGTTTTTATCTTTAGTTAACACTTAACTCTCTTTTTAAAATTATTTTTATGGATTCTTGAGATTAATGCATAATAAAATATTTCAAACTAATTATTTTCTGTGAAAGTCTGTACAATTCTCTATGTTATGCTTTTGCCATAATAATTTTTTTAATGAAGTTGCGCGAGTCCAGGGATACCCGAGGGATGGATAGCGTCGGCGAAGGAAATAATTCTATTACACTTCTTAAAGTATCAGCATTGCATGTTTCTCTTTCTCATGTCTTTATTCTTCATTCTTCCTCTACTGTTTATAATCACAGGTTTATATACTGTAGTTGATTACATTACCAGGTACGTGGCCAAACAATCTTAGCACAATCAAACCTCAAAATATTCTATAAAGATTTATTAAAACAAATATCCCCTAGTTTCTAGATGTCCTATTAAAATATTTCCCCAAGTTCCCATTAATCACAGGTTGTTTCTTAGTAACCAAGTCAAGCAGTTATATGATTATTTCAATTGTAAAAGTTAAAGCTACTTGTTCCTATTTTTCTTCTTGCACGAGCAACCTTTTACAATGGTTCCATGAAAATATTTACAATGTACCTGAATGCTCTTTCTCGTTGTTTTCTTCAACTGAGACAGTGTTTTCTCCCTATCCTGGCAACGAATTCTGCTCTAGTCATTTGTTTTTCTATAATTAATCTTCCTTTATAATAGAACCATTAATTTCCTATGTCGTCATCAGGAACTCCGGCCCATGGCCATAACTCCATACTAGAGGGTGTTTTTCATAAAAACATCCCCTTAGTTCCAGGCTCTTAATTCTTTACCTATTTCCCCGGGGCTTTAGCGGGTACTTCCCATTCTGTAGTAGTTTCAGGAGGGGGAGTCCTAGAGGAATTTTTCTTTCACGTGGAGCAACATCCCCCCAAAATTGCCCCTGTATGTAAAACATAACAACGGAGCTGTAGTCCACCTTCCTGGCACGGCGCTGCCTTGCAGTTTCGCCTTCCATTGCTCATGACTTTGTCATGGTGCAATGGCTCCAGGATGGCTTCCGACATGAAGTGTTATTTTCAAATTGATTTTCTCTTTTATAAACCAGCATTATTTAAAAGGATAATTTACAAGTGGATAGATTTTTTTAATTTTTCTATTTTTTATTATTGATTTTTAATTCAATATATTGATATTTTAATTCAATATTATCAATTCAATCATCCAGTATTTTTTAATTAAGATTTATTTATTATTCATTTATTTCATTTATTTTTGGCTGCGTCGGGTCTTAGTTGTGGCACGCGGGATCTTTGTTGAGGCATGTGGGATCTTTCATTGCAGCACGCGGGCTTCTCTCATTGTGGCGTGCAGGTTTTCTCTTCTCTAGTTGTGGCACACAGGCTCCAGGGTGCGTGGGCTCTGTAGTTGTGGCACACGGGTTCCAGAGCCCATGGACTCTGTAGTTTGCGGTACACAGGCTCTAGTTGAGGCGCACAAGCTCAGTAGTTGTGGCACACGGGCTTAGTTGCCCCGTGGCATGTGGGATCTTAGTTCCCCAACCAGGGATAGAACCCACGTCCCCTGCATTGTAAGGTGGATTCTCTACCACTGGACCACCACGGAAGTCCCAATCATCCAAGATTATTGATATTATTGATTTGTGATTACAAAATGTGGCAGGTGTGATTTCAGATTTTTGTAATTTTTTTGAGATGATACTTTAGATTTAGCACGTAACATTTTAGGTCTATGTCATAAACAACTTTTGATGAATGTTCTGTGTGTTTATTTTCTATGTGCTATTTCTGTAAGGTAGAATATTTTCATCTAACTATAGTTAACCTAATATACATATATACTACATAAAACATTGCTCATTGTGTTTTAAAATTTACCACAGGCAGTGGTGTGCTGGAGACAGTTGTAATTGGCTTGTGAGAGCCAGTGGTTAAATATGCAGGAATTTTGTGAACCAGTTGTTAAAACACTGTGGCTTGAAATCAGTAGGGTGGGGTGTTACACAACAGAAATTGGCAAATGCTACAAGGCAGTGTTGTTGTTGTTAATGTTGTTCTTGTTGTTTTCTGAGAGCCAGCTAACTTGCATACCCAGACCATAGCCCTACTCATTTTTGTTTATGTTTAAATTTCTGAACAGTGTTTAATAACTACTTGTTTTTCTATTGGATTTTCCTCTATATAATTTGAAGCTATATTATTAGAAGCATAAAGGTTCATGGTTGCTATATCCTTTTGTAGGTTGTAACTTTTATTCATGTGCATTATTGCTTAGAATTCTCATTGAATTTCTCTCTTGAATTCTAATTTTCTGGTATTATTATTATTACTATACTCATATTTGCTTAGCATATGTTTTTATGTACTTTTTTGTTTTCAAGCTTTTGGTAACATTTTATTTTTGTTCCATTTCTTATAAATAGCATATTTAAAATTTTATCTGTCTGTCTTTCTGTCTCTATTTTTTAAACCCAATGTAAGTGTCTTTTAGTAAGCAAATGTAGTTTTTATCACATCTTTTCATGTGTGGGTGACTGTACTTGTATGTTTAGATTTACTTCTGCTCCATTACTTTTTATATATGAACTTTTTACTGTGATTTCTTTGTTTAATTTTCTCCTTTTATGCCTACCACTGCCTTCTGTTAGATTGCTTAAGTTTTCTTTGCCTTATTTTATTTTATTTTTTGGCTTAAAATTATGATATATCTAGGGTTTTATTTTCCTGTATTGAACTTTTCTCTTGATTTGTGCAATTAATCATCATGAGTGTGTTGCATGTTCACCAAATAAAATAATAATCTTAGCATGAGTTTACTTCCTTTCCTTCTTTTCTCACAATATTTACCACATGGAGCTTATCTGTGATTTTCCTTCCACATTGCCATTTGGAAAAGTACATATTAGGTCAGGAGTTGCCTGGTGTTGAGGTTGGGAATGGAGTGACTGTAAAGGTGCATGAGATAAATTTTTGTGATTATAAATGATTTGTTTTCTATCATTGTTGTAGGGATAATTTCATGGGTGTATACAGTTGTCAAAACCTGCATATCATATACCTAAAATGGATGTACTTTATTACCTTGAAGTTATACCTCAATAAAATTGATTTTAACAGCATAGTGGAGAATGTCAGAAATAACCAGAAATCATTAGCAAGATGTCGAGAAGGGCCATTAAAGGCTGCATCTCAAAAAATTATAATGGCACTTTTTTTTCAGCAATACTTTTTAGCTTGGAATTGGAAATTGGCCAACTAAAAGTAGCAGAAAGATAAAATATGGAGGAAACGTAGGTGCTATTTAGGATGGTATTATAGTAGCCAACTGGGACACCTGCTGGACAGGGAGGCAAGTGCAGGTAAGAGGCTGATAGTGTGAGAATGAGGGCAATGTAGTTGTAAAGAAATGAAAAAATCCAACAAACATGTAATATGTGCTTGTTTTGTACCTAGTATGCTTTTATATTTTGGAGGTACAGTAATGAACAAGATAAACAAGGTTTCTAACCACAAGAATCTCACAGTTTTGCAAAATAAATGAATGAATCAGATTTAAAAGATGGACTTTTAAGAAATGTTGCCATTTGTTATTTATACCCAAGTATAAATATTATATGTTTTATTCTCCATAATTTCTTATATACACATCTTTCCTTTTCTTGGATAACTTTTTTATTTTCTTGGAATGCATTTTCACATCATTATTTCACAGACATTCTATGGATCTTAAATTTTCTAAGGTCTGGTATGAAAGGTATTTTTTAAATACTAAGAAACATCTTACTTAATCATTTATTTTTGTTGTTTCGATAAACTTTTGAGATTTATAGGCCCTAATAACATGTTGTGTGGTCTTATGAGAGAATTAAATACCAACATCAAATCATATTTTTATATGAAGTAGTTTTAAAAAATCTCAGTAGTAACCGATGGTAACATAGTTCATATTGGATTTTTTTAGCCTTAATATTGAACACAGATTGTGTTTAATGAAATTTCTCGTTTGGAAATTTCATAATATGGGTGTCAATTGAAAACAGTTTGAAAACAACTAGTGAAAAAATGCCAGTTCACTTAATGACAGGACAATTTAAGACATTAAAGATATCACTTTCTCAACTATACTCAAATTGGGACTGATTACTAAATGTTAGAGAATTAACACTGAACACTAAGAGATCAGTACAAAGTGTGATATTATTCCCAAGGTCTGAGGGCCTCATTAAAACAAAACAAAACAAAACAAAACAAAACAAAACAAACGTGTGTTGGGGTAATTCTGTCAAGAGAGGGGAATATATCACAGTCTGTTAGAAGGAGCCAAATGTAGGATTTTAGCCTGGAGAGACTTTACCTCCTCAGTCTCTAAAACACTGCTCTCCGTCTGATTTAGAGCACAATTCTTATCGTTAAAAATGTCCGAGCATATCACCCCATTATATGTCTATGCATGTACTTCTACACTAATGTCTTCTGCACACTGTAAAACCTACCAAACAAATGAAAAATCGATATAGATATAACTCGATGTTATGATGTTCTTTCCCACAGTCCAGTGGGGTGTCTGGCATGTTCCCCAGGGTGTACCCCTCACATGGAAGCCACAGTCCAGACAAGGAGGCACTGAGTGTGGCCAATCGTTTAATCAATTATCTACTTAATAAAATCAGAGCAAAAACTCAGGACACTAAATCTCTATTAAGCTTCCTGGTTGGTAACCATATATCGATGTGCCAGGAGGGTAGTGCACCTTAATTCTACAAGGCTCCGTGATTGGAACCTTAGGTGTCAGAGGCTGGCTTATAGGTCAAATCCACCAACGGTCTATTTTGATAAGTAAAGTTCTGTTGGAATATAGCCATACCCATCCATTCATGCCTTGCCTATGGCTGTTTTCACATTATAATCACAGTTAAGTAATTGTAACAGAGACTACAAGATTTACAAAGCCTGACATTTACTATCTGGCCCCTTACAGAGAATGTTTACCAATTCCTGCTTTATACAATGGTGACAGTTTTGTCCATGTTACCTACCACTACTTTCACACTGTTATCAAATGACTCTTTTCTCTAAATATACACAACCCTTGTTTGTATATGTTCTTGTTCAGGCTCTTTCCTGCAACTAGAATGTTGTTTCTTTCCTTTTACTCATATCTAAAATCTATCCATTCTTCAAGGTATGATTCCAATAACACTTCCTTTATGAAGCCCTATAATTAAAAAAAGAAACCTCTATTACCTAGACATATCTCCCTTACACTCCCTTACATATACTCTAAAATCCCTTGCCTTTCTCTTGGTTGTACTTGCTTGGCATACACAACTGTAATTAAATCCAGTTCTCTACCTATCCCAGGCCTAGCTATTCTTTGTATGTAGTAACGTGGCTGTAGAAAACACACACAAGCATACTGAGTAATCTTACTTTCTGACCATTCATGACCAATAGGCTAGGCTTTTATAAAATACTTAACAGTCAGTCCATATGTCCTACCAACCTCCCAGAATCCTTCTCACTGGAATCCATCTGGTTGAGAAATGCACACTACCAGGAAGGACCCTGAGTCAGAATGATTGGCCAGAGACAACCTGGAAACTAATCCCATCATCATAAAACCCGAGACTGTGAACCATGTGGCAGAGAAGTTCTCTTAGATTCCCTTACCCTGCTGCTCCCTGCCCGGGCGCCCCTTCCCAATAAAGTTTCTTGCTTTGTCAGCATGTGTGTCTCCTCGCACAATTCATTTCCGAGTGTTAGACTAGAGCCCACCTGTGGGCCCTGGAAGGGGTCCCCCTTCCTGCAACAAATTCACTGTCCTCCATGCCTTGATAGCTATTTCATATATTCTCCTGTCCTCAACCCATAACACCTCCCCAGTCTCACTCTCTGCTGATGACTTTTTGTCCTAATTGAGAAAATCAAAGCAATGTTGAGAACTTTCACCATCACATCTACCTCCTGCTCAGTCCATACATCTCAGCCTTCCTTACACTCAGCCTTCCTTGCCGAGATAATAGATGATGATTTTTCACCCCCCTTGTGTACGAAATACTCTTTTGGTGTTCTGAGCACTCAATTTCAATGTGAGGAGGGTGGATTTGCCCTACTACCAACAAGCAGTTCTCAGATACCAGCAGGGTGTCCAAGAATTCAACTCAGTTCAGACACTTTTTCCCCAGATAAAGAGTCAGATTCCACAGGTTGAGGGCTCAGTCCTCCAGACTGCCCTCCCACCCCACCAGCCTCCCACCACCTGCCTTCAGTTGCCTATTGAAAGTCCAGGTTGTTATCTATGCTTCTGACCAACTGGCTATAAATCAGAGCTTCCCAAGACCCTCAGTTTACTGGTTTATTATTAAAGGATATAACTCAGGAATAGGCAGATGGCATAGGGCAAGGTATGGGGGGAAGGGCACCATGAGCTCCATGCCTTCTCCAAGTGTGCCTCTCTCCCAACACCTCCACGTGGTCCCCAAACCCAGAAGCTCTCTGAACCCTGAACTTTTGGGTTTTTATGGAGGTTTCATTACATAGGCATGATTGATTAAATAATTGATCATTGGTGATTGAACTCAATCTCCAGTTCCTCTCTCCACTCCCAAGGTGGGGGACAGATATAGGACTGAAAGTTCCAACGTTCTAATCACACAGTTGGTTTTCCCAACCACCAGCCCATATCCTTGGGTGGAGTCCAAAAGTTACCTTATTATCGTAATAAAAGACTTCATCACTCTCAAAGACTCTTGATCACTCGTGTCACTAGGAAATTCCTAGGGTTTTAGGAGCGATGGGCCAGAAATGAGGACGAAGACCAAATATATATTTTATTATAAATCACGATATCACAGATACCATCCTCATCCTCAGCTTGCCTATTCAAGAACATCACTCTGGCAATTGTTCTTCTCTCTTACATCTTCAGTTTTTCCCTCAGCATACAAATGTGCTGTTATTTCCCTCACTTTCTACCATCTATTATCACCTTTTGGAGTGGTATTCTTCGAAACAGTCGGCACTAGCAATTTACAATCCTTTCCTCTCACTTTCTCTTCTACCCATTTCAGGTAGACTTCTGCCTCCATTACCGCCCTCTAAGTGCTCTTTTCAGAGTCACCCATGACCTCCACGTTGCTAAGCCCACTGGTCATCATTCAGTCTGTGTCTTCCCTGACCCATCAGCGCATCTGACATGATCATCATTTCCTTTTCCTGGGTATACTTTTCTCACTTGATTTCTAGAACATCACACTCTCTTCATTTCTCCTTTTCTCACTTGTCTGTCATTTGGGTTTTTCTTTATGACTCTCTCTTTTTTTTTTTTTTTCTCTCTGACTAATTACCCTGACTCAGTCTTTGGTCCTTTTCTCTGCCTTTTCTCTAACTGTCTCTTGGTCATCCCAACCAGTGTCATGAATTCCTTACCTATTTCAGGCCCAACCACTTGCCTGAATTCAAGATTTATGTCTCCTACTGCCTATTTGACATTTCCATGTGTGTATCTAGTGGACCTCTCAAGCTCAACATATCCAACACTAAAACTCCTGATTGGCCCCCTCCCTTCAAAATATCTGCTCCACTCATAGCCTGCCCTGTTTCTGTTGATGGCAGCTCCATTTCTCAGGTGCTCAGGGTAAAAGACTCGAGTAATTCTTTCTCGTTTCACTCACAACCAGTCTGTCAGGAAATCCTTTTGCTTCTGTCATAAAAGTGTTTCCAGATTCTAACCATATGACCCTCTCCACTGCCACCCGCCTTGTTCAACATCACGATCTCTCACTTAAATTCTTAGAGCCGTATGATTCCCTGCTTCCATACTTGCCCACCCCTACATCCTATCCTTACACAGGAGCCAAGAAGGATTCTTACAAAGGTCACTCAGATGACATCAATTATCTGCTCAAAATGCTGCAGTGGTTTCTCACTTCAGATTCTTACAGTGCCTGCAAGGGTGTGACCTTATCCCCATTTCCCCCTACCTTTCTGACCGCACCTCAGACTGCTCTCTGCCTCGTTCTCTCCACTGGTGTCTTTTCTGATCCTCAGACTCATAGGTGTGCAGCTGCCTTTGGGGCTTTGCTCCAGCTGTATCCTCTGCTTCGAATGTTCTTCATTCAGATGTCCTTGAAGCTCATGCCCTCTCTGCTTTTAAGTCTTTGATCTAATTTCATCTTCACTGAACCCTGCCCTGACTACCCTTCTTAAAGTTGCAAGCTCATCCTTTTTACTTTATTCTGTTTGCTTTTTCCTATATCATTTAACCACTTTCTAATGAAATATATAATCAATTCATTTATGTATACTATATATGGTCTGTCTTTCTCCCGGAAACCAAGGTTCTTTGTCTTCTACATTCACTGATGTACTCCAAGGTCATACAGAAATGCTTAGCACATAGTGAGTACTCAACAAATATATTGGATCAAGGACAGCCATGCTATCTTACATTCTTTATATTCCACATAAGCAATCAACCTTGGCTTGCCCTCAATTTTAGTTTTTTTGAGTGATTAGATACATATGTTTACCAAATAAACCAATACTTATATCTCTTCTTTCCTTGCTACGTCTATTTAAGTTTCTTTTAAATGTGTGACTAGGCAAGTAAATAATTAAACAGAATAAACAAAACAGTGGTGTGCTAGATTGTATTTCCTCACTGGGAAAAACTCTACTATTGGTATAGAACATAACGTTTACACTTATTTTCACATGTCATTCCAGAATTAAAGCTGCCACCCCACTGTGTGGATTGTCCTCTCTTCATGGTGTCTTACTCTTGGGCAGTGACATCAGGCTAAGATAAGAGTACTGCCATAAGATCAGTGGGTACCCTGCAATGAGACCCAGTCACAGGAGTCAAAAAAGTCCTGCTTAAACTCTGAGAGCTCCTTGAGGGTAGGGTTGGGATTTGGTCTTTATTTTTCCTGGATCTAGGTACCAGGTGAATGAAGGACAAAACCAAAGATGCTGATGGTGAGGGCCTTTCATGACTATATGCAAATTGTATGGCAGGGTTAAACACTGCTTCCATAATTCTTCAAAAATATGACATAAAAGGAAGTGGACAATTTATTTCATTCCTACACTTCTCAGAAAGTAATTAACCTGGTTTCAGCCACTTGTCTCTAACAGGTATTTTGTGGGAGTCAAATGAGATGATGTATGTGAAAGGACTCAAGTTCTGTTTCACGTCAGAACAGTTTGAAACACCTGTTTTTTTTTAATTGAAGTATAGTTAATTTACAACATCATGTTAATTTCTGCTGCACAGCAAAGTAACTCAGTTATACACACACACACACACACACACACACACACACACACACACACACATATATATATATACACATTCTTTTTTATATTCCTTTCCATTATGGTTTATCTCAGGATATTGAATATAGTTCCCTGTGCTCTACAGTAAGACCTTGTTGTTTATCCATTCTATGTATAATATTTTGCATCTACTAACCCCAAGTTCCACTCCATCCCTCCCCTAGCTGCCTGTCCCCTTGGCAACCACAAGTGAAAGACCTGTTTGTAAACTATCAGAGAGCAGTGGCTTTTTATGATTCACATGGGATGGGTCAGATGTTTCCTAGAGTAAGGGGCCTCCACTTCTCAACCATAAAGTTTGTAATATTCTTGCATCTCTCCTCCGCCTGTGCAACCTGGATTTTAAGGTAGAATTCTGATAGCGACACATATGACATTTACCTGAAGCAAGTCACTTAATGTCTCAGAACCTCAATTTCTTCACTGTAAAATAAGAGTAGTATCTCTCACATAAAGATATTGCCAGGATGGAATGTGGTAATGTATGTGAGATAATTTTGTAAACCTAAAAGCACTCGGTAAACAATACTTATTCTAATTAATATTGCCATCATTAATGATATTATATTAAATGTTAACATTGAGTCCTGGTCAAAGAGAAAGTTATAGAGTATTTTACCTTTTCAGGTCTTCTTCATGTACATGGACTATACACACACATTCCTAGTAAAGTTTTTGATCCACAGAACTACATACAGTAAGTGTAGAAGGTTGAAAGCTTCCAAAGCTGTTATGAAAAATCAGTCTTTGCTGTCAGCCCAGAAAACTACGTCCGTTTTTTTGCCAAATAACGATCAAAGCTGTAAAAATTTCCTTTCAGTTAACACTGGTTTCCATTATTGTTATTTGTTAGAAGTCTTTGAGGCCATTTCCTACTAATTCCACCATGCTTGGCATGGAGCATTCTGGCTAAAGCTCTTAGTTGTCCTTGACTGATTGTAGTTGGACAAGGCAGTGAAAGTCTCATTGGTAAGATTTTAACATCCTGCCCGTGTGGAGACTCACTGATGTAAAAGCCCAAGATTGAAATCCTCATTGTTTACACAAGCAGCTTCATGAGGCCTATTAACAATTATATCACCCTTTGTACTGCTTGGTCCCAAGTCAGAAATTTTGTTTTTTGAACAATGTGGAGTGGGGGGATCCTGCAACTAAAAAGGAGGTAGGGAATTTAAGAGACTTTGGGTGAAATTACAAAGATAATTTTAAAGTTTAGCAAAAAATTTGGAGTACTGAGATAACATAGACAAAGAGAATGATTATAAGATGAGAATAACAAAGAGAGGTTGCTTTAATTAAAATGATTAATGGATGGTTTAGATTGTACGTAACAGGAGGATTAGACTTAATATTTGGTTGTGGAAAAAAGGGCAATTTTATTGGATATATTTTTACAGTATCTTTAATACCTAGCTAAATCCTAGTTTTTCTTTTAAAGAGTTATACATCATATATTATAATCATTTTTATATTTTAAAAACATCTGAAAAATAAAATAATTTTAGTCTACAGAACTTATTTTCAGTGAAAGCTTATGTCAGGAGATGTGGTGGATTTGGGTTTCTGAAGGGGAGGTCAACAAATACATACTATTTTAGAAGGATGGCAAAAATAATTGTTTATATTTTATATATTTTGGTTTAAAATTTTTCTTTAATAAAATGGAATTGAATATGGGAATGTGTAATCTTCACATTCTTCACCACTTTGAATTAAAGAAAACAAATTTTGTTACTTATGAAATTCTCAAGTGATGTTTCAATTAACAGTGATTTAAAGACTTGAAGACATCTATTCCATGTCTGTAGAAGTAGCTACTTCTGTTATAAATTACATTAACAGTCAGTAGCTTATATACATAAGATATTTGGCTGCTTCTGCTTTTCATTAATATGGTTTTGGAATTTAACCAATTCAGGAACATAATATAGTGGAAAGGCCTTGGGCTCTGTAATCAGACAGACCTGGTCTCAAATCCTGGCAGTCTTGTACTTGCTGTGGGACCTGGGCAGCTCACTCAAATGCTGCTAACCCTACACCATAGGATTGTTCTGAGGATTAAATGTGATACACATATCAAGTGACGAATAGAGTGCCCGTGGAAAAGTAGGTGCTCAGTAAATATTAATTCTCTTCCCTTCCTTTCCCCCCATTTGTCCACTTGTGTTTTTAATGGATCATCTTTACTCTGGGTTGTGTTGTAGGAAGTATTCTGGATGGATGGCTGCTGGAAACCCAATGCCTTAGCCAGCTCTTCTTCAATACTTAAGGATTTACTCTGGCATTGAGTAATGAGAATTTTGGTAAGAAAAATTAGATGAAGATAGTATATGGACTTTTCTTAAAAGGTCACTTGTATCTCAGATACTTCATAGTAAGTTATATGGCTCTTCTCTAAAGATTTTGGGAAGTCACAGAGGTACGTTCACATACGGATTGTTGTTGTCTTGAAAATAAGTAAAACAGGTTTTTAAAGTCTGTTAACACCCTGATGTGCCCTTCATGTTGTTGTAAATGTATTATTTCACTTATCTCACCCTGTTTTGTTCTTTAAGTGTCTGTGTACTCAATAAGTTGTATAGTCTTTAACAGGTCTGGGTGTTATTCATCCCTTCAGTGTAGATTACATGAAGCACAGATTCTTAGAGGTTAAGTGGTTAAGTCAACACTGCTGTCTGAAACTATAAAGGTTTTGACAATGTTAAAGAGGCAGGCAGAGGTATTGAAACTCTGAGAAGTTCTAAGATAAGTGATTTTCCTAAATCACCCAGAAAAATGATTATATATTGACTCTCAGGGTGACATAGAGTATCTTTGGTTGGTTCCATTTCTATCCAATTTTTCTCCAAATGATATTAATTTTTAATTTCATCATCACATGAAATTAATATATAACTAGTACACCTATATTAGTAATTCATGTTACTAATTTGTGTTGTATGAAATATGTTGGACATATTAGGAAAGAAGGATGAAAAGGATGTTAAGGATAATAAAAACAAATTAAGTGGTAATATTAGCATATATGTAAATTAGTAAATATGTATATTTTCTTTAAATTATTGTCATTGAAATGCATCTGGAAAAATATGTATTGAAGAATTTTGCACATAGGAGACAGAGCTGAAGGTAGGGAGGAAAGCAAAAAAAGTAAACTCTAATTTCATTAATTCTGATAAGGAATTCTGAAATCTTGATATATTTACATTTTGGAACCTAAAAATATGATAATTTAAAAATTATTTTAAATCTCTTTTTTTCAATTTTATTAATTTTATATACAGCAGGTTATTATTAGTTATCCATTTTATACATATTAGTGTATATATGTCAATCCCAATCTCCCAGTTCATCGCACCACCACCACCACCACCCCTGCCACTTTCCCCCCTTGGTGTCCATACATTTGTTCTCTACATTTGTGTCTCTATTTCTGCCCTGCAAACCGGTTCATCTGTACCATTTTTCTAGATTCCACATATATGCGTTAATATACGATATTTGTTTTTCTCTTTCTGACTTACTTCACCCTTATGACAGTCTCTAGATACATCCATGTCTCTACAAATGACCCAATTTTGTTCTTTTTTAACTAAAAAAATTTTAACTAAAAAAGTTTAACTAAAAAGTTTAACCACTTTGTCTATGATTATATTTTTCAGAAACCGTATTTGAGAGGTACTTCCATCCAGTGCTACTTGTGTTTACTTCTGAACAGTCATTTTTTAACTGAGGCTGGCATTCATGTCTTCATTGTGGGGTAATTTTATCTTTCAGCATAAAATCATCATGTTAATAACCATGATCATTGTTCTTCAATATCTTCTCTATTAAATTGGTTTATGTTCAGTTTGCTTAAATCCTTAGGTACTCAGTATTTGGGGTATGATAGAGGACAGATTATGGGAGATTCAGAGGAGGTTTGATAAACATCCTACAGAGCATTTCTATATTCTTGTAATATTCCAAATGAGTATTATATCCTGCAAATATATTGGACTTCTTGGTATCTAACTAAAATTGGAAGTACACTCTTTATTAATATCCTGTGTGATTTTCACACCAGTAAAAAAAATTAGATATTGAGGGCTCACCCACATTACTTTTTTATCTGTCCCTGGCACTGACTTCTCCTATCCTTTGAGCCTTATGCTAGTTCAGTTTAAAACATTTCTTTCTTTATTGAGGCCTTTTGTTTTTCTTCCTAATAAACTTTCATATTTTTCCATGCCTATTAACTTTTTCTTCTCTGTTAGATGCAACCAATACACTGCACTCACCCAACCTATAGTTATGTAATTTCTCAGTTCAGTTTTACTCTATAATGCCTTCATGCTGTGGGGAACCATAGATTTGTGCAGGTAAATCCTCCTCTCAAAAGAAAAAAATAGTATTGGCTCTCATGCTTCTGTACAGGATCCATCAAGGAGAGACTATTTTTCCTGAAGCTCTAAGAATTATTCTACAGTTACTTGGTCAGTGTATGTGTCTTTTGTCCTGATATTAAGTTACTGTTTTACAAACAATAAGTAAGCTATATGATCTAGTTTTATGACTAGATTAGGCTCAAGTCCATAACGTTTATGGAGAAAGCTGCTACAAGGAGCATGCAAGGGGCATGTTTAACCTATTGTAAAGAATATTTACTGTCAAGATCATTACATGAAAAAGATAATTGCTTATTTTAAGAATTTTACCCATTTATTAGACATAAAAGTCTGATGGGACCTCTACTTAAAGAAAAGTAATAATTCATTCAAAAACATTACTGAGCACTGCCACACATCATGCACTGTTTTTATTTCATTGTGATAAATTGCACCAGGTTATTTATAAGTCACGCCTTCAAATTAGGCTTTTCTTTAATGCAGGTTGGTCATCAGGCTAGCCTAAAGCATCAGAGTTGTACTATATGTTCAGTTTTTATATTCATCTACAAGGCTGTCAAATACACAAAGGCAAGGATAGCACTCATCTTTTCACTTGTTGGATTAAAAAAAGTCTTGATTGCTCTTTTGCCTAGAGTATTCATCAAGACAATATTATGTTCATTCAAAATGCTTTGCTCTTTGGTTTTGCTTTCAGTTGTATCAGTGCAGGTCTTCCTAAAACAGAAGCAAACTGGCAGCATGTAATAAGTGATTTGAAAAGAATTGAAGATCTTATTCAAGTGAGTACTCATTTTTCCATAAAATATCTGGTGTAATTGCTATGGAGTATGTTATTCCTTGTGTTTTGCTGTCAATCTTAGTGAAATCTCACTTGAAACAAAAATGTTTCTGTAGAATTGGTGAGCCTCGTAGCACCTCAAATGAACTCTTTTATTTAGAATTTTCAGACCCTAATTATCTTTAAAACTCAATATATGAGTGGCCCAGCATGAAGAGCTCTCCATCACCACCCGCCAGAGAGATCCCTTTTCCTACCCAAGAAACCAGGCGGCTTTGTGGCCCTTGTGCGGGGAATGGCCTGACTCAGGGAAGGGCTGTCTGTTCCATGGGCTAGAGAATGCTTCTCCCACTTGGAGACACCAGCTGACCTGGCAGAACCTGTAGAGGGGAGAAATATGGGCTGTACTATTGTGTGGGTGATACAACAGGGACCAGTGAGAGTCCCGGGTCAGCAGGTGTACCAAACCTTTCAAATTAGCACCACAAAGATTCTGAAAACTGAACCGTCATTGGAATCACAGCATGCAAACATAAGTCAGAACCGCTATGCTAAGCCTACACAGGGTGGCTGCATGTTAAAACAGAAGATTTAAATAGGACCAGGGTCTCCTGACATAATAGCCCAAATACCAGAATACAATTGAAAAATCACTTTTAATACCAAGAAGCAGGAAAAATCACAACTTGAAAGAGAAGAGACTCAGAAACAGACTCTGAAACTGAGATGGATTAGATGTTGGAATTATTTGACAAGGATTTTAAAGCAGGTATCATGAAGATGTGCCAGCAAGCAATTACGAATATCCTTGAAACAACTGAAAAAAAAAAAAAAAGAAAGTCTTAGCAAAGAAATACAATATGTAAAATGCACCAAATGGAAATTACAGAACTAAGAAATACAACAAGTGGAATATGAAACAAACTGGAGAGGCTCATTAGCAGAATGAATATGACAGAGGAAAGACAGTCAACTTGAGGCTAGAATAATAGAAACAAAATAGACTGAAAAAAAAGCAAATAAAGCTTCATGGATCTTTGGGACTGTAAAAGATCCAGCATTCCTAGCATTATCATCCTAGAAGGAGAGGAGAAAAAGAATACAAATAAAAGACAGAGATTGGCCAAATTGATAACAAAAGACAAACCAACTTTATGCTGTCTATGAGGAATTCACTTCAAATATACATGTATGTACAAATATATACATATTATATATGTGTATATATAATATATACATATATAATATATATATAATATTATATGTATATATAATATATATACAAATATAAACATATAATATGTATACATAATATATACACAAATACATACATATATAATATGTATATATGTAATATATATACAAATATATACATATATAATATGTATATATATAAAATATATATATATATATATATAATGACATAGTTAGATTGAAATTAAAAGAAGAGAAACCCATGCTGTAGTGGGTTGAATAATGTCCCTCCAAAATTCATGTCCACCTAGGACCTCAGAATGTATCCTTATTTGGAAATGGGATCTTTGCAAATATAATTAGTTAAGGTGAGGTTATAGTGGAGTGGGGTGGTCCCAAATCTAATGACTTTTGTCCTTATAAGAGGAGAACAGGATACATAGACACAGGGAAGAAGGCCGTATGAAAACCGAGGCAGCTACAAGCCAAAGGAGATTGGAATGATACAGATACTAGCCAAGGAAGGCCAAGGATCGCCTGGAGCTGCAAAGGGTTTGAGAGCCATAAGGAAGGACAGTTCTCTAGAGCCTTCAGAGGGAACAGGCCCAATTGACTCCTTGGCTTTGAACTGTAAGTGAATGAATTGTTGTTTGAAGACACTTACTTTGGGGCTTCCCTGGTGGCACAGTGGTTGAGAGTCCGCCTGCCGATGCAGGGGACACGGGTTCGTGCCCCGGTCTGGGAAGATCCCACATGCCACGGAGCAGCTGGGCCCGTGAGCCATGGCCACTGAGCCTGCATGTCCGGAGCCTGTGCTCCACAACGGGAGAGGCCACAACAGTGAGAGGCCCACGTACCGAAAAAAAAAAAAAAAGAAGACACTTTGTGATACCTTGCTACAGCAGCTCTAGGAAACTGAGGCACATGCACATAATAATTCACACAATAATTTTAAAAATCAGAAGTGGCTATATTCATATCAGATAATGTAGACTTCACAGCAAATAAAATTACTAGAGTCACGAGAGATATTACATCATGGTAAAAGATGAGTCCACCAGGAAAACATAATGATCTTAAATGTGTACCTACCAAACAGCAGAGCCTCAAAATGTAAGAAGCAAAAACTGATAATAGAACCAAAAGGTGAAGCAGACGAATCCATAAATATATTAATAGTTGACTTTAGTACCTCCTCAGTGACAAATAGAACTACTAGACAGAAAATCAGAAAGGATATAGAAGAACTGGATGACACAGTCAACCAACAATATCTCATTTCCATAGAAAAACACTTCATCCAACCACAGTGAATAAATGTTTTTTTCAGGCAACACTCACCAAGACTGAACATATCCTGAGCCATAAAACAAACTTTAGCACATTTATCAGAACTGAAATCATGCAGAATATGTTATCCAACCACAGTGGAATCAAGTAGAAGTCAATTACATAAATACAACAGGAAAATCTCCAAACACTTGGAAATTAAATGAGACACTTATAAACATTCCATGGGTCAAAGAGCAGGTCTCAAAGGATATTTAAAAATACAGAACTGAATGGAGACAAATATGCAACATAGGAAGTTTTGTGGGATTTAGCTAAAGCTTTACTTAGTGGGAAATTGATAAAACTAAATGATTACCTTAGAAAAGAGGAAAGATCTCAGTTCACCAATCTAAGTTACTGTCTCAAGAAACTGGGAAAAGAGCAAAATAAGCCCAACACATGCAGAAGGAAGGAAGTAATAAAAAGGAAGGAAGGCAGGAATGAAATTGAAATCAGGAAAACAATAGACAAAAATCAACAAAACATAAAGCTCTTTACTTTGGGAAAAAAATCAATAAAGTCGATAAACCTTTAGAAAACCTGACAAAGATAAAAGAGATGACACATACCATTAGTATCAGGACTGAAATTGGGGTCTTACTACAGAACCTACAACCATTAAAAGGATACTAAAGAAAAACTATGAACAACTTTATTCTCCTAAATTTGATAATTTGGAGGAAATGGACAAGTTCCTCAAAAATCACAAACTACCAAAATGTAACAAATGCAAGACCTATTCAGTATTCGAAAATCTATCAATGTAATCCACTATATGGGTACACTAAAGTAGGAAATCATATGATCATATCAATTGATGCAGAAAAGACATTTAAAAACTGTAGCACCTCTTCAATGATAAACATGATAAACATTTCTCAGCAAACAAGGAATAAAGGAGAAGCTCCTTCAGTTTGTTATAGAGCATGTACAGAAAACCTAGAGCCGACGTTAGACTTAATGGGGACTGACTGCTTTTCCCCTAAAATTGGGAACAATGCAAGGATGTCTTTTCTTACCACTCTTATTCAACAAAGTATTGAAACTTTAGCTCAATTGGCGAGGCAAGAAAAAAAGAAATAAAAGGCTAAGGCAAGAAAAATAAATAATAAGTATGCGTATTAGGAAGGAAGAAATTATAAATCACCCTAAGTCTTTTTTGGAGAGAAAGTACCAATAAATGGCTGTATTTTATTTAGGGAATGCAAATTAAAGCCTCAATGACATGTCACCTATATGAATATTTAAAATAAAAAATATTGATAATACCAAATGCTGGCAAGGATGTGGAGAAACTGGATCATTTATATATTGCTGGTGAGAATGTAAAATTGTACAGCCACTCTAAAATAGTTTGGCTGTTTCTTATAAAACAAAACACGCATTTGCCATATGATCCAACAGTTACACTCAAACATTTATATCAGAGATATGAAAACATGCATTCACACAAAAACATGCATATGAATGTTAATAGAACTTTATTTATAATACCTAAAAACTGGAAAGAACCCAAATGTCCTTCAACAGGTCAACAGTTAAGCTTCGGTACATTATATCAAACAATGATAGTGAGCAATAATAAGGAACAAATTACTGATACAACAAGTTGTGTGGACCTCCAGAGTATTATGCTGTGTGAAAAAAAGCCAGTGGGGTATACAAACTGTAGTTCGTCCATACAATGGAATATTACTCAGTGATAAAAATAAATAAGCTGTTTAGCCATGAAAAGGTATGGAGGAACCTTAAAAGCATATTTCTAAGTGAAAGAAGCCAATCAAAACAGGCTACATACTATTTGATATGATACTATATGATTCCAACTATATGACACTCTGGAAAAGGTTGGATACAATACAACAGGGGATAAGGGAAAGGGAGGGATAAAAAGATGGAGCACAAGTGATTTTTAGGGCAGCGGAACTATTTTGTATGATACTGTAATGATCAATGCACGTCATTATACATTTGTCAAGAACTATAGGTGTACAACACCAAGAGTGAACCCTAATGGAATCTATGGACTTTAGTTGAAAATGTATCAATATTGACTCATCAATTGTAATAGATGTACCACGCTAATGCGAGATGTTAATAATAGGGGAAACTTGGGAGGGGGCCAAGGGGCCATATGGGAACTTTCTGTACTTTCTGCTCATGTTCTGTAAACCTACGACTGCTTAAAAAATAAAGTCTATTAAGTTTTAATAAGCCTATTTCAAAAGGTTACATGCTGTATGACTCCATTTATATAACATTCTTGAAACGATGTCATAGGAATGGAGAGCAGAGAAGTGGTTGCTGGGGATTAGATGGATGGTAGAAAGTGGGAGGAGCATATCTGGAGGAAGTTGATTGTGGCTGTACAGCAGTAGCAGGAGGATTCTGTATCTTAACTGTGGTAGTGGTTACATGAATTGACACCTCTGATAAAATAGCATGGAACTACACACACACGCACACACACACACTAGTGCACATAAAACTGGTGAAATCTGAACAAAGTGGGTGGATTGCATCCATGTCAATTTGCTGGTTGTGCTATTGTCCTGTATTATGCAGGACCTCAACACTGTAGGAAACGGTGAAGGCACACACAGGATTTGCCTGTATTTTCTCTTACAATTTCATATGAATCTAAGATTATCTCAAAATAAAGAATTTCATTGAAAAAAGTTTTAGTGTTTTCAGTAGGTTGTTCTCATTATATCTAAAGCGGGGATCGTTTTTCATATTACCGAATTTTGTTTCCATTTCAGTCTATACATATGGATGCCACTTTATATACTGAAAGCAATGCTCATGTGAGTATAGTTCGTTTTCAATATTGCTATATTTTCCAATTTTCAAAGGTCTAAGAAGTATATTTTCATAAAGTTACTGGACGGTGTATAGTTTTAAAATCTAACTTGTGGCATGTTCTTACGACATATGGTCAATGAATTTTATATGTAATTGTTGAGTTTATAGGACTTGGGGAGAAAGAGCTACATAGATGCTGTTTTCATTGTAGCATCATTGCCGAATCAAAACATAAACTTTTCCCATCAATGTCAAACAAAATATAGTATATATTTCTGTGATGCAATTAAATCATGATGCAGTTAAATTCAAGAATTAAGTTAACTCAGGCAATTTAAAAGTATCCAATATGTCAGTTGTTTCCACTGCTGTAGCATATTATCACTTTTAATCATATTTTTTACAAATTGTTTAAATACATTCATGCTCTACATTTTGCCCGAATCTCTACAGTTGTCAAAAAGGGATTCTGACTGGTTACTCTCTATGTCAGAAAAAAAATAAACACAACCCACAAAGTCTATCAGAATTCAAAACTGATCTTGAACTTGTTTCATTAATATGCTGCTGACGTTGCCTTAGTCATATAGGATTTCAGCTGAGTTGCTAGTCTTTTCCCTCTGAATTGGTTACAAAAAACCAAGAAACAAATCCCTGACATCTTCACTTCGTGAAAAACAAACTGTGTTGTGTGCATTCAGAACAGTGAGTCCTCTCTCTATTACTCCTTAAGTAGAATTTCTCTGCAATAGAAGGTTTTCCTCTATCAAGACTTTCTGACCGGCAGCATCCGAAGGCAGGATGGTAAGGTTCATTATGGCGGACTTCTACTTGTCTGCCGCGGCGGCATGAGTGAATCCGCGGCACATCCCCGCCATCTCGCCTCACCCGGCGCCGCGGTTCTGCTCTAGGAGCATGGGGCACTCAGCAGAATCCGCAGTCGGGTCTATTTTCTGAAAATGTCCGAGGCCTGAGGTTGCCTTTGGGCCTGCCGGTCGGCTGGCGAGAGGCCTTGCCACGGGAGCTGGGTTGGGGAGCCCGGGCCCGACAATCTTCAAGCCATGGATTATTCCTAGATCTCGGCCTCAGCACTCGAGATCCGAGTCATGAGCACTTTCGCCAGGAGGACCTTGGGTGGCAGCGTATGGCACTGTTGTGAAAGTGGGAGGTGCAGCAATCCAGGCCGCAGGCGGCAGGGGAGGCTTTGTGTATGGGTTGTTGAATTCTCATTCTGAAACGTCTGGGACGGTTGGTACAACTCCTTGGGCCTCTAGAGTTTTCAGAAACCAGAGATGATGAATTTACTGACGGGCGGACAGAGACTGTGTGCTGATTGTCATGTTCTGATTTGGTTCTAAAAAAAAAAAAAAAAAAAGACTTTCTAAGCATTGGAAAGAAGCCACAGCCAGAAACTAGAGAGAACAGATATCCATCATTCACTTGGATAGTGCTGCTGTGCTAGAAATTGTTTCCCTCTTTTGGCTTCAGCGTGTTTTCCACTTTACTTTGCATTTTCTTCAAAGTAGAAAGCAGTCAGTTAACCACCAGCACTCCGAATCCTGAGATTGCTTTTTTTGTAAGAAGATAACCTCGCAACCCGTGGGTTGTAGAAAGTAGTTGCAATTGGAATTTAAACCCTGACTCAGCCACTTGCAAGCTTTGTTACCTTGGAAGATACTAAATATTTCTGAACCTCAGTTTTATTATTTATTTTATTTTATTTATTATTTAGTTTCTTATCGACATGGTGACAGCATTTATTACCCTTTCAATCCGGAGAAGCTGCTGTGGGGGAATAAGGAATATGGCCAGTCCCAGGGGCGTGGCTCTCATCCTTCCTTCCTTCTTCCTTCCTTCCTTCCTTCCTTCCTTCCTTCCTTCCTTCCTTCCTTCCTTCCTTCCTTCCTTCCTTCCTTCCTTCCTTCTGTAAGTACCTGTTAAGTGTCTGCAGAGTCCCAGGCACTATACATGGCATTTAGAACAGGAAATCAGACACGTCGTGGTCAAATTCCCACATGCTCATTAAATGCTTCTTTTATTTGAAGTTTAAGTTTTTGTTAAAGTAATCCTCTTGGGAAATGTATTTTTGTGGGACCTGAAAGGTACCTTTCTGATATGGCCAGCCTGTGAATAGACCATACACCTGCTTTGATTTTTCTAAGAAATTTCTTGGAATCACGTCTGCCTCTGGAACTTTGGAACTTGCAGGAATAGTATGATTAGCAGCCACCACTGTTTAAAATGTTAACAATATGATCTGATTCTAAGAAATTCTTCCATATGCACCATCTCTTTTAATGTTCTGAGAGTCTCAGGTCAGTATTATCCGCCCTTTACACAAAGGAAATGTGCTTAGTGAGGAAAAAGTGGCCTATTATTTCCATGTTTTCTAGTTTCATCTTCTTTCTTCTATACAGTATCACCATCCTTCCTGTTTTGTTCTCAGTTTGTTTTGGTTTTGATTTCAAAGCCAAAAGAGAAGAAAAAAATCAAGCTGCTTCCTCTGTAAAACTTTTTAGGGGTATTGTGTTTCTTTATAAAATAGCTGGATTGACTTTTAAAAAAATCAAAATTACATCTGTGTGAAACTAATAATGGGAAAATAATTGTCTTTTTTTTTTTCTTTTTCAAAATGGTTCTTTGTATCCCTTTTAGCCCAGTTGCAAAGTAACAGCGATGAAATGCTTTCTCCTGGAGTTACATGTTATTTTGCATGAGTCCAGAAATTCCGACATTAATGATACAGTAGAAAACCTTATCATCCTAGCAAACAGCAGTTTATCTTCCATTGAGGTGAGTTATCCAATAGTTATGCAGAGCTACATTGGATGCTCTTGGCTTGATTGGGAGAAATCATTAGCTGGATGGGATGTAATGGGCAAGGAGACCCTCTGAAGGGGCACTTGGGAAAGTGAGTTAATTCCAGTGGAGTGGTATCCAGAAGCAGCACCATCACTAGTGTGCACACACTCCTAAACTGTTTATTGATTTATTCGTTCAACAAACATTGACTGCATGCTCTAGGCCGTGTACCTTAGTGCTGGAATGACAAGGGTGAACCAGACAGTCAGGTCACTGACCTCAAGGTGTTGATCATTAGGTGCAGTGGATAGACATCAATCTAATTACATAATTGATGAGCATCCATAGTAGTAATCCACATTTACTTGGCTTATTACTCTGTGCCAGATACTGTTCTTCAAGGGTTAGATGGTAATTTGTTGAATTCTCGCAATCAATCTGTGAGATAGTTATCACTATTTCTGTTTAAGGTTGAAGGAATTGGGGCTCTGGGGGCTTGAATCTCTTCCTCCAATTCACACAGCTAGTAAAATGGGGAGCCAGGAGTCCCTGAGCAGTTTCACTCCAGAGTCTGCCTTCTTATCTACTCAAAGAATAAATGCTGCAAAAGGATAATAATAAAAATATTAATAATTGGAGTATAATTTGGGCCATCCCAGGCAACAGGAGCAATATAGGCCTCCAGGAGAGCAAATACCAGGGACCCCCTGGGGCATTAGCTATGCAAAGGCCCTACAAAGGATTATGGCTTTCAGGGCAAAACACTAGTGGCCAAAGCAAAGTGATTAGAAAAAGTTTTATAAACCAAAAATGTATAATCATAATTTTTTCATTTCACAAATACTTTTTGGGCCCCATTGTAGGCCCTCAAGATAACAGAAGTGAAAAAACGCACATAGTTCCTGCTCTTACGGAAAGAAGAAGCATACAGAAATCAATCAATAAGCAAATGAATAATAAGTCAGGTGTTTATTAAGTGGAAGGGCAAAAAAAAAGAGGCAGGTAAGGCGACTGGGAATCTACTCTAGAGAAGGTTTATCTACTCAGCTGACATTTGGCAAAGGCGTGAGAGGGAAAGAGCTTTAAGGATGCCGGGGAAAGTATGTTCATGCAGAGGCAACTGAAAGAGCAGACGCCCCGAGCTAGTGTGGCTGGACACCTTGGATTTTCCCTAAAAGTGCCAGGTGCTTCAGTGTCACTGTGTCAGTGATGTTACCTCTTTATAACCGCAGCCACTCCCCCACCTCAGCACGCCCCACCCCCTTATCTGTATGTCCCTCTATCTTAAATACTACATATCTTACTTGATGGATATTGTCTGTTTTTTCCTACTAGAATGGCAGCTTCAGAGGGGGAGGGTTTTTTGTTTGTTTGTTTGTTTTCATGCTGTATCCCAACTCCCAGAACAATGCTTGGCATCTACTAGATTCTCGATCTATTTCTGAAATGAATATATTAATGTTTAAAATACTCTTGTGATATGTTATCTCTCTGTTATTGGTTGAAAAACTGACCCATGCAACACATAACTCACAGCAGTGTCAATGGGGAACACTTTAATGTGCATTTTTATAGTCACCCTCATCATGACATAGTGTGGCCGGACTGCACAGTCAGAAGACCTAAACGCAGAGCATTTCACTGATTATGTCAAATGAAATGAGTCATTTAATATCTCTACCTTCCTATCTGGCATAACTATTTTCAGGATCAAATAGGACAGCATTATATGGAATATGATAGCACCTAGCATAGAGTATGTGCTTGATAAACACTGGTGAATCTGAATTTTAAATGCTTCATGGATGGAAAATCTAATTTTGAATTTTGCTGGTACAGCTTTCATGGTTGAGATGATCCCTGAAAAGTTTAACTTTAATTGCTACATTTGCAATATTCTAGTTATTCATGAAACTTTATTTTTTTATTTCTTATTTTTTTCAACATCTTTATTGGAGTATAATTGCTTTACAATGGTGTGTTAGTTTCTGCTTTATAACAAAGTGAATCAGCTCTACATAAACATATATCTCCACATCTCCTCCCTCTTGCGTCTCCCTCCCATTCTCCCTATCCCACCCCTCTAGGTGGTCACAAAGTACCGAGCTGATCTCCCTGTGCTATGCAGCTGCTTCCCACTAGCTATCTATTTTACATTTGGCCACTCTCTCACTTCATCCCAGCTTACCCTTCCCCCTCCCCGTGTCCTCAAGTCCATTCTCTACATCTGTGTCTTCATTCCTGCCCTGCCCCTAGGTTCTTCAGAACCTTTTTTTTTTTTTTTTAGATTCCATGTACATGTGTTAGCATATGGTATTTGTTTTTCTCTTTCTGACTTACTTCACTCTGTATGACAGACTCTAGGTCCATCTACCTCACTGCAAATAACTCAGTGTCATTTCTTTTTATGGCTGAGTAATATTGCATTGTATATGTGTGCCACATCTTCTTCATCCATTCATCTGTCGATGGACACTTAGGTTGCTTCCATGTCCTTTCTATTGTAAATAGTGCTGCAATGAACATTGAGGTACATGACTCTTTTTGAATTATGGTTTTCTCAGGGTATATGCCCAGTAGTGGGACTGCTGGGTCATATGGTACTTCTGTTTTTAAAGGAACTTCCATACTGTTCTACATAGAGGCTGTATCAATTTACATCCCCACCAACTGTGCAAGAGGGTTCTGTTTCTCCACACCCTCTCCAGCATTTATTGTTTGTAGATTTTTTGATGATGGGCATAATGACTGGTGTGAGGTGACACCTCATTGCAGTTTTGATTTGCATTTCTCTAAAGATTAGTGATATTGAGCATCCTTTCATGTGTTTGTTGGCAATCTGTACATTTTCTTTGGAGAAATGTCTATTTAGGTCTTCTGCCCATTTTTGGATTGGATTGATTGTCTTTTTGATATTGAACAGCATCAGCTGCTTGTAAATTTTGGAGATTAATCCTTTGTCAGTTGCTTCATTTGCGAATATTTTTCCCATTCTGAAGGTTGTCTTTTCATCTTGTTTATGTTTTCCTTTGCTGTGCAAAAGCTTTTAAGTTTCATTAGGTCCCATTTGTTTATTTTTGTTTTTATTCGCATTTCTCTAGGAGATAGGTCAAAAAGGATCTTGCTGTGATTTATGTCATAGAGTGTTATGCCTATGCTTTCCTCTAGCTCTCCAGTTTTCCCAGCACCACTTATTGAAGATAATGTCTTTTCTCCATTGTATATTCTTGCCTCCTTTATCAAAAATAGGGTGACCATATGTGTGGGTTTATCTCTGGGCTTTCTATCCTGTTCCATTGATCTATATTTCTGTTTTTGTGCAAGTACCATACTGTCTTGATTACTGTAGCTTTGTAGTATAGTCTGAAGTCTGGGAGCCTGATTCTTCCAGCTCTGTTTTTCTTTCTCTAGATTGCTTTGGCTATTCGGGATCTTTTGTGTTTCCAAACAAATTGGGAAATTTTTTGTTCTAGCTCTGTGAAAAATGCCATTGGTAGTTTGATAGGGATTGCATTGAATCTGTAGATTGCTTTGGGTAGTAGAGTCATTTTCTCAATGTTGATTCTTCCAATCCAAGGACACGGTATATCTCTCCATCTATTTGTATCATGTTTAATTTCTTTCATCAGTGTCTTATAATTTTCTGCATACAGGTCTTTTGTCTCCTTAGGTAGGTTTATTCCTAGGTATTTTATTCTTTTTGTTTCAATGGTAAATGGGCATGTTTCCTTAATTTCTCTTTCAGATTTTTCACCATTACTGTATAGGAATGCAAGAGATTTCTGTGCATTAATTTTGTATCCTGCTACTTTACCAGATTCATTGATTACCTCTCGTAGTTTTCTGGTAGCGTCTTTAGGACTCTCTATGTATAGTATTATATCATCTGCAAACAGTGAAATCTTTAATTCTCTTTTCTGATTTGGATTCCTTTTATTTTTTTTTCTTCTTGATTGCTGTGGCTAAAACTTCCAAAACTATGTTGAATAATAGTGATGAGAGTGGACAGCCTTGTCTTGTTCCTGATCTTAGAGGAAATGGTTTCAGTTTTTCACCATTAAGAACAATGTTGGCTGTAGGTTTGTCATAAATGGCCTTTATTATGTTGAGGTAACTTCGCTCTATGCCTGCTTTCTGGAGAGTTTTTATCATAAATGGGTGCTGAATTTTGTCAAAAGCTTTTTCTGCATCTATTGGGATGATCATATTGTTTTTCTCCTTCAATTTGTTATTATGGTTTATCACATTGATTGATTTGCATATATTGAAGAATGCTTGCATTCCAGGGATAAACCCCAGTTGATCATGGTGTATGATCCTTTTAATGTGCTATTGGATTCTGTTTGCGAGTATCTGGTTGAGGATTTTTGCATGTATGTTTATCAGTGACATTAGCCTGTAGTTTTCTCTCTTTGTGACATCTTTGTCTGGTTTTGGTATCAGGGTGATGGTGACCTCATAGAATGAGTTTGGGAGTGTTCCTCCCTCTGCTATATTTTGGAGGAGTTTGAGATGGATAGGTGTTAGCTCTTCTCTAAATGTTTGACAGAATTTGCCCATGAAGCCATCTGGTCCTGAGCTTTTGTTTTTTGGAAGATTTTTAATCACAGTTTCAATTTCAGTGCTTGGGATTGATCTGTTTATGTTTTCTATTTCTTACTGATTCAGTCTCAGAAGGTTGTGCTGTTCTAAGAATTTGTCCATTTCTTGCACATTGTCCATTTTGTTGGTACATAGTTGCTAGTAGTAATCTCTTATGACCCTTCATATTTCTGCAGTGTCAGCTGTTACTCCTCCTTTTTCATTTCTAATTCTATTTGTTTGAGTCTTATCCCTTTCTTTCTAGATGAGTCTGGCTAATGATTTATCAACTTTGTTTATCTCCTCAAAGAACCAACTTTTAGGTTTATTGATCTTTGCTATTATTTCCTTCATTTCTTTTTCATTTATTTCTGATCTGATCTTTATGATTTCTTTCCTTCTGCTAACTTTGGGTTTTTTTGTTCTTCTTTCTAATTGCTTTAAGTGTAAGGTTAGGTTGTTTATTTGAGATTTTTCTTGTTCTTTGAGGTAGGATTGTATTGCTATAAACTTCCCTCTTAGAGCTGCTTTTGCTGCATCCCATAAGTTTGGGTCATTGTGTTTTCATTGTCATTTGTTTCTAGGTATTTTCTGATTTCCTCTTTGAGTTCTACAGTGATCTTTTGGTTACTTAATAGTGTATTGTTTAGCCTCCATTTTTTTGTATTTTTTACAGTTTTTTTTCCTGTAGTTGACATCAAGTCTCACAGCATTGTAGTTGGAAAAGATACTTGATATGTTTTCCATTTTCTTAAATTTACCAAGGCTTGATTTATGACCCAAGATATGACATATCCTGGAGAATGTTCCATGAGCACTTGAGAAGAAAGTGTATTCTGTTGTTTTTGTATGAAATGTCCTATAAATATCAATTAAGTCCATCTTGTTTAATGTATCATTTAATGCTTGTGTTTCCTTATTTATTTTCATTTTGGATGGTCTGTCCATTGGTGAAAGTGGGGTGTTAAAGTCTCCTACTATGAATGTGTTACTGTCAATTTCCCCTTTTATGGCTGTTAGCATTTCCCTTATGTATTGAGGTGCTCCTGTGTTGGGTGCATAAATATTTACAATTGTTATATCTTCTTCTTGGATTGATCCTTTGATCATTATGTAGTGTCCTTCTTTGTTTCTTGTAATAATCTTTATTTTAAAGTCTATTTCATCTGATATGAGAATTGCTACTCCCTCTTTCTTTTGATTTCCATTTGCATGGAATATCTTTTTCCATCCCCTCACGTTCAGTCTGTATGTGTCCCTAGGTCTGAAGTGGGTCTCTTGTACACAGCATGTATATGGGTCTTGCTTTTGTATTCATTCAGCCAATCTGTGTCTTTTGGTTGGAGCATTTAATCCATTTACATTTAAGGTAGTTATCAATATCTGTATTCCTATTACCATTTTCTTAATTGTTTTGAGTTTGTTATCGTAGGTCTTTTCCTTCTCTTGTGTTTCCTGCCTAGAGAAGTTCTTTTAGCATTTGTTGTAAAGCTGGTTTCGTGGTGCTGAATTCTCTTAGCTTTTGCTTCTCTCTAAAGGTTTTAATTTCTCCATCGAATCTGAATGAGATCCTTGCTGCATAGATTAATCTTGGTTGTAAATTTTTCCCTTTCATCATTTTAAATATGTCCTGCCATTCTCTCCTAGCTTGCAGAGTTTCTGCTGAAACATCAGCTGTTAGCCTTATGGGGATTCCCTTGTATGTTATTTGCTGTTTTTCCCTTGCTGCTTTTAATATTTTTTCTTTCTATTTAATTTTTGAAAGTTTTCTTAATATGTGTCTTGGCATGTTTCTCCTTGGATTTATCCTGTATGGGATTCTCTGTGCTTCTTGGACTTGATTAACTCTTTCCTTTCCCATATTAGGGAAGTTTTCAACTATAATCTCTTCAAATATTTTCTCAGTCCCTGTCTTTTTCTCTTCTTCTTCTGGGACCCCTATAATTCGAATGTTGGCGCATTTAATACTGTCCCAGAGGTCTCTGACACTGTCCTCAATTCTTTTTATTCTTTTTTCTTTAGTCGGCTCTGTGGTAGTTATTTTCACTATTTTATCTTCCAGGTCACTTATCTGTTCTTCTGCCTCAGCTATTCTGCTATTGATTCCTTCTAGAGAATTTTTAATTTCATTTATTGTGTTGTTCATCATTGTTTGCTTTTTAGTTCTTCTAGGTCCTTGTTAAACATTTCTTGTATTTTCTCCATTCTGTTTCCAAGATTTTGGATCATCTTTACTCTCATTCATTACTCTAAATTCTTTTTCAGGTAGACTGCTTCTTTCCTCTTCATTTGTTTGGTCTGGTGGGTTTTTATCTTGCTCCTTCATTTGCTGTGTGTTTCTCTGTCTTCTCATTTTGCTTAACTTACTGTGTTTGGGGTCTTCTTTTCACAGGCTCCAGGTTTGTAGTTCCAGTTGTTTTTGGTGTCTGCTCCCAGTGCATAAGGTTGATTCAGTGGGTTTTGTAGGCTTCCTGGTGGAGTGGACTGGTGCCTGTGTTCTGGTGGATGAGTCTGAATCTTGTCTTTCTGGTGGGCAGGACAGCACCTGGTGGTATGTTTTGGGGTGTCTGTGACCTTATTATTATTTTAGGCAGCCTCTCTGCTAATGGGTGGGGTTGTGTTCCTGTCTTGCTACTTGTTTGGCATAGGGTGTCCATAACTCTAGTTTGCTGCTCATTGAGTGGAGCTGGGTCTTATTGTTGAGTTGGAGATCTCTTGGAGAGTTTTCGCTGTTAGATACTACATGGAGCTAGGAGGTCTTTGGTGGACCAGTGCCCTGAACTCAGCCCTCCCACCTCAGAGGCACAGGCCTGACTCCTGGCTGGAGCATGAAGACCCTGTCAGCCACACGGCTCAGAAGAAGAGGGAGAAAAAAAGAGAGAAAGAAAGAAAGAAAAAGTAAAATAAACTAAAAAGTTATTAAAATAAAAAAAATTTTATAAAACATTTGAAAACTAATTTAAAAAAGAAAGAAAGAAATAAGAGAGGTTCCAAACCAAAAAACAAATCCACCAGTGAAAACAAGCACTAAAAACTATTCTAAAAAGACCCCAAAACCAAAAGAAAATGGAGAGACAGAACCCTAGGACAAATGGTAAAAGCAAAAATATACAGACAAAATCACACAAAGACACATACACACTCACAAAAAGAGAAAAACAAAAAAAAAATGTATATATATTAAAAAAAAGGAAGAGAGCAACCAAATCAATAAACAAATCTACCAGTGATAATAAACTCTAAATACTAAACTAAGATAAACGTAAAACTAGAAACAAATTAGATGCAGAAAGCAAACCACAGGTCTACAGTTGCCCAACGTCCACCACCTCAATTTTGGGATGATTCGTTGTCTATTCAGGTATTCCAGAGATGCAGCATACATCAAGGTGATTGTGGAGGTTTAATCCGCTGCTCCTGAGGCTGCTGGGAGAGATTTCCCTTTCTCTTCTTTGTTTGCACAGCTCCTGGGGTTCAGCTTTGGATTTGGCCCTGCCCCTTCCTACAGTCACCTGAGGGTGTCAGTTCTTTGCTCAGACAGGGTGGGGTTAAAGGAGCAGCTGATTAGTGGGCTCTGGCTCACTCAGGCCGAGGGGAGGGAGGGGTACGGAATGCGGGGCGAGCCTGCGGTGGCAGAGGCCTACGTGACATTGTAACAGCCTGAGGTGGGCCATGTGTTCTCCCGGGGAAGTTGTCCCTGGATGACGGGACCCTGGCAGTGGCGGGCTGCACAGGCTCCCGGGAAGGGAGGTGTGGATAGTGACCTGTGCTTGTACACAGGCTTCTTGGTGGCTGCAGGATAAGCCTTAACATCTCATGCCTGTCTCTGGTGTCCACACTGATAGCCGTGGCTCGCACCCATCTCTGGAGCTCGTTTAGACAGTGCTCTGAATCCCCTCTCCTCACGCACCCCAAAACAATGGTCTCTTGCCTCTTTGGCAGTTCCAGACATTTTCCCAGACTCCCTCCCAGCTAGCTGTGGTGCACTAGCCCCCTTCAGGCTGTGTTCACGCAGCCAACCCCAATCCTCGCCCTGGGGTCTGACCTCCGATGCTGGAGCCTCAGCTCCCAGCCCCCACCTGCCCTGGCAGGTGAGCAGACAAGCCTCTCGGGCTGGTGAGTGCTGGTCAGCACCGATACTCTGTGCGGGAATCTCTCTGCTTTGCCCTCTGCACCCCTGTTGCTGTGCTGTCCTCCTTGGCTCCAATGCTTACCCCCTGCATCCCCCCATTTCCGCCAGTAAGGGACTTCTTAGTGTTTGGAAACTTTTTCTCCTTCAGAGCTCCTTCCCAGAGGTGCAGGTCCCATCCCTATTCTTTTGTCTCTGTTTTTTCTTTTGCCCTACCCACGTATGTGGGGAGTTTCTTGCCTTTTGGGAAGTCTGAGGTCTTCTGCCAGAGTTCAGTTGGTGTTCTGTAGGATCTGTTCCACATGTAGATGTATTTCTGATGTATTTGTGGGGAGGAAGGTGATCTCCATGTGTTACTCCTCAGCCATCTTGAAGGTCTCTCTGAAACTGTTTAAATTACTATAATTTGTGGTATTCATCGAAATAGTTGAATTCAACCAATAATAATTAGGTGAATATTATGTGCCAGGCCCTATGCTAAATGCTAGGGGAGCAAAAATACATAGCCTTGCCTTCCTGGAAAAACCTAGAGAATAGTGGTATGAGAAGCATAAAGCTCCATAATATCAATATAATACATGATGTGATATAAGAGAGAGTCTAAACAAGAGGCTCTGAGAATGTAGAGAAGGGACATTTAGTGCAGCCCCAGGAGCTCCCAGGTTCAGAAAAGCCTTCCTAATGGAAACAGTGCCTGAATGATCTTAAGTGTGAGTGGTAGTAGCTAAAATAGAAGTGTGGAACAGGCAGAGAGAAAAGCAAAGACAGCGAGGCACCTAATAGCCTGATGTATGTATGGGAGCTAAAGGTGTGAGCCCAGTGTTCCTAGGGCGTATCTTTGAGCTGTGGAAAACATGAAAGAAATAGGTAAGGAACCGCTCAAGGAGGGCCTGCATGCCATGCAGGGAAGCATGGACTTCATGCTGGGGTAGATGACCAGAAACTTTTGAAGGACTCTAAGCAGAAGTTCATGGTTCAATAGTTTTTTTTTTTCAATTTTTTTTCATTGTCCTTAATTCACTCTAGGAAAAATCAGCCCTTATCAAATCTCCCATAGTTCTTCCTAATATGGTAATTAATCTACCAACGAATTTATGTCTCAAGACTTCACCATATGGTTCAAATGATATGATATTTGCAGGAAAGGCATATTTTAGACTTTCCAATCTAATCCTTTCTTTTTATTTGCAGTATAAAACTGAATCGGGATGCAAAGAATGTGAGGAGCTGGAGGAAAAAAATATTAAAGAATTTTTGAAGAGTTTTGTACATATTGTGCAAATGTTCATCAACCCTTCTTGATTGCAACTAATCCTTTTCAGCATTTCTATTATTAACAAACAACTCCCCACTGCTTAGAGGCAACAACGAAACACTCAGCATTTCAAATATGCTGCCAAAATAAATTCTTCTGGCAAGAGGATGATCAGGATCTTTGATCAGATGAACTCACAGAAATGAAGGCCGAACAATGGCATTGAGTACCATGGTGTCTATGAACGAAGGACTTATTTTATTCATTTATTTTTAATTTATTATTGAGATTGTACATATTTGTAGCATAATGTAAATTTTGAATAAAATTGTGTACATATTTTATCTTTTGAAATTGCACTGATATTTTATGTCATAAGAAAATAGAGGGTGTTTGGTTCAAGGGTGATAGTCACATTATTTAACAACCACTGGGGCTGGGCACCACTGCTGTAGGTAAAGAGGATGCCCCAACCAATGTGGAAATTGACTACCAGCCTTCCTTTGCTTCTCCTCTAGGTGTAGCACTTGGAGGGAGAATTGACTACCAACGAGAAAGGAGGAACTAGATGTGAAACCAGTAATTTCGTTATTGATATATAACGTGCTTGTTATGAGAGAGAGAATTTGCAAGTACCCAGCATGGAATGCACATCAGTCCATCTCAGGTGGGGATGGCAATAATAAACCTTCACTGATGGGTGGAACTGTGTATCAAAAACTAATGATTGCACTGGTGTTTATATTTCATGCTTCCCCAAGTACAGGTATTTTATTTTTCCACATTGTATTTGCCATGTTTGTATAATAAAAAACTGCTCATGAGTTAAAGTCAACATGATCTGGCATAAAATAATTGTTTCTATTATTTTTTAGTATACTGTCTAAAATTTTCAAAATCTTTTCAAATGGAACTGACTGAAATGAAATATTCTCATTTCATCACAAATTTCTTTCCCCCAGTTCACTTCTGGCAGTCTTTACTGAGAGACTAAATGGCAGGAATTGATCTCCTAAGAACTGGATTTCTTTCCATTTCACAGTACAAACCATTTCTCTATTGAAACATTCTTTTGGAGTCCAGTGCCCCATCCAGGCTCATGTATCTCATTCTTTTAGTCAATGTATGCTTGAAATTTTCTTTCAAGATAGTTTTAGAGAAATCTGTATTCCATTTCACTTCCAGAATCCTGTGTTAGCTTTCAGTTCATTCCCTGATCTCAGTCCAGACAAATAGTATTTGGCAGCCATTGGGATTGTACCAGTTTATTAAATTTCATTTGAAATGGATTTTTTTGACAATGCAGTTGTTTTGTTTATTGTATCAGAAGGTACTAAGCAGAAATTTTAAAAGTTAAAATACAGATTTTTTGGATAATTATTCAATTAGAGGTCAAATTATTGTAATATGTAATTCTTTTGTTTGATACAATTTTCCTATGTTCATTAAACCCAAATACATTACAGGAATTCTGTTTTTAGTTTAATCTTTCTAGATGCAAATAATAATGTCTAAAACATGACAATATATTTCTCTGAGATAAAAATAGTCTAGATGGAATGATGGTATTTGTAAAACACAGTCATGATCATGCTTCTACTCTTTTATTTTGGTTCTTGTGGTACAACATTTTGGTTCTTGTGGTACAACATTTTGGTCTGTGACTTGGATAAAGATAGAAGGTGTTCTTATCAAATTTATGGAATATGTAAATTATGTAACAGAATGAAAATTTACAATTCCCTCAGACTAGAAGGAAGTGCCAGTGTAACAAGATGAAAATTAACAAGGATATACAAAGAGTTCTGTACTTGGCCACAATAATGAACTGCAAGAGAAAGAATAAGGAAGATGCAGCTGGATTCAGCAAAAAAAAGATTTTAGGGATTTTATGCACTAGTAAATCAGTGTAAGTTGACAGTTTGATATGACTATTAAAAAGGCAATTGCAATTGTTGGCTACTTTCATATAAATATATTACTTAGGTCAGTATTTTTGAAGTTGACCAATGGCATCAAAATCACCTGGAAGCTTTTATGTTTGTTTGTTTTTTGTCTTTTACAGTATTGAGAAATAATTGGCATACATCACTATATACATTTAAGATGTAGAGCATGAGGTTTGATTTACATATATTGTGAAATGATTAACAAAATAGGCTTGGCTAATGTCATCTTCTTTTGTTGTGCAGATGCTTTTTAGTTTGGTGTAGTCCCACTTATTTATTTTTGATTTTTGTTGCTTGTGCATTAGATGTCATATCCAAAAAATCATTATCAAGGCCCATGTAAAGGATTTTTATTCCTATGTTTCCTTCTAGAAGTTTCATGATTTCAGATCTTACATTTAAGTCTTTAATTCATTTTATTTAATTTTTATGTGTGGTGTTAAGATATGGGTCCAATTTCATTCTTTTACATGTGAATATCCAGCTATCCCAGCACAATTTATTGAAAAGAATTTCTTTTCTCCATTAAGTATTCTCAGCTCCCTTGTCAAATATTAGTTGGCTATATATGCTTGGTCTTATTTCTGGGCTCTCAATTCTGTTTCTTTTGTCTATTGTCTGTTTTTATGCCAGTACTATACTGTTTTGATAAATATAGCTTTATAGTTTAGCTTGCCTCCTTATTTGTCCTTCTTTCTCTGTATTTCTTTGGCTGTTTGGCATATTTTGTGGTTCCATATAAATTTCAGGAGTGCTTTTTCTACCTCTGTAAAAAAAGGCCATTGAAATCTTGATAGGGATTTTATTGAATCTGTAGATGGCTTTTGGTAGTATTGACATTTTAACAATATTTATTCTTCCAATCCATGAATATGGGATACTTTTCCATTATTTGTTTTTTCTTCAATTTCTTTCATCAATATCTAATAGTTTATAGAGTACTTTAACTTCTTTAGTTGAATTTATTCCTAAGTATTTTACTGTTTTTGCTGCTATTGCAAATGAGATTGATTTCCTTATTACTTTTTCAGAAATTTAGTGTATAGAAATGCTACTGACTTATTAAGTCTATTCTTTATTGATATATTAAAAATTCAATGTATGCTGTTCAGCTTAATAAACTGGATTAGTTATATTTCCCAAACAGTTTAAAAAGAATTCTCTACATACAGAAAAAGAAAAATTTTCAATTCAGATACAAACTACTATCCTAAAATTAAAATTAAGTAGAATTTAGATGTGGACATGAAGAGAAATGGTACCAAAAATATGTGAAAAAAACATTTTTATGATATTAAACTAATGTTTTCTCTTCAAAAATTTCCATTGAAAATAAGGAAGGGTGAGCTTGTGTCTTTTATAGAAACTTACATGATTTATTAAATTATATTAAGCTCCTGAAAGAAATGACACATATGAGATGACTTTTTATTTGAATTTTTCGGTTTTTTTTTTAACATCTTTATTGGAGTATAACTGGTTTACAATGGTGTGTTAGTTTCTGCTTTATAACAAAGTGAATCAGTTATACATGTACATATATCCCCATATCTCTTCCCTCTTGCATCTCCCTCCCTTCCATCCTCCCTATCCCACCCCTCTAGGTGGTCACAAAGCACTGAGCTGATCTCCCTGTGCTATGTGGTTGCTTCCCACTAGCTACCTATTTTACGTTTGGTAGTGTATATATGTCCATGCCACTCTCTCACTTTGTGCCAGCTTACACTTTCCCCTCTCCGTATCCTCAATCCCATTCTCTAGTAGGTCTGCATCTTTATTCCTGTCTTGCCCCTAAGTTCTACATAATCATTTGTTGTTTAGATTCCATATATATGTGTTAGCATACGGTATTTGTTTTTCTCTTTCTGACTTACTTCACTCTGTATGACAGTCTCTAGGTCCACCCACCTCACTACAAATAACTCAATTTAGTTTCTTTTTATGGCTGAGGAATATTCCATTGTATATATGTGCCACATCTTTTTTATCCATTCATCTGTTGATGGACACTTAGGTTGCTTCCATGTCCTGGCTATTGTAAATAGAGCTGCAGTGAGCACTGTGATACATGACTCTCCTTGAATTTTGTTTTTCTCAGAGTAAATGCCCAGTAGTGGGATTGCTGCCTCGTATGGTAGTTCTATTTTGAGTTTTTTAAGGAACCTCCATACTCTTCTCCATAGTGGCTGTATCAACTTACATTGCCACCAACAGTGCAGGAGGGTTCCCTTTTCTCCACACCTTCTCCAGCATTTATTGTTTGTAGATTTTTTGATGATGGTTGTAGTTTTTTTCCCCTTCATCACTTTAAATATGTCCTGCCACTCCCTTCTGGCTTGCAGAGTTTCTGCTGAAAGATCAACTGTTAACCTTATAGGGATTCCCTTGTGTATTATTTGTTGTTTTTCCCTGGCTGCTTCTAATATGTTTTCTTTGTATTTAATTTTTGATAGTTTGATTAATATGTGTCTTGGCGTGTTTCTCCTTGGATTTTTCCTGTATGGGACTCTCTGTGCTTCCTGGACTTGATTAACTATTTCCTTTCCCATATTAGGGAAGTTTTCAACTATAATCTCTTCAAATATTTTCTCAGTCACTTTCTTTTTCTCTTCTTCTTTTGGGACCCCTATAAATCGAATGTTGGTGCAGTTAATGTTGTCCCAGTGGTCTCTGAGACTGTCCTCAGTTCTTTCCATTCTTTTTCTTTATTCTGCTCTGCAGTAGTTATTTCCACTATTTTATCTTCCAGGTCATTTATCCGTTCTTCTGCCTCAGTTATTCTGCTATGGATCCCTTCTAGAGAATTTTTACTTTCATTTATTGTGTTGTTCATCATTGTTTGTTTGCTCTTTAGTTCTTCTAGGTCCTTGTTAAACATTTCTTGTATTTTCTCCATTCTGTTTCCAAGATTTTGGATCATCTTTACTCTCATTACTCTGAATTCTTTTTCAGGTAGACTGCCTATTTCCTCTTCATTTGTTTAGTCTGGTGGGTTTTTACCTTGCTCCTTCATCTGCTGTGTGCTTCTCTTCTTCTCATTTTGCTTAACTTACTGTGTTTGGGGTCTCTTTTTCGCAGGCTTCAGGTTCGTAGTTCCCATTGTTTTTGGTGTCTGTCCCTAGTGGCTAAGGTTGGTTCAGTGGGTTGTGTAGGCTTCCTGGTGGAGGAGACTAGTGCCTGTGTTCTGGTGGATGAGGCTGGATCTTGTCTTTCTGGTGGGTAGGTCCACATCTGGTGGTGTGTTTTAGGGTGTCTGTGGTCTTATTATGATTCTAGGCAGCCTCTCTGCTAATGGGTGGGGCTGTGTTCCTGTCTTGCTAGTTGTTTGGTATAGGGTGTCCACCACTGTAGCTTGCTGGTCGTTGAGTGGAGCCGGATCTTGGCGTTCAGATGGAGATCTCTGGGAGATTTTCACTGCGTGATATTACGTGGAGCTGGGAGGTCTCTTGTGGACCAATGTCCTGAACTTGGCTCTTCCACCTCAGAGGCACAGCCCTGATGCCTGGCTGGAGCACCAAGAGCCTGTCATACACATGGCTCAGAATAAAAGGGGAAGAGGGCTTCCCTGGTGGTGCAGTGGCTGAGAGTCCACCTGCTGATGCAGGGCATACAGGTTCGTGCCCCGGTCCGGGAAGATCCCACATGCCGCGGAGCGGATGGGCCCGTGAGCTATGGCTGCTGAGCCTGCGCGTCTGGAGCCTGTGCTCCGCAATGGGAGAGGCCACAACAGTGAGAGGCCCGCGTACCGAAAAAAATAAATAAATAAAAATAAAAATAAAAGGGGAAGAAAGAAAGAAAGAAGATAATGTTAAATTAGATTAAATTAAATGTTATTAAAATAAAAAATAATTATTAAAAAATTTTTGAAATTTAATTAAAAAAAATGAAAAGAAGAACAAAAGAAAGTAGAGAGCAACCAAACCAAAAAACTAATCCACCAATGATAACAAGCACTAAAAACTATACTTAAAAATAAAAAAGAAAAAAACGGGCAGACAGAACCCTTGGACAAATGTTAAAGCAAAGCTATAGAGACAAAATCACATGCGGAAGCATACACAACACAGACACAAAAAGAGAAAAAGGGAAAAATACAGATATACCGTTGCTCCCAAAGTCCTCCTCCTCAATTTAGTGTGACTCATTGTGTCTTCAAGTATTCCACAGATGAAGGGTACATCAAGTTGATTGTGGAGATTTAATCCACTGCTCCTGAGGCTGCATGGAGAGACTTCCCTTTCTCTTTTTTGTTCGCACAGTTCCTGGGGTTCAGCTTTGGATTTGGCCCCGCCTCTGTGTGTAAGTCACCTGAGGGCGTCTATTCTTCTCTCAGACAGGACGGGGATAAAGAAGCAGCTGATTCGGGGGCTCTGGCTCACTCAAGCTGGGGGGGAGGTATGGATACGGAATGTGGGGGAGCCTGCGTTGGCAGAGGCCAGCATGACATTGCAACAGCCTGAGGTGTGCCATGTGTTCTCCCAGGGAAGTTGTCCCTGGATGACGGGACTGTGGCAGTGGCGGGCTGCACAGTCTCCCGGGAGGGGAGGTGTGGATAGTGACCTGTGCTTGCACACAGGCTTCTTGATGGCTGCAGCAGCAGCCTTAGCATCTCATGCCCGTATCTGGTGTCCACTCTGATACCACGGCTTGCGCCTGTCTCTGAAGCTACTTTAAGCTGCGCTCTTAATCCCCTCTCCTCGCGCACCAGGAAACAAAGAGGCAAGAAAAAGTCTGGTGCCTCTTCGGCAGCTCCAGACTTTTTCCGGGACTCCTTCCCGGCCAGCTGTGGCGCACTAGCCCCCTTCAGGCTGTGTTCATGCAGCCAACCCGGTCCTCTCCATGGGATCTGACCTCTGAAGCCGGAGCCTCAGCTCCCAGCCTGCATCTGACCCGGCCGGTGAGCAGACAAGCCTCTCAGGCTGGTGAGTGCTGGTTGGCACCGATCCTTTGTGTGAGAATCTCTCCGCTTTGCCCTGTGCACTCCTGTTGCTGCGCTCTCCTCCGTGGCTCCGAGGCTTCCCCCCTCCGCCACCCACAGTCTACCCTCGCGAAAGGGCTTCCTAGTGTGTGGAAACCTTTCCTTCTTCACGGCTCCCTCCAGGAGTTGCAGGTCCCGTCCCTATTCTTTTTTCTCTTTTTTTTCTTTTTTCTTTTGCCCTACCCAGGTACGTGGGGAGTTTCTTGCCTTTTGGGAGGTCTGAGGTCTTCTGCCAGCATTCAGTAGGTGTGCTGTAGCAGTTGTTCCACATGTATATGTATTTCTGATGTATTTGTGGGGAGGAAGGTGACCTCCACGTCTTACTCCTCTGCCATCTTGAAGCTCCCTCTGAATTTTTTCTTATGCTAAGGTTCATCAAGCTGTTTCATACTTATTGTTATAGTTAATGATATATCAAAATTCTATTTCTGGTACCAATTTATGCTGTGTTGGCAACTGGAGAATGAAACAGCAATGTAGACAACAGGCAAAATTGATTTTTATCCATCTTCTTTGAATTCCAGTAAATGTTTGCCAAATGTGTTTTTCTGTTTCAACCAAACTAAATATTATAGTCTTATTTCTCTCAACTATTAATTATTTTACTTCTGAGAGTCAAGAATTTCTTAAAGCACAGCAGTGCTTTTCATTTGTTAATTTTGTACCCTGCAACTTTGCTGAATTCATTGATTTAGTTATACTTATACATGTATCTATTCTTTTGAAATTCTTTTCCCCTTTAGGTTGTTACATAATATTGAACCCACAGTTTAGTTTCTGTATTTTTCAACTTAGGATTTCGGTCTGTATTTTTTTTTTATTGGAGTATAATTGCTTTACAATGTTGTGTTTGTTTCTGCTGTACAATGAAGTGAATCAGCTATATGTATACATATATCCCCTTCCCCTTGGACCTCCCTCCCATCCCCCCACCCATCACGACTATTTCCTTGTGTAAATGAGAAATGTTTTGTTCCTGCACTGTTTTCCTACTTTCATTTATTTGCCTGTCTCTAAACTTCCTTAAGAGGATTATTCTGAATTCTTTGTCTGACAGTTCATAGATCTTCATTTCTTTAGACTTTATTGAAGCTTCAGTAGTTTCCTTTGGAGGTGTCATATTTACCTGATTTTTCATTGTCTTTGATTCCTTAATTTAGCATCTGTGCATTTGAGTAATCTTTCTCCTTTTCCAGATTGTAGAGGTTGCTTTGGCAGAGACAGTGCTTCACCAGTCATCTCAGTTTGGGTTTCTGGGTGTGTCTGCTGGTCACGTCCTTAAGCAGGTGGGACCTGTTATTATGGTCTTTTTGGGGGCAAGGCAACTGAGCTTTGAGGATGGGGCTTGATGGGAGGTGCCACTGGCTGAGAACAGTTGGATAGGACTACTCACTGGTTTCCTACCCAGGTGAGGCTGTAGGATGGACTCTGCAGTTGCCTGAATTCTCTGGTCAGCCTTACTAGAAGGTCAGGAATGGGTACTATTTTCAAAAATTGATGGGGCTCTGAATTAGCTTCACTGCCCTAGTAGGGCAGCAGGATGGGACCCAGGGCATGTATAGCTCATTGTTTAGGGACCCAAATCAGGCCAAAATGTGCACTGAATTACCTAGTCAGGTGAGGCCACTGGCTTTGCTCTGCAGATAGGGGAAGCCAGCGGCTGTGCTGTCTGTTCCAGTGCCACTGTACATAGGCTACTGAATGGTCTCTGCACCTTCCTATGTGCTCTGGTTAGGTTCCCTGGTAGGACAGGCTGAAGGGCCATGAATTAGATTCCTTGCCAGTTCGCAGTGGGAGAAGCAGCTCTAAAGCTAGTAAAGCTCTTCATTTGTTGTCTTAACTCAAGCCAACTAACACCCCAAGTTTCCTGACAGAGCAGGGCCATTGGCTTTGTTCTGTGAAGCCAGCTCTGCCCACCTGCCTCTTGGCTCAAGTGCCAGTGGGTTGCACAACTTCCAGGAGTTGTCTCCAGCTCTTCTGGTCAGGTGGGATCAGAAGACACTCCCCACAGTGGGTGGAGTTATATCTCAGCTCCCTTGCCTGGGTGGGAGGGGGAGGCTATTCTCAATAAAATGAAAACTTTTTAAGCTTTTATTTTATTTTTTTCCCTAGCTTTTCTACTGATGGAGAATAGAAAAAGATGTCACAAAGAAAGAAAACTACAGGCCAATATCACTGATGATCATAGATGCAAAAATCCTCAACAAAATACTACCAAACAGGATCCAACAGCACATTAAAAGGAACACACACCATGATCAAGTGGGCTTTATCCCAGGAATGCAAGGATTTTTCAATATATGCAAATCAATCAATGTGATAAACCATATTAACAAATTGAAGGAGAAAAACCATATGATCATCTCAATAGATGCAGAAAAAGCTTTTGACAAAATTCAACACCTATTTATGATAAAAACCCTCCGGAAAGTAGGCATAGAGGGAACTCACCTCAACATAATAAAGGCCATATATGACAAACCCACAGCCAACATTGTTCTCAATGGTGAAAAACTGAAACCATTTCCTCTAAGATCAAGAACAAAACAAGGTTTTCTACTCTCACCACTATTATTCAACATAGTTTTGGAAGTTTTAGCCACAGCAATCAGAGAACAAAAGGAAATAAAAGGAATCCAAATTGGAAAAGAAGTAAAGCTGTCACTGTTTGCAGATGGCATGATACTATACATAGAGAATCCTAAAGGTGTTACTAAAAAACTACTAGAGCTAGTCAATGAATTTGGTGAAGTAGCAGGATACCAAATTAATGCACAGAAATCTCTTGCATCCCTATATGCTAATGTAAAATGCACCATTTTTAACTGGAAGTTTCCAATCCAGTCCTTAGACAACAGTTAGCCTCCCAGCAGTGCTTGTTGGGATGGAGGAAGGAAAGCCATAATGGCTGTCACATTATCAAGAACCATAATTATCATATTATATAACTAATACTGTCACATTGTCAATAACCATAAGTATCACATTACATAACCAATATTATCACATTACCAAGAACCATTTATAGTGACTGGTAATCTATTCTGGTTATATAAGCACAGAGTGGGTTTAAAATTTAGTATTTTCCAATGCTCAAAATTAGAATTCCTCCCACATTAGTTACTTAATATGGATAACTTCAGTTGATCTTATGAAACTCAAGGCATAGATGTGCAACTTCTTAAAGCATTCTTAGCTAACTTAAGAAAAAAAGTAATCACACAAAACAATCTAAATTTTATTTTTTATGCTTGTATTCTTAACAAATTAGCCTTTCATTTGTGTTTCAAAATTTTCCCATCTTGAACTGTTCTTAATTAACCAGCTCAGTGTTATTTGCCTAGACTGGTATGCTGTGTTTATATCTCACCTGCCCTAAATGCTGAAGGTATTTGTCTTATGTTACATATAATAAAGAAAGCACTAATTCATAGACCTAGGACCGCAAATAGTAAAAGCAAGCCTAATAAAAATCAGGTTTACAGCCCAATGTCATACTGATGAATTATATTCTTACCTTTTCTTAATTTCAGATAAAGAAGATGTATGAGAGACTATTATTTGTACACTCTCCCTGACAATAAGCAGAAAGGACTAGAAGGCAGAGGACATGGAAATACAAAGAGAGCCAATACATACACATGATTTGTGAGCCCAGAGATTTTAAAACCCAATCACAAGCCTAGTTTTATAGACTCTCATTCTTTGTCTTAGAACAGAGAATCAATGAGATTATTTTATTTTGCTGCTGTTGCTGTTGTTGTGAGAGGGGCCTTATATGTTTTGATGTGTTACTGTCTCTATCCATCAAAGTCAATGTTCCCTAGATTCAAACTGACCTATGATATACAAATCAAGGAATGTGATTGATCCCTCTCCTCCTCCCACCCACACAAATACTGAGAATGCATTTTTTCCTCTTTCATTTGTATTATATCAGGCTTAGTGTAAGCTCTCTGCATTCATATGTGAGTCCTGGTTAACATATGCATTCATGTAGAAATATTTTGCCCAGAAGAAATCCCATTTCCATGGAGATTTGGTTCAATGCTTCTGAATGTGTCTGATGACTAAAGTTCATCTCCACTGAATAATTTATTATGAAAGGTAAACTTTAGCTTTATTGAAAAGTCCCCTAATTGTATAATCTACCTGAGGCAACATAGAAGAAAAGTTAATGAATCACAAATAAGGAGTCCTGATTTTGTCCTATATTTTATTTCTTTAATCCTGGATTTCAAAGTAAGTTAACTATTAGAAAAATTAAAGAGGAAATTGTTACACAAGCAGAATTGAAAATTATACCTTTAGGTTTTACAAACTGTGTCAACATTCCCAGAATGTTATCATCAGAGAATCCAGGGTCACCCTCTAGCTGGCTTGTTTTCATCATCATCATCATTAGGGAATTCCCTCCATCAAACATATTGTAACCTCATTTGTTGAAAACATACTGTGTGTGAACATTATGCTAGGTTCTGCAGTTATGGCTGTGAATAGATAGCCATAATCTCAGCCCTCATGGAGTTTACATTCCAGCAGGAAAGTCATGTTATCAAATTAATCACTTGAGTGCTTATTCAGGTATTTTCAGTTCTATGAAGGGTACCAGGCAAGCACATGAAGAGAAGAACTGATGCATTTAAGGTGTCAGAGAGCTTCTTTGAGACAGTGATATCTGAGCTCTGCTATGAATTATAGAGTCAATCAGATAGATAGCCTGACAAACCTTCAGTCAGGAAGGATGATGGCCAGTTCAAAGAGCAGAAGGAAAGCCAGAGTGTCTAAAGTGGGAGAAAGCCCTGAAAGAAGTTGGTAAGGTAAGCACCAACTGGTCTCATAGGCTCTGATAAAGATTTTTCTTTATACTCCAAAAAAAAAAGGGACTCTTATTCTCACATGTGTAAAAAAATATAGGTGGCATTGCTTCTGCCGTTGAGACGAGTTGTAGTCAACATCTCCTTACCACTAAATGCCAGCATAATAAAATTATTTCTAATAATATCATCTTACATGGGCCTAATGATTGCAGTCATTTAATGAATTCCTTACAACACCTAATAGAAATAAACTTTAGCAAGTAATTATTTGTTCACTGCCAAAAACAAGAAACCTGTTTGCAGTACCTATGACTTGAGAGGCCAACATCATGAGGATTAACATATATGTCCAGAATTGGGATCTGAGGACAGTCAGAACTGACCTGTAGTCCAAATTTGAACAGTGGGAAAGACTTTCTAAATCACTCTTTAATGAGAACTATTTGATAAAAGGGAGGTCATTCATTCTCATTAAGAAAAATGGGGTAGAGAAAAACACCAGGATGTAATGATAGTGCGACAGGGCACAGTTAAAACGGGAAGTGGAAAGAGGCAAGATAAGCATGACCAGGTGGAGAGAGAGAAAGCTTCAAAAGCACAATTTCACTAACGTAATAAGGGACTTATGGGATCAGGCTATACAATGGCTTAGAAGAGATAAAAGCTGACTTTTTTTTAAGGAGATGATAAGAAAGAAACAACATTTCTGAATCTTAGTGACAACTAAGAGCTAAAGGTGAGACAAGAACATCAGTACAGTGACAAGTACCATCTTTTCAAGGGTTTTAAAGATCATGGTCATCAGCCAGGTTCAGTTTCCTGAGTTGATTTAATAAAGTCAAAGCCCCCTACAATGTGTCAATGGATTCTGCTCTCTTAAGGGCACATGGAGGCTGATGCAAGTAATAATGATCCTCTTACACTTTCATGGTTCTTAAACGTTCACAAAGCACTTTTATCTATATTATTTTTTTTGATAAGCATTTCCATCCCTCATGGGTATAGATGAAGAGAGGCAGAACCTATTTGCTTATGTTTCTGATATGTAAGAAACCAAAAAGAAACAAAGAAATCAGCTGAAAAGGTTGTCCACATTCAGCTGTGTATTTTTCTATGCCGTATTGTCTTTAGATTTCCTTTCAAAGAATCATGAGCATGATACTTGGGGTGGAAAATTATTTGTTGTTAAGGAAATCAAAACAGAGTTTAAGCAGGTATTTTTATTCCATATTTTGAATATTTTTTCTTCACACAATTCTATTCTGGTGTTTTGTTTGCTTTGCCCAGATGGCAAATGTGCCATTAAGATTATTCAGCCTAAATTAATTATCTTTTTATAGTAAAAGAAAATCCCCTCCTTTTGACAAGTAAGATGTTTGTGCTGTATTTATGAATAAATAGAGGCAGCTGTTATAAGCAGCATTATTAATAGCATTGCTTTAAACATCTCATCGGAAAAGAAATCCACTCTTCATTATAATGTAAGCTCTTGGTGTCCCAGAGTTTATTAAAGAGTGAAAAACACAGACCTGTTATCCACACCACAGCATAATAAGAAAAATATCACACTTTCTATAAAAGAGGCACTCAACTCAAACTGCAGACATAAGGCAGTACTCTTTTAAGTGGTTATTGTCTTTGCTGGTCACTTGGGCCTGATTTTTCAGTGCTTCACAGGTTAAGAGTGTGGGGATCACCAAAGCGGCTTACCTTGGAAACAGAAAGTTAACAGCAGCCACAGACTTCATTTAAATGGTCACAATGATGCTATTTCCTGCTTTTCAGTTGAATGGCTTGATGGGTGATATGGTCATTGTAGAAAGGATTTTTCCCTTCTACGATGACCATTTACAATTTTTCCCTTCTACTCAGTAAGACTGAGTAGTTTTGCAAAGCATAAGAACCCTCACAGGTCTTCTGAGTTCTATGCCAGAAAAGGTAAGACAAAGTATAACCCTTTATCACCACAATGAGATCATAATTCTCCAAGGCATCTGATTGGGCTTTAGACTTTCCCTATTTGAAGGAACTTGCTTTCCCAGGAGGCCATACTTTTTTCTCAGCAGAGACAACTTTCCCCTAAGGATTCATTTCATTTCTTAGTCAACAAACATATGTTGTCATTTCTTAGTCAACAAACATATGTTTGTTGTTCTTCAACAACAAATATAAACTGTGCTCAAGGGAATGAATATTTGCAAACAGTGTACCGAGGACCATGTATAGAAGCCCCAGGTGTAGGCCTCAAGTGGGTGCATTGTCTTTAGAGAACTGAAAAACAATAATAGAACTGAAAGTCTGTCTGCCTTTATGATCACGATGTGCAAGTGATTCTAAACAATGCCAGTGGTAGAATACCCTTCCCTGAAAAAAATTTTTTTGGAAGTCTATGTCTTAAACAATTGCTTAGGTTATAATTTTTAATACTATGTATGTAATCTTCAAATTAGCTCATATTTACTACTTATCCTTTAATAAGCATTGTATTTTTTAATTAGTTTCTGCTTTATAACAAAGTGAATCAGTCATACATATACATCTGTTCCCACATCCCTTCCCTCTTGCATCTCCCTCCCTCCCACCCTCCCTATCCCACCACTCCAGGCAGTCACAAAGCACCGAGCTGATCTCCCTGTGCTATGCGGCTGCTTCCCACTATCTATCTACCTTACGTTTGATACTGTATATATGTCCGTGCCTCTCTTTCGCTTTGTCACAGCTTACCCTTCCCCCTCCCCATATCCTCAAGTCCATTCTCTAGTAGGTCTGTGTCTTTATTCCTGTTTTACCCCTAGGTTCTTCATGACATTTTTTTTTCTTAAATTCCATATATATGTGTTAGCATACGGTATTTGTCTTTCTCTTTCTGACTTACTTCACTCTGTATGACAGACTCTAGGTCTATCCACCTCATTACAAATAGCTCAGTTTCGTTTCTTTTTATGGCTGAGTAATATGCCATTGTATATATGTGCCACATCTTCTTTATCCATTCATCCAATGATGGACACTTAGGTTGTTTCCATCTCCAGGCTATTGTGAATAGAGCTGCAATGAACATTTTGGTACATGTCTCTTTTTGAATTATGGTTTTCTCAGGGTATATAAGCATTGTATTTTACATGGAAGTTAGTTTGAAGACCTCAGTTACATGTTTGGCTGCCAACCCTAGTGGATTCAGTTGACCCTGACTTCTAAAGAGTTCAGCCTTTTTCACACAGTTGGTGTTTTCACTGCTCTGGCCTTGCATGCATATTCTTTAAATAGATTGAAATAAATAATGATAACACAGTGACTGGAAAGATTAAGAAACCATATCTTAACTCAATTTTGATTTGTGTCTAACATTTAAAACTAAAAAAGAGAGCAAACCATGAGATGTAATAGTTTAGCAAATTCAGATTTTAGTTCATTCATGAAACTTTACTGAATATGACTAATAACTTTGAAATGTTCTTTTTTTGAGTTGCTAATTATTTGATCTAAAAGTAAAGAAAAAGGGCTTCCCTGGTGGCACAGTGGTTGAGAGTCTGCCTACCGATGCAGGGGACACGGGTTTGTGCACCGGTCCGGGAAGATCCCACATGACACGGAGCGGCTGGGCCCGTGAGCCATGGCCGCTGAGCCTGCGTGTCCGGAGCCTGTGCTCTGCAACGGTAGAGGCCACAATAGTGAGAGGCCCGCGTACCGCAAAAAAAGAAAAAAAAAAAGAAAAAGTGAAGAAAATAAAATGCTCCATCTGTGCTTTGATTTATTTGCTGTCTAAATTGTCTCTTTTGCAGATGTTTCTGTTTTATTAAAATTTAATTATTAGTTACTAGTCAGTTACTTATGTGAAAATAAAGAAAACATCATTTAAAATGGAGTCAGGGAGCTCTGAAGAAGGGGCTCTCATGCATTACCTTTCAGACCCCAAACAGGGGGAAGCTTACTTTATGTGCCTCAGCAGGAGAAAGGAAGAATCTCTCCTTGCCCAGCAATAGCCCCGCCAATGAGAAACTGCCACACTCAGCCAGTGAGAAACGGTAATCACCCTGAACTCTTTGAAACAGCCTCTCCCAACTTCCTCCTTCTCCCTTAGAAAAGCAACCCCCTTTCCTCTGTTCCTCAAACTTACCTATGGTTCACCATACTTTGCTTGTCCCGAATTGCAATTCCTCTGCTATTCCCAAATAAACCCATTTTTCTGGAAAAATACTTGGCTTTTTTGTTTTGTTTTGTTTTTTGTTTTTTAAGGTCAACATTTACATTTACAATTTTATAAAATTGTTACTAAAGAATCAAATTCTAAACTGTTGTGTAGATTTAAATTAATTAAATAGTTGTAGTTTTTTTCTCCAGACTCTTAGAGGTACTTAAAATTATTTATCGTATTTTTGTGAAAATAGCAACTGGTTCATAATTATTCTGAATTTTGTAAAGAAATTTATGTGAGCAATCCATACCAACATGAAGTTACCTTGACAGTGAATCCTCTTCTAGGGGCACTGGTGGTGAGTAAGAGAGAGAAAACTATTAGCAAAATTCAAAACCAACAAGAATTTTTTTTAACAGTGAAGAGAAAGGCACCAGTAAAAGCAAAGTAAGACTAGACAAAGGCACTAATAAAGACTTGGGCAAGACCAAAACTGTATTAAAGAACAGAGGAGGGATGATACTTTTTTTTTTTTTTTTTTTTTTTTTTTTTTTTGCAGTACACGGGCCTCTCACTGTTGTGGCCTCTCCCGCTGCAGAGCACAGGCTCCAGACACGCAGGCTCAGTGGCCATGGCTCACGGACCCAGTTGCTCCGTGGCATGTGGGATCTTCCCAGACCGGGGCACAAACCAGCGTCCCCTGAATCGGCAGGTGGACTCCCAACCACTGCGCCACCAGGGAAGCCCGATAAACAATTTTTATATCATTACTTGTCCAGAATTGGTTCTGCATGACTTGAGAGTTACTCTGGTTAGGAAAGAAGTGGATCTCTTCAGAATAAAAACAAACTTTTCTTTGAAGTCCAAGGAAAAGGCAAAAAGGACAAAGGATTGAGTCAACACTTGATGACTTTATGGCTTTAGAAATATTTACAAAATCGTGAAAAAGTATTGAGAACTTGGACAGCTTATTCAAACTAAAAAAATGATTTGTTTTGTTTTTGCTGCTGACTTACAGTTAATAAGACAAAAGCTGAAATATCCAGCTTTATAACCAGTTAGAGGATTACAAAGTTATTGAAATTTAGTTTTTGAAAACATAATTGAAATTATCTCCAAAAGTCTAAGAACGAGGTATCTGAACACCATTGTAGAAAAGCATGTTTATCAATATGGAAAATCTTGACTTTGGGACTGAAACTCCAAATAACTATGGATAAGGTTCATTGAGAAGAAATAAGTAATGAGAGAAATAAGCGGAGACAAAATATCTAGGAAAATCCATTGTGTCCATGTTAAATGAGTTAAAGAAAATGTTCTGCCAATTTCTAGGAATGTGTATATGGCTCAATTTATGTAATTACATTGTTGCTAATTGAAAGAGTAGACTTTTTTTCTTCTGCCATGGTTTTTCATTTTCAAACTCATTATTCTGCTTTGATTTCTTTATTACCTTAAATGCCTCTCAAAGTCATTTTTAACTTGAAGTCTACAGATAACCGGTTTGTCCCTGAGTGAGTTTCCAGTGATCTCTAACCCTCAGAAAATAAATCTAGATGTGTATCAGTGTGCAATACTGTTTTTCAGGAGAGGGTCCATAGTTTTCATCAGAATTAGTAGAGTGTTCCATGAATCAAAAGGTTTTAAGACTGCCTCTCCAGGAATCCCTTTTTCTCCCTATCAAGTCAAAGGGTCAGGCAGTGTTGTATCTTGTAAAACTTGCATTTGTACTTCAATGTACATCTCAGGATCTTGTTAAAATGCAAATTCTGACTCATTAGCTCCCAGGTGATGTGATGCTGTTGGTTCATGGATCATACTTTGAGAAACAAGGGTTTGACATCAGAGAGCTTTTGCCTCTGAGCTGTTCCAGAGACCACGGCCATTACTGAATGGACACCACCCAGAGAGACATGGAACCAGGTGTGGCCTCAGTCATCTGAGTCCTGGTAAGCTGCCTAACCATGCTGAGTCTATTTTCTTGTCTCTCAAAAGGCAATAATGATATTATTAGACTACCAGGATGGTTGTGAGTTAAATTAGATGCTGACTGCAGTTCTTGGTACAGAGTAGATACGAAATAACTTTATTCTCTTCCCCCTCCCCCCCCAACACTTTGTAGTTTCCTTTTACTCTAGTGAGGTGATTATTTAAGAGATATCATCAACAAATCTGAGGATAGCCGCAGGGTGAAAATAGGTACAGTATTACAGAATTTCCTTGAAAGAGTTCTATTTCAATACCCCAAGTCTCAAGCAGAATTAGAATTCTGGTTTTTTCTACCTATCAAATTTCACCAGTAAACTGCCAAAACAAATTGTCTGTTTGTTGTTGTTTTGGCTTAGCAACAGGTTGCCCTGGGGAATACTGCCTTTAAGCCAGTTTGACCACTGCCTTCTCCCCTTATTTCAACTTCAACACTATTTGCATCAGTTATATTGGTTAATTGTCACTTATTACAGCGAATACTGTAATATTCTCAAATTCTTATCATTTCTCTTACTCATTTTCAAGCTATTCTATCTGCTAGATTTCACCTATCTCACTGCTACTGAATGTAATCACTTACATTATTTATACTAATTATTGATTTAATGTACGACCTCGGTTACTCATCTTATTTTCTGTCCTCAGGTTGTCAAGAATCAAATATATCTAAGTTGCATTGTATCACAACTCCCAAGAGTCAGGTGAAGCTGGGGCTTAAATGCTTTGGAATAGGTCAAGGTTATGCTTTTTTGTAGTTAATTCACTGCCCTTGCTAATGAATGATTTCATGCTGTCATCATTAAGCTACAAAGGCAGGACAATTTGGTAACTACTTTTTTATTAGCAATGTAACAAGGTTGTGATTAACATGAAACATATTAATTTGACTTACTATCAAATTCCTACTATTGATAAAGTCTCTGAGATGGTAGTGAACAAAAGTGGTAGAAAACAAAGAATCTAATCTATAAATTTTCAATTCTTTAAGTTGCCACATGAAAAGAAACCACAGTATAAAAAATGGAGAGAAAGACTGTTGTGTTATTCTTGAAGACTATTAGGCTCAAGGTTACCAGCCAAACATAATTCTTGTTAAATTCTTCCATTACCACCTAATCCTGTTTATGTCAAGAACACCTTTAATAGAATGTCACTTCAAATCACTGAAATACAAAGACAAGCACTGTGATTTAAATTAGCTACAAAATGAATACCCTTTCCACAGGGACCCCGGAGCTAGCAAGTTCAAGTGACAAAGCATGTTGCCTCTGAGATCTCCCTAGAAGCCACAGCCATTAACTTGATGGATACCATCCCCCCCAAAACTCCCTTCTTTTTTTCTGGGACATAGGCCGGAGTGTTCTCCTCCTTTCTGAAGGAGGTTTTGGGTACTTATCCAGGAAAAAAAATTGTGGTTTCTAGCTATTTCTAGCTATTGTTTAATTTTAGTCTCTGTCTTAAAAGGGAGGATTTGACTTATATATGCAATTCCTGATTGTTAGTTCTGCGGTGCAGGTATTTTGATGTTCCCAAGGGACTTTGGCTATCTTCAGTGAGTAGTGTAATTCCATGAGAGGAACTTTCCAAATACTTGACTGCCCAGAGGTAATTGAAGAGATCTGTACTAGCTTCTTTAATACTGCACTGGTCGTAATATATATATGTATGGTCTTGTATGTGGTTGGCCATTGACAGTTAGAGACAAAAAAATGCAACAGAATAAAATTCATCGATAGGTCCTCAAAGAAACAATGTGAAGAATAAATCTCTAAAAATGAAACCCCTTATGGGAATATCATATGATTTTTCAGTAAGTCAATTATCACATTGATAAAGCAAGGATATAAATTGTTGACTATGCCCTTTGATGACAAGAACAAACCCAATGATTGCTCTTAGCAATAAACTGGGCCACAGTGGAATAGTCTGATTCTAGAAATAATTGACATTTATGGAAACCATTGTTAGGATGGCTAATAGAATTTATTTCATGGCCAACAAATTCCCATGGCAAATTTAGCATCTGATAGGTAACTGACCATCAGATGTACTTTGCAAACGCAAAACCACAACAGCATTTTCCCTTGGTCTCCATCATGTGTAATACAGAACTTTGAGTGTCATAACTTAGTGTTCCACCTTCCAGAACTACCCGAACATCAAAGAGGATGAGATGGGAAAAGAGGATGCAGAGTCACATTTCCACCTATCTCTAAAACAATAGAGTACTGAATGGAAGTGCACTGTAAGACATATTCTTTTCTTTTAATTTGCTCAAATTTCTTATTTTGAAAAGTTTCAAATATACAGAGTCATTACAAGAATATTACAATGAATATTCACACCCATCACCTAGATTCTCTAATTTTTTCACATTGTCATATTTGCTACATTCTCTTTTTTGTTTTTGATTTCTCCTTTTTATTCTTTCTGAGTCTTAGTTGCTGATATATAACTCTTTACCCCGAAATACTTCAGCGTGTATCTCTTTTTTTCCCCCATTTTTTAAAACATCTTTATTGGAGTATAATTGCTTTACATTGTTGTGTTAGTTTCTGCTGTATAACAAAGTGAATCAGCTATACGTATACATATATCCCCATACCACCCCCTCTTGCATCTCCCTCCCACCCACCATATCCCACCCCTCTAGGTGGTCACAAAGCACCAAGATGATCTCCCTGTGCTATGCAACTGCTTCCCACTAGCTATCTATTTTACGTTTGGTAGTGTATATATGTCCATGCCACTCTCTCACTTCTTCCCAGCTTACCCTTCCCCCTCCCCATGTCCACAAGTCCATTCTCTAGTAGGTCTGTGCTTTATTCCTGCCCTGCCCCTAGGTTCTTCAGAATTTTTTTTTTTTTAGATTCCATATATATGTGTTAATATATGGTATTTGTTTTTTTCCTTCTGACTTACTTAACTCTGTATGACAGATTCTATGTCCGTCCACCTCATTGCAAATAACTCAGTTTCATTTATTTTTATGGTTGTGTGATATTCCATTGTATATATGTGCCAAATCTTTTTTATCCATTCATCTGTTGAGGGACACCTTAGGTTGCTTCCATGTCCTGGCTATTGTGAACAGTGCTGCAGTGAACATTGTGGTACATGACTCTTTTGGAATTATGGTTTTCTCTGGGTATATGCCCTGTAGTGGGATTGCTGGGTCATATGGTAGTTTTATTTGTAGTGTTTTAAGCAACCTCCATACTGTTCTCCATAGTGCCTGTATCAATCTACATTCCCACCAACAGTGCAAGAGGGTTCCCTTTGCTCCACACCCTCTCTAGCATTTATTGTTTGTAGATATTTTGATGATGGCCATTCTGAACAGTGTGAGGCAATACCTAATTGTAGTTTTGATTTGCATTTCTCTAATGATTAGTGATGTTGAGCATCCTTTCATGTGTTTGTTGGCAATCTGTATATCTTCTTTGGAGAAATGTCTATTTATGTCTTCTGCCCATTTTTGGATTGGGTTATTTGTTTTATGACATTGAGCAGCATGAACTGCTTGTAAATTTTGGAGATTAATCCTTTGTCAGTTACTTCATTTGCAAATATTATTTCCCATTCTAATGGTTGTCTTTTCATCGTGTTTATGGTTTCCTTTGCTGTGCAAAAGCTTTTGAGTTTCATTAAGTCCCATTTGTTTATTTTTGTTTTTATTTCCGTTTCTCTAGGAGGTGGGTCAAAAAGTATCTTGCTGTGATTTATGTCATAGAGTGTTCTGCCTATGTTTTCCTCTAAGGGTTTTATAGTGTCTGGCCTTATATTTAGGTCTTTAATCTATTTTGAGTTTATTTTTGTGTATGGTGTTAGGGAGTGTTCTAATTTCATTCTTTTAACATAGCTGTCCAGTTTTCCCAGCACAACTTATTAAAGAGGCTGTCTTTTCTCCACTGTATATTCTTGCCTCTTTATCAAATAAAAGGTGATCACATGTGCATGGGTTTATCTCTGGGCTATCTATCTTGTTCCATTGATCTATATTTCTGTTTTTGTGCCAGTACCATACTGTCTTGATTACTGTAGCTTTGTAATATAGTCTGAAGTCTGGGAGCCTGATTCCTCCAGCTCAGTTTTTCTTTCTCTAGGTTGCTTCGGCTACTCGGGGTCTTTTGTGTTTCCATACAAATTGTGCAATTTTTTTTTCTATTTCTGTGAAAAATGCCAGTGGTAGTTTGATAGGGATTGCATTGAATCTGTAGATTGCTTTGGGTAGTGTAGTCATTTTCAAAATGTTTATTCTTCCAATCCAAGAACATGGTATATCTCTCCATCTGTTTGCATCATCTTTAATTTCTTTCATCAGTGTCTTATATTTTTCTGCATACAGGTCTTTTGTCTCCTTAGGTAGGTTTATTCCTAAGTATTTTATTCTTTTTGTTGCAGTGGTAAATGGGACTGTTTCCTTAACTTCTCTTTCAGATATTTCATTATTAGTGTACAGGAGTGCAAGAGATTTCTGTGCATTAATTTTGTATCCTGCTACTTTACCAAATTCATTAATTAGCTCTAGTAGTTTTCTGATAGCGTCTTTAGCACTCTCTATGTATAGTATCATGTCATCTCTAAACAATGACAGTTTTTTTTCTTCTTTTCCAATTTGGATTCCTTTTGTTTCTTTTTTGTCTCTGATTGCTGTGGCTAAAACTTCCAAAACTATGTTGAATAATAGTGGTGAGAGTGGGCAAACTTGTTTTGTTCCTGATCTTAGTGGAATTGGTTTCAGTTTTTCACCACTGAGAATGATGTTGGCTGTGGGTTTGTCATATATGGCCTTTATTATGTTGAGGTAAGTTCCCTCTGTGAATACTTTCTGGAGAGTTTTTATCATAAATGGGTGTTGAATTTTGTCAAAAGCTTTTTCTGCATCTATTGAGATTATCATATGGTTTTTATCCTTCACTTTGTTAACATGGTGTATGTAAGATACATTCTTGGGAGTGTTATAGGAACTCAAGAGTCTTGAAAGGAGGCTGATGGAGGTTAAAGCATCTCCTGAAGGAAGTAACATCAAAAATTTAAAGGATGAGTAGACGTTAACAAAAAAAGGTGGTTGAAAAAGGACATTCCAATACCTTTACCCTGACCTCAGGATTTTTTTTTGTTGTTACTTTGCCCTCCTTGCTTTCTCTCTGGTACTTTCTTCCTGCCCCTATTACTGTTTCAATCTTCCTCACTCCTACAGAAGAGTGGACAAAGGCAAGCACCCTGTTCAGTGCATACATCTGTCATTCCAGACTCATACTGGAGTAAAGTTTTTCTGATCTTTTGACTTTAAAAGTGCTGTACAGGGCTTCCCTGGTGGTGCAGTGGTTGAGAGTCTGCCTGCCGATGCAGGGGACGCGGGTTCGTGCCCCGGTCCGGGAGGATCCCGCGTGCCACGGGGCGGCTGGGCCCGTGAGCCATGGCTGCTGGGCCTGCGTGTCCGGAGCCTGTGCTCTGCGGCGGGAGAGGCCACGGCGGTGAAAGGCCCATGTACCGCAATAAATAAATAAATAAAGCATAATATCAGCAGTCTCATATTAGCATTTAAGTTTGGATCAGGCTTTATGTCATTATCAAAGTAGACCACAGCTTGATAGCACTCACAATAGATGGTTATTTAAGCAGGAAAAATAAATAGTTGTGTAACCTCATTTAAATAAATAAATAAACAAACAAATAAAACGTATTCCCCCTGCCCCAAAGATTTTAGGGATTTAAATAATTCATGTTCACAGATATGAACCCAATTTTAAAATGAACTAAGCATACTTAATGAGAGAAGATCATTCACTAGCCAAGTGTAAAGCAGCTGTACAGTGGGGAAGTGTCTGAGCATTACAAGAACCCTGACTAATGGATTCATTATCACACAGAGCATGATTTTATAGTGTTTCAAACATGTTAAATTTTTCAAGCCAGGGGACAATTTCTATTTTGCTGTGATGCCTTCAACAATGGATAATTCTAAAATATTTAGGTAACATATATTTACCAAGACTCACAGAGGACATAGCCCTACCCAGAGCTGCTTTGCAAATATCAATATAGTGCTGAGATAAATTTGCTAACAAACATATCAATCTCATTTATCTAATTCAGAGCTGTCCTTGTAAGTCCTTGGATCTAGGTCCTCATTTAAATGATACACTTTTTGATTAAAACCTTAAGGACTAATTGTTAAAATCACATGAAAAATACTTATTACAGATTTTGAAAATTGGCTTAATCATATTCTTTATTCAAATATAGTTCCAAATTATACTTGATTATTATCTTTAAAAATTCTATCCTTAAAAGATGGTAATTTTGTAATAACCTATAAGTGAAAAGAATTTGAAAAAGAATATATATATATCACTTTACTGTACACCTGAAACTAACACAACATTGTAAATCAACTATACTTCAATAAAAAAATTTATCCTCAAAATATGGTAATTTTATACCACTGAGAACATGTAGGAGCTCCATTTGTAGGTCCTGGTGTTATTTCTAAGAACTGAATCTTTAGCTGAAACATATTAAAGAAGTAGTTTCAAGGTAATTGGCACTAAAATGGGTGATAAGAATATAATATGAAAAATACACAACTTCCACCTATTCCTGCTCCAGCTCTCAAGAGACTGAGAACCAGCCCATGATAATGCCATCTTATAAGTCCATGCCAGAGTTACAGAAAATTTGCTATGCCTTCCTGGAAGGAGTAAAGAACTTTGGTAGGAAAACAAGGAAGTGGAAAGTGTCTCCAATAGAAAGAACAGCATGATGATGGCATAAATCACAGAGCCGAGATGGATATGCTATATTTAGAGATTTGCAGATTCTCCTATATGTCTGAAGCACAGAGGCCCAGAACAGTAGTTAGGGTATCAGATGATGAGAAGTAGTTCTTATAGGACAAGTTCAGAGTTTCAGTTTTATCCTACATGAGAACAGAAGTCAAAGATTCTTAAGCAGGGAACTAATATGTCCATATTTGTGTTTTAGAAAGGTTCATCTGCTGCCAGTGACCAAGAAGGCCTTAATATTCCCTTTTGCTTGACTAAACTCTAGACACATTTCTTCTGGTCTTTAGGGCCCTGACTTCCCTTTTTTAGAGCATATTTTTAGAAAACTTGTAATTGCAAATTCTTTCTCTGTTTCTTTGAAATGTCTGTAAATCTTCTTAAAAGCCTCTTTCCAGTTTTACAACCCAAGGAATGCCTTTCTCAAGGACCTGGGAGCCACCTGTTTGGAATGTAATCATCAAGGAAGATAGTTCCTCTATCTCCCAGCCTCTGAGGGAGGGTAGGAACCTAACTTCCATGGGCTACTTGTTCCAAAACTACCTCTTGTAATGAAGATAGGAGAAACTTAACTTTTCCATTGGGTAAGGCTAATTAGCAAGTTCTGGACGGTAGGCAGGATGTCCTACAATTCCTCCCACCCTAGCTCTTCAAAACTCACCAGGCTTTTGTTTCAGTGGAGTTGAGTTCAGTCTCTTGCCCCTATTGCAATAGTCTTGAATAAAGCCTTCCTTGCTTATTAAATTTTCTCCAGTGTAATTTTTCACTTTGACACCAGTTTGGATAGTGGTTTTATAGGTAATGGGTAAGGGGAAGAGGGCACTGATGCAGGTGATTAGTTATGAAGCCATTACCATAAATGGGCAGAGCTATTGAGACTTCATTAAGAAATTACACAAAGAAGAGAATGAAGTAAGAAATATTATATTTAGAGGGTAGAGTCTATAGGACTTGGTGACCATGGATTTTTAAAGATATGAATGGAGAATGAGCTCTCAAGTTTTTGACAAGAATGAAACCTTTTGGTCTAGTGAACCATGCTAAAACTCACTAATGAAGCACATTTTAAAAAATTCATGTATGGAAATGGAGATGGGTAATTGAATTTGTCTCACTGCAACTCCCTGGGTTGCCATCAGGAGACCTGTACAAACTACATATATCAAAGTCCCCCTGCAGATCTTGAAGGCATAGGCCATAAGGATAAGAATATGGCAGTAGGCAATGTTGGCAGACCTCATTTTGAGAAATGGAAGTCCTTTCACAGAGTTCTTCCTTTCTGTGCCAACCAGGAGTTCTTGTAAATATGTTGCTGGTTGCTGAGGAGTACTGGGGATAAGCATCTTGCATCTGACCTCTATACTGGTCAAGGCAATACCATCGCAGCTACCATTTGGTTAGATTTAATGTTGGAAGCAAGAGTCCATTTGAGAGATATTGGCAAAAAATAGCATTGAACAGATTCAGATATTCTGCGTATTTTCAACCAGAGCATAAAACTCTGTGTCTCCCGGGCCATTCTCTATATTTCATCAACAGACGGTGTCACAGTCGATTGCTGTGCTCTTGCACCAGCATATAAAATCTAAAGCAGCTATCCAAGGGTGCATTAAGCATAAAACGCCTGAGTCATTCTGTTTTAATGGAAACATATGGGAAGCTTTGCTTCCTAATAAAGAAAACAATGTGGGTGGAGGCAGTCACCATGGGATTAATCTGAATCACAAAGCTTCCAGAGTCAGCAAACAGCTTGAAATGTGCAACAGTTTAGGTTGTTAACTTTCAAGTAAAATGGAATTTTGGAGGGAGAGTATTCATTTCCCCCAAATTTCCAAAAAACTCAATTCCTCATTGGAACCCAGATGATCTCCTCAGCTTAATATTAAGCTTCTTTAGACAATATTTTATTAATCTTGCTCAGTGCACACTTTGTTTCTCTGAAGACTAAGCCCAGTTTACTCCCAAATTTTAGCCAACCTCCCACCAAAGAAAGGTCCAGAATGAAGGTGCTTGATTTCATCTTCCCATGTGAAACGTTTTAAGAGTCAGTCTGAGGGGAATGAGGCCATTTGGCTCCATCACTGAACTAAACTGTATTTGGAACGGGGGACAGAAATGCAAGAACAAAGAGCAAGTGCTTTGAAACTGGGATGATTCTTAAATTCTGTAGGTTCTTTGCTTGCCTTAGAGACAATGGAACCTGTGGCATCATGTTCATGGAACTCTATTTGAGCAGTTGCATGATGAGCTACACTCTTTCTACTTGGAGAAGTGTGGAGAATGGAAAGAATACTTTCGCCTTCAGAGATGTAAACTTATGGAAGTTTATCTTCTGTGAATTTATGCAAGCTCAATTTTAAAACCATAGTTTAGAGAATGGAGCTGATTTGTACATGTTGACCTCTCTCCCTCCCTCTTTTTCTTCCCTCCCTTTCTCCTTTTGTCTGTCCTTCCTTCTATCCTTCCTTCTGTATTGATTAAAGACCACTAAGATGTCCTACTGCTGCTTGATGCTGTTGGCAAATCATTGAGATCTTCAAACAGTTCCAGCCTAATGGTCCAAAATTCCATTCGTCACTAAAACCAAAATAAAACTTTAGGGCTTCTAGTCCAAATCGCCTATCTTTGAAGGTCTAGACATAAATCTCATTGATGGTATTATTTACTATGTTCTAATCCTAAGTATTGAGAAGCAGTTTATTTTCACATCAGTAGTCATATAATCAGTGCCCTCGAATGAAATAGAAAAATTTTATTCTTTCCTTCAATCTTCATAATTCAAAATAACGAACTCCAAACAATTGGACCTCAGGAACACATTTAGTCAGAAAGAAAGTGCAATTCTAAGTTGGAGTATGGAAAATGTAGGCTGAAATTGAAAAGATTATTTAACTATCATAAATATTATTTAACTATTACAAATATTATTTAACTATCACAAATCCTTAGGAACTGACTTATAGCAGATAGTTTTTTTTTTTTTTTTTTTTTTCCTGCGGTATGCGGGCCTCTCACTGTTGTGGCCTCTCCCGTTTAGGAGCACAGGCTCCAGACGCGCAGGCTCAGCGGCCATGGCTCACGGGCCCAGCCGCTCCGCGGCATGTGGGATCTTCGCGGACTGGGGCACGAACCCATGTCCCCTGCATCGGCAGGCAGACTCTCAACCACTGCGCCACCAGGGAAGCCCCATAGCAGATAGTTTTATTTTTCCTGAAGGCATATACTCCTTATTCTACGCACTCATCAACTACCTGCATTTTCTAGGCCATCCATGCCCATCCTTGATGGCAATACCAACATTGCTCAGTTCCCTTTATGAGAATTCAATGGATGGCAGCACAAGTTCAAGCTATAAACAATGGAAAGAAGAGAACAGAAGATACAGAAGATAATGCAGATAATGGGCTTTCATGGCATGGCTCTGATGCATATTTTGACCCAACAAATAGTTTTCTTTCATGCATTTGAGGTTTACATTCCAATTACCAAAAGGCTGGTCTTTCTCCATTTCAGGTGGGTAAATGCCAAGGTCCCCTCTTTTTTTTTTTTTTTTTTGCGGTACGCGGGCCTCTCACTGTTGTGGCCTCTCCCGTTGGGGAGCACAGGCTCCAGACGCGCAGGCTCAGCGGCTATGGCTCACGGGCCCAGCCTCTCCGTGGCATGTGGGATCTTCCCGGACTGGGGCATGAACCCGTGTCCCCTGCATCGGCAGGCAGACTCTCAACCACTGCGCCACCAGGGAAGCCCCAAGGCCCGCCTCTTGAAATAGGATATATAAACCATCAGTTTCTTGTGAATGACTTTAAGGGAGTGAAATGAATGTTTTACAGCCTTCTTGGGCAGGTTAACCATCAAATGAATAAATTGATTGACTGAACAGTTTTTGGACTTTGACAAAGTCCTCGGTCCGTCTGCTTGATGGTCAGACATGTGTGCTCTGGAATGAAGAGTATAATTATTTATATCTAAATTAATGTTATGATAAGGTACTTTCATTGTTTACAGTATAAATTAATCACAAACAAATCCTTAATGATGACATGTGCATCTCTGTTAGCATAAGAAGCTTAAAAATTGCCAAGGCATCTTCTCTCAGAGATTTTTGTTTTTCAAGGTACAGAAAATTCCAATAGATTATGAATCTCAAAGAAAGAAATAGTATTCATAATTCTTGATTTTCATTCACATTTGGTCCCATGTGTGTAAGTCATATTTTTCTGGAAAGGAGATTGAAATAAAGAGGGACAATATGCTAATCAGTAGCTCCAAGATAGTTTTTGTGTGTTTGAATTCCTACAAAGCTGTAAATGTTTCATTTGCATAAAAAATATGCTATGTTAAAAAATTTTTTAACTTCTAAATGTAGATGGCCCAATCATTGTTGAAAGCTTCAAAGAACTTGTATAATACTCTAACATTATCAATGTAAATTATGCAGATATTACTATGTGTAGGAAAGGCAGTGTTTTCTATTTAAAAAGGTATGTCTCATTCAAATGTGTATTTTAAGGTCATGCTCTAATATTGCTGAGATCTTTTAAATTCCTAAGTTCTTAAGAAATTAGTCTAGGTCAAAAGGGAGACTATGAAAGTTTCAAAGTACTAGAAATGTTCTCAAGGGAAGAACTAATGTGTAAAGCTAAGCGTGATATGATAAATCAGGGCAATAACTCTAAGTAGAAGATAGAAAAGAGACCTCAGGAACAATGCAAAAGACAGCTAGTCTGTAGGAAGGATAAAATAGGAAATTATGATAATGTAAGTGGAAAAGTTATCTAGTTTGTTCACACTGTAGATATGTAGACATGTTACATGGTAAGGATCTTTTCCTGCTTCTTACTGTGGATAAGAAAAACAAGGGAAAGTATTAATGAAGACATGTATAGAATGAGGCATGTTCCTTTTCTATATTATATAAAAGCGTTAAAACAGATATAATGGAAAGTCCCCAATTTTTCCTTTGTCTCTTTTCTTTCTTTATCCCTTCCTTCCTTGTTTTTTGCTACCTCCATAAACTATGCCTCATATTTTGCTCAACCAGAGAACTAAAAGGCTTGCAAAAATGGCTCTGGGAGAGTCCACTATGACAGGTTTCAGGATGGAATTCCACGAACAGTCCTGAGCAGAAGCATAAAACTCAGAAAGCTTCCAACTGCAAGTTTCACAGCAGTTAAAAGACAAAACTGCCACCAGAGCCAAACCACAGGGACAGGTGTCCCAAGCTTGTCCTCACCTTCTAAAACTCCAACCTGCTTCTACTTGGGGAGTTACCTGTCTTCAGGTGTTCCTTGATCCTTATCATCTGAATAAAGCCTTTAATCTTGGTCTGAGTCACATTTTTTTTTCCTAAAGAATAGTCTATTTATGTCGCTGATAAATGGAAGTCAATGAAAAAATATAAAAACACTACTTAAAAGGAATTCAATATCAGGACTGCTGTGAAGAATCAAAGAAATGTGTAAGATACCTATGCCTTAAGAAGGTTTTAGCTACAAACTAAAAGATTTAAGGAGTGTGGTTTTCCTCAAGCCTGGGGATATAAATTGAATACATCAGCTCCCTAATTATGAATAAGCACACCCTAACAATCATGTTTGGCCTAATGCAAATAGTATTAAGCAAAAGGTTGTACTTATATAAAGGAAACCATCAGTGAGTGGAAATAACAGTATTCTCCTTTACTCAGGTAAACATCCCTGAGGGGGAGCTAACCCAGCTAAAACAGTTCCTTTCAACATCTGCCAGATAACTCTATTTAGAGGCAACAAACCTACCAAGAGATAGAGAGTGTTATCAAACTATATAAATATTTTTCTTCACTGTTGCTTGGTTAGACCATCATTTAGATCTCTTCATTACAAAATCCTTTAAAGTTTTTTAAAAATACATATGATTCTTTAGATTCAAGGCACCATAATATTGGCATATTTATACCCTTGTGACCCTCATTCCAGGGCTTCATGAAGCTCACGAGTTTCTAAAGAGCTTGGAAGCCTCTAGGGTAAATATTGTGTTAGAAATAAATTCTTACTTCTCATAAAAACATGTGTCTGTATACTTTAGGCATGTAGGTCTATTTCTAACCAGTTTAACTCATATTCTCTAGAGAAATCAAAAGGAAGATTCCATGATACACTGAGATATACATACTTAGGAATTCATTTGGAAAGTAATTATGAGAATAAGGTTTGTCTATGCGTTCTGTTGTAAGTCAGCATTGATTAAGCAATTCCACATGGCTACTTATAATTAAGGGTTCCAGTTTGGCTGTATCCTAAGAGGCCCTGGAGAGTAAGTAGGAAATGAAAGAACATTTAAATGAAATATATTTTATTAAGGTATGGATTTTTTTTTCCATTTGTAGGTTTACACTTCATTTGTTTTAGAAAATTAAAGTTTTAACCTAATTTAGGTGAGATAGTGAACTATAATGAACTAATAAAGATAGATTTCTGATTCACCTCTAATTTTGGAAAAGTATTGGTGGCGTTGATTCTATATCAAACTACACCAGGACATCATGAATGAAGAAATGCTTCTCTCCTTATTTTACTGTGGTAATTTTGGTCTTGGCTGACATTATGGCAGCCTCCAAAGTTGTAAGAGGGAGGGAACACATATTGAGGGACTGTTTTGTGCCACGTACAATTTAAGGGATGTTTTTCTATAATCCTTAAACAGCATTAAGAAGTAGGCATTATAATCTTGAAAACATGATGCTCAGAAAGGCTAAATAACTCATCCCAGGGAAGAAAACTTACAGATATAAAAATCAACACTGTAAACTAAGCCTTTTTTATTTAGGCACTAGTTTGACAATGACAAGATTAAGTCTCTTGAAATGTGTATTCTGGATTTCCTTTTGTTTTAGCTCTCATTTATTTGATGCATATATGTATAATTGTAATTATAGTAATATGTGCAGTTATAATTATACCATATAGTTATAGGAGTATACATATTAAACTTATAACTTCCCCTAAATGATAGAAAATTATTTCTCATGTCAAATCCACAACAGGTAGTCCTATTGTCAGGTAGGTCTTCTAGTGATGATCCCATCAGGCTTCTTCCTTCCATCTTACTGCTCTACCATCCTTAACACTTGCCTTCCGAGATTTCCCTGTTAGCTCCTTCAAGATGGCAGGCGGGGAAGGAGCAAGAGAAGAGTTTTCTCTTTATAAAGTTGGTCCACTTTTTTTTTTTTTTTTTTTTGCAGCACGTGGGCCTCTCACTGTTGCGGTTTCTCCCGTTGCAGAGCACAGGCTCCAGACGCGCAGGCTCAGTGGCCATGGCTCACGGGCCCAGCCACTCCGTGGCACGTGGGATCTTCCCGGACCGGGGCACGAACCCGTGTCCCCTGCATCAGCAGGTGGACTCTCAACCACTGTGCCACCAGGGAAACCCTGGTCCAATATTTATTAGCCATTTAAGTGTGCAATTCAGTGGCATTGATTATATTCACAATGTTGTGAAATCCTCACCATTTCCAAATTTAAAAATAAATATTTTTAAAGGGTTGTAAAAAAACCAAAAAGAATATGCAACAGACTATACGTTGCTCTCTAAGGCTAAAATATCTACTACCCGGGGCTTTACATAAAAAGTTTGTTAATATTTGCTCTAGACTCAAGGAGCTGTCAAAAACAAATGCCCTTGGGACCAAAAGATCTCAAATATCTGATCCACCTCTCACTTCTGTGTACCCTGGGTAGTGTTTGTTTGTTTGCTTTAGAAAAGGCTATTTTTTTAAGAGCGGTTATATATTCCCAGCAGAAATGAGAGAGTGGTACAGAGATTTCCCCTATACCCCCTCTCTCCACAAGTGCATAACCTCCTGCCTTATTAACATCTCCCAGCAGAGTAGTACATTTGTTAGGATTGTTGAACCTACATCAACACTTCGTAATCACCCCGAATCCATAATTTACCCTAGGGTTCACTCTTGGTATTGCACATTCTATGGGTTTGGACAAACGTATAATGACATGTATCCATCATTATGTTATAGTATCACACAGAGTATTTAAAATTCACTACATACCAAAACCGGTAGGTGCAGCCAAAAGAGCACTCAGAGAAAGAATCATACACCTAAATGCATTCACTAGGAAATAAAACCTTGAGAATAGTACACTTTGTTTTAGTTTCAGAACACAAGAAAAGGAGCAGAAAAATCACCATCCTTTTCTGAGTACAATGGTACAATTGATAATGATAAAAGCAGAGGACTTTCAATTAAGGTAGTGGAAAACAAAGTTATTCAGACAAACCTCATACTGCTTACAGCTAAAAAAGCTGCATAAATTACTTTATGAATCTTCTTGAAAAGTATAAAATAATTGACACCTAGTAAGAAATTATCAGAAAAAAAGTGGAAGGGAAAACAAAGTAGGGATTCCAGAAATAAAGGCAGAACCCAGAAGTTTTTTGCTTTACGAATGTTTGCCATTTCTAAAAATTTAAACTTTGTGTTTAGGTCCATGAAGTTTCAAGGAGGCAAAATAGACTTCAAAGCCCAGGGTCTGCATAAGATGGGGAGTGTAATGTATATTTTAGGGTAGACTTTCCCCATAATAAATTGTTACACAGTAAAAAACAAGACAGACCTCTTAAGTAAGCCAGCGTTTATAGTCTGGGGAGAATGGGAAACTCAAGCCTTGAACTTGGTGTAAAACTGTCCTGCCTAGTAACACCTTCAGGGAACTTTGTAAAACATTTGTAAATTATCTTCACATAAAGCCTCCTTTTCCTAGAACTCAAATCATTTCTCCAAATAATTTTTAAGTATAATGAGAGATACAAAGTTAGAGATATCTCAGCATTTCATAGCACAAGATTTTATGAGCAAGAACCAACTGACAAAAATAGAACAGAAAGTATTTGTAGCATACAGAATAGAAAATAAATTAAGGTTTGGAATATCAGAATTTACAAATCAATAAGGAAAAGATTGCTTTTTAAAGAAAGAAAAATACAAATAAGCCATTCACAAAAAAATACCAAATTGCCAATATAAGCACATAAAAAATATTTAACATATTTAATTACAAAAATGCAAATTGAAACACAATATTCTTTTCTTCATTAGCTTGGGGAGAGTTTTAAAATATTGATAATAGATTGGTGAACTGTTGGGAAAATTAGCATTCTCAGACACTATTGGTGATGCCGAGTATTGCTATTTTAAAAGTGCATTTGCCAATACCTATTAGAATTTAAAATGTATGTATGGCACAAGAATTTCACTTCTGAAATTTTTTTCTCTATATATTCACACCAAAGTATGCCAAGGTGATTATATATTATTTGAGCTATTGTATATAAAAGACAAAACTAGAACCACCCAGATGTTCATCATAAGAGAGGTCAGCTATATCATTTTACACCTGTTCAATAGTATTCTAAAGAAGCCATAAGAAAGAAGGAGGTAGACCTGGATGTCTTAATATTCAAGGAAATCAAAGCTTCTTTAATATGAAAAAACAAGCAAGGAGCCAAACAGAGATTAATTATTGTATGAAACAAAAATTTGTATACATTTTTGACCTGTAGTATATCTATTTTGTAGATGAGTACATGAAAAATGTTAACTGTGGTCACCTTTGGGGAGAAGAACTAGGAGTCTGAGTGAGAAGGAAGACTTTTACTTATTGTTTTATGGTTCTGTTTGGTTTTCTTTCATATATGTGTATGTATATATACATATATATACATATATGTTTTATTTTAAATAATTAAAACATTTAAACAATTGTTTTAAAATTTAATTCTTAAATTAATAGTTTAATAACATAATTTAAAAATAAAATTTAAAATACATTTATTTATGTAAAACAATTTATTTAAAACAATTAAAACCCTAATAAGATCATGATTAAGTGAGAATTTTTCTTTCACACCATCTTCCTGACCTTTCCCCACCTCCCCTCACTCTTTGAAGTGCTCCTCCCTTTCTCCCTGACTGCTTTCCCTGCAGCAGCTCCCAGAAAGGAGGTCAGGCTCCCTGCTACGCAGCTCTGTGGAGATAAACCCAAGCAAGTGTCTCTCCATCCTTCAGGCTCTTTGTGCTCTTTGGGGACAGAAATACAAGAGCTCGGAGTCTGTAATAGTGCTTGAAATTCCTTTTTTCAATGCAAACCTGTGATCAGGTTTACAGTGAAATATTTACAGAAATCTCAGGTGAGCAAATGCTTAATGTTTTTCTTCAGGAAACAAGAGTAGAGTTTTTTAATTGTCCAGTCAATGGAAAGTAAACGGTCTGCTTATTCAAAATTTTTATATTCTCCCCAATGACTAGGCTTTCAATCTGCTCTCTGTTAATTTTTATTGGTACCTAATTTGAATTTTATCTCAGTTTTTTTAAGGTTGTATTTTCACTTCTTTTAATCAAGAAAACTATACAAATGTTCCTAGGATGAGTTAGAAATTAACTTTGTGATTTTTGAAAAATTATTTAGGTATTGTCTCCTTTTAGATTTTCTTTGTTTTTAATGTGAGGATTTTTCCCTCTAAAATCTACTTTTGCAAAACCAGGGTTTATCTCTTTTCTGTCTGAGTGAAATCATATGGTGACTATAATTTAATTCCGGTAAGCAAGAAAAAGATTACCATACACTCAAATCAGCAATCTGGTCCTGTCCTACAGCCCTCCCCCTAAATAACTCCCTTTTCAGCCTTATGCCTGTGGGTGTGGTATTCTGATTTCCACTGTTACCACTTACAGCATTGGGCTCCAGTGGTGCAAAAACAGTTTCCCAAATGATTTCCAAACTCAATCCATCCTTCAGTAATTACATTTGTAGATAATGGAAAAGAAATCATTAACTGAGAGGGCTTTTAAATCATAATTAATTGCACATGCAAATGCACTGCTAAATTTGGATGCTCAATTAGATAGCTAATTGCATTGAAAATGAAAGTGTGCCCTTAAGTTGAGGACCGTAGGCCCTGGCCCACCTGTGTGCATCCTCGCTCTTAAACAGGTCTCCTTCCTTGATACAATTGTCTGTATGGAAAGGGGGAAAAAAAAGTACCACCTGCAGAAAGTGGAAGATGTAACCAATCATAGCTGTCACATAATTTACATCTGTAATACAGTCTATTTTAAGCCAGATCCTCTGAGATGAAGCACCATGGGCATTCTAGGAGTTTTAGGGCTCTCTAAAAACATTTTACACATAAAGGAAATGTTGTGTTTATCCAATAGTTCCTTCTTTGAAAACACAGGAGACATTTTCTCATGAGCCTTTAACTCCTATAACATTTAGTATCTTGAAGCTCTGAGATAAGAAACTAGTGGTTAAATTGGAACATTTAAATTATTACTACTTTAATAGACATGCTGTCTTATACTTGTATAGCAATGACAATATGATATGTTACATATATTTGCTCATCCTATCATAACTGCATGAGATAAGTAGGAAATGTACAACTATCCACATGTCATGCACAGGAAAATATGATTCAGAGAAGTGAAGTGATTTTTTCCCCAGAAAGTCAATAACAGGAAAGAAACTGCTGTATCTCAAGACAGTCTGGTGGTTTTTCATGAAAATAGTAGTGAGTGCTAAAAATACACTTGGTGAAGTAAACGAGCCTAAAATCTCTAGCACTCTAAGATAAGTTTGAAACTTTTGAGATGACTTTGTAAATTAAATCATAGGCAACCTTAGGAGTAAAAGTAGTGTGCTAGGCAGAATAATGCCCCCCCGCAAGATACGCATGTGAAACCCCTGAACCTGTGAATATGTCGGGTTATATTGAAAAGGGGAATTAAGGTTGCTAGTCAGCTGATCTTTAAACAGGACCTGAAATATAATAGGTCCTGGATTATATAATGGGCCCCATGTAATCATATAAGTCCTTAAAAATGGAAGACGGAGATGAAAGAGGAGAGTCAGAGACAGATATGACTATGGCAGAAAGGCACAGGCAGATGAAATACTGGCGGCTTTGAAGATGGAGAAGGAAACTGTGAACCAGGGAATGTAGGTGACCTCTAGGAGAGAGAAGAGGCAAGGGCATCCATTCTCCCCTCAAGCCACCAGAAAGCAACACAGCCCTGCTGACACCTTGATGTTAGCCCAGTGACATCTGTGCCAGACTCTGATCTCCGGAATTGTAAGATACAAATTTGTGTTGTTTTAAGCCAGTTACCTTGTGGTAATTCATTATGGCAGCAAATAAAAAATGAATACAAATTGTGTCTAAAATGTACACAGCTGAACTGCAAATGCTTGTAGAATAAATGAAAGATGTCTCCTAAGTGTTGTGACTCTACCAGGGTGACATAACTACACATGGCATTTGCCTCTCCACCCATCTCACTCCATTAGTTCTCAGAAAACATTCCTGACCTTTTTCTGAGCATTTACTCTCATTTATTGAAATCGCTGGTTAGAGGAGATTCACAAGCTCTTGGTTTGCAAAGACAATTGTTTCTATTTTTCATTTATCCAAATAAGCCTTGTCAGACTCTGTCAGTGGAGGTCCGCAGCATGTTGAAATAAACTATTTTGATGGCTGACTCTCTAACCCTCTTTTAAACATCAAATGTAGTATTTTGAAGTGATTTCTCACTTATTCTTGAGAGACACTAAACATAATGTAACATAAAATTTGCTTGAGGATATGATAAGTGGGGTGAAAGAGGTGTGATTTGGTTTTAGTTAGATTGAATTGCACCTTGAAATTAATGGCTGTGTTCCAGCAATCATTGTTGGAGTAAGACTTGGACAAAAATAGAATTTCATTGATTCTAAGACAGGTTTTCATATTTCAACATATTAGAAACCAACATTCACCATAGAATCAATGGTATCTTACCATTATTCCCAGCCAGGTGGGTGTGCACAACTTGGTCATAACTGTTCTTTTTTGTCATCACTTCCATTAACTTACTGATATGTACATTGTATCCTACTGCAGGTGAAGTATAATTGGTATTGAATGGAAAGTTGGTATGTAAGCAGAAAGAGACAGAAACAGTACAGCAGGACATAAATTTTCCCTTAGTGACACAAATATTCATTGCTGGTGGAATAACTAAATTATAGATTTTTTTTTGCAGAGCAACAACCAAGGATTTAAAAAATAAAATACTGACAAATAGTGAAGCTGTATTATATTTTCCTAATGAGATATGTGCAAAAGGATTTTCTATTAGATTCTAAGCAATGTAACTGAAGTTGGAAGAAATTGACAAGTCCCTCAGAAGAGATGAAAGAAATTTCGAGGCAATGAGAGTCTAGTGTGACTAATTCATGAATTGTGCAGGACATTCATTAAAGCATTTTTTCATTATTTTATCAGCAGCATTATTTTTCCCTAGTAGTACAATCACTGATATTTCAAATCAGGTAAAAAATAACAAGTACAGAAATGAAGGAACAAGATGGGTAATTTATTTTATATTTTGCTCTTGCAGCACAATACAGAGGCAATTTAGAAAAATAGAATATGGAAAAGAAATATGTCACTTTTCTGAACCTTTATTTTGATCTATAAAACGAGATAGTAACATTCACTGAGAACTGTGATGCAAGGATTAAATTAGTTTTTCACCTACTTCTCTTTCCCTATAGCCAAAGGGAATGTTTATAGGTCAATTGTGGGAGAACTTCCAAGGATTTAGAGTCAAAAGACAGGAATTCAATTTCTGGCTCTGCCTCTCACAGTGTGATCTTACACTTGTAAGCTAAATTCTCACTTCCTGTGGTAGTCAGCCTCCAAGATGACCCTCAGTGAGCACTTGTGTAATCCCCTCCCTCACTGAACCAGGTTTCGTCTGTGTGACCAATGGTGTATGGCAGTAATGATGTTAGGTCACTTTCAAGATTAGGTTATAAAGACAGTGGCTTCTGCCTTAGGCAGTGAGTGCTTTGGGAGAAATCTTCTTCCTTGTTTTGAGTATACTCAGACAATCCTGTGGAGAAGCCTACATGGCAAGAAACTTTAGACTTCCAGACAATAGCCACCAGGGATCGGAGGGCTCCTGCCAATAGCCATTAGAGTGAGTCTTCTCCAAAGTAGATCCTGGAATTCCAGTCAAAGCTTTACAGCACAGTGCAGCCTCAGGTGATTGAAACCTTGTGGAAGATCCTGAGTCAGAATCATCCAGCTAAGCCTCTGTGGGATTCCTGACTCTCAGAAATAGTGAGATAATACTTGTTTGTTGTTTCAATACAATAAGTTTTGAGGTAATTTTTTATACAGTAATGAATAACTAGTACAGTCTTTTATCTAAAAAAAATGAGGATAATACCCACTTCTTAGAGTTTTGGGTAGATCAAAAGAGAGCATGCTGTAAACTATAAATTATCAATACAATGCTAATTACTGTGATTATTTCACATGTCCATTTACCACACTTTGGGTAACCTGGATGCTCTTAAGTTTCCCCCTAATTCTAAATAAGCCACTAAGAAGTATTGTGTTGGGGGTCCTGGTCTACCCTCAGGTTCAGTGATTTGCTAGAAGGACTCAGAGAGCTCAGATGTTGTTATACTCATAGTTATAGTTTATTATAGTGAAAGCATACAGATTAAAAAGAGCAAAGGTAGGTGTATAAGGCAGTCTAGCAGAGCCAGCATGACTAAGCACAAGCAACAGAGCTCAAGGGTCACAGCCAAAGGAATAAATCCAATATGGGGTCAGGTTTGTTCTTCTCTGTTACAATTTCCAGATGCCTCTTTCTTGGTCTGCTGACAAGCCCGTGTGCTTGATGTCTGTGAGATTCTCATTGCATATGAGTAAATGAGGATTTTGATTTACACCAAACTATAGAGGGACCTGACCTTATATCTTGAGACAATCAACTTTGTATTTGAAGGTTTATTTCCTCTGTCTCCATTTATTTCCTCTGACGTCTCCTGCCCTTAGGCTGGTATCTGTGAAGGATTTTATATTAGGGTGAGGAAACTGGCTTACAGCCAGAGGCCCTACATTGCCCCCGCATAAAACTTATTTATAAAGGAGAATCACTGTCCACCTTCTGGATTCCTGTTCCACAAGCATAGCCTTTATATCACACCTTTCTGCCTCTAGCCACAAAAATCCCTTTTATGAACTACACAAAGAGCACAAGGTTATCCCCATAAGCCACGTTTATATATGGATGTAGAAGGAGGTGAGGTAGAGACGGATTGGTGCAGCTCCTGTCCAGCCTGCACGAAACCTCCCAAGCAGCCACATCACTCATAGGTCTGGAGATGGACGGGCTGCCTGCCTGTAGGAGAAGTTCAATGTCCATGGTGCTGCGTGCCCGTCAGAGGTCCACCGTCTCCTTGTCTGGGCAGAGGGGGAATCCCTTCCAGTGTTTTTTGTTCAAGAAAATTTAAAACAACTTCAGTGGTTTTGATAGATGAGCAATCACAATACAAGGGTCTTCAGATGGCTTAAAGTGAAACATATAATCTGTTGCAAAGATGTGGCCACTTTGAATTTCTAGAGTGCCCTTGAGTATCCAATTTTAAGAGCTCAGCTCATCTTCCCTAGCTGCATGCTTCATCTGAAGTTGTTCACTTAGCTACTGGGTCACTGTTTCAGACACAGGTATGCTTTCCTCTCCCTGATAATATACCCTCTCTGATACTCCCAAAGTTCTCAGGAGAACAATTCTTAAAATTCCAAGTGATTCAATGCTTGATCTGAATTACAGCACGGAAGCAAGATACTGGGATGAATTGACTTTACTCCTCACCTCATCTTAGCAGAATACAATGCCCAGAAATACATGGCAAAACTCAATCAGCAAAGCTGTAAAGGAAAGCTCTGATAATTGAGAAGGAAGAAAACAGTTGACAGAAAGATGGCTAAGAGGCTTGGTTGGAGTCAGCACATGTCCTGGTTATAAACAGATCCTTCTGTCTATAACTATGGCCTTGGAATGATTATTAAAAGCACCTTTTTTAGTCTAAAAAGTATCCTGGTTTGGATGATAAATTATATGGTGACCCTTAGCTTAACTGGCAGGTGGCCCCTCATGGTCACCCTCAGAGAACTGGAAAGCAGGTGGAGGGCTCCAAGGAGAAGCAGAGCTGTGTGATCCAGAAGTCCCCTGAATGCCCCGGGAGGGGGTATAGGCAAGCACATTCAAAACTGCAGAAAGAATAAGAATTCTGACAAAGACACTATTAAATGGAGTAATTAGGAGGTCACTGGTGACTTCCAGGGAGCAGCTTTTGAGCAAAGCAGTGGCAGAGATTGCAATTTCAATGGAAAGAGAAGTGAGTCAGAGGTTCTACACTGGCCACTTACTCTTTAGCAAAATGTGATAGTTACATGAAGGAAAGGAATAAAAAATGGGGCAATTATATGAATGAACTGATCCTAAAAAAAGAGCAAGGGAAATGCAAAAGGCTCTTAAACACATGAAAAAATGCTTAACATAAAAAGGTAATTGAGAAATTGGGACGGGGGAAGATGGCGGAAGAGTAAGACGCGGAGATCACCTTCCTCCACACAGATACACCAGAAATTCATCTATACGTGGAACAACTCCTACAGAACACCTACTGAACGCTGGCAGAAGACCTCAGACCCCCCAAAAGGCAAGAAACTCCTCCACGTACTTGGGTAGGGCAAAAGAAAAAAGAATAAACAGAGACAAAAGCATAGGGACGGGACCTGCACCAGTGGGAGGGAGCCGTGAAGGAGGAAAGGTTTCCACACACTAGAAGCCCCTTCGCGGGCGGAGGCTGCGGGTGGCGGAGGGGAAGCTTTGGAGCCACGGAGGAGAGCACAGCAACAGGGGTGTGGAGGGCAAAGCGGAGAGATTCCCGCACAGAGGATCTGTGCCGACCGGCACTCACCAGCCCGAGAGGCTTGTCTGCTCGGCCGCCAGGGCGGGCAGGGCTGGGAGCTGAGGCTCGGGCTTCGGTCGGAGCGCAGGGAGAGGACTGGGCTTGGCGGCGTGAACACAGCCTGAAGGGGTTAGTGCGCCACGGCTAGCCGGGAGGGAGTCCAGGAAAAAGGCTGGAGCTGCCGAAGAGAAAAGGGACTTTTTCTTCCCTCTTTGTTTCCTGGTGCGCGAGGAGAGGGGATTAAGAGCGCTGCTTAAAGAGCTCCTGAGACGGGCGCGAGCCGCGGCTAAAGGCGCAGACCCAGGAGTCGGGTGTGGGACGCTGGGGCTGCTGCCGCCGCCGCCAAAAGGCCTGTGTGCGAGCGCAGGTCACTGTCCATGCCCCACTTCCGGGGAGCCTGTGCAGCCCGCCACTGCCTGGGTCCCGGGATCCAGAGACGGCGTCCCCGGGAGAGCGCACGGCACGCCTCGGGCTGGTGCAACGTCATACCGGCCTCTGCCGCCGCAGGCTCGCCCCGCCCTCCGTGCCCCTCCCTCCCCCCGGCCTGAGTGAGCCAGAGTCGCCGAAGCAGCTGCTCCTTTAACCCCGTCCTGTCTGAGCGAAGAACAGATGCCTTCCGGTGACCTACACGCAGAGGCGGGGCCAAATCCAAAGCTGAGACCCGGGAGCTTTGAGAACAAAGAAGAGAAAGGGAAATCTCTCCCAGCAGTCTCAGAGCAGCGGATTAAAGCTCCACAATCAACTTGATGTACCCGGAACTTCCGGGGAAGATGGCGGAAGAGTAAGACGCGGAGATCACCTTCCTCCACACAGATACACCAGAAATTCATCTACACATGGAACAACTCCTACAGAACACCTACTGAACACTGGCAGAAGACCTCAGACGCCCCAAAAGGCAAGAAACTCCCCACGTACCTGGGTAGGGCAAAAGAAAAAAGAATAAACAGAGACAAAAGGATAGGGATGGGACCTGCACCAGTGGGAGGGAGCCATGAAGGAGGAAAGGTTTCCACACACTAGGAGCCCCTTCGCGGGCGGAGACTGCGGGTGGCGGAGGGTGAAACCTTCTGAGTGGCGGAGGAGGGCACAGCAGCAGGGGTGTGGAGGGCAAAGCGGAGAGATTCCCGCACAGAGGATCGGTGCCGACCGGCACCCACCAGCCCGAGAGGCTTGTCTGCTCGGCCGCCAGGGCGGGCGGGGCTGGGAGCTGAGGCTCGGGCTTCGGTCAGAGCGCAGGGAGAGAACTGGGGTTGGTGGCGTGAACACAGCCTGAAGGGGTTAGTGCGCCACGGCTAGGCGGGAGGGAGTCCGGGAAAAAGTCTGGAGCTGCCGAAGAGGCAAGAGACTTTTTCTTCCCTCTTTGTTTCCTGGTGTGCAAGGAGGGGGGATTAAGAGCACTGCTTAAAGGAGCTCCAGAGTCGGGCGTGAGTCGCGGTTGAAAGTGCGGACCCCAGAGATGGGCGTGGGACGCTGGGGCTGCTGCTGCCGCCGCCAAGAGGCCTGTGTGCGAGTGCAGGTCGCTGTCCACGTCCCCCTTCGGGGAGCCTGTGCAGCCCGCCACTGCCGGGGTCCCGGGATCCAGGGATGGCTTCCCCGGGAGAGTGCACGGCTCGCCTCGGGCTGGTGCAACGTCACGCTGGCTTCTGCCGCCGCAGGCTCGCCCCACACTCCGTGCCTCTCCCCCCCACCGGCCTGAGTGAGCCAGAGTCCCTGAAGCGGCTGCTCCTTTAACCCTGTCCTGTCTGAGCAAAGAACAGACGCCCTCAGGCGACCTACATGCAGAAGCGGGGCCAAATCCAAAGCTGAGACCCAGGAGCTGTGAGAACAAAGAAGAGAAAGGGAAATCTCTCCCAGCAGCCTCAGAAGCAGCGGATTAAAGCTCCACAATCAACTTGATGTACCCTGCATCTGTGGAATACATTAATAAACAACGAATGATCCCCAATTGAGGAGCCGTGTGGATGAAAGGTTCTTGGTGCTGCAGCCAGGAGTCAGTGCAGTGCCTCTGAGGTGGGAGAGCCAACTTCAGGACACTGGTCCACAAGAGACCTCCCAGCTCCACATAATAACAAACGGCGAAAATGTTCCAGAGATCTTCATCTCAACACCAGCACCCAGCTTCACTCAACGACCAGCAAGCTACAGGGCTGGACACCCTATGCCAAACAACTAGCAAGACAGGAATACAACGCCACCCATTAGCAGAGAGGCTGCCTAAAATCATAAAAAGTTCACAGACACCCCAAAAGACACCAGCAGATGTGGACCTGCCCACCAGAAAGACAAGATCCAGGCTCATCCACCAGAACACAGGCACTAGTCCCCTCCACCAGGAAGCCTACACAACCTACTGAAACAACCTTAGCCACTGGGGTCAGACACCAAAAACAACGGGAACTACGAACCTGCAGCCTGCAAAAAGGAGACCCCAAACACAGTAAGATAAGCAAAATGAGAAGACAGAAAATCACAGCAGGAGAAGGAGCAAGATAAAAACCAACCATACCTAACAAATGAAGAGGAAATAGTCTACCTGAAAAAGAATTCAGAATAATGATAGTAAAGATGATCCAAAATCTTGGAAATAGAATAGACAAAATGCAAGAAACAGTTAACAAGGACCTAGAAGAACTAAAGATGAATCAAGCAACGATTAGAAACACAATACATGAAATGAAAAATACTCTAGATGGGATCAATAGCAGAATAACTGAGGCAGAAGAACGGATAAGTGACGTGGAAGATAAAATAGTGGAAATAACTACTGCAGAGCAGAAGAAAGAAAAAAGAATGAAAAGAACAGAGGACAGTCTCAGAGACCTCTGGGACAACATTAAACGCACCAACATTCGAATTATAGGGGTTCCAGAAGAAGAAGAGAAAAAGAAAGGGACTGAGAAAATATTTGAAGAGATTATAGTTGAAAACTTCCCTAATATGGGAAAGGAAATAGTTAATCAAGTCCAGGAAGCACAGAGAGTCCCATACAGGATAAATCCAAGGAAAAATATGCCAAGACACATATTAATCAAACTGTCAAAGATTAAATATGAAGAAAACATATTAAAAGCAGCAAGGGAAAAACAACAAGTAACACACATGGGAATACCCATCAGGTTAACAGCAGATCTTTCAGCAGAAATTCTGAAAGCCAGAAGGGACTGGCAGGACATATTTAAAGTGATGAAGGAGAAAAGCCTGCAACCAAGATTACTCTACCCAGCAAAGATCTGATTCAGATTTGATGGAGAAATTAAAACGTTTACAGACAAGCAAAAGCTGAGAGAGTTCAGCACCACCAAACCAGCTTTACAACAAATGCTAAAGGAACTTCTCTAGGCAAGAAACACAACAGAAGGAAAAGACCTACAATAACGAACCGAAAACAATTAAGAAAATGGGAATAGGAACATACATATCGATAATTACCTTAAATGTAAATGGACTAAATGCTCCCACCAAAAGACACAGATTGGCTGAATGGATACAAAAACAAGACCCATATATATGCTGTCTACAAGAGACCCACTTCAGACCTAGAGACACATACAGACTGAAAGTAAGGGGATGGAAAAAGATATTCCATGCAAATGGAAATCAAAAGAAAGCTGGAGTAGCAATTCTCATATCAGACAAAATAAACTTTAAAATAAAGACTATTATAAGAGACAGAGAAGGACACTACATAATGATCAAGGGATCGATCCAAGAAGAAGATATAACAATTGTAAATATTTATGCACCCAACATAGGAGCACCTCAATACATAAGGCAAATACTAACAGCCATAAAAGGGGAAATCGACAGTAACACACTCATAGTAGGGGACTTTAACCCCCCACTTTCACCAATGGACAGATCATCCAAAATGAAAATAAATAAGGAAACACAAGCTTTAAATGATACATTAAACAAGATGGACTTAATTAATATTTATAGGACATTGCATCCAAAAACAACAGAATACACATTTTTCTCAAGTGCTCATGGAACATTCTCCAGGATAGATCACATCTTGGGTCACAAATCAAGCCTTGGTAAATTTAAGAAAATTGAAATTGTATCGAGTATCTTTTCCGACCACAATGCTAGGAGACTAGACATCAATTACAGGAAAAGATCTGTAAAAAATACAAACACATGGAGGCTAAACAATACACTACTCAATAACGAAGTGATCACTGAAGAAATCAAAGAGGAAATAAAAAAAATACCTAGAAACAAATGACAAAGGAGACACGATGACCCAAAACATATGGGACGCAGCAAAAGCAGTTCTAAGGGGGAAGTTTATAGCAATACAATCCCACCTTAAGAAACAGGAAACATCTCGAGTAAACAACCTGACCCTGCACCTAAAGCAATTAGAGAAAGAAGAACAAAAAACCCCCAAAGTTAGCAGAAGGAAAGAAATCATAAAGATTAGATCAGAAATAAATGAAAAAGAAATGAAGGAAACGATAGCAAAGATTAATAAAACTAAAAGCTGGTTCTTTGAGAAGATAAACAAAATTGATAAACCATTATCCAGACTCATCAAGAAAAAAAGGGAGAAGACTCAAATCAATAGAATTAGAAATGAAAAAGGAGAAGTAACAACTGACACTGCAGAAATACAAAAGATCATGAGAGATTACTACAAGCAACTCTATGCCAATAAAATGGACAACCTGGAAGAAATGGACAAATTCTGAGAAATGCACAACCTGCCAAGACTGAATCAGGAAGAAATAGAAAATATGAAAAGACCAATCACAAGCAATGAAATTGAAACTGTGATAAAAAATCTTCCAACAAACAAAAGCCCAGGACCAGATGGCTTCACAGGCGAATTCTATCAAACATTTAGAGAAGAGCTAACACCTATCCTTCTGAAACTCTTCCAAAATATAGCAGAGGGAGGAAAACTCCCAAACTCATTCTACGAGGCCACCATCACCTTGACACCAAAACCAGACAAGGATGTCACAAAGAAAGAAAACTACAGGCCAATATCACTGATGAACATAGATGCAAAAATCCTCAACAAAATACTAGCAAACAGAATCCAACAGCACATTAAAAGGATCATACACCATGATCAAGTGGGGTTTATTCCAGGAATGCAAGGATTCTTCAATATATGCAAATCAATCAACGTGATACACCATATTAACAAATTGAAGGAGAAAAACCATATGATCTCTCAATAAATGCAGAGAAAGCTTTTGACAAAATTCAACACCCATTTATGATAAAAACCCTGCAGAAATTAGGCATAGAGGGAATTTTTCTCAACATAATAAGGGCCATATATGACAAACCCACAGCCAGCATCGTCCTCAATGGTGAAAAACTGAAACCATTTCCACTAAGATCAGGAACAAGACAAGGTTGCCCACTCTCACCACTCTTATTCAACCTAGTTTTGGAAGTTTTAGCCACAGCACTCAGAGAAGAAAAGGAAATAAAAGGAATCCAAATTGGAAAAGAAGAAGTAAAGCTGTCACTGTTTGCAGATGACATGATACTATACATAGAGAATCCTAAAGATGGTACCAGAAAACTACTAGAGTTAATGAATGAATTTGGTAAAGTAGCAGGATACAAAATTAATGCACAGAAATTTCTGGCATTCCTATATACTAATGATGAAAAATCTGAAAGTGAAATCAAGAAAACACTCCCATTTTCCACTGCAAGAAAAAGAATAAAATATCTAGGAATAAACCTACCTAAAGAGACAAAAGACCTGTATGCAGAAAATTATAAGACACTGATGAAAGAAATTAAAGATGATAGAAATAGATGGAGAGTTATACCATGTTCTTGGTTTGGAAGAATCAATATTGTGAAAATGACTCTACTACCCAAAGCAATCTACAGATTCAATGCAATCCCTATCAAACTCCCACTGGCATTTTTCACAGAACTAGAACAGAAAATTTCACAATTTGTATGGAAACACAAAAGACCCCGAATAGCCAAAGCAATCTTGAGTACGAAAAATGGAGCTGGCGGAATCAGGCTCCCTGACTTCGGACTATATTACAAAGCTACAGTAATCAAGACAGTATGGTACTGGCACAAAAACAGAAAGATAGATCAATGGAACAGGATAGAAAGCCCAGAGATAAACCCACGCTCATATGGTCACCTTATCTTTGATAAAGAAGGCAGGAATGTACAGTGGAGAAGGAGAGCCTCTTCAGTAAGTGGTGCTGGGAAAACTGGACAGGGACATATAAAAGTATGCGATTAGATCACTCCGTAACACCATACACAAAAATAAGCTCAAAATGGATTAAAGACCTAAATGTAAGGCCAGAAACTATCAAAATCTTAGAGGAAAACATAGGCACTCTATGACATAAATCACAGCAACATCCTTTTGGACCCACCTCCTAGAGAAATGGAAATAAAAACAAAAATAAACAAATGGGACCTAATGAAACTTCAAAGCTTTTGCACAACAAAGGAAACCATAAACAAGACCAAAAGACAACCCTCAGAATGGGAGAAAATATTTGCAAATGAAGCAACTGACAAAGGATTAATCTCCAAAATTTACAAGCAGTTCATGCATCTCAATATCAAAAAAAGAAACAACCCAATCCAAAAATGGGCAGAAGACTTAAGTAGACTATTCTCCAAAGAAGATATACAGACTGCCAACAAACACATGAAAGAATGCTCAACATCATTAATCATTAGAGAAATGCAAATCAAAACTACAATGAGATATCATCTCACACCAGTCAGAATGGCCATCATTAAAAATCTAGAAACAGTAAATGCTGGAGAGGGTGTGGAGAAAAGGGAACACTCTTGCACTGCTGGTGGGAATGTGAATTGGTACAGCCACTATGGAGAACAGTATGGAGTTTCCTTAAAAAACTAAAAATAGAACTACCATATGACCCAGCAATCCCACTACTGGGCATATACCCTGAGAAAACCATAATTCAAAAAGAGACATGTACCAAAATGTTCATTGCAGCTCTATTCACAGTAGCCCGGAGATGGAAACAACCTAAGTGTCCATCATTGGATGAATGGATACAGAAGATGTGTCACATGTATACAATGGAATATTACTCAGCCATAAAAAGAAATGAAATTGAGCTATTTGTAATGAGGTGGATGGACCTAGAGTCTGTCATACAGAGTGAAGTAAGTCAGAAAGAGAAAGACAAATACTGTATGCTAACACATATATATGGAATTTAAGAGAAAAAAAATGTCATGAAGAACCTAGGGGTAAAACAGGAATAAAGACACAGACCTACTTGAGAATGGACTTGAGGATATGGGGAGGGGGAAGGGTAAGCTGTGACAAAGCGAGAGAGAGGCATGGACATATATACACTACCAAACTTAAGGTAGATAGGTAGTGGGAAGCAGCCGCATAGCACAGGGAGATCAGCTCGGTGCTTTGTGATTGCCTGGAGGGGTGGGATAGGGAGGGTGGGAGGGAGGGAGACGCAAGAGGGAAGGGATTTGGGAACAGATGTATATGTATAAGTGATTCACTTTGTTATAAAGCAGAAACTAATAAAAAAAATAAAATAAAGGTAATTGAATTTACAATTATGCTGCAATATCATTTTTTAACCGTCACATTGGCAATGGTGAGAGGAAAGAGGCATATCACTGGGGGTAGAGGATAAATTATTATAGTCTTTATGGAGGGTGGCTTGACAATATGTAGGAATATATAAAATGAATGTTCCATTTGACCTAGAAATTTCTACTTTCAGAAATGATCCTACCGATATTCTTGCATAAGTACAGAATGACTTTATATGAGGATACTTATTATAGATTTATTTATAACATCAAAATATTGGAAATAACCTAATGACTTTCAATAGGGAAAAGGATAAATATAACAGAAAAATGCTGAGTGCTTACAATCTGACACCATTTTAAGTGTTTTATTTGTATTTTATTTCCTCTCAGTAAAGCTGTGAGCTCAGATGACTACTATCCTCCTTTTATAGATGAAGAAACTGAGGCACAGAGAGGTAAGTAACTTGCCCAGGGTAATACAGCTAGTAAATGGTAGATCTGGGATTTGAACTCAGAGCTTAGTCTCAGAACCACTATTATAGATGTACCTTGGTCTATAAAAGAATGAGGTCTTTTCCCTGAGTCCTGCCAGAGTGATCTGGGATCAGACCCTGCTTGGGTCAGAGGCCAAGGCTGTCCTTGAGATTTCTGGATAAGGAAAACCAGGAGACACAAGGTCATTTGAGATATAGGTCAGTGTCCACAGAGAAAGGCATCTAAATAGTTATTTCTTCTGTTTCACACTATCCATAATCACATTTGCTGTTAACAATAGAGGGGAAGGTGGCTGTGGGTGTAAGAGGCTGAAAGAATAAAGAATAATTGCAGTATTTTTCTCATGAATCCTTATTTATGAAAGGATATGGTTCATGTCTCTGAGGACAGTTTGAAGAAATTTTTGCCTATTCTCTCATATCAAACCTGGTGCAAAGTGTGGCTATTTTAGTAGAATAAAAATGTTTCATTCAAAAATAAAAATAAGAAAAGAATGAGGTCCTTTAATGTTGGTTTTTAACAAAATGAGATAGACCTATATAAACTAAGCTCCAAAGCAAGGTTTTAAATAAAAAGAGGATGGTGCAAAACACTGTTTAATATGTTATCATTAGTCCGGAAAAATATATTTATGCTTGTCTATACATAGACTCCTTCTGGAAGAGTGTACAAGAAACAGGGGGTTGTCTCTGAGAAGACAGTTGGTGGCTGAAAGACAGAGGACAGAGGCAGGAGAAGACTTAGATTTTACTGTATACTCTTTTGTATCTTTTGGATTTTATGCCATGTGTTTCTATTACTTCTTCTAATTAATATTTAGAAGTGAAAAGTAAATAAAGGTGATACAAAAACAATAAAATAAAATATAGGTAATAATGACAAAATGTAGGGGATAATTGATAAAACCTGGGCTGGAAGGTGGTAAAAAGGCTTAAATTGTTTTGTTTAGGAAAAGGACAAGGGCTTAAAGAAAGGGAATACATTGGGGCAACATCAGGCTTTATAGAAATGCCACTACATTTTAAAAACTGGGTAAAAAACACCTAACATGAGCTCTCCCCTCTTAACAAATGTTTAAGTATACTGTATAATGTTGTTAACTACATGCACATTTCGGTACAGTAGATTTCTAGAACTTGTTCATCTTGCACGACTGAAACTCTACCCCCATTTATATTAGTCAGTTCAGGCTTCTGAAACAAAAATACATTCGCCTGGATGGCTTGAACAGCAGACATTTATTTTCTCATAGTTGTAGAGGCTGGGAGTCCAAGAACAGGGAGCAAAGCATTGTGGGTTTCTGGTGAGGACTTCATTCCTGGCTTATAGGTGGCTGCCATCTTGCTCTGTGCTCATATGACTTCTTTTTCTCGGGGGAAGGGCAGAGAGAGACAGAGACAGAGACAGAGCAAACTCTCTGGTGTCTCTTCTTAGAGGGCACTAATCCCATCGGATTAGGGCTCTACTCTAATGTCCTCATTTAACCTTAATCACCTGCTTAAAAGTCCTACTTCTAATACAGTCACATGGGGATTAGGGCTTCACCACATGAATTTGGGGCGGGGGATGAAATTCAGTCCATAACACCACTGAACAGTAACTCTCCATTTCTCCCTCCCCTCAGCACCTGGCAACCACCATTCTACTTTCTTCTTCTATGAGTTTGACTATCATAGATAGTACCTCATATAAGTGGAATCATGCAGTATCTGTCTGTGACTGGCTTATTTCACTTAGTAAAATGTTCTCGAGTTTCACCATGTTGTATTACATGACAAGATTTCTTTCTTTCTTCTTGAGGCCAAATAATACTCCAGTGTTTGTCTATGCAATGTTTTGTTTGTCCATTCATCTCTCTATGGACATGTAGGTTGTTTCCATATCTTGGCTATTGTGAATAATGCTGCAGTGAAAATGGATGTGTTTCCTCTGGACTTGTGCATGTAAATTTCCAATTTGAGGGGTTTGCTGATTTCTTTTTCAGGAGCTCATAATCTCTTGATCCCTCTGGTGTCTGTCTACAGTATTACAGTTACAGTAGTACAATATTCTATATTTGTCTATACATTTACCTTTAATGCAGATTTTCTGGAGCTGCTGCAAGCTGTCCAGCTTTTTGTTCTCAGTGGTCCCTAGGCTTCTACAGTATGCCAGGTCCCATCAATTCTTTGAACTGGGAGAGACAGAAATTAGTCCCTTGGGCAGCCCCCCCAAAAAGTCAGAACACATGTTCTAACTCTTTCTCTCCAAGGAGCTGGGAGTTGTTTTTTTTTTTTTTTTTTTTTCCCCTAATCTTCCACAGTGAACCAGGGGCAGGAGCTATAGTGAGTGAGTGGGTGTTAGTCGATACCTTTGTTCTTAGCTTCCCAGCCTGACACCCTTTCCTTTCAGCTCTTAGATTCAGGCAAGACAGAAACCAGCTCCTTGGGCGGCCCCCTGAAAAGTCTGCATGTTGGATGTATGTTTTAGTCTTGTTTCCTTCCCCATGGAGAAACCAGGAGCTGAGAGTTTTTTTCCCAAAAATGCTGCGCTGAGCTTGTGGGAGGGACTATGGTAAATGGGGGACATGAATTTTCCTGCTGGAATTGATGTGGCTTGTTTCACACTCACCTGGGATGCAGGTGCCTCTTAACTGTTTTCTGGATTTCTCACAAAGGGAATTGGTCTGTGTGTTGTTATTGGATCGGTGTATCTGTGGAAGGATCTGGGGCTTCCTACTCTGCCATCTGGCTAATGTCATCCTCAAATATCTCCATATTTTGATTAATGGGTAAAAGTTGTGCTGAAATGAATCTACATCCTAACGTGTGACACAGAACTTTGAACAGCTCAGTCCAGGAGACCTGCTGCAAAAAAATAGTTTGGAAAAGTCCAAGTGTGACATCAGATGGTCACCAATGAAAGATCTTGTTTTCTGGAAAATTTTACAACTTTGCCTTATTATCTTATGAAGAGGAAAATAACTGAGCCTGGGAATAAACCCTTCTATTCCAACAATAATACGGTTCTGAAGGGTGATCCAGTAACTGGGCCATTAGCAGTGGATGCATTTATAAAGACTGGAAATGCTGTGGTACTGTGGTGGTGACTGTTTGTAATACATGTTTTCTTTTAAATGTTGTTTGGATCTCATAATTCCTTTTTAAATTTGCTGCCAGAAATTCTCAGAAGAAGAATGAAATAAATACAAAATGTTGAGAAGGAATGACTGTCCTAGTCCTGGCTTTTGCACAAGGAGAGTCCTTAATAGTGATAAGGATACTTTAAGGTTGAAGAGAAAAGTTGTAAGTCAAAGGAAGCAAAACAAACAACTGGAAATAGCAAGTGGGAAGAAGGGCCATATCCCTTAATTTTTTTGATGCATCAGAACTGAGGGTGGGGAGAATGTTCATTTCAAAAATTATTAGAAGTTAGGGAGAAATGAGTTTCCCAAATCTTTTTCAAATAAATGTGTTCCAGTAGCATAGGGGCTCCAGAGAGCAGAGGGCAAGTGGTCCTGAAGTGTACTTAAAAGAGCAAGGGATAAATTGATGTGAAAAGAAGGAAGTGGTGATAGGGATGAGATCACCAAACGTAAAAGCAAATTGGAAAAACTAGCTACTTGGGGCTGATAACTGTGGACCATGAGTTGGTAGAGGATAAAGGCTGGGTGAAGCTAAATAGATAGAATTGCTAAGTAGTTGAAGATTTTTTAAAGCTGTATGTTTGAACTTAACTGATCCCAAGGTACCCATCTGAAATATTGCTGCTCAAAGATTTACAACTCAGGTGCTCACTTCTTAGTACTTATGACTTCTTGGGCTTTCATAATGGTGATGGTGATGGGGCAAGCTGACAGAAACTTGATTTTTTTCTTTCTTTTTTTTTTTCCAAAAGTAGAAATAATATTGAGAACTCTTCTGACCTGGTCTACCTGTTTCAGGATTAAACCTGGACCTCACCCTCAGCCTTCTCAATTAAGGCTGCCTCCCAGCCACCTTGATATTGAAGCTCCCTCCACGATAGCCACCTCCAAAGCTGTAAAGCCAGTTCAGAGAAGAGAGCTTTCTCTTTTCACCATCCCAGGCTTCCAGGCCTCAAAGAATGATGATGAGGTGCTTGGTAAAATTTTTACTCATAAAAAGAATATAACTACATTATAGAACTTCTGAAAAACAGAGGAAACAATACCTCTGATTCAGCTATAATCTACCAGCTTAAGAGAATCAGTGATGTAGTTTTGGTGTATTTTTTCTGGACATTCATAATCTTAAATATTTTGATCATACAATGAATTTAGTCTGTGCTTGGCTTTTTAATGTAGTAACTTATGGCTATCATTTTCCACGATTGCATAAAATTACCTTTATTTACAGTCTTTAACAGTTCTCTAGCAATTGACGCACTTTTGCGGGTTTTTTACTTCTGTTAATATTACCACTGAACGTCTTTGTACGAAACACTTTTCTATATGTTAGGTTATTTCTCTAGGGCAGTATCTCATATGTGGATTATTGTGCTTAAAAAAGTATAAAACAGTGTCATTTAAAAATCTTATTAGTGGGACCTCCCTGGTGGTGCAGTGGTTAAGAATCCACCTGCTAATGCAGGGGACATAGGTTCGAGCCCTGGTCCGGGAAGATCCCACATGCCGCAGAGCAACTAAGCCCATGCGCCACAACTACTGAGCCTGTGTGCCACAACTACTGAAGCCCACATGCCTAGAGCCTGTGCTCTGCAACAAGAGAAGCCACTGCAGTGAGAAGCCTGTGCACCACAAAAAAGAGTAGCCCCTGCTCAACATAACTAGAGAAAGACCACGCGCAGCAACGAAGAACCAATACAGCCATAAATAAATAAATTTATTAAAAAAAATCTTATTGGTGACTTTGTAAGCACTTTAGGCAGTTTTTTTTTTTTTTTTAAATCACTCTCGGGGCTTCCCTAGTGGCGCAGTGGTTGAGAATCTGCCTGCCAATGCAGGGGATGTGGGTTCGAGCCCTGGTCTGGGAAGATTCCACGTGCCGCGGAGCAACTAGCCCTGTGAGCCACAATTACTGAGCCTGCATGTCTGGAGCCTGTGCTCTGCAACGAGAGGCCACGATAGTGAGAGGCCCGCGCACCGTGATGAGGCGTGGCCCCTGCTTGCCTCAACTAGAGAAAGCCCTCGCACAGAAATGAAGACCCAACACAGCCAAAAATAAGTAAGTAAGTAAGTAAGTAAGTAAATAAATAAATAAAATTGAAAAATCCCGTTGTGGAGCACAGGCTCCGGACGCGCAGGCTCAGTGGCCATGGCTCACAGGCGGCGTGTGGGATCTTCCCGGACCGGGGCACGAACCCGGGTCCCCTGCATCAGCAGGCGGACTCTCAACCACTGCGCCACCAGGGAAGCCCTGAGGTTGGCATTTTAATGCCATTTATGGATAGGGAATCTTAAGCTTAGAGAGGGGAACCAACTTACTCAAGATCATACATTGGCAGATGGATGAAACTGGGTATGAACCCAAAACGGAGAACCAGGAATGAGGAGTTAAAACCTTGTACAAGTTGCAACCCAGTAAAGAAGGTGAGCGTCGAGTTTGCTGTTGAGATCTGCAGTTTCAATTCTCTGTGAAGTAAAAAGCAGCCCTTTGACTGTAGGGCCATTCTGTTTTGTACGGGGAACCTAATAGATTCTATATGACTCTAACAGCAAAAGAATCATATCAAAGCATTCATTTTACCATTCATTCCTTTAGACTAAGGAAAGATTGTGCATGATATTGATAGCTGAAATAGACACTTTATGCTTTTAGGTAGCTTTCATTATTGGTTTAATGGATGACCATATATTTCCATATATTTCAAACCAAAAGCTTTAAGGACTGCATCTCAGACTTACTTAATTTGCTGATATCCTTTTTAATCATACATATCCTAGAGATGTATTTCCCTGTAGAATTAAACTTCTGCTGATAAATTGAACTAAATAATAAGTATAGATTTTCACAATTGAATTCAACTAGCTTAAAAATTAAATTGTCTCATGGTCAAATTAAGTAAAAATGTTCAAAAATTGTGTGGCCTAAAAAATGATGTATCTACCCTTAAATGGAGGCCTCATCAAATGAATATGGATAGATAAATCAAAATTCCAGAAGTGCGTTATAGATAGAGAACAAAACTACCCATTTTTTTTTCTATAGAAACTGTTATCTGTGTTTTAATTACAAAGCAAAGTCAACTCTTACCCAGGAATCTGTCTGATCCTTTTAATTTCTAACCAGTATTCTTTACATTAGTGATGAGTCCAAAAATATGATCTGAAACCAAGCTTATAGAGGTTCATTATTTTCTGATTTCTTAGATGGATTCACCAGAAGCAGATTCAAATTCAATCCTATGAAAAGCATTTCAGAAGTATCTGCAGTGAACTGAAATAATATGGGAGGAATCAAAAAAAAATCATTCACTAGAAAAAGAAAGAAGAGGCTTTTAAAATCCTAACAGGAAAATATCCTGCTGTTACCTAAGAAATGGATCATTAAGCTGTCTCACTAGAAGGTGAAGTTATTCCTTCATCTTTCTATAACACGTGTGCCTAAGTTAGACATTTTTTCTTTAGCAGATCTGAAGTAATCTGTTGAAATTTAGAAGAGACTAAGATTTCTCTCTTGATACTGTTTGCTAGCTTTTTTCTCAGGGTGCCTCTCCTTCAGTATCCTTGCTTGAGAGTTTTATAAGACTGTAAACACCGAGGAACAAAGTGTAAAGAGAAGGAATCCATAATACTCATGAATATTTAGATTAAAATATATATCCTATATCAAATACAGTGAAAAGTCTTTGCTATTTAAAGTGGGTATATAGCCAGTGTCCCTTTATAAAATCAGTGTATTCTGAAAAAGAACTTTGCCAATACCTTGAACTCATAGTTAACAGAATTGACTGAACACAATGGGTTTGACTTTGTCATTTCAGAGCTACGCTTGTATATACAGAAATAGAGCTGGTGGTGTAATCAGAACAGATCACATAGGTTTGTATTGTTGGAGTGAGAGGCAAGACCTGCAGGTTCTTGAAGGAAGGGTGGGAATCAAGCTGACTATAGGCCAAGCACAAGAAGACATATCACAGCAGGAAAAATAATCCTAGTGGGAAATTCTCTTCCATCTCTGGCCAGTAATGGAGATAAATATAAGGTCAGTAATGGAGAAGTGTGAGCATGGAAAATAAAGAAGAAATGACAGCTTCTGTGCTATCCACTGAGTTAATATTAACTTGTCTATTTGGAGTTGATTAGACTTGTTGACCCAATGTTGATTTTTAGTGATTACATGATTATAAGAACTAGGTTTATATAATATATATTCAGGTATAAATCATGCTAAAAAATAAAAGATACTTTATCAGATTCAAAACCGAGGCCCCCTAAGCCAACAAGAGATACAGAAATCATTTCTGTCACAATAAATACAGGTAAAATTCCAAGCTTAATGTCAGGAACTAACTGAGAGTGAAAGATAGATCCTGTTTCCTTTTTCTGCACTCAGTCTAATCATTGAAGAAGCTTCACCAATCACAAACAATCAGGTTGGGTAAAATGTACACAGATCCATGGTCCTTAAGCCCAAAGTCATCCCACACTATTGGACTATTAGTGGTGTGCACTGATGAAGCATTATTGCTTGAGCACATAGTTTTGTTTGTTTCCATGAAAGTTTTGTATAGAGGAGCCTCTGTGTTAAACTATACATCAATTGATATCAATATTACTTAAATTTTATTGAAATGGAGAAGGGAGGAAGGGAATAAATTTTACACTTAGCTACTCGGCCAAGTGTAGGGTTAATTTTTATCCCAAGTGTGTCAATTCTTGTTTTCTGAGGATAAGATGCTGTAGACAGAATTAGAAGTGCAGGATATCAATTGGGACAATTCCTGTGAAGGCTGAAGGGGAGAGAGAGGAAAGAGAGAGACAGAAGTAGGCAGAGAGAGCCCTCAGATGACACTCTGGTATGATGCTTGTCAAAGGAGGAAGAAAAGGAAGGATTGGGTAAGAAGAGTCTCAGACTGCAGTGCATCTCCAAGAAAGTCTAGGCTAGGCCAATGAGGAGCCTCAGGGCAATGTTTGTTGCTTAGAAGAGTCCCATATCAAGTAGAAAGTATCTGGCTCTAGTACCCCAGCCATGCTCAATCATTAGCTGGGAGAAGCCAGGTATCTCAGGACCTAAGTGAGAACATTTCAGTGAATCCCAAAGGTGTGGCCACTGGATCACTCTTGAAGGGAAATCATATACCTCCAGGATCACCACACCCCTTCCATCTGCCCTGAACTATGAATCCATCCCCTTCCATCTATTTCCCTGAACTTGGTTAAGTCCAGAACACAGATGAAAAATTTATAGTAAAGCTTTCCCTGTGTGCCATGAGAGACATCACTAATCAATCAGTGTAATCTTTCCTGATGATCTCAGACACAGATATGATTCTTCTTAACACAGCTCCCCGGGAAGCCACTATAATAGATTTGACATGTGAGATAAAACCTAACTACTACTTCCAGTTAGGTCTCTGATCTTTCTCTATAGATAGAAGCAAGGATATAAGGATAGGAGCAGCATGAAATGGTACAAAAGTGAAGTTTGGGTTTCACATGTGGATGCTCTGCTGGACATCTGCACATTTTCAGTAACTCTCTTTTTTGAAATATTTATTGAAGTATAGTTGATTTACAATATTGCATTAGTTTCAAGTGCACAGCAAAGTGATTCAATTATATATATATACATACATACATATATATAAATATAAATATATATATATATATATATATATATATATATTCTTTTTCAGATTCTTTTCCATTATAGGTTATTGGAAGATAGCCTATAATGATAGGGATATCATGATAGGGATAGTTCCCTGTGCTACACAGTAGGTCCTTGTTAGTTATTTATTTTATGTATAGCGGTATGTATATGTTAATCCCAAACTCCTAGTTTGTCCACCCCCCTTCCCCTTTAGTAACCATAAAATAAGCCTGTTTTCTATGTCTGCAAGTCTATTTACTTTTTCAGTAACTCTCTATTTGACTTCTCTCAAAAAATATACACACTACACTGAAAAATATATACATGTATATATATATATGCACATATATACATGCAATATACATATATTTTTTTCGATCAAGGAAGCTAAATTAATGATTATTTCATACTTTTAGTATACCCACACACTTTTGCTAGACAAAGTCTTCAACTTCTAAACTACATTTTTTCTCACATATATAAGTGGTTTCTGTATTTTTGATGTGGGACAAAGCTGCCTACTTTTCCAAACTGCCAACCCCAAAGCTTTGCTGACACTGCACTTCTTGGAGTATCTGTGTGCGTGGTTCCAAGCACAATTGGAAACAAGTCAGCGATGACTGCCTCAAGGTTTGCAGCCTTCTATAGAGGACTTGGTATAATCTTGACATTATGGATATTATTCTTTAATGCAAAAATGGTATAATACCATTACAGTGAAGATCAAATTGGATTTTGCCCATCCACTTCTAACATCTCTTTGAAATTTTTCATTTCCTCAAGCTCCCACTGGTTGGGGGAAAAAAAAATTCCCTGGAGCCGGAGCTCTCTAAAGAGTTATGCTTATGTATTAAGTTCTTGCCACTGGGCAAATCTCCTGACCCAGAAAGATTTACTCTAAAACTTTTATAAATAATCCCCATCCCTTTTATTATACTTCTCTCTGCATTCTAATTACATTTTTAAGAAAGGCGAGCACAAATTTGATTGCCAGTATTCTTATGAGATGAAGCTGGTTTAATCTGAGCTGAGAAAAGCTCCCATTGCCCTGCTCAGTATTGTTTCCCTAAAATCTTTATCAGTGTGTCAAGTCGAATTTATAAGTCCTGATTTGACTGGATTTTTGAAAGGAAGAGGGGTTGACAATACTGAATTACTCATTTATGACTCAGTGTGGGGTTATTCTGAAACACTCTGAGGTTCAAGCAGAGCCAGGGATGTGGGCTGAACACCAATTTCAGTTGGTTTATTTGAGACGTGAATTTGCCTCCTGGTCATGGCAATGAGAGGCACTTAATTGAGCTATTTGTAATGAGGTGGATAGACCTAGAGTCTGTCATACAGAGTGAAGTAAGTCAGAAAGAGCAAGACAAATACCGTATGCTAACACGTATATATGGAATTTAAGGGGAAAAAATGTCATGAAGAACCTAGGGGTAAGACAGGAATAAAGACACAGACCTACTTGAGAATGGACTTGAGGATATGGGGAGGGGGAAGGGTAAGCTGTGACAAAGTGAGAGAGTGGCATGGGCATACATACACTACCAAACGTAAAATAGATCGCTAGTGGGAAGCAGCCGCATAGCACAGGGAGATCAGATCGGTGCTTTGTGACCACCTAGAGGCGTGGGATAGGGAGGGTGGGAGGGAGGGAGATGCAAGAGGGAAGGGATATGGGAACAGATGTCTATGTATAACTGATTCACTTTGTTATACAGCAGAAACTAACACACCATTGTGAAGCAATTATACTCCAATAAAGTTGTAAAAAAAATTTGCATGTGAATGTATATGTTGAATCCTTAACAAATTAAGGCCTAAGTAATTAGGCAGAAAAGAGGGAGTGGAAAAGGATTTATATCCTTGATAGGAGAGAGTGGAAAGGCTGGGCCGAAGCACGACTCCTTGGCACAAAGATACTGACAAAACAGAATCAGGGCAATATTTGCTTTAGTCATTGCATGCAAACCGATTAGGTTCCTGTGTCTCACCAGCAAGTTTGCTGTAGAGGTGCCAGATTTGTGTCAAATCTTCTTGTGTGGCATATCTAGGAGTGCAGGGGAGAGTGGGGAGGCGGGAGCTGTCTGTTGAGAGGAGTTAATGCCTGAAGTCTTCAATAATCCTGCTCTGTGGTCTGCCCCCTTCCCTGTGTATCCACTTGGCATTTGTGAATTACATAGAAGGTGGAGAGGCTCCTACAATGGGAAAAGGACAAAGATCTAGATTTTGTTTTAAACTAGGCTTGAAACATACAGACACACGTTCAATGTTTGGTTAAGTGACTTTCTTATTCGATAACAACCAGATTACAGAAGAGGCCTTGGAGGACTCTGAGAAAGAGATCTCCATAGTGGAGAAGGAAATTTTACACGCAGAGCCAGACCCTATGACAAACCCTAAACTGTTGGAAGATTGGTTTCAGATATGTGTCCAGATTCTGTATAAACAGGGGTGTGCAGTCTGTACAGACACAAAAGGACCCACCCTCAGGAGAACCCCGCACTTGGTTTAGGGGTCTGCCGTCACTGTTTAAAAATGCTTAACACTTTTGAACAAGATGCTCTGTGTTTTCATTTTGCACTGAGCCTCACAAATTATGTAGTAGTTCTGAGGGCAGTCCTTCCCCTAGGTCCCTCCCCAGTTCCCATCTATTTGAAATAGGCCTTCACTTAATGGGTTTCTCCCATGCAAATACTGTAGGATTAGAGGTTGACCCTTACCGGCTTATTTCTTTCTAAAACCCAGTCAGAAAAAGGCTAATTGCCCAGGGGTCAGGGGAAGAAGTGATTGAATTACTATTGGATTACCTTCTTGATCTTTCATAAGAAAAATGACATAATTAAAACTAATAACAATTTTCTTGCTAGGTTGCATTGATCAGTACAGAATGAACCACTTTTCATTTTAAATTAAGGAACATGATTCAATTCTCTCAAGAACGCTTGCTGACATAAGAACTTTTTCTGTCTTACACTGAGCCTAAACTTGTCAGTATCTTTGACTTTCATTTCTAAGAGGAGAAAAATGTAATAATCTGCCAATACAGAGTAAGAAAGTAGGTTCGAGAATCGTGGATTGAGCCTAAGTTTGGACAAAGTATGAAACAAAATCAAATCTTTAGATACCCAGTAGGAGGCATGGCTGGTAAAAGAATGTCTAGAGAGCTGGCACTTCACAAACATTTTCAACCTGAAGATTTAGCTTCTATAGATATAGTCTGATCCAGACTTAGTTCATGTCTGGTCAAAGTCTGTACATAATGCTTTAGTTTGCACTGTCACCCAGCTGTCTGTCTTGGTTTTTCAATATTCTTTGTTTAGCTGTTCTAAAACTAGGGCTGTCTAAATCGCTTAGTTTCGTACACGCGTTTCAATGCCATGAATTAATCTGAAGTAACCCGAATCCATATTTCTCCTCACCTCCAGCTTTACTTTTGGCATTGACAGGAACAGTTATAAAATGAATAATTATATAAATCTTGAATCAAATTGAAAATACTTTTTTATTATGTCTTTGTAAAAATTAAGCCAGGTGAAAATGTTTTTCTTAGATTTTTCAGTGGAATGATGTTACACATCAAGGGTACCTAGTGCAGTCACCAGTTATGAAATATTTCTTTTGAAGGAGAGACATTATTGAGAACATGAAAGTAAGGCTATGGGAAGCACCCACAATGGTGTCAGGATCAGAAGAAAAATTGCAGCAGCTGTGAAATGAGAAGCACCTGCATAGTCATGTGGATAACGATCCTTTGCACGAATTCCATCTTTAAAATCATAAAATAATGTAAACATAAAATTCCTCTAACATTGTTTAATGAACAAACACTCCTTTAATATTTTAGACTTTAGATGAATAGATGACCATGCAAATTTTGGATATTGTGTTAGAGATTTGTAAAATATTATGTTTATTTTTTTTATTGCTTGAGATGAAAGACAAAGAAAGCAAGGGATGTTGAATGTAAATCAGAATCTTATTTAAAAGAGCAAGGTTAAAGTCTCTATAAAGTATTTGAGAAACTGTCTACAAATGTGTGTTTCCATTTTCCCCAAATTATCTTCTGCTTTTTTCAAAGCCTATAAGGTAAGAATGGAGATTATAAGAACAGTTTGCAGAAATTCACTCTTAAATCCTTTCTCTTGCCTTCTTAGGCTCCCTAGGGAGAAGTTCTTGTGTTGGAGAGAGTATTTCCAAGAATTTAATTGTGTTCCTTAGCATAAAATCAGACCCTTCTGAAACACTTCAGGACAATTAGCAAATTGTCATCCATTTTCTTCTTCTGCACTGGCCTCCAGGGAAAAATGGAGAACTGTCACAGTGGTAATTGCAGGCATTCTTTTGCCTTTACCTTTTCCCACTGATTCCTAATCCAAGCTTCATGCAAATACAGTTTTAGGGTTTATAGAAAAAGAGCAAAATTTAACTTCAAAGAGCCAAACTTATTTTCTGGTTCCATGGTTTCCTCCCTCTTGGTATTTTACACAGGAACTGATTTCCATTTCATATCCCTGAGAATGAGTATTATCATATCATCATGAAGAGCCAAATTAGCTCATATTATCTCTAAGCCGAGAGTCTGTGGTTGGCCAATTGGAATTTATCCTTGTTGATCTAAGAGCTTGAGCTGCCCCGGAACAGTGAAGCCAGGCAACAAACCAAGAGTCACCTAGTGTCTCTCCTGAGGACTGAAAAGATGACCATCATTCAGGTCCTAATAAACAGAAGGGTGATTTCATGCCAAATGACATTAGCACGGTGGTCTGAATCTTTTATAGTTAATTATTACTTCCAAGCACAAATACACTTGAGAAAGGTCAGTGTCCCTCACTTTTCAGCTGTCTTCATTAGGTATAGCTCTAGTTGTAAAGGCCTTGTGAAGTGGCAGTAGCTTACTGGGGGCTTAAGCCTCTCCCTGGGGAAGTAGCACAGTAATTATCACCTCCAGATGTTCCTTTGAGAAGCCTGTTTGTCTTCTCCCTTCTTTCCAAACAAATTTCAGTTTCTCTGTCTAGATTCTGTTTGGGCCAGTGAGTGAGTCACAGGAGCCGGAAGTAGCGTTACTTTCAAGCCAGCAAGGTGTGCAGAAACAGTAAACACAGCAGGTCCGAGACTGCTACTATCTTTAAACAGGATGGCAAGTTAGACCAACTTGCAAGGTTGGCCCTTGGCATACTTGACACTTTGGATTTGGGGAGGATTTCCCACCATTCCCAGAACTGTGCCTGAAATGTTTATATAAATAATGTGGATTATGCTGGACACCTGCTTTGTTTTCGGGCATCTGAAATTTTGGCATGTGCTAGACAAAGGGTGCTTAAGTGACTAGCCCCCAATGAAAGCCTTGGGTACTGAGTAATGAGCTACACAACAGTAGACACAACAGTAGACTGGATTTACAAAAAAATGTTAAAAGGACTTTTCTAAGCAGAAATGAAAAGGCCACAACTAGAAATATAAAATTGGTTAACAAAGTGGCAATAAATACATACCTATCAATAATTAATTACTTTAAATATAAATGGGATAATTATGCCAGTTGAAAGGTTTATATGTTCCTATATATGCTCTTGCAAGAGACTCACTTGAGATCTCAAGACACAGATTGATAGTGAGGGAACAGGAAAAGGTATTTCATGCAAATGACAATGAAAAGAAGCTGGGGTAACAATACTTATATCAGACAAAATAGATTTAGAACAAAAATGGTTATGAGACAAAGAAGGACATTATATAATGATAAAAGGATCACTCCAACAAGATGCTATAACCCAACAAAGGGGCACCTAAATACATAAAACAAATATTAACATATATAAATGGAGAAATTGACAGTAATACATAATAGTAGGGAACTTTAACACCCCACTTACATCAATGAACAGATCACCCAGACAGAAACTCAATAAGAAAACACTGGATTTAGGACTTCCCTGGTGGCACAGTGGTTAAGAATCCACCTGCCAATGTAGGGGACACCCATTTGAGCCCTGGTCTAGGAAGATCCCACATGCCACGGAACAACTAAGCCCATGCACCACAACTACTAAGCCTGTGCTCTAGAGCCCACGAGCCACACTACTGAGCCCACATGCCACAACTACAGAAGCCCGTGCACATAGAGCCTGTGCTGCACAACAAGAGAAGCCACAATGAGAAGCCTATGCACTGCAATGAAGAGTGGCCCCTGCTTGCCACAACTAGAGAAAGCCCACATGCAGCAACGAAGACCCAATGCATCCAAAAATAAATAAATAAATTTATATTAAAAAAAAACCCACTGGACTTAAATGACTCATTAGACCAAATGGATATACATATACATATATATATATATATATATATATATATATATATATATATATGTAGAAAGAGAACATTGTATCCAAAAGCTGCAGAACACATTCTTTTCAGGTGCACATGGAACATTCTCCAGGATAGATCATGTGCTAAGCCACAAAACAAGTCTCAGTAAATTTAAGAAGATTGAAATCATAGTAAGCATCTTTTCCTATCACAACTCTATGAGACTAGAAATCAACTACAAGGAAATAAAGCAAACAACACAAACACATAGAGGCCAAACAACATGATACTAAACAACAAATGGGTCATTGAAGAATCAAAGAGGAAATCCAAAAATACCTGGGGACAATGAAAACAGAAACACAATGATCCGAAAGCTATGGGACACAGCAAAAGCAGCTCTAGGAGGGAATTTTATATTGATACAAGTCTAGATTAGGAAACAAAAAATACAGCTAATGAAACTAGAAAAAGAAAAACAAAACCTAAAGTTAGTAGAGGAAAGAAATAATAAAAATCAGAGTGGAAATAAATAAAATAGAGACTAAAATAACAATAGAAATGATCCATAAAACTAAGAGCCGGTTCTCTGAAAAAATAAAGTTGATAAACCTTTAGCCACATTCATCAAAAGAGAGAGAGAGAAAGAGAGAGAGAGAAAGAGGGAGAGGGGGGCTCAAATAAATCAAACCAGAAATGAAAGAAGTTACAACTGACACCACAGAAATACAAATTGATCATAAGAAATTATTATGATCAATTATACACCAATAAAACAGACAAACTAGAAGAAATGTATAAATTATAGAGATGTACAATTTCCCAAGACTGAATCAGGAAGAAATAGAAACTATGAACAGACTGATGACCAGTAATCAACTTGAATAAGTAATAAAAAATAAAATTCCTAGCAAACAAAACCCAGTACCAGAAGGCTTTACAGGTGAATTCTACCAAACATTTCAAGAGGAGTTAACACCTATCCTTCTCAAACTATTCCAAAACTTTTCGAACTCATTCCACAAAGCCAGAACCATCCTGACACCAAACCAGACAAATTGTACCATAAAAAAAAGAAAATTTTAAGCTAATATCACTGAGGAATTTAGATGCAAAAATCCTCAATAAAATGCTAGCAAACTGAATTCAACAATAAATTAAAAGTATTATACACCATGATCAAATGGGATTTATTCCAGAGCTACAAGTGTTGTTCAGTACCTGAAAATCAATGTGATACACCATATTAATTAATATAAAGAATTGAAAAGAATAAAAATCATATGATTATTTCAATAGATGCAGAAAAAACATTTGACAAAATTCAACATTCAGTTATGAAAAAAAACTCTCAATAAAGTGGGTATAGAGGGAACATATCTTAACATAATAAAAGCCATATATGACAAACACAGCTAACATCATACTAAATGGTGAAAAGCTGAAAGCATTTCCTCTAAGATTAGGAAGAAAACAAAAATATCTACTCTCACCACTTTTATTCAACATAGTCTTGGAAGTCCTAGCCACAACAATCAGATGGAAAACAAATAAATAAAAGGAATCCAAATTAGAAAGGATGAAGTAAAATTGGCTCTGATTGCAGATGACTTGATACTATATTTAGAAAATCTGTAGACTCCACCAAAATAGTATTAGAACTCATCCATGAATTCAGTGAAGTTACAGAACACAGAAATCTGTTTTATTTCTATAAACTAATAACGATCTATTAGAGATATAAATTAAGAAAGCAACCCCTTTTACAAGTGCATCAAAAAGAAAAAAAGTACCTAGGAACAAATCAAAGTAAGGAAGTGAAAGACTCATACTCTGAAAACTATTAAGACATTGATGAGAGAAATTGAAGATGACACAAACAAATGGAAAGACATACAGTGCTTATGGATTGAAGAATTAATATTGTTTAAAAATGAACATACTACCCAATGCAATGTACAGATTCAATGTAATCCCTATCAAAATACTAATGGTAGTTTTCACAGAACTAAAACAAATAATTCTAAAATTTATATGGAAACACAAAAGACCCCAAATAGCCAAGGCAATCTTGACAAAGAAGAGCAAAGCTGGAAGTGTGATGCTCCCTGATTTCAAAGTATACTACAAAGTTACAGTAATCAAAATAGTATGCTACTGGCAGACAGAAAGACATATAGATCAATGGAACAGAATTTCTTTAAAATAAAGTTTATTTTAAGAAGAAAATTAACTTTGGGGCAATATCTATCTGCTTAGGGACAGAGACTCCAGGCACAATCTCTCGTCCATAGAACAGCCCCACTATTTAAGAAATGGATGTTTAAACAACTATAAGAGAGAAATAAGTAGCCAATGAATCAAATGAACATTACTGCTGTGATATAAGTTCAAAGAAGAGGGATTTTGTGTGCTCATATGAGAAAAAAAGTTATGTAAGACAGCATCTGAATCGTCTGACCTTATCAAGTTCCTGATCTCCTTTGCTTTAGTTTCCTCATCTGTAAAATGGGAATAAATAATAACACTGCTCTCATGTGAGTGTTAGGAGGACTAATGGGTTAATACTGAAGAGTACTTAGAACGTTGTCTAGCAGAGACAATTCATCACCATCATTAAATTAGTTGTGAAATGCAAATATGAACGTGTGAGTTATTATATGTGGAATCTTCCCTGGTGTCTTTAAGTGAGATTGCTTCCCTAAAACCCACGAGCTTCCATTGGGCAGAAGCTTTTGACATCCAAGAGCTGTGTATAATCCTGTGAGGAACAAGCAAAAATGGGGGTGTTTGGGGTGTTGTGATATCCTATGTTCCTCTATGCAGTTGCTACTATGTTTTTTGATTTTTTTTTCTGCTTTTGCTTTGGGATATGTTATTTCCAAGAGGAAGAAGAAAACCAAATACAATACAAATAAGCTTCAGGTTGGGTTAAACTATCAAGGGACAAAAGTATCCCTCTGACAGTAATACAAGGAGATGTGAATTTTTTATCGAATTTTTTCCCTCTGCTCTCAGAAGGGGACAAAGCTTAAAAGGACATCTTTTATTCAGGGCATGATAGCTGTTCTCCAAAGTTGAGCTATTCATGTGACATCTCTTTCCAATTGTCACTTTCCTTTGTGTCAGCTCGGCATAAGCTGACAGAATCACTTAAACCATCTAATAAAAACATTCACACATTGAATTAGGTAACTTTAAGGTGTCTTCCAATTCTAAGATTCTATGATTTTAGCCAATGAAGGTAATGTTGAGAAAAAGTCTATTAAGTTTTATGTTCCTGTGATAGTAACTGGGGTCATTTTTCAGACAATTACAATTAGTGTCATAATTAGGAAAACAAATCCTTATATCCATTAATGCTGAGATCTAATATTCTGAGGAATCACTTAACATTTTCTTTTTGTTTTAATGCCTTTTCTTTTTTTTTAACATCTTTATTGGAGTATAATTGCTTTACAATGGTGTGTTACTTTCTGCTTTATAACAAACTGAATCAGCTATACATATCCCCATATCTCTTCTGTCTTGCATCTCCCTCCCTCCCACCCTCCCTTTCCCACCTCTCTAGGTGGTCACAAAGCACCAAGCTGATCTCCCTGTGCTATGCGGCTGATTCCCACTAGCTATATATTTTACATTTGGTAGTGTATATATGTCAGTGTCACTCCCTCACTTTGTCCCAGCTTGCCCTTCCCCCTCCCCATGTCCTCAAGTCCATTCTCTAGTAGTTCTGCGTCTTTCTTCCCATCCTGCCCCTAGGTTCTTCATGACCATTTTTTTTTTAGATTCCATATATATGTGTTAGTGTACAGTATTTGTTTTTCTCTTTCTGACTTATTTCACTCTGTATGACAGACTCTAGGTCCATCCACCTCACTACAAATAACTCAAATTCATTTCTTTTTATGGCTGGGTAATATTCCATTGTATATATGTGCCATATCTTCTTTACCCATTCATCTGTCGATGGACACTTAGGTTGTTTCCATGTCCTGCATATTATGAATAGAGCTGCAATGAACATTGGGTACATGACTCTTTTTGAATTATGGTTTTCTCAGGGTACATGCCCAGTAGTGGGATTGCTGGGGCATATGGTAGCTCTATTTTTAGTTTTTTAAGGAACCTCCATAATGCCTGTATCAATTTACATTCCCACCAACAGTGCAAGAGGGTTCCCTTTTTGTGAGGATTAAAGGAAATAATATATATGAGGCACTTGACAGATGTCAAGTGACAAATGGATGTTGACTGCTGCACTTGGTTAAATAAGAGCTAAAAACTGCTCTCATGGGCTTCCCTGGTGGCACAGTGGTGGAGAGTCCGCCTGCAAATGCAGGGGACACAGGTTCGTGCCTGGGTCTGGGAAGATCCCACATGCCATGGAGCAGCTGCGTCCGTGAGCCATGGCCACTGAGCCTGCGCGTCCGGAGCCTGTGCTCCTCAACAGGAGAGGCCACAGCAGTGAGAGGCCTGCGTACCGCCAAAAACAAAACAAAACAAAACAAAACAAAACATCAAAGAGATTTATATAGTCAACTTAGAATGGCATGTTGAAATAACTTGAAGTTAGACATAAAACTGGTTAATGTCTTACAGGGCAATAAAATAGTAACCTTTTCTATCAGATAACAATTCTTTGCATCTCTAACAGACAACTCTCTGAGAACAAACAAACAAAATCTCAGGTTAAAACCTTGTTAGAGTAAACATATGATTGCACAGGCCTAATCATGGGTTAAGTAGTGAATAAACTTAAGAATATCATATAGAGAAATAATTTGGGGGTGGGTCTATTAGGCAATCCTCCAGTGTGACATTGAAAAGGCATGCAGTAACCCTTTTCCCTTATTTACAAATAATATTAGGGTAGGTTTTATTTTTTAACAGACTTTCCTTGTGATCATAAATAATCATCAGAGATTATACTGTTGATCACAAAAGGTTGGTCTAATGTTTCATCTATATAGATTTGGCAAGAAGCTTTAAGTAACATATGTACATATACTTTCTAAATGGTCTTCTAATCTAGAGTTATATAAAGTTGGAAGACTACTAAATCCACAGAATTTAACTGTGTGGAGATTTCATTAAAAATATAAGAATGAACTTTTAAAAGCTTCCAGTGTTTAACTTTCTTTTTCAAGTTATGAACCAAACACAAGAGGTTCATCTCCACAAAGTTTTGCTTGCAGTACAGGTAATGTTGATGAATTTCTTTCTCCTTGAGATCTTCAGAATCTGCTGAGGTTCCTGAACTGTCAGGAAATGACCTGCCTTAATATCTGTAAGGCAAGGACCTTATTTTTAGACCAGTATCCTGGAGGGGCTATGTAGACATTGATCATATGAAAGGTACAACCCCTTTTCCTTAATTCTGGGCTTTTTAATGTGTGAATAAATAAGATTTAGTCTCAAATATGACACTCTAGCCATATCCTTGATTGTACAACTGATTTGCTTAATTATACTCTGGTTAAAAATAAAAGAACAGAATCTTAGTAGATCTATGTAAATAATTATATTGTCATGAAAAGTAGAGATTCAGTATCTGCTCCTGTCCACTGATAGGTAGATCAGTGAGAAAAAGATAGCATTTTTAAAAAGTATCATTTCAATTTGCAAAAAAATTAATAGAAATTACTTGCTCATATAGCTATCAGAAAATAGTACATTGAAAAATATTACCAACAATATTCCAAAGTGAATAACCACAATGAAATTTTCCTCATCAGTTCATTCAGTCCTACTTAGTCAATTATTTTTCCATTGGATCTTGGTCAGCAGTCTGGTTTCATGAAGTTGTGTGCTTCTTGATTAAAAAGAGCTCTTGACATTTTTAATCAGTCTCCTGTCTAAATGATGTTGGCTTAGAAGCCTTTACTCAAAATCCTTTCCCTTGAAGTATCAGTGAGTAGTACAGTCTTTCTCTGATGCCCTAAGAACATGCTTCTTTACTGAGGACCACATTTCTAGACTGTAGCTTATAATGAGCCTTTGGGCAAACATGAGAGAAAAGTATAAACCATCTGTTGATGATAAGACTAAATGACAGTGATTAATTTATTAGAGTAGAACATTATGAGATTTAATGGGAATAATATTCTCTGTTGGGTCATAATATATAATGATATCTTAAGGATGGATTTGATCCAGGTTTCCCCTGTGGGTCAAACATACTATGAACTATAAGGGCATTGCCACATCCTGGAGCCTTCCAATTCTTTCTGTAATGTGGATAAGCCCTGAAACAAATTTGTATTAATAGTATTTTCCTGTACGAAACTAACTTAGGGAAGGTATAGTTTTTCCTGATTTGACACCTATTCCCAACAGCCCTTACAATAGTGTTAAGCTAATTAAGAAATGCTGAGCACATCAAACAACCTAATTATTACTAGTATTCCTCATTTAATAAGATGAAAGAAAAATCTAGGGACCTCTGGAAACCCCCACGCATTATTTACGTATTAAAGGTATCTTGAAAAATTTTTTTTTCTGAATATAGGATCTGATTTTATAAGGGTGAAATCAAAAGAATCATTACAGGAGATTAGACACTGGGTTAAGAGAGGAACATAAGTGTCTTAAAAAATGGTTATAGCCTGGCTACCTAGTAAACACAATGTCAAAAAAAATATTTTAAAACAGATATAGCAAAAGGTAACATAATTAACCTAATTTTAAGGTAACCTAATTAATCTAGTTGTAAGAGCCCTTCCCTCTTTCAGAAGTAATTTTTGTTCTTTGTTTTTAAAAAAAATAATAATCAAGGGCATTACAAAGACAGCAGAACAAAAAATTATTCTGATGAGCTACAGGGTCTCTGCTGTCTGAAAATTATATAAAAGCTAAAGAGTAACCTTTTATTATTTCTTAAGAGGAACTGAATACTTCAAGATCAATTTTAGCACAGAGAAAATCCGAATTCTGGTATTGCATTAATATAAAATTGGAAGCTGGTTATTTGAGAATATAAACAAAATTGATAAAACCCTTAACCAGACCCATCAAGAAGAAAAGGCAGAGGACACAAACCAATAAAATTAGAAATGAAAAAGGAGAAATCACAACTGACACCACAGAAATACAAAAGATTATAAGAGACTACTACAAACAACTATATGCCAATAAAATGGACAACCTGGAAGAAATGGACAAATTCTTGGAAAGGTACAATTTTCCAAGACTGAACCAGGGAGAATTAGAAAATATAAAAAAACCTATCACAAGTAAGGAAATTGAAACTGAAATTAAAAATCTTCCAACAAACAAAAGTCCAGGACCAAATGGCTTCACAGGCGAATTCTATCAAATGTTTAGAGAGAAAAGCTAACACCAATCCTTCTCAAACTCTTCCAAAATATTGCAGAAGGAGGAACATTCCTAAATTCATTACACAAAGCCACCATCACCTTGATACCAAAACCAGAAAAAGATATCACAGAAAAAGAAAATTATAGACCAATATCACTGATGAACATAGATGCAAAAATCCTCAACAAAATACTAGCAAACAGAATCCAACAACATATTAAAAGGATCATACACCATGATCAAGTGGGATTTATCCCAAGGATGCAAGGGTTCCTCAATATATGCAAATCAATCAATGTGATACATCATATCAACAAATTAAGGAATAAAATCATCTCAATAGATGCAGGAAAAGCTTTTGACAAAATTCAACACCCATTTATGATAAAAACTCTCCAGAAAGTGGGCATAGAGGGAACCTACCTCAACCTAATAAAGGCCGTATATGACAAACCCACAGCAAACATCATTCTCAATGGTGGAAAACTGAAAGCATTTCCTCAAAGATCAGGAACAAGACAAAGATGTCCAGTCTCACCACTATTATTCAACATAGTTTTGGAAGTCCTAGCCATGACAATCAGAGAAGAAAAAGAAATAAAAGGAATACAAATTGGAAAAGAAGAAGTAAAACTGTCACTGTTTGCAGATGACATGATACTATATATAGAAAATACTAAGGATGCCACCAGAAAACTACTAGAACTAATCAATGAATTTGGTAAAGTAACAATACAAAATTAATGCACAGAAATCTCTGACATTCCTATACACTAACAATGAAAAATCAGAAAGAGAAATTAAGGAAACAATCCCATTTACCATTGCAACAAAAAGAGTAAAATACCGAGGAATAAACCTACCTAAGGAGGCAAAAGACTTGTACTCAGAAATCTATAAGACGCTGATGAAAGAAATCAAAGATGACATAAACAGATGGAGAAATATACCATGTTCTTGGATTGGAAGAATCAACATTGTGAAAATGACTATAATACCCAAAGCAGTCTACAGATTCAATGCATTCCCTATCAAACTACCAATGGCATTCTTCATAGAATTAGAACAAAAAGTATTACAGTTCGTATGGAAACACAAAAGACCTCAAATAGCCAAAGCAATCTTGAGAAAGAAAAACAGAGCTGGAGGAATCAGGCTCCCCAACTTCAAACTATACTACAAAGCTACAGTAATCAAGACAGTATGGTACTTGCACAAAACAGAAATATAGATCAGTGGTACGGGATAGAAAGCCCAGAGATAAGCCCACCCATATATGGTCACCTAATCTATGAAAAAGGAGGCAAGAACATACAATGGAGAAAAGACAGTCTCTTCAATAGGTGGTGCTGGGAAAACTGGGCAGCTATCTGTAAAAGAATGAAATTAGAACTACCGAACACTATACACAAAAATAAACTCAAAATGGATTAAAGACTTAAATGTAAGACTGGACACTATAAAATTCTTAGAGAAAAACATAGGAAAAACACTCTTTGACATAAACCACAGCAAAATCTTTTTTGACCCACCTCCTAGAGTTATGGAAATAAAAAGAAAAATAAACAAATGGGACCTAATGAAACTTAAAACCTTTTGCACAGCAAAGGAAAACATTAACAAGATGAAAAGACAGCTCTCAGAATGGGAGAAAATATTTGCAAATGAAACAATGGACAAAGGATTTATCTCCAAAATATACAAGCAGCTCGTGGAGCTCAATATCAAAAAACCAAACAATTCAATTAAAAAATGGGCAGAAGACCTAAATAGACATTTCACCAAAGAAGACATACAGATGGCCAAGAGACACATGAAAAGATGCTCAACATCACTAATTATTAGAGAAATGCAAATAAAAACTACAATGAGGTATCACCTCACACTGGTCAGAATGGCCATTATCAAAAAATCTAGAAACATTAAATCCTGGAAAGAGTGTGGTGAAAAAGGTACCCTCCTGCACTGTTGGTGGGAATGTAAGTTGATACAACCACTATGGAGAACAGTATGGAAGTTCCTTAAAAAACCAAAAATAGAACAACCATATGACCCAGCAATCCCACTACTGGGCGTACACCCTGAGAAAACAATAATCCTAAAAGAGACATGTACCACAATATTCATTGCAGCACTATTTACAATAGCCAGTACATGGAAGCAACCTAAATGTCCATCAACAGGGGAATGGATAAAGAAGATGTGGCACATATATATAATGGAATATTACTCAGCCATAAAAAGAAACAAAATTGAGTTATTTGTAGTGAGGGGGATGGACGTAGAGTCTGCCATACAGAGTGAAGTAAGGCAGAAAGAGAAAAACAAATACCATATGCTAACACATATACATGGAATCTAAAAAAAAATGGTACTGAAGGACCTAGTGGCAGGGCCAGAATAAAGACGTAGACATAGAGAATGGACTTGAGGACACAGAGGGGAGGGGGAAGCTGGGGTGAAGTGAGATTAGCATTGACGTATATACACTACCAAATGTAAAAGAGTTAGCTAGTGGGAAGCAGTAGTAGAGCACAGGGAGATCAGCTTGGTGCTTTGTGATGACCTAGAGACGTGGGATAGGGAGGGTGGGAGGGAGGCTCAAGAGGGAGGGGATATGGGGATATATGTAGGCATATGACTGATTCACTTTGTTGTACAACAGAAACTAACAGAGTATTGTGAAGCAATTATAATCCAAAAAAGATCTATTTAAAAAATCTGATATTTGGTCTTCCCCAGCACATAGATCTAATGAATAACCAGTTCCATAATTAACCTGGAACATTTGTAAAGTAGAACAACTCTTAACTCTGTGGAGAATATAGTTATCCTCATTTTATGATGACAAGATGAAGCTTAAGAGAAGTGATTTAACTCAGCTAGTAAATGACAAGCCCATCCTTATAACCTCCACACTAGACTACTTATTTTTCAAATAGACCCTTCCTACCAACCCTGATTCCTGTGGTATTAAGGTAAATCACTAATGGGAGGAATCCATATGGAACTTACTCATCTGGTCCATAACCAACTTCTCTCCTTAGCACCAGTGACTGGGGAAATTTAGCACTGTGTATGAGGTCTTCATAGTTTAGCTAGTACTATTTATCCAATCAGTCCTACACCCTTACCCTTTGGTACCTAGTGTACCAAACCACTTTTATCGTGCTTTTTCTCTGCTCTGTGCCTCAGCCTGACATTTATTCTACAGAGAATGTGCTCTCCCTCCCAGTGCAAGTGGCAAGTTCCTACTCACCCTTCACATCTCAATTCAAATATTTTATTTACTTTATTGCGTGTGAGATAATATACTTTAAATAAAAGTAAGCTGTGATGACAAATTGAAATTATAGTGGACTAATCATGGTTCAGGCATACAAAAAAGGAGTTGAGCAGCCATTAAGGATCTGATCTCAGACACATCTGCACCAAATCCAAGGACACTCACAGCTGTATTCAGAACGACACATGCCAACTGCAACCCGATGGTCTCAAGGTCTCCTCTTGTAACTATGTAACCATTTCAGACCCCCACCAATTTTTACTTAACAATCACCCTTGCTTCTTGCCAGCTCCAATTATAGTTCTTGATAAACAACTCATGTAACTAACCTTGCAATTTTTGTGTTTATAAGTATCCCCCACCTTTTGTAGTCTGGTGGAACACAATTCAAGTGCTTCTTGAATCTGTGTCTCCTGGGCTGCAGTCCTAACAAACCCAAGATAAGCACCTTTTTAGTTCAATCAGGTCTTGATTTCTAAAATTTTGGTTAACAGATGCATGTGTTCATCCAAGTTGTCTTTAATCGATACCATATGGGTGGTTAGTTAGCATCTTAAAGTGTCCTAATAAATAATTGACACTATAGAGTTAGATATTTAGCACTTCATATATTGTTGTTTGAATCTATACCAGAGAGTTTGTAAATCAGCATAAAGGATGGTCAAAAAAATTTTTTTTCATGAAATCAGTGCATCTCAACATAGGTGGTGAGTTATGACAATTTCAAAAGGCCACACTGTAGTATAAGATTAAAAAACTGGCACTTCTGTTGACTAAAGTACTATCATTGGTGGATCATTTAAATTCTAGAGACCATTGGTCTCATATCCCTCTACATTTTGGGAGCTGGCTAGTCCTGCTAACAGAAGATGTATGTTTCTACCTTCAAAGTGGAACTTTCATCCAATGTCAAGGGCAGAGAGTGTTACTTGCCTAAGCCCTAAGAACAAGCTGTATTATTCTTTTGTCCCTACTTGTCAATAAATGTTCCCACATTCAACAGAATTTAGTCTAAGATTTGTTTTCATCCTAATATGCTATCTGGTAGGATAATAGAGGGAGGGAGGAATTATAGGCCCTACTTATCCCTAATCAACCAAAGGCTACTAACTATTTACCCAAAGAACCAAACTTCACTTATGGGCAAAATTGACTGAGGTGAGTTTGTAACATCATCTTAGTTGGACCCTTCCCTGAGTATCCCAAATGATGCACTCTATTTCTACTCCAATTTCTATCTTGTTTTGAATCCCATTAGATGAATAATTATAACTTGTCTTACATTACAACAATATTTCTTGACCTTTTAACACTTATAACCTATCAATACCATGAGGATTTTGTTGAACTTACTAAAAAATAGATTTAAAAAAAATTTACGAATATAATGGAATGCAACATTACATATGCTTTTTTAAACCTCTACCAGTTATTACTATTCCCAACACATTTACTTATTACATTAGATATCTTCAATCTAACTTTAGAATCCCTGCTAGATTTACACACACACACACACACACATTTCCTGAAAAATTCTGAGCCTCTGTAGAATATCTTATTCATGCATGTACAGCAAGTAGCTAGAAATAGGTCTTATATATACAAGATGAGCAATAAATATCTGTTCAATGAGTAACTGACAGAAATAACATGTGAGAATATATTTGTGTCATTGGACTCTTCCAGTCATTATCAAGAAACAAAGAGTAGGTTCATACTGAAGACGTTTTCAGAAGACTCAATGAACCAACTTGTAGGTTGGTTCATTGAACCAACATGTCTGTGAGTCATCTTTCTTTTCTTCCTTTGGTTTTCTTTGCGGCCATTGGGATCTTTGCAAAATAGTTTACATGCTTTCTTTTTAGCAAAACTTCTGGCTGTATTCACCTAAGCTTTGCAGTATTATGTGTGTTTTGTAAACCAAAATCCTAGCTAAAGCTGAGATGGACTTCCTATTGCAAGTTGATTTTACCAGAGTAGTAAATGCTGTACAATCAATTAGTTTGCCAAATGTATGTTATTCAGGTGACTAGGTCTAGTGCAGGCAATCAGCAGATAAATTAAAGCAACTGATGCCACAGACTTTTAACATAGAAGGTTGTAGTGAGTATGAAAAAGAAGGGGAAAGGGGGAGGAGAATAGTGGGCTGAAATTAGACTGTAGTATGTTAATTGAATGATTAATATCTTGAAATATCTCAAATGAGCAACATGAGTGAAATCAGTTAATCAGAGAGTTGCTATACTTGCAGTGGTTTTCAAGCTTAGCTACTTTGAAAAGACCTGATATTCCCACTGCATCCTAGAAAATTATATCAGAACCTCCGCAACCCAGGCACTGGTATTATTTTTTAACTCTCCAGATGATTCCAAGGTACAGCAAAAGTTTCAACTACTACTGTTATTGAAATTGACCTAAATGGCAAAACCCTGGACTTGGAGAAAAGCATATGGTGGTGGTGAGCATATACACTGAGCAACATATAGAATGGCTTTGATATCATTCCTCAAAAGGTTGAAATCTCTCATGTGTGGGTTATGACAGGAGCTGAATTTTCAAACCCTATTAATGGTAAACTGTTTATATGAGAGAGTTTATCTGGTTTATGATGAAAAAAAGAAAATGATCTGGTTTAGGGTTCAAAGAGGGAAAGCATAGAAGCTGAGTTAGATATCTCAAAGGACGCAAGAGTCCCCTTCCCCTTCCGGAGGAAGCAGAGTGACTTTTTTTCCAGACAGCCAGGTATAAGAGAAAACACAGCAGATGTAGTCTGCATTGAATAAAGATCACACAACGTCCTTAATCACCATCTTTCCTTTTTATGGAGTAAGTGTAAGTTATTGTCAGTTTCATCATTTGTAATCAGAGCCTGAAACAGATGCTAAAGGTTTAGTTTAAGATGATATATGTATCTTATAACAACTTCCAATATGCTGTCCAAGGACTATTTACTTTCCACATTCCACAAACTCAGTACAAGGGAATTTATTCTTAAAAGCCTTTGAGGTAAACTAAACACAATGAATGCCACTTTTTTTAGAGATAACATTTAGTGGAGTTATTACAGGGCTCCCTGTGTCTGCTTTCAGTGGGCATTGGCCTTAATGGCTTTGTTTAACCAGCTTCCATTTCCTTGCTTATATGATTTAAAGTGCTCTTACAACTGTTTTGTGCTTAGGAGTTTTGCTACCAATATATGGCAATCACAATTGGGCTTTCTTTCTTGCTATCTCGCTCTTTTTAAATTTTTTCAAAACAAAATTAGTATCTAAGAGAAAAATATTTATAGTTTCAATACCAAGGGTAATGGTAAAATTCTTGAGATTGTTGTGTATACTAAACATTCTTTTTTGTCTGAAGGTAGGAGTTAGGGATTAGAATCAGGAATCTGTAATATAAAATCCCCCCATCCACATACAAGTCACTCAGTTTACCATGTGAGGTGTCCAGATCATAGGAGCCAGTCCTCAGGAAATGATGGTTATGTACGTGAATAAGTAAGTGTACACAATGAACAGAGGGAGGAACATACACACTGCATCCTCTAGATGAATCAGAGAACAACACATATTCAGAAGGCATAACACTGTGGGTTCCTTTGGGGAAAGGGAGCCAGAAACAAAATCTGTGTGGGGATTCAAAGACAATTTTAGTCTGATCTGTAATTCTTTGGATTTTTACAAGGAAATGAGGTATTTGTATTTGTACACATGTATTTGTGTAACTAAAGATGGGTTTTACAACAAGGAGAAGACCAAAAGGAAATAACATTAAAAAAAGAAATAAAAAGACAAAGGCAACAGAGAACTTAGAATCCATCTGCAAATGACTAAATTATAGTCTTCAATAACAGATAAGGACATGAGAACCAAAGGAATCTCAAGAATTAATCAACAAGAGGCAGAATTCAACAAAATAAACTAAAAGGAATTTTTGAAAGGACAATCTAATTTTACTACAAAAAATAAACAAAATACTGGGTAACAGGAATTTTGATTCAAACACCAATTTTAAACTTTTTACTTAATTATTTTTATTTATTTATTTTTGTACAATGGAACAGTCAGTCTGTGATACTTCATGGGTGCTTCATTGGTCTCTAATCAGAATCAGCTCTTGGTGCTTGAGATTTTCCCTTAAAGTTAAGACATGCTATTCAGAATATTGGTGAAATTTTCATTAATTTTTCAAGCTCTATATATACTTTTCACACCATAAGTTATATGAGGTATATACACTTCTGCTTTCCTTGACTTTTGAAAAGAAATTGAATGACCAGATTATCTCCCCAAAGTGGATAGCTTTATTATTTTATATTGAAATCATTCTTTTACTAACATTTTATCCAAATGTATCCCAACATTAAAGAAAATAGTGACTCTGATTTATTTAATAAAGCAACATTTACTGGATTTATAGGAAGTATGGGGTGTTATGGACTCAGTTATGTCCCCCCAAAATTTGTTAACACCTGAACCCTCAAAGTGACTGTATTTGAAGATAGGGTATATAGGAGCTAATTAAGGTTAGATGAGTCCATAAGGGTAGGGTTCTAACCTAATAGGATTGGTGACCTTAAAGAGGAGGAAGGGAGAGAGATCTGTGGATGCCCAAAGGAGATGTCATGTGAGGAAAAAGGGAGAAAGCAGCCACTTACAAGCCAAGAGTAGGGGTCTTATCTTGAAATCTACTCTACCAGCATCTTGATCTTGGACTTTCCAGCCTCCAGAACTCTGAGAAAAAAATGTCTGTTGTTTAAGCCACCCAGTGTATGGTATTTTGTACAGCAGCTCGAGGAGACTAATGCATGAAGATTCTACTCTTTTCTGTCACTAGGAAAAAGATATATCTGGTCTTTGCCAAAACTCATTTCTCTCCATGTAGTGGCTTGAATGGTGACCACCCTCCCCACCTCTGCCAAGATATGTTCATACCCTAATCCTTAGAACCTATAAGTATTACCTTATATGACAAAAGAGTAAATATTATCTTATATGGTCACAAGTGTGATTAAGTTAAGGATCTTGGAGGAGAAGATTATCTGGACCTATCTGGTTGGGCCCTAAATACCATCAGAAATGTCCTTATAGGAAAGAGGCAAGGGAGATAAGATAGACAGAAGAGGAGAAGGCAGGGTGACCATGGAGACAGAGACTGGGGTGACATAGTCACAGGTCAAGTCCTACAGCTAGCCACCAGAAGCTGGAAGAGGCAAAGAACTACCTGGCAGCCTCCAAAGGGAGTGAGGCTTTGCCAGTTCCCTGATTTTGGACTTCCCCTAAACTGTAGGAGATTAGATGTCTGTTTTCAGCCACCCAGTTAGTGGTAATTTGTGATAACAGCCACAAGAAACTAGTGCACCCCACTTCAGTTTGCGGATCCATCTTCAGTGAACCAACAGTCACTCTCTAGGACTAATGCCAAATTTGGTGTGGGGGGGTACATTTAAAACTCTCAGGTTAAACAGTGTGTATGTGCATGTGTATGTGTGTGACATACACACACATTGGTCTTAAAACATTTCTGAAGTCTTTATCAACTTTCCTTTACATAGAAATTAGTGTTTACCATTCTAATGATGTACTGTTAGAGATATTCTCATTAAAATCAAGAATAAGACAAGGATTCTAGGTATAACCTCCATTTCTAAGATTTTTCTAAAACTTATCTGAAATACATGAAAATAAAATAAGAATAAAAAATAAGAGGTTACCTATTGAATAGGAGGAGGAAAATAATTGTATGCAAATGATACGACTTGTTCACTTAAAATTTTAAGTGAAAAATTTAAAAAGGAGGCAATTAAGAATATATTTAAACATATCAACTATCAGCAATTAAAATCAAATTGTAAGTCACAATAAAATGTTGACAAAAATATGAAATATTTAGAATAACCATTATAAGAACTATATAACACACATGAAAAAGAACTACAACTTTATTGAATATGTAGAGAGAGACACCATATTTCTTGATGACAAAACAATATTTTAAAGAAATAAATTCCTCCCAAATTAACGTTTGGGTTAAATGTAATTCTAATCAAACCTAGCTAGATTTATTTAGACTTTAACACCATATCCATTTTAAAGAATAAAAAAGAAAGGTTAATATAAAAAAGAAAGACCAGTATTAGAAAGATTGAAAATCAAACCTGAATAATACTGCTAAAAATCAACATATCAATAGTACAAAATAGATTACCATATAATTCATAATAGTTTTGTTTGTGATAAAGGAAACATCAACAGGAGGACTAGTCATCAAATGGTGGAAGGACTAGTCATCAAATAGTCGGTGGACAATAGATGGTTATTTCTAAAATTATAACATTTGGTTTTTAGTTCATACCATATATCAAAATGAATTTTATATGTTTATATCAAAAATAATATTATAAAATGCTATACATAATTTATATGAATATTCTTCTGACCTCTGAATAGAGGAAGAATAGAATAGAGGAGGGCTTCCCAAACATACAAGGTATTTTTTAAAAAATAATAAAGGAAAATCTTCATATTTTACTACATAAAAATAAAAGGTTTGTTCATAATAACATCGATGAAAACGAAAAGGCAATTTTAGGACAATATTTATTATAAACATGACAGATACAGCTTTTATCCTTAATTATGTGATGGAGTTGTTATTTTTGCCCTTGTTAATTTCTATTTCCAATTAGTGGCACTGCACCTACATACTCAGCCATGAATCTTGAAGTCCTAGAGGGTAAAGGGAGATATTCTATAGAGAGAGAATATGTGCACCCCTTCTGGCTCAAGGCATTATGAGAATGACAAAGAAAGTACAAGTAGAGAAGGAAGGTAGACTTGTTAATGATTGATCACTTTCTCCCACCCTCTCCCCAGATCCCTTGAGTCTACTTCTTGGAGAGCTAATTTTAAACATTCAAAAAGTTAAGGAGTAGACCATATGAAGAGAGGCTTGCCTCCCCATATACCACTAGGGGTCCTGTAACTGCAGTACCCTGGGAGAGGACTTACACATGGCTGCTTCCACCATTATACTGGAACGATGGCTCAGAACTGCCATTTGACAGTGACAAAGAGCCTCAGGAAGTGCTTCAGTTTCCCACCACCCTATGCATGTGAAGCAAGGGACACAGGGGTGCCCATATGCCTGTTGAAAGGGCAGAGAGTTACCTGGATCTGGTCAACAAGGCTATGGTAGGCAAGGATTTGGAAACCAGGAGCAAATGGCCAGAATCAGGGACTCCTGTGAAGGATGCCAGCACATGAAGCACAAACTGCTTAATGGGAACCCAACTGCACTCAGCAGGCACTGGTCCCAGGAAGAAACAGCCTCACCACTTTTAAGTGGAGACTGGAGGAAGCTGGGAAGTCAGGGCCAGTCTGAGGACTCCATCCCCTCTGATGCTGTGAGATGATAGAAGATAGAGTTGAGAAAGAACACAGAAGGGAAAATGACTTGTGAAGATCACAGTACTTGTAGGTAACATAAGGGGCTTATGATCTCTTTCAGTATCTGTAATGTGAACACATTTCTGGCCTAATTACATGGCCTAAATACATGTGTATTTCTAAAGACAAAAGCATTTCTCTCCTGGAAAGTGAATCACTGAGGGTTTGGAGTGAGAGATAGACCCCTTGCGATTACCTTCTTCCTATTTTACTGCTCTGACCCCTCTTTTCCTCATGTCTCTTGTCCAGAAGGGAAGACTCTTTCATCCTCTTTGTCATAGTCTCCTGTGCTACGGCAACAAGCTTCCTGGATTAGCTCCCATATAAAGGACAAAGATGGGAATTCTCTCCAAAATCCATGGAATAAACATTTGGTTCTACATCCTCCAGGTGTATTTAACTGGGAAACTTGGGGTGTGATTTGAAAAACAATAGGGATCTCTGAGAATGAAAATAATTTGACTTACTAGCTTCTAAATATTATCTCTATTAAAAATAGACTCAGAGAACTCAAGCCAATGGATAAGAATCCCCTCAAAAATCAGAAAAAGCTGAGCAAGAAATTCGCAAAGGAAGAAGTAAACCTATTAAATAACATTTAAGTTCACAAGTAATCAAAGGTGTACACATTTAAAAGCACGAAAACATTAAATTTGCAATTAAAAGAAGATAGTTCCCAATGTGGGAGAAAATGCTCTGAAAGTATTTTTATGTAATACTGCTGGCAACAATAATTTGTTCATAATTTTCACAAAACAATTTAGCAGTAACTTCTTGTATTCTCCATCTCCTTAGATCGCGTGTTTTTTATCTTAAGGTCATAAATATGCTTTTAAACAAAGCTAAATAACTCTGCCTGGCATCAATCGCTGTTGACCGTGGTTGCCTTTGTGGGGTTAGTGAATCTTCCACCTGGCATTTCATATTGTCCTTATCTGCATCCAACAGACATTTATATCAGTAGCCAAAGACAGGCAGCCAAAGTGACAGGGGTGTTGTGCTAGGCCTTTTAAGTAACTCTAATTTTTCTGCTTCGACTAAAATTCTGTGTAGTTCTATTTCAAATATATGTGAATTGTCAAACACAAAACAAATGAAAACACTGAGTTAAAAATAAGAATAGTAAAATTATTTTTCAAAGAAAATTTCAAGTTAGCAAGTGAACAAACAGTAACAAATGGACAAAATCTTTCCTTAAAGATACAGCAATGTGCGGCACATATAAAAGTTCATGAAGCCACTTTGTAAAAGAACCTAACAATAACAGTGACATGAAAAATTAGCAAAATGAAGATAAAATCCCAGATTAAGGTGGCAAATGTTCAAGTGAATCACTGTCTCCTTTGACAGGTGACTTCCTAGGGACTGCATTAGTGTCTCAGAAAAGCAAACAGACCTCCCTTCTTTCTTCAATTCCATGGTGCGTTTTTCACCAGGGAATTGGTACAAAGTTATCCTCACACAAATAAAGAATAAAGGATTCAGGACTATCTTCATACCTTTAACCTTTTCCCATAAAAGTTGAGCTCTCTCTCTCCATATATATATGTATATAATAATTAAAATTAATTAAAATTCAAAAAATATGTTTTCCCTGGGCTCTTAATTGAAACTAATGAAAGGGGCCCTATAAAAAGAAGTGCTTTGTAAAATATGACCAAGAGAACTCTTGTTCCAAAGCTTTTACTTTACTTTAAATGAAGAAGTATTTTTTTATTTTCAGTTCTATGTTTTTCTATAAATCATTAAAATCTTTGCTTCTTTAGTGTAGGATTTTACTAAAGAAGAGAGTGAGACTGATAAAATATTTTCTTGTCAAACTTGAGAAATATTTGCCGTGAATCTGTAACGTACAGGATTAGTAGCAGAGGATACTGGCAATCATGTCAACGCCTTTATTTTACCAGTGAGAGCTCAGAGGCTCAGGAAGCACAGCCACTCTTTGGAGGTCTCACAGTCAGTCAATGCCAAGACAAGATCTGACCAGAGCTTGTCACTAACTCATTCAATTGCATCACTAGACTAGGGATATCTACTATGCAGCTAGGACAATGTCTTCCCTTTCATTTTTCAGATCATCAGGCAATGATGTGCGTATTACACATGACTTTAAGATAAGTGTACTGAAAGGGAGGTTAAAGGGCATGGGTAGTGTTCCAAGCCATATGGTCCTCTTTGGTTTCTCCATTTCTCTGTCCTAAGACCACTGATTTGTCGTGATGCCTGTTACTTGAAGAATCTGATGCTGTTTGTAACTTTATATCTTATACAAGCTTGTCATGTAATTCCACAGAATGAAAAAACATTTCAAGTAAACTCAGATCTTTCTGTGGCTTTTTCTCAGCTCACATCACTTAACACCTTTTACCTGAGATAATACATATAAAAGGGCTTAACTCCGTGCCCACTGAACAGATATAAATCCAGCTGATTGATGAGAATGTGCATTTATTTTATAAATCTGATTCTTCTTCCAGTAGTCCTGGGACTTTGGAATCTTCCATGGTGTTTATAATCCAGACCAGGAAATTCTTACAATATAACTCTTAAAATTCCAGAAGGGAGGGAAAATTATTTTATTTTTACTGACACATCCCAAGCGCCTACAACAGTCCCAGGCACAGTGTGGACTCTCAAAATATAATTCCAAATGAACCAATAGATGAGTGTAAGCAGAGGAGCTATGCATATGTAAACAATGAGTACAGCTCTGATGCTTGAAGTCCAAGTTCACAGATGAAGCAGCTGTCCAGGGTGGGGAAGATGGAACTTATTGCTTAGCAGCCAGAAGTCTGATTAAGAAACACAGTTTGTGAGAGATGTTTCCTTTCAGTGTTAGGGGAATATAGGAAGATGAGAAATGTTAGGAAGGATTTCTATGATATTGCTTCAATTATGAGAATTTTTCAGATTAATTCCTATTCCAGTCGAGATGATGTGTCAAATTTGGGGCTGAATTTTTAATAGATATTATTTTAAGAAGAATTGAATAACACTGGCCTCAAAACCAACAATACATTTGCTACAGGTTCATTGACTTGAGCTCCCATGGATCTTGGACAATTTCTCTATCAGCTGGACCATTTTTTTCTTTTCTTTCCTTTTCTTTTTTTCTTTAAAGGAATTCCTTAAGGAACAGAGATATCATCTTTTTCTTTTTTAATGGTATTTAATTTACCAATGTGAGTCAGATTATTTAGAAATTAACTTTAATGAGTAATAGTTCCAGATCCTTGCCTTAAGATAATTTAAAAAGTAATGACTATATTTACTAAGCTAATGTGAATTACTTGAGTTAATTAGAAGCCTTATTAACAGATATTATTAGGGAGAAATTTCTAATTTCAGTAAAGGTTTCTAAGCACTAATTTTGGTTTTGGCCAAACCTTTTGAGATTTTAATGATGAGAATACGACCTGTGTTTTGGATCTTTGTAAAAGTAATGTTTTGGGGCTTCCCTGGTGGTTCAGTGGTTAAGAATCTGCCTGCCAATGCAAGGGACACGGGTTCGAGCTCTGGTCCAGGAAGATCACACATGCCATGGAGCAACTAAGCCCATGTGCCACAAATACTGAGCCTGAGCTCTAGAGCCCGCAAGCCACAACTACTGAGCCCACATGCCAGAACTACTGAAGCCTGCACACCTAGAGCCCATGCTCCGCAACAAGAGAAGCCACGACAATGAGAAGCCCACGCGCCTCAACAAAGAGTAGCCCCCACTCACCGCAACTAAGGAAAGCTTGTGCGCAGCAACGAAGACCCAACACAGCCAAAAATAAATAAATAAATTTATATATATATATATATATATATATATATATATATATATATAAAGTAATGTATAGATCAAGGCTGCCCATGGAAATAGAATGTGGGCTATAGAAACCATCACATAATTTTAAATTTTCTAGTAGCCACATTAAAAAAAGATGAAATGGATTTTAATAATGTATTTTATTTAACCCAAATACCTAAATTATTATTATTTCAATAGGTAATCAATATAAAAACTATTTCTATTTGTCCAGGTTATTATAACAAAATACCACAGACTGGTGGCTTATAAACAATAGGAATGTATTTCTCACCATTCTGGAGGCTGAACTCTGATATCAGGTTGCCAGCATGGTTGAGTGAGGGCCTTCTTCCAGGTCTTTGTATCCTCACATGATGGAACGGGTGAGGAAGCTCTATGGAGTCTCTTTAATAAAGGCACTAATCCCATTTATGAGGACTCCACCCTCCACATACCATTACATTGGGCGTTAGCATTACAACATAGGAATTTGGGGAGTACACATTCAGACCATAACTCTATTAATGAAATATTTTATAATTTTTAGTTCTAAGTCTTTAAAATCTCCCTTTGGACAAGTCACAAAAGCCACATAAGGCTGGTGGTGACAATTGTGGGCAGCAGTGGTCAAGAGGTTGAAAGATTTTCGAGTCTGACAGTTCTGGATATAAATCCTGGTTCAATCATTTATTAACTATGAGTCATTGAAAACATTTAAACATTCCAAGTGCCAGTTCTAGCAACTATAAAATGGGAGCAATTTACAGCTCGACTATTTTTGTGAAGATTAGAAATGATATATAAAAAGCATCTACTACAGTGCTGGGAACTCAGGAGCTATTACTTCCTGAAGAAGCTGAAGTTTCAATGCTTTGAACATAATTTCTATTAAACGAAGCTGCTATTACCGTCATCACTTTTTCCCTTGGAAATTGCAGAAAAATTCTCTTAGCTTAACTTTCTTCACCAAGAAGCCAATTTTGTACTGATACGTGGAATGAAGGTCCTGACTATGGACCATCTGGAAGGTGACCTTATTAGCACACAATACGAGAGATAATACTGTTGTCACTTACTGTTCACGCGCATTTATCATGAGGAAGCTCACCTTCATTACAGATCAGGAGGTATATTCATTTTGGGGGTGCTATCTCTATCAAAAGGCAAACAATACCTTGGTAAAATAATACAGTTCATTCTGGAATATATTAAAACATTTCTATTGCTCTGAAAATTCATTTCCTCTTGTTCCAATTCACATCCATACCTCAATTATTTCAGTCTAGATAGATAAGCCTGATTCTTCTGGCCATTACTCTTAAGGATATCCTCAAGGAGACCAATTCTGGGTTTCTTTGGAAAAAGACAGTGAATTTACATTTCTAGAAATGGTGGGAGAAGACTGGAGACAAAGAGGCTGAAGATTTAGTTTGAAAACATAATGGCAAAAGAAAGCATATTTTCTAGTCATACTCGAACACCTGTTGACTTGGTCTACATTATAGAATGCTAACACAGTCAATAAAATTGAATATTTTATAATACCTTTTAAAGCTTGCAAAGTGTTCTCATGCTAATAATTAGGAACTTTCTCTTAGGAGAAAATAGAATTATAGAATCATAAGATTAATTGGAAATCTGAGCTATCCTATCGTCGTCACTTTATAGGTAAGATCCAGAGAAATGGAGCGACTGATCCAGAAGCAAAGTGTTAGCTGGGGACAGAGAGAGAGTGTAAACCCGAGTAGTCTGACTCTTAATCCAGGACTCCTGTTAGGGTTCAGGGCAAGTCGCCCCCAAATATGCCAAAGTGGCATATTGATTATTTAGAACTAAAGTTTCTTAAGAAACAGACAGTGCAAGAAAACTCTGACTCTCCTTTGTCCCCAGGAAGCAGGACATAAAACCTCCCATGTGAAAAATACCTTCCCTGCACCAGGAGGGTACAGAGACATCCTTATTACCAGAGACAGGGAATTCAGGGCCCAGAAGGTTGAGTAAACAAACTCTGCTTAGATTCTTCACTTATTAAGCACCCAAACCTAAGTTTCCTTGCCTTGTCAATTCCTTACAAATGTATTGTTTCTTTGTCTAAAAAAGTATAAAAGCTGCCTGTCTTGGTCACTGCTTAGGTCCTATATCTATGGGACCTCCGTATGTAGAAAATTAAATTCGATTTTCTCCTGTTAATCTTTCTTGTGTCAATTTAACTATCAGACCAGCCAAAAAAACCCCAAAAGCATAGGGGGAAATTTTCCCTCCCCCAACACCTCTAAGGAAAATGATACACAAGCTGGGGTGGGAGATAGTTGAGTAGAATAAAAAGGGTGTTTCTTGACACTTTATCCCTTTGGCTGAATGTGTTCACATATAATGAAGTAAAGAAAATAATTAAGTTACACTTTATTCTCCAGTACTAGAAAGCTACAAACTGAGCTATGGAAATTATGGGCATTTTGAGGGGGAGGGGTGTGATTTATTCAAATAATTATTTCAATGCTGTGCTTTATTTTGACTAGAGATGCCACTGTCATATTTTCAGTGTGACTTTTATTTTCACTTGTTTTGTTATTCATGGATCATGGGCAGAGAAAGACAAGTTGTTTTTACTGAAGCATCTCTAGGAAATTCTTCTGGGCAATTAAGCAACCATTTCCTCCCTCGTGAATTGCTGTAAAGCCACAATGCTTAGCAAATGGATTAGATGAACACTGGTTAAGAAAATAACCAGCTGGCATTTTGGATGTGTCACAAGGAACATGCCCTTCTCTATCTTGTTACTTTATTCTGGGATTCACAGATTTATGAGTGACCTGTGAAGTGGTTGCAGAAGCCAGTTCGCACCTTGCTCTGAGATGAAGGTATTGCTTGGTCTGGCTATAGGGATGCCCCTGTTGTCCCTCTGCCTGGGGTCCCATTGTGCTTCTTGTATACAAGGGTCATTCTAAGTTATAGGAAATTTATTTTTCCAAAGCAAATGACAAGTGACTGTAGAAGAGTTTCAATTCCTTAACGCTAAGAAGTGGAGTACATTTTAAAAAAAATTAAGATGCATATATGCTTTATTTTGTAATAACCTATAAGTGAAGAGAACCTGAAAAAGAAAAAAAAAATATAGATAGATAGATAGATATCTAAATCCCTATGATGTACACTTGAAATTAACATGATATTGTAAATCAACTATACTTCAATTAAAAAATTTTTTTAAAAACAAAATAATTTTTAGGGGCTTCCCTGGTGGCGCAGTGGTTGAGAGTCCGCCTGCCAATGCAGGGAACACGGGTTCGTGCCCCGGTCTGGGAAGATCCCACATGCCGCGGAGCGGCTGCGTCCGTGAGCCATGGCCACTGAGCCTGCGTGTGCGGAGCCTGTGCTCCACAATGGGAGAGGCCACAAAAGTGAGAGGCCCGCAAACCGCAAAAAAAAAATAATAATAATAATAATTTTTTAAATAAAATAAAAATAAAATGTATATATGCTAAAAAGTACAAAAGGGTACAGTTATATAGAGAAAACTCTTACTTAACTCTTAAGGCTGATAGAATGAAATGGAAGATTAAGTCTAATGTCAGTGGTGGCTTTTTATCCTGCTGGTAGCAAAATCAAGGACGACGTGGGTAGTCAAAGTAAAATAAATGCCCATAGGTCAACCAGCATTGCATGTCTTCACTAGGAAAATTAATGAGGTGGAAAAATGTTAAGGTTTCAGGAGAAATTTCTTCTTAGTTCCATAGGCACTCACCAAATTTCAATTTTCTTATGCAATGGCATTGTCTCTATGAGCAGCTATTTTTTTCATTATTGTTGACAGTATCTCTCAGCCATATTCTCTATTTCATATCAATACTTTGGCAGTGCTTATTGGATCCCTTTTTGGGTTCTCTAGGTCATCTGCCAATCATATCCTCTTGATTAGTAGAATTAGAGTCGGTCAGAATTAGATTTTGTAGATGCACTATCCCTCCATAGCATTACTTTGTCTTTTTAAGCTATAAGACTGGATCACTAAGCCTCCTTGTTGATTTAGCCCTTCCCAAGATTCTAGGGCTCTTCTTGCCTGTAGAGAAAGAGGAAACATAAGAATATCAATGTCAAGAGCCCTTTAGGGTCCGTACCAAGCCTCTCTGATTCTTTCACTAATTCTACGTCCTGAGTGTGGCAAAGACTGGCTAACCTCTCAACAAAGCCCTGTTTTCCTCCTCCTGGACCCGCAGCTAGATCACGTTCCCCATTATCTCTGGCTGGTGTTCTCTTTCCCAGCTGGCTTTGGCCATGCCACCGAGTTATGTGTGATTGGAGTTTTGTGTGTCCCTTCCATCCCTGTCCCATGAAAGTCTCTTACTCATGATCCCTTCATTCAATTTCTCGTTCCTTGACTGCCTATGCAGAAAGGCATGACAACCTTGAAATCTTCATGATAAAACTGACAGTCTTAAGATGGAAAGAGTATCTGTTTCTGAATCATTGTTTGAAGGAGAGACACTCATCAGTCAGTAACATTCGTTTAAAACTTAAGTGAAAAATAAAGTTCCATGATGAAAAACCACTAATATGTGGTGCTTTATATATTACAGTGGCTATAATTGCCTTATATAAAACTGTGACATCCATACTCCTGCAATAAATTCCAGTCTTAATAGCATGGTTCCTGTCTTGCCCTTGTTTACTGGCCCTAAATCTCAGTTGCTCTTTTGTGCCCCGCCTTCTTTCTCAGTCCTTCCAGAGAAGCTGAGCTGTTCTCTGGAAACATTTCCAGGTAACAGGTTTTGGATAGACCTGCTGGTGTTGGGATCAGCTAGAACTAGGTGTCTGCTTCTCACCCAGACACACGCTTCTGGAGTGCTATCAGCTCATTCAAGGTTCTACTGTACACTCTGCCCTCTGAGTTCGTTTTTCTACGTGCCCAACTCTAGAGACTGTTATAGCATCCCCAGCTCCAGGGATGACCATCTTCTTGTGGCCATGAAAGCATTTTACATTTTTAAGACTTTCTTGCTGTGGAAGAAATAGATTCATGTTGTGCTTTAAAATTAAGCTGGCAGAATTAATTACTTTAACTAAAAAATAACATACACACGTAAGTCTTTCATATAGTTTTCCAAATGGCAAAACAATTCAAATCTTTTAAGTGATGGAATAGATTATGATACATTGAATGAAATCAATAATACATTAATTTCAACAATACATTGAATTAAATAATCGGCATTTAATCACCATAAGATTAGTGAGATTTCAGCTTCCTAAAACAAACGATTACAAAATTAAGTGAACGAACACAATTCTCTCTAATAAACATCACAATAAATAAAGTTTCATATAACAAACATTTATGTTTCCAACATTACAGTTTGTGGCTAAGCCCCCATGTCTGTGTACAAAGGCTCCTGGAACTGGTACCCTTGCTAGTCCAGATACATTGAATCTGGACTGACCTCATGAACGCTATGGAATGCAGCAGAAATGATGCTTCATAACTTCCAAGTCTATCTAGGTCGTAAGGAGCCTTACAAAATCTGCCTTGTTTTCTTGAAACACATGTGCTAGGAGAGGCCAATCACAAAGTAAGAAGTCTAACTACCAGGAGACCCTCTCTTCCTCTTATGTGAGGAAGACCTTACCTGGCCATGTATAAGGGCCAGTGGAGCAAGACAGCCAATCTTGGATCTCAGCTGAGGTGCCAGGCTTGTAAGTCATGGTGGACATCGAGCCCCAGCCATCCTCTGACTGCAACCACATGAGAAATGTGAGGCAAGGACTGCCCAACTGAGCCCAGTCAATGCAAAGAATCATGACGAATAATATAAAGTGCTTCAGGCCACTGAGCTTCGAGGTGGTTTGGTTACACAGAATACAGGACGATGGTTCTTTTAAATTATGAAAGCAAACTTACAAATATAACACAGTTCTTTACTTTTTTCAGTACATGCTAGTGTATGTATTCCTTCTCTCTACGTGAGTTCAGGATAAATTGGAAAAAGAAAAAATAAAGCAGCAAATGGAGGCCAGTATATCACCATCAATATTCACAAAGCCAAAGGTGGAGGTTCTGTGGGAGCCAAATGAATTTCGTGACACTTAACAGCTAAACAGTTAGAACTACGTACCCTTCCATGAGCAACTGGACCCAGGCAACTATCTCCATCTGGAGGGGAATTCCTGGGTAAGATTCACAGCACAAAAAAAAAGAAGCTAACTTGTGGGTAGTTTCACTTCCAAGGAGAACAAAGGGCATTTGTTCTTCCCAAATTACCAGTCAGATAAATCACTTAACTCATCTAAGGTGAGGTCAGTAAAAGAGCAAAGAGCATCCAAGAGTTGCACCAATTTACTCACCTCCACATGGGAAGGTATACTAGGAGGGGAAAAATGTTTCCCTTGATCAGAAGACAGATTTGACAAAAACAGGCTATGAAATAAGCATAGATATACCTGAAATTTTTGACATAAAAGTATGTGAATACTTTCTCATTGTCTCTATTTTCCCTTTAAGCAGAATAACGGCTAAATCAGTGCTTTACACTCTCAAAATCACCTGTGACAATTTCTTCATTGAAAATTTCTAGTTAAATACCTTTGAAACGTGCGCCTATGATTTTATTTATAATTTTATCCAATGCAACACCCAAGATCTGGGGCTCATCAATTTTGCTTGGAAAATCAGATTTTCCTAGGACAAGGAGAATGTAAAATTTAACTAGGTGGTCCCTGGAATGGCAGGAGTACAGATGATTTACTAGAGTCATTTAAGAAATTGAGACTCGGTATATATTTGTTCCCTAGATTGTAAGCTTCAAAAAATTATGTGAAATTAAAATTTTGTGTCATTGACAACAGATCCAAATACAAATTAAACCTTACCCAACAGTAAGTACACATCCATCTTTGTGGAGGAAGAAAGATAAGAATGATAAAAGCTTCTCAAGGATACCCATAGCCTTGAAGATAGGACTAGGGCAGTTTCCATGTTACATATGCCCATGATTGATATGCATTTAAAGGAAGGGTACTGTCTCTGCTCTCAAACTCTCTGCATGGCAATTTTGTCCTTGATGTTCATCCTTACCACAGCTTTGATCAGCTCTTTACATTAACTAGCAAACTTCTTTCAAGCTGTAGTTTTATTTAACACACTGTAGGTTTATTTAACTTCCCATAGCTGTCTTTTACTCAACAATATAGTTATATTTCATCACATAAATGACTACTCTGATAGATCTCTCATTCCCTTATCGCGTACAGGAAATGTAACATTACTGACACGGTTTGAAGTTAGAAAGGATAGTTAAGGACCAACTACTTACAGCTTGAGTATAACTTTTACTGCTCCCAGGCTAAGCATAAAAATGGATCAGTGAAAGCTTCTTCAGTGGTAGTTAAAAAAAAAAAAAAAAAAGACTGAGTCGTGATGCCTGAACAGCTCTGGGATCTGGGAACAGGGATGAGAATGACTTTCTGGACCCTGGTACCACCATGGGCCAGATTATATGGTGATAAATGTCTTAGAAATGGTGAGACGGACAAATCAAACTACTGCCATGTGCAGACACATTGAACAGTAACCCAAGTCTTTGGGCAATGAACCCTGGAGGAGACACAGATTTATTGTAAAAAGTCCATGAATTCTCACGTGTACTAAACACTTTCTGTATGCTAAATAGTTAGAATGACATGCATGTATTTAACTTAAAAAAATGTAGCTTCCTACTTGATTAATAAATACATTTATACCTTTTTACAGTTTTTAACATGTATAATACCTTTTATATTATACTTTTTCTCAATCAAGGAATTCTAAAATCCAGCTGTGACAGGTAAGAATCTAGGAAACCATTTAATGTGAGGCAGGAAAAACAGTCCTCATACTTAAAAGTATTTACATTTTTCTTCCTAACTTTTAGCATACTGTTTATCCCCAACTCTTTCACATCCATAGAATAGGTTAACACTCTGTGCAACAAAAGCACATTTTTCTTCAGAGGGAAAATTGTGTGACTCAGCACCATTAAACTAGAAATGAAGGCTTTAAGGTAAAAAAGTTATCTTTACAATTCCAGGCCAACCAGGAACCAACCTGTGTGATTTCACTTGAGTCTGCAGGAAGGAGGTGTGTCTATTTGGGACAATCTGTAGGTAGAGGGGAAAAAAAATTCATTAAGACTTCCAAGAGACCCTCAAGAATTGATTCGCACTCTTGGCTGCATCTTAGAATCACCTGGGAAGTTTTTAAAACTCTGGAAACTCAGGCTGCACATGCGGTCAATTACATAGGAAGCCAGGGGTGGGGGGCTGAGAGAAGACAAAGAACCAAGCATCAGTCATTTTTACAGCTTCTGCGTGATTTCAGTGTGCTCCCAGGGCTGGCGTTGGCGGCTCTGGGGGTCCTAAGGAGATTTCATCAGCTCCTCACATTCCATGATGCCCGACAGGCTCCTCAAACAGAAGCCAAGCTTAAAGATTTCACAACTGCAGCCTGTTACTCAACCATCTAGTCTCTCAAGAGACAGGATAACAGGATTTGTTGATTTGGCAAGAGGAGTTGTCATGGTCTCTGAGGACACATTAAGCACCTCTCACCATGTTTCCATAATCACTCTGCCTAGGCTTGATTTCAAACATGTTCCCATTATTTTACCTTGAATCAGATATGGTGCACCTGATCTAAATCAGATTTAGAGCCTGATCTAAATCTGCTGCTACATGGACCATGGTTTTATTTTTAAGCCTTCTCTAACAAACTCATTGGACTATTGCATGACAATTGCCTGGAATTACCTCATTGTGTGTGTCTGGGGGAATTGCTTTTCTCCTGTTTCCAGCAATTATTTCATTGGAGTACAACCCAATTGCCTGGAAATGGGGTAGAATCAAATTTCAATAAGTATTTAATGAGTACTCACTGTATGCAAGGCGTACGGTTATATGCACAGGAGAAAATGTATACTGTTATAGGCATTGAATTACAATGACGGAACTCATCCTCTTGAGGAAGTCCCACTGTATTCAGGGTGACCAAAGAGCAAAATGTATAAGTCAGGTAAAGCAAAATACATTGAAATGCGTTCTCATTCGGTTTTTTGGGGGTTTTTGTAAAATTATTATTTATTTATTTATTTATGGCTGTATTGGCTCTTCGTTGCTGCGCGCGGGCTTTCTCTAGTTGCGGCGAGCGGGGCCTACTCTTCGTTGCGGTGCGTGGGCTTCCCATTGCAGTGGCTTCTCCTGCTCAGGAGCACGGGCTCTAGGCACGTGGGTTTCAGTAGTTGCGGTGCACGGGCTTAGTTGCTCCGCGGCATGTGGGACCTTCCTGCACCAGGGCTCGAACCCATTTCCCCTGCATTGGCAGGCGGATTCTTAACCACTGCAGCCACCAGGGAAGCCTCTCTCATTCGTTTAATAAAGACATTTTGTGAAAAGAAAAGGGTAACTTCTGTGGAAAGGAGGAAGAAACAGGACACAAGTTATGGTGACAACTGAACTTAGTCATTTAAACACTGTAAGGTCTGATTTATGAATATACATTGAAAAAGGTTGGAAATATAGAAGGTGTAAAGAAGATAAATAAAATATTACTAGTAATCCCACAATCCAGATAAAACAGATATATTTAATCTATATACATGAATATGTATATACATATGTGTGAGTGTGCATTATGTTATATATATGTTTACATATCATATATGAAGGTATATATACATTACACATTGGTATATGTTTATATATATATATATATATGTCCATATATATAGTATATTTGAATGCATACTTTTTGTGTTATATATACATATATACTCATTTATATATGTACCTAAATATTGATGCATTGCACATTCATATACACTACAGCCGTATTTGAGAGGAGCGGAATAATGACACCCCTCTTCCTTGCCCAGGTCCTTAAATCAGTTGAGAAATAAAGAACAGAAGGTGAGTGTTATAATAATTCTACTGCTGATAAAGACTAAGTCAGAGAACATAGCTTTGCGTGAAAAACCAAAGGGGCCACTTACCCACTCGACCACAGGAAATTTTGGACCTGGGGAGACCAAGTTCCACTAGTGGATGCCTTGGCCCTTGAGGAGCAGAGTAGAATTTAAATCCCTGTAAGCAGGCTGGCGCTCCAAAAGGAGAAAAGTATGAGCCAAGTTTAGTCTTTATAAATGTACCAATATATGTAATTATTATGAAATATATATGTAATGACATTACATATACTCTTCTGTAACATATGTGTAATTACAACTGTATATGATGCAGAGATTCAACCTAGTACAAAATACATTCTCAAGAAGTTAGCCATTATTATTCTAATTTTCAAGCCAAATTATGTCTAGCTATGTTGTCCTATACGGGTTATCAGAAGTTTTGCAATGAGATTAGATGGTAACAGTATAATACTCCAATAATAAAATGCATAAAGACCTATTCATAAAATTCCAACAATAAAGATGCCTTAACTTTACCCCTAAGCCCTCTGCCAATATTAAATTTCTAGGGAGAAATTAAAGTTCAAAGAATAAATATTCTTGCAAGTTAAATCCAAAGGAAATAAGACTCAAAATCAAATCCCTTTGACTTAAAAAAATAAAAACTCCAAAAGTCATCCTTCCCAATCTGTAATTCTGCTCAGTTCTGTCAGAGGAGTTTACCACAAATGAGCAGAGTTGGTTTTTGTTTTGTTTTTCTCATCAGCTACAACCTGGGAAGGGTGTGGATCTTTTAGGGCCTCAGAAATTCTTAGCTCAATGTCAAGACACATCATTCTCACTCTAATAGGATCCTTTAAAATATGACTTAAAAAGTAACCCTAATCCTACACCCACTAAATTTACAATATAAGCCAAACCCTCACCCCTAGAGCAGTGATCCATGGTAACAATCCTGTTCCCTAAACTCAGTACTCCCTAAACTTGTCAAAGGCCATCACACTGGTATCTGAGGAAGAAAGGTAGATAGATGGTAGATGGTAACCATCTTGGCTTCAGCTTGCCTGCATTGCTGGCCAGCCTACTTTTCTGGAATCCACACCCTGTGAATGTAATTGGTAGGAATCACCCAGCAAATGATTAATTCTGTCACTATGAATTTATCATATGTGGGGCGGGGGACATTCCAGAAGCTAACATCTCCTTAGGAGGGTGGCCTTGAGACGATGCTGCCATCTTCGTTTTCAATGGCAGCAGCCCTCCGCACAAATGAGGTATTATCTGAGAATCTTTTCTTTCTCACCCAATGTATTCAAACCCTCTTAACTTCCTTTTCCCTTTAAGCATTTCAGTCCTGAGGATGAGCCTTATTGTTAGTACTGACTCCTAGGTCTTCTGTGAGGAATTTTGTGCCTGTGTATAGTGGCACCCTTCCTTTGCCTCTTTTTTTTTAAAAAAATAATAAATGTGAATCATTTATTCATTCAACAAACATTTACTGAGTACCTTTGCCTCTTGGAATGGAATTAATTTGGCTTAAAAAAAAAGCCCTGCCTCTTAGAAAAGGATTTCACCTTAGAGCCACATTTGTTTCAGCTGAAGAAGCACCCTCAAAATTTCTCAACTGAAGCTGCTATTGAGGCTGTTGTGAGGCAGGTGCCCTGAGGTCCCAGTGGGGGCAGGTGTCCCAGCCATATGGTCGTCTGATGTCCAGACAATCTCCTGCTTCTTTTCCATCCCATAAATCCCCTGGCTGCTGTGATACCCACATGCTCAGCTACAATAATTATTTTGAAACTTGCCCAAACATCCTTTTCTATTTTCATTTTCTGTATTGAGCTTTTGGACCAGACACACAATTAAAGGTCAAGTGCTCCACAGTCTCAACCTGTACCGTGAAGGCAGAATGGAGCACTACCTCCTGCCACTTAAGCCTCAGCCATGTGATATTTTAATGTTTTCTAGCTAGAAGCTCCCTAGAGTTCTGAGTCTCACGTGTAACTTTGCTGACTGGCCATGTATATGCAGGTAACAGTCCACTTTAGCCTGGCCAATGATGGCAGGCCAAGCTGTGTCTGCACCACTATCAACTACAGCCGCCTGCAGTCTGAGGCCTTGGCACCTGCTGAAGGCATAGCTTTTGAGGCCCTCACATTGCACTACAAGTTTAAGGTCAAACTGTACTCTGAGGCCATCTGTGCTGGCTAAAGGCCCATGCCTTTGGCCCTATCTCCACAGAAATTCTTTTAGAGTCAGAACCACAACAAGTTGCAGGCACCTGGCAAAGCCCAAAATACCTAGTGACTAATGCTTCTGGACTCTTAGCTGCTGTCAGCAGTTCAAAGTTAACTTTGCAAGGTAAAAACCTACCTCTGGCCTAGTATAAACTCTACCAACCAGCAATGTCAAAATTCCCTGCCTCCTAGACATTAAAGACTAAGGTCGCATCAGAAGTTTCTTCCACAGGAAATTTGCTTTCCAAACTCTTCTTATCTGCTTTCTCAATGTTCTCAGTCATCAAATATGGGGTTCAAATAAATATATATAAAGTTTAAATATATACATATATTTAAATATATACCTATATCACAGAATACACATTTCTCACAGTATGAGCTACAATTAGTAACATAAATAAAATAAAAGAAATATCTGATATATATATGTTTTTCTTTTATATGTCTTATATTTTATTTATTAAACTTTATTAAATTGAATATATATAATACCCAATTTAGTAAAATACATACAATACATATATGTTTAACTCAATATTTTAATAAATAAAACAAATACCTGATATATATTTAAAAGACATATATATATATATATATATATATATATATCAGGTATTTATTTTATTTATTTTACAAAATTGAGATCATACTATATAGAGAATTATGTACTCTGTGTTCAGACATCAAAAGTACTTAAAAAAGTCTTTCCTAATATCATTATTTCAGTGAAAAAAATCAAAATATTTTAGATCACAATACCCCATGAACGTGGTGAAAACACCAAATAATATAGTAAAGCTTGATGAAAGGGTACAGGCTCTTCCCCAGCCTCCAGTTTGGCTACATACAGGCAACCATGTTTAATTCTTTCAGCTATTTCTTTTAGTTATTTTTAATTGAGATATAATTGATATATAATATTATATTAGTTTTAGTTATACCTGATTGGCTATTCATATATATTGTGAAATGATCCCCACAAGAAGTCTAGTTAACATCTGTCACCTCACATAGTTACAATTTTTTTTCTTATGATAAGAAGCTTTAATTAGCAATTTAATTAAATTGCTAATCTCTTAGCAATTTTCAAATATACAATACAGTATTATTAACTATAGTCACCATGCTATACATTACATCCAGGACTTATTTGTTTTATAACTGGAAGTTTGTGACTTTTGATTCTTAGCTGATTCTTTCTGTTTTTTTCCATATCTCTGAATGCTGTCTTGTGCTGCTATTATTCAATTATTCAATTTTAGAAATTATTTATTTACTCTTTTGTCTCTTAAACCACCAACTTCCTAGTATAGTTAAATCACTATATTTAATTAAATCAATAAACTATGTAAATGTAGCTTACTTGAAAGCCAAATAGTTTATTCTTTGGCAGCTTTTTCATTTATCAAGAGTTTCTAATTTCCTTTTTTACTCACTATGTCTCTTTATGCAAACATTGTATTTAAACTGTTTAGCTTATCAGACATTCTACAGAGTGTTTGTTTTACTGACTTTCCCCTGGGACACTCTTTCCCTTACGTGTCATCTGGACAAGTCACTTTTTAGGGTAGCTTTGAGGTGGTCATCCTGGAATTTCATCTTGGGAAGGAGATCTTTCCTGGAACTTATCTTTGCCTTTCTTGAATTACTTAGTTGTCTTGACTTAGTTGTCTTGTGTGGGAAGTGATATTTCTGAAAACTTATGTCTAAAAATGTGCTTATTCCAAACATTTGACTAAATATTTGTCTAGACATAGAATTCTCATCCTGCATCTGCCTCTTTCAGATCTCTGAAAGCTTTGCTCCATGACTATCTTGCATCAGTGTTATTGCTGAGAAGGCTGGTACCAATTTGATCACTCCCCTGTTGATGACATATCTATTTCCCTCTGGAAATTATTAGGACCTTGTCTTTTTTCTTCCTTTGGTACCAAAATTACACAAATAGTTGTCTAGAAAACAGACTTCTTCATACATTTATTTGGCATTTAGAAGGTGGTTTCAATCTGGAGACTTATGTCCTTCAACTCCAGCAAATTCTCTTGAATTGATTCTGTGATATTCTATAACCTTCTCTTTCTTCTCTCATTATAAATTGCTATCAATCAAATCAATATTGATTCTTTGTTGTTTAATAAACAGTTTAAAAAATGAGGTACAGTTGCTTGGTTTGGATTCTCAATCACCTTGGGTCTCATAGAAATAAACTCCTACCTGTTCCTTGAGGGTTGAATTTTCAGACCTTCTCTTAGGCAAGATCACAGAACCAGCAGCTGGATTTCTCCGAGAGATCATGTGGAGACCAACCCCTTTATTTTTTGGGTGTAGACATCTGGATAAATAGGTATGTTTTCCAAGGTCTTACAGCCAGTTAGTGGCAGAGCCTGGATTAGACCAAATGATTCTCATTTCCTAGCTGGGTTCTTTTTCCATTGCATAATATTTTTCTTGACTGTCACAACTCAGTGGCTTGAGGCAGAAATTCACATATCTTAATTTCAAACATGATGTGTATGGTTTCCAAAGGAAATTCTAGGGACTGTAATAAAAACTTACAAAGAAAAAGTGGAGAAGGGCTACTGAGATGGCAAAAACTGAAGATATCCCTCAGAGAAGTCAGTTTTCACCTACCCTCCTGCCATTGGTTACTGCTGACCAGACCTTCTGCAACTGCTGATGAAGCCATTTGCTAAGATACACAGTGGTCATGGTATGTATTTAATATTTAAACATAACATTGCTTTCTTGGAAATGATTATCAAAGAAGTATTTAAATTATGTAAAATTTTTAATGCACGTCAAAAATTTGTCGTAGAACAAGGGCCTTAGAATAAGCATGAAGACTGAATTGTGGTGTTAAAGAAAACCCAAAATGGAGCCACAGTCTGAGTATCCAACCACCCACTGCCTTGTGACCCAAACTTAAACTGTCCTGATTTCCCTGAGGTGCTGACTCTGATCTCGACCAAAACTCAAGCTTTCTTTCAAGGAGCTTTCTAGACAATCAGCTACAAACAAGCTTATACAGTGCTACTACCCTAAAAGGAATGTAAGCTTCTAGTAACCAATCACAATAGAAAACAATGTACTTCCTCATTCACGCTTTGTAAACTGAGCTGTAATGGCTGAGAGCATAGCACTTTTGGTTTTGAAGCCTCCCTGTTTGCAGTTTGTTTCTTATTCAATAAAATATTCATATCAACTAAAGCTCTCCAAATTTTCTTTTGACAGTTTCTACTCTACCCACTAGGTATGCCACTACGGACAAGTCAGTTAAACTCTGCGAGTTTCCTCATTAGTAAAATGTAGAATTGATGTTAAGATTTATTAGAATATTCTAAACATTGGGCAAAATTATGCATAAAAATGAACTAGCATAGTGACTGGTACATGGAACACACTCATAAAAATTTGTTAAATCAATGAATGTTAGCTCATGTTGTTTGTCATACGAACTTCCCATAAGATTTCTTGTGCATATAATTATTTGATAAATATGTCCAGTAAATGTTAAAGGGTCTGGGGAACTTTGTTTTCATGCAAAGTTGCTGACAAGTAGTATTACTTCAGTTGACTTGCTTATAAGCTAGTAAGAAAAAAGTTGCAAATGACTAATTCAAACGGAGAGAATAATTTAGGATATATGTCATTTTTGATATTGTAAGGTTAGAACATTTTGCACTAAGCTAGAGTGGTGTGTTCACTGAATAAAAATGATTTTTTCCCCAATTATATATTCACAAGATTGTGGAGTGTATATATACTCAAAACATACTGTAATAAATGTTCATCAGTGATAAAGACAAGTGTTTAAATGTATGATGTAGGTGCTGCTCAATATTCATTCAAAACATTCATTCAACTGATCATTCGTTCAACTCATTTGTTCATTTACTGATTGTATTTTATTGAGTTTCCAATCAGTAATTCTGAGACTCTGAAGGGAAAGTCATTGCCCCGATGCTAGCAGTCTTACCTCCATTACCTAATTCATTTGGAAAAATAGGGAAGAGTACAGGAAATTAGAAGAGAAGGAGGTGAATGTTCCTTGTTGTTGCTGTGTACTTAGATTAGTCCCTCTGCTTCTAAGAACTATAGCAAGGATATAAACCAGCACTGTCCAATAGAAATAAAATACAAACCATGTGTGTAATTTCAAATGTGCTAGTAGCCACATTAAAACAAGTAAGAAGAAATAGGTGAAATTAATTTTAACAATATATCTTAACCTCATCTTTTCAAAATATTACCATTTCAACATGTAATTGATACTAAGGTTATTAATGAGATTATTTATATTCTTTTTTTTATACCAAGTCTTTGATATCTGATGTGTATTTTGCACTTACAATGTACCTCAATTTGCATATTTCAAGTGCTCGGCAGGCTCATGTGAGTAGTGGCTACCATATTAGTGCAGATTATAGACAGGGTTTGGGATGTGGACATATCTTCTTGGAGGTCATCATTTCAACCCACTACATTGTCTTAGAGCCTCTAGAAGGAATGCAGCTCCACTAACACCTTGATTTTAACCCAGTGATACCCATTTTGAACTTCTGACCTCCAATATTGATACTGTAAGATAGTAAATTTGTCTTATTTTGAGTAAGTCTGTGGTAATGTGGTAATATGTGTAGCCATGTGAAACTACTAGAATTTATCTCAAATCGTGTTTCCTCCAGCCCGTGGTCTTTTATTGAAGCCACTGAGTGAGAAGCACATTAATAATCTACTAGTAGGAAAGACGTGAAGGTATCCTCCTGATGAATGAAATTCTGGTTTGGAGCTAGAGAACAAAGTGAGAGTTCTAAAATCAAGTAATTGATTCAGAAATGATAATAATCCTGGACACTTGCAGTAAAAGTTGCAGCATAGTCTGGACTAAAGGTCGGTTAGTCAGTATATTGTGTCTTCTGATAGATTTCTGTATCCAGCCATTATTGTGCTAAGGCAGAAAATAGCCCAAGTCTGAGGCTTTCTGAAGAACGGCACCAATGAATTTGATTAATTAGGGGAATTACATGGGAAAGAAAGGAAGGGAGAAAAGGAGGAAGGGAGGGAGGAAGGAAGGAAGGAAGAGAAGCTGGATCTGTGAAAATTCAGAATTCATCAGAATAGTAACCCAAAGATCAAGTAGCTATGTCACATGACCCCAAGCCTGCTAGATAATGAGAAGCAATGTGGACCTGGGATCATATGATATCAAACTTTTAAGCCTATAAAACAGCATTAAAATAAAGAACATGCAGGTGGTACTTTCTAGAAAAGTAAGCTAGGCCTCATTTGTAGTGTTTTTAATATCAGTATCAGATGGGTTGCTTAATTCATTTTTGTTGAAAATAGTGTAACAAAACTCCTTGGGATACACATTTTCTGGGTGCTTTCTGTGTTGATACATTTCCTAGTATCGATTGCAACAGAAAGTATATTAAAATAATAGAGTTTAAGATATAATTAAGAATTTGCAGTAGGAATCTAAGACAATTAATAAGACCCTAGAACTCATTATTAAACAAAATATCTACTCTTTTGCAGACTGTGGGGAGCATTAGGTTAGAGACAACAGATAAGAAAGAACTTGGTGTTCCTATTGTCACTTGGTAATTGTTGAGAGTTACCGAGCAAGAGAGCAGAAAGGACATCATCAGATGGGGCAAGCCAATGGGCCACTCTAAGGGGAGGCCAAATAAACAGAAAGAGATTCAAACGAATTTATTGTCAATACATCTCTAATAATCCATAAAATGATAAGCAAAGAAACAAAATTGTGGACAGGATTACCATTAATATATACAGTATTGTTTTAAGGGAATAAAATATTTTAAGTTAGAATGAAATTAATTTGTGCATCTTGAAAATACCATTTTTACTATATAAAACATAAAGAAATGAACATAAGTTTTCTCTAATAAGCTTCTTTCTAAAGTGGAAAAAAATTGGCTTAAGATTTTTACCTTATGAAATGTTTAAGGACAAAGTGTTTACATAGTGATATTCATTGGCTACTCCCCAAAATACTCTTTAAAAGCTTCCTAAGATAAAGATTAGAATGTCCAACTCTGTCTTTCCTGACTTTGATTACCAAAGATATATAAGTTTGCTATATAGCAGTGACAATTTTTACAACCTAAGTATATTTCAATCAGAAGCACAGAGTGTTAAATGAAGAAAACTTTAGTCCCATTTATTGTGATGCAAATAAACAAACCATTGGATACAAGCAAGGTTTATAAGAAGATGTTGTAATAGCACATATTTTCTGGTTTATTTTGTTGCACAAGCATCAGTATTCTTCAGATGTGATTTGGGGAGATGTTTTCAAATTTGTCAGAGCATCCTAAATTTGTCTCTTGGTAAGACTGATCCAACAATAGTCTGTTTCTGCCACAACTCGGCTCTTTATTGCAAAGACAAATCCATTCAATTTATTTATGCAAGTGTCAGCATGGGCACATAGAAGGCAGAAATGGAAAATTCCATCTCTCATTCATTGTAGCAACAAAAGCTGTGGACTATTCACCTTTCTTTCTTTTCTTTTTTTTTTTTGCGGGCCTCTTACTTTTGCGGCCTCTCCCGTTGTGGAGCACAGGCTCCGGCCGCGCAGGCCCAGCGGCCACGGCTTACGGGCCCAGCTGCCGCGCAGGCTCCGGCCGCGCAGGCTCCGGCCGCGCAGGCTCCGGCCGCGCAGGCTCCGGCCGCGCAGGCTCAGCGGCCATGGCTCACGGGCCCAGCCGCTCCGCGGTATGTGGGGTTTTCCCGGACCGGGGCACGAACCCGAGTGCCCTGCATTGGCAGGCGGACTCTCAACCACTGCGCCATCAGGCAAGCCCTCACCTTTTTAATTTTTTTTCCGGTACGCGGGCCTCTCACTGTTGTGGCCTCTCCCGTTGCAGAGCACAGGCTCCAGACGCGCAGGCTCAGCGGCCATGGCTCACGGGCCCAGCCGCTCCGCGGCATGTGGGATCTTCCCTGACCAGGGCACGAACCAATGTCCCCTGCATCGGCAGGCGGACTCCCAACCACTGCGCCAGCAGGGAAGCCCTCACCTTTCTTTTTATATCAAGGTAAATACATATTTTTCTGTTTTATTTTCTTCCAGTATTCTTAGAATTTTACCACATTTTCCACTTCTAAAGCCAGAAATTTATTTTAAGTCTTGGTATTTCCCTAATTGAAATATTTATGCCAACATATGCATAGTTTCTTCATTTCTTCTATAAATATCAGTTAATTTAGTTTTCAGCTGATTGACTGAGGTGGATAGCATAATGGCTACTGACACAGGTTTAGACAGAGATAAGTAAATTGCCTGAAGTAGCAGGCAGGAATTTCAGGATTTAAATCTGTATCTGGTTAACTCCAAAGCCATCTACTTTCTATTAAATGACGATGAGTTTACCTCCATTGCAATTGTCCTTCGTTTCTTACAATCATTGAAGTTTAGATGAAAATCTTTGTTTATTGAAGAAATTTACTTTCACCTCAAATATTTAAAAATTCCTGAGTGTAATATACACTACAGTTATATTTTATAGTTCTTATAGTCTTGCGTAGTGCCTACGATTAAACTCAACACGTTATCTTTTTCTTCTAGCCAGTGGGAACTGAGAATGTCCATAACATTGAGAAAAAGAGTATTTAAACTGTGGTAAGAATGGACTATATTTTCATCATTTTGTAACTTTCATTAAATCAGAAATATGGAAATGGAAATGCTTGCATACGATATCATGTCTACTGAAGCCAATTATCTTGGTCTTCAAAATAAGTTATGACAATGTCAATACTTAAGGCATTTTCAAAATTATTATTGTTTATTCATTTCCTTCCATCATTTTTTGACTGTCCATAAATTGTGACAGGCTGCCTTCTCAACTCTTTTGATTTAAATGCTCGCTAACTTATGTGGGAAAATTAAAATGTTTCCAATAAGAAAGGCAGTTTATTAGGCAAAGCATGCCATCTTGTTTTTGAAATTCCACAAAAATGGGAACACTAATTACAACTTAATCCATTTTGGCCTTAACGGAAGAGAGTATTTTCTGTCAAAGAAAACTGTTTCCCAGTCACTACAGGAATTCAGTCTTCTACCCTAAATTTGTCTCTACTATTTAATGTTTTGCCCTCTGAGCAATGTGTTGGAACAAATAGCAGAAGAGGTGATTTTTGTTCAGATACTTTCAGGAAAATGATTAAGCATAATTTGGAAAGGAAAGAAACGAATCTATGCTGTTGAAAAGGCCGAGGTTGCTTTTGCACAATTATATAGTCTGAGCAATTTAAATGGAGAGACCACTTGTCAAAAAGTCAACATTCAGCATGCTTAAACATTTCCTATTAAGTCTGGTTAACCCTATTAACTACTTCAATGGAAATAAAAACCACCTGTGTTCACATGAAGCCAAGAAACGTGAGAGTCATTCTACATAAAAGGTCCTTTGAATGCATTGGTGCCTTAAACCTTTTACATAATTGAAAATAATCAGGCCTGCCTGAGAAGTCATTGTCATAAAACAAATTTGGCTGGAAGCTAATGAAACCAGCTGTGCATTGTATAACTATTTAACTTATTTTTTATTTGATTAATTGACAAATCAAACAAATTACAGAGATGAGAAAACTGACTTTAAAATTTTACATTAATATGTGCCCTGAAGTCTTTCTTAAAAGTCCATTATAGTGTAAAATATATCTGTTGAAATGAAAGATATTAAGTAGACAACTTATCCTTCACAGTGGCTGCTGCTTCCCTAAAAAACAAAAACAGAAATGTGTGACTTAGAACTGAATGTCCGATCCACAAATCCAGAGGGATTATCAGGTGAGAGGCATTTCTGATTTTAAAGATGGTATTATTATAAATAAGTCACAAGCATATATTTTAGCAAATAAATTATCTCACACACTAAATGGCAACCCCAATTTAAGGTACTGAGGATAAGGGTGAAGTCCTCTATAGCATGAGCCTTATAGTGCTGCTTAATTAAAACAATCAATGAATTGGAATTGAGACCTGCTGTAATATGTGGATTGACTAAACTGGGCTGCAGGTTAATCAATGCAACTGAAGACATCCTGGAGTGATTATTTGAATATATGTACAACAAAGAAATCTGGTCGAATGTCAATAGGTGCATAGGCAGTATGGTGCTATTTTAAAAGCAAGCAAAGTAATAGGCTGGATGTCACGGGATACAGTCCATAGGTAATTTACCTGGCTTGGGAAAGGAGTAACACAGAAGTCCAGCTAATAAGGTAGAAGAAATTATAGGGTTACATAATTGTCATTTTGCAACCCCTAATGATATTACTGATCCAGGTACGGATGATCACCTAAAACAATGGGGTGAGTGGTTGATGGGGAACATGAAAAATTGCAAATATAACCCTTTTGTGAATATCTCTGGCTTGCAAAGGGGGAAAATTACTTTACAACAAAACAATCAGTCTGTCAGTCCCTCAGTCCAATGTTTAATCTTAGCAACACCCGTGGCTGCTCAACCAGAAAATAAGTTTTCTGCTGTGATACAATGTAGTATTCAACATCACTTATTATGTATGCTTACCCCCAAAATAGTTCTAATTTCTGGTTTGTAGGAATCACAGGGGATGGAGAAAGAAGCTAGACAATGAGAGAGTTTAGAAAACTCTCATTGTGAAAGTCTGGGCAGGATATGGCAGTGCTTTCATCTTTGCTTCTGGAAAATTTTCGGAAAAAACAAACAGTGAGGTTTTGAAGATATTGACATTACAGAACCATTTAATCTGAGTAGAGTTTCTTCAAGACCTATCTTACCTCAACTCCCTCATTTTACAGACAAGCAAAGCTAAGTTCAAAGGTCACCGAAGCTAGTAATAACCAATCAGCATTAGCATTATACCTAAGCCTAGTGCTCTTTCTTTGCACAGCCTCATGTGATTCTCCAGGGAGTGGTGGTACCTCACCAAGTACTATGTTCCCCACCACTACAGAGGTTGCAGATAAAGCTGAAGGAAAATTTGCAAATAATGCTACAGAGAAAATTAAGCAGCAAACTTGTGCCTGCATTAGGTGAACATCTTTAAGGTCATTCACAGTTGGATCTAGCAAAGTTTAGAAGAGTAATTTAGGAATCCCATCCCCATGTGTACTCTTACTCTTAGGAGTAATTTTTGCACAGGGAGTAATTTTAAGAAGTGGCTGACCACTATGGACAATTTCATGAAATGGGGAACTTCTTTTAGCTCCTTGGGAATGGATAAAGAAAGCATTACTATTGTTTATTTTTCATTATCTTCTGATAATAGTCACATAGAAAAATGCATTTCTATTCTGCTGTCAAACTCAACTATGTAATCACTTCACCTGAACTTTTTTATGAAGAAAAAGAAATATCACATTCAGAATATTTGCAATTAATCTATAACACAGCAGCTACACATCGTGCTTAGGTAAAACGGCAAAACGGATATTAGTAATCATTGCACTCACTTCTGCAATGACCTTTGTAACTGCTTTGTACTAATGCATGCTGGGTAGCTCTTGTTCCCAAACGGAGTTAAAACAAAAGGTCCCAGGTCAACATATTCCTCATCAGGCTAATGAGAATCAGTAGCAAAGCTGTGTCGTGTGTGGTTTTAAATTGTTAAAAATGGTTTTAACAGATTAGGTCTTGAGTTTCCTCATGAGAAGATTATAGCCTTTTAAAGCAAACTGTTGTAAGACATGGCCTTTTAAACCATGCTGGTAAATCAATAGCCCAACAATTTTATTCTCTGTCTTTCACTCCAAGTGTCTTGAAGATCTGTCCTCAAGAAAGGACTCTGAGAACTGGTTCTTATACCCATGGAATAGAGGAGTGTAGTATTGATCTGTTTTTTATGAGAAGGAATAAAGCCTAAGAAATTTGGATATAGGCCTACATTTCATTTTCTGCACCCAGCAAAATGGAACAGAGTAAGCTAAATAAAACCACAAACCACAGCCACAATAAAAACTTATTTTCGACATTAACTATATTCCTCTCATTTTATGTTATGCTATAATTGTGATACAGTTCCCATAGGTGAGATGCTATTAAACAATAACATTTTTTCTAAAAAAGGCAACCAGGGCAGGAAAAAAGAAAGCCAAAAACATGAGTACTCTACAGTCAGAGATTGAATAGATTTCTTCCCACTTCCCTTTACAAACCCAGTACAGTAAATGCGCCACACTCAGAACAAAGAACAATATTGGAGGTTAAGCCTTTTGAATTGTAGATCCTAAGCTGCCACTTATTTAAAATGAGACTACTAGCAATTTATTGTTTTTACTTTCAAAGTCATCCTGATCATACATATAATGAGAATTCCTATTTAATATCTATCTCTAATGTGCCAAGAACATGTTGTTTGTTATTCCATTTAATCCTCACTACTACTCCACGACATAGAAATTATCTTCGTTTAACAGATGAGGAATCTGAGATTTGGCTTTGGCAAAGTATCCTTGTTCACACAGTGGGAAAGTGGAAAATCGGGATTTGACTTCAAGACTATCTGACTCCAAAGTTCATGTTATTTTTTCTATACCACAGTCTTATTTCCTTAAGAAATTAGATGAGGAGTAGTAAATAAATGGGCTAGATTCTACTTTAACTCTTAAGAAAGTGTCAATATTGTTTGTAAAATTTGTATTTTAAGATCTTAGTATTATATAAATTAATACCTTAGACTATATTTGAAATACAGTGAGAAAGAACTTACTAAATAGGTTGTATGGAATTTTAAATAAACAAAACATCTTCTCCAAATCTTTGATATTCATTTATACTATAAAAATATTCTTCCATCACAGTAATGTTAGCCTGTCTATACCCTAGGTGTAGTCAAGTGCTCTAATCAGTACTCACTCCAGGGAAGGTTAGCTAGTATTTCATCAAAAGGATGTATTCCAGATGTGGCCAACACAAGGTTCAGCTCTATTTATGAATGTTCAGTATCGCAATTTTCTTAAGTTGTGGAACAGATGTTAGAGATGATGTTTCTTTGGTGAAATGAATGGTGTTGAGGAACTGTGGCTAGGCTGAAACACCGCAGAGGAAGGTGCGTGGATAAGATACAAGAATCTAGACTAGCCTTCATCCCTGACCCAGAGAATTGACTACCTTGATCTCACTCCTTAATGGTCCTGTGTTTAGCCAGTAGATTTTTGATCACATGACTCAGATTAATACGGTTAGCTGGAATATGGTCACATTTGCCTTGAGGTAAACTTTTTATGCCAAGTTTTTGTCAGGACCCCCAAGGGACTCTTTAGGCATACAAAAGGGCTCGTGCCCTTGTTTCATACCTGCTGGCAACTAAATATCTGTATGTGTGACAGAAGTCAGTCTGAGACTTGCTTTTATTTTAACGATGCAGGGGAAGGAAAGATATATTTTGTCACCCACCTCTAACTATTAGAAGTCACTAATATTTATCAAAAGGAATCTAATAGTTGTAGGTGGGCAATTTGGCTTAGATCAGTTCAAGACAAATATTATTCATCTCCATGTATTATATGAGAATCAACTCTCCCGTTACCTGGAATGATTGTTATTCCTTCACCATTATCACCTTCCTACCACCAAAAGGGAATGCTAGAGGTCAGGCAGCGTGCTCTTGTATCATTTCAGAACTTGTTTTTGGGTGCACTTGGACTTTGCACAGGTCTCTGGAGAGATTGAAAAGTTCCTTGGCTGCCTGAAGACATTTCCGTCTACATAACATAGAACCAGGCCTCCACATGGTCCAACAAATTCTTATTCTCTTAAAGCAAGGGCTCAATCCAGAGCCAAAGACCAGAATAAATAAATAGAAATAAATATCCTAAGATTCAGGAGCTACTCCTTCAAAGTATTCAAGGTTGGTGGCAATATCTCATAAAAATTGGCAGGTATGTTCTCTCAATAATCCTTGAACATGGCTTTCTAAGACAGTGTGTGGTCATTAAATCCAGAAAAAATTACCCTCCCCATTTCCTACCTCATGGTGGTAGAGAAAAGAAGAAAATCACCGTGGCCTCTTGTGATAGGAAATTTAGTTAGGTTGATAGATAGGCCTGGTATTGAGATGGGGATTCTGAGCTCCATGGAAAGAAATAATATGAGCAGTTTTACCATAACAAGGCTTACAGCAGATGAAATCTAACATGATAGAAAATAGTATTTAGTAAGTGTGTACTTAAACCACTATTTTACAAATAGGATTCCTACCTAAAATTTCTGATCTGGATGACATTTGACAAACGAATGAATCTAGGACACATTCTTTATTTGGAATGATATACATTTTTATTATTTTTTATTTTCAAATCTCTAAATTTAAATGACTTCCCTCCTAAAGGCAGATATTTCCCTGGTGGTACAGGGGCCAAGACAGTATATCAGTTCTTAAGTCACAGTGAGTTAAGCAGCTTTTAGTAATGAATCCCAATTCATGTGCAGAGAGAAGGTTTGTAAAAGGTTATTTAAATGGAAAATCTCTGTAACTTTCCAGTTTCTCTCTCTCATCTACTGTCTGAGATGGACGACTCACTTCTGAGGTTGCTCATAACTAGGTTACTTCCAACGGGTAAGGAAATTTGGGAGGAGGCTGTAGAGTAGCTGGGAACAAAACACGTTCTGGACTCAGACTTGGGGGCGACTCTCATATTTATCTCTCACTAATATAATAACAATATCTACCTCATACTCTTACCAACCAGGGTTCTTGACCTCCTTAATCAATAGAAATTGATCAGAGGCCAGACAAGAAATTCAGGCAAGGCTTTATGGGGGCCCCTGCGGCAGCAGGGTGGGGAGCGAGAACAAACAACAGGTTTCCTTACTTGCTCGCTCACTGGGGCCAAGGGGAGGTTGTTCTTTATATGGGGTGAGGGTAGGGCTGTGTCCGGGATCAGGTTGGAGTGGTGGCTTAGGTGTTTTGCCCACCCCTTAGGTGTATTGTGTTCAGGGGGCACACACAGTACCCTGCTTTTGCTCCTGGCTCTTCAAAAGTGGTAGTTAGGTTTTTGGTCTCTTTGTATCTTTTGTCCAGAATTTGTCCCAACTGCTCATGCAGGCAGTTATTTAGTCCCATATAGTTTCTTTGTATTTTGTTGCTTGAGGAGAGGTGTGTCCAGGTGCAAGCACTGCAGCACTGCAGAAAAGGGTCCCAGGTCCCAGCCTGTCTCAATACAGTTTGAGGATTGATGATCATTGCCATAAAGCATGTAGCTCAATGCCTGGCATGTAGTAGGCAATCTGTGTTTACAATAAACAGATATCCAGATTTCTTTTTTTTTTTTTTTTTTGCGGTACGCGGGCCTCTCACTGTTGTGGCCTCTCCTGTTGCGGAGCACAGGCTCCAGACGCGCAGGCTCAGCGGCCATGGCTCACGGGCCCAGCCGCTCTGCGGCACGTGGAATCTTCCCGGACCGGCCCACGAACCCCTGTCCCCTGCATCAGCAGGCGGACTCTCAACCACTGCGCCACCAGAGAAGCCCCCAGATTTCTTATTCAAATTCCTTTAAAAACAAATATCTCCTAGTTTTTCTATCTCATCAACTTGGATTTTCACAAAATTTGTGTGTGTGTCTGTGGTTACTGCTAAATCACATTATGGTCACTAACCCTCCATGGTGTGTGATTTTGTTGAAAGCAGGTGGAGTACAAAGAGCATTAGCTTGGAGTCAGAAATCCTGGTTTAAATTCTAGCTATGTGACTGGCAACAGACTGCTTCACTTTTCTGAGCTTTATTTCCTCACCTTACAGTGTTGTTCTGAAAGTTAAATGAAGTAACGTATAACAAAGTGTCTATCACAGAGCCAGCATATAACAGATGCTCAACAAATAAGAATTGATTCTTCCCATCTAAGGTATATATTCTGGAGCAGTAAGAAATATGATATGGATTTCTCCTTATCCATATGTAGCTCATGGATTGGCACATCTTGGTGTCTACCTGATTATTAAATATTCCCAGATTTCATGAGTAAAATATATATCCAACTATATTTCACTGTGTGATAAAAGGCCTGAGTACGTGAATTTGATTGTTTTGTCACTGAAATGTCTGAAATGCCCTTTGTACTTAGGAGGATGCTATTTTCTTTGTTAATGATGTCCAAACAAATACAATGTTAAAAATAAATTGCAGGGGGCTTCCCTGGTGGCGCAGTGGTTGAGAGTCCACCTACCGATGCAGGGGACACGGGTTCGTGCCCCAGTCCGGGAAGATCCCACATTCTGTGGAGCCGCTGGGCCCGTGAGCCATGGCCGCTGAGCCTGCGCGTCCGGAGCCTGTGCTCTGAAATGGGAGAGGCCACAGCAGTGAGAGGCCCGCGTACTGCAAAATAAATAAATAAAAATAAATAAATAAATAAATAAATTGCAGGGAAGCACAGTGGGAAATGAAATTTACCAGGTAGAAGATCAAGAGGAATTAAGTGCCAAAGCTGCAGCCCATATGTCTGTAAAATTGATTTGACTTCATAAGTTTAATGCAAATAGAGCTGTATTCTTTGGGATGTGTGAATACACACATACACACACACTCACACACACACACATTTTTTAACAGTATGAGCCCGTCTTGCTCCTATCCTTTTGGAATTCTCATGAATAAATAAATATAAATAGGTTGTTTTCATTTTTAAAAATCAGCTTTTTATCTGAAATTTAAAACTGAGCATAAGTGAATATATGAACACATAGACTTTAAAGAACATGATAAATTGGGGCATGCCCAAAGACAGCTCATGGTTGCCATATTCTTCTTGGTAAAAGAAATAGAGTATCTCTTATCTCATCTTCTTGATTAAACCTGTTTATTTTTTACCGTTCCTGTAAATCATTTTGTTGCAACCACTGCTAGATTTAAAGCATGGAGCTGCTAGTAATCACGCCAATTTTTCACTCCAAAGCTTTGCTGGCTGATTTGGTGTAAAATGTTTTAGTCTGTTCTCCTAGCTAACCCTGTATATATTTCAGGATTCAACTTCGGTATCCTCCAGCAAGCTTTCCTTTATTTTTTCTTCCTCTTCAGGACAAACCAAATGTCCTTCCCTTGTACTCTTAAATCACTCCATATAATTTAAAAATTGTAGCTTCCTTGTCTGTCTTATCCACTACATTGTGAAACCTTGTTTATTCTTCAATCCCCTGCCACAATGCCCAGCACATAAGAAATTCTCAATAGATACTTGTTCAACTGAAGTGAATCAATTAATGGACCGGTTTGTGTAAATAAGTTTAATCCAAAGTGATTGCCAAGTGACCACTAGTCTGAGAAGAATGCTTCTTCATGTACAGTTTCCTGGAGGAAGCATTGGTATTAAGAAAGTAAATTCTGACTTGCGTTGCAGTGGTAGTTTTCCATCTTCTCACTCTGATATCTGGGAGAATGATACGTTTACTTAACTCATGAAAATTGTAACATGCAACTCCCAGAGGGTTGAGTTCAGGGATGAGAGCTCTTTAGGCACATGATGAGTTCCACTCAGTGTTTCTGGTTTTCTGCTTTGCAAAATAAAAATAATGATTATGCCTTCCTTCCTCACAGAAGGGACCAGGATACTTGCCCTGCCCAATCAGACAAATAAAAGATGATTTCTAAATTGATTATAGCTCATCCTCTCTCAGAGGGTCTTTTACTTACCTGATGGTCCCAATTATCAATATGGTAAATCTATAAAACAAAGGTGGAAATAACAGATGATTTTAGAACTATGATTTGGTAATAATGTATAAAATGTGGTTAAGAGGAAAGAAGAATGCTAGCACAGGTAAAAATAAAGCTCCTAGTTAGTAGAAGTTCAATATACAATAGGATTTCATTCATTTAGGATAGCAGACATCTTAAGGACATTTGTAGTTATCTTGTAGAGCTAAAATAAGAGGATATGTTTTTACTCTTTTTTAGGACACTGAAAAATCAGAAAACAATTTTACTTGCTCAAATTAACATAGATTACATCTTTTAAAAGCAGCATGCAAAAAGGAATTCACAATGCAACTAATAATATCTTACTCATAAATGATACCCAAGATCCAAGGGATCCAGATCTTTTAAAATACTATATTCTTTCAAGAAAACAAATCATTCCTTTCTGTGTGTTTTGGATTAAAAAAGGAGGAAACTAAACAAGAGAGACAGAACATTTTCTGACATAAGAACACTAGTAAGCCAATAGGAGAATTAACCTACTTCATAGTTTTACTACTTTTATATCTGAGAGTCACTCTCTAAAATGTTTATTTTAAAATTACACTCAGAACGAAGAGCAGTTAAAGCAAGAATGGATTCCATTTTTGATGGACCATTATCTTTTCAGATACAACAACACACACATCATTTTAGGCAGATGGCTCTCTGTCCAAGACCAAACAAGCAGACCAAAAAACGCCCCAAAACTAGGAAAAATATTCTATCAACCCCTATATTGAAAATAACTTTACATAGAGATGCAGTACTATAAACAGTACTCAGCAGAAAAAGATGTAGCAATGTTAAAAACAATATGACAGTCCCCCATGGAGTCACTTATGCTAAGCCCCACATTGCTAAACCGGGATTCAACTTAATCACAGTTTTGGCTCCCCCAGAAATGAAATCTTACACCAATTAATCAGGAATCGACTGATCAGTCCTAGTGAGGTCATTTGCCTGATAGACTCCCGTGAACTCTGAAAGGAAAGTAACCTTGCAACAAGCAACAGGCTTTTTGCCTAGAGTAACTTCCTTGTTTCCGCTCCTGTCTGCCTATGAGTCTCTCATTTTGTACAGCTCCTTTCTATCTGCTAGGTTGGATGCTGCCTGATTCATAAATCACTGAACAAAGCTAATAAGATCTTTAAAATTTACTCAATTGAATTTTGTCTTTTAATAGTTTTTTTTGTCGCCTTTATCTCGTTTAAGAAGAAATATATTTTATTTGATGCCTTAGTACCGACGCAGCCTTCTCTGATCAAAGGTCAACTCAACTCATTAAGCAGTTATTGAATGCCTATAATGTATTAAAATTGATATTGAAGTCCGTGTTGAGCTTTCTAGGTAGTTAAAATTGTATTATGTAAGTGAATAACCTCTCTTTGCTAATCTCACTGACTCTATATTTAATGGCACAGCAGCAGGTGCTTTTTAGCTTTCTTGATGATTTAATCTATTGTCTTCCAATCTTTTTTCTAGTGCACCATCTGTGAGCAAAATCAATTGCACATTCCAGGCAGTTTTCTTTTTTTCTCTTCTGTAGAATTCATTTTACGTCTTAATATATTAAAAAAGGTTTTTTGGTAGTCTCTTATTGGTTTCTGGTTCCAAGGTATTAAGAGTCAGATAATGTGTTCACTTGCTTACATTTATCTATGTGCTTTTCCCCCTTGCCCAGAACATTTTTAGCATTTGGTCTAAGCTGATCTAAAGATTTTAAACTATTATATATGTAACATGGGTGAAATTTGAATTAATTTATACAGAAGAGCTTTTTACGGACCTCTCAGTTGTAAATGTTAGATGCTTATATTCTTTAAATGGAAAAAATATTCACACTAAAAAAGATATTAGTGTAGAAACAATGTAAAGACAGAAGAACCGAATGTGTGTTTTTCTTAAACACATAGAGTTAAAATCTAATTTCTACTGTCATCCCTCAGGTATAGAACAAAACATTTAATATCCTTTCAGTTTTCTCCCTCAGAAGAATATTCTAGAAAGTAATAATTTCAAGAAATGCCTCAAAATATTTTATTATTTTTATGAGAACAGTAAATTGTTCTATAAGCCATATTTTTACATTAAGAATTTGAAAAAGCATATTTAAACTATTTGTTTTCTCTCAGGCATTTGTATCTGATCTCTTGCATCAGCCTCTCCCTAAAATATTTTGAAAATATATTTACTAAAAAGATTTACTGAAGAGAGAAATAATTCAAGTAAAATTCTCACACATAATCTTCTTAGATGTTCTGTTTTAAAAAACATGAGTGATAAAGGTTGTGCTAGAAAACAAAATCATTTAATCTATTATCCATTATCACATTACACAGTTTTAAACTAATAATTCCAATATTTTTAAGGGAGATTTTTGGGAATTAATATAGTATCTCCTTTTCCTGTCCACGTTCTGAACAAATTAGGAGGTAGACAATGAGTAAGGTGTCAGAGATAAAGAGAGAAGCATTGATTATTTTTTCTAAATTTTGAGGTAATTTTAGACTTACAGAAGAGTTGTTAAGACAGTACAGAATTCCCATACAACCTCCACTTAACTCCTCCTACTGTTAATATCTTACACAACCATTGGTACAATATTATTAACTAAGCTTGGACTTTATTTATATTTCCCAGTTTCTGTTCCAGGATCCAATCCAGGATCCCACACTGCATTTAGTCATCATGTCTAGTCACCTCCTCTGTCACAGTTCTCAGTGTTTGTAACTCATGACTTTGACAGTTTGAAAAGTACTGGCTAGGTATTTTGTGATTATCTGTTAATTTGGGTCTGCCTGATAGTTTTTCATTATTAGACTGAGTTTATGGATTTCGGGAGTACCAGAGAGGCAATGTGCCCATACAACAGATTGTACATGATATTGATATATTTTATTACTAGTGACCATGAGAGTAACTGTTAATGGTGACTTTCTACTACTCCCTTCTACATCCATCAATTGAAATTCTCTGGAAGGCTAAGTTGCCTCTTCTCCCTCATTTATTTATTTATTTATTTATTTATTATTATTTTTTTGTGGTACGCGGGCCTCTCACCGCTGTGGCCTCTCCCACCACAGAGCACAGGCTCCGGACGCACAGGCTCAGTGGCCATGGCTCACGGGCCCAGCCGCTCCGCGGCATGTGGGATCCTCCCGGACCGGGGCACGAACCCGCGTCCCCTGCATCGGCAGGCGGACTCTCAACCACTGCGCCACCAGGGAAGCCCCTCCCTCATTTATTTATTGATGCAATCATTTATTTTTATCCCATGCTTATTTTATTCTGTGGCTTATAATCCAATATTGTCATTATTTATTTTGTGTTTTTAATTGTTCCAACTGTGGCCATTGGGGGTTTGTTCAGGTTGGCCTTTGTGTTCTTTTGATATTTTCCCATTGTGTTTTGTTTTGACTTTTTTTTTTAAATTTATTTTGTCTTTACTTTCGACACCTCAAGATGATCTAGATTCAGCTGTACTTTCTCTGCCCCTACCTTGGAATAAACCATCTATTCAAGTAATCTTGGTTCCTTTTATTGGAAAATGGAAGTTTGAAACCAATATCTAGGTGCTAGGTGTGCTTATTGCTACTGGTGTGTGACTTCTTGTAGGTCCTCTTAGTGTATAGAGCTAAGAAATGTATGTATACATACCTTTCCAGGTATATACACAAATCTGTATTTCTGTATCCACCTATCTGTGTGTGTGTATATGTGTTTATATGCATATGTATATATGTTGATAAAGATATATACATAAAACATGAATTTATATTGATCTTTCTGATTCCAATCTATCACCACAGGGGGATTTATTTTATCCTTCCTCTTTCCTTATTTGTAACTATCTTCTCAGGGAGAAACCTGGCTCTCACCATCTACAAAATAATTATTTATTTGTTCAACCACAGTTTTGTGGATACTTCGGGGATGGCTTTATTGCCACCAGAGGGTTCTTAAATGAGTCAGAACGGAATACTAAATAACTCCAAGTTGTCTATATTTCACTCTCAATTTTATTTTCCAAGTTAGATCCATCCATATTGCCCAAAATGGCATGAGATTCTGTAATAAGAGTAAAAAACAATGTAAAAGTGAGCCAATATAAAATGGCGACAAATAAAGATGCCAACATTTATTTCCATGATTAAATTCCAGGGGAGATTTAAAATCTGCAAACTAAATCCTCTTGTAAAGTTACAATACTAAGACGTCAAAATCTAGAGGAATTTTAAGGTGAAAATTCAAATTATCTTGTCCCTGTGAGTTACAAATACAGGGCAATTCAGGACTTCACCAATTCATTATATTCTCAGTTTCAGCCTGAGGGGTTTTTGCATCTGGGAAGAATTGCAGTTTCTTCAGCAGCTGCAGTCTGAACTGTTCTGGCACCGGCATATTTCTTTCATAGCTCCAGAAGTTGTATGAGTTTAATGCCAAATCTCTTAGAGCCTCAATTTTAAAGCATCCAAAGAACTAATAGCAGATACATATACAGTTCTCAGTGGCCTGCCCTTGATTGAAAAGCAAGCTAACTCCCTGGCCCTAAGTCAGAATTCAGTACTCAGTGTTGCCAAAGACCATACAGAAACTCAAATGGCACTTAAAGAAGAAAAGATAGGTGGTGAAAATCTAGATTTTAGTCCAACCAGCCTGCCCATCTGGAGTTCATGATCTACAAAGTTAAACTCAATTAGAGGTATTCTTCCTTTAGAGAGTAGTTAACCAGATCTGCATACAAAATGACTATATCTGGGCAAAAATTTACTGCTGTATCCTTTCTCCTCTCTCAGAGAATAACGTTTGAGACATTGCTCTAGTTTCGCAATTGTATTTACTTTTTTTTTTACAACTTTATTGGAGTATAATTGCTTCACAATGGTGTATTAGTTTCTGCTTTATAACAAAGTGAATCAGTTATACATAGACTTTAAGTTTTAGAGCAGTTTTAGATTCATGGCAACATTGAGGGGTGGTTACAGAGATTTCCTAGATACCTCCTGGCCCCCACACATGCACAGCCTTTCCCACTATAGACATCCTTCGCCATAGTGGTCCATTTAAAGGTACACTGACACATCATTAGCACTCCAAGACCATGATTCACGTTAACGTTCACCCTTGGTGTTGTACATTTTGAGCATTGTGACATATGTACAGTGGCATGTATCCATCATTACTCTATCACTCAGAATAGTTTCAGTGCCCCCAAATCCTCTGTGCTCTCAACTTCCTCCCTAATTCCTGGCAGCCACTTATCTTTTAACTATATCCATAGTTTTGCGTTTTCCAGAATATCATAGAGCTGAAAGCATACAGCATGTACCCTTTTCAGATTGGCTTCTTTCACTTAGTAATACGCATTATTCCAAGTTTTTATTTGGCTTGATGGCTCATTTCTCTTTAGTGTTACAAATTTTAAAAATAATTATAATGTTTTCTCCATTTTGTATAGATTATGGATTTTGACAAATGCATAGAGTACTCATATATTACCACAATCAACATGTAGTATAGTTCAATCACCTCCAAAAATTTCCTCATGCTGTCTTTTGCAGTCAAGCCCTCTTCTCACACTCAATTCTTGGCAACCACTGACCTGTTTTCTCTTCCTGTACTTTGCCAAAATGCCTTGAACCATAAAGGATGTGATCTTTTAGGTCTGACTCTTTTTTACTTAGCATGATGAATTTGAGATTCATCAATATTGCTGTGCAGGGAAATAGTGCAGTATTTTTGTGTTGAGTAGTGTTACAATGTATAGATGTGCCACAGTTTCTTTATTGGTTCAGTGGTTGAAGGACATTTGAATTGTATCCAGGTTTTGCAATTACAAAGTTTCTATAAACTTTGTATACAGGTTTCTATGTGAACATACATTTTATTTATCTTGGGTAAATGCCTAAGAATGAGGTAGTTGGATTATGTAGTAAACTTATGTTAACGTTATAGGAAACTGTCAAACTGTTTTCCAAAGAGGTCATACCATTTTGTATTCCCACCAGCAGCAATATGAGAGTATTCCAGTTGTTCCACATACTCAAGTATCTCGTGGTGGTCTTAATTTGCATTTCTCTAGTGATTAATAATGTTGAGCATCTTTTTGTGTGATTATATGCCATCATGTATCTCCCTGGTAAGTTGCTTATTCAAATCTTTTGCTCATGATTTTTTAAATTGAGTAGTTTGTTTTCTTATTGTTGCATATTAAGAGGTAGCATATTTTTAGGTAGCAATCCTTTGTTAGATATATGATGTACACATATTTTCCTTCAGTCTGTGTCTAGGCTTTTCCTTCTCTTAACAATGTTAAGTGCAGAGCAAAAGTTTCTAATCAATAAAATTCAATTTATCAATATTTTTAATTTAATGATTTGTTTTTGTGGTGTAATATATGCTTAACCCAAAGTCAAAAATATTGGGCCTCCTTGGTGGCGCAATGGTTGGGAGTCTGCCTGCCGATGCTAGGGGATGCAGGTTCGTGCCCCGGTCTGGGAGGATCCCACATGCCGGAGAGCAGCTGGGCCCGTGAGCCATGGCCGCTGGGCCTGCGCATCCGGAGCCTGTGCTCCGCAGCGGGAGAGGCCACAACAGTGAGAGGCCTGCGTACCGCAAAAAAGAAAAAAAAAATTTTCCCCTATATTTTATCTAGAAGTTTAATAATATTATGTGTTACATTTACATTTTGAGTGAATTGTTGTATAAAGTTTAAAGTATTCATGAAAGTTTACTTTTTGTCTGAACATCCAATTGTTCCAACGCCATTTGTTGAAAAAAATCTTGTATTAATTAACTTGACTTTGTACCTTTGTAAATGGTAATTTTATTGCATTTAAATTGATTGTTAGACATACAATTAATTTTTGTACATTGACCCTCTGTTCTGCAACCTTGTTAAACTCATTTTTTACTTCTAGTTTTTATATAGATTCCACTGGATTTTTTTCTTTTTTTTTTTTTTTTTTTTTGCGGTACGCGGGCCTCTCACTGTTGTGGCCTCTTCCGTTGCGGACCATAGGCTCCGGACGCGCAGGCTCAGCGGCCATGGCTCACGGGCCCAGCCGCTCCGCGGCAAGTGGGATCTTCCCGGACCGGGGCACGAATCCGTGTCCCCTGCATCGGCAGGCAGACTCTCAACCACTGCGCCACCAGGGAAGCCCTGGATTTTCTACATAGTTGATCACGCTGCTTGCAAATAAAGATGGTTTAACACTTTCTTTCATAATTGGGTGACTTTATTTTTCTCGCCTTATTGATCTGCTAGAAACTTAAGTAAAATTTTCAGAAGTGGTGAGAGCAGACATCTTTGCCTTGTTCCTGATCTCAGAGGAAAAGAATTCAACCTTTTACCATTAAGTGAAATGTTCACTGTAGATTTTGTGTAGATGCTCTTTATCAGTAGAGGAGTTTCCCTTGTACTCCTAGTTTTCCAATAGCTTTATTTTTTAGGGATGAATTATGGATTCTGTCAAATGATATATGAGATGATCATATAGTTTTTCTTTTCTAAGTTTGTTAACGTGATGAATTATACAGGTTCATTTTCAAATGTTAAACCAGGTTATTCCTGTGATAAATCCCAGTTGTTGAATTTGGTTTGCTAAAATTCTGTTTAGAACTTTTCTATCACTTTATGAGTGATATTGGTCAGCAGTTGTTTTTCTTTGTAATGTTGTTGTCTGGTTTTGATATCAGAATAATATTGGCCTCATGAAATGAGTTGGGAAATACTCCCTCCTATTCAATTTTCTAAAAGAAAATGTCATATCTAAAGGTATGTAAATATCAGAAAAGAAGAAAGATAGAGGCTAACCTATGCATATCCACACACACCAATCAAAAAATCACTGCGTGAATAACAATTTGTGCAATGTGTAATGAAAGACCACAAATATTTTCCTAGAGGATGTTGCTCACTGAAAAACGTGAAACAAAAGTGAAAGGAGGTTTAGCCCTCTATTTTATTTCTCTTTAAAAGCAAATCAGCTCAAGCCCATACCTCTCTTTAGGAGTACGTCAGGGACCTCTGAAATAAAAACATATTCCAAAGGCAATGGGTTCACTTTGCTTTCAGATGGGTGTCCTCGTTGTTCATTAAGCTAACAAGGGAAAGGCATAGAGAGAGTTATGCTATCTTCTGTTTCCATGGGGGGAAATGGAAAATAACCATGAACTGATTCACTCAGGGTTAATGGCAAATCCAGACCCCATTAGACTTCTTGCCTCTCACCTTAGTGTTATAGTTGTTTCTTCAGTTATATTTATTTCAGTGAAATTGCTTTTCATTTTTATCTTACTAGTGACCTTAGAATCTATCTCCAAAATAAAATGCAATTTTACAGTAAAGTAATTCTTATCAAAAGCAGGCTGCTTTTACTATAACCCAACCTCTTAATGTTAAAGCTCCTGAAGGCTTGGTCTCAGGCTTTTTTCTCACCACACTCACTCCCCAGATGAAATGGAGGTCCATTTCTTCCCCCCCCACACCCCATCTCTTTTCCTCTTGGGAATTGATCTTTCCCAATGCCATATAAAGAGGTGGAGCTGCCATTCAAAGTGCCATAGAGGTGGAGAGGGGCCCAGACGAGTCCCTCAGAGTCTTCACCCAGGACACAGTGACTGAGGAGGGTCCTTTTGGGAACTGATATGATTGCTGAGAGACAAAGGGTCTCTGTGAGACATAAGCTGAAAATACCACATAAGCCTGAGCTGGCAGGGACTTTCTGGAAAATTAAGACAGAGGAAAGAACAGTCAAAAAAGAAAAATCCATGGTTGGGGGTGGGTAGAGAAAGAGATAGAGAGATAGAGATGAGAAAGAGAGAAAGAGAGAGACACAGATTGAGAGAGAATTGAAATCATCACTTAAAATTTTAAACATCAGACAGCAGATGTGCCTATAACCCAACTCCTGTTCTTTTTCAGTTTGAGTCAAGAAATTGCCTTTCCGTTTAAGCTAGTTTTTTGTCACTTTCAGCCAACAAGTGCTGACTACTATTCTGAGTGTTTCTATTCATTTACTCTTGCTGACAGCTTACACTGCTCTTCTAGTCCCACTTTAGACTCTTCTCTGAACCCTAGATTCACCTCCATGAATTCCATACTTGAATTTTGGCTTTGATTGGAGGATTTCGGTGGCTGAACTTACCATGTTCAAAGCCAAACAATTGGTTTCCCTCAATCCTACTCTCATCTCCTTCTTCTGCCTTCTTGCCTCTCAGTGTGTTACCACCACTTTTCAGTGGCTCAAGGAAGAAATGAAACTTACCTTAATTACTTGATTCCCCTCGCTTTCCCCAACTGCCAACCCCTCAGCAAGACCTGCCATTCTTACTCCCTAAATGCTACAGGAGTCACTCTCTCTACTTTTAATTTTTACTCCCTCATCCCAGTCCAACACCATCTCTCAATGTATTGCAGTATCCTTCCAACTATCTCACACGTTCAGCTTTGCTTTCCTATAATCCAGCCTCTGCACAGCACCTGGAGTGAGCCTTTAAAAATACAAACTAAGTCACTTTGATCCCCTGCATGGAACCTTGTAATTGCTTCTAATTAAACATAAAATAAAATTTAAATCCTTTCTCCTGGTCTAAAAAACTTTTGATAACTTTAATCTCATCTCTCGCCAAGCCCCATACTCTGTGTTCCTGGCACTGGCTTCACCCACACTGTCCCTGTTTGTCCCTTACCTTCTTTTGGTTGGACGATTATCTTCCTTTACAGCTTGACCACCTTGTCTAAATCACCATGATTCTCTGCCAAAAACCTTAGATCGTTTACCTCATACCATACCAGATAACTAATAATTAGTTGTTATTTAGTTGGCTTTATTTTTGTCTGTCTCCACAACTAGCCTGGACTGTGAACTTCATGAATTTAAGAACCATACCTCTGGTCTACCACTAAACACCTGGTATCTAACTGCCTGCCAGTTACACAGACAAAGTATCTTTTGAATGAATGAAGGAATAAAAGAAATATACAAATGAATGAATGAATGACACAGGGTAGTATACGGAAGAATTAGAATAGTGGAAACTAATTCCATTTAGAATTATATGGGAAGATTGCTTTGGAATAAGAAGCAAATGGGTTCAACTTTGAGCAATAACTTTGGGAGTGGTGGGAAGAAAGGAAATAACCTCAGAGAAAACTTGGAAGAAAATCTGTGTATGAGTGTGTGCGTGTGTGTGTTTAAGGGACATACAAGTATGCAAACTCCTAGTGTGTGTATGTATGGAGGATAGAACTAGAGGAGATAGAAAATAAGCCGTGAAAGAGAAGATAAGGCCAAATGGTGGATTTCATTTAGTTTAGAACCATAGTTATGAGGGTAATGAAGAATGCATGTGAAGAAAATAGCTGTGGCAATGAAAGCGCAAAGTAACAGATCTGAGGGATATGAAGGTAATACTGACAGACCTTAGTGACAAATGGAATATTGTATGTCGACAGAGATAGAGTTAAAGCTGATTCAAGCTTGTGAACCTGTGTGACTAGGGCATGGCTTCTGTTAGCAGAGATAGGAATCCTAGGAGGGCTATGTGTAAATTCCTAGGAGGGCTGTGTGTAAATTGGGAGGAGGGCAATGAAATTATGAATATCTTAAAACATATAGAGAAATAGCCAGAGATACTTGGGAAGGTGGTGCTGGGTCCCAGCTGAAAAAGTCAAAGATAAATAAGTTAATCAGCAACAATTACCACAAAGAAATAGATTGACTATGTCCTATAGGCTGAGGTATCAGCCAGAGTTCAGTGCAGAAAATGGAACCCAGTCATTTTTAGCAGAAAATAATTTAGTACATATAATATGGGAATTTGGTGTTCATACAAGCATTAGAAAGGATAGAGGAACTTCATGTCAGAAGTGGACTCTTACCAGGCTTCTGACCTCAAGCTCCTGTGACCAGTTTTCAGGAACTACTATTGCTGCCCCCAGGTTAAGAAAATGCTGCTGCTATGGCTTCCACCGTGCTGAAGTCACAGCCACCACCATTAGCAAGCTGCAGAATTGAAAATGAGTGTGGAAATCCATCTGCTGCTTACCCTCTACTTGGATTATGCCTGTGTGCCCACTTGGTTGCACAAGGGGGTAAACACTTCCTGCCCTTTGCCGTCTTCCTCCTGCCTTCCAAATATGGCGTAGGTGCGTCTCATTGGCAGAACCTATAGGACATCCTGAACTCTTGTGGTAAGAGCGCTGAGGAAATGTAGTTTTTAGTCATCCAGCCCTTATGTGCCAGGGAGTGGGACTGCAGGAGCCTTAACCACAGTGGGAACGGAGGCTGAGGGCCAACAGAGAGGAACCAGCACAATGGGCATGGGGCAAAGGGCCGAACATACATTTTCTCACTCACTTTTATCAAGAAATATTGTCATATTATTACCCTCATTTTACAGATAAGAATGTGAGGACATGGAAACATTGAGTAACTTGACATATGTCCACATCTAATGCAGTGGGGGAATCAGATTTGCATCCAGACATTATGACTCAAAAGCCCACATTCTTTGGCCCTGGAGTTTTCTCCTTAGAAATAACAGTTGAAGACCTCAAAAGACAGTATATTGAATGAGAAAAGTAGAATACTGAGTCTAGAGTTTTGGGTAATTCCTAAATGTAAGAAGCAAGCAAAGGAAGCAGAAACAGTAGTTAAGTGCAGCACACTCAAATTCAAAAGAGGTGAATTATCACCAAGGAGGTGGTGGTTTATGGTCAACTGGTTTGAAAACTGAGAAGTCATCACCCTAGGCAAGAAGCATCTGCTTCTCATCTGATCTCATCATCCTCTTTGCTATTGTTTAATTCTGAAATGAAGGGCTATAGTAATAAACTCATATGGCTTAGGATAGAAGGGAGCTTTTAGTAGCTGAGTATCACATTCTTGGTATTCTACCCAAGTGTGCTTTCCTCTCTCATTTTACCTTTTAGGTAAAGGTTATTTAAAAATCTGTTCTTGGGTCACCCTTATTCATCAGGATCTTTGAGAGAACAGAGAACTCAGTTTCTGCTGTTATAGGGAGCCACAGACTCACGCCCATGTGGTGGCTGCTTTGGCTTGACATGCTCCAACTATATCCATCCACCCTCTCGATTCCCCTCTCTGGAGAGATCAAAGTATAGCTCTGCAACAAAATTTCTGAGTCCCTTGTACTCTGACTTTGTGTGCGTATGTCACTTATGACACTCAAGAAACTTTTGCATGGATGTTTAAGACAGAAGAGTACTCTTACCTCACTCAGGCTACTATACTGCTTAATGGCAGGCAGCATTTTGCTATAATTCACTATGCATTGTTTCCCCATGGGGATACCTCCAGCATTGTTCCTGCTCAGATGTAGCAAGATACATTAGTATGAACATATACTGATGATGATGACGTTACAGAAGAGTTTCTTGCTGCAGGATCAGATATGTTTTTTTCTTTTACATCTTTATTGGAGTATAATTGCTTTACAATGGTGTGTTAGTTTCTGCTTTATAACAAAGTGAATCAGTTATACGTATATATATCCCCATATCTCCTCCCTCTTGTGTCTCCCTCCCACCCTCCCTATCCCACCCCTCTAGGTGGTCACAAAGCACCGAGCTGATCTCCCTGTGCTATGTGGCTGCTTCCCACTAGCTATCTGTTTTACGTTTGGTAGTGTATATATGTCCATGCCATTCTTTCACTTTGTCACAGCTTACCCTTCCCCCTCCCTATATCCTCAAGTCCATTCTCTAGTAGGTCTGTGTCTTTATTCCTGTCTTACCCCTAGGTTCTTCATGACATTTTTTCCCTTAAATTCCATATATATGTGTTATCATACGGTATTTATCTTTCTCTTTCTGACTTACTTCACTCTGTATGACAGACTCTAGGTCCATCCACCTCATTACAAATAGCTCAATTTCATTTCTTTTTATGGCTGAGTAATATTCCATTGTATATATGTGCCACATCTTCTTTATCCATTCTTCCGATGATGGACACTTAGGTTGTTTCCATCTCCGGGCTATTGTAAATAGAGCTGCAATGAACATTTTGGTACATGACTCTTTTTGAATTATGGTTTTCTCAGGGTATATGCCCAGTAGTGGGATTGCTGGGTCATATGGTAGTTCTATTTGTAGTTTTTTAAGGAACCTCCATACTGTTCTCCATAGTGGCTGTACCAATTCACATTCCCACCAGCAGTGCAAGAGTGTTCCCTTTTCTCCACACCCTCTCCAGCATTTATTGTTTCTAGATTTTTAATGATGGCCATTCTGACTGGTGTGAGATGATATCTCATTGTAGTTTTGATTTGCATTTCTCTAATGATTAATGATGTTGAGCATTCTTTCATGTGTTCGTTGGCAGTCTGTATATCTTCTTTGGAGAAATGTCTATTTAGGTCTTCTGCCCATTTTGGATTGGGTTGTTATCACTCCCTAACACCATACACAAAAATGAGCTCAAAATGGATTAAAGACCTAAATGTAAGGCCAGAAACTATCAAACTCTTAGAGGAAAACATAGGCAGAACACTATGACATAAATCACAGCAAGATCCTTTTTGACCCACCTCCTAGAGAAATGGAAATAAAAACAAAAATAAACAAATGGGACCTAGTGAAACTTCAAAGCTTTTGCACAGCAAAGGAAACCATAAACAAGACCAAAAGACAACCCTCAGAATAGGAAAAAATATTTGCAAATGAAGCAACTGACAAAGGATTAATCTCCAAAATTTATAAGCAGCTCATGCAGCTCAATAACAAAAAAACAGATATGTTCTTGAAATTCTCCAGATGGCAAAACTTCTTTCTTTCTTTACATGCAATCAAGAGCCTCATTTGGTTAATTTTTTTTTTTTTTTGCTACAAGATGAAATTAAAACTCCTTGGATTTACCTTCTACTCTCAACTACTATAATGAATTATAATTGATCAGATCCAAAGAGCCAATAAGGAAAAGTTATCTCATGTGCTCAAATGACTAATATAATCAGGATTACAAAGATTAGTGATTTGCCCAGAGTTGAAGCATTGACATCTGGTTCTTGAATCTTTTAAAATTATGGTTGATTTTGGTCCCACAGAATAGCAACCCTGAAAGATGCATTCTGCTAGTAAACATGAGACTAATCTACCATCAATGTAAAATTTGCACTGTAATTGTAGTTCATCGGAAAATTAGTCTACTCTCTTTGAGATATTGTTTAGGCTATCCTACTGTTATTTTAATTAATTTTTAGATATTCCTACATGGACAAAAATGAAAAAAATGTATAATTTGACATTTGAAATGAAAAAGACAGAAACATAAAAAATAAAAATCACATTTATTTAAACAAAAATATACACACAATGTACAATGAACATGGTTTACACAGAACAATAAAACAAAATGATATTTTTTCAAATACCAATATAAAATGATCTAACCTATTTGAGCCTCATTTCCTGGGACTATACATTATTGGTTGATCTAGAATATACATTTAACATTAAAACAAATGCTAATGTTTCAGATAAGTACCGCAAGAATCTGAAAATCAGATATTAGGTTAAATAAAATAATAAAATCTTCATATGAGTATATGTGTACAAAGGATTGCACATGTGCCATAAAATGGGAGTGTCTATACATTTACAGACACTTGGATCCTGCCTTTTAAAAGTTTGAAAGCTCTTTGACATGAAATGGTTTTTAATATTGATAGCGATATAAAAGCATCAGAAGAACTATATAGATAATAGAGCAATTTTGCCAATATTTGAGTCAATATTGCCTGCTAGTCAATAAAACCGCACCAAGTCATCATTAAAGATGTACTGCTGAGTTGTGGCCTTTTATGGCCTTGGAGTAATTTTGATGATTTTAGGAAGATTGTGAATGTATTCATACCGTGTGTGAAAGTGCAACATCTTAAAAGAATGGTTTATCAGGCAACATCACTTGTATTACGTCTTCTCTCTTTTAATGTTCAGTCTCTCTGGGTACTATACTTAACTGTGAGTATTGTTTTCCTTTTCAAATTTAAAATTCTAAATATTCATGCAATCTATAAAAGTTCAAGCTCAGGAGAGTTGATGGCATGTATATTTTTAAAGTTAATATGACTTTACAATTTTTTCCTACCTCCTTGTTACTAATAGCCTGATATGATTTCTTTGATATCAGAAATGTTTTAGACTTCCCCTTACTTGCTTAGAAATAAAATTATAAGAGTGATTAATGTACACTATGACTCAGAAAGGAAAAATCCAAATTTCCATACCTTACCTTTATACCTAATTGGCCTGCCATATTTTATCTAAAACATTAACTGTATTTTTCTGTTCTTAAAGACAGTCTTTGCTAGAGATAGCACCTGTTTGGTAAGTTCTAACTTAAATCTTCCAAAGAAACAAAAGATCTAATACATCAGTACTTTGTTTATAAAGCAATGAAACATAAATATGGGGGGAAAAAAGCATAGCTCTTGCCGATTACAGCTGGGCTAAATGAATGTGAATCTGTGAATTCACCTGAAATTGTCAATCCACTATACAACTCTCAGCAAATCATTCTCTCCAGCAGCACATAATTTGTGAAGCCTCCAGCTATTTGGGATGCCTTGTGTTCCATATGTTTGCTTCCCTCTGCAACTGCTGATCAGTTTTTTTCTCAGACCACTTTCTTAAATGGTGATAAAAGTTAATTTATTTCCCAAAAGATTACAAAAGGTGCCCTGTATATTGAACTAAACCATTGATAGACCATCCTGTTTGGAAATCAAACACCTAAAACATCTGTGTGATTTAGTATGCTGCCAGAGTTTAATTTGTTTAATCTAACAGTTTAGCTTTCAATTGAGCTATATTTATTAGAATCTGGGCATGGTAATATGTTACCGTTTTTCTTCTTTTAGCTAATGCTAAAATGATAAACTTAAAAATGGATACTGAAGCACATTTTTAGTGATACTCTAATTAGGCTAACATTTCCCTGAATTTAGCCTGAAGTTGTTATTACGTACACTAAAGCTGCATTGCTGAGGTTTCTCTTGCAGAACATCATAGAGAGAGATGTTTTTAAAACACATCGTTATGATTAAATGATTTAATTATGAATAAAATACAAATATCAAATATTACTTATAGTCTAATAGGAGCATTTAAAGAGGGTAAAAACCAAATCAAAATTGTAGCCATCTGAAGATGAGTGATTGCATTTTATATGATTCTAGTAATTTAATACTGCTTCCCATTATTGGTTATTTTCTGAAGAAAAAGTGATGGCGGTATTCAGTTACGTGCTGGTAATTGTTTGACAACTGGCTTTCCAGGAGTTTAAAGTATGGGTTGAAAAAAAAAAAGTATGGGTTGGTAGCATTTGGAAGTTTCTGTGGTGTAACTCCCACTGTGGTCAATTTCAAGCTGTGGATGTGATGTTACTGAATGTGGGGTCGGGAAGAGAGAGAGGCACAGTTAGCACGTTATAATACTGTGTTTCCACTGGACAGATACAATTGACATAAACAACCTCAGGAGCAGAGGTCAATAGTAAAATGTACTAAAACAATTAGGAATTGGTAAGTTTTGATTATTACCTTTGTTTTTAATAAAATCTATTCAACTGTATTTTATAGTTTAATATTTAATGATGGCTGTGTTTTCACAACTGGCTTACAGAGTTTAGTGATCAGCTATCATGAGCCAGCATGAGCCACTTTCCAGCACACCACTGTTATCCTCCTCTTGGCATGTATCAAACTTGACATAGGAGGGGGTTTGATTTGCTTGGGAAGAAAAGCATGGCTCTACACAAATCTTTTTCTTTTCCACAATCTTATTCTGTGCAAAATACTATACTTAGCTGAGAGAAAAAATAGGGAAGTATCCTTCATCCAGAGGCTAGCTTTTAAGACTTCACGGTTCCTCAGAAGAAGAGGTGTTAGTCTTATAAAGTAAGGACTAGAGGTTAGTTACCTGGGCTCCTGCTCTAACTGGGCAGTTTTTGGTCATTTCAGTACAATTTGTAAGCAGGATCAGATGGTTGCTCTGACTCACTGGGTTATTGGATTGACCAAACTATTTACATCAAAGGATTGTTTAGGCAGAGTGTAGAGAAAACCCAAGGCAATATTTACAAGAAAGAAACAACCACACAAGAAATAAATGAATGGGTGCATCTAAAATGTGGGTCTGCTTCAATAAAATATTTCAAGCTTTAATGTTCAGCTGTTTTGTAGAACATTTTCAAGCTCTGGATCTTTGGTCACTGGGTCAAACATAATTAGGATTCCACCTTCCCTTGTTTTTAAATATGTTTTCTATAGGACTTTGTAAATGGCAAATACAGAATTTTTATCTACTTTTGAGGATATCAGAGGGCAAACATGTTTTTGAACCAAAAAAATTATCTTGTTTGGAAATGTTGCTTTCTTGGTTCAGTTTCTGACTCAACATGATCCTTTAAAATAGAATGATTGGTGCATCTTTTAAATGAAAATGAAGATAGAAAAGCATGACTGAGCCTGTGTTTGTACAAAAGAGATTTTAAAACTTTTTGTTTAATATTTTTCCTTTGATTTAGAAAGCATTAATAATTTAAGAAATAATGAAGTAGTTTTCCAAGGATACTTGGAATATCTCTCAGGAAAGGAGCAACACTGTTGTCAATATGAAACAAAAATTTTCTGGATGAAATCCACTTTTAGAAGTGTGCACAAATATACACTTCCAATAGGGAAATGCAGATGATTATGCTAATAATAAATGAGAACTTACATGCATTTGTATTACAGTCAGCTCTACTCTTTTAGAACTTTTATATTAGTACTTAATAAAAAAGAAAAAGGTCTTTGAAATGTCTTCCCAAAATAGAAAACTCTACTGTTGGCTTTGTAGTTAATATTTTTTTTCCATATTTGAGTCAAGAGGTTTCATTTTTAAAAATACAAACAGAAAACTATTGTTTATAAGAATATTTACAAGATGATAAATCACCTAAGTTATCTTGGAACTCAGACTACCATTTGATATACTGAATGAGGCTTCATAGTTATTCAAGGAAACCTCTGTCATCCCAACCTCTGTATGTTAAATCCAGTGGGATAATGAAAATAATCACAAATGCTACCATTTTCAAATGAAATTGAACAATTCAAAGATTATATTTACTCAGTGAAATGAAGAATGAGGCATAAAGGAGAACACCAAGATAACCTGTCCATGAATAGATCCACGGGACACAGCATCTTTTTATGAAAAAGGCAGTAAATAGTTTGACACCTGCCTCAAGTATAATGCCCACAAGTCCTTAACTAAAATAATAGATTGATAATACTGGCATTAAAAGCCCCAAAGTGTTATCTAAAATGCAGTAATTTGAAAAACCTAATATGAGTCTAGAGATATGTTTGGAATCCTTATTTCAACAGGCATCTTCGTGGAGGAGCTATTACAACAGCTATAGAAAGCCCCTAAGATCATCCACTGAATGTGGTCACAGCTAAGAAGTGTCAGTGTAACAGGCCTCTGGCATTTCCAAGGGAGATTTATGTTCTGGATGGCATGCTCCTCTGATGAGAAAGGAAAAAGAATAGATTCTTAAAATTTGGAGGAAAAAATTCTCATTTGTTCAGTCCCTTACACTCCAAGCTTCAATTCCAGCAATAAATGCCAATTTCTATTTAACTAACTAGCATTCTTCCCAAATTTTCATGTATATATTTAGTGTGCCAATTTAGAGAACAGACAAGCCACAAGCTAAGAAGATAAGAAGAGATTGTAACCAGGGTTCTAAAATTATCTAGCTGGGTAATTGGGGGTATATCTTCCTTGTGCTTTAATTTAGCCATTTATAATGGTGTTATACATGATGATCTCTAAGGCAACTTCTGATTTGGAGTTTTGGAAAATTTTCAGTGTTATTTCACTAAGTAAGGGCAAATGTGAAATTCCATTTAAGAGAAATAATTGTTTTGGTGTACCATTAGTTATGGTGGCCTATGTTTTAAAAGGTTTATTCAAGTATACTAATCTATGCTAGACAATGCATACTGACACCATCTACATTCTATACCAAGATGACTGCTAGAAAACACCTCAAAGATATTTTACAGTTTTTCATGAACTTGACTACATAAAGTTCAGGCTGATGGGGCCATCGAACCTAAGTCAGAGTTTTGAGACGATACTATGCTTTTGAAAAGTACTTTTACTGCTTTACTAGCACTGTCCATCTATGTGTTTAGGAGGACCTGTCACACCTCCACTGGATGACAAAAGTCCTTACAAGCACACATAAACTGCTTCTGTAGTCAAAATCATGAGTTAACTCTCCCTAGTTTCAAGTAACTAGAAAAGTATTTTTTATAGCCCAAAAATGGGCTCTCAGGTTATTTGTGAGAAAGGCTATGGAATAGTATCTCAAAGTCTCTCTTCCCTTTACACTCTATCATAGCTTTGGAGTGGAGAAGGCCACTCTCTGAATCACCCCCAGGTCCCCTGTAGCGACCTAGCTTTTCTCAGAATGTCTTTCATTAAAATACCCCATGAATGAAATGTACACTTTCTGAGCTGATCTCAACCAGCGAGAATCAATACAAGCTTAGAACTAGAAATGCGATATGATTTAAGGTTTGTTTAATGGATTTCTTTCAGAGTCATATGCTGATAACTAATTCAAGTAATTCCTAGACTTGGGCAAATATCCCTGATCACCTCCCTCCACAAATTCATGACAATGAAAACGTAAAAAAAGGTAGAGATTATCCAGCAGAAGCATATTTGTGTTCCTGTTTATTTACATGTTGGTAAACTTAGGTGTCAGCTTTTCCATAAGTCCCCTCTGGAGGTCTGTAGTACTTGGGGAAAGCCATCAGCTGTAGCATGTTGAAAGCATACTTCCTGCATTTGATATTCTTCAGTACATTTTCTATGCGGCAGCCTTCTCTGGTGAAAGGGGAAAAAGGACAACTTCATGAAACACAGAATAAATAAATATGCTTTATTTGTCCAATGCAGAGTTGCAGCAACAGTCCAAGTAAAAATAACAAAGATTCAACTCTACATTTTTTTTTTCACAAATGATGATACATCTTACAAAATTAAATCCTAGGCCAGGCCCAATACCATTATTGCCCTCAGAAAAAAGATGAGTAGAGTCCCTTTGCTCTTAACATATATTTAAGGTTTAATAAACTCTTTAAATATAATTTGTTCCACAATACAGCTTCATTTTCGTTTCATAAATATATCTGCCTTTTTATAACTTTTCCACAAATGAATTTCTCAGTCTCTTTAAAACACATGAACATCTATACATAGCCCTAAGGATGTAGGTTATAGGAATAAGGCATTTAATTTATTAAGTCTGGCCATATAGATTTTTAAAGGAAAGTTTCATCTCTATTTGACTGCATTATTTTAGCTGTGCAACGAAGAGGAAAATGGCTTTCCAGACAGCCTGGTCCAAGTCTCAGCTTTATCAAGAGAAGTGCTTGTGTACAGACAGTACAAAAGTCACAGGTGCTGAAAATGGGGCATCGAGACACAAACAAGACTTTGTTAAAAAGAATAGAAAAGTACTCTGAGAGCCAAATCAACCCAAACCATGGTTACAAACGGGTTCATTTGATTACAAAACATAAATAGCCATTCTCTCCAGAAAGTTACTTGACAGAAAAGGGTTAATTGCAGGAAAGAAATCACAGAAGTAACAGGTTAAAATATCAAACAGAAGATTCTATCAGCTGATGGTGACAGTGAGATCGGCACAGTGGAAATCAAGTCTGGAACCTCCCACATCTCTAGGACTTGTCTCAGGGTTTCAGGGTTTGTGCAAATTCAGTCTCAATTTCTTTAAATAAATTTAATGGGAAGAGGAAGAGGAGATGCAGAACGTAAAGCTTTCAGGATTCTGTTCTTTGTCTTATGCCAAAGACAGGAATTTAAAATTTCTTCTTGAGCTAGTTAACAGAGGGAAACACTTCTCCATAAACAAAAGAGCAAAATAATTCACTTAATGCATAGTACTTCTTTTTTTTTAGATTCTAGGAAAAACACATAAAACACTTACAATTCAAACATTTGTTTTTTTTTTTAATTCTGTGACTCTGAAAATGTAGAAATTACAGCATTGTCCCCATAATTTAAAGTCCATTGTCAGTTGTAGAAAAGGAAGGAGTACAACATAAAACTTATTGGTATTTGGCTAAAAGTAATGCAAGACTTAAAATAAGCCACACAACTAGCAGGTGTGAGCTGACAAGCAGCAAGGCGACAGGATAGAAGTGTCGAGAAGTTGGCTTGTTATCAGTTAGACAGCCTGTTTCAGGATCATCAGATTCATTCAGTGCTCCCTGGGTTTGTCTGCTGTTAAACGGGGGGTGGGTGGGGGGTGGGGAGTTAGGGGAGAAAAGAAAATAGTATAGCGTTCACACAGTAAAGAAACTTAAATATCCTGAAATACAACACATTATCTTATATAATACAGCAGTTTCAGATGAAGTTTTTATGCTAAATAGCCCCCAATGCATCCTGCGTCGTTTTTCTAACTGGGCTTTTGTGAGAAAGGAAGAGAGAAATGCTATGATGATATTCACATGGGTTGAATATGTACATGCACAAGAAAGAATCAGAGAAGCATAATGGGGCCAGTAGACAAGGCTACATGAATAAAACTAAAATATGGATCAGCCCATAAAAATAACCCTATAAGTACCTCTTTGGAAAATGAAATGAGAAACACAGTATGTAGTGAAGGAAATGGATGTGTCTGGCACATTTAAACACACTGTCTATTGTTACTGTACCTATATAATGTATTTAAAGTTATAAAAATGATTTATGGAAATGGCTTGGTATTTAAAATGAATGAAATATCTGACATGTCATCCTTGCCAGCCATAAGACTAGTTTAACAAAACCCGACTCAGCACCCTTTCATCGGTTCAGCTCATAAATTATGTTGTCCTGCTCATCTTCCTAAAATGAAGCCAAATCTATCTCCTATGGACTCCAGGTCTGAAAAGAGATCCATATTTACAGAGTACATGTTGAAAAATAAAAGATTCTAAATTTCCAGGTTGTGTATTTTCTGTAAAAGTGAAAAATAAGCATTTGTAATTGGGCTTAAAAGCAGTTCCAATTACGGCACATCTGAAATATGCCATACTGATGTAAGTTGAAAATACAAATTCTTTTCTGTGGTATAGTTCATCAGTATTCAGAATTTCAGTCACTCTCAGTTGTCAAGGAGTTTTTGATCTCTGTCAGCTCCTCCGGGTTTTGAGGCAGAAAACCAGCTGTTGCTTGGTCTATGAACAGGGCTGTATATGCAAAGGTACCTTCTACACAAGCCCCTTAGCATCCGTGACCCCCTTTCAACCAGTTGCAGCTTCTGAAAACCTCCTACACAGAGATTTTTGACCTGGTGTCGATCACATCCAGTGGCCACATGTGGACAAACAGCAGTTGTAATTATTTCAAACAGCGATCTTAGTTTAAAACACCAAATCAATCACGCTGGGCTGGACTCTGGTGCTTCCTTGTTGTTCGGTAAAGACCTAAGGACTATGGAGCCAGTGCCAAAGTGAAATAGAATATTATCTGGAAAATGAGTGGTTTATTGAGTGAAAGGGAGGGCTGCATAATTCCTATTGTCAGTTGTACTTGGTTACTTGTTTAACTTTCTACTGCTCACTAGGTAGGAAACATGCAGTAGATTTTAAAGTATGGATACCTTTGAATGTGACTAAGAAAAGCTTCTTTGTCCAATATTATTTCTCTAATATCATCTTCACTAACGCTCCCTCCTGTCCATTATTAAGATGAAGGTTATCTGTAGCAAATCTTAAGTTTGTTAAAACCTTGGTTCCTTTCCTTGTTAAGGGAGAAGTACAGACTCTCCTATATCATCTATCTATCTATCTATCTATCTATCTATCTATCTATCTATCTGTCATAATATAAATATTACATTCTGATTACAAATTTAGGTTAAATATTAACCACAATCTATCAATAATAGTATAGAATACTCTTTCTTTCCCAGTGGGGCCACCTGTAGACAGGCTCTGGCTGAGAAACAGACAACTGGCTGACCAGTAAGTTGAAAGGATCTTGTAACCGTCCTTACTCCAAATACAGGGGACTCATTCATACCAAATGGCTTTTTTTCCCTACAACTGCCAGAGCACATTTAATATTTTCCAAGTCTGCTTGTTGAATATGCCTTCCAAGTGAAAGTGCTACATTAAAAGATTTTTTTTGAGGGGCAGTTTTATAATTGAATTAATTTGTTGCTTACTGACTGCAATCTCTGGAGATTAGAATAATATATTAAAAATGCCTCTGACATAGTCATTCTATTATTCAGCTGAAATCTGAAAGCAACGTAGCCTACAAGCCTGCCACAGCACATAGAGCTTGAGGCCCTGACTATGTCACCAAGGGGACACAGGTGCTCTTGGGGCTGCTTCCTTGCTTCCTGCTAAGAACAGCACAAATGGTTATTTCTTCAGGGCCACAAATGAATTTTTCAGCACTCTGCTAGTGTAAATGCAAAGGATTTACTAAGTAATAATATTAGTAATTTCCTCCCTGGTAGATCACCATGGAAGCAAATCACAATGTTGTCTCCACTGAAAATGTGACATGATCTGACATTTAAGGGCAGTTACTGAATCTGCAGGATAGAAAATGATTTTTTTTTCCTTCAAAGACCGGTCAAAGCAATCACTTAAAATAGAAACAAGTAAAAGGAAATGCCTCACTCTTAAACACATCACTGCCTGCACAAGGAGACATTTCCTTAAATAAAACCCAGCGTGTGTGACTTGATGATATTTGCTTATTTCCCCCTCTTTTCTGTCAGCAACTATTGCTGTATCCTAGATCACAAGTCCCCCCACTATAGGTATCCTCTCAAATCATTCAGACCTCTAAAGATAAAAGTTAGAATCCTCCTATCTCCCCCTGCTGGGTAATTATTCATGAATAGTATTGTTATTTGATAGTTTATTCCTTTAACCACTACAGCTCTTCAAGCTCCTCCAAAGGAAAATTACCAGTTAAAACTGAATTGAAAAATCTTTCCTTCTGACGAGAAAGCTGATTTCCTTTCATGCTAAAATGAGACTGTTTCACGTTTCATTACATCCAAGTTTGGAGCTATAGGCATACCATCTTGAAATGCTGAGCCAAGATTTTAGAGCCAGTATCTTACAGAACTTTATTTGAGTCTACATTCATCTGATAAATCGATCTTAATAGAGCATCATGTTTCAGGCTCTAGAATGTTGGATTGTGTCAGGTTTTAAACTGGCAGATCTGTGTAAAAATGAATATAATGTCGGTCTTTATCAAGAAGAGCTTTGAGAGTGGTACCTACATCATAAAATCAGAGATTCTTCAGATGTAGAGTGACTTTAAAAAGTCTTCAAGTTGAATTACACATTTCATAGATGAGAAAACAAATTTAAAGGCCTTGCCTGGGCTTCTACAACAGCAAGTTGCAAAAAAGGATCCTGAATATGTAGTTTGCCTGGTTCACAGTTTGCTTAAATGATAAGAAATAAGAGAAGAATTTTTCGTTTTCAGTTTAGATCAAGGTCCAGTGTGAAATTTAATGACTCAAAATACTCTTAGATGTCAAATTATCTACCAAAACTTTCCAAAATTTTAATTTATAATTAGAATATTGAAAGTATATTTCCAGGACTTTTGGAAAAAACTGCACAGCTGTTTAAACAGAGGGGAAATTTTAATAAAAGAATATCAAGGTTGGGATAATTTCCACTGGCTTAGAATCAAGATTAGCATTGGTGGCTACTGAATCACCAGCAACATTTAAAATGATTTCTTCATTTTAACTGAATTTCAGAATCTAATTCAAAATACATTAGGTCAACCACAGGAAAAGCCCCTAAATTAAGAAATTACTTAGAAGACATAAGACTATGTCACTGCTTTGAATGTCCAGGTCAAGTTTGCTACAAAAGAAAGAACAGTATTATGCAAAATCGCACTCAGAGGAAGGAGTCCTCCCTGTAGGGCACTGCATGCACTTCTGGACATGACAGTCTAAGAGGAGGGCTACTGTGAACTAGAGGATACCAGAGCATGGTCACCAGGAAGATGATAGTGGGCTTGGGAACCTGGCAAATCAGAAAAGACTGAAGGCTACAGGAATGAGAAGAGTTCCATTGGCTTAGAGCACAGGAACATTTATAGTTAAGTGGTTGTTGATTTCAGATAGTCAAAGATTCAGTAGTTTAAAGTCTGGGCAACTTGCAAATCAATGGAAGTGTTTGAAGTAAAGAAAGAGATCTCTCATGTACCATATCCAATCATGTGATAGCTGCTTTATAGATATTATCTATTCATTCCTTGCAAACAGTCCAACTGGTTAGAATTATTATCTCCACAGGCGAAAAAGGATTATAAAACCTGTGCAAGTAGCAGACAGGGAATTTTTATCTTTGTCAAATGGAAAACCCACATTCCTTCTACTTTATGATTGTGATCCTTTGAGCACAGATTTCTCGCTACCTCTCAGAAACTGGCAGGTGTGATTTCTTGCTAGTTGCTTGATTAGATTAAGCAACTTCTAAAATTACTTTCATCTCTACCTTCCTGTGATTCTTTGATTCTGTTAAAAACATAACTGCACACTCTAGAGATGCATATTTTTTCTACTAATAGAATAGGTGACAGTTCAATAAGAAATAGGGTATGGGGCAAAAATCAAAGAAGGCAAAGCACGTTGACACTGTATTTAATCTCTAAAGTGGTTCTTGCTCATTCTTATCTATTTTCAGAATTAAAAAAAACAGAAGTGACATATTTCATTGTTTAATTCTCCCCGGTATCACTTTTTACATTCTTCTTCCAATTTCACTCTCTTAGTTTTACAAAGTGCCTGGAAAATAGGAATATCTTCTTGTCAGAAGAAGCAAGGCTCCAAGTAGTGACACTTTCAGATAATATTTAACATTGCTTTGAAAAGAAAGTGCAGATGCTCAGAAAAACAACTCAAGAAAAGTTTGATGAAAGTGTCTTATAAACAACTTTAAAAAGGAAAAAAGAGAGAGAAAGAGAGAATGAATTTGAAGTATAATTGCTTCCATCAGACCATTTTCAGAGAATTGATTCCAATTTTGATCTTTGAATTTTAACAAGGAGAATACTTGGATGAGGTCCAGAAAGAAATATCATAAATGATTAAAGGGCTAAAGAAAAATGCTTATGAGGAAGTGTTTAAGGTTAGTTTTGTTTCAATAAAAGAAGGCTAAATGAGATGTGACTGCTATGTTTACATGTATGTAAGACAGTGGTAAAATAATTTTTGAGGTATTACATGGTGTTTTGCTCTCATATTTTAGGCTGTAGCATAAAGCATGTGCCTCAGGGATTTTAGCAATGCTGAAAGCAAGCGCTGTCTGAACTAAATAGATTTGCTGTTCTTTAATCTTATGACAGAGAATATGAGGTGTCCATTAGGGGGCAAGAGGATCTTTGAGGGTTGAAAGAGAAAAGAGCGGGAAAGGGAGAAGGAAAGGGAGGGAGGGAGGGACAGAAATGGAGAGGGGGAGGGAGGGAGGGAGGGAGGGAGGGAGGGAGAGAGAGAGAGAGAGAGAGAGAGAGAGAGAGAGAGAGAGAGAGAGAGAGGGAAACAGTGGGGAGAAGACAAAGGGACAAAAGTTGGTGCCCCGGAGGGTGAATCCCTGTGCATTGTTCTGTGTCTGTGCCTGGGGAGGGGTGGGGAGGTGCGCAGTATGGCAGGGCACAAGATGCATCTAGGGAGGCTCTCCCTAAGTCACTGGTCCACCTTGCCAACGGTTCCCTTGTCTTGAGCTTGGCTTGGATGTAAGGAAATGAAGGGGCTTAAAGATACCATAATGAATAGGAAATGGGCACATCAGCAGCTGATGACAGATATTGACAAGGCTTCCAGAAGTTTCAGTGAAAGATAAGACCCGTGGCAAGAGGAGAGCTCAAAATAATAGAGACTGACTTTCCACCAGCCTGGTTGGACAGGAGCTGAAATGTGGAATGAAGTTTGTTTAAGGAAATTATTTTAAAAGTAAACAAAACCAAACCATATACCTTAGTTCGTAAACAGGTAAATAGGGTGCTTCTACAAAGAAATAAGTACTTAGATGTGGATATACACCTAAAACTCATTTTCTATTTCCCATGCAGTGTTATTCGCCTTTCTTTGTACAAGAGCTCCTACAGGATGACTTAGTTTTGATGGCTTCAAAATAACAGTCAGAGAGAAGACACCAGACTAGTCACTAAAACACTCTGTAAATGTGTTTGTGGCTAAAAAGTACTTAAAAATATAAACAACCCTTGTCTCACTGCTCTAGTTTGGCACTCTCCTGGATTGGGGAGAACTTTTATACCCCAGTGAAGAGGAAAGTAACAAGCAAAAATATAAGACTTCTGATTCCATTCTTGATAAGTACCAGGCAGAGGATAATGAGGTAAATCCATTGAGAGCCAGATTTCCTGGTGGGGCTGTCCTTAGCTCCCAAATAAAAATAAAAGTCCATATATGCTCATGTTATTATGAAAGTAGCTTGGGAAAGTAGCGGGTATCAGTAACAACAGATACCCGTTTGGAATGTGTTAACAGGAAAGAACATCAGCCCAGCTTCCCAACATCTGTTTGATTAAGTTTCAGTCTTCCCTTTTAATGGGAGAATGTTAAGATCTACCCAATAGGATTATTGAGAGATAATGTAAAGGCACCTGCACCTACCACATTCCCAACAATAGATATAAGTAAATAGGTAAATTAAAAAATTCCCTCTCTAGCCCTCCTTTTGTTAAATCTCAGTTTCCGTGTGGACAAGGAGTACCTTGACGAGATGTGCAGCTGCTCAGTCCCAGCTCTTTCTCCTCTAGTTCTCTCTAATGCTGAAGTGCCCCCAGGATTTAGGACAGCACACTTTACCTTCCTGTACTATATATACTGCCCTTAGGCAGTGTCAACCAGTCCCATGACTTAACTATCATTGTATGATGATGAATCTTAAATTTATCTCTCTACTGTACACCTCTTCTCTGAATTACACACACATATATTGCATCTTCACTTGGATGCCTAATAGACATTTTAAGGTAATGAAGCATGGCAGAATATGCCACCCCCAAATATGCCACATTGGCATGAGGACTATTTTGAGCTAAAGGCACTTGAAAGAAACAGCAGGTGCAGGAAGAGTGCTCTGACCTCCCCTTTTCTTCCTGAAAGCAAGAGATAAAATTCCTGCGTGAAAGATGCCCTCTCTCTACCAGCTGGAAAGAAACATTCTTATCACCAGATATGGGGAGTCAATGCTGAGAGAATTCTATACAACAGACCTAGATGAAAGAATTCTTATCTTCCTTCAGCACCATACCCCGTGGCCCCATATATTTCAGTTATTTTTCCACAATTGCTTTTCTTTCTTCAACCTAGTATAAAAGTATTTAGGTTTTGACACTTCTTTGGGTCTTCATTTTCTGGTGAGAATTGCCATGTATATGTAAAATGTGTATGCTTTTCTCCCATTAATTTGTCTTAGGGCAGTTTAATTCTCAGACCCAGCCAGAGACCCTAAGGGAGCAGAGGAAAAGTTTTACCTTCAGTCCAGTTTCAAGGTCACATCTTAACTTGAGTCCGCCTCCTCTGCCACCATCCCACATCAGCTCCTTCCTTCTTTCGCATCACAGAAAATGACACTCACCACTCTCAGACATTCATGTTAAGCACCCCAGTTCTCCCTGATTCTTCTGCCCTCTTTACACCCCACAGCCAGCCAGCCAGCCAGCCAGCCAGCCAGCCAGCCATCCATCCATCCATCCACCAATCGGACCACTTGGCAGCATCTCTACTGCTGCGACCTGCCTGTGCCCCTCCGTCATCTTGCTTGTACTAACAGAAACCGTTTTCCTGCCTTCACCACTCTTGCTCCTCTATTAAGTTTCAGTAAATCCTGATGTACCCATTTAGACAAATGGCAAAGCCACCAATGCACTCTTCTGGTCGTATTCTGAAACCATTTCCCAAAGAGCTTTTACAGAATGAAAATCCAGCTGCATCTCCGTCTCCCATAGGGAGCCAGGCTTGTCAAAATAGCAGCGGTGCTTATCCATCCGCAAGGAGATGGAAATATTTTCAACTGCTCAGCACTGAGACGAAGCTCCTGAATCATAAAGAAGTTCAGCTATATCTTCTTTCGCCACAATCTCTTGGGTTTCTCAGGTTTTTCAATCCCCTCCCATCCCTGCCATTTCTATGGGATTCCAGTCAGCGAGGTAAATCTGCCAACCTTTTTCAGTGGTGAACTCCTGTTCTGGGTTATCCTTGTTGCATCTGAAATGGATGGAGTTGAGTACGGACCAGTACCAACATCACCGCCGCAGTATCAGTATTATTACACATTCATTTCCACCCCATCTTGGAATTGGACACGCCAAAAGAATCAGTTTAGAGTTTTTTGCCCCTGGAATTGTCATTATCTTCTCTAGGAGGATAGGGTCTCTCTCTCCCCCTTTCAACCTTTTCCCATTTCTATCCCCAGCTCTCCCTTTATTCCCACCATCCCAAGCAAATTGCACATTGCTACAATTTATTTTATCAACTTCTGGAAGTCAAGGCTTATGAAAATCGTTGGGAAAGAGAATAAAAGACATTCAAGAATCTTAGAGTGTAGTTTTTGGATACAACAAGTGCATGGCTTAAAAACAACAGTTACACAACTGTTACACAATGACAGACTATAAAATATAAAATCCACCAAGGAGGAAGGACCCCAAGGTGTAACTCAAAGTGCTTTTTACATATATTATCACTAATATCTGCTGCAAGGATTCAAAGATCAGGGAAGGCATCTTAGAGAAATAAACTTTTGTTACGGATGATGAAGGCCGAATAGAATTTCAGTAGTTAGAAATTGGATGGGTTTGGGGGGATGTAAATAACATGGAAAGGCATGGAAACGGGAGAATGTCAGATGCACTTGGGAATGACCCACAGTCTGCTTTGGTTGTAATGGGGCAGCAGGAAATAGCAAAAGCAGGAATATTAAAATTAGGATACTTTCTATTTTTGTAGCTTATCTAGTTTAGACATTTTCTAAAATAAACACATATTTTGTGGTAAGAAATGCAACTACATTGTTTTAAAATGATATGGGGCTATGTGGCAAACGTTTGTGTCATCGGTAAAAACTTAGAATTCTCTAAATGATGAGTGGACAAGCACTGAGGATTCGTGAGCAGTGGAGTGGTGTGATTAGCTGTGTACAGCGCCTAGCCGCAGTAGGCAGGATGGCTTGAGCCAGGACTGCGGCAGGGCTGGAATAAACCAGAGACATGGAGACCAGTTAGGAGGCTATTAAAATCGTCAAGGCAAGGAATGATCAGAGCTTGAACTTGGAGTGCAGGAGAAGGGTGAGGAAGTTACAGGTTCTAAAACAGAAGTAATTTGAAAAGTAGACTATATATTAAGAGTTTAGGTAGGGGAAGATCAGGGAGAGAAAGTAAAAAAAAAAAAGTTCAGGTTTTAGGGGGAAATGCATTCTGTTCAAATATGCTGTTTTTTAAATTTTTATTTTTATTTTTTTATTGAATGAAAGATTCTTTAAGTTCTATAGTGCTTTATAGTTTTCAAAAGCTTCACACACAGATTTCATTTAATCCTATAATAACCTTTTTTCCCCTCTACCCCTATATTGCCCCTCCCTCCTTCCCTCTCCCACTGGTAACTGCTAGTGTGTTCTCTATATCTGTGAATCTGCTGTGACTCTGCTTCTTTTTTGTTTTAATCACTAGTTGGTGTTATTTTTTAGATTCCACATATAAGTGATATCACACAGTATTTGTCTTCCTCTGTCTGACTTATTTCATGAAGCATAATGCCCTCCAAGTCCATCCATGTTGTTGCAAATGGCAGAATTTCATACTGCTTTATGGTTGAGTAATATTCCATTGTGTGTATATGTATATATACCTAATACATATACACACATACCACATCTTCTTTATGTATTTGTCTGTTGATGGACACTTAGGTTGCTTCCATGCCTTGGATATTGTAAATAATGCTGCTTAAATATACCGTGTTTGATGCAAGACTTTTAGTTAGACATTTATAATACAAGGTAGGTCTAGACAGGATCTATACCATACATTTGGAATTTTCCGGCAAAAAGTGGGCTAATTAGATGAAGTCACCCATGTAGAGAGTATATGATGAGCAGAGATGAGGGCTGAGGGTAAAACTCTGGGGAATGCCTGCATTTGTAAGGCCTCTAAGGAAGGAGCAATGTAAGAAAACAGGCACAGATTCAAAGAAAGAGGATGTAACCAATGTGTCCGCTGGAGCACGGAGGTTGCAAAGTAACTAAAGGTCACTGGACTCCATAATTATGTGACTTGTAGCCTTTGACTTTCAGTAGAATTTTAGAAAGAGAAATTCGTTTATAATCAACTGATAAATGAGCAGCAAAGAATGGAAGGCATTTTATTCTATTTTAACTACTGTGCCCAGAGCCCTGATGGTGAAAGGAAGGAAGAAGAAAGACAGCACAGAGCCTCGAAGAGTCAAAAGGACTAATGAAACTGTTTTGGGATATGTGAAGTGAATATGCTTGGAGGGACAGAGGAAAGAGAATATGGGGAAGATTCAAGAAAATGGGATAGTTGGTCATCTCTTTGTTTTTCAGGAAAAAATAGATATTTACGGGTTGAGGACTAGCTACAAAATAGAGAGCTTTCAATGTTTATCGAAAAGTCCTTACTAGGTAGGAATCTGCAAATCAAAGCATTTCCTGACTCATCTGAACATGGAATGGAAGGTAAACATAACCTAATTAGAAGCTTCATCTCTTTCCCCTTTGTGACAAAATCAGAACTTTTCACAATATATCATCAGTGCTTTAGTAAACAAATAAAGCCAAGATTGACTTTCTGATCACCTAACCATTCATGCCACAATAACGAATGCCACAACTAGAACATCTACGCTTCTGGCAGTGTGGTTGGAGTAACATTTTTGCATACAGTTTTGAAGCCCAATGTCATGTAAGTCCCAAGAGTTTACACTTTACATTCACATACAAATTTCAATGTATATTTCTCCTGAACTGATGCCTTTTCATATGGCTCTTTGGAATGAAGCCTTCCCATGATCATATAAACATAAAAATTAGAAGCATTTTATCAACACATATGACTATCAGATTGACTATACTAGTATGCATTGTTCTGCTTCCTTTTTAATTTCTAATACTGCTAATGACCTGTAATTATCCATCACTTGATTTTGTAGCCAACATGTTATTTTCTGATTATGGCCACTGGGAAAAGCCTTACAACTGGCTTATCAGAACTTCAGTACCTCCCGGGAGCTAATACATGATATTAAAAGACATCCAGCTATCTTCTACTGATACAGATGGATGCTTCCTCTTGTTTTTCTGTTCAATTCTGGGTATTTCTTTTCCTTTTTAAAATTGGTTTGGTACTAATCTAAGTTATAAGCAATTGGCCATGGATCTTGATTAATTTCCCTTTGTGACCTATACCTCTCAAGCCCCTCTAAGGATATAGAATACAATGCCATGAGAATAATATTTCCTAAAATATTTGTGATGAAATGAGTTGGGAAAATGCTGAGTTAAAAACTCAAACAGGACTCTTTATTTACATATTTATCCAGGGAATATTTTTTGAGTACCAGCTTTGTGCCTTGAATAGTTTGAACTGACTACAATCTAAGAATAAAAAGAAAGAGGAAGGGGCAGTGATATAGAAAAAGCTGGTGGATCCTGAAATGACAGAGACCCCAAAATTCCTGGCTAAAGAAATTGAACATGACTCTCTACGTAGTGGGAGTCACATGACTGAAGTTGAACTTCAGGAAAAACTCTTTGGGAGGAATGTGTAAAATAGATTAGAAGGTGAGGGACTAGAGAAAAGAGCAATTAAGAGCCTACTGCAGTGGTCCAGGTAAAAAGTAATAAAGGTCTGGAGTAAAGCAAAATAAATACAAATGAATGAGAGACTATATATATGATAGATAGGGAGGTGGGGTGAATCAACATCTTGAACCTGCCCTATAAGAATGATAGACAGAGGTAGCAATTATAAATCATAAGACCCAGGAGAGAGTATTTTATCTCAGATACATTTTTTTCCTTCTCTGTCTGCTTTTATAACTACACTGATGCAGATAATCAAACTGGGTCTAACAGAGCCATTATTTCTGTCACTTGCAACCATTTTCTGCAATAATTCTTGAAATGGCTGTGCTGTTTGCCAAACAGATGGCTATCGGGGAGAGTACAAAATATCACTCCGAGCCAACCATAGTAATGGCTCAGAGTCAAATTTCTGATTAAAATAAAAAATGTGTCAGTAATTTCATTCCAGTAGAACCAAAAGAATTCTAAGGGCACCACAATTTCCTTTTCCATCCATTTGGTTTGTGCTTTGTTCCACATCCGTCAGAAATCGTATTCTGTATCGACTCTCTTCTGTTCAATTGAGTAAGACACAGAGACACAGAGCTTAGAAAAAAGGGTCTTTTTTCCTACTTTCCTCTTGTTTAGGCTCCCTCTGAATTGCTTAAAGCTTTTCTTCAACTCAGATCGTTGGAGCTAGAAGGGAACCTTAAAGATCACCTTGTCCAACCCGTTCATTTTTCAGATGAGGAAGCAGAGGCCTCCAGAGGAGGACCAGGAACTCATAAGTCATCCACAGGGTACAGAGCTGGGATTGTGTGCAGAACAATTAGATTAATGATATTCTTCAGTTCTCACACAATGAAACAGAACCTCCTCTCACACCCCATCCCTAACAGAGAGGAAGGAGCCCTTTTCTCATTCCTTAGGATTTATACACTGTGAGGACAAGGTGTCTGGTACCTTGTTTCGGGGAAATGCCCCCGGGCTTGGGAGGGAGCAGAGCTGGAGACTGTCCATATATGACTCACTGTGATCTCACTGTTCCTCAGAAATCCCTATGGTACTTTGGTTCCTTTTTCTAGATAATTATGGCATAAAATTAGCCTTTCTGAATCTGTCACTGTGGCAGCTGCTGTTCCAACTTAGAAACCACTGAGAATTCCAGGAAGGAAGAAAACTAATGGATGGATTCCTGTAACACTCATTCATAAAGCATCAACTAAGCTCACAGAGAGTTAATAATAAAGGGGACCACTTATTGAGTGCTGACTCTTTCACGAATGCCAATCACTTAACCCTAATGATCTCCTTTAACCTTTACACCACTTCTGTGAGGTAGGTACAGAGATTCATTTTGCAAATGGGACAACTTAAGAGACACTAGGTAGAATATCCAAACTTACACTGGTAATAGAGGTAGAGCTAGAATTTGAATCTGGTTCCTTCTGACTCCTAAGTCTGTGCTCTTAATACTGTGATATACTTTCCTTTTCTACATTCTGCATTGTGCCAGAAACTATGTAGATTATAGTACCTGTATACATGGCCTTACAGTCTACCCAGGGCAGCCCAGCATACCCAGAATTATTAGAGAAAAACATGTAGTATTGCCATACATGAAATAAAGGTTTTTAAAAAAATTTTTTACCAGTTTATTATAAATGATAATAAAATGATAACATAATATAGGATATTTCACATGCTACAATATGAATGAAATGATACTGAAGATGATAATCTGATGAAGAGGTAATAGGGTGAGGTCCACAGGGTCCCCCAGCACAGGAGTTTTTGTCCCTCATGGAACTGGGGTGTGTCACCTTCCCAGCATTTGGATGTGTTCACCAATCTGGAAGTTGATCAAATCTCTTTGTTCAAGAGTTTTTATAGAGCTTAATTTCCAGCCCCTCCCCCTTCCAATCCTCTATTCTGTTGGTCTTTCTGATGGCCAACCCCATCTTGATGCTATTTAGAGGCTCCAGTCTCAGAAATCTCATTAGCATAAACACCTATGTGCTCAAAAGGGATTTCTTTTTCTGTTTTTAAACTTTTTATTTTATATTATATAGAATTTGAAGAAGAATAGATACATGTATATGTACAACTGAATCACTTTGTTGTACACCTGAAACTAATACAACATTGTTAGTCGACTATACTCCAATATAAAATGAAATAAAGGTTTTGAATCTAAAGAGTTCTCAGTGTGGGCTTAGGCTTAGGGTGACCACACATCCCAGTGTGCCTGGGGTAGCCCTAGTGTATGCCGCCTGAGTGAGATGGAGGGAAGGAGAGAGGACTTCTAGGTATTAACAAAGAAAAAAAGGAAAAAAGAGGCAAGGATTTGTGGTGTTTGTTATGTTTGTTACATGTTTGCTGAATGAGAGTGTAGGGACGTGTATTTATGTAAAAACATGGTGAAAAGATGAGGGAGAGAAACAGGGCATGGTCCAGCAAAGAGATGAGGAGATGAAATGACACTACAAGATTATATGTTTCTACACGCTATACTTGGGTTTTAGAAAAATTAGTTTGAAAATACTATGCAGGGTAGATTGAAGTAGAGAGATTGGAAGCAGAAAAACCAAGAAAGAGCATATTGAGATAATCAAGGTGTGAGGCAAATAAGAAAAGACCAGGGTGGCAGAGAGAACCTGTCAAAGCCAAAGACATGTTGAAGGGAAGAAATGGCAGACATTCAGTCAACAAACAAGTAATTAAGCCTTACATCACTGTTGATGATTATATTGGTCCCAACTTCTACATGCCATCATCATGGGCAGTGAGAGAACAATGCAGGATTGCCTAGTGCACTCATGATGCTTTGGGTCTAAGGGGCAGCAAGTTGAAATAACAGCACACGCTACCCAAAGTTTTTATACTCGTTTAAAAAAATAAGTGATGGGAGAATTGTATCATATAGCACAGAAAGTATAGGCAAACTGAACTGCTTTCACATGCAATTTAACTTCAGCAAAACAGTATCATGTCATAGGAAAGGAATTATGCTAACTCAAATTTTGTTGGTTTTGTTCTGTGTAATTTGTGTATTTGTTTTTGACTTTCTAGTTGTATAAATGCTAAAGGCATGAGGAGTTCATACCTGGTTTTATGTTTGGCTATATGTTAGTAACATACTAAAAATAGTTTATGTCAGAAAGGAAAGTATATAATAATTCTTCTTAAAGAGGTCAACACATGACTCAAGTTTGAGACATAGATCTAATACAAATATGATTGTTATTTACATCTCTGGCTTTGACAAGGAAGTAGTTATCAGTGATGTTCAACTGAACAGTTTAAGTGGCCTGATGGATGGGAGTCAAATGACAATGGGCTAGGAAGAAAATATGGGATTAAAAAGCAACAGCAGCAGTTGAGACCACATCAAGAAGTGTATATTATGTATGACAGGTTCTGAAGGAAAACCATAAACTAAAGCAATACAAGCAGTAAAACCAACTATATAAGCTATGATTGATACTCAAGACTTAGTAAAGTGTTGCACTTAGCTAAAATATGAGCTTTGTGGTTATGTGGTGAACATTAAATATATTTCTTTCCAGAAAGGTGAATATATCAATAGGCAGGAATTAATTTTATGGTCAAATTAATAAATGACAATTTGAAAGATTCATTAAAAGGTAAAGTCTTAAGAAATATGGAAGACAATCCAGGTGACGTATCTAATTACTCCAAGTCACAAATCATTTAACAAAATGTCCATGGATCATATCCATGTGCCATTGATTTAGGAGCTGATTTTATGACTTTTGGTCACGTTGTTGAGCTCCAGAGCCACATGGCTAAAATACTGACTTTCATTCTTTTAATTCCTTCCTCTAAATAAAAGCAAATAATTCATTGAAAGGCAGTTGCCAAGAAATTGGTTAGGGGATCATGGACACCTGACTTTCTTATAGGGAAACAAGAAGCTAAAATTTATCAGGACGCTTATCCTTCGGTTTTAGAGAACTGAATCCTAATGGATTACATTTTAGTAAAACAGGAATTAGCTGTCGCTCTCCTTACTTCCCATTGGAGAAAGATTAATAAAAAGTAAACAGCTGATTGAAAGCCAGAATACAGACTATTAGCCTATGGATTCCTATTTCTATAAATTATTAGGTCTTTAAAAAAATTCCCAGTAGATAGCACCGACCATATTATATAGTGATTCTATATTTCTTTATAGCACTCTGCTCATATACTGGTAAGACGATCCTGGGTTTGAAGCTGTCTTTGCCTCTTGCTACCTCTGTTACTTGGACAAGCTACTTAATTTTGCTAAACTTTAGTTCTCTCATCTTGAAAATGAAGATGATAATAATATTGTCACATACAGGTTAATATGAAAGTTAAATACACACATATACATAAACAAACACATACACGTATAGTATATTTAGCATACCAAACATATTATGTGCTCAATAAATGGTAGATATAATTATTGGTGTCCTTGTATATATTGCTAATTATTTATTGAATAAATGGCAATGAAATAATCTATAAGATCTTTTACTAATGGCTAATGAAAAACATACAATGTAACAAAGAATCATCTCTATGAAAGTTGCAGTGCACAGTAATGATTTTAAGAAGAGAATATTTAAGAATTATTTCAAATAATACTTTGTTCTAATGATTTATACATTCTAACAATGCATATTGTATTACTCTCTAAATATTTTTCTAAACTTTACAAATACAAATTTGAAGGGCTGTTGGACAGTTTGATTCTTTTGAACCAAAAGATATTTTATTTGTAGAATATTGCTTGCTTGCTTTTATTATTACACATGTTATGGTGTTTATTTCTCTTATGTTTCTAGTCCATGTTTAATTTAACCATATATAACAAAAGAACTGAGTCGCTCAATCTTATAATTCATTGTAGTCTACCTGAAATAACCATTTAATTCTGATGATTTTTTTTAACATCTTTATTGGAGTATAATTGCTTTACAATGGTGTGTTAGTTTCTGCTTTATAACAAAGTGAATCAGCTATTCGTTTTCCTCTTTCTGACTTACTTCACTCTGTATGACTAGGTCCACCTCACTACAAATAACTCACTATTTTGCTATAATACTTTCAATCAAAAATCATTAATATATATTTGGATTTTTGTTCAAATATTTATACCTTGAATAATTATAAGTATTCAATTTAGATAACAATAATTAGGTTGGATGCATACTAAGTTATTAAAATGCATAATGGTTTCTAAAGAGAAATTATGTTGCTCTTTTATTATTAAACTAGTTCATTTATTCCCTAGGAATTACTTATTTAAAATTTGTTTCTCCAGAAATTGCTACCTGATTACTTAAGTATAACCCATGTTCTTCTATGTTAATAAATATAAACTAAAGCAATCGCATATAGGTATAAATTAAACACAGAGGTTTCTTTTTCTTCTCTCTACTTCTCCTTTAAAAGGTACATATTTATAAAATAACATTAATTCTCTGAAAACTCCTTCAGTCAAAGAAAGAATACATTGAATACTTTCATTAAATATCATTTTGAAAATAATGCCTTTATCTTATCTACTGGCCAAAATTTATAGTGCTTAAATTGCCTAGTTTCCTAAGACAGAATTTCCCATAGTGTGTCCCATGAGTTTCGATGGATGGATGTGTAGCACTGGGTTAACAAAAGTCAAGCTTCTTTATAGTGGAGTTTTCCTAGGACTTCAATATATAAATGTGTTGGAGGCTTTTGGGAGCCAGAAACATGCTAGTTCTTGGACTTGAGCAGGTGTTTCTCAGGAGGTCACTTTGTAATTTTTTGTTAAAGTGTGTGCTAAGGACAGAATGCTTCAAGGACCCAGGGGTTGGGAGGAAAAGGGCTGTGGAGAAGGAAAAGGCCAAGAAATGAGTGATCACGTGACAGGTCACTGACATGTTCTTAAGCACGTAGGAGGGGACTGATCAGATGTGTGTTTCAACATAAATATTAATTCTACACAGAGGATGAGTTTCTAGAAGGCATTCTGGGGAGAGAAGTTTGTGAGAAATGGTAATGCCTGATCCAAAGCAGATGCTAAGTAGATGCCAACATTCTGTGTTATTAACAGAAAGGAAATCTGTGTGTTTCTAGACACTGGTGATAGTAGTGCCAATGTTGGTATCTGATTAAGAAATATGAGAGATCCTGACTCATATTCTTTGTCCCAGTGGCGGGCCACCACATTCTCATCTCAAGAAAAGTTAAAATTGTACCTGTAGTCATGGGCCAGCTTCTCAAAAAATACTTTAGACATGCTTGAATGTTTAACTCAGAATCTACCCACAACTTTCAATCTCTAAGAAATCATGGAGAAGATAACCTACGTGTAGAAAATTGTGGGATGATAGTTACTCATTAGCAATCTCTCTACCAGAGAGTAAAAATGATACAATAAGAACCCCAACTCAGGTCTTTCTTGTGTCGATTTTTTTTTTTTACCCGGTGACATAAACTCCAGCAACCATTCCCTCATCTAGTGGAGGCTTAACTTATTCCTACTTGAATTCTGGCTTATTAAATGCATAAGTAGGCACAATCATTCATCCATGTTCGCAAAATGTAATTCACTGCTTTAGTAATAAAATACTAAATGATGCCTATGACAGCCAAAGGAATGAATGTGTCTTCCTAAAAGCCTAAATGGTGTTAGGGAACTATTTGGACACTGAGGAGATCTGTTCTTTTTTTTAAGAAATATTTTATAATTCTAATCAACGTATTGCTAAATGCACTTAGCGATATACATCATCAACCTTTGCCTTCATGTGTTTTCTTCAGATAACATTTGCTGACATTTTATGCATTAATTTAGAAACTTCTGATGGAAATGTAGCTCTACAGGTCATTTAAAAAAATACTCTGATCATGCTATCATGCTGTTCTGTCATCCTGTTATATAGAAAGTAAAATACAACAAAACCTGCTGGCTGCCCTGTGGTCAGTGTAATAATTTGGGGAGCCCAACACTCCATTTTTCATCTGTTTCTGCAAAAGTGAATGCCTTCAGTGTAGTATCTGGAAACACTGCTACTGTATCTGAACGCTTTTATATGCACATATGAGATAATCACTGCTGCAAGTTCAAGTTCATTGCAGTCTCATTTCAAGTTCCAGCTGGGAATTAAACTAAAATTGAGACTGAAATGGGTTTTGTTATCCTTATTGTGCCGCTTAGAGGAAGATAGTTCATGATGATAGAGTGATTGCCTCTGGGTCTGAAAACACAGAGTTTGACATCGTTCACTATATAAACATACACACAATAAACTAAAAATCAGATTATTCCACTGATAGTCCAGAGAGTCCCTTTGTTTTTTTCTTTTATTGAGAACTAATTTAATTGTGGGTGTCTGCTTGCCTGTATTAAGGATCTGCAACATTTATTTTAATATTTTTCCAATCTATTACTAAAACTAGTGCTGTGATTGTAGGAGGCTGGGTAGTCACAAAGGATTCCTAAATCATGCTTAAATATATACACAGACAGATAACGACATTGTCGAGTATTAAGTATTTAGGAAATGGAGATAACAACATACATAAGTGACAATCTTTATTACACACTGTCTGTAAAATAGGAATAGACGAAGGTCTTTATATCTGTGTTATTTATTCAGAATGATCTGCTATACTGAATTTGCATGCATGCTTCACAATCATCTAATTTTAACTATAATCACTAGCTGAAGACTGCTTACTAAGCATTTTGTGACATAAGAGTGACCAAGTATATACATGTGTGTATAAGATCCTATTCACTAGTTTGAACTTTTTAGATTCTTGACTTAGCCTCATTATTTCAATTAATATTGCTTGTGGACCCACTCTGTGCATCTGTAATTCCAAAGTCACAGGAACCATGGAGCCAACTATTATGTATCCATTTTCAATAGCACAGTGCATTAACGTTGGATTGATAGTTAAATAGACCACTATTAATACTGACAATCACAGATTTCTAAGAAGTACCTAAAAAAGATTTAAACTCTGCATTCCTTCTTGTCATTTATAATGATACACACAACTCTGAGGTACAAATGAACTCTGGACTTTTCATATGGAAGAGGCTATGGTAAATACAACCATCAACCCCAAATTCATAAAGTAAAGCAGGTCTTTGTCAAATAGGGAAGTTATTTTCTATCTTTTATCTGATTCTCATATATACTTTAAAGCTGATGAGATAATGCCTATTAAATTCTTGAAAATAGTACAAGTAAATAGCAGAAAGGAGGCAATTAATCTACCCACCTGTGTCCCATTCACAAACGATTTTAAAATGAACATTACTCTATCACTGAGCTATTATTTCTCAGATCGTGCTTTTTAATTTTTTTTTCCTTAAACATCTTTGAGGAAGCTATTTTAGGTCCAATTTGCTCTCTATTCCAGCAGCCTACAATAGTTCAAGAGACTAGCTACTTTCTAGTCCAATAATATGTTTAAAGCACTGCAGAATTCATATACCACTCTCGCCTAACAATTATGAATGAGACATTCAAGAGCAAGAAGGGTTTGAGATTTTAAAAAAGAGAATAGAAAAACTAAAATGAAATTCTATTTTGCAGAATATTTTTAATAAAATTGAAAAAACTTAGTCTAGTGTTACAACAAATGGGGAGGGTTCTTGCACAAAAATTCAATTATGATTATCTATTGCAAGCTGTCTGGCTCTAACACAAGCTTCTTCTCATTCTTGGAATAAAGGATGGAGGTGAATTTGAGTAGTAATGATGTTTACAAGAATTGAAAGGAGGTCATCTAAAACTGAATCTAATGGGAGAAATTAGGTTTTGGTTTGTATCACAGATTTCTAGCCCAGATATACTGTCTTGGCTGCCTCAGTCTGATGAAGCCACTTTTTTTTTTTTTTTTTTTAGATGTTGGGGGTAGGAGTTTATTGATTTATTTTTTGCTGTGTTGGGTCTTCGTTTCTGTGTGAGGGCTTTCTCTAGTTGTGGCAAGCGGGGGCCACTCTTCATCGCGGTGCATGGGCCTCTCACTATCGCGGCCTCTCTTGTTGCGGAGCACAGGCTCCAGACGCGCAGGCTCAGTAGTTGTGGCTCACGGGCCCAGTTGCTCCGCGGCACGTGGGATCATCCCAGACCAGGGTTCGAACCCGTGTCGCCTGCATTAGCAGGCAGATTCTCAACCACTGCGCCACCAGGGAAGCCCTGATGAAGCCACTTATAAAGGGGGAAGGTGCAGGCGGGTTAAAAATCATGGAGAAAACCTATGTATTTGCAGAGGGATAGGGGCTCCTAAACCTGGATACTTATAAAACTCATATTTCTAGTTTTTCTAAGGTCATTGCTTTCTCAGAAGTCATAGCTTGATAAAGTAATCTACTTTTATATTTACTGTCAATACGTGCCAATCTTAGGTCTCTAGTAAAACATGCTGAAAACTCGAGAGTAATCAATAGTTTTTTTTACTTAAGAAACATCAATGTCTCTTGTGGGTGAAATATGTTCTTTCTTAATTTACCTGTCTCATAATAATGCCGAGGTCACCTTCTCTCTGAAGCCCCGACAGTATCCCACACTCCCCTCCCCTCACCTCTGGGAATTAACTGCTCCCTTAACTATGTTTCCAAAAGCAGTTTATATACAATATCATAAAAACTTAATCCGCCATTATTTATTTGCATGTGATTCTCTCCCAAAAGGCTTTGAAGATTTTCGAGGACAAGAAACACATCATATTCATATATATCTATATATATCTATATATCTATATATATCTTTAACATGAAGCATTATGCTCAGTAAATAATATACACTCAAAAATTGCTTTCTTCTTTGATATAAGAGAGTACTCAGAACCATCAATTCCTTATAGTTAATGGCTTCTGCCATAGTGGAATAATGACCTGGAATAAAATGAAATACTTTGGTAGGAACAATGAATAGAGTTCTGGTCAACCAAGAACAGCCTATGTAGACCCTGTGCTGCAGAAAGAAACAGAGCAAAGAAGTAGGTCATCATCAGGCTGTCAATTTGCCTTTTGTGGTGGTAAACAGACCTTAAGGGAGACGTGGCTCCAGCCCACCAACGGCACAAAATTGAGCTAGCTCAGGGGTCTGATTGTCCACTTCACTTTCCCCGCTTCGTACTTTGGGTGGGCTTTTATGAGAAAAAGGAACAATGCAGGTCCCTTGTAACTGCAACTCCTCACTGATATCCTGTTCTCTTTGACATCATTGCCCTGCTTGTTCAGTGGGGAACTGAAGTGAACTTGAACCAAGTCCAAATTGTCTATTTCACTACCTTGCAAACTTGGTTAAGACTTTGTGGTCTGGTTAGGCAAACAATCAAACACAAATTGGTTCCAGAGTCATTACATGCTATGCACACATGACGAAGTTTTGGTTTTGTACCTTGCACGAGTTTTCAATGTAGGTGTTTCACTGTGCCCAAAAAGACTTGTCTCCATTAAATTTCTCTTTTAAATATTCATTTGTTTACTTATTTACATAGATGTTTGGTTAAAGAGCCCTTAAATTACCTATTAATTAGATATCATTGTTTAGAAATATGTTCTATTATAAAACTCAGCCCCATTTCTTAAAGCATAGAAAACATATAATGTGGCCACCATACTTATTTGGGCCACCATACTTATCTCATGGGTAAGGTTGACAAGAATAAAAATATATACATTTAAATTTCATCACAAAATATCAATGATCCCAGTAGAGCTTGGGAGAAAGCTTGTTAGACAGCAGTATATATTACAAAGGACTACATGTTTCAATTATGCAGTGAGACAAAATTCTTTTATAAAGGTCATGAAGTTTATGGATCCAGGAACAAAGAGCTAAATATAGATCAAGAGAGACAGCCTAGGCTCTTAGAAGCACCGGCCTGGAGTCAGATGGCCTCATACCGCATGCTAGCTGTGAGGCATTGAACAAGTCACTTAGCCCCTCTGGGGCTGTTTCCTTATTTTAAGACTTAATCCTTAGGTTTAAAATAAGGTTTGGGGAAGTCAGTATTTGTCAAGTGCTTAGAAAAGTGCCTGGTACCTAGTCAGCATTATATAAAGGAAGGAAGAAAGAAGGAAGGAAGGGAAGGAGGGAGGGAGGGAGAGAGGTATATGCAGACCTTTGTCCTATTTTACTCTGTGTTCATATTACATTTAGAACATGGTGTTTAATTCTGTTTGTAGTTATTTATGAAGGGCATAAAAACAAAGAATGCATTGAGAGATGGTGGCAGTCTATTTTAGGACGGGCAGAAGGAGTGGCATGTAATTTTACATCTTAAAGGGATTGAAACAATTAAGCAGAACATGGCAACCATCTTCAAATACTTGAGGGTTGACAAAAGGAAGGAGATACTGACTTACTCTATGTTGATCTAGGAAGATGAGTGGATTAATGACCGGAAGTTCTAGGGTGACAGAGTTCTGCTTCACATGAAGGTAACTTTTATGAAATGTATAGCTGTCCGACTATGGAATGGGTTGATACACAAAGTGACAACCTCCCTCCTATTGGAAATGCACAAGTAAAGGTTTGCTGATAATCTGTCAGGGATGCTGTATAAAGAATTCCTGCCTTGGCTGGCAGAATTCCTGCCTTGGCTGTCACTAGGTAATCTCTAAATTCCTTTCCAAATGTTTCAGTCTCAAAATATCATTAATATGAAAAGTTACAAGTGCACAGAAATGGAGGTGGTTTGAAAACTGACTTTTAGGAGAATAACAATCAAGGCTTGAAAAATAACATTTTATTCTGTACCAAAAGCTTGTGGTCCTTCACCAACCCATGAAAGTAATGAGCAAAGTAAGTACTCTGGCATATTTGGGGGAAGTTGACGTGTCAACATATGGTTAGTTTCCTTTTCTCAATTTGTCTTATTTTGACAAGATAACACGATGGAATTTTTTTTTTTTTACTTAATATTAAACATAGTTGTTGAAAGAGTAGTGTAAGAATGGGTATATCACAAGTCAATGATTGGGTCATATGAATCAAGGTGTAATTTACACATAAGATCAAATTAGGTCTACGAAGCAAATATTAAATAATTTATATACATATATATACACTTATATATTGCTCAATATCTATATCTTTGGCCTTAAAAGCAAGTCAAAGAGTAATATTAAAAAAGTTCATTGTGGGCTTCCCTGGTGGCGCAGTGGTTGAGAGTCCGCCTGCTGATGCAGGGGACACGGGTTCGTGCCCCGGTCCGGGAAGATCCCACATGCAGCGGAGCGGCTGGGCCCGTGAGCCATGACCACTGAGCCTGCATGTCCGGAGCCTGTGCTCCACAATGGGAGAGGCCACAACAGTGAGAGGCCCGCGTACTGCCAAAAAAAAAAAAAAAAAAAAAAAAAAAGTTCATTGCAATTTACTTTTTCATTTTAGTTATTTTATTTGGGTCATAAGTCTTACAAGGGTGCCAAATTCATTTTGAAAAAAAAAAAAGTGGCTTTATTCTCTGAAGTGGATTTAGACTATTTCCTCAAACACAGGGATCTAACCTTGCCCCAGTCATTTCTGTTCAAATTCTCACTGTTGGTCAGAGAAGCACATCTTCTCACAGTGGAATCAGTTCAGGCTCAAGAAAGGAATGTCCTGTTTTACTCCAGCATGCCTGCTCTTGCAAACCATTACGTTACATTCAAGTACAGAACCTTCCACTGAAGAACCTTCCACTGAAAAACCTTCCACCAAACTTAATTAAAGGGCTGGTATAGACTTAAGTACAATATCTAGATTAAGAAATAATTACTTTATTAGCCTATATTCACCTACCTAAGATATTGCCAAGTTTTGGACTAGAAGATACCTAGCTTCCCTTTCCACATGGCTTCAACAGAAAAACATTCTAGACCTCAGGTATACGTCTTGATATATGGAAAAAACAATGTTGACGATACTTGTTCAGATTCTTTAATAATTTTTTTTTTTTTTTTTTTTTGCAGTACGCAGGCCTCTCACTGTTGTGGCCTCTCCCATTGCAGAGCACAGGCTCCGGACGCACAGGCTCAGCGGCCATGGCTCACCGGCCCAGCCGCTCTGCAGCATGTGGGATCTTCCCGGACCGGGGCACGAACCCGTGTCCCCTGCATCGGCAGGCAGACTCTCAACCACTGCACCACCAGGGAAGCCCTCTTCAATAAAATTTTTGACCTAAGTTGAAATACTATATTTTGCTCTTAGGTATCTTGGTACTAATAGCAATATAAGGCCACACGAGGATAATGGCACAAAAGCTTTCTTTTATATGTGAATAAGAATGCTGACTCAGTAGTCATTTATTTATTTTTTGGAAGGCCTTGGCAAGAATATCAGATTGCCAAGCATTTTCCTTTGGAGGAGAGGTCAACGTCTATGGGGAGTACAGACTATCTTCCTTGTAGCAACTTTTCTTTTAGCTGCCGAGGAAAATATTGAGTCCAGATGATCTAGCAAGCAGAAGGCCTGCCTCTGTAGGGGAGAGAAAGCTCTTCCTGCCTGGAAGACCCCCTACCGTCCACCCTGGCCAAGGGGTCCATGAGACATGAAAGTTGACATAAGCCTTTACTTCATTGAACCTTACATAAATCAGAAAGCTTCTTTTTTCCCCTATCTTCCACATACACAGGTCCAGATTCTTTCAAGGTCTTTTAGTTTTGCTTTTTCTTGATTGTCATAAAATGAATTAAATCAAAATTTTGCTTCCATTACTAATCAAACTCCAGGAGGAAATTAGCAGAGTTCAGCAACATACTAGCAAAATGTGCTAATACCATTTTAACATTTAGTTGGAGATAAGCCTATTCAAAGGGCAATTACTAACTTTTAAATTATACTCAAAATTTAAAAAATACACACACATAAATTCATTTTTCATTAGCACTAATATATCAACAGCCCCAAATTCTTAAAGCTTTTTAAAATATGGGATATTTCTCATTTTCCTTTCATCCCAGAGTCCATACCAAGATTGTTAGTGTTTCCTTCTTTTGTTATTCAAGGGATGTGAGTGAAGGTGGCAAAAGACACATAGACACATTTATCATAAAACTATATAAAGCAGATTGCAAAAAAAAAATGCCTTTCTTTTACCTTGCCATAAATAGAAGAAACAAAATAGTTTCCATTTTCCATTATGATCTGAAACTGTAACCTCAGTAACATAAGGTTTTAATTTATAAAGTAACGTCAAGGATTGCCCTTTGGGGAGGTTATAACAGACTACATGAATATCAAATAGTATTACTTTCTAAAAATAGATTTATCTAGCCCCCAAATAAAGCTTCATGATTTAAAATTAATTTCCAATTACGTAGGGCATCTATACTCTTGTTCAGGAACCACACAATTTATTAGCGACTTTAAAATTATTAACATGGGCAATAAAATCATACTTATGGTAAAAGTATGAGATTAGATCATTCCCTAACAAACACCATACACAAAAATAAGCTCAAAATGGATTAAAGACCTAAATGTAAGGCCAGAAACTATCAAACTCTTAGAGGAAAACATAGGCAGAACACTCTGACATAAATCACAGCAAGATCCTTTTGGACCCACCTCCTAGAGAAATGGAAATAAAAACAAAGATAAACAAATGGGACCTAATGAAACTTCAAAGCTTTTGCACAGCAAAGGAAACCATAAACAAGACCAAAAGACAACCCTCAGAATGGGAAAAAATATTTGCAAATGAAGCAACTGACAAAGGATTAATCTCCAAAATTTACAAGCAGCTCATGCAGCTCAATAGCAAAAAAACAAACAACCCAATCCAAAAATGGGCAGAAGACTTAGACATTTCTCCAAAGAAGATATACAGACTGCCAACAAACACATGAAAGAATGCTCAACATCATTAATCATTAGAGAAATGCAAATCAAAACTACAATGAGATATCATCTCACAACAGTCAGAATGGCCATCATCAAAAAATCTACAAACAATAAATGCTGGAGAGGGTGTGGAGAAAAGGGAACACTCTTGCACTGCTGGTGGGAATGTGAATTGGTACAGCCGCTATGGAGAACAGTATGGAGGTTCCTTAAAAAACTACAAATAGAGCTACCATATGACCCAGCAATCCCACTACTAGGCATATACCCTGAGAAAACCATAATTCAAAAAGAGTCATGTACCAAAATGTTCATTGCAGCTCTATTCACAATAGCCCGAAGCTGGAAACAACCTAAGTGTCCATCATCGGATGAATGGATAAAGAAGATGTGGCACATATATACAATGGAATGTTAGTTAGCCATAAAAAGAAACGAAACTGAGCTATTTGTAATGAGGTGGATAGACCTAGAGTCTGTCATACAGAGTGAAGTAAGTCAGAAAGAGAAAGACAAATACCGTATGCTAACACATATATATGGAATTAAAAAAAAAATGTCATGAAGAACCTAGGTGTAAAACGGGAATAAAGACACAGACCTACTTGAGAATGGACTTGAGGATATGGGGAGGGGGAAGGGTAAGCTGTGACAAAGCGAAAGAGAGGCATGGACATATATACACTACCAAACGTAAGGTAGATAGATAGTGGGAAGCAGCCGCAGAGCACAGGGAGATCAGCTCGGTGCTTTGTGACCGCCTGGAGGGGTGGGATGGGGAGGGTGGGAGGGAGGGAGATGCATGAGGGAAGGGATGTGGGAACAGATGTATATGTATGACTGATTCACTTTGTTATAAAGCAGAAACTAATAAAAAAAATCATACTTATGTAATCCAACCCCAGAGGAAAAAGATTAAACTCAGCAAATGCTTGTTGGAATTTGGGCTTTCCACACATCTCTCATGTGGTCAAGCTGAACCCATGGCAAGTCTACACAGCTGCCTCAGTTGCCTTTTGACTTTATGACCATGTAATATTTGATCACATGGACTTTGCATATATGTATGTGAGATTTTTGTTTTCTTATAGAAAAAAATGGTTTTCCCTTTTTTATAGGTATTGGAGATCAGTAGGAGTTTTCAATAAATGTATCTATTTCAAGAGCAGCTGCTGTAAAATCAATTCATTCTTGTGAAGAGGAAGGCATTTGCCCCCTCCTTTTCTGGCAAAAATAATCTCTTGACAGCTCTAATAAGCTTTTTTCTCACTTTTGTTCTAGTCTTTCCAAGAGAAAAAAAATCTTTATCACAAAATCAAAAAAAACCTATCTGTTACAAAGAGTCCATCTCTGAATTTGTTATAAAATTAAATTAGGGAACAGAAACTGAACAACAGATGATATCTATTGTATTCTATTTTCTAGAGCAAGACAGCAGTCAAGGTGATTTTCAAACTCTGAAGCATACAAAAATATCATGCCATTATTTTCTCAAATAGTTGAGAAGACAGACATCACTTTGAAAACACATAAATTCAGTTCTTATGTGTAAGAGCCTAGATTTTTTTTTGTCTGCTGTTAGAAAGAACTCCAAATCAGTATTATTCAACTTGATTTGATGAGTGCTAAGAGCAGATTTAGGAAAAGCCTTAAGCCTAGCAGGTAGGGAATGCTTTATGTGATTTTATTCTTAAGTATTCACATCCCGCCTTGTCTTAAAAGGAATTTAAGACGGTCTAAATGGATACATAAAATTTAGTAAGATATCAGGAATGGATTGTGAGAAAGAGTTATATCAGGGCAAGGGTTATGTCATCAAACTGAACTAGGAATGAGGCCACTCTATTAATAAAGAAAAAGCTTATTAAAGAATGCTATACATTTGAAGTGCTCAGAACACTTACGTTACTCATTTTCAGTTGAAAATATCATAAGTCAAAAATGCGTTTAATACATCTAACCTACAGATCATTATAGCTTAGCCTAGACTACCTTAAACAGAACACTTACATAAACCTACAGTTGCACAAAAATCATCTAACACAGAGCTTATTTTATACAGCCTTGAATATCTCCTATAAGTTATTAAATACTGTACTGAAAAACAGAATGGCTCTAAGTGTGTCGGTGGTTTCCCCTCATGATCCCGTGGCTGAATGGTAGCTGTGGCTGCCCTGCCAGCATCACGAGAGAGTATCTGCGCTGCACATCACTAGCCCTGGGAAAAGAGCAAAATTCCAAGTACAGTTTCTACTCAATGCGTATTCCTTTTGCACCATTGTAAAGTCCCCAAATCCTAAGACAAACAACCTTAAGCCAGGGACTGTCTGTACTTACTTCACCTGACATCCTGCTCTCCACTCAGCTGTCTCGATGGTTAGATTTTGGAGGATTCAGTGCAGTGAAATCCCCCAAACAATGCTGTGATACTTGAGAAATATCACATGCGACTTGTTACTACTAATCAGCTACCAATTTTGTAAATGGTATGTTTTATAAATTACACCCTTGATCCCTATAAAGATGTCATTCACATTCACATAAATTCTGATGGGCTCAATGAATGGAAGAGAATGTGGGGTAATTGCATAATATATTTTGCCCATAGAACTTGAGATCATTATCCTCGGGTATAAATGTATTACACTGGGCATTTGAACTTCTTTGTCGTCTGTGATCTTCTGATCAGGAGAAAAGTTTGCAGTATTTTGGCTGCTTTTTCATAAACTCTATTGCCTCTCACTCCAGTTTTCATTAGACAGTAGCCTGTGAAGACTTTCAGTTTGTTACCCTGGGCTAGAGACTAGAGCACTACAACCAAAATTCAGGTTAGGAGCCCTCAGTTAATAAGTTGAGGAACTGAGAGAAGTGACTTTTTTGGAAAGGTGTGTCTAAAGCTTGTAACGGCTCTGAATGATAAGCTCCATATTTATAGGGTCTCAAGTCACTAGTACTTGAAAACAAAATTAAATACCAAACAAATTAGGGAAAAGAAACAGATCTCAAAACTACTACTTTTTAGTAGCAAAATAATCTGACACACATAAATGTATGAAGAAGATAGCCTAAAATTAACACATACATTTTGTTCAGGAAGTTGAAGGTTTTTTCGTAGGTCATTCTTTGATTTCTCTAGTAAGAGCAATTCTTTTGTGGTGGTTTATCTGTGGATATCTTGTTAAGAGATATTTGCTCTAACATGATTTCTATAGAAGTGTACTCTCTGCAGCATCTTTCGCCTTACCAGCAGCTGAAGCAACAACATCCTAAGTGGGGTAAGTTTTCACGTAATTATTAGCATGCCTAAGAAGACAGTGACTTCATCTGGGCTTATTACTGTTACTTGTCTCAGATACGGACTGAAATAATACAGCAAACACACCACTGAAACTCTCAAGGGAAGAGATAAGACTAAGTGATAATGGAGAAACAGCTCCTGATCGGGCTGTTCTACATAAACACATCCCTTTCCAGCAGTCAAGAGACAACTGAAAGCTTCAATTACCTATGTCTGCAATGCTTCTTATTCACTTCAATATTTGAAATAAGTGATAATATGCAATAATGGGAGCTCTTCTATGACTAGTACAATCAAAAGTAAAAAAAAAAAAAAAAAAGCCAAAGTGGAAACAAGACTAAGGAAAGAAGGAAGACATGTTTCTATTTGAACACAAATGACCTTTGTGACTCAAAAGCAAATCCCACAAAAGGATACTTAAAGGAGTAAGTCATGAGAAATAAAACCTATACTGACATCAGTTGATTAAGGTCACTTATTTATAAAGCAGAACATTTCATAAGTTACACTCCCCGACACATAAACTTCATGTTGAGAATATGACATTCAGCAGGATAATAAAAATAAGGCTGATGGGCTTTTTAATCCCTCTCTTGTGAATTAAATATTTACTAAAATAGAATGATTAAAGCCCTGTATCTTAAGGGTAGTAAATAGGTTTTATGCTGAAGCATACCCTGATTTGTCTTACTAATGACATACCAACTATCTTAACTTTAAAGAGCCATTATAGAATGACAGATTGAAGAATAATGTAACATAAGGAAAATAAAAGTTACAGACAGACAACTAAGCAATATGGTGTCACACTGCTACACTGTATATACACAAAATCCTAGAGTTCCTCTTAAGGGAAAATAACAGTGCACTGGCATTTTCATTTTCATTTACTTTTTAGTGGCAATTAAATTTCCTGACACAATTATTTTTTGATAAAACATGACATGTTATAATCCTGTCAAATTTTATTATTTTTCAACCCAATCCCAATCACCTATTAATCAAATATAAGTTTGAAAGGCCCTACTAAATATGCTTTTTGCAAACGCATTATGACAAGGTGGCTCTTAGCATTCAATGGTGATTCCATAAGAAACAACTGAGTGCTGATACTGAATGCATCCTCCCTTTCTTTTTAAAACTAAAAATCTGCCAATTATTCAGCCACCATTTCATAAATTCCTGCCACAGATGATCAAGGGAGAATTTGGCGATACACATACACTTCAAAACTCAAAGAAAGGCTAGTTATACCAGGCTTAGAGTCATACCACAAAGCCATTAAAGTCAATTCCTGAATGGTGGCTGGTTTAAATGAGGCAGACTTTAGTCAAGCAGTTCTCGACCCCGGCTCTATCCCAGAACCTAGTCTGTGGCAGGTCTCCTGTGAGAATCATTGTTTTGGTCTCATAACATAGGTAACCACTAAGAGTTCCTTACAGAGTCAGACCTATCCACTCCTTGCCAACTTCCTAATCTGAAGAGGATCTTGTGCCATTTCAGTCAAACAGACTGTAACTAGGAGCACGTGTCAGAAGTGTGAAGCTATAAGTAATACTGGATATGTAAGAAAAGAGAGAGTCTGAAATTTTAAAAAAATGTACAGAGGGTATAATGGCAAGTTGAAATTATGATAGAGTAATCATGGTTCAGGCATATAAAAATGCAGTCGGGCGGCCATTGAGGACCTTGTATCTGACAAGTCTCTGCATCACTGGGAACCTGAACTTCCACTGAGCTGTACCAGACCCAAGGACACCCCTAGCTGTGTTCAGAACAATACCTGCCAGCTGCAACCTATGGTCTCAAGGTCTTCCATTGTCACTATGCAACCATTTGGGATTCCAACCAATCCTCACTTAACAAGCACCCTGACTCTTGCCAGCTCCAATTATAATTCTTGATAAACAACTCACGTAACTAACTGTAACATTGTGGGTTTTTGCCTTTATAAGCCTCCCCCATTTTGTAGTCTGGTAGAACACAATTCAAATGCTTGTTGAATCTGTGTCTCCGGGGCTGCAGCCCTAAATAAACACCTTTTTATTTCATGTCTGTTTCTAAAATTTTGGTTGACAGATTCAGACTGTGCGTTAAGGTGGATTGTTTGTGGCCTGTTTGTTTTTGAATTTGAGTTGAAACCTCTCCAAAACTTCCACTTTCATCTTCTGGAACTTTTGCTTATAAATATGTTACAACAGAGCAATAATTTCATTTGCTTATTTCCAAATGCCCATGTATGTACAAAACTTCCTTATAGGACTTGAACACTTTAGAAACCTATGTTATTCATTCACTCACTCATTGACTATTTATTGAGAGAGAACCTACTATAACTAGGCATTATTCTAGGTACTGATAGTTTTTTTTATCATTTTTTTATTAGTTTCTGCTTTATAACAAAGTGAATCAGTCATACATATACATCTGTTCCCATATCCCTTCCCTCATGAATCTCCCTCCCTCTCACCCTCCCTATCCCACCCCTCCAGGCGGTCACAAAGCACCGAGCTGATCTCCCTGTGCTCTGTGGCTGCTTCCCACTATCTATCTACCTTACGTTTGGTAGTGTATATATGTCCATGCCTCTCTTTCGCTTTGTCACAGCTTACCCTTCCCCCTCCCCATATCCTCAAGTCCATTCTCAAGTAGGTCTGTGTCTTTATTCCCGTTTTACGCCTAGGTTCTTCATGACATTTTTTTTTAATTCCATATATATGTGTTAGCATACGGTATTTGTCTTTCTCTTTCTGACTTACTTCACTCTGTATGACAGGCTCTAGGTCTATCCACCTCATTACAAATAGCTCAGTTTCGTTTCTTTTTATGGCTGAGTAATATTCCATTGTATATATGTGCCACATCTTCTTTATCCATTCATCTGATGATGGACACTTAGGTTGTTTCCATCTCCGGGCTATTGTAAATAGGGCTGCTATGAACATTTTGGTACATGTCTCTTTTTGAATTATGGTTTTCTCAGGGTATATGCCTAGTAGTGGGATTGCTGGGTCATATGGTAGTTCTATTTGTAGTTTTTTAAGGAACCTCCATACTGTTCTCCATAGCGGCTGTACCAATTCACATTCCCACCAGCAGTGCAAGAGTGTTCCCTTTTTTCCACACCCTCTCCAGCATTTATTGTTTCTAGATTTTTTGATGATGGCCATTCTGACTGGTGTGAGATGATATCTCATTGTAGTTTTGATTTGCATTTCTCTAATGAGTAAAGATGTTGAGCATCCTTTCATGTGTTTGTTGGCAGTCTGTATATCTTCTTTGGAGAAATGCCTATTTAGGTCTTCTGCCCATTTTTGGATTGGGTTGTTTGTTTTTTTGTTATTGAGCTGCATGAGCTGCTTATAAATTTTGGAGATTAATCCTTTGTCAGTTGCTTCATTTGCAAATATTTTCTCCCATTCTGAGGGTTGTCTTTTGGTCTTGTTTATGGTTTCCTTTGCTGTGCAAAAGCTTTTAAGTTTCATTAGGTCCCATGTGTTTATTTTTGTCTTTATTTCCATTTCTCTAGGAGGTGGGTCAAAAAGGATCTTGCTGTGATTTATGTCATAGAGTGTTCTGCCTATGTTTTCCTCTAAGAGTTTGATAGTGTCTGGCCTTACATTTAGGTCTTTAATCCATTTTGAGCTTATTTTTGTGTATGGTGTTAGGGAGTGATCTAATCTAATACTTTTACATGTCCCTATCCAGTTTTGACAGCACCACTTATTGAAGAGGCTGTCCTTTCTCCACTGTACATTCCTGCCTCCTTTATCAAAGATAAGGTGACCATATATCCGTGGGTTTAACTCTGGGCTTTCTATCCTGTTACATTGATCTATCTTTCTGTTTTTGTGCCAGTACCATACTGTCTTGATTAATGTAGCTTTGTAATATAGTCTGAAGTCAGGGAGCCTGATTCCTCCAGCTCCGTTTTTCGTTCTCAAGATTGCTTTGGCTATTCGGGGTCTTTTGTGTTTCCATACAAATTGTGAAATTTTTTGTTCTAGTTCTGTGAAAAATGCCAGTGGTAGTTTCATAGGGATTGCATTGAATCTGTAGATTGCTTTGGGTAGTAGAGTCATTTTCACAATGTTGATTCTTCCAATCCAAGAACATGGTACATCTCTCCATCTATTTGTATCATCTTTAATTTCTTTCATCAGTGTCTTAAAATTTTCTGCATACAGGTCTTTCGTCTCCTTAGGTAGGTTTATTCCTAGATATTTTATTCTTTTTGTTGCAATGGTAAATGGGAGTGTTTCCTTGATTTCGCTTTCAGATTTTTCATCATTAGTACATAGGAATGCCAGAGATTTCTGTGCATTAATTTTGTATCCTGCAACTTTACCAAATTCATTGATTAACTCTAGTAGTTTTCTGGTACCATCTTTAGGATTCTCTATGTATAGTATCATGTCATCTGCAAACAGTGACAGCTTTACTTCTTCTTTTCCAATTTGGATTCCTTTTATTTCCTTTTCTTCTCTGAGTGCTGTGGCTAAAACTTCCAAAACTATGTTGAATAAGAGTGGTGAGAGTGGGCAACCTTGTCTTGTTCCTGATCTTAGTGGAAATGGTTTCAGTTTTTCACCATTGAGGACGATGCTGGCTGTGGGTTTGTCATATATGGCCTTTATTATGTTGAGGAAAGTTCCCTCTATGCCTAATTTCTGCAGGGTTTTTATCATAAATGGGTGTTGAATTTTGTCGAAAGCTTTCTCTGCATCTATTGAGATGATCATATGGTTTTTCTCCTTCAATTTGTTAATATGGTGTATCACGTTGATTGATTTGCGTATATTGAAGAATCCTTGCATTCCTGGAATAAACCCCACTTGATCATGGTGTATGATCCTTTTAATGTGCTGTTGGATTCTGTTTGCTAGTATTTTGTTGAGGATTTTTGCATGTATGTTCATCAGTGATATTGGCCTGTAGTTTTCTTTCTTTGTGACATCCTTGTCTGGTTTTCGTATCAAGGTGATGGTGGCCTCGTAGAATGAGTTTGGGAGTGTTCCTCCCTCTGCTATATTTTGGAAGAGTTTGAGAAGGATAGGTGTTAGCTCTTCTCTAAATGCTTGATAGAATTCGCCTGTGAAGCCATCTGGTCCTGGGCTTTTGTTTGTTGGAAGATTTTTAATCAGTTTCAATTTCATTACTTGTGATTGGTCTGTTCATATTTTCTGTTTCTTCCTGGTTCAGCCTTGGAAGGTTATACCTTTCTAAGAATTTGTCCATTTCTTCCAGGTTGTCCATTTTATTGGCATAGAGTTGCTTATAGTAATCTCTCATGATCTTTTGTATTTCTGCAGTGTCAGTTGTTACTCCTCCTTTTTCATTTCTAATTCTATTGATCTGAGTCTTCTCCCTTTTTTTCTTGATGAGTCTGGCTAATGTTTTATCAATTTTGTTTATCTTCTCAAAGAAACAGCTTTTAGTTTTATTGATCTTTGCTATCGTTTCCTTCTTTTTCATTTATTTCTAATCTGATTTTTATGATTTCTTTCCTTCTGCTAACTTTGGGATGTTTTTGTTCTTCTTTCTCTAATTGCTTTAGGTGCAAGGTTAGGTTGTTTATTCGAGATGTTTCCTGTTTCTTAAGGTGGGATTGTATTGCTATAAACTTCCCTCTTAGAACTGCTTTTGCTGCATCCCATAGGTTTTGGGTCGTCGTGTCTCCATTGTCATTTGTTTCTAGGTATTTTTTAATTTCCCCTTTGATTTCTTCAGTGATCACTTCGTTATTAAGTAGTGTATTGGTTAGCCTCCATGTGTTTGTATTTTTTACAGCTCTTTTCCTGTAATTGATGTCTAGTCTCATAGCATTGTGGTCGGAAAAGATACTTGATACAATTTCAATTTTCTTAAATTTACCAAGGCTTGATTTGTGACCCAAGATATGATCTATCCTGGAGAATGTTCCATGAGCACTTGAGAAAAATGTGTATTCTGTTGTTTTTGGATGGAATGTCCTATAAATATCAATTAAGTCCATCTTGTTTAATGTATCATTTAAAGCTTGTGTTTCCTTGTTTATTTTCATTTTGGATGATCTGTCCATTGGTGAAAGTGGGGTGTTAAAGTCCCCTACTATGATTGTGTTACTGTCGATTTCTCCTTTTATGGCTGTTAGTATTTGCCTTATGTATTGAGGTGCTCCTATGTTGGGTGCATAAATATTTACAATTTTTATACCTTCTTCTTGGATCGATCCCTTGATCATTAGGTAGTGTCCTTCTTTGTCTCTTCTAGTAGTCTTTATTTTAAAGTCTATTTTGTCTGATATGAGAATTGCTACTCCAGCTTTCTTTTGATTTCCATTTGCATGGAATATCTTTTTCCATCCCCTTACTTTCAGTCTGTATGTGTCTCTAGGTCTGAAGTGGGTCTCTTGTAGACAGCATATATATGGGTCTTGTTTTTGTATCCATTCAGCCAATCTGTGTCTTTCGGTGGGAGCATTTATTCCATTTACATTTAAGGTAATTATTGATATGTATGTTCCTATTCCCATTTTCTTAATTGTTTTGGGTTTGTTATTGTAGGTCTTTTACTTCTGTTGCGTTTCTTGCCTAGAGAAGTTCCTTTAGCATTTGTTGTAAAGCTGGTTTGGTGGTGCTGAACTCTCTCAGCTTTTGCTTATCTGTAAACGTTTTAATTTCTCCATCAAATCTGAATGAGATCCTTGCTGGGTAGAGTAATCTTGGTTGCAGGTTTTTCTCCTTCATCACTTTAATTATGTCCTGCCACTCCCTTCTGGCTTGTAGAGTTTCTGCTGAGAGATCAGCTGTTATCCTGATGGGGATTCCCTTGTGTGTTATTTGTTGTTTTTGCCTTGCTGCTTTTAATATGATTTCTTTGTGTTTAATTTTTGACAGTTTGATTAATATGTGTCTTGGTGTGTTTCCCCTTGGATTTATTCTGTATGGGACTCCCTGTGCCTCCTGGACTTGATTAACTATTTCCTTTCCCATATTAGGGAAGTTTTCAACTATAATCTCTTCAAATATTTTCTCAGTCCCTTTCTTTTTCTCTTCTTCTTCTGGAACCCCTATAATTCGAATGTTGGTGTGTTTAATGTTGTCCCAGAGGTCTCTGAGACTCTCCTCTGTTCTTTTCAGTCTTTTTTCTTTATTTTGCTCTGCAGCAGTTATTTCCACTATTTTATCTTCCACCTCACTTATCCGTTCTTCTGCCTCAGTTATTCTGCTATTGATCCCATCTAGAGTATTTTTTATTTCATTTATTGTGTTTTTAATCGATGCGTGATTCATCTTTAGTTCTTCTAGGTCCTTGTTAACTGTTTCTTGCATTTTGTCTATTCTATTTCCAAGATTTTGGATCTGGGAAATAGAATCTTGGATCATCTTTACCATCATTATTCTGAATTCTTTTTCAGGTAGACTGCCTCTTACCTCTTCATTTGTTAGATCTGGTGGGTTTTTATCTTGCTCCTTCTCCTGCTGTGTGTTTTTCTGTCTTCTCATTTTGCTTACGTTACTGTGTTTGGGGTCTCCTTTTTGCAGGCTGCTGGTTCGTAGTTCCCGTTGTTTTTGGTGTCTGTCCCCAGTGGCTAAGGTTGGTTTAGTGGGTTGTGTAGGCTTCCTGGTGGAGGGGACTAGTGCCTGTGTTCTGGTGGATGAGGCTGGATCTTGTCTTTCTGGTGGGCAAGTCCACGTCTGGTGGTGTGTTTTGGGGTGTCTGCGGACTTTTTATGATTTTAGGCCACCTCTCTGCTAATGGGTGGCGTTGTGTTCCTGTCTTGCTAGTTGTTTGGCATAGGGTGTCCAGCATTGTAGCTTGCTGGTCGTTGAGTGAAGCTGGGTGCTGCTGTTGAGATGGAGATCTCTGGAAGATTTTCGCCGTTTGATATTATGTGGAGCTGGGAGATCACTTGTAGACCAGTGTCCTGAAGTTGGCTCTCCCACCTCAGAGGCACAGCACTGACTCCTGGCTCCTCAATTTGGGATGATGTGTTGTCTATTCATGTATTCCACAGATGCAGGGTACATCAAGTTGATTGTGGAGCTTTAATCTGCTGCTTCTGAGGCTGCTGGGAGAGGTTTCCCTTTCTCTTCTTTGTTCTCACAGCTCCTGGGTCTCAGCTTTGGATTTGGCCCCGCCTCTGCGTGTAGGTCGCCGGAGGGCGTCTGTTCTTCACTCAGACAGGACAGGGTTAAAGGAGCAGCCGCTTCGGGGACTCTTGCTCACTCAGGCCGGGCGGGAGGGAGGGGCACGGAGTGCGGGGCGAGCCTGCAGCGGCAGAGGTCGGCGTGACGTTGCACCAGCCCGAGGCGCGCCGTGCGTTCTCCCAGGGAAGCCGCCCCTGGATCCCGGGACCCCGGCAGTGGCGGGCTGCACAGGCTCCCAGAAGGGCGGTGTGGGCAGTGACCTGCGCTCGCACACAGGCTTCTTGGCGGCAGCAGCAGCAGCCCCAGCATCCCACGCCCGTCACTGGGCTCCGCGCTTTCAGTCGCAACTCGCGCCCGTCTGTGGAACCCCTTTAAGCAGCGCTCTTAATCCCCTCTCCTCGCGCACCAGGAAACCAAGAGGGAAGAAAAAGTCTCTTGCCTCTTCGGCAGCTCCAGAGTTTTCCCGGACTCCCTGCCGGCTAGCTGTGGCACATTAGCCCCCTTCACGCTGAGTTCTCGCCGCCAGCCCCAGTCCTCTCCCTGCGCTCTGACCGAAGCCCGAGCCTCAGCTTCCAGCGCTGCGCGCCCCGGCGGGCGAGCAGACAAGCCTCTCGGGCTGGTGAGTGACGCTCGGCACTGATCCTCTGTGTGGGGATCTCTCCGCTTTGCACTACCCAGGTATGTGGGGAGTTTCTTGCCTTTTGGGAGGTCTGGGGTCTTCTGCCAGCGTTCAGTAGGTGTTCTGTAGGAGTTGTTCCACGTGTAGCTATATTTCTGGTGTATCCGTGGGGAGGAAGGTGATCTCCGCGTCTTACTCTTCCGCCATCTTACCCGGAAGTCTCACCCCAGTGAACTTTTAAAATATCCAGAGTAAATAGCCTGAAAGGTGGCTAGAATAATTCAAAGATAAAATAAACTGCAACTGATGTCAAATAAAATAAAAAACTTTTAATACATTAAAAACATAAAAATCAAACTCCTTTAAAACACTAGCTTTTAAAAAAAAAATCCAGTGTGTTTCCTGGAATATTTGTAAAGTTCTTAAAAATTCTGGATCCCTGGATCCACCTCAATGATAAACTGCACAGGGTCCAAATATACGTAGTTTTTTAATGTCCCAGAAGCAGCTACTGTCTGGAGGCTGGGACCGTCCATCAGATGGCAGAGCAAAGAGCTCTGCAAACCCTCTTCCTCCTCCCAAAACCATGACACTGAAAAATATTGTCAAAACCAACCATTTCAGGACCCTAATATAAGCCAAAGACAAGCAACAAGTGGAAAAGGGTTTCTTCTTGGAAAACTGCTGACTGGCAAGTAAGAAGAGGGCAAGTCTGTGGTCCTTCTGCCTGGGGCTGCTCCCACCCCGCCCCTCTCAGCTAAACCTCTACTAGGGAGAGGCTGCCATGGAAACTGGCAACTTTGCTGCCCCAGGGTCTGAGTGCATTGGAAGTGAAGAGTAGAAAAGCCTACTCCCAGGCACTGTCTGAAGCATTAGCTTCCTTGGAGGCAAACAAATGCCGACTGCCAACCTCACAGCTGGCCTGAGCCTGCACTCCCACTTGGGCCACTCCCCAGACCAGTGGACTAGCCATGAATGTAATGGGAAATGAGATCCTGGACATGAGAGAACCATCGAGGGCTTTGATCAATTTCCACACATCCTGGTTTGACCAGTAGGATCTAATAGGGCCTGGTGGAAAGAAAAGGCAGGATGGATGTGAAAACTCCTGAATTTAAACATGTTTCCCAGTCCATACACAGATATATCAGCAGAGGTTGAAAGCCTTACTGGATTGAACTGTTTGAGCACAACTTCTGGCTAATCACTGACTGATCACTGAACTACAGAGACCCAAGTGCAACCCTAGGAAACAAGGCTTAGACATAAAAGTAAGAACTGAACTACTATCTCAGAACATAATTGAAAATACAATTTTAAAAACAGATGAAAAATTTGCTACACGGTTCTGAAAAACAGAAGGCAGCAGAATGAATTCCTATTTGGACTGTTCTTTGTTTATTCAACCACTATTTATATTTATTTCAATTTGGACCAGACACTGTGCTCAATTGCCCAGATACAATAGTGAACGTGATAGATAAGGTAGAAATTAAAGAGTTAACATTCTAGAACTAGAGTTTGTTCTTCAAGGTCTCAGGATTTGGGCAGACCACTCTGGTCTTGCACACAGTCTCCAATTTCGAAAAGTACATGGTTCTTATGACACATATGACTTACATAATATTTTAACTAACAGATGTGAAGTAGTCAAATACATAACCAAATAATTATGGGATTGACATATATACACTAATATGTATAAAACAGATAACTAATAAGAAACTGTTGTATAAAAAATAAATAACATTTATAAAAAAACAATTAAGGAAAACAACAAGGTCCTACTGTATAGCACAGGATAAAAAAATGTAACTAAGGCATCTGTGTTTTAGTGTTGGCTCTAGTATTTTCTGAGTAGTCTTTGCTGAAACACTCTGTAGAGCTCAGTTTCATTATTCATAAGGTGAAGCAGGTTTGACTAAATTTTTAAGGTGACTCCTTGATCTCAAATTCTATGATTATTTGTAAGGGCATACAATAATACACATTAACATAAAAAATACTTGTAAGAAACCTATCCAGGCTTACTTTAATGAATGCAATCCATCCATAATTAGCACAGCATTTGTAAACACACGCACAGTTTCAAAGTGGTATTTAAAGAGCTTATTTTCTTAAATAGATAAAACATTGCATTTGAAAGCTTATTTACAAGATTTTAATATATGGTATTGGAGTCAAACCGTATGTCATAATATATTCAAAAAAAAAACGAGGCTCATAATTGCCTAGACTTGATTGTCTCAGGAACATCATGACCTTTGATATTTATTTTCTTAACAAATATCATAGAGTGATCACTGTGTCTCAAACGTTGATCTAATCACTTTACACATATCAATTCATTTAATCCTGGAGACATTCCTAAGAAGGGCTACTATTATTAGCATGTCTATTTTTACACAAGAGAAGACTGAGGCACCAAGAGGTTGACTAACTAGCCTCAGACACTAAGAGGCAGGATGAGATTAACTTCCTCTTGGCTGCTAAGTGGCACGTGGCCTGGATTCAAACTCAGGTCAGCTGGCTCCGAAGCCACATCTTCTCATCTACTCTGCCCTATGGCCAGAGCTTACAAACCTATGGGCTTGTAATGTAAGACAGTACCCAAAGAGGGAAAGGACATCAGTTATTCAAGACAATAACACATCTATTTCCCTTAAACACATGCATGCACAAACACACACACACACATGCATACACACACATGGACAAGCCCTCACACTCTCATGCAGCCCTCACATAGACACAAAACCAAAGGATAAATTTGGCAGATTTGAAATTTCACTAGAGTAGTGGGGATATGGAAGTTAAGATCTTTACTATTTTTGGGTTAAATTTCTAGTGCCTTACTTTTATTTCACAATCCCAAACTAAATCCTCACAAATGTTATGTCATTAGCAAATGTGTTGTATATATAATGTCAGGTCCATACAACCTTTATGCTATTGCAAAATATGTAGTTTTATAGTTCAACATATATATGACAGATATGCCCTTTATTTACGGATTGGAAAAAATTACCTTTCTAATTTAAGGGTCCTCTCTTACCCCTACCTTAAATAAACAAGTAACAGTTTCACCTTCCAGATACTTTATGCTGGTTGAACCATTTTAGCCCTCTAGGGTTTCTGGCCTGTAACATCATGTGCTCTGCCCTCCTCACCTGGCATCTTTGTTCCATCCATAGTGACATCTGTGCTTTTTAAATGCACATTAGAAGATTTTATACTCAGATTCTGAACCTTCCCTGTGAGTGTTGAGAGATTATTATTGAAAAAAGCCTTTTATGACAACCAAACGTTTCGTATGGCTGAGATGCTCATGTCAGGTCTTGAAGATATCCTCATACATTTATCCAAAAATTATGGTAGAACTCCACTGAACAACGAAAATGCCAAGAGACATGAAATGGGGTAAAAGAGAGGACTTCACAACCCTCTCATTAGCGGGGAAAACATACAGCATAGAAGGAGCGCAAGCAAGCATCACCCTCGCCATGGAAAGACTGTAGCAGTTAAAAGAAAAATGGAGCTAATGACATGCCAGATAAGAAGCAGCCCGCTCAGAGCATCACATGACATTCCTTTCTGGGATCAGGGAGCCTGTCCCATATTTCCTGTTGTGCTTCTGAGTCGGTCTTTGTGGCAAAGAGACAAGTTTGCTAAAGTTTTTAATTAACATATGTCCTTGCTGACAGATGTTGTGAATGAGGCACTTTTTCCTTCCCATTGTGGCTTAGACTTTAGATTTAATTACTGTGGAAATGAATCAAGAAACATGACTTCAGGCAGAATATTTTAAATGTCAGCAGAGTAACCATATTAATTCTCAATCTTAAAGGATCCGTGTAATCCCATCTTTATTATGAGTGATGTGAAAATAATTTTAGGAAGGAGGTTAAAGGTAGGAAGACCCTGCAAGCCATGGGAAGATCACCTGTTAGTTGCCATTTTTTGGATAGTTGCTTTGTTTGCATAACGACTTAGTTTTATTTTGTGCATACCCATAACGACTTGTATGAAAAGGGACTGTGCTCTTCAAGTGTTATATGTGAAAGGACCGGAGCCCTTCAACTTAGGTCTAAATGTATTAATGAAATATATCCTCCATTCAGATGATCAAAATCTGGCCACATTTTTTTATTGCCTAAAATGAGTATTCACTTAAAATTATGTTATCTCTCATGTCATCAGCTCTAAGCCATGGAAATGCAGTGAAGTAACTAAATGTTTAGTCCTCCAGTAAAATACATATTTGGAAAAAAATAAAAACCCAAACCTTAAAATGACCTAAAAGAAACAATGAGGTCCTATTATATAGCACAGGGAACTATATGCAATATCCCGTGATAAACGATAATGAAAAGGAATATAAAAAATAATATATATGTATGACTAAATCACTTTGCTGTACAGCAGAAATTAACAAATATTGTAAATAAACTATACTTCAATAAAATTTTTTTTAAAAAAGAAAGTTGAAGACATATGGGTACCTTCTCATACAATCCAGTGCTCGAATAAAGAAGTCCTTGTGTAACTGGTGCTCATCCCTCAAGATTGAGCATTGTTCAAGCGTCACGGACATCGACGTCCTGTCTTTGGCACTTTTACAACAGGTGAAACGGATGCCATTTAGTTTGCGACAAATCTGTAACAGACATATACACAGTTTATTGTTTATTTGCAGATTACTCTAAAATGTCAGAGTCCTCTAAGACACTTCTAGTCTAAACCCACCAAATTTATGTTAATTTATGAAAGTTAACTGGTTCAATCTGCCTATGGAATGGAAAAATATTACCTTTTCATTTCAAAAGCTGGTGGAATAGATTTAATTTATTTAGCTCTTTGTACATGAGGTGTGGGGCTGTTGAAGGCTTATAAGATGGTAAATATCCAGCAGAGGCAGCAATCCTCTCTGAGAGGGGATCTAAGCTGAAGGGGATAATGATAATCACAGCTCAGAAGCAATATCTTAAGAGTGAAGGGGAAAAAATAATCTGTATTTCCTGGATCAGCCACTTGATTTGAATCTTACATAGCTAATACCTTCTTACTATATATTTAAAATAACCTTTACTAATCTCTGCTGGATGTTACGAGATTTCAAACATCCACATGGTGCCAAGTGAAACCGATAAGGAAACCACTCATCAATGCAACTAATAAGAATAAGGACACCAAAAATTGCCACTGTAATTGCATATCTACTGTGCACCAGGTACAATGCTAATAAATTTCATATAGATTTGCTCTGTTAACTGCACATGAACCCTGGAGGAAGGTATATTAATCTCATTTTACAGATGAGGAAATTGAGGTGTAGATAGGTAAGGTGACTTATGCACAACAGAGCAGAGCCAGGATGCTGGTATAAGTCTACCTAACAAGGACCAAGTCTTTAACTTCTGTCCTGTTGTGTTTCTCTCTATAATTCTTTCTTGTTGTTATTCTGATGTAAGCCAGGAGAAGAATCTGTAAGTAGCAATAATTTATGGTCTCATTGCTTTATGGTTAACAGGTGAATCACTCCATTCTTTTCTCTTCCCTAGTCCATGGTAATGCATCAACAATGTTCATCAACATGCACTTAAGATACATCTACTCTGATGAAATACAGGCCTGCTTTATTATCTGCCATTGAAGAGGCCTTAACAGTTGCCTGCTTTGAAGAGAGGATATAATAATACAGTTTATCAAGGGTTTTTATCATGAATTAATTGTGATTCTGATACTTAGCTTAGGATTTACAAGTCCTTATTAGCCCTTGGGTACTTTCTCACTATCTCCAATGTAAGTGACTAGAGAAATGTGAGAGCATGATTTCAACATGTAATCTTTTTTTTTTCTTGTAGAAAACACTAATGCATTTAAATAAATAGTATTTCAAAAATTTTAATATAAAATAACAAAGGCCTTGACTATATTTATAGTAACAAAATACAGACCTCAATGGTCACTTATGAGAGGTGATTTTTTAAAAGAATGAATATTCTTTAAAATGCATTGTCACAATTGTATGCAACTATCCTACTAAGGATATTTCATGTTACAAATTTAAAATCAAGAGGAATCTGGGCGGGCTTCCCTGGTGGCACAGTGGTTAAGAATCCGCCTGCCAATGCAGGGGACACGGGTTCAATCCCTGGTCCGGGAACATCCCACATGCCGCAGAGCAACTAAGCCTGTGTGCCACAACTACTGAGCCTGTGCTCTAGAGCTCACGAGCCACAACTACTGAGCCCACGTGCCACAACTATTGAAGCCTACGCACCTAGAGCCTGTGCTCTGCAACAAGAGAAGCCACCACAATGAGAAGCCGGCGCACCACAACGAAGAGTAGCCCCCACTTGCCGCAACCAGAGAAAAGTCCACGCACAGCAATGAAGACCCAACGCAGCCAAAAATAAAATAAAATAATAAAATAAATAAATTTATTTAAAAAAAAAAGAAGCTGGGGCAATTCCAAAGCAGACACGTTGGGTCTTGGTTTCTGTATTTCACAACTCTTCTGAACTATATGAGCTTAATTTAACATTAGCTTAATTTGGTATTTGGTCTTTTTAAATTCTCATTTTCATCTTTTAAAATTCATTCAGGATAAAACCAAAAAGCTTTACATTTTTCAATTAGAAAGTAAAACATTAACAAAAGCAGTATTTCATTAATCGTTTTAAAGAAGAGAGGATAATAAAACAGAGACAGAAATAAAATCTTTTTGGAAAATGTCAAAGGGAATTTCTATATTTCTTCAAGAGTAATACCAAGATCCCTGGTTTACAAAGAGGATATTGAAACTCATGTATCACCCTATAGGCACGCTATTAATAATAAAGTCAATATTCCTACAGAATGCCAAATTTGCACACTATGGGTGCTGTATATTTATCAAGGCAAGTAATCACCCATTCATGAATTCAATGGTAAGTTGTGACTAAGCCATATATGGTTGGTATATACATTTCAAAAAAAATTCAGAAACGTAGGATTTATGGGAATTTAAAAAATATATTCAAATGAGAAAACTACATGTACTAGAGAAAATATACACTTGTGGTTCTACCTGTGCATCCTTCATTTGTCAACTTACATGACTGCACGATATGTGTATAATGACATGTGTATATGTTCCTAAGTTGTCAGATGGCCTTGGGAAATGATCAAACTACTTTTGTGCTATCATGTCATTAGTAGTATAGCAAAAATAACTTACGTCTTTGTGAAATTTTCATGACAATTAGCAACCATTGTAGTCTTTGAAGGTATATAGAGAAGACACAGGAGAAAGAACTATTAAAAACAACCTTCAGGTAATGTAGTATGATGCTAAATGGGACCAGTGTAAATGAGATGCCTGAAAGCAACGTTTCATATTGTTACCTTTGATGTTCTTCCCTGGGGCTCCAAGAAGGCATGAAGGGAAACTAAAGCAGCTTTCCTCTGCCTTGCTCTTGGTAAATTACTTTATGTAGACTCATGGTAAATTATCCATTCTTTTTTCCCAGAAGAGAGTAAGTAATATTAGATTATAATTGAAGCGCTGGCAGTAGGGGGAAAGGCTTTGTTTCAAATGCTATTGATAGAGAATGAATAGCACACGTGAGAAGATCTGTTACACTCAACTCCAAATTACACGAGCAATCCTGTGCAGTAAGTTCAAACATGGCGTTCATCAAAAAGATCTCCAATGTGTGCCTTTCCTGATGAAAAGATCCCTTCCTAGTGAAAGGATCTCTGGGTCTGAATGTTTAACAAAACTCATATGAGCTATACCTGAACGGTTGCCAGATAAGAGCTTAAAAATTATAGGCATGATTTTCTCCTTCAACCTTGTAGAAACCTGGGGGGGCGGGGAAGCAGGCAGATCTTCTACCCTGAGGGTGCCATTAAATGAGAAAGAAGCATACAAAATATAGCTCATTACCCTAAGAGCAATACATCAGTAATAAATTCTATGCCGATATCTAAATTGACAATCGCATTTACAATCTCATTAACAAAACAATATGTCCAGGAGCCTTACTGAGGCTGTGAGTCAGAGATCTGATAACCACTTTCTATTGAAACCATATGTCCCTAGAGCAGCACTTCAAAACCCTGACTGACATGGGCTATCGACATTGCAACATGCAATATCAAGAAAATCACAGACACTTGATTTTAACCTCAAACACATCCCGAATTTATAAGAAAAGCCAATGAGTGAGATTCTTTCTCATTGAATACATCATCTTCTATCTTGTGTTCTAGTTTATTGATAGACTAGATGCCTAATCTCCTGGATAATGGAGAATGACATCTAGTAGCCCAAAGTGCAGAGGTTGGACCCTACATAGCAGATACCCGATAATGCTTGCTGATCACCACGGTGACAGGGAATACCATTTGACAGGAGAGTGCCTACCGTTGCAGCCAGCCACATGATTTCTACATTCTTTCTCTTTTTGGCTTGAATATTTTGATGGAGATTTTCTAGTAATCCTTTTAAATCATTTTGTTCTTGAAAATGTGAAATGTCTGAAAAGCAAAAAAGGAGGGGAAAAAAAGGAAACCGTATTAGTATTAAGCTGCCCACGGAGTTTTCCTTAATATATTTGCAAATGTAATCTCCATAACAACAAATGCCATTTGGAACAGAAAGTATCTGAGGATAATCATACTTATTAATCCTTCCGGTTTTATTCTTTACTTAGAAATATGCCTCAGTTTCCCTCATTCCCTATTGTGTGTAACTGGGGTAATGTCAATGGGTGATATAACACTCACCAAGAAGGGAACTGTTTTTAATAACAAAGGCCGCCTCACTTCAACCAAAGTAGAGGATGTGGATGAAACATGAGATACAACCTTCCATTTTTGGCTCCTGAGCAGCTAGTCTGAGTCATGAGACTATATCAAACTGAACATCTCAGAGGTGGAATTGGAAAGTTCAACCAAAACACATGAAGTCAGTTTCTACACAGCAAGATTCCTCAAACTAGGCAATATTGACATTTTGGACTGGCTAACACTTGGTTGTAGGGAGTGGGCCTATATTCTGCATTGTGGGATGTTAAGCAGCATCCCTGACCTCTACCATTTAGAAGCCAGTAGTATCCTTCCCATTGTGACAATCAAAAAATATCTCCAGGGCTTCCCTGGTGGCGCAGTGGTTGAGAGTCCACCTGCTGATGCAGGGGACGTGGGTTCGTGTCCCGGTCCGGGAGGATCCCACATGCTGCGGAGCGGCTGGGCCCGTGAGCCATGACCGCTGAACCTGCACGTCCGGAGCCTGTGCTCCGCAACGGGAGAGGCCACAACAGTGAGAGGCCCGCGTACCGCAAAAAAAAAAAAAAAAAAAACTCCAGATATTGCCAAATGTTCCTTGGGAGCAAAGTCTATCCTGTTTGAGAACAAGTGCTATTAAGGAGCACAGGTATGGATGGAAAGAGGAACAACGCAAGAGGCGATAGTTAATTATATGAGATAATTGGGAAGGGAGCAAGAAGTGATTGATTGCTCAGATCTCTACACACTCATAACTAGAGCATGGGTAATCGATGGCATATGGTTTATATTAAAACCTAAGGCAATGCACACTATGACACCAGTATTCCTGAGACTCAGTGAGATAGGATTCAAGATTAGAATATAGAGATGGAAACAAAAAGTCTAAGAGTGGTTGGGTTAGTACCGTACAGTATGAAAATACACTGTACTGTGGAAGCCACAAAGTGACGGATGAAGAACTCCTGAGAGCTTTAATTGAGGCTAAAAACAGAAGAAAATACATAAGAACAACATGGACTATACGTAGGCTATCCAGTTACATTGAAGAAATAGATCTGTTCCTGAATCAGATCACACACACACACACAGAAATGACACAAATAAGCTTTAATCATAATGAAGCTTGGCACTTTGCAAAATTGTACCAGATGTTTCATTTTATTAGAATAATATATCTGAGTAGCTCTTAACTTTAGCTCCAGAGAGTAGAGGAAATACCCTAATGAACTGTACTAGCAATCTATATCTACCAAAGAATGGAAGTGGTTGGTAAAATGGAACTGAGCATTGAAAACAATTATATATCATCTTGAATTACCTGTCCACAGAATAGAGGAAGGTCAGGTACAATCCAGATTTATACCTTGTTTTAGGGAGATGAGATTCAAAATATTAATATAAATATATGCATGATTCTACTTTATTAGTTCCTAAATGGGAAAATTGTTAAATGTCAAATTTTTACCGTGTAACTAGAGACGCTTTTTTTTTTAACGTTTTGGCCACACTGCCCACCATGTAGGATCTTAGTTCCCCAACCAGGGATCGAACCCATGCCCCCTCCATTGGAAGCATGGAGCCTTAACCACTTGACTACCAGGGAAGTCCCAATGATTCTCTTAAGAAAGAGAAGCTTTCCCTAAAGACATTGCCTTGCTAGGTAGGAGACTCATACACAGAGATTTTAACAGGACACAGCCCAAGGATAAAGGGAAGGAGGCATAATGTAGAATGCCTTGAAGAGAGTTGCAAAGCCAGCTCAGGACTCTAGAGCTAACTGAAGAAAGTAAGGACAATAATGGTGCCTTCTAATTGATACTTTTAGCACACAAGGAATAAGTCAGATCTGCCATCACTGCCCTTAATGTTGATAAATGGCAACCAAAACAAAACCCAAAACAATCCATGACTTAGAACAAGCAGCAATTTAAAATTGTGTACAGGTATATCATTGACAGAGAAAGTGTCCTTGACATTGTTGAGAGGAAAAACTGGTCATATTAATAAATGAATTTATTGGTGTAACATTGCGTGTGTGTGCCTGCACTTGTGTGCATGCTTACCTCTCTCTCTATGTGAATGCAGGCAGAGCAAGACATCGGTTTAGATGCTAACAGTGCTCCTCTTCGGGTTATGGGATTTAGGGTGATTTTTCAACTGCCTTTTAAATAATGTTTTATTTAATATTGGAGTATAGTTGATTAACAATGTCGTGTTGGTTTCAGGTATACAGCAAAGTAATGCAGTTATACATATATGTGTATCTATTCTTTTTCAAATTCTTTTCCTATTTAGGTATTACAAAATACTGAGCAGAGTTCCCTGTGCTATACAGTAGGTCCTGTTGGTTATCTATTTTAAATATAACAGTGTGTACATGTCAATCCCAAACTCCCAATCTATACCTTCCTCAACTGCGTTTTTATGTCATTTGAGACACAATAAATATGTATTGTTTTAAAATAATAGTTATTTTAAGAGCAAGGAAGAACAGAGTACATATGTATAAGAAAAGGAAAAAAAACCCAAATTCTTATGATACAAAGATGTGACCTCCAAATTTCCATGGTCTGGTAGGGTGGGATAGATTTTTTACACCATTATTAACTGCGGTCAAGTGTACCGTGGGCTATGACACAAGACAGTAAAAATGATAATAGGGACCTAAGAAAAGGAGTGGCCAATTCAATGAAGAATAGTTGAGTATAGAAAGGTTTCTAGTAAAGGTAATGCTTTGTGTCTACAGAGAGTATTTGAGGCCAAGAGAAAAATGTCAACAAAGGCATGGACATATGAGGCAGTACTATGGAAACAGGAAGCTTGTAGTTCACCATGTCCTTGGAGGGCACAGTCCTAGAGGCAAGAATTATGAAGAGTCTATTCTGCTATTTTGGGATATCTGGGCTTCCTCCTAAAAACGGGAGCACCTGGTGAATTTTAATTATGGACATAACCATATCTGAGAGGTCCCCGAGACTGTTTTTTAAATCACCTGGTAAAAGTGACTTTCAAATATTTTTAAAAGCAATACAGAAGAATTTCACTTTATACAATGTCCCATAGCAGTTATGCACACTCATCCCTTCGTAATAAAAATTTTATGAAATAATATTTACCCTTAGTGCATTCACTGCACCCTGAATATATTTTGTTCTATTCCATGTTGCTTGCTTTTGAATGTTGGCCCCAGCCCACTAAATTGATTTAACACCTATATAGGGTCAACATAAAAAACTTGCAAAGCACTGATTTAGGGCAACCCCATGTCCAAGATGCTTAGGTGACTTTTTCACAAGGTTCATAGTCAGACGGTCAAGTTAAAATCCAGTCTCCCAAGTCCTATGCCAGTAAATTCCCTCAAATCTGTATTAGTGTCTTCACAGTTGCTGCTGATCCAAAACATAATTCCAGTATTAACACAATGGACCAGCTTCTTCAGAATTCTGAGGATTCAGAACAAAGCATAATAATTTTTCAGAATAATTTAGTTTCATAGTTGACATGGAGATTTTTAAATCAGCCATTTTAAACACACTACAATGTTCCTAAAATAAGTCAAACAAATGGCCATCCTTTGCTCATTTTTATCTACATAAAGATAGTGCTTTCAGATACACAGAAATGATGTCCCATAGAAATTTCACCCCTCCTCCCCATGGCATGCTTTTTAGAAGGAAGTCAATTGATGTTCTTAAAATTTTCAAGCGACTGTTTCTATTTCTGTAATGATAAAACTTCGTTTATTCAGTCCATCACTATGATTGCTGCCATTTTTTTTCAGCCTGACAAAAATCCTGCAGGCCACAGAAATTCAGGTCTGGTTCTGGAAAGAAGTAGCATTAGTAATGACTAAATGGGTGAGATTTCAAGATATAATGATAGATCCTGATATAGCAACTGTAAATCATGGTATACACAGAACATGGATTGGTTTTGTTACTGAACCAAACTTGGGTCTGCCCACCCATGAGCACTAAAGCTAATCTACTGACGCCGGGTTGTAGAGAAGGAAAGTGCAGTGTTTACTGCAGGGCAACAAGCAAGGAGTCCTGGTTACCTAGTGCTCAAAAAGCCCAAACTCCCTGATGGACTTCAGCAAAGCATTTTTAAAGACAAGGTGAGGGAGTGGAGTCCCAGGGTATGTGATCAGCTCGTGCACAATTCTCTGATTGGCTGATGGTGATGTAACAGGGCAGTGTCACAGGGGTTAACATTATCAACCCTTAGGTGCTGGTAGGTCTGGGGGCTACATGCTCATGGTCATCAAGTAGGTAACTTCTTCCATTTGGTGGTGGCTTTAGCATTTGTAAAACAACTCAGGAAATGTGCATCAGATACTGTTATCTGGGTACTTCAGAGAGGAGCTAAAGCAGAGGATATGGGGGAGGGGTCTCTTGGGAAGGCCCCGTAGGGTTCTGCTCAGTAACCATTTTAGATTTAGAATGAGTTTCTTCAAATGTAAGTATGGCAATAAGTCTTGCTTCTGGTACTCACTCCTGCATTACTCTAGGACCGAACTTAGAGCAATTGAATCTCTATGCTTATCTCCATAAAAGTATTATTTTTTTCCAGTGGGGTTCATGAAAGTAATCAGAAGGCAAAAGGTAGAATAATATACAGTGCATTATTGCTTATGATATTAAACAGCAGCAAAAATCTAAATGATGATAGAGATAATCTGTCATACATATGTATATATATTTATGACATGGAATATTATATAATAGGTAAAATGAATAAACATGCTAGATGTATGAGCATGAATATATACTAAAAACTATGTTGAGCAAAAAAATGATTCATACAAGATAACAGCAATAATATAAAGTTAAATGTGCAAACCTGTACCATATTTTTTATGGATACACACATACAGAGGAAAAATATGTATTAGAACGTAAAATACCAAATTCAGGATACTGATTTTCTCAGAGAAGGGAAGGTGAGGGCTGGGAACCAAAAAGGGTACAAAGGGGGTTTCCACTATGTCTACAAATATTTGTTTCTCACAAAATTTCTGAGACTGGGTGATGGGTTCCAAAGTGCTTGTATTTTATGACCTGTTCTCTTTCTCCATTTGGAACTTTCATAATTCTTTGTAAAGAAAGCACTGAGCCAAGATTCCAGGAAAATGATTACTAATGCCAACTCCGTTCCTGCTTCGACACGTGGTCATAGCAAGCTGCTTAACCCTCTGTCCCTATTTTCTCAACAGCAAAATGAGAACAATAACCCCGTCATGCTGCATGGACTTGCAGTGGAAAACCACGAATAAAAGTCTTGGCAGAAGAGTCTACATTATTCAGTTCTGTGTCAACTCTGAAAAACAGAGGAAGACATTCACAGCTCTTAAGAAGAGTTCATAGCCTCAGATAGAAAGCCTAATTTCTCAGGCAAATTCTGAATTTATCCAAAGTAAGAAATAGTCTCTCACACAGACACAGGTGCACACACATGATCCCAAACATTCAGAAAGCCAGTGACCACCACTCCTGGCTGGGAGAGAACAGCCAAGTTCGGAGTCACTTTGTAGTAGCTATTTTTTCCTTGTTTTGTCAAATGGGATTTCTTTAACAATGGCAGCTCTAAATATGGCATTGGCTTGACTCAAAGGCAGGGTGCTGACCAGTGAACAGGAATGGGACCATGAACTCTCGGCTCATTGAACTATGATGCTAATGAGGCCAAGGCAATAGGTCCATCACCTCATGGTTAAATGATTTTATGTTGTCAGAGAATGTTCCAAGATGAAATAGAAATTACAGCCACCTTCCCATCACCTATTCTACCTATTTCCCAGTGGGGAGCAGGCACAACATTTACAGGGATCAATCACACCCCCATTATGAAGTCAAGTGGTATAATTCCATCCCCTTTGAAATCAGTACTAGTTCAGGGATGAGCATCTAAATCTAAGCCAATCGGAACTTGACTTTGACCTCAGAAATTGTTTCAGGGTTATGTAAGTGACCTATGCTGTTCCAGCTGAGTGAGGCTCAGGACTCTGTAAAGTAGAAGGGGAGGAACAGTTGAGCATGGGAATAACTGCTCACGCCAGCAAGACTTTCTTCATGAAGGAACTAGATGTAGGATAAAGTCAACACTAAGAGTCATGAAATAAGGCAGAGAAGTGTCTTTTCATTATTTCTAAGCCACTAAACCAACCCTCTATTAACTAGTTGCCTGTCTTACTGCTGAAATTTTCAATTTTGTTAATTGATGCCAGTTTGAGCCAGGGTTTCTGTCACTTGCAACCAAAAGCATTCTAAGGTAAACACTTGGTTATATAGGCATTTTAAACACTGATCAGCCATATTGCAAATGTGTACTGTTGCTTTAGAGGTGAGGAATCACAAATAAGGAAGAGTACTTATGGAAAGCATCCCATTAATCACTTCTTTTTTTATGATTTTTTTACATCTTTGTTGGATTATAATTGTTTTACAATGTTGTGTTAGCTTCTGCTGTACACAGAATGAATCAAGTATATGTATATATATATCCCCTCCCTCTAGAGCCTCCCTCTCACCCTCCCCATCCCATGCCTCTAGGTCGTCACAAAGCATCGAGATGATCTCCCTGTGCTATACAGTGGCTTCCCACTAGCTAGCTATTTTCCACATGGTAGTGTAGATATGTCAATGCTACTCTCTCAGTTCGTCCCAGCCTCCACTTCCCCTGCACCGTGTCTACAAGTCGATTCTACAGTGATGGTTTTAAGACATAGCCCCACGTTCTTTGACACTCCTTCTATAAAGAAGGTGGAGTCTTTGTACCTTCATCTGGAAGCTAGGTGGGCTTGTGACCATGTTGATTAATGGCAGACGTGATGCTACGTGACTTTGGATGCCAGGTCATAAATGACTGTGAAGCTTCTGCCTTATTCTCTTGGAACTTTGCTGTCTGTATTCCCTCTTTTGGGATATTCCCTATAAGAACCCATGTACTATGCTCAGAGAAGCCCAAGTCACATGGAAGATCCTATTTAGGTACTCCGGTCAACAGTTTTAGCTGAGCCCAGGCTTTGAGTCATCCTAGCCTAGTGGTCAGAATGTGAGTGCAGAAGCCGGCAGATGACTCCAGTTCCCAGTCACTTAAGTGATACCAGCCATTCTTCTTTCCAGCTGAGGTCCCAGATATCTTAGAGTGGAGACAAACTTCCCCACCTTTCCTGTCTGAATAACTAACCCACAGAATCTGTGAGCATAAATAAAATGATTCTAATTTTATATCAGTAAACATGGGATAATTTGTTACCTAGCAATAAATTACCAGAACAACTACAGTAAAAAAAAAAAAAAAAAAAAAAAACGTGAAGGGCCTGTTCTTCTAAGTATGATAAAATGAACATATGAAGAACAAAGTTTTCACAGTCCACTCTGGTTAGTACTACATTCTGTAATATCAAATCTTTTCTATAATTAAGTCTGAAACAATTATAGTTAAATACACTAACAAACAAACAAATGCAATTAGGTGAAAGCCATTGAGATGTCTTAAAATTGGAAATTATGCTCTTTTAGAGGCTGTAAAATCTTGAAAATTATAAAAGAAAAAGCCCCACTGACACCAGCTTTACTTAAATCTGATTTACAATTTACGAAAAAGGCAGTATCAGAAATCAAATATCAAATTCCCAGCCTGATCAGAGCTGAAAAATATTTTTGGCCTGTACATTTTCACTGTTTCCTCTGAAAGAAATTTCAAGGTTGCATCACCCATAGCAAAGGAAAAGATGAACTTCAAAACTAATTGTTAAAATATATTAAAAGTAATGTGTTAGCAATTTGTTTAGAACTTCCTCACTCACTATTGCACATTGAAGGCCATGGGACTTGGTGTGTAGGGAGAAGAGTAGAATTATAACCCATTAATATTTTTTCCTATTTTCATGTTTTCAAAGAAATCATTCATTATTTAATTTCAGAATCTCCAAACAATTTAGAGTATGTCAAAGGTCGGGAGATGGATTGTAGGCAGATGACTCTCAAAAATTTAAGTTCTGCTCTCAAGATATTGAGATATTTTTATTAACAGAAAATAGAAAATTTGAATATGAAAGGGGCTTTATACAAATCCCCAGGTCAGTCTTCCTGTTAGCCTGGTTGCACTGCTTGGATTATTTTTTGCCTGCTTTTAAGTGGCCTGGGTCCTTAGCACTGAGGGGAGTTGGATGGTCCCCTTTCTTCCTTCCAGCTCCATTTCTAAGTCCTTGCATTTTAGAGCAACAGCAAGAAAATACCTGTTGAGAGCACACACTACACACAAAAGTCTGAGGACCAAAGCAAGAATAGATTTCTCAAAGCTTAGGACTGAGAAGGAAGCAGCTTTTGGGGTAATTCCAGCACCTTACCTCCTTGCCCATGTAAGAGCCAGGCAGCCCATGAAATATACCAAGGTCAAATGGCAGGCCAGAGGGGTAGACACATAATAATGCCTTCTCCAAAGAAGAAGGGCTCACCTCTTCCATGGCCCTCCTTTTTTTGATAATGCAGAAGGAACTGACTCCAAAACTGCCAGAATAATGGCCAAAGAAAAGGGAAGACAGTTGAGAAGAATGGGCTTTTCTCCAGTGGTCTCTGGATTACCTCTTTAGGCTCTTGGAGGCAAGTAAGAATGAGATCTTGAAACAGACTCACAGACTTAGAGAAAGAATTTATGGCTACCGGGGACTTCCCTGGCAGTCCAGTGGTTAAGACTTCGCCTTCCAGTGCAGGGGGTGTGGATTCAATCCCTGGTTGGGGAGCTAAGACCCCACATGCCTCGCGGCCAAAAAACCGAAACATAAAACAGAAGCAATATTGTAACAAATTCAATAAAAGACTGAAAAACTATGGTCCACATCAAAAAAAAAAAATCTTAAAAAAAAAAAAACTTATGGTTACCAGTGGGGAAGGCTTGGGGGGTTGGGACAGATTGGGAGTTTGGGACTGATATGTACATACTGCTGTATTTAAAACAGATAACCAACATGTTGCTCAATACTCTATAATAACCTAAATGGGAAAAGAATTTGAAAAAGAATAGATACATGTATATGTATAACTGAATCACTTTGCTGTACATTAACACAACTTTGTTAATCAACTATGCTCCAATACAAAATAAAAATTAAAAAAAGAATGAGATCTTTGATGCTTCATACTATATAGAATAAATAACTCCTGAGGTATTTAAAAAGTTATAAATGAGGTAAAATAGAGGAAGATGATTATGGAACTAAAGCTGCTTCAGAAGACTCCAAAATGAAGAGAAAGGGGTATTAAGATTATATGGCCTACCTTTTTTTCCCATTCATATAGCTCCTTTTATAGGCTTTAAGTGACCTCCGGTTTGATAATCTAGGATTCTCATACATTTATAATTTGTTGATAGCAACAAAATGTATTAATCTATGTGTGTCGCCATATTTCCCTTTTCTGATGTGTCTGATAAAGATAATTTTATCTTTGAGTCTTCAATTTTTCCCCCTTACCTGACTTCAGAGAAGAGTTGTGCTTTATCTGGAGTTTTGTTCTGCAGAAGTGGAAGCATGAAGAAAGAAAGGTGGGCGGGGAGGTGGACTGGAATGAAACAGAAGGCCTTGCACTCATGGTTTTGGGAAAGGCGGAATGGTAAGTAAATGGTGACTGTCTGGGAGAGTGATGTGCTCAATCGAGGAGTGACTTAAACATTTGGAAAAAAGGATTTAAAAAGTAAAATACTGAGTTGTCAGTTGTCTCTTCTTTGATGTTTAATTGAAAGTTGGAACTAATTTTTAGTTATTTTTAATTGTTGGGCTGTTTACTGGATGCGGTACTATCCTGAAACTGGATTCATTGGATACTGGTATTAATTCAGGTCAAATTTAGATATTTATTTCCAAAAGGGAAGATGAGTCCTAAGATTTCTAATATCCACCTCATTTCTCACTGTGCGGCCAGTTCCAAAGAGTGAGGACTTTGTTAGGCAGGAGGTAGATGGGCTCCAGGCTGGGAATTTACAACTAGCCTCCTGTTTACATTTCCTGAGGAAGGAGGCAGGTGGGCTCTAGGCTAGATATTTACAACCAGTCTCCTGTTTGCACTTTGAGATAGAAATTACAACAGGAACAGCGTAAATAGCTGGACTTTGTTTCCTGTGGACACTTTAAGTTAACAGTCATGGCAGGGACAGAGAGGGGCTAAACCCTGTTTGAGTAAAAGATGAAGAGGTCACGTGTTTCCCATCCTTGGGGCAAAGGGAGACACTGCACCTTGGAGGCTTCTTGGGGGTCAGTAACGAGGGGGCACCACCCCAAAATAGGTGATGCCAAGGCCCCCCATAGGCCTGTGGGCTGGAATCCATCTGTGAAAAAGTTGTGCACACGTGTTGGGGAGGTGTTGGGGAGGTCCTAGGGCAGGTCAGGTGTGGAAAAAGAAACCAGATAATTGGCCAAAGGTGAACAAAGACCCGGAAGAACTGCCCTATAGAAATGATTTAACCACCTCTTTACTGCATTCCTCATTAGGGGGGATGCCCACAGCTTTTCTCTCCTGGTGTGTATCTCTGCCTCGCTTCTGTCTTAACTAAACAAACTGTTTCTCTGTGTGCTCTCCCACTTGTTGTACCATGTCTCTAATAATAAACTTTGTACCTGTTTCTACAGTTTTTGCCTCCTTGAGAAATGCATTTCTCAATGGGAGTAAGAGCTAGGGGAACCTTGTTTCTAGCCTCTAGCCCCTGGTGGACTAGCGGCTAGGATTCCTATTTTGCATCCAGGCTACCCAGGTCCAATTTCTGGGCAGGGAACTAAGATGTTGCTTCATGCCACCACTCTCTGCTGCCTATCCAATTTCAATTTCAGGAGCTCATCTCTATGTGGGTGTTCCAAAAAGAAAAATGTGCTTTTTTTGAAATGTTATCAGAGAAGCAGTGACTATATTAAAAAAATCATTAAGATTAATATAGGTAGGTATTTGAAGGGTTACAGACAAGGCTGAGAAGGAAAGAGGCTGTTGAATGGAGAAGAGAGGCAGGTTAGTTCAAACTACAGAAAGAGCTTTATAGGACTTCCCTGGTGGTCCAGTGGTTAAGACTTCACTTTCCAATGCAGGGGGTGCAGGTTTGATCCCTGGTTGGGGAGCTAAGATTCCACATGCCTCGTGGGCAAAAAACCAAAACCTAAAGAAGTAGCAATATTGTAACAAATTCAATAAAGACTTAAAAAAAAAAGAGTTTTACAATCAAATTTAACTGGATCAATGTGTGTATACAGGAGAAACAGAACTCTCTTGAGAAGCTCAAGGCACATACAACCATTATCTTATCCATCTCGCTAATGTTCATAAGTGTGGTGTGACAACGTATCAGGAAACTGACACTGGAAATATTAACTTCCTTTCTCCAGTGAGATAATGGTAGATGAAGTACAGGTACATATATATTAATTATTCTCATTTAGCTGATAATGAAATGGAGGCACTCAGAGCATCAAATGATTCACCTAAGTGAACTTTCCATTGAATTCATATCTTTTGTTTTCATGCTATTCTGTGCATACTAACTAGATGGGTTCACTGGAAGTCCGGCCAATCTTCAGTGAGTGATGAAGTGTAAAGAAAGGAGAGCCCCAGTGAGAAGGAAAGAACATAGAAAAATGGAAGGATGACTAAAAGGCTGGAAATCTGAGTTTTTACCCACATAAACTTGAGAATAGGGTTGATATATCTAATTTGTGAGGGCCATGAAGTAACATAGAAGATGCAGAGATAAATGCTGAGTTGAACAGGGAGTTGGCCATTTGTATGTGTGTATGAGAGTATATGTGTCTCCTTTGTTACTTGTAGTGTTGTTTGGATTTGTTGCTGCGATTCAGAGTACAAGCTAATGGACACTAAAAGTCTACGTCTGTGGTTTAACGTGCACATAGAAAATTAAAATTCAGTATTGTTTAGTATCACTTTTCTTTTCAAAAAGACACAGGAGTGCTTCAAAAGACATACCAAATTAAAAAATTATCTTAATCTTTATCAACATTAAAATTTTCAACAGGTAAGTACGTCGGAGTTTCTCTGCAATGAGTTGAAAATAAATTTTAAATTTAGAAGATCATAGTCCTTAGACAGCAATGGAAGAGTTGTGGCATAAAAGTGAAAAGAACACTTAAGTGGGAGTTAGAAAATATAGAATTTATCCCTGGTCTCCCACTAGCTGCATGTGTGAATTTAACAAAATCTATCCTGGATCCCAAACCCCTCATAACAAATTATAGGGTTAAACTAGATCAGTGTGTCTTAAGCTATGCCCTGAGGAACACTTATTTAACAAGATGCTCATGAATATTTCATGGGGTTTTTTTGGTGGTCCTATAATGTAATAAAAATGCTATTTTAAACAAAATTAAAGTATAGGCAGTGTAGATTAGGGTTGGGAAACTATGGCTTGCAAACTAAACCCAGTCAATTCTGTGTTTTTATAAATACAGTTTCATTAGAATTCAGCCAAGCTCATTAATTTACATATTGTTAATGGCTTATTTTGCACTTCAGTAGCAGAGTCCAGAAGTTGTGACAGATCACATGGCCTGCAAAATCTGAATTATTTACTTTCTGATCCTTTACATAAAACGATTGCTGGCTATGCTATAGATCTTCTCAAAACTTTCAGTGTGATAACGTGAATTCCAAAATCATTTGACTGAGAATTCTTTCATTGCCCAGCAATTATTAGCAGAAAGAGTGTTCTTTGGAATACTTTAGATTAGATTATTTCCAAGATCCAATTGTTCTCTGATTCTTCAAAACATCCAGCTAAACAAATGACCCAATCTATCCCATTCATTCAACAAATATTTATGGAGTATAAGCTATGTGCCAGACAATGTTTTTGTTTATTGGTAAATAAAGTCAACAAATAGACAGGAGACTTGTCCTCATGAAGCTTATATTCTGATCAGGAGTTATAACCAAGCAAGGTGCGTGATAGATGTTGTGGAGAAAAATAAAGCGAGAAGAGGACCAGGGCACCGGAGATTGCAATTTTAAAGAGGGTGGTCAAGAAAGGCCTTACTGAGAAAGTGACATTTGGAGAAAGACTTAAAGGAGGTAAGTGATCCTTATGGGGGAAAGCATTTAAGGCAGAGGAAACAGCCAATGAAAAAGTCCTAAGAAACAGCAAGAGGTCATTGTGGGACAGAGTGAAGCAAGGGAGGAAGGGAGGGACATGGAGAGGGAGAGACACAGAGGGAGAGAGAGAGTGGAGTCAAAAGAGCCCATTTTTTTTGACAGATTATGGGGACCCTTAGAGGCCATTGTAACAATTTAGATTGTTATTCGCAATTAAAAATAGGGGGTTATTGGAAGATTTTGAAGAGTGACATGATTCAATTTTCATTTTTAAAGGTCACTTTGGCTGTTGTGACCAAAAAAGACTACTGAATGAGGTTGAGAGAGGAAACAAAGAGACGGGGAGAAGGTTTTGCCATAATCTGGAAGCAAGAATAACAAGGATTTGCACAGAGTGGTAGCAATACAGGTGGACAGAGCTGATCATACATTTCGAAAATACAGCCAATGAAATCTTCTGATGGACTGAAAATGGGGTGTGAAAAACAGAGAAGAGTCAAGGGTGACTCCCATTTTTTTCTGAAACAACAAAAAGTTAGAAATGATAAAAACTGAAATGGGGAAGATAGTGGGAAGAATACATTTTTAGGGGCACATCAGGAAGAGTTTGAGGTGTTGAGCAGGATATATAAATTTAGGGAAGAGAGATGGGCTGGTAATGCAGGTATGGAGGTGGATAATTAAAGGATGGTATTTAAAGCAAATGAGGCCGTTCAACAAGGGAGCGGAGTAGACATCCATGGACTAAATCCTGGTACCCTCAGCATTTAGAGGTCAGAAAGATAATGTGGAGTCAGTCATGGAGGTTGAAACGCAGCAGCCAGGGGGGCAAGAGTAATCACAGAAGAGTAGGGTGATGGCCTGGAAGACCAGTGATGAAAGAGGGAAAAAATAACCATCTCAAACCTATTACTAGATCAAGTAGGATGAGGACAGAGAACTGAGCATTGGCTTTAACAGGTAGAAAACCTGACAAAACCAGTTTCAGTGAAGTATGTGGACCAAAGGCTGACTAGAGCAGCTGACTAGAAAAATGGGGGAGAAAAATTGAAGACAGTAACCTTCCAATTCCACTTTTGTCTGCTTTTTGGGGAACATTTCCAACTCAGGAAGTCCTGCATGATAACATATTTTTCCTGTGTACTGACAATCCCCTTTACTCATCTTTTTATATGTCTATGCAATGCCAAACATATGGGTAACATGTGAAAAATTCCTCAGCCATCTGAATGTTGCCAAATACACATAGTTTGAAACAAAATAAGCAAAATATTTGGATGACTAACAGGAGTTTTCATTTGTCTATCTGGATGTCTACATAGTATCAAAGTTGAGATGTCTGTAAAACAAATTATTACTAAATAAATTAAGTCATAGTAATTTATAGTTCCTGTTGGAAGGATTGGCATGTGTTAAGAAAATTCTTATATCTTCTGTCATTTTATATCCTTAAGATTGTTAAAAATACCAAAATAATCTACAGTATTCAGATTATTCTTTGTGCTTAGGAAACTTAGACACATGGATTTAGCTTGACATAATAAATCAAGGTAATCTCACATTGAACAGAATCATAATTACAGCTAGTTGCTTTATATACACATTTCGCTCAGGTCAATAAATGTTTGTTAAACAACAAATAAATAAAAGATAGTACAGTTTTACTATTCTGAAAATTTTTCACTTCCTTTTACATTCACGTCTAGAGTACTAATGAAATGCAAAACACAGATTTACAATTTGATAGCTAAATCTATAACATCGTACAAATCTAAGCCAGTGGTTCTCAAATCTTATCGTGCAGCGAACTCCCTGGGAGGGGGCTTGTCAAAACACAGACTGCTGACCCCCACAACCAGATATGGATTTCTCTGAAATGACTCATATGGATAAAAAATGAAGAGAGGTGCTGAGTGGCAAAGGGGTAAATTGTGCTGGTCAACGCTGATTTGCTCTCATATCTACCTGAACCCTTCCCCATTCTGCTCTTGATCGCAGGTAGCCTCATTTCCCAGGCTACTTGCTGCCCTCTGATTTACAATTAAGTTCGGGCAATGAGGATTAAGAAGGAGATTAAATGCAAGCAAGAAGCCAGAAGCTAGTATATTTCTCTCTCAATCTCTGTTTCTTCCGCTGTCTCTGGAATTGGTTCTAGGGCAACTTCTCTGTCCACGGCCCCAGCTTCTGCTGGACAGTCCCCACCAAGAACCTAGATGGGGGCGGGGGAAGGACAGCTTTTGTGCTGTGGTTCCACTACACCCAACTCAGGTCTCTTCTGAACCTGGGTTAGTTACTGCTAGTTTCCTGCTATTTATTGCTAAACGCTGGGTGGCTACATCGCCCTGATTAATTTCTTCCAAATTTCTTCATGTTTATCTCCAATACTCTGCAGGAAATTCCTAGAATGCTCATTTGCATGACTGGGTTCTGACTACTATGGCTGCTAAGAATTTGGCATTATTTTTCAATTTACCACAGGACAGTCTAGGCTAGCATATCCTTTCTAATTCAGACACCCTGTCTCTACCCGATCCTATTGCAGGTTAATCATAGCCTGACCTCACCCCCAAAGTTTATAGACAGTAGAAAGGCAGCAGAGATAAAAGAGATATTGGGAAAAGGGAGACAAGTGATGGGGGAAGGAGTTAAGAGTGTTTTTTGTAACCCACAGCTGAATCTCAGTTGACAGAATAAAACCGTAGCCTCTGATGTCACTGTTCTGTGAATGTTGAGAGGCTGGCCTCATGTTAAGAAAGGGTCTCTCTATATAAATGTGAACCTTTCAGAGGAAATCTAGTATTATCACGTGTGGGTAGAAAGGTAATAATTTAGAAATTTACTTTGAAACCTGGGAAACAGTTAACCTGTATCAGAAAGTCCCTATGCTAATTAGAAACACTCAGATCGTCGACTTTTAGTAAGTTGCGCCTGCACGCGCATGCGCGCGCGTGTGTGTCTGTGTGTGTGCAATCATATGTCTGCGCATGTGTTCGTTTATGTCTTTTGAGATATTTGCCTTACCTCATTTCCTTACTTTATAAATTCAAGTCATTTCCAGAGCCTACTAAGGACTGGGGAGCCAGGCTCAGTTTAGGTGGTAGTGTAATGACAGAGGGCTCTGAAAAGCAGGGACAAGAAACACCCACCATAGCTTATTCTATGAAGTGAAAGCAACATGTTCAAACTCATGGTGGCAGCGAGCCACGCTGTGAGTGTCCACACACGTGGGCTCCAACTGTAGGTAAATAAGCAGTAAGTGATTGAATATTCAGAGGCAGCATTCGTTGTTTATGGAGCACTGCCCGTCTATGCGGCACATGGAGCTGATGCTGTCAGTATTGGTTTCATCGCACACTTTCTGGTCTGCAACAGAGCTCATAAAATAACCACTAACTGAAGAGAATATCCATTTAAGTAGTCTTAATTTTCATTGATAAACAGAGCAAATGTGGTGCAATTCTTTTCTCTGATATACACTCAATATTCCAAGAACTGATTTACATGCTGCTCCTCGGTGATTTTACCCATTTGTAACACAAGATACCTGTTAGCATGTGACAGTGACTGCACGCCCACGCTCCCCGGCATCAAACAGTGTGGAAAGTCCAACAGTGTGATAGGTTAAAGACGTTTGCCAAGACCTAGGGCTGATTTCTTCCAGAACAAAATATGTGTTATAAACGTTGTTAACTAGTTCTTTCTCAGCAGTAGTCTGATGTGTATCAATTTGTAAATTCATTTCACATGAAGTACAATTATGAATGATATCTTGGTAGTTCCAGTCTTTTCATTCCTTCTAGAAACAAAATCCAATAACTTCATTCAGGGAAGTATTACCACATACTTGTTCTAGAAAGATTATCTTGATTTACTAGAGAGCTGTCTTAAGTTTGAAAAACTGGTTAAATTTTCAATGGCAATATTTTAAAAAGACAAAGTATTAGATATAAGGAATGAGTTGATCCATCCTCTGATCTAACAAAAGCCCATTTTAGATATTCAACATTGTATTCATAGTCAAGCTTTTCTTTTTCATCTATTTCTGGGAAATCCTCTCATTTGAAGGTTTTCCTTGTCCCAGTGGAGTCCTGTTAACTTTTTTTATATTTCACATTATTTTGAGTTTTAATATTTATTCTAATTTTCTTTCTAATTTTATCTTTAACTGCACCAGCTTTGCTCCTTTGGTCTATTTTTAAAAGAGAGATCAGATAAATCAAAATACTAAAAATAAAAACTGTTAACTGAAAATATAAGTTCAAAGGGCACAAAAATAAATTGCACCCTGTTAACTAAAAGTGTGCTCAGCAAAAGTGTGCATCAGAGTGTATGCATGCAAAGCTTTTATGAATTATAGTTAAATAATTACATTAAAAGAATTTGATAAGATATCAAGGAAAACCATGATTGATCTGATTTTGAAAGTTAGTACGGTGGATGTGAACAAAATCTTTCTTCAAGGCTTTTTCCTCTGAAGCCATCAAAGGACCATGGGAGACCTGACGACATTGGTGGACCAGAAGGGGTATGTAGACCAAGCCAGAACTACTCTTTGGACTCTTTTCAAACTTTTTATGCTCAGAACATCAATCTTAAAGAGTTAACTGTGACCTTTGGTTGGAATTCTTCAGTTGTTAAATGGCTTCAGCCAGGCAGTGCAGATTTCTTTTTCTAAAAGCCAGAATACTACCCTTTCCTTTTCAGCTAAGGTTCTGGCTCTGCATCATATGGGAGGCCTGTCCTCTGCTCTCTCTCGGGGCCTCTCACAGGCTTTCTGGCTAGTTCCAGGGGCCTCAGCATTGTACTCCTCTCCAGAACCTCTTGGCAGGGTCAAGGGTACGTGCTTAGCCCCTAGCCACCATCTGGCAATTTCAATCTGTCTTTATAATTTTGCTCTCTCTTTGGAAACTAAACTAAAGAAAAACAAAGGGGAAAAACCTTCTTACATGATACTTGCTTTTAGCCTACTTTTTCACTTCTCTGTTTGTATTCACTTTAACTTTCTTAAGGGGTGGCTTTCACTCTGTTTCTCTACTTGTACAACACGAGTTCTCTCCTTGAATGCCTTTGATGTGGTTTCATCCCATGCTTTTATTAAAACTACTCCATCGAATGTCACCAAATAATCTTAAACACCAAATCTAAGAGCTTCTCTTTCATTCTCATGCTTCTTTCTTCATCAACACATTTGTGATTCTTGCTCACCTTCTCCTGGTTGGTATTCTTCTCATTTAGCTATAGTGATGTTCGATGACCCTCAATCTCTAATCATTTCTCCATTTTTTTGTGGGTTCCTTAGTCCTCCTTTCCCTATACTTATGGATAATCTCCCCCTATGATGTATTTTTTTCTCATTTCCTATGTGGAATACATGGAAAATTATTTAAACAATTCCTCTAAAATTAATTATCCATAAAATATTAGCTTCTTATCCTATTCTCTTATTTCTAAGAATGGAAAGAATGCATAGAAACTTTTCTTTTTCCCAGTGCAGAAGTGAAATCTGTGGCAATGCATCACCACACAATGAATGTCAAAAATGATCAAGGAGAAACTAACACTTTTTGAACAACAAAAGCAACAGAAACAAAACCAAATTATTCACAGAAAGGATCAATACTACGGAATAGCAACTAGTATTCCAGAAAGAGATTTAGAGTTAAAGTAGATTATTCCTTGATCACACTGAGTCATTGAAGTGTAAGCTATTAGAAGCAGAGACTGTATCTTATTCATCTTTCATCATCCATAGCAATGGGCACAGAGTTCTACACATAATACGATCTCTACCAATGTCTGCTAAATTGAATGGGAGACTTCCAGCAACAATGGCCAAAAAAAAAAAAATGCTGGATGAAATATGACAATAACATTTTACACCCTCATCACAAGCCTAAGATTTTTTCTAAAAAATATTTTGTGTGCGATTGTTATGCTACAGTTGATGAAATATTATATGTAAGACAGGGATATCAAATATTGTGGAGATAGTTGATAACAGCTCACAAAAGGCTGCCTGATTTTCCTTCGTAGCTCACATGCTAGACAGCCCACCCTTATAGTACTCACATAGGAGCCAATAAACGGTAGCATTCCAATAGAACCATATGAAAATATCCTTCTCCTTTGTTTTGGAAAAAGGACAAGAGAAGGGCATTATTATCACAAAGAGAAATGAGAGATTGGAGATTATAAATTGACACTTGGTCAGTTAAAGGGGAAAGAAAGCAGCATTTCATCCACCAAAGTCAGGAGCCCCGAATTATGTATGAGATGCGATGGTGACTCTAAACCATAGAGCAGTTTGCACTAGTGATTTACAGCAGTACTTTATTTGATTTTATTTTGCTAACTCAACACTGAAGTGTCTTAATGCTTTAGGTGAGTACAAAAGGGGCCTTGAAAGGTTTCTGAGATCATGAAACCCATCTGGAAGATCAGAGCCAGAAGAGAGAGAAACACTCATACCTGCCCCACGGGAGTTTTGCCCGTTGATCAAAGGGGCCAGTGAATATCACTGGCAGGGCCTGAGGGGAAGTAGCTCCTGATGATTTACTGTGCCTTACAATCAGGGCAGCAAGAACGACTGTCTGAAAGCTGCATCACTAAGCCAAGAAGATGTGAAGGGAGAAATCCACAACACACAGTACTCAGACAGAGCAAACAGACCTCCCAGTCATCAATAGCTCTGTTTGATACCAATTTCAGACATTATATATTTCTTGCTTCAGAAGAAGTTTCAGCAAAGATTTACAGGAAAGGGATCACCCATTCTTGAGTTCCTCCTCTGTAACAGGTACTTCTCAGCTCTAGATCCCATGAATACTCCAAGAAAGGGAGAGAGAGAGAGAGGCCATCCCAACCTACCAAGCCTTCCACTAATGACCTTTCTGCAGATACAAGGAATATGGGGTTGGAGGATAGTAATACTTGAATTTGATTGAATATTTCTTCCAAATGAACTTGAGATTTTCAAATACATTTGTCTACAAATCAACAGACTATGTTGAACACACTGAAAGGAAATGAGGTACTGTTGTTTAGCAACTTTAAGTTTACTGCCCTCTCCATTACTAACTCCTAAGGGGTGAGTGCCCAGTAAAGCTGACAGAGGTATTAGATAAAAGGAGTCCATGTGTGTAGACTGCTGAATTGAGACTATCAATTGACTCTACTACATATTTAACAGAATTAGAGAATATCTGGGGAAGAATAAATGTTTTAGACCATAAAATCTATGTATAAGAAGAATAAACAGAAAGATGATAACTATTTGATTGGGAGTGAATATATAGGCTAAAATGATTTACTCATTAAATCCTGGCATTGCAAAAGTAGGGGACATCCCTAAGTTAAAAAAAAAATCTTTTGGGAAGAAAGGAAAATTTTTTATTTAAAACATGTAGAATTTGACTAGATCATAAATCATAAAAAAAAACAGGGTGAGTAAATTAATGGACAGGACATCCAAAATGGATGAATAAGTGAAAGTAATATATTTAGAGGGTTAACTTAGCCTTTTAACACTGCTACAAATTATCCCTTGATTTCACTGTGAAAGAAAAATTCGTAGATTATATGGATTATAAGTATGATCCCACATAGTAGTTTTTCCCTCCTTAACAAATAGCCTAACCCTTATTCCTACTCTTAATAAAGCTTTTAGGTACCTCCTTGAATGGAGTGCAACCCAGTGATGCTTTAGGTTACAATATTTCTGCATGAGGAAAAACCCTACATATGTTGGTATAATTTCATAGATACGGTTTGGACTTTTGTTATGGAAGATAACCACAGTCACATCATACCTTCATTCTGTGCCAAATCTATGATAGTGTTGTCTCAAAAATATGTTGACATAATAGGAAACAAAATATCAGGAAGAATTCAGTCTGTTAAGACAACTCATTTCAACTAATGATATAAAATTGATTTGATGCAAAAGTACATCCTGTTTTCAAGCATGAGATATATTTATATATTTCTAAAACAGCTATATTTAATTAGCAATAATTTATATGAGGTCTCATGTTCTTCCAATTTTTAAAACTTACACTCCCATGAAGAGTTTCAATGACTTGAATGTAGGGATTACTTTGTATTTCATATATCAGAAATACTTCAACAATTACTTATACATATTTCTTTTTAGGTGTATAATTGTTTATATGTAGTATTGAAATCCTTCATAGACTTTGCCAACAAACTACTTTTTAATATGTATGTTTTAAGTAAGGATGACCCAGCATTGGTTCTCAAACATTAGTATGGGTCAGAAGTCACCTGGAAGGCTTACTAAAACAGATTACAGGGCAAGTTCAATACACCTGCAGAGGGCCTTGAGAATGTGCATTGCTAACAGATTTCCAGGTGACATGGATGCTGCTGGTCCAGGGACCTCACTTTGAAAGGACCCATATAAAGAGAAATCAAGTTGTTTATAAAAATTATGGGAATTATTTCCAAATTACAAGTAACTGTAAGAAAATTATCCACCAACAAGTCACTGGGAGAGCCTTTCCCAGAAGCATGGAGTGACACTTTGTCTTCAGGAACAGGTGTTATTTTATTTTATTTTTTCTTGCCATGGCTTGTGGGATCATAGTTCCCTGACCAGGGATCGAAGCTGTGCCCTTGGTAGTGAAAGCTCGGAGTCCTAACCACTGAACCACCAGGGAATTCCCAGGAAAAGAAGGATGGTGGGAAGCCTGGGTGAAGAAAAGAAGATGAACACAAGAAGCAGATTCAAATTACCTGTACTCTTTGAAACTTATTAAGTGAAGCCAGAGTGAGGCCTTCACATAATGACATTGAACTGCCTGTTTTCTAAAAGGAAGACCAATAGAAAGATTAAAGAAAAAATTCCTGTTTTCTACAGGTTCTTGGTGCTCTGGCCGGGTGTAAGGCCTGTGCCTCTGAGGTGGGAGAGCCGAGTTCAGGACGTTGGTGCACCAGAGACCTCCTGACTCCATGTAATATAAAACGGTGAAAGCTCTCCCAGAGATCTCCATCTCAATGCCAAGACCCAGCTTCACTCAACGACCAGCAAGCTACAGTGCTGGAAACCCTATGCCAAACAACTAGCAAGACAGGAACACAACCCCACCCATTAGCAGCGAGGCTGCCTAAAATCATAATAAGGTCACAGACACCTCAAAACACATGACCAGGGCTTCCCTGGTAGCGCAGTGGTTGAGAGTCCGCCTGCCGATGCAGGGGATACGGGTTCATGTCCCGGTCTGGGAAGATCCCACATGCCGCGGAGCAGCTGGGCCTGTGAGCCATGGCCACTGAGCCTGCGCATCCGGAGCCTGTGCTCCACAACGGGAGAGGCCACAACAGTGAGAGGCCCGCGTACCGCAAAAAAAAAAAAAAAACACGACCAGATATGGTCCTGCCCACCAGAAAGAAAAGAATCAGCTTCATCCACCAGAATACAAGCACCAGTACCCTCCACCAGGAAGCCTACACAAGACACTGAACCAACCTTAGCCACTGGGGGCAGACACCAAAAGCAACTGGAACTGCAGCCTGTGAAAAGGAGACCCCAAACACAGAAAGTTAGGGAAAATGAGAAGAAAGAGAAACAGAGCAGATGTAGGAGCAAAGTAAAAACACACCAGACCAAACAAATGAAGAGGAAATATGCAGTCTACCTGAAAAAGAATTCAGAATAATGATAGTAAAGATGATCCAAAATCTTGGAAATAGAATGGAGAAAATACAAGAATCGTTTGACAAGGACCTAGAAGAACTGAACAGCAAACAAACAATGATGAACAACACAATAAATGAAATTAAAAATTCTCTAGAAGGAAACAATAGCAGAATAACTGAGGCAGAAAAACGGATAAGTGACCTGGAAGATAAAATAGTGGATAAAACTACTGCAGAGCAGAATAAAGAAAAAAGAATGAAAAGAATTGAGGACAGCCTCAGAGCCCTCTGGGACAACATTAAATGCACCAACATTCGAATTATAGGGGTCCCAGAAGAAAAAGAGAAAAAGAAAGGGACTGAGAAAATATTTGAAGAGATTATAGTTGAAAACTTCCTTAATATTGGGAAGGAAATAACCAAGTCCAGGAAGTGCAGGGAGTCCCATACAGGATAAATCCAAGGAGAAACATGCCAAGACACATATTAATCAAACTGTCAAAGATTAAATATGAAGAAAACATATTAAAAGCAGCAAGGGAAAAATAACAACTAACATACAAGGGAATCCCCATAAAGTTAACAGCTGATCTTTCAGCAGAAACTCTGCAAGCCAGAAGGGAGTGGCAGGACATATTTAAAGTGATGAAAGGGAAAACTGTACAACAAAGATTATTCTGCCCAGCAAGGATCTCATTCAGATTCAATGGAGAAATTAAAATCTTTACAGACAAGCAAAAGTTAAGAGAAATCAGCACCACGAAACCAGCTTTACAACAAATGCTAAAGAAACTTCTCTAGGCAAGAAACACAAAAGAAGGAAAACACCTACAATAACAATCCCAAAACAATTAAGAAAATAGTAATAGGAACATACATATCGATAATTACCCTAAATGTAAATGGATTAAATACTCCAAACAAAAGACAGAGACTGGCTGAATGGATACAAAAAGACATAGACTGGCTGAATGGATACAAAAATAAAACCCATATATATATACAGTCTACAAGAGACCCACTTCAGACCTAGGCACACATACATACTGAAAGTGAGGGGACGGAAAAAGATATTCCATACAAATGGAAATCAAAAGAAAGCTGGAGTAGCAATTCTCATATCAGAAAAAATCGACCTAAAACTAAAGACTATCACAAGAAACAAAGAAGGACACTACATAATGATCAAGGGATCAATCCACGAAGAAGACATAACACTTGTAAATATTTATGCACCCAACATAGGAGCACCTCAATACATAAGGGAAATTCTAACAGCCATAAAAGGGGAAAGTGACAGTAACACAATCATAGTAGGGGACTTTAACACCCCAATTTCACCAATGGACAGATCATCCAAAGTGAAAATAAAAAAGGAAACACAAGCTTTAAATGACATGTTAAACAAGATGGACTTAATTGATATTTATAGGACAATCCATCCAAAAACAACAGAATACACTTTCTTCTCAAGTGCTCATAGAACATTCTCCAGGATAGATCATATCTTGGGTCACAAATCAAGCCTTGATAAATTTAAGCAAATTGAAATCATATCAAGTATCTTTTCCAACCAAAACGTTATGAGACTAGATATCAATTACAAGAAAAAATTTGTAAAAAATAAAAAATACATGGAGGCTAAACAATACTTAATAACCAAGAGATCACTGAAGAAATCAAAGAGGAAATCAAAAAATAACTAGAAACAAATGACAATGAAAACACGACGGCCCAAAACCTATGGGATGCAGCAAAAGCAGTTCTAAGAGGGAAGTTTATAGCAATACAATCCTACCTCAAGAAACAAGAAGCATCTCAAATAAACAACCTAACCTTACACCTAAAGCAATTACAGAAAGAAGAACAAAAAACCCCAAAGTTGAGCTGAAGGAAAGAAATCATAAAAATCAGATCAGGAATAAATGAAAAAGAAATGAAGGAAACGATAGCAAAGATCAATAAAACTAAAAGCTGGTTCTTTGAGAAGATAAGCAAAATTGATAAACCATTAGCCAGACTCATCAAGAAAGAAAGGGAGAAGACTCAAATCAATAGAATTAGAAATGAAAAAGGAGAAGTAACAACTGACACTGCAGAGATACAAAGGATCATGAGAGACTACTACAAGCAGCTATATGCCAATGAAATGGACAACCTGGAAGAAATGGACAAATTCTTAGAAAAACACAACTTTCCGAGACTGAACCAGGAAGAAATAGAAAATATGAACACACCAATCACAAGCACTCAAATTGAGACTGTGATTAAAAATCTTCCAACAAACAAAAGCCCAGGACCAGATGGCTTCACAGGCGAATTCTATCAAACATTTAGAGAAGAGCTAACACCTATCCTTCTTAAACTGTTCCCAAAAATAGCAGAGGGAGGAACACTCCCAAACTCATTCTACGAGGCCACCATTACCCTGATACCAAAACCAGACAAAGATGTCACAAAAAAAGAAACCTACAGGCTAATATCATTGATGAACATAGATGCAAAAATCCTCAACAAAATACTAGCAAACAGAACCCAATAGCACATTAAAAGGGTCATACACCATGATCAAGTGGGGTTTATCCCAGGAATGCAAGGATTCTTCACCACACGCAAATCAATGTGATACACCATATTAACAAATTGAAGGATAAAAACAGTATGATAATCACAATAGATACAGAAAAAGCTTTCGACAAAATTCAACACCCATTTATGATAAAAACTCTCCAGAAGGTAGGCATAGAGGGAACCTACCTCAACATAATAAAGGCCGTATATGACAAACCCACAGCGAACATCATTCTCAATGGTGAAAAACTGAAAGCATTTCCACTAAGATCAGGAACTAAGGTCAAGATCAAGGTTGCCCACTCTCACCACTATTATTCAACATAGTTTTGGAAGTTTTATCCACAGCAATCAGAGAAGAAAAAGAAATAACAGAAATCCAAAGCAGAAAAGAAGAAGTAAAACTGTCACTGTTTGCAGATGACATGATACTATACATAGAGAATCCAAAAGATGCTACCAGAAAACTACTAGAACTAATCAATGAACTTGGTAAAATAGTAGGATACAAAATTAATGCACAGAAATCTCTTTCATTCCTATACACTAATTTTGAAGAATCTGAAAGAGAAATTAAGGAAACACTCCCATTTACCATTGCAACAAAAAGAATAAATACCTAGGAATAAACCTACCTAAGGAGACAAAAGACCTGTATGCAAAAGACTACAAGACACTGATGAAAGAAAGCAAAAATGATACAAAAAGATGGAGAGATATACCATGTTCTTGGGTGGGAAGAATCAACATTGTGAAAATGACTATACTACCCAAAGCAATCTACAGATTCAATGCAATCCCTATCAAACTACCACTGGCATTTTTCACAGAACTAGAACAAAAAATTTCACAATTTGTATGGAAACAGAAAAGACCCAGAATAGCCAAAGCAATCTTGAGAAAGTAAAAAGGAGCTGGAGGAATCAGGCTCCCTGACTTCAGATTATACTACAAAGCTACAGTAATCAAGACAGTATGGTACAGGCACAAAAACAGAAATACAGATCAATGAAACAGGATAGAAAGCCCAGAGATAAACCCACGCACATATGGTCACCTTATTTTTGATAAAGGAGGCAAGAATATACAATGGAGAAAAGGCAGCCTCTTCAATAAGTGGTCCTGGGAAAACTGGACAGCTACATGTAAAAGAATGAAATTAGAACACTCCCTAACCCCATCCCCAACAATAAAGTCAAAGTGGATTAAACAACTAAATGTAAGGCCAGACACTATCAAATTCTTAGAGGAAAACATAGGCAGAATACTCTGACATAAATCACACCAAGATCCTTTTTGACCCACCTACTAGAGAAATGGAAATAAAAATAAACAAATGGGACCTAATGAAACTTAAAACCCTTTGCACAGAAAAGGAAACCATAAACAAGACAAAAAGATGACACTCAGAATGGGAGAAAATATTTGCAAATGAAGCAACTGACAAATGATTAATCTCCAAAATTTACAAACAGCTCATGCAGCTTAATATCAAAAAACAAACAACCCAAAAATGGGCAGAAGACTTAAAAAGACACTTCTCCAAAGAAGATATACACATTACCAACAAACACATGGAAGGATGCTCAACATCACGAATCATTAGAGAAATGCAAATCAAAACTACAATGAGGTACACCTCACAACCAGTCAGAATGGCCATCATTAAATATCTACAAACAATAAATATTGGTGAGGGTGTGGAGAAAAGGGAACCCTCTTGCACTGCTGGGAATGTAAAGTGATACAGCCAGTATGGAGAACAGTATGGAGGTTCCTTAAAAAACCAAAAATAGAACTACCATATGACCCAGCATTCCCTTACTGGGCATATACCCTTAGAAAACCATATTTCAAAAAGAGTCATGTACCCCAATGCTCATTGCACCTCTATTTACAATAGCCAGGACAGGAAAGCAACCTAAGTGTCCATCAACAGATGAATGGATAAAGAAGATATGGCACATATACACAATGGAATATTACTCAGCCATATAAAGACATGAAATTGAGTTATTTGCAGTGAGGTGGATGGACCTAGAATCTGTCATACAGAGTGAAGTAAGTCAGAAAGAGAAAAACAAATACTGTATGCTAACACATATATATGGAATCTAAAAAAAAAAAAAACTGGTCATGAAGAACCTAGGGGCAGGACAGGAATAAAGATACAGATGTAGAGAATGGACTTGAGGACACAGGGAGGGGGAAGGGTAAGCTGGGACGATGTGAGAGAGTGGCATGGACATATATACACTGCTAAATGTAAAGTAGATAGCTAGTTGGAAGCAGCCACAAAGCACAGGGAGAGCAGCTCCGTGTTTTGTGACCACATAGAGGGGTTGGATAGTGAGGGTGGGAGGGAGATGCAAGAGGGAGGAGATATAGAGATATATGTATATGTATAGCTGATTCACTTTGTTATAAAGCAGAAACTAACACACCACTGTAAAGCAATTATACTCCAATAAAGATGTTTAAAAAATAATGAAAAAAAATGATCCACCAACGTCCACGTTATAATAAACTTTTCCCATAATTACTAATGCAAAGTAGTTTTGTTTATATTATTAATCTTCCGAGTAATTAACAAACTTAAAATTCATAAGTATGCTGGCTGCCAAAGAATCTCTCTGTACTTAATTTCATTTTGGCTTTAAAAGTATTTTATTTGAAATAAAATATAAAAGCGGCAGTAAAATTTTCTAACTATAAAAACACACGGACGTGTGCTTATGCCACTGTAATATTTTGAAGCAAGATAACTGTGTAATAAAAAGACCTAAGTACTCTGCTACCTAAGATATTTCAAACTAAGTATCAGAATACAGATCAGTTTGCTAGTGAATAGATGACAGGTAGAGTTTTATTACAGCTTTTGGTAACAAATATTAAGGTATTTCCTGCTCTATTAAAACCTAGTTTCTTATTGTGAATATCTAAGTATCTCAACTTATTTTTTTATAGTACTTATGGATGAGCTCCAAATACATTCTTTATTCTCTAATTTTGCACTGCTCAAATATGTGCTTAATTTTGTGGGAAAAAGGACGGCAGAACTGAACAATGGCACAAAACAAAACAAAAACAAAATGTAAAACACAGTTCTATAGGCTTATGCCCCAACATTTTCACATAAATATTGCAATAAGTATATTCAATAATTTGTTCCTTAATTTCTATCACTTTTTGTTACCTGTAAAATTTATATTCTATCTGACATATATATATATGCATAAATATAAAATATATATACACACATACATATATATGTGAGAGATATATCTGATGTAGCTTATAAATCAGAAAACTAAATCTTTATTATAGTCTTTTACATGGTTAAGAATTCTACAAAATTTCTGTTGGACTCAATTGAGATTTCTAATTATAAGTTCCTTATTTTTGACTTTTGGCATTTTCTCATGGCACTGAAATTAATGTCCTAGCATGAGCAGCAGGACATACTTGAGTGCAATCAGGGCAGCGAGGCAGGTGTCGGCCAGGCCACCTTGGCAATCAGTCTGCTTGGCACAGACAATCTCAAAATCACTCTCACATTCCCACACCGTGCTTTATTCTTCCATTGACCTCTATGTCTGACCTCTCCCGAAGAATTATAATCAAGAAATTATTATTGTTGCTTTTCTTTGTAACTTGCATACTTACAATCAGGAGGCATCTTTTCCATAAATACCGTGTAATATTCTTTTAGAAGTTCAAAATTTTCCTGATTAATACTTTCTTGCAAAGAGACATCTCCAAACCTAAACATAGAAAAAAGAGAACACTTATGGGTTATAAAATAGCACCCGAAAGTTACTTTTTTTAATCTTTCTTTTTTAAATAGGTGGCAATAGTTTTGTAAGGAAGGAGTCTCTGTGTTCTTAGCAACATTGCACAAAGGTGATTTCAACTATATTCTAGTCTCTACCGGCCCTGACTCCACCAATCCCTATTGACACACCAAAATATTCCCACAGTCATCCAATGTGAACCTGAATGAAATATGAAATCTAAAACACCAACCCCGTGCCTCTGCATAATCGATACTCAGTTAATGTTAGTCTCCCTACCTCTGCAGGGCTATATCTCTAAAGATCTAAACACTCTTCCTTCTCTCTTTTTATCCCTCCGATATTCCTCTTCACCAATGACAGCTTGAGGAGAGGTCCAGAAGACCAGGACTGAACATTGGACTGCATACAGTCTTAAACACACTGTCAACTGCTATAGGCACATGTAGAGTACTCCAATCTCCCAGGGACTGGTTCACTTCTGTGGCCCTTTCTTTCTGCCCACACTATGAAGGATGCCAGCCTCTGTACTAGTGCTCTTCTGCCACCTTCTTCAGGCAAAACTTTCTACCTGTATATCACTGACCTTGTGTTTTCCTTAAGCCCTTCTTGGGTTTAAACTTAAAATCCTCTTGTCTCTCTATAAAAGGATGCCATGCAAATGGCTTCCAATATATATCTTCATCCAAATGGCTTGCAATATGTATCCTCATCCAAATATCTCCATTCAAATCTGTATTTCTAGATGTCAACTGAAAATTTCAAAGTGAATTAACCCACACCACTTCAAATGCAACCTAACCAAAAGCTGAAACCACCTCCTCCTTTTGTTTAGAAATAGGCATGTTTCTAATATTCTGCCACTAATTCAGGTTCAAAATCTAGGCACCCTTTTGGATTTTCTTGGTTTTCCGCACTCCATCCACTATTCACTGATATATTCACATCTCTGGTATCCTTTCCTTCTTTTTCTTTACCACTGTCATTTTAGGTATTTAGTAATATTCAGTCTCGACTGGATATAAAGCCTCCCAAATATGAGAAGCGCTATGCCTCCAGGCTCCTTCCTTTCCAGTCTATCCCTTACATCATGGTCAGATCATTCATTCATTCAACAAATATTTATTTAACATCAGCCATGTGCCAGATGCTGCATGGGCAATGAATGAAATGTTGGAGAAGTTAGTCTACCACCCGTTTCATCATATCCACTCACTAAACTTAACTGCATCTCCTCTCTGTGTAAGAACAAAGTCCAGTCTCTTTAGTTTAGCATCTAATGTCTCCACAAAGGCCTCTGAAACCCTTTGTTTGTGGGAATGGAATTACACTCTTCTACTTTACCAGCAGGATTTTGATGCCTTTGGGACTTTTCACATGCTATTCCTCCTCTGACTAGGAAGCCTTACCTTCCTTATCAGCTTGATTAATTCTGATTTGTCCTTCAAAGCCCTGTGGAAGGTGCATGTATACTATGAAACCTTCCTGATGAAATGTTCTCCCATCTGTGAATCACTTTCTTTCCTCCATGAATCCTGTCCCTTCTACATCTTTGTTTATTGTATGAGTCAAACTGTAGTGTATCATTTGTTGAACTGTCTTCCTTACTGGATGGTAGGTCCTTTCAGAATGGGGATCATGTCATTTCTTCTTGTTACACTGCCTGTTCCCTGTGTCCCACAGCTTGGCAGAGTAATGCGTGGTGCAGACTCAATGTTCAATAACTTTACTGAGTTAAACTTGGAGGACAGGAATACGAACCCAGGAAAATCTACAGGAGAGTTAGTCTGAACTCTGAAATACACTCTTCTACCTACATTTTTCAGACATTATAAACACCTGGTATTTAAAAAATGTTATCCTTGCTGGAGTAATACTAGTGTTACAGACTAAATGTTTGTGTCCCCCCAAAGATCATATGTTGAAGCCCTAACCCCCAGTGTGGCCGTGTTTGAAGATGGAAGCTCTGAAGAAGTCATTAAGATTATGAGGGTGGGGCCCTGAACCAGTAGGATTAGTGTCCTTGTGAAAAGAGACATCAAAGAGCTGGTTCTCTCTCTCTACACACACAAAAAAGAGGTCATGTGAGCACACAGCAAGAAAGCTGAAGACAATTCTCACCAGAAACCAAATTGGCCAGAATCTGGGACTTCTCAGCCTCTAAAACTGTGAGAAATAAATTTCTGTTGTTTAAGCTGCACAACCTGTGGTAGTTTGTTATGGTAGCCCAAGCAGACTAATTAGTACATACTTATTTAAAAATGGATACACATTACATAAGTTTTGGCTATGGGTACATATATAGTAACATATTATACCTGGATTACATAGCATACCTAACATGTGAATGTGATGGAAAAAAGCTCAAAATTCAGAATTAGAAAAATAAAGCTCATAGAACAAAGTGATTTGCTCAAAGTAGTAGTTGGTTGATATCCGAGGGCCAGCCTTCCTGCTTCCCTTTGTGTTTCTCTCTATTTTGCAGTTGTGTCTCCTTTTCAAATCCTATGTATCTTAAACAGCATCCAGGTATGAAAAAATACTTTTATTTATTTATTTATTTATTTATTTATTTATTTATTTTGCGGTACACAGGCCTCTCACTGTTGTGGCCTTTCCCATTGTGGAGCACAGGCTCTGGACGCGCAGGTTCAGCGGCCATGGCTCACGGGCCCAGGTGCTCCGCAGCATGTGGGATATTCCCGGACCGGGGCATGAACCCATGTCCCCTGCATCGCAGGCGGACTCTCAACCACTGCGCCACCAGGGAAGCCCGAAAAAATACATTTTTTATAGGCAAGACAGATGAGAGAGAAGGGAAGGGGCAATTAAAAAAAAATAAAGTGACTAACATCTAAAATAGTAACAATGACATGTAAATTAATCTAATCTAGAAGGCTTGAAAATACAATGCTAACTATTCCTTTACAGAAAAGTCTGTAAATGGAGAGTCTCACATCCCTCTCAAGACTGCACTCACAGGCCTTAACTTAGTAATTTAAACTCCAAACACTCTGTACTCTAGAGTACCAAAGAAGAGACAATTAATTTAGAGTGCTGTTTTGCCCCCCAATTGTTCATAAATATCATTTACCTCCCAAATTGTATAATTTATGTTCATAAATATCATTCTCCTCAACCTGTGAACTTGCTGTGAGACAACATATAAAGATGACTGGAATATAATCTGATCTTACATAATTATTTGCAAAAGTACTTAATTATTGAAGAATCAACTTTTTGTACAATACAGTGAAAAAAATTATATTCTGATTTAAGCATACTATAACACAAGAGACTAATAGCTTCCACACAGTTTGAGATTAAACATGCAATACAAAACTGGCATGGAATTTTGTAACTGGCAAGTGAGAATTATGAAAATCTATGTTGTCCAGTAAATCTTTTGGATGAAAGGGAGAGATGGAGAAATCGTTGAAAATAGTAGCTAAAAACAGGCACCTTCACCATCATTGAAATTCAAGATGGCTATAAATGTGGTGGTAGTTTTAGTTCAGTAAAAAACATTAATAAAGGATTAAAACATACTTATCAAGTCATGGCAAAGAATATGCCAGCTACCTATGGGGGAAGGAAACATTTAGAGAGTGAATTATTGACAAGGGAGCATTTTAAAATACTCTTCAAAAGTTTTGCTTTGGGGGAAATTTTCCAGCTAGGTTTTACAGCAAGACACTAACTTCTTTCTCTGAGAAGTTTTAGAGAATCTTTTAAAAATGTGTTCTGTGAATCTTAACTCTTATCCACGTTTTCGATAATCTCTACATGGGAATCATGTAAGATGCAAAAGTAATTCCTTTGTCTGCTCAAAGCTTTTTTTGACAGTTGCTTGTGCTATCACATACAATCATCTGTCATTTAACTGAGAAAATTATTATGAAAAGACGTGTTGTCATCCTCCAATAACAATTATTTTAGTAAATAAATTTTAAAAATTATTTAAATAAATAAAATTAAAAATTAAAAAAAGTTTTTTGAATAAATAAAAAAATTATTTTAGTAAATAAAACAAAAGGATAAAATAGCATGTTTTATTAGGTCCAGAAAATTTGGACACAATTAGCAGAGTTTACAATGTTGAAATACATATAAGCACAAAAAATTCTAAAATTAGTTACACACATGTAGGTATTTGGAAACATGAAGAAAGTTAATCCATGTGAATATTTTGGTATTGACACCAATATTTTCCTTGTTATTTTGCCATATTTAAATTTGATGTGGGCCAGGAATCCTTAACTATGAATAATTCTGCTTGCCATATCAAATAACTTTGTACTGATACAAAGGAAAATGTTACCCATGAATCTAATTTCTATGTGCAGGAACACGTGGAATTATTTAGCATATCCATAACAATTAAACAAAAAAATCAAGTACCGGCCTTATATCTGAAGCTTACCTCTCAGCAAGAGTTTGCTGTTCATTGATTCCAACATTAAAAAGTACTGGATACACATGAAGCAACTGTCCTTCTTTAATCTGTAGAGGCAGGGACTCAAACATTCTGCCTGGAAGCTTCACCTCCACCACATAGTGTTCACTGGAGAAAGAGGAGGGCAAAGAGAAGCAGCCTTGCTTTATTTCATTCAATTTTATGTTACTTTAGATTCATAGGAAAGAAACAATAAAACAGTTGGAATATAGCAGTGATTTAGGTTTTTGGCTTACATCTGCTTATTTTCTTTTATTAATTCATTTGATAATCATTTCATTCACTTCACTATTAAATTACTTGGCATAAAGAGTCATTTACATTTATCTCCATTACTCTGAGGTTTTTTTTAGGAAAGGAAGAATATTTAGTGCATCTTCGTGTAAAAGGGCCATGTGCATAAGAGCTTCAATATTTGTTTTCTTGAGTTAATTATTTAAAAACCCAGTCTCAAGAATAAGAAAAGCAATTTAATGATGGATTTTTTAATATAGTGAAACTAATGAACCAAATCATTTATACATTTTTTAGCATGGCCTAATTGTTATTACTGATGAACCTCTGTTTGTGATGACCTGATGGAAATGTAATGGTTTCATTATTTAAGATGTAACCTTTTGGCTTTCCTGATCATTTTGCAACATTAACATATCACCAGAGCATTTTTTCTTTGGAAATTTCCATTAAAAATTACCCTTAATGTTTACTGTTGAAAATTTAAATTAGGATTCACAAAATAAGGTCAATAAGAATAGCTGCTTGTAGATTCTGAAACTTGATATCTTCTGATCCAGTGTGACTTGATTAAAGAAATGGCAAGTTTCACCTGGAATTTAGGAAAATCCATGTGTTTCCTGAACTATATAGAGTGCTGGTGTTGTAACATGTGTATGCGGCAACGAAGAACAGGACAATTAGAGAGTCTCTGTGAAAATCTTTTCAGTTTCTCTAGTATAATAATACTGATATGTACTCTGGATACTTGACAGTGAGACTTGTTTCTTACCTCAGCTTTGAACTAGAGAATCTGGAAATACCATCAACCCAGCAAGCAGGGATGTTAGCACTACCCTCAGAAGATGGACACTTTATTTTTCTTTTCTAAATTGCTCTGTGTCCTTTACAATAGCCTGGCTAACAGAAGGCTGATGTTTATTTCAAAATTTTCAGGAATATGAGAAGATTCAATGAGCCAAGCCTGCATTTAAAGATTTCTCTGAAGGTAAAACATTATACACATTCTTTATGATAACTTTTTTTTAATTGAAGTATAGCTGATATACAATGTTGTGTTTCAGGTGTACAGCAAAGTGATTATTCTTTTTCAGATTTTTTCCATTATAGGTTATTACAAGATACTGAATAGTTCCCTGTGCTATACAGTAGGTCAATGTTATTTATTTTTTATATAGTAGTGTGCATCTGTTAATTCCATACTCCCAATTTACCCCCCACCCTTTTCCCGTTTGGTAATCATAAGTTTGTTTTCTATGTCTGTGAGTCTATTTCTGTTTTGAAAATAAGTTCATTTGTATCATTTTTTTTGATTCCACATATAAGTGATATCATGTGATATTTGTCTTTGTCTGACTTACTTCACTTAGTATGATCATTTCTACGTCCATCCATGTTACTGCAAATAGCATTATTTCATTCTTTTTTATGGCTAATATTCCATTGTATATATGTACCACATCTTCCTTATTCATTCATCTATCAATGGGCATTTAGGTTGCTTCCATGTCTTGGTTGTTGTAAATAGTGCTGCTATGAACATTGGGGTGCATGTGTCTTTCTGAATTATGGTTTCTCTTGGTAGTCATATAGCAATTTTAAGTTTAACTTTTTAAGCAACTGCCCAACTGTTTCCAAAGTGGCAGCACCACAAGTAATAAAGGAGGATTCCACATTTTCCATATCCTTGCCAACACTTGTTACTGTCTGACTTTTTGATTATGATTATTCTACTGTGAGTGAAGTGGTGTCTAATTCTGGTTTTAATTTGTAGTCTCCTAATGACTAATTATTTGAGTATGTTTTCATGTGCATATAAGCCATTCATATATCTTATTTGGCAAAATATTTATTCAAATTCTCTGCCCATTTTTAAATTAGATTTTTTTCTTTCATTATTGAGTTGTAAGATTTCTTTTTATACTCTGAATACAAGTCTTTTATCAGATATATGATTTGCATATATTTTCTCCCAATCTGTGGCTTGTCTATTCATTACTTAATGGTATTTTTGATGCTTAAAAGTTTATAATTTTTATTAAATCTTATTTATCAAATCATTTATTTTATGAATCTAGATTTTTGAGTTATATCTAAGAGCTCTTTACCTAAATTAACTTACAAAAATTTTCTCCTAGAAGTTTCATAGTTTTAGCTCTTATATTTAGACCTGTGATCCATTGTGAGTTAATTTTTGTGTATGATCTAAATTGACGTTCTAAATTCTTTCTTCATATAGATAATCTATTGTCAAAGCAACATTTTTTGAAGAGACTCTCCATTCTCCATTGAATTGCTTTGGCACCTTTGTTGAAAAGCCATTAAACTTAAAGATAATAGTTTATATCTGGACTTTAAATTTTGTTCCATTGATCTACATATATATGTATGTATATATATATATATCTACTTATATATATATATATACTTATGCCAGTACTATACAGTCTTGATTATTGTAGTTTTATATTAACTTTTTAAATTAATAAGTAAAATTCTCCAACTTTGTTCTTCTTTCATAGAATTGTTTTTTGGTATTCTGGATCCTTTGCAGTTTCATATCAATTTTAGGTTTAGCTTGCCAATTTCTGCCAAGCTTTAGATGGTGATTGCATTGAATCTATAGATCAATTCATGGAGAACTGCCATCTAAACAATATTGAGCATTTTAATCTGTGAACATGTACTGTCTTTCCATTTACTGGATCTTATTAATGTCTCTAAGCTTATTTTATGTGTTCTGTGTACAACTGTTAGAAAGCTTTGCTAAACTTAGTCTGATGTAATTATTACTTTTGATGCTATTGTGAATGGAATTGTTATCTAAACACCACTGTTTCTAACAAGTTTTCAGGAGTATGCTTTTTTCTCTTCTCTGGTGCAAATCAAGTCAACCCCCTCTGGTAGGAGACTGTTGGTTTTCATGGCCTGCTTTGCCCTAGTGAAACTATGCTGACAGAGCTGGGGGTGATGGGAGCAACTCCTGGCAAAAACACCACACACTCCAACTGACTTATCCAATATTCACTAGTTTTTCACGAATAATTACTTCTAAATTTGTGTGTGTGCAAATTAAGTCCTTAGTCGTAAGCTGGTTGTTTTAGAAAATTCTATCCAATGGTAATGTTGCTTTCTGGAAAGAAGATTTTCCAAGCTGCTCACTTTGCTACTCCAGAAGTCTCACTCCCAACTGTATGATAGCTTTTGAATTTAGATACAGCCTAAAGAACTCCCTCAGAAAAAGCATCCGTACTCTGTCTATATCAAATGGCCTGGTAAGCTTCCCTTATAAATTGTGATAAAAGTATCAGTTTTCCACTTTTTATAATAATCTTCACAGTAATACAAAGTGGTACTATTTTCTAGGTGTGTGTATGAGCAATTTTATTCCTCTTTCTTCCAATGAATGGCAAATTAAGCATTAGTCTACAGATGAAATATTTAGTTTTACGAGGATGTGTTTTTTCTTTACGTATAAGAAACAGTTACCTTTCATTCAACCATATGTTTCTGGGCATCCTTCACACAAAATTTTAAGTAATTATATGTTTACTATAGATAAGAAAACAAGTTTAGTGTGAACTTTTATACTTAAGTCTCTTCTCCATCTCTCTTCATGTTTTTTCACTGTGATCTGAGACTGTTTCAAATTTCAAATATCCTCATGCAGCGCTTAAAAGTGTTAATGCCAGAATGGTTTAAAATTTGGAGGACTTCTGATTAAAATAATTTGCCCATAGGATGTAATTCTTCTATTAGAGGTCTATTCTACATGCCATCATTTTTCTTAATTATTTCTAATATTTTGCCCGTTATACACTGACCTTCAAAACTATTTATTTAGGGCTTCCCTGGTGGCGCAGTGGTTGAGAGTCCACCTGCCGGTGCAGGGGACACAGGTTCGTGCCCCGGTCCGGGAAGATCCCACATGCCGCGGAGCGGCTGGGTCCGTGAGCCATGGCCGCTGAGCCTGCACGTCCGGAGCCTGTGCTCCGCAACGGGAGAGGCCACAACAGTGAGAGGCCCGCGTACCGCAAAAAAAAAAAAAAATTAAGAAAAATTGTGGTATGTGCCCCTGACACAGGAATATACCTTTTCTAAAATGTTACTGCTTTTAATACCAAGAATTTAATACCAAGTCATCTCAAGAATTATGACAATATTAACCAAATGATTCCAGCAAAAGTAAAAACATCCAGAGCTTTAGATTAGATAGTAATAAAGAGAAAAATGTTCTTCTCATGCCTGCTATTATTTTGAATTTCTCATATTTCATAGGGGAGCCTTACCCTACTTACCTCATTTTAGTACAATTTACGAACATTCATGAGACTTTGATGAGTTTTTCAAGATCTTCCCCTGTCATGTCACCTACATTTATTTTTCACCAAAAAGGAAAAGAGAACAAAAGAAACATTTCCAAACCAAACCTTAATTCTCCTTGGCTCCTTTGTCAGGGGTTAATTAAAAATATCTAACAAAGCTTGGTCTTAGGAAATGAACAACACTTACCGCCTTCCTGTTATAACTGGCAAGACATCATTGGATGTGGTTTCAGTTATTTTAAAAGCGACTTTCTTCAAATCTGAAATACCAACGGCCATGTCCTCCAGCATTCCAATTTCCTCACCTAAACAAGGGCAAAGGAGCCTAGTTACAAACATACTATTTGAAGAAAGTCACTGTGTACTCCACCTCCCTGCTGGAATTTGTTCTAACAGTTTAGTGAATGAGTTTCTGAAGACAGTGAATCCATTCTCAATACGTTTTCCTGAGTCTGAAGGTTTTCATCAGTGAAACAAGAACCATTTAAATAGACTCCAGCTGTCCACATGCCCTTTGAGGGAAGGAAAGAGGAATGCCTTTGCTGGAAGGTTAGAGAGAAGTTTTAATCCTTTTATGGCACAAAGTATCATGCAGATCTCTTTCCCTTGGCAGGACTGACATTTGATTTCTAGAAGTAATAGAGATGGCTGAATTGAAGGTCACTGACCCAAGCTCATGCTAGTTTTATATCTTAATACACTGACAAATAAAACCTAAGAAGGAGGTAATTAAATAAGATTCTAGATCAGTCCTGCACAACAGAAATATAACGTGAACCACATATATAATTTTAAATTTCCTGGTAATCATCTTTTTAAAGAGTAAAATTTTAAAAGGTGAAATTAACTTTAATAATGTTTTCCTTTAGCCTGATAGTTCCAAAATAACATTTCAGCTGTAAATCAATATACTATGATTAATTATTCATTAATTATTAATATAAAACTCTTTTTTCACTAGTCTTTGAAACCTGGTGTGCACGTTGAGTACTTATTGATTTGGACTAGATACATTTCAAGTGCTCAATTGCCACACCAACCTATGTATTGAACAGGGCAGCTCTAGACATTACAGAGTTGGGACTTTAAAAATCCAGTCATTGAAACTAGGTTGGCAAAAGCCTTTATTTAAAAAGCCAGATGGCTGCTCAGGACTCTACTGTGAAATAATCTATAATTCCATTTTCAAAACATAATGAGAGTAAAAGCACAGTGACAAGGAAAATGAATACAAAAAACTAAAAATTACATTCTTTCTCTAATGCTTGATGCAAGAAAGGTTTACTACTCATTTTTATATTTAACTGAAGGATCTATGGATCACATATCTTTATGACCAGGAATATTATTTTAACATGGACTAAAGCAATACTTACTATATGTACTTAGCAGCCCTTCATATTGTACTATCAATCCCACCGTGTGAAGCTGCTCAATAAATCCAGGGTCATACAAACTTGTGTGCAATTTGATGATAAAACCACAGACCAATCCAGCAAGCTAAAAAAAAAAAAAAAAAAGTCATTGAAGAAATTACTGGGGTCAGCAAACTTTAATTTAAAAATATATAAGTCTTTGAGACATCGCAGACATAATTAGAAATTTTCAAGTATATGTAACAAAATTATAACTATTTATATATCCATTTTGAAATGTGTTGACTGCATTTACTCTAGTATGGCTTGGGGAAGGCAGCATTGTGAAATGGGAAAGACCATGGATTCAGAATCTGCAAATCCTGTCCCTCCCATTTCTAAGCAGTAAAACCATAAAAAGTTATTTAACAGTTCCAAATCTTTCTGTTCTTATTTTTTTGCACACGGAAAATAGAGATAATAGTCCTCATTTTGCAGAGTCGTTGAAAGGACACAATGGAAAAATATGTATTAGGCAGAGCATAATGCCTGACACTTAGCTCCGTTTGCTACTGGGTCATGCATGAAATAGGGGGGACAAGAGATACTTTGGGTAAAACATTCCGTTTGTCTGGAAGGTTTAGAAGGAGAGGCTTCTGTCTCTTTCCTTCCACGTGTCTGTCTATAAAACTCAATCATGGTGGTGGAGGCAGGAGGGGAGAAGGAGCACAGCCATTGTGATGGAGGCCAACCTTGGTGTCATGGGCTAGGGTTGGGTGTAGGCAAAGGAGGTTGTCCTGTCAAACCTCCCATTCAAGACTATGGCCTGGTGAACTTATTTTATAAACACCAAAAAAGAGATCATTATGAATTCCTGTCCTGGGATTCATGAGGGAGCTGTATAAATAAGGGGTTGCAAATAGATCCCTTTTGCCAGTCCTGGCTGCCATCCACACTGTGCATGGTGTGGAGAGCCCTGGGCATAATATGAGGACAGGGCGGGGGACCCTTTCCTTCACAGACTCTCTGCCCTGTGAAATAGCATGGACATATCAGAGACTTGGCCACCTCTTTGCTGAAATAAATACTTCAGGTCTCAGACAGTGTTTCCATTTGGCTTGTATTTATTATGAGTAAGAAAAACTGGGTACTGAACTTTAAGAAAAGAATCCCTTTAAGAAGAAAACTGCCAAAGGACCTACTGTATAGCACAGGAAACTCTGCTCAAAATTATGTAACAACCTCAATGGGAAAAGAATTTGCAAAAGAATAGATATATGTGTATGTATAACTGAATCACTTTGCTGTACACCTGAAAATATCACAACATTGTTTATCAACTATATGCCAATATAAAATAAAAAGATTAAAAAAAAAGAAAACTGTCAAAAAAAAGACATCTATCTTCACCAAGGATACTATTTGACAACCCATCACTGTGCTGGGCTCACAAGATCAAGAGGCACCTACTGCTTGGCTGAAGACGACGTCTCTTCTTAGCGTCAGCATCAAACATTGGGGAAGGCTGTAGGCAAGCTCCTGAAGGAGCACGAACGTCAGGGACTGCTTGGCTCGATTCACCACTTCTCCCATGCAGTCCTTCAGGGTAAGGATGAGGGGATACAACTGTTCATACCAGTCCTCTGCGGGGTGGATGGGGCATAAGAACAGCGGGATAGATGAAGGAAGGTCTTGGAAGATAGAACCAATTTATTTATTTTCTCAGTGAAGTTCTACACATTATTAAGGAGTCACAAAGATTAGATTTAAAGATCTCCGATTCCAATCTCTCCTCTGAACTCCAGGTGTCTATTACCAGCCACCCACTTGGGTGTATCTAACTCATCTATAGTAGAAGTCTTCTCTTCTCTACTCATCTCTAATCTGTGCATTGCCTGTATCTTAGTGGATGGTGCCACCAAACTCTTCCTATGCTGGAAACAATTTCTTGGACTTCTCTACAGTCTCCACATTTACTGGGTCATTAAATCAGTTCTACCACCATAGTAAGCCATCAAACACTCATCTTCCCCCTTGCCCTCTCCCATCATCATTTATCCATCTCCTTCGGACCACTTTCTATTCCGCTCCATAACTGACCCCTCTTCCTCCAATCATATTCTACTCGAATCCTTTCTCAACAGAGTTGCTAGAGGGGGCTTTCTAATCAGTTTGAATCCCATCACTCACTCTTTCACTTCCTTAACTCAAACTATTTTAAACACACCAAAACATTCAGAACAAAGTCCCAAAGCATGACAGACCCTGCATTATCTGACCCCTGCCTACGTGTTCAGTCTCATCTCTCAGAACTTTTTCACTTGCAGCCTTGAGTCCCAGGTGAGCTGAACAACACAGATTTCCCCAAACCTGTTCTCTCTCATCTCAGTGTCTTTGCAAATCCTATCTCCAATCCTGGAGCACCTTCCCCCTACATATCTTCCTGACAAACACTTTATCTTCTCTGCAGACTCAATTCAGGGTTTCCCTCTTCCAGGAAGTCTTCTTGATTTTCCCCTTAATCCCCTCCTCCCCCCATCCCTGTTTACTAAAAGTTTGCATCACAGCTCCTTGCTCTTACTGTTCTAGAGCAATCCATGCTGTTCTGCAAAAAAGGGAGCTCACTGAGGGTGATAAATTTCTGCTTTAATCACTGAATCTCCAGAAGCTAGCATAGCAGACATTCAGTTTTTAATTGAATGAGTAAAGTTATAATAAATATAACAAAAGTCTTTTAAGATGTAGACATGTAAGAGAAAATCAAGTTTTTGACAATATTTGGAATTCGAATAGCTTTCCTTCAAATCAGGATACAAAATTGAAACCATCTGTGATTTTTGTATGTCTAGAAATTTAACATGTTTCAATTATATAATTATGACTTTGGCATGTGAAATAGAAACAAGTTATATTCTATTTCAGTTTATTTGGAAATCAAACCCCTGACAAATGTCAAACATTATAAATTCCAGACTGTGTGTTATTCCATTAATATATAAATAAATTAACAGTAGTGGGAAAAATACAAATATGATTTTAAAAAAATGAGCAAATTCTGAAAAATTAATTATGAATCAAGATCTAAAATGGTATGATCTTCTCAGTTTACAAAAGTGAATGATGTGAAAGGTCAATAATCAGTTAAAACCTTGGAAGAGTTATAGGTAGTGATGAAAAGAATTGTAATCACTATTGTGCCATATCTATTGTCACTTACTTTTTTTAAGTTGTGGTGAAATAGATTAGATGAAATAAACCAAAATGGGTGAAAGGATAATTAATGGCCCCAACTCAATAAAAAGATGTGCTCCTGTTAATACTCCATGTAAATGTTTATGTGATGCTATAATGCAAAATGCATTAGGAATATTAGGAGTTCTTATTTTAAAATATTGTAGAATTAAGTGTTATGATGGGAATAAAAAACACTAGAGAAAGAGGAATTCAATGAAGGCCTATTAAATCTGTAATCATTTAATAAAGGAATCACTGTGGGCAGCCTAGGATGAGATATGAACCGTGGTTCAAGTAAAACAGGCATTCGGTGACTATTGATTTTTATGTCATTAGTAGCTGTAAAAAGGGCAAATGGAGGTACATTAGACTTATTTTCAGAATAAAAGACACATCAGTAGACACCAAGAAGGAATATTCGATATTCCTATTGTTTTCATATTTACATTCTTTTATCTCCCATTCTCTCCTACTCTCTAATTATTGTTCTCAATACGAATGCACACACACACACACAGAAAACAAATATCTCAATAAATTGACCCAGATGTAGATCTTAAAAGATAACAGACTGAAAACCTATTTTGTTTTGTGCTGAGGTCTGCAGAGATGAATTTCTACTGAAGAATTCTCCAACATAAAATAAAGCCTGTGCGCAGTAGGTGGCGCTGTTTTATCAGGCTGAAGTAGAACTACTTGGTCACTTACTCCATTCAGGTAACTGATTTATATAGTCTTTTATATATTTGCATAGTTCCCAAACAGCAGGTCCATGTTGTATGGGCACTTTGCATCTTACTCTCCTGTGTCAAGTGGTCAATAACCTGGCCAAAAGTGTAATAGGCTCTTTCTATTAGAAAATGGAAAATTAACTTAAATTTTTTCCCTTGGAAGATACTGACAGCTCAACTTAAATATAGCTGATGGTTTTCTTGAAGATCTTTAAAAGAGGAATCTTCACAGATTTCTTCATTAGCATCAGGATAATTTCTTTACTCACTTCTAAACTTACCTTCACACTTATCTAACCATTTGACTCAATCAGAAATTACAATGACATTAAAAAAGAGAGAGACAGATCACCTGATTTCTAGTCCTTCTAGAATAAAACTGAGGACCTGGAAAAATAAATAAATACACTGAAATTCTAAATCTAGGGGTATTGTTAGGTATTTGTCTGACACTAGCAATATTCCAGTGTCTCTGTTTATTATAATTATATATACTTTTTTATGGCTAAAAGTTAAGGAAATGGCAATATAAGAAAACATTAATGATGAATGAGAAAATTACAAGTTGGTGAGCAAGGTAGAATGGCTTAAAGATAGTAATAAGCTTCCTATAAAGAAGCATACTTGAGAAAGCTAAAAATACATTTTTTTTCTAGAAAAAAAGCAATTTAAGTTCAGCAGATAAAGGAAAACCTCACTGGCAAATGCAAATTGTGATGGCTTCAGGTTTTGTTCCCTGTTAGTAGTCACTCAGTGTAAATCTCAGGTTCTGAAATAAACACAATGGAGTGTGACAGGCCAAAGAAAGGCCAAAGTAGTCAGTTCATAAACAGCCTTTTTGCTCCAATGAGCATTCCAAATCACTCTCACAAAGGCAAAAGAAATGCTTTAGTTTTCTCTTTAAAAATATTTTTGGGGGCTTCCCTGGTGGCGCAGCAGTTAAGAATCCACCTGCCAATGCAAGGGACACGGGTTCAAGCCCTAGTCCGGGAAGATCCCACATGCTGCGGAGCAACTAAGCCCGTGCGCCACAACTACTGAGCCTGCACTCTAGAGCCTACAAGCCACAACTACTGAAGACCACATGCCTAGAGCCCGTGCTCCGCAACAAGAGAAGCCACCGCAATGAGAAGCCCGCGCACCACAACAAAGAGTAGCCCCCGCTCACTGCAACTAGAGAGAAAGCCCGCATGCAGCAATGAGAAGCCCGCGCACCACAACAAAGAGTAGCCCCCGCTCACTGCAACTAGAGAGAAAGCCCGCGTGCAGCAATGAAGTCCCAATGCAGCCAAAAAAAAAAAAATTAAAAAAATATATTTTGGGGGGAACAACAAAAAAAGCTGTAGCTCCTGATTGTCCTGAGACCACTGTCATATCCCTCTCAGCTTCCTGTCTCTCCATACTTACAACTTACATGGGGTTTATTTTGTCCTGATGGGAAAACCATTTTCTGGGAGGGATAAAGATGGTGTTCGTTCTGCATTTTCTAGTCCAAGGAAGAAATCTTGAAATGCACACATCCACTCTTCTGAGTTTAGTTTCCTCACGTTTCAACTGAGATTTTACACACACACACACACACACACACACACACACACACACACTCCTGATATACCCAAGGATGCAGGGTAGTTAAGGGCTCACCACAATGTAGTCACCGCACCTACACCTCTCACAGAAGCTAACTGGCCCAGCAGGCACTTAAGTGCCCACATCGTTGATTCTATCCCCTGGGCTCCTTTTAGTGACAGAGGAAAATATGAAGAGAATGTTTTAGTGTCTCTATAAAAACTTGCTGAAACTCCTTAACCCTGAGACCAAGAAGCAGAGTCTTTCCTCAGGAAAGCATAAAATGCGTGTAGCTTTGCTGAGCTTTTCCTGAGCTTTGTGAAGTGTGTTGGAAGGCATCCAAGCAGAGCCTGTTTTCCAGCTTCTGTAACGTATTCAAGTGAATTCACTGAAGGATTCAAAGAACGGCTGCCGGGCACCCCCCTCACCTCCTCTACACACCATCTATTTCCTGTACAGGGTGTTCACGTCCTCTGAGCTCAATGGCTCTTAGGTTGCTCAGGAGAAAAATAAAAGAGCCAAATACCAACCAATGGTAGCAGAGCATAATGCTTTCTTTCCAATTTCTGAGCCATTTTCTTCTCAGGTGTTTGGTCTCTTTCTCTCATTTAAGATATGAACTTCACTTCATGGAAGCTTGTAGCCATTGTTATTTTTGTTATCACCACTTTTTAGACGTGGGGGTGGGGGGGAAGACAAACTCACAGCTTGCATGCCCATTAAACTTTATGCAAGGAGATAAGAGAAGAAATGAGCCTGGCTCTTAGGATTCGCCTAAGTTAAGATGATGTACTGTGAAGTCAAGCAATTAGAATGGCCTTTAAGGAGGGTGATAAAATTTCCAAGGTTCTGAGAGGAACAGAGACCCATCCCACAGCTGACAGGGTTTTCATAGGATGCCCAAACCTCAGGTAGCACAGAACTGGCAGTGAGTTCAAGGTCGGGGGCTGGGAGTGGGTATATCATATCCCTGCCCATAGAGTCCTTGTTGGTTTTGAAGAGCCTATGTCCTCCGTCAACCCAGAGATAGCTACCTTTGCGCCCCTCTGTCTTTTGGGTACAATTTTACAATGTGAACATCAGCACTCAGAGGGGTCAACTAATAATAAGTCTTCCTCTCCAGATACCTTCTAGCAGGACTCCTTTGTATACTACACATGGCCAACTTTGGTCATAGACTCTAAACACCCGGCCATACGAGGCCTCCAAATATCAGCCGTATCTCTGAGATAGAGGACACAGAAGTGAGGCTAATCCAGACAACAGATGAGTAATCAGGGAAAGAAAAGCACCTGCTGAGGCTGGGCTGCCTAGAATGATTTCCTTGGTCACTCAGAATGACCTCCTCCAAGTCTTCCTAACTCCTTGCCCACCTTTACAATCTGGTCCAGGAATTTAAGAAAAAAAAAACTGTATTTATCTTTCTTTAAAAAATGCTAACCTGTCTTCCTTATACCAATGTCCCCTCTTTTTTCACTGCCATTGTGAGAAAGACATTCGTCATTCAGTATCCATGGAGGATTGGTTCCAGGAACTCTTGCGAATACCAAAAACCAAGGATGCTCAAGTCCCTTCTATAAAATGGCATAGTACCATCATCCCTCTGTATCCACGGGTTCCACATCTGGGGATTCAACCAACTGTGGATGAGGAACCTGCAGATACAGAGGGCCGACTATAACCTTATTCCTTAGACAAATAGAGCCTCTTCAATGTGAGGTCCTATGGTCAATACTAATAATAAAACTCATGGCCCCTACCATCAAGGAGCTTAAAATACAGAACCCATAAACTAACTGGAGGAGGTCAGAAATGGGACTGGAGGGGAGCAGGGAAGGGACTGAGATGACTTTAAGGATGTGGAAAAGGCAGGAATAAAGGGGAAGTAAGTGTTGAGCCTGAAGCCATAGGGAAAAACAATGGAAAACCAGGTGGGCAGTCACCATGGTAGGCATAGGGAATAGAATAAGTAGGGGTGGGGAGAGAAAAAGGAAGGTGCAGGGTATGGGTGAGCAGAGAGCCAAAAGCTAAGAAGCAAGGCCAAACCTAGAAACAATGGGTATCAGGTAGGGCAAGGTTAATGATAAGCCTGGGAGGAAGGTCACATATAAATGTTGTACCTTCCTTTACATCTAGTAGGAGCAGTCTTAAAGGCTCCAAGGGTATTCACACAAAAGACAAACGTGTATCTTCAAATGTTATCATTGTAGTGTCCAGTGAACTATGATCCAAGGTAAGTGACTGATCTTGGCACCTTCCAGTTGTATGAGAAATGAGTGGACTGCTCAACTCGACACACTGCTAGGAGAAGAACAAAGGCAACTTTTCTCATGTCAAGGGAACCCTATTTGTTTGAGTCCTGCCAGTCTGAGAACAATGTCATAAAACTTTCCAGTCTTGCTCTTAGAAAAACAGCAAAGGAAATGCATCAACTGATATCCTGCTTAAACTTCTCATTTCATAGCACAAAGTTGAAAGCCTTAAGTAAATTCTGCTAAGACAGTTTCCAAGAACTAAATCCATTAATCAAACAAATTCTGCATTGGTTGTAGCACAAAAGTTTTGAATCAGAGTTTACATTGGACCAAGAAGAGTCACATATTCACATTCCTTGAGCTTATTTTGCCTTTTGGCCTAAAAAAATCTGTAACCTCAGGACTCTGACCTTCAAACACACTGAGCTTTTAAGAATAAGTGCGTAGGTCATAGGTCATTGAGCAACCTAAAATCACCAATACATCTACATCAGACAGCTCTTGTCATTTAAATTTTGTCCAGTATCTAAGACTGAGAAAAGAGGGGTGGTCGATATTGGTTTGATGAAAGCCTGATTAGAGCACAGACCCCCAGAGGGGAAAGGGAGATACATTATCTACCCTGCAGCGAACTAGGTGAGTGTAGTAGTTCAAGGCCAGTAAAGTTCAAGGCCAGTGGAATACAATGCATCCTTTTAAAAATTATTTCTACAAATCCAACAAAGCCTCATGTAAAGAGGTTTAACTTATAAGTGCTGAGTAAGTAGGCAAGTAACCAAACATAACATAAACAGTACCATTTCTCACTCTATTCCATAATTATATGCCCCACAGTTCCCACATGGGATATATGCATCTTTTTTCTTTGCCTATCCCAGTTTCTCTGTGGGAGTGAGTATCATCAGATTTATGAGAACGCTAAATAATATTTCAATTGTAATTATGAATACTTGGCAATTCTTAATTTCTGCATAAGGTACAATTCCATAGTAAATTTTTAAGAGATACCGATGGGATTGATTTTCATGAAGCTATCCCATAATACTGCTAACTTGTGTCTGATAAAACTTAACATTTTTTTCAAAGGGTGACAGCAAAAAATTATCTGTACAGAGTTAAGATTAGAGATGCTTTTTCCTGGAAAGAACAGCAGCAGTGCAGCATCGTGGTTGAGGGGACAGGTTCTCAACTCAGACCACCAGGGTTGGAATCCAGGCGCTGCCACTAGACTTGGCATGAAAGTGCACAGGTAACTTCAACTCTCTACTTCTTCATCCATTAAATGTGTGGAATTACTCCTATGAGTGTTGCAAGAGTGAAATAATAAAGGCAGTATCTTAAAAATAAGTTTTAGCACATATTAAGCCACCCCAAATTGTTAGCTACTATCTTTAAAAAAATGGAAACAAATATAAAGTCATTTCGACATGTGACCCAATGTCTGTCCACTCACCAGCACTTATTTCTTATGCTCTTCCTTCTCTCCTATTTCTGAGGATGACTATTTGTTCTACAGCTGAGACCAGATCCTCTATCCGTACACCGGGTCTCACCCCCTCTTCACTACTGAAGAGTATCACTCAAGCAATTCTCTCCCCTGCCTCTAACATCATCAATATTTCCTTTGTTACTGGATCATTCCCATTAGCACACACATCTCCCCATCTTTAAAAAATAACCCTCTATTGACCCTACTTCATGCTATAGCTTCCACCCTATTTCCTCTGCTTCCTTTCACAGTGAAAGTCCTCAAAGAGTTGTCCATACATGCTGTCTCCAGTTCCTTTTCCTCTTCACTGGGGCTTTAATCCCTATCTATTCTAGTAAAGCTACTCTCATCAATGTCACCAGTGACTTCCACGCTGCTAAAGCAGTCACTTCTCAGTCGTCATTTCACTTGACCTACCAGCAGCATTGGGCATGTTCATCACACCTTCATGGAACACTTTCTAACCCTGGATTTCAGGATATCATGCTTGGTGGTCACTCCTAAACCAGTGGCCACTCCTTATCCAGCTTTGATGCTGGCTCCTCACTTGTTAACATTGAGCTGTCCCCATTTGTAATCTGTAGGTCATTTCCCTTTTCTCTGAACACTCAATTCTTTGCTGACATTATTCGGTTTCATGGCTTTAAGTACCATCTATATGGTGGCAATTCCCAAATTTAGATCATTTATCTAAACGTCTCTCCTGAATTTCAGATTTTTTAAATCTAACTGCATACTTGATATTTCCATGTAAACTTAACATGTTCAAAGTGAACATGTTTCTGTTCCTGACCACAAAACTTGTTCTATCCAGAGTCCTCCCCAACCAGTCCACGGCCACCCATCCTTCCAGTTGCACAGGCCAAAAATTGTCCAGTGATTCTGGACTCCTCCCTTTTTTCTCAATCTCCCATCCAAACCATCAGAAAACTCTGTTGGCACCACCTTCAAAGCAAGTACAGAGCCGAGCTACCTTTCATCATCTCCACTGTGCTTTCTTATTAGTCCAGGCCACCATCATGTCTCACCTAGAGAATTATGTTCTAGGATTGGATTCTATTGGATTCTAACTATTGGATTCTAACTGGTCTATACCTGATTCTACTCTTTGCATCTACAGTCTAATCTCAACATAACAGCCTGGATGTTAAAATCTAAGTCAAATCAGTTTAATCCTCTGCTCAAAACCGTCCAATTAGCTCTTGATTTTCTCAGAGTAATAGCCAAAGTCAATACAAAGACCCTGCATAATCCTTCCCCCAACAAGTTACCTCTAAATTCATCTTCTACTCTCTCCTCTTCACTTTCTCTGTTCAAACCAAACCAGCTTCTTTGCTGTTTCCTGATCATGGAAGGCATACTTATGCCTTAAGGTTTTTGCATTAGTTGTTTTCAATGCCTCAAATATCCTTACCCCAGGTATCCACATGGCTCACTTCCTTACCTCCTTGTGTCTTTGTTCAAACATCAACTTCTCAGTGAAGCTTGCACTGGCTACAAAACTTCAACAATATTCCAAAACCTTTTTACTTCGCTCTATATTTTTCCACAGCATTTGCCACTGTTAACATATTAGGTGATGCCCTTATTTCTTATGTTACTTTTTTATGTCGAGAGACGTAAAAAGAATACAAACTTCAGGATGTCAGGTGTTTTGTATGTTTTGTTCATTATTGTATCCCAGTGTCTAGAATAGTGCCTGTATAGTAGATGCTCAACTAAAATATGTTGAATGACTGAAAGGAAAGAAAAAAAATCACTTTAAAAATAATGTGACATCTTTATTATCGTAAAACTTCAGGACTGCAAGAGACCTTAAAAATTTGCAGATGACCTGTATTTTACCAACAAAGAAAGTGAGGTCCAGAGAATTTAGGCAATGTGCCAAAGGTCATGCAGCCAAATTAGTAAACTGTGGACTTGCCAAGTATCTTGGCTCTGTGTTAAGTGTTGTTTTGTTACATCATAATTCACGGCACAATTTTTAAGGGAAACATTAATTTTCTGATAAGACTAAATGTTCAACAATGTCATAGGGTACAATTATTATTGGAATTCTAAGTTTATAATAAAAATCTCTGTGTCATCTTTTATTTTTTACCAAGTTTTAATTTTAACTTGTAAGTGTATTTTAAAAATTGTCTCACCTGCTGACCTGTGAGTTTAAAAAAGCCTCATTCATTGATGTTTCTTTCCCAATGGAATTCTAAACATTCATGTGTAGAAATTTATGGACTCCAGGAATATTAAGGAATGTTTAGTGCAAGTTCCGAGGATATAATGATTTTCAAGCATGTATGCATAAATATGCACGTACACTGAAGACAGTCAATAATACCAAGAAAACCTAAGCATTTCTTGTCTGGTAGCAGTTATAGATCAAGGTGACTACGCGTTGGACTCTACTTGCCAAGAATCATGTTAGGCTCTGGAGATTCAAGACCAAATCAAAAATACTTGGCATATTTTCTCACAGAGCCAAGACTAGTAGGGGCAATAACATTTAAAACAGCATTACCAATAAATCAGAGATACAGAGGCTGCAAACTAGTGGCCCATGAACAGCTTCATTTGGCCCTCAAATGTATTTTATTTGGCCTTCCTCACATTGCAATAATTTTTAAAAATCTATTATCAACCTTTAAAAAATTGGGATATTTTATATAAAAATTCAGAGTCACTTGAAAAATCAGAAGATGTGGTAAATAACTTTAGGTCCAGATCCCCCCATGGGAATGATTGGCTAGAGCTGTAGTGGTGGCCCTCTTTGTAGGGACATTTACTTCCTAGTTTGCTCCAGTGTCCATCAATTTCACCTGACTCATTCATGTTAACCTGCACGATGACTGTGGGCCTTTGTACTTACAACCCTTATAGAAAGCATTCCATCATGTGCAGAATCCAGTGAAAAATAAAATTGTGAGACTTTTGTTCAAAAAGCAGTAAACTAGCTTTTTTTCTTTCTTCCTCAGTGGTATCTCTCTCGGCCTGTCATGGCGATTTCTATTTACTCTTTCATGTCATAGTCCTTTGGGTGTGGGGATGCTTGTGTGCAGAGCTTCAAAGGCACCCAGACTGACCCTGACTCTCCAGCACTCATGCCCAGGTCCCTTAGTAGGTGAGGGTGGGAATGGGAGATGGTCACTGGACTGGGACAAGGATGGGGAAGCTAAGCAGGCACTGGAGAACCAGGGAGACAGAACTGGAAATGAACCGAGTCTCCAAGTCCCAGGCATAGCCTTCTTTGCCCATTATTTATTTACAACACAAAGCTAACACTATTAAAAAAGGTAAGATGGTGACCATAGAGCATTAAACCCAGAGCAAAGGGTCCTGCTGACTGAGGAATTCTGTGTACTTGCAAGTGGTCCCCCGCTTGTAACGCCATCCCTGGTCTGAAAGATCAGAAAAGGTGCCCCAGAAGATGTGAAGACTGAGCCTGTGGACAGTAGAGGTGGGCAAACCTTTGAAAGCCTGGCATTGAAAAGCACAAGGTGAGCTCTCCAAAGAGTCCAGTGTGGCTGGATCAGGAAGGCTGAGGTAGGGTGACATGAAGAAGATGGCAAAGCACTTGAAGAGGCAAGTGGGAGTCTGGGAATTTAGGGCCTTGTAAGATAAGGAGAAAACATAACCAACAAGTGAAGCACTAGCTATGACTACCTGGGAAATCATTCATCAAGATATTAAGAGCAAACATAAAGGCAAGTAAACACACATGCAAAACTGCTCTTAAAATTTAAGCATTCCTTGTCCAACAGTTATTCTGCAGACCCAGTTCTTTTTGACTAATTCAATCAGGGATCACTCTGCCTGGAAGGCAGGCAGGGATGGAAAGCTTAGCAAAGTGCATGTCACAGAAATGCAAGTGCAGTCAGTTTTAACTATTAAGGTGTCTATTTCCTCTCTTTTCCCTCATTTGGTCTCCAAGATGCATTTGATTTTCATCCCTTGGTGCTTCCTACTCCTCAGCTGAGGGCACTCTCCACACCCCAAGGCTCTGTATTAGGGATTGTGCTCATTTTTTCCTATTCTTTCTCTTTTCATTTTATCCAGTTTCATCTATCTATCTGCTGAAGATTCCCAAATGGATACTTCCTCTTCCACTTTCTTTATCTTGTAGATGCTGTCTTTGGAAAAATCTCTGTGTATCTCCTTTCAAATACAAGTTGCTCACCCACCAGACTGCAAGAATACGACAATGACTGAGTGTATTTCTAGATACAGTGCCTGGCACAGAATAGATGCTCAAATAATATCTGTCAATTGAATGAAAGGGTCTTCCTCTTTGTCTTCCAACTAACATGTATTTGGTATGTCTCTTCCATAAGGCTTAATGCCATGAACTGTTTTAGATATATTTAGATATAATTGTGTCAACTGATTAATTGTTCTATTCATTAATTATTTCAGGTGTATTAGGAAGATAGCTACTCTGGCCAACCAAAGATAAAGATAGGAAAAAAGATTTGCTAAAAAATGTGATTTGCTAAAACTTTGGATTTGTCCCTATTTGGAGTATGGGGGGGAATTTTTCAGACGACTGATCTTTGGCATTCACTAGTCATGGATAATTGGTGATAAATTACTGATAAGTTCTTGGTAGTTACCAGACAATTGTGTTAACTGGAGGCAGGCAGCAATAAAGTAAAAGATGTGGGGGGAAAATAAATTCTCAGATCCCAAGGCATGTGCCTGCAAGTTAGAAGAAAATTATGAATTGGGGAAGAACGTGACAATCAAGGAACATGAAACTAACCAGTTGTACATGAACTAATTCTGTGATCTCCAGGGAGGTTTATCTCCTTTGTATGAGGCAGTGATGACTTGAAGCCAGCAATGGGCTCATTTGGGAAAATTATGGCACAGGAACTTCATCTCATTTTTGATAGGGCTTACAGCTAGGGTAGATTAGAAAAACATATTCAATGACATAGGGTATTTGGCCTTTCACAGGGCACTTCATGACACCTGTGTGAAAAACAGAGACATACAGGCCATGCAATAACACAAATGGGTCAATACATAGCTGGATTAACACACATCCCCAAAGAGTAGTGATTAACAAGTGTATTTCAATGCATACAATTCTTTTTAGTAATATGCCTCAAGGATATATATTTATCTCTGTTTTCCCATCATTTTTATCTGTTACTTCTGCGAGTGGACAGGAAATGTTTCCAAGATGTGAATAAAATAAACCTGAGTAGGGCAGTAGATATGATGGATAAAAGAAACAGGTATTTATTAGCATGTACTCAAAAGTGTATTATATTACTGTTGTGGGTTTAGACACCAATCTCTTCAGGAGAATTGAGATAGACCGAGTCTTAGTCTCCTTGTGTTCCTAATATTTCACTCTAGCACAGAGTGGTGCTTAAATATTACTTGAATTTTGAGAAGCCTGAAGGATAGGTCCAATTTAGCATGGTTTATGGATTTCAATGAAGTTAATAGTAAGATACTATTGTCAAAATAGCAAATGTAAACTTAGATATCAATAATAGAATAGTATCTAAAAGTAGAGAAGTGGTCCTCCTGTGTTACTCTGCACTTGATGCTAAACCTTTGAAAAATGACCAAAACAGTGGCAATTCAAAAAATAACACGATGGTTTCTTTCAGATATGTTAGGCTCTAATGTGCAAAAAGGAAAGTAAATTTGTTCCATTTGTTGCAAATGATTAGATGTGGGCTAGCGGGTAAAATTAAAGAAAACATATTTAGATCAACATCTGGAGTATGCCATTTTAGGACATAAAAAATGGTTTTCTATCAGTGGAGATGTGTATCACAGGCTAGGGGAAAATTGGCAGATACTACAGATAAGCATCTTAACATAATTTAGGAGGTTTAATTACATAATCCTTAAGGGCACATCAAAATCTAAGATTCTAAATTCACTGGTTTTATCGTTGAGTCCTCAATTTATTATGAAATTGAAAGCATGTGGTACTACACATACAGAAGATGCTTATAAGTATGTTTAAGTGTACAAAAAATAAAAGGACAATCTTGTTTATTAAGAAAATATATGAATATATATAAGCCATGGGAGTTTGGAACAGTTAATCTATTATTTGTGCTCAGAACAGTAGAGAAAGTTTTACTTCTCTCAGCACTAATTGTAGTAAGTCCAAAATTTATGAAGTAAGATATACTGCCAAATCCTGGATCTAAAACAAACAAAAATACCTTCAAAACTACAGGTTTAAAACATTATTAAATTGATACAGTATAAAAAGAAAAATCTGCAACTTGAAAAGAGAAATATCTGCAGGTTATAGAGGAACATAAAAAAGTGAATAAATGTAGCAACAATTCAGAAGACCATCTGTTTAACCAACAAAGAAACACCAATTATAATGTAAAAATAAAATGATGGTAAAGAAAGAAAAACTGACTGTCTAAAGGTTAATTATGAGATTTCAAAATGTATACCAGGGCTTCCCTGGTGACGCAGTGGTTGAGAATCCACTGCCAATGCAGGGGACACGGGTTCGAGCCCTGGTCCGGGAAGATCCTACATGCCGTGGAGCAACTAAGCCCGTGCACCACAGTTACTGAGCCTGTGCTCTAGAGCCCATGAGCCACAACTACTGAGCCTGTGTGCCACAACTACTGAAGCCCGTGCGCCTAGAGCCCATGCCCTGCAACAAGAGAAGCCACTACAATGAGAAGCCCACACACTGCAACGAAGAGTAGCCCCCGCTCGCTGCAACTAGAGAAAGCCCGCGTGCAGCAGCAGAGACCCAATGCAGCAAAAAAATAATTAATTAATTAATTAATTAAAATTTTAAAAATGTATCCCAATATAAAACACAATAGTCAAAAGCACATGAACAAAATTTGACTGAATCCACTGATTAATTGATCAAAATTAGTGTATTGACTAAAATTGATTAAAAATATCTGCAGAACTTAATTATAAGGAAAGACTAATCAAATGTGAGGAAAATAATCACTAATAAATGATGTGACAACAAATCCCTATCAGTATTTAGCACCTTATATAGAACAATGAACTCTAGATGACTCAAATCACTCACTGAGCCAATTTATTAATTAACTATAAAAGGAAAAGAATGTAATGATTTTCCACCCCAGCTATGGGCTGGGGATAAATTTGGTGCTATTGAAGAAATGGATTTAATTACCAAAATAATTTTTTGAAATATAGTATTAAGTTATATAATGTTAAGTCAAAAATAATCAGAAATTACAATATGATTTTTTCACCCCAAATGGCATGAAATCAGTGAAAATATTTAAGGCTGGGAAGTTAAAAGAGTGTTTACAGGTACTGCTGGTAAGAGTACCTATTGTTACAAAGAACCATCAGAATGTCCCTACCCACCCAAATGTTGGTTTCTAAACGCTATTCTCCAGTAAAAGAAACCAGGGTTCCTTGGAAAATAGCTGAACCTAGAGTTGGGGCAAATACAGATCAGACTAGAGTAAGTCCCTCATGATACCAGAGAATAAGGGAGTGAATAAAAAAGTAAGAAAGTAAGTAAGAAAGTATGTAGCCTGTAGCAGGAGAAGCTGTCAAAAGGCCACTGAGAGCTCCCAAACCTAACTCTAGCACAACTGGAGCCCCAAATAAACAATAACACTATTGGTTTATAAACCAAAGAATAAAATTATTCACAAGTCCACACTGATATAAACAAGTAATTGTATAAATAACTACATTGGAGAGAAGGGGTAACTTTTCCTTACAAGATAATTCCACTTGTAGCAATCTAACTTAGGGGACAATTTCTGAGATGTAGTTAAAGATTTACATATTCAAAGATGTTTACATGTCAATTGCAGCATTATTATAATAATTAAATATCTAAAATAATGGTTTCTGCTCTGATGAATTAGTTTATAGTCATTATAATGTCATTACTTCCAGAGAATATTTATCAGGAAATACTCATAATGACATGCAGGATATCAAGAAGTACATCTGTATTTATATTGTGCACTCCAGTTTGGTTACTCTGTGTGTGTGTGTGTGTATAAACACAAGATATGTTCAAATGTCTGATGGAAATAAAATAAAAATCATATGCAATCCTATTTGTTTTCCTTCTCAAATTTTTTAAATTAATATTTCTATTAAAATTTTAAAATACAGGTAAATTGAGGCACATATCATTAGTGAATGTATAACTCAAATATCTTTGTCTGAAATAGTGTGGGGGGAGTAGTATAGGTAACTACGTGACTTTAGGTTGTTTGCTTTATATTAGTTTAGAAAGCCACTATGTATTAATTTCTTTACTGCATTGTTTTATGGGTAGAAGCTGTAAGTGATTTTTCCCTAACTTAAGAGGAAGATTAAAATAAGAATAATAACCATTCTTATTATTTAATAAAAACTTTTTATTAAATAACTGACTGAGCTAATCAATCCCACTCCAAATATGCAGTAACATCCATAATATATTTTAAGTATATTTGAGCACACATTCATTTGTAAGATGTCTATTTATCTTTGTTAAGCATCCTCTTTTAGGTACCACTATCCTTGCCAAAACATGCATACTATACACAATCGTCTAACACATAAAATGTTAACAAAAGATTTAACTTAGAATTATTTGATAATACTATATTGAATAATTTTCAGACCAAAGTATAGATTTTACTTTGCACATTTAAATAGTGTCTTGTCTCCTAAAAATGTTTCTAACACAAAAAAGAACGGATGAAATAAACATGGATAATAAAATAGAAATAATAAAATCAGTTACAGGGCACTGTGTTGTAATTTGACTCTAACCATCTACAAAGCTGATCAAGTTGTGAATTCTACTTTGGGAGCAAATTCCACCTGATTTTAGACTATATCCAAACAATGCTTTACATTCAAATGAAGGTGATTCGTCTAATTTTACAGATGATTTATCTACCAAATGTTTTTACTTTTAAACTGGAAACTTTGATCGCACAGATACAATCTTCTGATAAAATATGATATGAATAAATGCATAATTTCAAATACTTTGGAACTCCATTGTCATCAATGAGAAGTTTTGGGGAACATGAAAACAAAAAGATGTGGCAAAATTCAGTATCCCTTAATCTCTTAATCTTACTCGCTAAAAATTATTATGCCTTGAACACCCATCAATGGACAAAACAAGTCACTAATATGGATTCTGCTTCTTTACCTCATTTTCCAGAGCACAGCACCATGTCAGGCTCATCACTGATGGTCAATAAATATTCAGTTAAAGAACACTGAATTAGACTAGTTCCTTTTGACATAAGTTATGACAGGCTTTCATTTTGATTCATGTAAAGTTATGGACCTGGACTAGTTTCATTAATAAAACTGATATTATTTTTAAAACATTATAGAAAATCAGAAAAAAAACTGATATTATTTTTTTAATCCCCATATACAGTTAGATCAAGTGGAACATAAAGAACACCAGTGTAACTTTCCACCTACATAAACGTACTCTAGAGGATTAGGACCATCTACAGTAAGCGAACTTTAGAAAGCCATTGTTTACAAAAGTGATTTGGAAATGGTTCTACTGTTAATCAGGTGATGAAAGATTGATTTTTCCCGTAATTAAACTCCTGATGAAAATGTGAGTAATGAAAAATCAGGAAAACAAATTGAGAAAACAAATTTAATTTGATAAGCATCCATATTTTATTATGACTCATTTTCCTTAAGGAAAAGGAAAAGCAGATTTTGGAAGAAGAGGGTAGGGCAACACTTTTTCTTTCCAAACACTTAAGCACCTAGCTCGGACCACTCTAAGACCAGTTCTTACTATCACAGAGAAATGCAGGTATCTGTCTTAGTTTTTGTTGTCAAAATTAATTAAATTAATGAAAAATTTTAACAAAAGAAGCCATTTATAGGGATGCAACTGTAGTGAAAATTTTATCGTTTGCTAGTCAATAAGCCATACATTTGAAAGTATCCCTCTCTATATATACATATGTGTGTGTGTGTGCATATGTGTGTGTGTGTCTATCTACAGAGACATAGACACCCACATGTGTATGCATATGTATGCATCTGTGTGTGTGTGTACATATACATATATCCATGAAAATCTAGACCCTGTGAAAATATGTCTTTGGAATAACACACCAAAACATTCTTCTTATACAGAATTAAAACTTCTTAGGGCTTCCCTGGTGGCGCAGTGGTTGGGGGTCCGCCTGCCGATGCAGGGGACACGGGTTCGTGCCCCGGTCCGGGAGGATCCCACATGCCGCGGAGCGGCTGGGCCCGTGAGCCATGGCCGCTGAGCCTGCGCGTCCAGAGCCTGTGCTCTGCAACGGGAGAGGCCACAACAGTGAGAGGCCCGCGTACCACAGGAAAAAAAAAAAAAAAAACTTCTTATATGTCTTTGAAATAATTCACAAAATCACTCCTCAGAATAGGGCAAGGAACATTTTTATCATACTGACTTCTTTTCAGGAACCATTTTGAGATACTGTGTCCTGAGATCCCTCAAAGTTTCTAAGCGTTTTCAGATGCTTGTTTTTCTTCCTAATACAATTTTGGAGGAATGTGTAAAAGTAGATTAAACTATGTCAGACTCTTTAAAAGAAAACATTGTTCTCCTTTCAAGAGGGCTTTTATGAAGCAAAAACAAAACAAAAACGAGCATTGCAAGCAGTTCTGAAGACACAACTGAGATGCAATTTGATAAATAGCCTTCCATCACCCCAGCCAGAGCAGTGGAAAAGCACTCTATCAGCACTTTCATCTAAGGCACTGTTGACTCCTCTTTTTCGGTCTCATTGTATCTTGGCTTCCTCATTTTGGTTACTCATCAATGACCGGAAAAAAATGATTCCTTACCGTGTGGATGAGTTATGACGGAGTCCCCTAGAGAATGGCCCTTTTCTCCATCTTTGTCGCTGCCATCATCTCCTTCACCGCTGCCATCTCTTTCAATCAGTTTATCCACCATAGCAATAATGCAGTTCAGGCTCTTGCCCACGTGGGCCCACACCCTATCCTGAAAAGAGCATGAGTATCACTACACATTTTTATTGCAAAACCGAGATCAGGCAAAATCAGATGAATCCACCTGAGAGCAGCAGGTAGAGGAACAAATCAAAAGGATGCAGACTGAGCAGCTCTAATACTCCCATTAATTTGGCCAAATTATGGATAGACAAGAAATCTACTTTCTCCTAATAAAGAATAATTTAAGTGTTGTGAATCTTTTTATTTAGTCCATTATTTTTCCTCTGTCATAAAGCAATGATGAACTACCATATGGCATGAATCCATAACTGAGCACCAATTATGACATTTTACTCTGGAGATGTCTATTTTCTTTATCAATACTTAGTAAGAAAGCAGAGATATACTAATATTTTTAAAGAATGACCGCCACTTGCACTCAAACTTCTTATTTTTCTTTTTATTATGATAATATATACATAATGGCAAAGTTGACCGTTTTAACCTTTTTTTTTTTTTTTGCGGTATGCGGGGCTCTCACTGTTGTGGCCTCTCCCATTGCGGAGCACAGGCTCCGGACGCGCAGGCTCAGCGGCCATGGCTCACGGGCCCAGCTGCTCCGCGGCATGTGGGATCCTCCTGGACCCGGACACGAACCCGTGTCCCCTGCATCGGCAGGTGGACTCTCAACCACTGCGCCACCAGGGAAGCCCCATTTTAACCATTTTTAAGGGTACAGTTCAGCGGCATTAAGTACATTCACACTGTTGTGCAGCCATCACCACCATCCATCTCCAGGAATTTTTCATCTTCCCAAACTGAAATTTTGTACCGTGTAAACATGAACTTCCCATTCTTCCTTCTCCCCATCCCTGGCAACCACCATTCTACTTTCTGTCTCTAAGGATTTGACTGTTCTAGGTATTAGAAGTTCTTAAACTGTGATCTTCAGATCACTTCTAACAGAATGACTTAGAGAATTAAAATGCAGATCCCTGGGTGCCACAAGTCAGTCAGAACAGTTTGGGATTAACATATACACACTACTATATATAAAATAGATAATCAACAAGGACCTACTGTATAGCACAGGGAACTCTATTCAATATTCTCTAATAACCTATATGGGAAAAGAATCTGAAACAGAACAGATATATGTATATGTATAACTGAATCACTTTGCTGTACACCTGAAGCTAACATAACATTGTAAATCAACTAGACTCCAATATAAAATAAAAATTAAATTTAAAAAAAAGAACCACTGGGAACTCTAAATTGAAATTTCGAGAAGCTCTTCAGGTGCTTCTGACCACACTAAGTATGAGAATTTCTACTCAATATTATATGCTTCATCTACATAATAAGTCACTTTGGCTGATGTAAGCCTAAGAAGCAGCCCCTACCACTAGGGAGCCTCTCGGTCACTGGTCACTAATCTTCCTAAGTTCTGATTAGCAACCATTTCTGTCAAGGGCAACACATAACACACTGAATTTTTTGTCATAAAAATTTCTATGTTTAAGAATAAAAATTTTAATATAGTTATCATCGTGGCAGCCAATCATTCCTGGCTTCTCTTCTTGCTTCTCTTTCCACATCATTCAGATGGAGGCACTGACACCCTATCTGTGATGTTAATTTTATGAATCCACCTGACTGGGTCACAGGATACCCAGATATTTGGCCAAACGTTATTTACTTACTGCTGTGTCTGTGAGAGCATTTCCAGATAAAATTAGTATTTGAATTGGTGGACTCAGTAAAGCATTTTGCCCCCTTCCCCCAAATGAGGGTGGGCATCATCTAATCCACTGACAGCCAGAATAGAACAAAAAGGTAGAGGAAAGAGAAATTTAACCCTTTCTGCTTAATTGTTTGATCTGGGACATCCATCTTCTGCCCTCGGTGCTCTTGATTCTCAGGCTTTTAAGCCCGGACTGGAATCTACACCATTGGCTCCCCTGGTTCTCAGGACCTCAGATTCAGACTGAACTACACCTTCAGCTTTCCTGGGTCTCTAGCTTGCAGATGGCAGATCGTGGGACTTCTCAGTCTCCAAAATTGTGAGTTAATTCCTTATAATAAATCTTAATAAAACTCTTCATATAAATGTATATATATATATATATATATATATATATATATACTTATGTACATATATATAAATAATTTTCTATTGGTTCTGTTTTTCTGGAGAACCCTCTCTAATGCATCACCGCATATGAACCAAATGGAGTCTTAGTGCTTTTCCTGCATCTTGCCATAAAGGAATCTTTCAGTAGGTGTTTTCCCTGTAACAGAGCTATTTCAGGCATTTAGAATAGCGCTTAGTGCAAAGATAATATGCAATTATACTACTTTCTTAGAGGTTTATTTTATTTTTTTTACTGAAATGTATTTTTTAGCCAAATTAATTTTGTTAGTTTATAAACATATAAACTACTTTTGGGTAGGAGTAATCTAGGAAGAAAGAACTACATTTGAATTTAGATTATGTGATGGTTGTCTTGTAAAGACTGAGTTAAGTTGAATAATTCAACCACATTAAACCAAATATGGGCGTGTACAGATATGCATACTAAAGCTGAGGGGGAAAGAGGGTTTAGTAGAAAAACAGCACATCCAAAGTTAGAAAAGGTAAGTTTGAGGTCCACCTATGTGACATGCTACCTATGATACCTTGGGAAAACCACCTCATTTCTGGGGACCTACAGTGGGTTCACCTACAGTTTAGAATGATGATTCTTGCCCTGCTTACCTCACCATGCTACAGTGAGAGCCAAATGACATGGTATCTATGAAAGTGCTTGGTAAAATTATTGCAGTTTGGCAAAATCACATCCTACCCTTGCTGGCTTTCCTAAATGAATCAAGCTTGCTTTTTATAACCCTGTAATCTTGAGTATAAAGTATGCTATTTATCATAAGTAATCATAACAATTTTTCCCTAAAGGAAGATCTCCTTTCCACCAAAGAATTAAAAGCACATTTCCCCTGCTATTAATTAAAGCAATCATATCCATAAATTACATCATTCTCTGCCTATTGTCTGAGAAAATGAGGTAGAAACCTCTGACACCTATAAAGCTCATTACTTCCAGGAGGAAATGCTGGAGAATGGCAAGCAAGCTGAGGACGGGACATCACTCATTGGAATTTGGTAAGGAGCTTATATTCCAGACCATATAACCAAACTAACTGGCTCCCATTCTGAATATGCCTTAATCACCACCATCACCTGCATGTTTCAGGCTCCTAAATTGAAAAATGAAGCAACTCTCTAGCTAATACTGGGAATAAACTCTACTACTGAGGGGAAAAAGGGGAGAAGTTTTATCTTAATATTCCAGATTAGCTTTGTATAGGAGATAGGTTTTCAACTCTCTTCCTGTTGCCCACATTGAAAGGAACTTATTTTAATCAAAGACGAGTAGTATTGCATGCTGTATTTCTTGTGTAACGGCATATAAGGGATGGATCAACTGCTCTTAATCACATCTTTTTTTTTTTTTTTTTTTTTTTTGCAGTACACGGGCCTTTCATAGCTGTGGCCTCTCCCGCTGTGGAGCACAGGCTCCGGACACGCAGGCTCAGCGGCCATGGCTCACGGGCCCAGCAGCTCCGCGGCACATGGGATCCTCCCAGACCGGCGCATGAACCCGTGTCCCCTGCATCGGTAGGCAGACTCTCAACCACTGTGCCACCAGGGAAGCCCCTTAATCACATCTTTGAAGAGTGTGAACATAAGGGTATATAAGAAGATGATTTTACATTCTACTCCTATACATTGTTCTTCTTCCTTCGTAGATACCTTGGGTTACAGGATTCCACTGGGAGAAAAAGTAACCTTTGCAGTCAGTAGATGGATCTTTATTGGCATGAGGAACAAAGTCAAGCATGTTCACTGACCAAAACCAACAATCATATAGTAAAGGGTTATGTGGTAAATGGTAGCAAAACATTTAAGTCATGAAAATGCTTGGAGGACACATGAGCTGGGAGTATGTTTGTTGGGGGTGAGAAATAGAGCAGATTCTCGTGCAACACCAATACATGATTCATGCATAATCAAATACTCTACTGGAGGCACACACAGCAGCAGACCCCAAGCAGACCCATTCTGTTCTTTATCTTTTGGAGATCAGATCCTGCCCAGCTAGTGGTGAGAGAACACTGAGCTTTGCCAGACACTGCTTCCTTCTCTTTTATGGCATCAACAAAGTCAAGTCACTGATTTACTTTTCTGTCTCTCACATTAGACTATGACTTTTTTGAGAGCTGTGTCCTCACTACACTGCAGAAGGCCTAGAAGAAAGGCAGAGAGAGAGACAAAGAGGGAGCAAAGGATGGAGGAGGAGAGAGAGGACTCCAACCCAAAGGCAGATTGAGGGTTGCTATTTATATTCAACTGGTATATGAACATTAGCTAACTTAACTCTCAAAAACCATCACATAAGGTCAATATTATTAACTTAGTTTTTAGAGATGAAGAAACTTCAGGTAAGAGATGTTGAATAACATTCAATATTAAAATGGTAGATTAGAAATTCCATTTTGATTCCAAAGACTAGATTCTTCCCCTATAGTTTCCCACAGCATTCTGGTACCCAGTAGGAATTGCTCTTCATGAAATTACTAGAACTTTGGGCACAAGCCAGACAGAGGAAGCCTGGGGAGAGGGAGCCCAGGAAGGGCCAGGTATAGGTGTGTGTCACCTCACAGGAGTAAGATTAGGTTTTGGTTATCTGAGATTTGAAAATGAGCCCAATGGCAAATTCTGAACTAAGAGATTACTCTAGAAAAAGGACAGGCTGGTCCCATGTACCCTTAAGTCTGAAAACAACAGTATCATGTAATCACAGATGGAGCAATCACTTGGCTAATGGATCAATCAGCTTGGGTCAAAGGACATAAGTGACCAGTACTAATAGAGGACAGTGTTAGCATCAAGGCCCCAGATCCATTCATCAGCCTGGGATATAAAACAGGGAGTGCATTACAGGGAGGAAAGGTGATACTTCACTTTGTAGGAGATAATTATGAATTATTATTAATTCCAAGCAAGATAATTACTTTGGAGTTAGGATGCTAAAAATGGGTAGGCAAAGATTCTTGAAGATGTACCTTGAATATCTGACTTCTATCCTAAACAAGCCACTTTCTATAGTGTATCTGTGAAAACATATGCACAGAGGAAAACAACCAGCACAATTCCATTCTCATTCTGATGATTTTTTATTCATAAGGTCAGTGCATTTAGGAGATTCTTTTTGTTTAGATAGCTGGTATGGTTGGAACCTACTCAACTTTCTTCCCTACTAAAATCATGAGAGGAAAGGCTGCTTAGGGGGGAGAAGACAATCAAAGCATAAGAATGTGGCTGCACTACATGGTGCATCCAACCCCTCCCCTTTTCAGGCCAGGGAAGAATGATCAGTCTCCAGATTCTGTTTAACCCCTCAGCCACATGAAAGGTTTAGAAACAAAAACAAAACAACAACCAAATAAAACAACACAACAACAACCTATCAGAAAAGAAGATTGCTGGGCTGTCCCCCTGCTCCCCCCACCCCCAAATAGCAGTCATTAGCCTGCTATTGAAGGAAGTAATGGAAAATTGGTGGGTTAAAGTTTAACCTTTATTAAATGGAGCTTAATGTTGTCCTTGATCTTAATACAACCCAAATTCTTGAAGGTGAAGTCGCTGTCAACTTTGGCTCAGCAATGAGGGCAAAAGTCAGTGGGGGAATGAGCAGCAATATTTATTCCATTCTGAGTCAGGTGCTGATCTTGGTTCTTATTTATTTCTGGGTTAAGACCTAAGCTAACATGCAGGTCAAACCCAGTGGCAGTAGATGCACACATTTGATGGATGTAGCCAGGAGTAGCCAGGGGGCCATTACACCTGCCAGAGTGAGCCATGAGGGCAGGGAATATGGTGCTTACTCAGCATGTCACACATTTATGACCTTGGTGGCATCAAGAGACATCCGGACTGCTTTGGATCAGCAGTTAACTTTAAAAAAAAAAAAAAGTTCAGCAATGCTTAGCTGATCAACTTTTCTAGGGACAACTTTTGATCAGCAAGAATGTAAAGGCTCAACCAGAGCTGATAGGAGGGCCCTGTTGTATCTTTATCTCCATGCACAATTTGTCATTTGTCATTACCAATTTCTGAACACTTTGATTAGAACCAGTTAGGAAATTAACAAGGCCAATCTCATCTTTAAAAAGAAGGTTCAGTCTGTCTTTGAGTTGATTGAGGGCAATCTGCGCTATACTGGCCTGGTTCCTCCACACTGCAAACCTTTGCTGTTTCCATAGCTTGATAGCTCTGCTCTCTGAATCCTAGCCTTACCCAGACTTTTAGGTGAAAGGAGTTGTACATAAAATACTTTATGGTACAAATTGGCACACGTATGGCCCAAGCTGCATAATACACACATACCTGCACACACACACATATAAACATACACATACATCATGTCCACTAAAAATAGCCAGATATGTGGCATCCATAATTCAGTGAGATTCCCCAACCTTTGCTTCTTATTGATCCCGCTGCTTCATTTCACCCACCTACTCATGTAAAAATCCCTGACCTTGGCTTCCCAATGAACACACTGCTGGCCTCACCCTGAAATTCAGTGCCTAGTTACACGAGTGGACTCAGATGGTCAGCCACTGTTTCTCCAGCCGTGACCTCTCCACAGTCCCTGGTTTGGATCTTGCCCAGACCTATACGATTAGCTCTCACATGATCAGGTCTACACTTTGTCTTCACTGATCATCAGGCTCATGCCACCTCTCCTCTGATCAAAAGCAGGCTTAGGACTGCAGCAAGTATTCACTCTTCTCTCAGCCTAGAGGCACCTCTGTCGTTGGGTCGACCTAGATAATTCTACATATTTCTCTTTAGTCTTCAAAATGAAAGCTTCATCCAGGTCAGTCTCCTTGCTGTCCTAGAAATATGCTGCTGATTAGCTCAACATATATTTTCTGGGCATCTGCTACCTGCCTGCTGAGTGCTAAACATCAAAGTTATGAAGAAAACCTTGGAGGAACTAATATTTCTAACTTGACATATATACTGCTTTTTAGGGTTCAAGTGCCTTCTCCCTTACCTTCCATCAATCCAAATTCTCACCCTTTCAAGTCTCACCATTTCCAAGAACTATTCATGCTACTCTCTCTTTGCTTAACTTTTATTTTCTTTCTAATAGACAGTGGGCTCTATGAGGGAAATGCCTATTATTTATTAATCCTTTTATCCTCAGGTCATAGTACTTACCAGGTGATAGTAAATAAAAGAATGAATAAAGGAATGAAGGAAGGAAGGAAGGAAGAAAAATAAAGGAAGGAAGAAATGGTTTTTTCATCTTCTTCAACCTTCACATAACTTCTCTCTTAATCCTTTTGACATTGTTAATGTGTATCACATAACCACCTCTGCTCTGGGAATACCTTTCAATAGCATCTCTGCTTGTTTTATGAGTGCTGGCCATTCACTTGAATTAGATGATATGGCTGTTGAGGTCAGGATCCATTTTTTATGCTTAATTTGTTTTCCCCCAAGTACCTATAGCACTGCTTCACATTATTGATGCTTAATTAACATTTGTTGGTTGACTTAATAGCCTGCTACTTAGGAGTAAAAATAAATTAAGATACAACTATAAGAAGTATTAGCACATGTATCTTCAAATTGAAGTTAGAATTAAGCTCATATTCTGAATGGTTGAGTTCACCCTAATATGTGTCACATCAAGCTAAAGCTTTCAATTCAGTGAAAATATGAAATAAAGCTTTTGTTTAATAATAAATAAAAATAAATCACTGATTGACTAAAGCTTTTAATTTTAAATTGGTAATTGTGTGTCAGCCACACACCATCAAATAGTCGTACAACTGGTTGAATTATATGACGTTAATGAGTGTGCTGCATGCAACCAATTTCCAGGATTGATTTTTTTTTTCACTGAATGTACCCTGATATAGCAAGACAATAGTCTGCCTGTATAGACCTCGAGAATTCTTTTAACTATTCATTAAATTTGGTGTATTCAAAAATTTCTACTTAGAAATATCTCACTATTCACATCAGAATGTATTAAAGTTTAAGGGCACTTGATTTAAATGTAATCATAAATTTCTAAAGTGTGTGTATGCAAGTTTGCATAATCATTATATACAGGTATAGCAAACTATCTGACACTGAACCAGGCATTGTAACAATCAGCAAAGTATCCAAGGCAGATGATGTGATCCATTATAAAACCACAGGAAAATCACCATTTCATGAATAAGAAGAAAATATCTCTGTTAAAAACACTAATTTGAGTTGGAAGATGAATTGCTGATTCAGCAAATACATCCGTTCACTTATTTTAATTCTGAAAAATATATTGAACTGGTATGTATAAAACACTGTATTAGGTGCCATAAAACAGGGGGCTGAAGGTGAATGTATTAATTGCATGTGGGAAAATCTAGAAATTGGTAGGATTTCATGAATACGCATGCCCATAAAGGTCTCCTTTGGCCTTTCTTCTCTTTATCTATTAAAAAAAATTTTTTTAACATCTTTATTGGAATAGAACATTTGTACATTTTGACAGACAGTCGTGAACTCTGCCTAATCACCTTCTGTGGACTTTAATATCCGGTAAGTATTCGGAGCACATTTCTCCTGGGTGAAATGGACTGGAGGAGGTCAGGAGGGCTTCCCATCCATCAGGAAAACAAATGCCAGAACACTTACCATTGCCATACAGAGAACAACTGACCTAATTCTCCCTGGCCTTTCTGATGGGGAGAATGGATGCTTTCAATGTCCCCTCGTCATAGCAAGATTAACAAAACCAGGCAACCCTATTAGGCGTGACGTAGGAAGAAAAAAGAAAGAGCTGGGACAAGGGGAAAATAGTTGCTTCCAATTCATATTTGCCGGTAAACATCTGAAATTATTTCTGTGTAACCAGGCCCTTTGTAATCGGCACATGAATAATCAAATAAAATGAAAATCACCACCACTGGGTTTCTGGAAGCTGCTAGAGGCCTTAACTCCTCATGTGCTTAACCTTGGTCATGTCTGATGATGTTCTGTGTCCATCCTGAATTTTCACCACTTTCTATGTTTGAAGATAATTGTGAAGATGACTTGGAACAGTCACCTCAGAGTTGATTATGACTCTGGGAAATATCCACTAAGGAGAGAGGGGTTTAACTGAGTACTTTTGATTGGAAGAGAGAAAGAAAATCCTCCAAAAAATTCATGAATTCTAATGGAGGAAAAGGTACCTGACATGGCGCAGAGTTATATTAAATTTAATTGTTCCGTTTCCAGCCAAATAAGAAGGTAGACAAGAATAATAACTTGAGGGGAAATTTCAAAGTCATTAATTTATTCTACAGATGAGCATTGGGTACCTTTTATGGGCAAGTGCTCTGGACATAAACACAAAAGTGAGCACCACACTGTCTTTGCCCTTTGGGAGTTTGTAAAGTTGATGAGCACATGGAAAAAACATATATAAACAACTGATTATAATTCAGCGTTCATGAGGCTGTGTGACCATGGGGTGCAAGAATAATGCTTTATTATACAAAATGTTTTGGAGTTGAATGCATACATATGTATATATACATACATCTCTATCTGTGTATCAATCACAGAAACTTTGGAAACAAATGGCCATATTTTAGTGGACATTTTACTGCTTCAGGTAATTAAGTCATAAGGTATTGCTTTAGAAAAGGTAAATCACAGATTAGTATCCAGTTGTCTATAAGAATTCATTATTTTTAAAAAATGAGAATGATTTATTTCCTTCTTATTAAGATCAGGTCAATGCTTTCACATAGCATAATTCTAGCCAGTCAGAGAAATGAACAGAATTGCTTTGGAATATAAATTTACATAGATACCTCTGCATTATGCAGGACCTTAACTATTTTCCCTAGAGGTAAGGTCTAAGATGGAGACAGAATCTGGCAAGAGAACTTGAGAATACAGATCACTGCTGATTGTTTGTGGAGGAGGAAACTGGCTAGATAAGTTTTGTCCTTAACAGTTAGTAATATTTTGCAGCCATGTATACTCACTGCTACCAATGTTGACAATATAAATAGCTCTATCAATACTCCTGTCAAACTGAAACATTCATATTTGTTCTACACATCATTAGAGAAAGGTGTAGTAGAAAATGAACTGTGGGAATTTGGTAAAGAACATACCAGAAAGATGTAAGTCTTATTCCAAAATTCAATCTTTGGGAATACTGAGTTACAGGGAAACCACAATTTTTTTCAGGCTGTACAGAGACTTTATTCAAAGGATGTGTGACATAAGTATTACTGAATTTGTGCTATTGTTTCTATAAACTATGAAATTACTGAAAACGTATATGAATTAATGCAAACCATCTATTGTGCTTATGTGACATAAACACATTTTGCCATAATAGTACATAGCAAATGTTCTCTTAGCTTAAGAATGGAAACTAATTTTAAATCTGATTTACATTTACAACATGAAGAAGGAAAATTAAGTGGCTAATCTGGATGCTGAATCATTGCCTGATATACAAATGTAGTTCAACTAAAAAATGGGTTTGGGATATGGCTACATAATAACAACAGTTTTCTTAGTCCTGCACCTTGCTGGAATGGATCAGAATATAGAAGATCAGAAGTGTATCTTTTTTCTTTAACAATTACTGAATGAGGGTAGGCAGATTTAGCCCCAAACCTGTCAGTGTAGTAATGTTGAAGTTAAATCACAGTGTTCTAGAGAACAGCATAATTACTGGAAACCACAAAAACTGGGTCAGTTTAATACTTGGTTGGTTGACATGCCTTCACATTTTGGACAAACTAATCTTGGAATCCCAGCTGTTGGAAGCATCTGTTGTAGAGATGTAGTGACAGAAAAGCAATATGTCATCTTTACCAGCTAAAAGATGAAGAATGCGATATTAGTCTATTTCTTTGCACAGATTTGTCATAAAATCCCAATATTCTTCTGGGGTTTAATTGTTTACTAACTTTTCACGAAAATAAACCTTTAAAACTCTCAATTATTTAATAAGTAAAATTCAGCAAATAACAGACTTTTTTTTGATCAGTGATCATTTTAGTTTCAATCTCTTCCTTATTGACTAGATAATTATTATCCAGATTCATATGTCATCAATTTTGCCAACAAACAAGCTGAACAGAGAAAGAACCTTCTCACACTGATAGTTAGCAGAGATTCTCCTGACCGCCAAAAGAAAGGTGTTTTATAGGCATCAGCTCAGTAGAACTCAAGAGTAATTTACTAACATGAACTTACTTTCCAAATATTTATTATTAGAAGCTAAATGCAGTTGTTCAAGTTAGGTAGTTGTTAAACCTACAGTCCCTACCAGAAATTAAATAAAACAGATTTTGTAAAATGGAACTACTTTAATCTTATGTGCAAACCTAAATCAACCTACGTGACCAGAGAATATTTTTGTATGTCACAGAAACCCAATTAAATTAATTGTTTAAAACATTGAATTATTTCAGGAAGTTGACTAGACTTGTAATCAGTGCTGAAACTTTTCTAACGCTTAATTAACTAAGAAAAGTGGTACACAAAATTATGTTTCCAATTCATTTAATAGCACAGTCTCTAAAGGCATTTCTAATTTGCCTTTGGATTTACTCAACTTTTCAAAGTTAGATAAAGATTTGAAAATAATGTTAAATGGTTATGACTTTGGTGAATTTTTTAAAATAAGGGACTTCCATCTCTCAACAAAGGTATATTTGTAATAGAAAGTGGTTGCTAAGGAACATCAATAAAAATGTTATATAACAATCAAACGTGGTTATTGTTTGCAAATAGAGTAAAATTATATTAGGAGAAGAGAGTTAGAAGTAACTTTTCTGAGTGGGAAAGATTTTCCTTGTAATTGTGATAAATTTATCAGAACATTTATATGCTTTCTAGAAATAGTAAGTTCTGGAAGAAATTCAGAAATTGTATGAAAGGAGGTAAAGAGGAAGATGCAGATCATTATTACCCTACCCTAACCAAAAAACCCTGGGAAACTGAGAAGGCACTCTTGCATCAACTGGAAAAAAAATCAGGCAGACTTTTTCCTACCAAGGTATTCCCAAGTGAATGACTGAAGGTGAGCCAGCATCCATGCAGACTCCTACTGGAATATTGGCCGGCCCTCACAAGCACTGGAATTTCCTATTTTTTTCAAATGTTAATATCTAAAATACAAAAAGAACTCATATAACTCAATAGCCAAAAACAAAACAAAACACATAATTAAAAAAGAGGCAGAGGAACTGAACAGACATTTTTCCAAAGAAGACACAAAAAGGTGCTCGACATCATTAATCATCAGGGAAATGCAAATCAAAACCACAATGAGAGACACCCCACACCTGTTAGAACAGCTGTCATCAAACACATAGTAGATAACAAGTGCTGGCGAGGATGTGGAGAAAAGGGAACGCATGTGCACTGTTGGTAGGAATGTAAATTGGTGCAGCCATTATGGAAAACAGTATGAGGGTTCCTCCAAAAATTAAAAATAGAACCACCTTATAATCCAGCAATCCCACTTCTGGGTATATATTGGAAAGAAATAAAATCACTGTCTCAAAGAGATATCTGCACCACCATGTTCATTGCAGCATTATTTATAATACTTAAGATATGGAAACAACCTAAGTGTGCATCGACAAATGCATGAATAAAGAAAATGTGATGTGTATATATATATATATATATATATATATATATATATATATATATATATATACACACACATATATATGTGTGTGTGTATATATATATTATTCAGCCATAAAAAAGAAGGAAATTCTGCTGTTTGCACCAACATGGATGGGTCTTGAGGGCATTATGCTAAGTGAAATAAGTCAGACAAAGAAAGACAGATATCATGATCTCACTTACACACAGAATTTAAAAAATACAAACTCATAGAAACAGAGAGTAGATCAGTTGTTGCCAGAGGTAAAGAGGGGGAGACAAAATGGGTGAAGGTGGTCAAAAGGTACAAACTTCCAGTTATGAGATAAATAAGTCCTAGGGATGTAATGTACAACATGGTGACTATAGTCAACAACACTGTACTGTATATTTGAAAGTTGCCAAGAGAATGGGTCTCAAAGTTTTCATTCTAAGAAAAGAAAATTGTAATCCTATGAGGTGATGGATGTCTAAATATATTGTGGTGATTATATATATGTATAAAATCATTTTGTTGTACACCTGACACTAATTCAGTGTTATATGTCAGTTATAGCTCAGTAAACCTGGAGAAAAATATTTCAAGCCAAGAACAAAGAAGCCATCCAGGCCCACGCACCCTCACAAGAGTAAAATCCATTTTTACACCTTCCCTGCGGTCTCAGCTGAGGAGCACACTTCTGCCCAGGATTCATCCTCCACCTGCCTGCTTGAATTGATCATCTTCTCTTCTTTGCAAGGACCTTGTTCTATCAGTAATAGCCTCTCAGTTCCTTAGCCTCTTAGGTGGCTTTTGGAGTAATAAACACAGTCAATTCCATGACCTTTAAAACAAGTAAGCAACTAACACACACACACACACACACACACAACCTATGTCAGCTAAAGTGTTCCTGTCTAAAGGGTCACCTCATCTTCTTTCTCATATTGTTAACTTCTATTCACATTTAAATCTCAGGAATTACTTCTGGAGATCCCATCCTGACCACCAGACTCCCACTTCATCCTGTGTATAATCCTAAATTGCACTGGCATTGCCATTGGTGTCTCTAGAGCCCTGAATAGGTCATGGAGCCCTCGCAGCCGTGGGGTCACCTATGTTTCCCCAGCACGCGGCACAGTGACCCAAGCAGAACAAGGTCTCAGTAACACCCACTGCACCAAATGCTTCACCACAGACCTCAACTCGCCATGTTTCCTACTCTCTCCCTCTTTTCCCATCATAAAAATGTTCTGTATTTAAAATGCTGATCTGAAATCACGTTAGCAGAGCCAACCTTTTTCCACATGTCTCTCTCCATCCCTATCACAACATTTTAACTATTTATTAACATATTTTTATCTACCACTAGACTCTGAGCTCTAGGACCTAATGATCTGGCTTATCTTCCCTTTCGGAGCACCTGTGGATATAGAAGTTCTCAAAAGTTATCTAAAAGGAGGGAGGGAAGGAGAGGCGATTGGAGCCACAGGAGGAGGGTGAGGTGTGGGAGTGTAAGGTATGGGAGTGAGGTGTGGGAGTGTATTTGCATAACAAAATAAGGTGAAAATTATGAAAACAAAAGGTACCCAGTTCCAAAACTCTCCCTCGACTTAATTAAAAATGGCAATCATTTGTCAGAAAGTTTACTGTAGGGCTTCCCTGGTGGTGCAGTGATTAAGAGTCCACCTGCCGATGCAGGGGACACGGGTTTGTGCCCCGGTCTGGTAAGATACCACATACCGCGGAGCGGCTAGACCCATGAGCCATGGCCACTGAGCCTGCGTGTCCAGAGCCTGTGCTCCTCAACGGGAGAGGCCACAACAGTGAGAGGTCCACGTACCACAAAAAAAAAAAAAAAAAAAAAAGTTTACTGTATGTTTATTTAAATGAAATACAAGTTCTATATCTACCCAAACTCTTTCAAATTCGCATTCCGAATTTATGATCTACCCCATTTCCCCATTTATCTCAAGGAGTAGTGTTGATCCTCATAATAAAATTATATAATTTACATATCTTATAAAAGAAAACATACAGCATAGACTTGCTCTTTTGAAAATGATGCAGTGGGAGAAATGCAATCTTAATCAGCAACAACAAATACTTATTCAGCATTTACCTCATGGAGCCCAGCTCTGTCTTTCCTGTGATAGAAATTTTATCAAAAGAAAAAGCAGGTACCACTTCACAGCGCTTCAGACAGCAATTTTTTTGAGAGGCTTGAGCCTTTCAAATAATTTACTACCCAAACACTTTTAAATTTAGGGTGGCAGGAAAAGTAATCGTTAACTATTTAACATCTAATACAGCTAGCATACTACAGCATTTTCTTGGTTTAACGTATGATACAGTAAAGCGTTTCCTTCTGTGTGTGTGTGTGTGTGTGTGATGTGCATAGACTTCAAAAGGTTCTTGGATAATGAATATGCATTGATTCAGGAAAAACACACTGTTCCCTCTCACCCAGAGAGAGAAACCTTGATTTTCTTCTGTCTAATTCTGCCCACCTACAGTTCCTATCACCATGTTGGCTTCTTCGGTTTATGTGTCTTTACTAGTTATTTTTTCAGATGCTTTTATGTGGCCATTCTCCTGCCAATTTTAGAGTCACCTGGAACAACATCTTTTTAAAAAAAATAATAGAACCCATGAACAAGAAGGATTTAAGAGATCTTTGTGTCCACTGCCATATAAATGTTAACACTTTTTCAAGTGTGTCCAGAACTTACACGCTGGATTGCACCAATGAAAATACTTGTTGCATCTAAGGAGTAGATTATGGATGATTATTGACTCATCTAAACAACAATTTTAATGATTGGTTTATATTATCTTGGTAATAAATAAGGAAAAGTATTGATATTATAGAGTCTTGCAACTGTGGCATCCTTGCTTTGATGACATTTCTTGGAGATATTTATTCTTTGACTGTATTATATGTATATAAAATATATATAATGTATATGTTATATATAGAAGCTATTTGATAGTAAATAGGTTTTCACGTCAAGTAAATGTGATCAGGAATAAAACTTTCATTTTATCATTTGCCTCTGAGGAGAAATGTAACCTATTTATCCACAATCTGTATTAGGACTGCTCTCCAACTTGTTTTCATGAAAAGCAGAGATTTTTTTTTTAAACATTCTTGCTCTACTTTTCAGGACTAGACACGGAGAGGCAGGCTGTGTAAAAAAAAAAAAAAAAAAACTTACCCACTCTTCCTCATCGTAGTCTGAATGATGCGGTATGGAGTCCTGCCTTCTCATCGGCGGGGGTGGGTCCTGGGAACTGCTCTCCTCTGTGCTGTTCTTAGGAGAGGGCGGCTTCTTAAGGACACCTCCTGGCCTGGCAGTGTAAAGTGCTAAAAGGGCACTTCTGACCAGCTGATCCTTGAAGGCATGTACGAAAAGCTCTGTCTGGAAAGAAATTGACAGGGATTCAGCACAGAGCTTTGAAAAGGTCAGTGGCAGATCTGCTGACACTTAAGTGGTGTGGATGATGGAAAAAGTGCAGGCAGCAGAGAGAGAAAATGATTCATACGTATCAATGGAAAATAGTTTGGTTTGGGTTTCCGCCAAGGCCTTGAGTCCTATTCTAAAGTTAATGCTGAGGTTCTGTATGCATTGTAAACACCATCTGTCTCCTCAGCCCACTCTCTTTTAGTTCCAGATCCTGTCTTTGGAGATGTATTTCACGGGGGATTATCATTTGAACACCATACCATCTCCCTGCTGTGCCTTTTAAGTAATTCCAAATACACCTTTAAAGAAAATGTGATCAGACTATGTTTATTTTGATTTTAAACAGAGTTAAAGGCTAAAGAATGACATATCTCTTAAAAAAAAAAATAGAGGCAGGAGACCTTTTTTTCTTTTTAGCATCATGGACAGATTTCAGCAGTAGAGATGACATAGGCAGTCTTCCCCATGAAAACATTTGGCTTTTATTCCCCAATACTACCCTCTAAACTGTCTCCTCCACCAAATGGTTTCAGTAATGTTCAGTGTTAACGAGGTTACTAAGAAACTTGCCATGTGGGTTTTACAAGCTAGTGGTAAACACCTAGTAAGTACTATCGTAATGATGGCTTTCCAACAATAAAGAACTTTACAGCTGTACTCTGCAATTTCCTGATGAAATGTTTAATGGCTTCACCCTGTTATACACTGCAGGGTGCAGTAATTGATTTTCTGTATTATAGTACACTCAACACACACATGGCCTACCAATCTGTTCAAAGAGTTGAGAAGTAACTCAAGCACTGACCCACAATGTTAACATATTTATGCTTTGTAATCTGTTGGGAAGGGGCCCTTTAACCCATAGCATTATGCTGAATCACAGATCATTTACTGAGACACTCCTGGATATAATGCTGTCTTCACCAATGCTGTAACTCAAGGTAATCATTGATTGGTGCTCTCTCAATATGTAGTCAGCAGTGCCATGCTCAATCATTGTTACTAAATTGTCTCTGAATCTCCCTGTTGTGAGTGTGGACAATTACAGAAAACCAGTTAAACCAAGTGCAAAATAAGCACCTAATTAATAAGACCCTGTTGTATCTGCATAGTTATATCTTTGCAATGGATCGTGAAATTCTAGATCTAGAAAGGAGTTGAGTGGACCTCTTCACTAACCAGATTAAAAAACTATGAAAAAAGTGTGATGATCTGTTCTAGGGCAGACTGCTGACTGGCAGCACAAGAGAACAGAGTCAAAGTTTTCTATCAAATTCAGTAGTATTTCCCCTCACTCCACACCATCCACCATGACCCTCAGCCTCGATCCTTCTCCCCTTCTTCTCTGACTCTGGCTCCCCATGTGTTCTGAACATCTACCAGCTCTCATAGTTAATTGTGTCTGCAATTGCTGATGTTAACTCTCTGTCCTGTGAATTTTTTTTTTGTTGTTTGTTTGTTTGCGGTACGCAGGCCTCTCACTGTTGTGGCCTCTCCCGTTGCGGAGCACAGGCTCTGGACGCGCAGGCTCAGCAGCCATGGCTCATGGGCCCAGCCACTCTGCGGCATGTGGGATCTTCCCGGACCGGGGCACGAACCCGTATCCCCTGCATCAGCAGGCGGACTCTCAACCACTGCGCCACCAGGGAAGCCCTGCCCTGTGAAATTTTAATGGATGTTTTAAACACTCTTTTAATCTGTTAGTCATATTGAAGGCACTTTGAAGGTAAGTAGCCAAGAAATATGGTAAAAAGAGGCTATATTAGAATAAGAGGTTGGAAAATATTTTTTATAATAACTAAGAAAATAAAAATAAGGCAGAGCTTTTTAAATTAAAAGAACGGATGAAAAAGTTGGCTAGACAGTACAAGTCAGTATAGTTATGGCAAAATGGGGGAACATGCTGTTTACATAATTTTCCAGACAGCATGGATGTGTCTGTCAATGTGAATTTAAATATTAAAAATGTGAATTTACTTCCACTCAGCTTAACCTAACTATTTCTTTCTTGATAGTTTCAATAAATTCTTTTGATTTATTTTTGGAGCAGAACAGCTTGACTTCTTTGACTTCCTGCTACTACAGCTCCAGTCTCCATAACACTCACTAATTACTATGTAGCTGAATATTATTCAAACCCAATGAAATTTCCTATGGTTCTTGTAATCACCACTATTTCTTCCCATAGCAAGCACACACAGAGTTTCTTCTTAATTTACTCAAATCTCATTTGGGTTGATTTAGCACCAAAGACATGGGAGATAATACAGTAGATTCTTGCAGTTTTACAACCTAGAATTTTGAGGGAGGGTAGCTGAATATAATGCACAAAATCTTAAACAAACACAATAAAAGCTGATCTTCTACTTTGTGTGTATACTGAAACATGTATCTGACTCCTTGGAAACTCTCTGGATCACCCAGATCTTGTGCATAGAATTGTATTCTGTTGGAAAATAGCAAAATATTCCATTGCAATTTCCATCTGACCTGGAAAAATCTTAATTTTCTTGACCGGTATTACTTGGTAAATGTAGACCAATATAGACCCAGGTGTTTTATCATCAAAATAAATCAGCTTGAAGAGATTAATATAGTCACACAATCCCAACACATCTGTATGTTGCTGTTCTTACAACTGAGATAATACCAGGGAAGTTAAGCATCAGGGAAGGAGGTGACCATGTCTCTCTGAGCTGCCTATTGACTCAGAGTTCTGAAAGCCTTTGTCCTTTTCTTACTTAGCTCCAACTATAATAAATGAAAGAAAAAAGGCTGACTAAATATTATTGTAAGGATAGGCAAAGCAATTAATTTAAAATATCAGTGTAAGATTATAGTAAAAAAGCATAAACTCTGAACCCAAGGCAGATCTATTTCATTTGTTCTATATTTTAAAAAGAAAAAGAAAAGAAAATGTTTTCTTGCCTTTCTGCCATTTGTCCAACTCATATACTCATACAAGTATCCTTCAAAGTAACACAAAGAATTATCTGCAAGTACAAAACTACTAAAAATTACTTCTCCTGGGGATACATTTCCTAGTTTCCTGAATACTAATGCCAGAGGAATAGTTAGAATATGTTCATTTAAAAACACTCTTTTAAACTAGAGAACTCAACAAATTAAGCAAAGTCCCATTCTATTAGAATTTCCTTAGAGTCACTGAAAAAATTCAAGGCCATGCCTAATCTCATCTGTAATACAAAATACCATAAACAAGTAATTATCATTTTAGTAGTCATGTATATGGCAAAAAAAGAATCCTGCTTATTTTAAAATTTGATATGCTTTAATTATTTCATAGTGTTATACTTGACATTAGTACATTGTTATGTTTTTAACATTCCCTAAAGCAAAGAACATTGAACTTTCAGCCAGGAGAGTTACCTGACATCTGGGCAGCTTATATAAATTATCCACTTGACCTTGGCTAAATCACATAACAACTTTTCCTCAGTATGTACAAAATTACAATGCCTATCTGTGAAACCCTTATGGGAGTTCACTGAAAACTGTACTCTTCTATTTATGCTTCTCTTTCTTGACTGACCTTTTCAGTTTCTGCTGTTGACTCATAATCCCCTGCTCACTCAAAATGTGGTAAGTGGACCCCAAGGGGCGTTAAACCACATTCTTAAAAGCATTTTTCCATTGGTGATGTAACCCCTTCTTCCATAACTTCAAGTATCATTTTTTATTATGCCAAGGTCTTCAAAATCCATTTCTGCTTACCTCCTGAATCAGCATGGTCAAGGGTTTCCATCTGCAAGCTTTTTGAGAAGTCCCAGCCCCATCTCAAGTTTTTCTTTTTTTTTTTTCTTTTTTTTGCGGTACGCGGGCCTCTCACTGTTGTGGCCTCTCCCATTGCAAAGCACAGGCTCCGGACGCGCAGGCTCAGCGGCCATGGCTCACGGGCCCAGCCACTCCGCGGCATGTGGGATCTTCCCGGACCGGGGCACGAACCCATGTCCCCTGCATCGGCAGGCGGACTCTCAACCACTGTGCCACCAGGGAAGGCCTCAAGTTTTCCAAATAAATGTTTTCTTCCCTGTTTTCCATCTGAGTGGTATCATTACTACTCAGCAACTCTGAGTCCAAACGTCTGGATCATTTTCAGTAATACTTATTTTCTGGTTTAGTGATCAATTTCTAGTAGTTAGATATTTTCAATAATTTCAAAGATTGACCCTTATGTTATATCCCCACAGCTAATCCTAGGTTATATCCTTTCTGCATTCCATGTTGTTATTTCCATAGTCTTTTTACTGGTTGATTTACTTTTCTTTAACTCTTCTTTTTTCAGGATGTTATCCAAGGTCACCAACACTAAAATGTTGACTTCTGGGTCCCATCTCGGAACTCCTGAATCAGAATTTGTATTTTATCAAGCTCCCCAAAAGCATTACTGATATTGTGATGCTCAATAATTCAAATCTCTCTGTCCTTACTCAGCCTAGTTATGGCTCTGAGGATGATCTTCACAAAGCAAACCTCCAGGCCTTCCGCCCTTAACAACCTTGTCAGTACCTACAGAACAGACCTTCTCTTGGGTAAATAACTAGGAGTGAGAGGGATAGCTCATATATATATCTTTTAACTTTATGAGACACTGATGAACTGTTTTTCAAGCTGCCAACAACTGTGTACCCATTAGTGATAGATGAAAGTTCCAGTTATTCCATATCCTTCCTAACTTTTCCTATGCTCAGCCCTTTCGATTTTAGCTATGCCAGTGGGTGGTTAGTGGTACCTCATTTTAGTTTAAATTTGCATTTCCCTAATAACAAATAATGATGAGTATCTTTTCATGTGCTTATTTGCCATCTGTCTTTTTTGGTAAAATGTCTTTTCAATTCTTTTGCTCATTTTTAATTGTTTTATCATTCAGTTGTAAGAATATACATTCTGACACAAGTCCTTTGTCAGGTACCTATTTTACGCATATTTTCTCCTAGTCTATGACTTGCCTTTTCAATTTCTTAAGAGTGTCTTCTGAAAACTTTAATGAAAGTTGTTAATTTTGAAAGTTTTTAATTTTGAAGAAGTCTTACATATCACTTTTTTTTTGGTTCATGCTTTTTGTGTTCTAAGAAGTCTTTGCCTACCCCAAGATGACAAAAATTTTCTCCTATGTTGTATTCTAGATGTTTATTTATTTATCTGTTTGTTTTTTTCTTTTAGCTTGTATATTAAGGTCTATGATCCATTTTTAATCAATTTTTATATAAGTGTGAGGTAAACATAAGGAAAGGTTTATTCTGCATATGGATATCCAATTGTTCCTGCCCTATATGTTAAAAAGATATCCTTTCCCCAATGAATTTCCTTTGCACTTTTGTCTAAATTTATTAAACACATATGTATGGGTCTATTTCTACATTCTGTATTCTATTCTGTTGATCTATATATCTGTGCTTACACTAATATGTTACAAACCATGAAATGAATATCATTTTTGTTTTAAAGAGTAAATATGTTTAAGTAAATTAAACTTTTGATTTTTAAAATTCTGTCCACATAATACCATTTCTGGCACTCTTTATTCTTTTGTGTAGATCCAAATTTTCCATGGTATCATTTCCTTCCTCCCTAAAGGATTATTTCCTTTAAAATGTGTCATAGTACAAGTCTGGTATGAAACTCACAGTTTTTGTCTAAAATGATCTTTATTTCACCTTTATTTTTGAGGGACATCTTCTCTAGATATGGAATTGTAACTTTTTATGTACGTCAGTATTTTGAAGATGTTACTCCATTATCTTCTGGTTTGCATAGTGTCTAATAAGAAGTCTTTTACAATTCTCATTTGTGTTCCTCTGCACATGTGCCCTTTTTTTTCTTTTTTTCTTTTTTTCTGGTTGCAGCTTGAATAGAAGTGCAAAGTCAAGTATCCTGGAGTTCAATTACAGTACACTCATTCGTAACCTCTGCATTCTGAGGACATCTTGAAATTTATTATGAGATACTTCCAATGAATATGCTCTTGAAGGAACTGACCAAAGACAATTTTCACGGTAATATTTTAGAATAAGATAACAGCGTAGTTCTTTGAGTCCCTGAAGAACAGATTCATAGAAACCTGAATACTATATCTGTATATATTTTTGACTCAGATATGTTAATTTATAATAATAATAATACCTTGCCCTTATTTAACATTTTAAAGTCTACATTTTCACATATTTTTTCTCATAGGATATAACCAGTATATATTTTCAGAAAAAATTAGCTAATATATATTCAGAAAGGTCAAGTGAATTGTCTAATAAATTAAAAACTGAAAAATCAAACCCCAAGACTTCCAGTTCAAAATGCAACCTTCCTTCCATGCCAGAACAGGTATCTCCATCAAGAAAAGGGAGGAAAAAATTGACCCAAATTTTACAACTACCTATGTTGTCAAATATTTTGCTAGTGACTTAGGTTATTTCACTTAACCTTCAGACTGTGGGTCCATGTTATCTCCATTTCACAAAGCAAAAGATTGAAGCTCAGAGAAGTTTAAAAAATGTGCAAAGTCATGCAACTAAAGTCAACCCAGGATTCAAACAAAACTAGGGCTCAGACCCAGGTCTGGTTGACTCCAGAATGGAAACCCTTTCTGGTATCCTCCATGCAATATATGTTTTGATATTTCCTTTTTTAAAAATTAAAAAAAAATTGTTAGACAAACTTCTCAACAATACTTAAGTATTCTAATAGTCAATGAATATGCCTAATAGTCAATGAATATGTTATGGCTAAGAAAAAGGAAAAAAAAGAGGAGGGTGTTGCATACAGTAAAATAATAGAATTTCTTTTTGGTTCATTTCTTTTTTGGATTTGTAGGTGAGGTGAGGTTTTCCTGGGTTCACCTAAACAGAAGATTCTAGCAAATAGAACATCACTGTGGTGATTTCAGAGCAGTATTTATATTCTTCCTGTGCCTTGGACAGGGATTTGTCATTTCATACATCTTTCACATATTGCTGCAGTGATTTGGGAGCGTGGCAGGGCATGTATTTTCTCCTCCTTTAATTCAGCATTGCTCCAACTTTTTTTCCCTATGTTTTTTTTTTGTTTGTTTGTTACTGAGTAGACAAGCTTCGTCTACTAAGAAATCTGTTAACACTCGAAATCACAAGGATTTTTTAAAGTTAAATTTGCAAGCCATGCATTTCTTTAAGAATTCATGCCCAGAATTTCAAAGAAGTATCTAAGTTAACAGTTTTGCATAGTGTATGAAGACAGTTACTAGCTCATGGTTTAAAATAAACTATGATCCATGAATCTAGCATAAAAGATAAATCATTTTAGTGGCATCTTAAATTTTAGTGTAATTTAATATTAGCAAGATTTAACTTAAAATCATCTCATGTTTAAGATCAGGGACTTGCACACTGTGGATTAGAGAATAGGTCTTTTCTTCATTGATAGTCCCCTTGTTTCTTTTAATGAATCTGAACTGACATGTTTGGAAAATAAGTTCTTGAGTTGTTTTCTTAGGAACTCATCCATAGGACATAACTGAAATTTCACAATAAAATTTACTATAAATTTTTCATATCCTAATGTGTACAACCTCAATTAAGTTGTTCTATTTTTTTAAAATAGTTCTTAAAAAAAGAATCTTCTGAAGGATAACTGGATTTGCTGCATATGTTTATGAAAATATTAAAGAATTATTTAATGTTATGATGTAGGTTTATAGCAAAAGACAAACTCCGACTTTACATAACTAATCCCAACAGAGAAAACAAAGCATAAGCCAAATTTTTAACATAAGATATGAAAGGTTAATAATAAAGTGGGATAAAAAAATGCATTTTCCTTTCTTCTAGACTAAAATTATACAATACTGTGACAAAAAAAAGGAGAGAGAGAGAAAGAGAAAAGTAACGTAAAGAAATTCAAAATGAAAACGTAAGGACACAAATGTAGGCATGTATCTCATTACTTAGATATATGTGTGACATTAGTTTCAAATGCCCAACATAGTCTCCACTCCATAGAGATTGATAGACCTTGTTTAGAAAGTCATTATTATTATGCTCATCACAAAACAGTATTGAGCACCTAATTGTGTGTGGTATTGTACTCAATGCTGTATGACAAATACTACACAGTATTAATTTTACAGTCTAAGAAATTAAAAGCATGGACTATTTCACAATACAGCAGTTGTGAAATGGTAAACAACAACGAAAAAGGATTTGGTCACAAATATTAGAGGCTTTGCTCACAATATATTTGAGAAAACCCAACACCTTCCAATTCCTAGTATCTTTTCAACCTTAACATAGTATACCAAAGCATTCTGCTGTATTCAAAGAAAGAAACAAGCATTCCATTCTAAAACTTAACTCAGGATTTTCTTAAGAAATGTTCCATTTTCCTTAATAACAATGCCAGAAAGTCAGTATGCTAAGAAGTTGAAGATATATATTATATACAGAACATTGACTATGTTGCTTACTTAGGTACTGAGAAGGAATTTCTTATTGTTTATTCACTTCCACTACTCTTTCTCAATCCCAAATTGAGTAGAAGAATTCAGTGAGTTTTCATTTGTTTTTTATAGCTGGTGAAAGTATATGTCTACATATACACACATACATACATACTAAATTCTAAGGGAACTTGAAAGTAACTAGTGTAAATGAAGGTGAAATTTCAGGATTAGAACTTATGTTTCTCCTTTTCATAGTCTCCCTCATATGGTAAGTATTTAATTGGTGGAATAAATACTGTTATATAAAAACAAAACTGTGTTTATTAGAATATTAAAAACAAGGAAAATAAAGGTAAGAAAGTAAAATAATATTAAGAATGATACTTATACATAAAATACATGGAATTAGAACTTCTGTTTCTGACCATGGTAGGGTAATATGGATCCTCTCAAATGACAAAAAGACAGCTAGACAAAATGTATAAAATAATGGTTTTTAGGCATTGGAAAATAGGCAGCATAGGAAGATGACAAACTATGTGACCTTATAATTGCCTAGTTTATTCCTGGAGGCAGTTCCAGGCTGCAGCACAAGGAGGGAGAAGCCAAACAGCAACTTCTCAAGTTGAGGAGACAGAAAGTGGAGTTCAGAAAAAGCCAAGATGGCTAAAATTTGCAGAGCAGAGTACCAAAAAGGAGGGAGCTGCATACAGAAAGAGCCTTGGACATCTGTAAATGGGTGCTTTAAAATCTTTACCTGAGTACTGATTTGCATACGCATGTGAATAAACTATCAAAATCCAGGGAGATAAGTGTGAGAAATAAGCATACAAAATAAGTCCTGGTGGTCATACAGGACTCGGAATGGTTTATCTCCTGACCAGCAGAGTGAGAAGACTTTGTCACACATAGAGCACTGCATAGAGCCCTCAGAAGGGCATGGTCCTAGTAGTGGGGCTAACTTAGTCCTACATTAAAGGCTGCTCTTGATTCACTCTAAGAGGCTTAAAAATAAGGTTTGAAATGATCTTACTGAGTCCTTCTGGTGTGAAGTAACTTAACTTCATACCAAAACAAAACCCAACATTTTTAAAAAGAATACAATAAATATAGCAACAAGAATGTAAACTCAAAATGCCCCCGGCATTCAACAAGCATATACCAAGCATGCAAAGAAGCAGGAAAATATAACCTGTAACTAGAAGAAAAATTAAGCAATAGAAACAGACCCAGAAATGACAGAGATGATGCAGTTAGTAGATAAGAACCTTAACATGGCACTTATAAATATGCTCACATGGGCTTCCCTGGTGGCACAGAGGTTAAGAATCCGCCTGCCAATGCAGGAGACACAGGTCTGAGCCCTGGTCCGGGAAGATCCCACATGCCGCGGAGCAACTAAGCCCGTGTGCCACAACTACTGAGCCTGCGCTCTGGAGCCTGCGAGCCACAACTACTGAAGCCCACGTGCCTAAAGCCTGTGCTCTGCAACAATAGAAGCCACCGCAATGAGAAGGCCATGCCCCGCAACAAAGAGCAGCCCCTGCTCACTGCAACTAGAGAAAGCCCGCACACAGTAATGAAGACCCAATGCAGACAAAAATAAGTAAATAAAATAAATAAATTAAAAAAAAAATAAACAAATAAATATGCTCACTTACTTATGAAAGCAAAGAAACATATAAAAAGGATGAGGAGAAAAAAAGGAAAATTAAAAAAAGAATCACATAGAACTCAAAGAAAGGTGAAATATAATTTCTGAAATAAAAATATGCACTGGGTGGAATTAGCAGATTGGTCACTTCAGAAGAATAGATAGTGAATTTGCAAACATAGTATTAGAAAATAATTAAATGAAGCACAAAGAGAAAAATAACTGAAAATGATAAAACAGAGCATGAATGACTTACAGAACTATACCAAGAAATCTAACATACATATAATTAGAGTCCTAGAATAAAAAGAAGAGGACAGAAAAATATTGGCAGAAATGATGACCAAAATTTTCAAAATTTGATGAAACAATGAAACTACAGATCCAAGAAGCAAAATGTACTCCAGCAGAGTAAATATCAAAAAAAAAAGAAAGAAACACAGGTATTAAATTGCTGAGAAACAGAGGTAAAGAGAAAATTGTGAACAATTTGACTTTTTCTATCTTGGTTCTCCATATCATTCAGATGCCTTAATTCATTATGGAAATTGATGCTGAGTATTTGCCCCATGCCAGACTACCATTCCTCTTTACATACACAAATGTAAGTCACTTTTGGAAAAATTAAGACCTAGGTCCTACTACATTTCAAACAATAACTAATACTTTTAGAAATTTTTAGAACCTTCTCCCAGTTGATAATGTTGCAGAAAGTAAACTGAGGCAGAGGAATTACCCTATTTCACTGATAAGGATCCACATCAAAGTTCTGCTCTCAAATGAAGTGACATTCTGACTGAAATATTTCATATGCATATTTCATATGCATAAAAATTAGGTGATCACCAGAGAAAATAATTTTCAAAATCTAATTTAACACAACCAGGAACCAAAGAAAATAAAAGATGTCAAGGAAAAGAGAAAATATACCTCAACCAGTAATAGGTTTCATTTCCTACTAGGAAAAAAAAATTAATGTTCAGTAAAATTTGAAAAGAGAATGAGGCCAATTGATTTTGATCCTGTGGCAATACTTTGAAGCTTACTTTTTAACCTAGTCTATTTTACATTTCCAGATGTTATGAAAGGCAATGTATGCAGAAAGCAGTACCAAAGGGGATTGGGGTATTTCATTTTCCCCACTGCAGTGATGATTTGGATCTTACTTTTTCTGAAAGCATCTTTAAAGAATTCTTTAAGCTGTCTGGAGAATGCTGGCTTGCAGAATTAAGCAGTAGGTCTGCATGGGTTGCTATAAGAGGTTGTAGTTGATTGATGTTGCTGAGAACTTCTTTTGCTTTGGCTGTGTTTTCAGGTGAATAGTAAATAAACTGGTATCCAGTACTGCAACAACAAAGATAAAGGCAAGTTACACAATGAGCAGAAAGACTTTTCAGCACTTAGTACCAGATGGCAAATGATAAACAGAACTCCAAATAGCATTACTTCCTACTGAACAGATAAGAACTATTCTAAGAGATTTTTATGATATCCAAAGAGTGCTTAAAGTCAAATGACCAAGATATTTTGTAAGACTAGTTGAAATAAATCCAGTCCTTGCTCAATCACTAGGAAGATTCTTCATGATTACATATGTCAAGTATTAGTATTCAAAACAAATTAGTATTAATATTATTAATAATTATTAGTGAACTTGAGGTCACACAGTACAGAGAGAAAAGTATGAGCCTTTATATTTAGGCCAATATGAATATAGATCCTGGCTCTACCACTTACTAGCTGGGTGTTCTTGGGCAGCCTTTAGCTTCCTCATCAGGAAAATGGGAATAATTATGCAAAGAGTTCTAAGAGGTGGGTAAGATTGGTCATCATTCATGTGAAATGCCTGACACAGAGCAAGCATTTAATAATTACTGTGTATATTTTTCCCCATGATACATAGGGCAGGGGGCATAAATTTTAATAGCTGAGAAATGGGGAGAATATAAATTAATGCCAAGTGGGCATATGGAGAATTTTATTGGATAGAAAAGGGACAGGACGGCATAAAAATTCCATTATGCTATCTTTTTCATCACCTTTTTTGTTGCCCTGTGGTTTCACATTTGACTTGTAAAAATACCTAAAATTGATTACAAATGAAATAATGACTGACTTTTATAGTCATCATTTAGGAGTTGGTCAAGCATGTTACGGATGTAAGAATTCCACGGAATGAGGGAGTCTTTGGCCAGTTTTATTAGGAAAAACAAAGGAGGCATTCCAGCAGGGAAAGAAGTAAAACAGCAAAACATCAGCCAAAGAAAAAGAAGAGAGTGGCCATGGATGGTGCATTTACATAGTGGGTGCAACACTTGGTTATATCCCTTTATATCCAATCATCAATGCTTTTTTCATAGTATCTTTGAAACCAAGTCTCCCAAAACAAAGGTCCCTTACTGAGAACTTTGTTTATGATTAATTATTAATCAATTATAATTTATGATTAAAGTCTCTATCCAAAACTTTATTCCCTTTCTTGTCTCCTCTGACCTCAATCTTGTGTTCATCGACCAGTCAGATGACTAAATTTGCTGTTGTTGATATCATCATTAACTTACAAACTCAGTTTGTTTCCCCAGGGCAGGATGAGCTAACAGGACCCCAAGCCATGGCCACCTGGTCTGAGAATCATAAACCAGTTATCCTGACTCCCAAAACTATGATTAAGGATTAAGGACTATCACAAGAGGATGATTAATCCCGGCCCCTTTTTTTCCCCCCTTTAAAAAAATCTGCAACTCAAAGACCAAGTTGGAGTGGACCTGAGGCTTGCCTCCCCCTCCCTTGCTTGGTGCCCTGCAATAAATCTTCACTTTGCTGTCAGAGTTTGGCTTTCTGACCCGTGGGCACATAAGCCCTTTGCTGGGTTTCACCTTGCAACCTGTGATGAGTATTTACTGAATATTTTCTTTACGTTTACCAGCTAAATTATTGACATTGTCATAATTCCATTTCTTATTTTGAAATATTAGCATCCAATAAGACACATTAACATCTAGAAAGCACTCTCCCCTTGCCTTGACACTAATGATTTTCAGGGCAAAGTACTGGTTTCTTCAGGGAGACAATATAATAAATATTTCTATTATTTTATGTATTTTTTCACAATTATTTTAAAAAATGACCTTGACCGCCTGGAGGGGTGGGATAGGGAGGGTGAGAGGGAGACGCAAAAGGGAGGGGATATGGGAACATATGTATATGTATAACTGATTAAATTTGTTATAAAGCAAAAAATTAAAAAATTAAAAAAAATTAAAAAAAATAAAAATAAAAAAAATAAAAAATGACCTTGGTGCTTGGACTATTCAGGAGATAGGACAAGAAGTTGATGAATGAGGGATACAGGTGTCTAAAAGCTAAGAAGCACATTGCTATCCTGTGACACTGATGGGAACTCACTCTTAATTCTGTACTTGTAGATTTTTTTAAATTTCAGAAGCGGGAGCTTAAAAATAAAACATACCACTTACTTTAAGGCAAACTGAAGCAAATGACAAGTAACAATGGTGAGGAGGAGAAAGAAAACAATACTCCAGGCCAATTATCTCTGTCTCTTCCTGGCTCATCTGATCTCCTGTGGGACTGTGCTGAGGCCTTTAACAAAAATCATGAACTGAGATGTCCCCCTAATCATCTGTGCTCAGACTGGATACAAAATCCAATCCACTGCAGTCTTTAGTAAATCAAACAACTCCATGTTATTTCCACAAAGAAAATGATTATCTAAAGATACTGGCATATACACACTACTATATACAAAATAGATAATCAGCAAGGACCTACTGTATAGCACAGGGAACTATACTCAGTATTTTGTAATAACCTACAAGGGAAAAGAATATGAAAAAGAATATATGTGTGTGTGTGTGTGTAACTGAATCACTTTGCTGTACACCTGAAACTAACACAACATTGTAAATTAATTATACTTCAATAAAAAATAAATGAATAAAGATATTGATGTGTCACCAGGGTGGGGATGATATTTAATACCCAGTACTTTTTACAGCTGAGAATAGGACTTACTAAGGACTAGACATAGAAAGCAGCCTGTGAGGGCTGCTCTGTGGTCCCTTTTCACTGATCTGCTCTTCTGTTATTATAATTTGCTTTCTGGTTTCATCTTATGGGGATGGAGAGGCCTCCCATGGCTTAGCTCTGGGAAAGCTAGAGCTCTCAAGGCCAGTGTGGTCTTCCCTCCTTCTCTCCACAGATCTGTCCTCTTTCTGAGTGTGTCATTCCTGGACTCTCACATGTTCACTCCTATGCCCTCTTTTTGACTCCTCTTTTTTACCTTCCTTCTGGATTCACATCGTACTTCCCTGGCAGTTCAGTGTTACTTTATTCCTGACAATTATCTATTTTCATTAATTTTTTATACATATTTCCTACTCTGCAAATTCCCTGAGTCTCCTCTCCATTGGAGGAAATATACTGCCAAGATTTATTTCTTACATCTTCTTTCCTTACACCCTAGTTCAGTGGTGCTCAAATTTTAATAGGCATAAGATTCACTCGGGGATGAGGTCAGGGCCTGGGTATTTTTAATAAAGACTGCAGGTGCCCTGGCAACACCAAGAGATTCTGCTGGAGTAGGTTGTAGTCTTCGTAACAAGCATCTCAGGAAATCCTGATGCAGGTGGACAGATGAGCACTTTTAGAAATACCCTCTGCCACTGTTTTGACTGTGAGTTGCCCTCTACACCTCTGATCACACTATACAATGACTCCGATAAAGGTTCCTTATTCTAAGGTTCTTATTCTTAACTCATTCTCATTTTCATAATGCCTTCTATAAGGCTACGTTTGCACTCCACCTTTTTTTTTTTTTTACAATTCTGTGCATTATTAGTCATCTATTTATTTATTTATTTAAATTGAAGTATAGTTGATCTAAAATGTTGTGTTAATTTCTGCTGTACAGCAAAGTGATTCAGTTACACATATGTATATTCTTTTTCATACTCTTTTCCCTTATGGTTTATTACAGTATATTGAATATAGTTCCTGTGCTCTACAGTAGGACCTTGTTTTTTACCCATTCTATATATACTAATTTGCATCTGCTAACCCCAACCTCCCACTCCATCCCTCCCCCACCCCACTTCTGCCTTGGCAACTACAAGTCTGTTCACTAGGTCTATGAGTCTGTTTCTGTTGTACCTCATCTTTATATTCAGCACAAATTGCTTTGGTTCACTTCTCATTACCAGTGTTGCCCCATCATCCTTTCATCTTTTCCCTCCCAATATACTCTCCACCCTCTTCTTCTCCTTCCCCAATACATTCTTCAATCACCATCATGGGACCTAAGCATAACTCCTGTCCCCCTGTTCCTGAGTCAGTTTCTATTTGAGAAGAGTTATGTAGCAGGCATTGGCTCTCCTGGTTAAGCCTTTTAATGATGAGCATCTTACCTATGGAGGCTGAAAGATTCATTTTCCACAATAAGAGCCAATGTTGGTGTCCAGGATGAAACAGTATGGTATGGAAAAAAAAAAAAAACACCACCCACAAAATAATTTTAAGTATACATAAATTTCATCTGTGTATTCAGTGCCTTACTCTTTAAACATGTCAAAAGTTTGAACAGTTAGAGCTTCTTAAATAGAAAGTTATGAGTATAATTTAATTATTGAGATAAAAAGAATATTGCTAAACTCTGTTTTATAGTGGTCTGAACTTTAAACTGAACCCAAACACTTGAATCAACTATCAATCAGGCAAAAGGAGAAGAAAGACAAAATATTTGCTTGGACAAAGAATATTTTTCATGCAGGCTCAGCAGCCATGGCTCACGGGCCTAGCCGCTCCGCAGCATGTGGGATCTTCCCTGACTGGGGCATGAACCCGTGTCCCCTGCATCGGCAGGCGGACTCTCAACCACTGTGCCACCAGGAAAGCCCCGACAAAGAATATTTTATAGGAGATAAATAATATAGCAAATCACAGATAATAAAAATTGAAATTATTGTCATAATATTTTTATATTGATGGTGAATGAAAGTACATATGTATGTCTATATATACACTTTAATATATATTTATTTAAATTATTTAATATGCAGTTAATTAGCATATACACATAGCCATACTCATATGTTCATGTGCATATTGTTACTACTAGAGGTATCATTTTTGAGATATTTCACATAGTGAAATAATATTCATATTCATAAACTTTAATTGATAACCAAAATATGATTAAAACAATGATATATGTTCTTGTGTGTATATCCCACCTCAGTCACTTCTTGCTGGTCCTCCTTATTTCTCCTCTAGTGTTCCTTTCTTTTATTTACATGTCCTTCCTAAGTACTCTCATTTAATCTTGTGGTTTAAAAACCTCAGTTATGCTAATGATTTTCGAATTTCTTCATCTCCAGCCTAGACTTTTCCCTGAACTCCATTAAAAGCAAAAGCTCTCCTCTTGACAGTTCCAACTTATCTTGTTCCAAACTGAGCTCCTGATCTGCTCCCCATTCTCTACAACCAGCTCTCTCTACCCTCTTCCACATCATAGTTCACACCAAGGTCATTTGATGTGGCCAATGTCTCTTCTCTTCCTCTCCTAATTTTTGCCCAATTTTCAGAAAATTCTGCCTTTTTTTTCCAAATATATGCAGAATCCAACCACAGATTTCCACACTCACTGCAACCATGCTGGTGCAAGCCACCAACATCTACTGCCAGGATTATTACAGTAGCCTCAAACTGGTCTCCCACCTCCGCCCATACTCTGAGACATTGAAATCCTTGACTTGTGCTTAGTTGAATGGGGGTGGGAAGCAGGTAAGGAGAGAGAAATAAAGCAGTGCTTTCTTGGTCCCCTGCCCACACCCCAAATCCAAGGACTTGCTCCACCATTTATGTGTGCCTTCTCCCAGGCCACTCCTTAACCCATTTGCTCAACCAAGCTACTATTTTGGCAAATGGAGTCATGGAAAAATACAGATGAGAGATGATGGGGAGGAAGGAGGGGAAAGGGAAGGAAAACAGAGGGAGATGGGACATGGGCAGATTAGGGTTGATGAGCTCAGGAAAAAATGCTATGGAGTGATGTGCCTCACTCCATAGCAGAAATAAGCCTCTGGAAAAAAATCTAAGGACTATCTCCACTTCTTTTTTTTTTTTCCCCTACTCAAGCGCTACTTGTAAAAAAAAAAATGATTTCTTGAATCCAGAGGGAGGGACAGATGTGCTTTCAGTTCTGAGAAGAAAACCATGTGGATAATAAATGAAAATTTACAGCTTCGTGCACTTGAATACACCCTTCTGGCTTCACAGGGTTTAACAATGTGCTTCATGAAATTGCAGAAGGTAAAAAAACATACAGCTCTGCTTTCTCCCATGTGTCCTCTCTTTTTTTTTTTTTTTTTTTTTTTTTTGCTTAGAAGTGTGGCTTAGAAAAAAATAACTTAAAGGAAACCAATATTTGTTTTGTTTACTTCCTATGGATTTCACTTGTATAAATTGAGTTAATTACTTAGTTAATTAATCTAAAATTAAATTTATGTTTGTCTCAGAAACTACTCTTTCTAAAAATATTTGTTTCTTGGAAATTTTAGAATCAGCATTTTGAACAAAGCTTGACTCTCTTGTTTATTAGCTCTGTGACAGGTAATGCTAATTAAAGGGGAAAAACCAAAATTCATTTCATTTCAGCTCAACTTTCCCTCAAAGGAAATTTCCCTATTGGCTCTGGTCACACTGTCTTCTATCATCATCCCACTTTTCAGTTTGAAAGTTCTTATCTGCGATTTTTTGACCTTTAGAACTAATATATATATATATATATATATATATATATATATGTGTGTGTGTGTGTATATATAAAATCCTTTCCTTCATCCTATTCTTGCTCTAACAAAAGGTTCCCAGACACTATTATATGACAAAGTCCAATTAGTTTTCACTTCCTTCCATGGCCTATTCCCATTTATCCTTGGTTTCACTTGCCCTGATTTCCTCTGCCAACTTCCAAGAATCTGGTAGATCTATTTCTGCCTAGTTTGGCTTCTGGTATTTTCATGCTCACTCCTCTGTGCAGATGTGATGGAGTAACACCCAAACCAGGTCCCCTGATTCCCTCCCATCCAAAAAATTTCTCAACTCTATCCTGGACCTTATTCATTCACACATCTAATTAAAGTACAGAGTAAGATAAGGTCGAAAAATAGAAACCATTCCCAAATACACTGCAAGGTAAATGTTCCCCTGACTGCAAATAGGCTTGAGGGATATTTTCAGAGGTGATGGAAATGTCCTAAAATTGGCTTGTGATGAGGATCACATAACTCTATAAATTAACTAACATTCACTGAACCATACACTTAAAAAAATAGGTCAATTGTACATTATTCTACACAAGTAGAGAGTAAAATGCTGGTTCCCAGGGTCTGGGAGCATGGGAAATGGGGAGATATTGGTCAAGAGGTACAAAGTTTCATTTACCCAAGATGTATATGTTCTGGAGATCTAATGTACAGCCTGGTGCCTAACAATGACGTATTAATGGTAACTATGTGAGATGATGGATAGGCTGATTAGCTTGGTTGTGATGCTTATTTCATAATGTATACATATATCTAAACATCAAGTTATACACCTTGAATACATAAAACTTTTATTTGTCAATTATACCTCAATAAAGCTGCAGGAAACAAGCAAGTGTTCCCAGCATTTGATATTGTAGTGCTGGTGATTATGATTCTGGGATAAGAATACAGGGAAACAGAAGGTATATTTAGGACCCATTTCATTTTTTTCCTTGTTAAATCTGATATTTTTATGGAGGGTCTCTAAAAAAGCCAATAATTTATACTGTAGAATTTACACTAATAATCCAAGTCTCTCTCTCTCTCTCTCTCTCATTTTAATAGCTAATAATTATTGGATCTATAATATGGGCCTAGAATTATGCTAATTTATTTTCAGGGATTATTTTATTTAGTCATGTGAACAACTCTCTGAACAACAAATATTATTCCATTATATAGATTTAGGAGTTGAAGACTCAGTAGGTTAAGTAACTTGATCTAGAACATACAACTACTATAAATGGTAGAATCAGGATTCAAATGCAGGTCTTTATTAATACACAGTTTGAACTCTTAACTGTGTTTTACTATTTTATGAACATGGTATTGATCCATTTGAGATTTGAAAAAATTACAATCCCATAACTAACACAGGAAACATCTTTTATTTAGTAAAATAATGGTAGGTACAGCATATAAATATTAAAACAAAATATAATTGAAGAAGTTATCATCTTCTAATTAAAACAAAGCTCATTAGAGAAGATGTATGATTCTATTTTATAACACAGATTAGACATAAGAAAGAATTTGAAAATCATCTCACCATAAATTGCTTGCAACAAATATTTAACGACTGCTACTCAGTCAACGCACGGAGAAAAGCAAAAGGCTGGAGTTAGCCAGCAAGATAATCACGGGATGAGTGTGATGATGCTTGTCCTCTAAATGCTACAGCCAGGGGTGGTAGCAGAGAAGAAGAAAAAGGGGGATAAATAGCTGTTTCCCACAAGTCCTTGCAAATCTAAGGCTCTATATTGTTAATATATGCAAAAATCGCCCAGGTAGCCATAGTTCCAGGGTTTGGTTACTAACCACTCAGTACTATAGCTCTTTACATTCCCGAGAGCTCAGACCTTCATTTAAGAGCAATGTAAAAGGATGTCACATTGCATCCAAATTTCCTAGGCATTTTGTTGTGGGAGATTTTTTTTCATGATACCTAGTTTTCCATATTTTCTGGAAGTAGAAGGGGCAAAAGGGTTTTACAAAGACATTTCTATTATTCTACAACTAGGAGAGATAGAAAACCAAAAGGAAAGTCCTAAAGGAAATAGAACTCTGTATCTATCTCTACCACTCTAAGTTAACTTGTTATCCTTTCCAAAACATTCACCAATACCTGTCCTCTGTGTATACATAATTTCTTGTTTTGTTACACACAAAATTCTTGTTTTTATACACACCTCTAGATACCTCATAATCCACATACTAATTAAAATGACTACATAGTGTTCCACTTTAGTGATGCACAATAAGCTTGCTTAATCATTCATTCAAGATGTTTCTAAAATTTTACCATTATGAATAGAATCTCTGAATACCTGAAATATTTTCTTTTTAAAAAATTATTTTTATTATATATAATTCCTAAATAAGTGGTTTTCCTGGGGTGTATTTAGGAAAGCTGTAGATAGAGAATCAATAAGGCCAGAGTCTTAAAAATATTTCACTGACTATTTTCTTTAGCAGATTAAAATAGTAACTGATCTGAGTGAAAATTACCACATCAATTCATTCATTCTTTTTTGTAGTACAGATAAAGTAATTTACTTTGAAAATTATATTCTCATAAAGGCCCAGAAAGGGTCAAATGCATCAACTTTTAAAAAATTTCTATCTGGTCGGTAGCAAAAATCAATTCTTAGAAAGGTTATCCGTAAACTAACATCATTCATTCATTAACAGCGTACACATTTCGTGTTTAAAATCTATTGATTGTATGAGGATGAATGCATATAGAAGACCTTGCGACTGGGCACTGAAGTCTGATTTTCCAGCTCTGTTATTAGCTGTATGGGCGATTCAGTCTTTGAAACTCATTATTCTCATGGACAAAATAAATAGGGGAATTTGTAATCTGAGATTCCCTGTAAGTTCCAAGATCTAAACGATTCTTTAATGCAAAAAAAGGGCAGACTCAAATAAATTTCTTGTTTCCCAAAACTTCTTTTCATATTAAATATAGACAACTGATCTTATTAAGTAAACATGGTAAACACATGGTGTATTTCCTGTATTCCCTTTCCTCGTGAATTTTCCATTTACCCAGTTATATTAACCAGAAACCTGAGTCCTTTAACCCTGCTCAGTCCCTCAAGTCCTCATCCAATTGGATTTAAATCCTGTAAAAATTTCCTTAAATCTTCTTCAACTCCATGCTCACCCATCTCCTCTCACCAGCACTATTATAATAGCCTAATTGTGTGCCCTTAGTTCTCTCCACATAGTAACTCAAAATGAGCCTCTGATCATGTTAATACCCAGATAAGAACCTGTCAATGAGTCCTCTTAGCCTAGCCTAGCCTATAGGATGAGAAGCCAGGACTTGACACAGCAAACAAGGGTCCTTCAGATTTGGTTCCCATCCTTTAACCCTTCTCTCTCTCTCTCTTATTCTGTCTGTCTGTCTATCTGTCCCTTCTGTCTCTCTCTCTGTCTCTCTGCCTCTCTCTCTTTCTCCCAGCCGCTCTATGTTGCTGGAGTTCCTAAGCCAAGGTGTAGTGAATGGCACCACCCTGCACAGGTGTGCTGCACAGAAGCCTGGGAGTCTTCCTAGACAGCTCTGGATCTTTACCTCCTACTCCAAACGGACACACAAAGTCCAAACAATTGCCAAGTCCTTTAAAATATCTCTGTAACCGATCCCCTTCTCTACCTCTGTGCTTAAACCACCCTAAGCCAACCCACCTTTCTTCAGCAGAAGCACTGCAATAACTACTTACTTACGCAAGCCTCTTGACAGGGAAGAAGACATTGGAATAGCTTAGGCAAGGTCCCATCTAATAAAGATTCTGCAATGACACTACTTTTTCTCATGTCACACAAGCTGGTTGTGTGATTTTTCCATGACATAAATCCCATGTGTACACTTTTTTAAGTTAGTACTTTCACTATAATCTTGAAAGAATGAGATACTCTAGAGTTAGTTTCTAAAGCTCTGGAAAATACAGCACTTTTTAAATGTTCTGGCAATTTATTTGTAGATGACTTTCCTTTCTGCTGTTTGCTGCCTCTAGAATGATGGATATTAAATATCTAAGCTAATAGAGAGCTTTAAAGAACATGCTGAAAATTACTCAGCATTTAATCTGAGTACACAAGGTCTTCCTTGGATTAAAAGCATACTAGTTAAGATGACATAACTATGTCACGATTCCAAATATTTTTTTTAGTTTATAGTGAAGAAGAAATGCAACTCCTGATTTACAGAAAATAAGTCCTCAAACCATATATTTTTTTGTCTGTTTTTTTTTTGTTTTTGTTTTTTTGCGGTACGCGGGCCTCTCACTGCTGTGGCCTCTCCCGTTGCAGAGCACAGGCTCCGGACGCGCAGGCTCAGCGGCCATGGCTCACGGGCCCAGCCGCTCCACGGCATGTGGGATCTTCCCGGACTGGGGCACGAACCCGTGTCCCCTGCATCGGCAGGTGGACTCTCAACCACTGCACCACCAGGGAAGCCCCCTCAAACCATATATTCTTTTCATATTTAGTTTTTTAAGCAGAAAACAATGTTTCTATAGTTCGCTATAGATTCCATATTTTAACTCCTAATATTCCTATTGAGTAACTTCTTCTTCTGAGCTAAAACCAGAAGTCATATCTTAATAAATGTGTGAAACTAAAACATATAATTGTAAAGTCAAATTATCCAAATTATCTTCCTGAGAGTGATGATACATTTAATATGTCTCTCCTCAAAAATCTCAAGATTGTGACCATTCTTTCTAACAATCTAATGATTTCAACAGAAATCAGCCACATCCACAGTGCAGATAAGGAAACTAAAGGGTAAAAGCTCAGTGATTTTCTGACATCACACAGTTAAGATTATGTGTTTTATCATTTTCAGACAATGTTCTCTTTACCGAATTTATTATCACTCTAAATTCTAGGATCATTTAGCAAACTTGTTTTCATTTACAATTAAAATCATTTTCTTTAAAGGAAAGATTCAATTTTTAAGAAGTTTGAACTGTTACACTTGACACAGTGCTTCTTGCTTTAGATTATACTCTGCTTCACAAGCTTTTGGGTAGGTGATTGGAAGAATGTTGCCAACTTTTAAACGTCACCACTGCATTACTAATATTGAACCAGATTTTAGGTTGGCTGTTTTTATAAAAATCATCAGCTTTCCTCTTTCAGAACACATAAAAGTATATTTTCACTTTCTAGTGAGGCGCAAGCAAACACAAACATTCTAATAGCTGACAAATGGCTGTCTGAAAGCCTACAAGACATTTTCCACAAATGCCCCTATGTTTCTGTCACCTAATTACAACACAACGATCTCTTTAGGCAGAGCAATTTGTTCATCCTTTTACTCCTCTGACAGACAGTGCTTTCACTTCTTTTATTTACTCCTTCATATACTTAGTCTTTCAAGGAGCACTTAACAAGTTAATTCCTGGGGATACAGACACAGTCCATGCCCCCAGAGTACACAGTCTAGAGGGGAAGAGAGGCAACTAGGTATGTTTGTACACGGGAGGCTAAAAGCAGATGTGGTTTTGCCAAGGAGTTGGAGAAGACTTTAGGAAAAAAAAAAAAGACTTCAAGGCAGACCTGAAACTGAAGAACTTCGGTCTGGTTCACTGTGGAGGGTGGTATGACAGGAGAAGATGATGGTGTGAGTGGAGAAAGATGAAGCTGGAGAAAAAGTCAGGGTCAGATGACACATGAATATCTTATGCACCTTGTGCTTTATTCTCCAGGCAAGAGGCAGCTATGAACTGTTTAACATGATGAAATCACAAGATTGCATTTGCCTTTTAAGAAATATTATTCCAACCAAGATGAGGAAAATGGATGAGATGAGAGCCAGCCTGGAGGATGAAGAGTGATTAAGAGATTTGGCAGTAGAATATTTAAAAAATGGTGATTCTATGGGTTAGGATTATCCTAAACCACAATTGATTATTGAAATGAATGACTTCCTGAGATATAAGGTGGAAGTGACGGAACTGATTTTTTTTTTTTTGTGGGAAGTGGAAGCAAGGGAAGAAAAGTAGTCAAGGATTTTCAAGCTTCAAAGTTGAACATCTAGATGGATGTGGTGTCTTAATTAAGAAAAACAATCCCCAAGAGAAGTTTGAGGATAAGGGGATGAGAGATGACTGAACATGTCAACTTTGAGGTGTTTGGATGATACCATTAACGTGAAGCTGTCTACTAAATGGTGGTAAATACATGTCTGAATCTCAAGAGCCATGCCTGGGCTTAGCACAGAGATGGTGTATGAAGCCTAGTACTTAAGAATATGCGGGCACAAGGACTTCCTGTATAGCACAGGGAACTATATTCAATATCTTGTAATAACCTATAATGGAAAAGAATCTGAGAAAGAATATATATATCTATACATACATATATATGCATATATATGTATAACTGAATCACTTTGCTGTATACCTGAAACACTGTAAATCAGCTATATTTCAATAAAAAAATTTAAAAACAATAAGTGGGCAATTAGGCATATTATGCACATTAATACAACTTTTTTGGAAGGCAGTATGACAGCATCTCTAAAGTGTAACCACTTCAAATAAGAATTCCACTTTTAGGAATTTTATCAAAAAGAAACACAAATCTGCAAAAACATAAGAATAAAGGTTTACCTTGCAAACACAGAGTTATAACAAATAATAGGAATTAAGTAAATTCCCATCAGTATTGTATTGGTTAGATAATTCTGCTACATTCAATCAATAAAACCCTACTTAGCTTTTAGGAAAAAAATGAGATCTAAATGTATTGAAATTAAAGGTTGTCAGAACATTTTTTGAGTAAAAAAATACTTGTTTACATATTTTATATAAATAATAGCTAATATCTATTAAGCCCTCATTATGTGCCAGGTACCATTATAAATGTTTGGTGTATATGAAGTCATAAAATCTTCAGAACAATCCTATGAGGTAAAGCAATATTATTTCTGTGTCACGAGTGAGGAAACTACAGTACAGAGAGGTGAGGTAATTTGACTAATGTCACAATGCCAGTAAGGGCCCAAACCAGGATTCAAACCCATACAAGGTATAGAATTATCTGAGATGAATTATGAATTCTATGAATAATTCTATGAATTATCTGAGATGAGAGTTTCTGCCTTGCCCCAGAATGGAGGCCAGAAAAAGTAAACTGAATTATAAGAAAGTCAAGAACATGACATTCCCATGACCTGAGTTTGTATGGACAAAGAGTCCTGATCACTGAAAACTCAAAGAGTTGGAAAGCTAGAAAAAATTGCATAGGGAAATGCATTAAGCTGTTCAGATTGGTTTACTCTGGGGAAGGAGAATGGAAAAGGCAGACTTTTCACTTTATGTGCTTCTTAATTCTTTGAATTTGTGTGCTAGAAGCAAATATTGTTTTTTTGTATAGTTAAAAAGAGAATGAAGTAGGAGAAAAACTTCATTACAAATTCATTTAGGATCATATGCAACTTAGCAAGAACCCTTTCATTCCCTTATATTACATTTAGTTTAATGCTTTGCAAGTGTCATCATTTAATTTGTAAAGTATGTCCAAGACTCAGCAGGGCTATTTAATTCAAGTATTTTATTCTCTCCTGACTCCACGCTATAGATGTTGTAAGAGCTAAAACCCACCTATTCTTGAAAATTTGTTGTTGTGCAAAGGGGGCTGCACAGAGAAAAGTGCACATTGATGAGAAAAACCTGGTACACAGTTTTGGCAGACCTAGTATTGTATTTGCTCAAACATGAACCGAGCTGAAATCTAAGAGTGGCCAAGGAGAAACTGACTCACCGGAAGAAGAAAACATACCTCCAAGGAATCAAGTTATAATCAACACAAAAATTAAATTGCTATCTCCTTGGAAATGATATGTTGTCAACTACTGGACACAGTTCAAAAGAAAAAAAAAGGAATTAACAGGGCTTTTATTCACACTTCTTATTTCTACAGCGTATGATTTTATTATACTTTTAAAAATTTCTTTATTTTTTGGTGCTATAAAGTGTTTTTTCCAAAAAGGAAAAAAGTATTTGAAAGTGAACAGGAGATGAACTTTAGCTATAACTTGTAAGACTGATATTATTAAATATAGTAGCTTTGTTGTATTGGGCATGACTTCCAAAAACCAAAAACACATAAGGATTTTTAAATGGAGAGCGCTCAATTTATATACTTTGAAGAATTAGTCATTTTAAGCCATTTTGAATTTTTTAATTTATAATAGAAAAAAACATAAGATGTAGATTACATGTGTAAAAACAGACTGGAAGAGACTGTACCAATATGATCCCAGTGACTCTCTTGTTGAGGAAGGAGATTATGGGTGATTTTAACCTCCTACTTTTGACTTTCCTACATTTGCCAATAAACATATTTACAAAATTTGAAAACTGTCAATAGAAAGCAATATATTAAAAATATATATCACTAAAAGATAAAAAATATTTCTATTTAAAAGATATAGGACATGAGACATGGATTTATACAGAGTTATGATCTCAGATTCTAAACTGCTCTACCAGTGAGTGACAAGATAAATTTCTGAGAAAAACCCAGAGATCAAGGTAGAGACATGGAAAGACCTCCAAGTAGGGGAAAAAAATTGGCTCTCAAAATCATGGATGCAGTCTTATTGCTTTCAATGAATACATTTAAATCACTCATTCCCTTTCATAAAAGAAATGAAAATCTTTGTCTTAAGCATGAAAGTGAAGGGTTTGAAAACAAATATACTTGTAACTGCTGCCTAGTCTGCTCATATGTTACTGGAGAAAGTACATAAAAAGAAGAGTTGGAAAACTCTGACCATTTTGCTTAGATATCTCAGCTTTATAGCACTAATGAAAAATGTTAATTTATGTTTTAACCGACCCCCCCCCAATTAAGCAGTGGTTAGTGATACTGTCTGATGAATATATTTCAGAGGTAGTGGTATGATTTTGTATCCAGTTCTCCCATTTCTGGTTTATTGGATTCTTGCTACACTATAGGCTACAGAGAACTTCCTTCCCTGATGTGGTATTTCTCCTCTTACTCAAGAAACTTCCTATTTATAATAGAGAATTGGGAAACTTCTATTCATATTTCTCCTTACAATAGGGGGACGGAGGAAGATGGCGGAAGAGTAAGACGCGGAGATCACCTTCCTCCCCACAGATACACCAGAAATTCATCTACACGTGGAACAACTCCTACAGAACACCTACTGAATGCTGACAGAAGACCTCAGACCCCCCAAAAGGCAAGAAACTCCCCACATACCTGGGTAGGGCAAAAGAAAAAAGCATAAACAGAGACAAAAGGATAGGGACGGGACCTGCACCAGTGGAAGGGAGCCGTGAAGTAGGAAAGGTTTCCACACACTAGAAGCCCCTTCGCGGGCAGAGACTGCGGGTGGCAGAGGGGGAAAGCTTTGGAGTAGCGGAGGAGAGCACAGCAACAGGGGTGCGGAGGGCAAAGCGGAGAGATTCCCGCACGGAGGGTCTGTGCCTCACCAGGCCGAGAGGCTTGTCTGCTCGGCCGCCGGGGCGGCCGGGGCTGGGAGCTGAGGCTCGGGTAAAGGGTTTCAGTCGGAGCGCAGGGAGAGGACTGGGGCTGGCGGCGGGAAGAGAGCCTGAAGGGGTTAGTGCACCACAGCTAGCCCGGAGGGAGTCCGGGGAAAAAGTCTGGAGCTGCCGAAGAGGCAAGAGACTTTTTCTTCCCTTTTGTTTCCTGGTGAGCAAGGAGAGGGCATTAAGAGCGCTGCTTAAAGAAGCTCCAGAGACGGGCACGAGCCGCGGCTGAAGGCGCGGACCCCGGAGACGGGCGTGAGACGCTGGGGCTGCTGCTGCCGCCACCACAAGGCCTGTGTGCGAGCACAGGTCACTGTCCACCCCCGCTTCTGTGGAGCCTGTGCAGCCCGCCACTGCCGGGGTCCCGGGACCCAGGGATGGCTTCCCCGGGAAAGTGCACGGAGCACCTCGTGCTGGTGCAACGTCACGCCGGCCTGTGCCGCCGCAGGCCCGCCCCGCACTCTGTGGCCCTCCCTCCCCTCGGCCTGAGTGAGCCAGAGCCCCCGAATCAGCGGCTCCTTTAAACCCGGCCTGTCTGAGCGAAGAACGGACGCCCTCCGGCGACCTACACGCAGAGGCGGGACCAGGTCCAAGGCTGAGACCCGGGAGCTGTGAGAGCAGAGAAGAGACAGGGAAATCTCTCTGTGCAGCCTCGGAGGCAGCGGATTAAAGCTCCACGGTCCACTTGATGTGCCCTGTGTCTGTGGAGTGCATGAATGGACAGCGAATCATCCCAAATTGAGGAAGCGGACTTTGAGGACAAGATTTAAGATTTTTTCCCCTTATCTTCTTTTTACAACGAATTATCCCAAATTGAGGAGGTGGACTTTGAGAGCAAGATTTTCGATTTTTTTCCCCCTGTTCTCTTTTTCTGAATGTGTATGTGTATGCTTCTGTGTGAGATTTTCTCCGTATAGCTTTGCTTCCACCATAGGTCCCAGGGTTCTATCCATCCGTTGTTTTTTTTTTCCCAATAATTACTTTTTTATTTTTAATAACGCTACTATATTTTATACTTTATTCTATTTTACTTTATCTTCTTTCTTTCTTTTTTCCTACCTTCCCTTTCGCCCTCCCTCCGCCCCTTTCTTTCTTTCTTTCCTTCCTCCCTCCCTCCCTCCTGTCTGTGTCTGTCTGTCTTTCTTTCTTTCTTTCCTTCCTTCCTCCCTTACTTCCTTCTTCCTTTCACTCTTTCTTTTTCTTTCCTTCCTCCCTCCCTCCTTTCTTTCTTTTCTTTCCATCCTTCCTCCCTCACTCACTCGCTCCTTTCTTTCTTTCTTTCTTCCTTCCTTCCTTCCTTTCTTTCCTTCTTCCTTTCTTTCTCTCTCTCTTTCTTTCTTCTACTGATTCTTTCTTTCTACTTTTTCTCCCTTTTATTCTGAGCCGGGTAGATGAAAGGCTCTTGGTGCTGCAGTGAGGAGTCAGTGCTGTGCCTCTAAAGTGGGAGCGCCAAATTCAGGACACGGGTCCACAAGAGACCTCCCAGCTCCACATAATATCAAGTGGCGAAAATCTCCCAGAGATCTCCATATCAACACCAGCATCCAGCTTCAGTCAACGACCAGCAAGCTAAAGTGCTGGTCACCCTATGCCAAGCAACTAGCAAGACAGGAACACAACCCCACCCATTAGCAGAGAGGCTGCCTAAAAACATAATAAGGCCACGGGCACCCAAAAACACACCACCAGACGTGGACCTGTCCACCAGAAAGACAAGATCGAGCCTCAACCACCAGAACACAGGCACTAGTCCCCCCAACCAGGAAGCCTACACAACCTACTGAAACAACGTTAGCCACTGGGGACAGACACCAAAAACAACGGGAACTACGAACCAGCAGCCTGCAAAAAGGACAACCCAAACACAGTAACATAAGCAAAATGAGAAGACAGAAAAACACACAGCAGGTGAAGGAGCAAGATTAAAACCTACCAGACCTAACGAATGAAGAGGTAATAGGCAGTCTACCTGAAAAAGACTTCAGAATAATGATAGTAAAGATGATCCAAGATTCTATTTCCAAGATCCAAAATCTTGGAAATAGAATAGACAAAATGCAAGAAACAGTTAACAAGGACCTAGAAGAACTAAAGATGAATCAAGCATCGATTAAAAACACAATAAATGAAATGAAAAATACCCTAGATGGGAACAATAGCAGAATAACTGAGGCAGAAGAACGGATAAGTGAGGTGGAAGATAAAATAGTGGAAATAACTGATGCAGAGCAAAATAAAGAAAAAAATAATGAAAAGAACAGAGGACAGTCTCAGAGACCGCTGGGACAACATTAAACGCACCAACATTCGAATTATAGGGGTTCCAGAAGAAGAAGAGAAAAAGAAAGGGACTGAGAAAATATTTGAAGAGATTATAGTTGAAAACTTCCCTAATATAGGAAAGGAAATAGTTAATCAAGTCCAAGAGGCACAGAGAGTCCCATACAGAATAAATCCAAGGAGAAATATGCCAAGACACATATTAATCAAACTGTCAAAAATTAAACACAAAGAAATCATATTAAAAGCAGCAAGGGAAAAACAACAAATAACACACAAGGGAATCCCCATCAGGGTAACAGCTGATCTCTCAGCAGAAACTCTACAAGCCAGAAGGGAGTGGCAGGGCATAACTAAAGTGATGAAGGAGAAAAACCTGCAACCAAGATTACTCTACCGAGCAAGGATCTCATTCAGATTTGATGGAGAAATTAAAACGTTTACAGACAAGTAAAAGCTGAGAGAGTTCAGCACCACCAAACCAGCTTTACAACAAATGCTAAAGGAACTTCTCTAGGCAAGAAACACAACAGAAGGAAAATACCTACAATAACGAACCCAAAACAATTAAGGAAATGGGAATAGGAACATACATATCAATAATTACCTTAAATGTAAATGGACTAAATGCTCCCACCAAAAGACACAGATTGGCTGAATGGATACAAAAACAAGACCCATATATGTGCTGTCTACAAGAGACCCACTTCAGACCTAGAGACACATACAGATTGAAAGTAAGTGGATGGAAAAAGATATTCCATGCAAATGGAAATCAAAAGAAAGCTGGAGTAGCAATTCTTATATCAGACAAAATAGACTTTAAAATAAAGACTATTAGAAGAGACAAAGAAGGACACTACATAATAATAAAGGGATCGATCCAAGAAGAGGATATAACAATTGTAAATATTTATGCACCCAACATAGGAGCACCTCAATACATAAGGCAAATACTAACAGCCATAAAAGGGGAAATCGACAGTAACACACTCATAGTAGGGGACTTTAACCCCCCACTTTCACCAATGGACAGATCATCCAAAATGAAAATAAATAAGGAAACACAAGCATTAAATGATACATTAAACAGGATGGACTTAATTGATATTTATAGGACATTCCATCCAAAAACAACAGAATACACATTTTTCTCAAGTGCTCATGGAACATTCTCCAGGATAGACCATATCTTGGGTCACAAATCAAGCCTTGGTAAATTTAAGAAAATTGAAATGGTATCAAGTATCTTTTCCGACCACAATGCTATGATACTAGACATCAATTACAGGAAAAGATCTGTAAAAAATACAAACACATGGAGGCTAAACAATACACTACTCAATAATGAAGTGATCACTGAAGAAATCAAAGAGGAAATAAAAAAATACCTAGAAACAAATGACAATGGAGACACGACGACCCAAAACATATGGGACGCAGCAAAAGCAGTTCTAAGGGGGAAGTTTATAGCAATACAATCCCACCTTAAGAAACAGGAAACATCTCGAGCAAACAACCTGACCCTGCACCTAAAGCAATTAGAGAAAGAAGAACAAAAAACCCCCAAAGTTAGCAGAAGGAAAGAAATCATGAAGATCAGATCAGAAATAAATGAAAAAGAAATGAAGGAAACGATAGCAAAGATTAATAAAACTAAAAGCTGGTTCTTTGAGAAGATAAACAAAATTGATAAACCATTATCCAGACTCATCAAGAAAAAAAGGGAGAAGACTCAAATCAATAGAATTAGAAATGAAAAAGGAGAAGTAACAACTGACACTGCAGAAATACAAAAGATCATGAGAGATTACTACAAGCAACTCTATGCCAATAAAATGGACAACCTGGAAGAAATGGACAAATTCTGAGAAATGCACAACCTGCCAAGACTGAATCAGGAAGAAATAGAAAATATGAATAGAACAATCACAAGCACTGAAGTTGAAACTGTGATTAAAAATCTTCCAACAAACAAAAGCCCAGGACCAGATGGCTTCACAGGCAAATTCTATCAAACATTTAGAGAAGAGCTAACACCTATCCTTCTCAAACTCTTCCAAAATATAGCAGAGGGAGGAACACTCCCAAACTCATTCTACGAGGCCACCATCACCTTGATACCAAAACCAGGCAAGGATGTCACAAAGAAAGAAAACTACTTGCCAATACCACTGATCAACATAGATGCAAAAATCCTCAACAAAATACTAGCAAACAGAATCCAACAGCACATTAAAAGGATCATACACCATGATCAAGTGGGGTTTATTCCAGGAATGCAAGGATTCTTCAATATATGCAAATCAATCAATGTGATACATCATATTAACAAGTTGAAGAAGAAAAACCATATGATCATCTCAATAGATGCAGAGAAAGCTTTCGACAAAATCCAACACCCATTTATGATAAAAACCCTGCAGAAAGTAGGCATAGAGGGAACTTTCCTCAACATAATAAAGGCCATATATGACAAACCCACAGCCAACATCGTCCTCAATGGTGAAAAACTGAAACCATTTCCACTAAGATCAGGAACAAGACAAGGCTGCCCACTCTCACCACTCTTATTCAACTTAGTTTTGGAAGTTTTACCCACAGCAATCAGAGAAGAAAAGGAAATAAAAGGAATCCAAATTGGAAAAGAAGAAGTAAAGCTGTCACTGTTTGCAGATGACATGATAGTATACATAGAGAATCCTAAAGATGCTACCAGAACACTACTAGAGCTAATCAGTGAATTTGGTGAAGTAGCAGGAAACAAAGTTAATGAACAGAAATCTCTGGCATTCCTGTACACTAATGATGAAAAATCTGAAAGTGAAATTAAGAAAACACTCCCATTTACCATTGCAACAAAAAGAATAAAATAGCTAGGAATAAACCTAAGGAGACAAAAGACCTGTATGCAGACAATTATAAGACACTGATGAAAGAAATTAAAGATGATACAAATAGATGGAGAGATATGCCATGCTCCTGAATTGGAAGAATCAATATTGTGAAAATGACTCTACTACCCAAAGCAATCTACAGATTCAATGCAATCCCTATCAAACTACCACTGGCATTTTTCACAGAACTAGAACAAAAAAATTTCAAAATTTGTTTGGAAAAAGAAAAGACCCTGAATAGCCAAAGCAATCTTTAGAACGAAAAACGGAGCTGGAGGAATCAGGCTCCCTGACTTCAGACTATACTACAAAGCTACAGTAATCAAGACAGTGTGGTACTGGCACAAAAACAGAAATAGATCAATGGAACAGGATAGAAAGCTCAGAGATAAACCCACACACATATGGTCAACTTATCTTTGATAAAGGAGGCAGGAATGTGCAGTGGAGAAAGGACAGCCTCTTCAATATGTGGTGCTGGGAAAACTGGACAGGGACATGTAAAAGTATGAGATTAGATGATTCCCTAACACCATACACAAAAATAAGCTCAAAATGGATTAAAGACCCAAATGCAAGGCCAGAAACTATCAAACTCTTAGAGGAAAACGTAGGCAGAACACTCTATGACATAAATCACAGCAAGATCCTTTTGGACCCACCTCCTAGAGAAATGGAAATAAAAACAAAGATAAACAGATGGGACCTAATGAAACTTCAAAGCTTTTGCACAGCAAAGGAAACCATAAACAAGACCAAAAGACAACCCTCAGAATGGGAAAAAATATTTGCAAATGAAGCAACTGACAAAGGATTAATCTCCAAAATTTATAAGCAGCTCATGCAGCTCAATAGCAAAAAAACAAACAACCCAATCCAAAAATGGGCAGAAGACTTAAATAGGCATTTCTCCAAAGAAGATATACAGACTGCCAACAAACACATGAAAGAATGCTCAACATCATTAATTATTAGAGAAATGCAAATCAAAAGTACAATGAGATATCATCTCACACTAGTCAGAATGGCCATCATCAAAAAATCTAGAAACAGTAAATGCTGGAGAGGGTGTGGAGAAAAGGGAACACTCTTGCACTGCTGGTGGGAATATGAATTGGTACAGCCACTATGGAGAACGGTATGGAGGTTCCTTAAAAAACTACAAATAGAACTACCATATGACCCAGCAATCCCACTACTAGGCATATACCCTGAGAAAACCATAATTCAAAAAGAGACATGTACCAAAATGTTCATTGCAGCTCTATTCACACTAGCCCGGAGATGGAAACAACCTAAGTGTCCATCATCGGATGAATGGATAAAGAAGATGTGGCACATATATACAATGGAATATTACTCAGCCATAAAAAGAAACGAAACTGAGCTATTTGTAATGAGGTGGATAGACCTAGAGTCTGTCATACAGAGTGAAGTAAGTCAGAAAGAGAAAGACAAATACCATATGCTAACACATATATATGGAATTTAAGAAAAAAATGTCATGAAGAACCTAGGGGTAAAACAGAAATAAAGACACAGACCTACTTGAGAATGGACTTGAGGGTATGGGGAGGGGGAAGGGTAAGCTGTGACAAAGCGAAAGAGAGGCATGGTCATATATACAGTACTAAACGTAAGGGAGATAGATAGTGGGAAGCAGCCGCACAGCACAGGCAGATCATCTCGGTGCTTTGTGACCGCCTGGAGGGGTGGGATAGGGAGGGTGGGAGGGAGGGAGACGCAAGAGGGAAGAGATGTGGGAACAGATGTATATGTATGAGTGATTCACTTTGTTATAAAGCAGAAACTAATAAATAAATAAATAAAAATGAGCAAGTGAGCAAATGAGCAACTATACTCCAATAACAATTAATCAAAAATAATTTAAAAATAAAAATAAATAAATAAATAAAAATGAGCAAGTGAGCAAATGAGCAACTATACTCCAATAAAAATTAATCAAAAATAATAAAAAATTAAAAAAAATAAAAGAAAAAATAAAAATGAGCAAGTGAGCAAATGAGCAACTATACTCCAATAAAAATTAATAAAAAAAAATAATAAATAAAAAAATAAAGATGAGCAAGTGATCAAATGAGCAACTATACTCCAATAAAAATTAATCAAAAATAATAAAGAATTTAAAAAAATAAAATAAAAATGTAAAAATGAGCAAGTGAGCAAATGAGCAACTATACTCCAATAAAAATTAATAAAAAAATAATAATAAATAAAAAAATAAAGATGAGCAAGTGATCAAATGAGCAACTATACTCCAATAAAAATTAATCAAAAATAATAAAATAAATAATAATAATAATAATGAGCAAGTGAGCAAATGAGCAACTATACTCCTATAAAAATTAATCAAAAAAAATAATAAATATAAAAATAAAGATGAGCAAGTGATCAAATGAGCAACTATACTCCAATAAAAATTAATCAAAAATAATAAAATAAAAAATAATAATAATAATGAGCAAGTGAGCAAATGAGCAACTATACTCCAATAAAAATTAATCAAAAATAATTTAAAAAAATAATAATAATAAGGAAAATTTTCCTTAGAAATTGTATAACCATTGTGACTGTATAACCCTTGATCTCCTAAAAAGTAAGGCTGGTTTGTTTAACTCTTTGTATTGTTTTACTTTCCTTCAGAAAATTCCCCCAAATTCTAGTATGACTCAAGTGTTGTAAGCTCAAGGACCACCTATAACACTTCTATTGCTAAATTTTAGTTTGTTTTCCTTATGATTTTTCCAAATGATTTTTTTCTCTCTTCCATTTGAAATTTGGGGTAGTCAATCTTGATTATGGGACCAGATTGAGGGGGTGGGAGGCATGGAGGGAAAACCATGGTAGATACTCAAGGCAGGCATTTGACACTAGGATCTCTTGCAGGGAGTCAACTCTAAGTTCGTCCCTAATGAACAGGTAGATCATAAGGAATTAATATTCTCCAGGAGTGAACACTGCCCCTCACTGGCTTTTTTTCTTCTTTACAAAGGCTCTTGGTTCTCATGAGGTGCCTCTCTATCTCAGTGAAAGGGTTGTGCTTTCAGGTCATGATCTTACTCAGTGAAAGTTCTGGCTTAGTCTGAGGTTCCTGCTGAAATCACAAATAATCAAAGCCGGCAAAGTATGTGTTGTTGTGGTAGATTTTCCCTTTTTTTTACGAAATACCGGAAGTAAAGAATTGATTCATATTTTGAGGGAGGAGTCCACAAGCTTTCAAAGAGTGCCTAGGTAAATCACCGAATCCAGAAACACATAAGTGTTTGATGAATAAGTGAATACATAGGAAAAAGTATATATATATGTGTGTAAAACTGAATCACTTTGCTGTACACCTGAAACTAATACAACATTGTAAATCAACTATACTCCAATAAAAAATTTATAAATGATTAAAATGGTAAATTTATATGTTACATATATTTTACTACAGCAAAAAAAGCTTAAAAAAATAAAACAAACAAACAAACAAAACCCAAATAATATATGACTAATTAGGGTTTTGGTTCTCCTAGAAAAGTCTCATGTCTAAAGCATGAAAAGCTCTATAACATTCTCGGTTTTATTCATCCACGTTACTCAGGCAGGCCCAAGTTTTCCCAAATCAAAACTCTTACAGCTTTATCCCCATCTTTGGTTCCATTTTGTAACAATTTAATGAGTTGGGGATTCTTTAAAGAAAAATTTCCAATAAGCAAGATGTAATGCTTTTCTTCTGTATTGCAACAAATATTCCTTAATGTAGATTTTCTTTCCTCCTGATAGATACTAATTGAGGTTCTATACATTTTTCAAGTTTAACTTATCTGTGTCACTATTCCAGTTTCTAGTCTCCACACCCTTCACCTGTCTTCTCCCAGCATTTTTCACTTACATCTGTATCAATGGTTCTCAACCCTGGCCACACATCAGTCTCACCTGGGAAGTTTTAAAACTTACCAATGCCTGGGCTCCAATCCCAGAACTGACTTCATATGTCTGGGGTGATATCCTGGCATAGATAAAATATTTTAAAGCTCCAAAGGTGATTCTAATGTGCAGCCAAGGTTGAGCCTGTATTCCACTCTTATTCTCATTTCAGTAAAGTGATGGCATCCCTTTCCCCTTGCGGTCTGTCACTGAACTGTTTTCCAACCTCCATGAATTACATAGAAGGTACCTCTCCCCTCAGAGTCCCTAGCTGGAACTCTGACGTCCACTCCCGGTTGAAATAATGAGGCAAAAGAACCACTTTCTGCAGCCAAAGGGTCTGGGGGAAGGATGTAAAGGATAACCTGAGGGAGTTTCTATGTGGTAATGGGACAGTTATTTATGATGACTATGGTGATGCTTACTCTAATCTACACCTGTGATACAATCTCATAGAACTATATACCGTGCCCACCAAAAAACCAAAACCAAAACTAAAAACAAAAAACTAGAGAAATCTTAATAAGGAGGTAGCTGAGTTAATAATATTGTATCAGTACCTAGACAACTTCTTTAAAACAAGAAAGACAAATATATATGTTCATTGCTAGTTTATATGTTTATATAAGAGTATATCAGTTACAGAATTGTAACTTTTTTTTTTTTTTTTTTTTTTGCAGTACACGGGCCTCTCACTGCTGTGGCTTCTCCTGTTGCGTAGCACAGGCTCCGGACACTCAGGCTCAGCAGCCATGTCTCACGGGCCCAGCCGCTCCGCGGCATGTGGGATCTTCCCAGACCGGGGCACAAAACCGTGTCCCCTGCATCGGCAGGCGGACTCTCAACCACTGCGCCACCAGGGAAGCCCTCTAACTTATTTTTAATGCTTTCTTCCTGAATAGGCTGTAGATGTCAAGAACTATTCATTGTGATGGACCAAGCTTCTTTATCCTAACCTGGTATACGAACTTCCCCAAAGAGAAGGTAAATATCATTAATGTATCCTGTCATCACTTACTTTCTTCTTTCCGTTTCAAATCTATGGAGTAGTTTCCGAAGACCACCATTCTTAAATCCCTGAAAATGCGCAGCTGGGGCTCCCACAGTGATGACATCATAGAGAGCATCTGGAACAGGAATGGACAAGGAGATGAACGCTTTGCAAACATTTATCTCCAACATGCTGTTTGCATTGAAGCCTACACACTGTGGGAAGTTTGAGAAATTATTCTGTTTGATTTTGCAGGAATAAAAATGAACTCACATCTCAAGGGGGCAAAGAGGAGCTAATCAATCTTTCTAAAAGCCACCTGTGCACCTAAACAAGTTATAATATTTCCTTGATTTGTGACTACATCTTAATTACATGGTACTGTGTAGAACAGTATGTTCTCTCATTCTATATACTTACTGAGATAACACGTTAATTGGTCTTTTGTGTATTTTACTTTATTGAGTTTTGCATTATCTAATTTGCAATCATATTGAAATTCAACAATAATGAACAATCTTTCAACCAAAAGTTGCTGAGAAAATAACCAAAATATTAATGCATTTTGACTCAAGGGCAGAACAGTAATAGTGCATTTAAAAAATCTATACATAGTAGTTTCCTGCCTGTATATACTAAATCTTACACAATTTTGAATGCATGCAATTGAATTTTGCAATTTCCTTACGTGACATAGAAAGAATACACAAAATGTCTCTTGATCTATTTTCCAGTGAGATACTTTGTTTTTTTTTAAATAAAAAATCCACACATTTAAATTGAAACTCAATCCTTTGATCTTCAAAGCCATCAAGTTTGATACATATTAAATTTACCACTTCAAAACATGCCATCATTTTTACATTCTAATGAAAAGTACCCCCATAAGAAAGAAAACAAAGTGAATGCCCTCTTGTTAAACTACATTTTATTTGAGAAACCTAATTTCATAGTAGATCCTTTTCAAATTGATTTTGGTATTGACACCTTGGCTGTTTTTCTGATCTCATTTACAGGGAAAACATAAATTATTTTATTAGCTTCAGGTAAACACCATAACTTCTTCACAGTGGTTCAATCCAAATGCACCTGAAATAGTTTTTCTTTTTTTTTTTTCTTTTTTTTTTTTTCTTGTGGTACGCGGGCCTCTCCCGTTGCGGAGCACAGGCTCCGGACGCGCAGGCTCCGGATGCACAGGCTCAGCGGCCATGGCTCACGGGCTCAGCCGCCCCGTAGCAAGTGGGATCCTCCCGGACTGGGGCACGAACCTGCGTCCCCCACATCAGCAGGCGTACCCTCAACCACTGTGCCACCAGGGAAGCCCTTCTTTTTTTGTTTTTTTTAAATAAAATATTTCTTAAATTGAAAAGACTTCAGCTGTACTCAGAGAACTCAAGGTCACAAAAAAACAGAAATACAACCCAAACCAAATGGTTAGTAAGGCAGATACTGAACAATCACTTAATGGATTGCTGGAGTGGTGAGCTCTTATTCTTTTAAAAAGTCACTGATCAACTAGAAGTCATCTTTTCCTAAAATAGCAACACATTAGACTAGTGTGAAATTTTCAGATTTCCTAGTCCAGGGGATTTTAGCCTAGGGCTAAGAAGAGGGTTTTAAGGTGTCCAGGGATGGATGGTGAATTGTATTGGTGCATCTGTTTTACTTCATGGAAAGGAGTCACAGCTTTCTTGAACAGTCATGAGATCACCCAAAAGGGGCCAACTAAAGACTTGTCTACCTGCATTTATCTGACGAGAAACCTGAGGATCTTGAGACGTTACCTGCTTTGTCTGAAGTCCCAAAGACATTACACCCAGGGCCTTCTAACTTCTAACCCAGGGATGGAGAACCAGTGATTTAAGTTATTGACTGGACCCTGAGTCCCTGGCTCCGGATCCCAGCTCTGCCATGTATAAGTTGTGCAGCATTGGGAAAACTACTAACCTTTTCTATGTCTCAGCTCCTCAGCTAGAAAATGGAGTGGAAAGTAGTAAAAAGAGGGTAGCTTTCAGTAAGTATTGTCTATGATTATTTTCCCCATAGGAAATAATCCTACCAATTAAGCAAAGAAAGCTGATATTTTAACTTTTGCTTATTTCTCCATAAAAATAAACTTTTCAGTCTGAAAAGGAAAGTGATTATGAGGCTCAGTCTTCTGAATAAGATCAGTTCCTGTGTTAATCTAAACTAAATACAAAAAAAAATCATCATGATGTTGTAATGAAATATGTTGCACTTCTGCTAAAACCTGGGTGACCAGCAATACCAACAATATACCAAAGTGACTATAAACTGTATCCACATGTCCCATCAAGCCCAAATTAAATGCATTCCTAACTCAATTTTCAAAAAATGTTGTCTATGGACTTTCACTGGATCCAAAAAAACTTGTAGCCTCTCCAACACCATCCAGCAAGAAGGGAAGGATGAGGGAAGTGGAAATCTGAGTGGAGAAAGCAGTCTTAATTGATGGAGATGAAAATGACTTGATTATGCAAAATTTGCAAAACCATTTGTCTTTCTCTGTCTGGCTTAGTTCACTTAGTATGATAATCTCTAGATCTGTCTATATTGCTGCAAATGGCATTATCTCATTCTTTTTTATGGCTGTATAATATTCTATTGTTCTGACTTTTCCTGCTCTTCTTCTCTGGTTCCCTGTGACCCATGTAGACACTTTATTCCTTTAAGTCTTCCAGTGAAGTCCTCAAGACCTGAAGATCATTTCCAATTTCTCTCTTTCCTTCAACATTATATCTGATCAGTTCTAACAACTTCACTACCAAAATTTTATTCTCTCTTATACATGTTAAACATCTTCACCTTAATTTTGATCTTCCTCATGTCTTGTCAAGATTCCTACTGCCTCTTCAGTCCTAGCCTCTCTGCATTCACAATGCAGTGGATTGCTTCTCCTATATGGGTGGCCATTCAATCACTCTGCCCAAAACACAGGCTTTGAGACTTACGCCCTTCCTCATATCTTTCAAATATAAATAGAAGAACATTCAAATGTCTCAGCATCATGCATGTTTTAAGTGCTCAATAAATGTCAACAAATAGATAAACAAATACTTTGAGGGAAAATTCAATTTGTCATGTTTGTCTTCAGATCATACATGGAATTACTATTCTTAGCTGAAGAATAAAAATTTTAGATACACTCTCCAGAAACAAATATATTAGAATCTGGAATATATGTATATATATTCTCCAGGGTATGGGAATGAATATATTTCCATTCATGAATCACATTCTGTAGAATAACAGAGAGCTTACGATTATCACACACAAAAGAATGAAATTAGACCCTTATAGCAAGCACAAAAAATCAACTCAAAAAGGAATGAAGATTTAAACATAAGATGTAAAGCTGTAAAAGTCCTAGGGAAAAAACATAGGGAAAAGGTTTCATGAAATTGGTCTTAACAATGATTTCATAGAAATGACACAATAAGCACAAGCAATGAAAACAGAAATAAACAAGTGGGACAACATCAAACTAAAAAGCTTCTGCATGGCCAAGGAAACAATCAGTAGAGTGAAATGGAAAAACACAGAATTAGGAGAAAATATTTTTGAATCATATATCTGATGAGAGATTAATTTCCAAAATATGTAAGGAACTCCTACAACTCAATAGTAAAAAAAAATTAATAACCTGCTTAAAAAACAGGCTAATGACTTGAATAGACATTTTGCCAAGAAGACATAAAAATGGCGAACAGGTAAATGAAAAAATGGTAAATGTCATTAATCATCAGGAAAACACAAATCAAAACCACAATGACATATCACCTCACATTTATAAGATAGCTCCTATCAAAAAAAAAAAAAGACAAGTGTTGGCCATGATGTGGAGAAATTGGAACCCTTGCACACTGTTGTTGGTGGGATGCAAAATGATGCAGCTTCCATGGAAAACAGTATGGAGGTTCCTCAAAAACTTAAAAATACAACTATTATATGATCCAGCAGCCCCACTTCTGGGTATTTACACTAAAGAATTGAAATCAAGATCTTGAAGAGATATTAGCACTCCTGTGTTCATTGCAGCACTAATTATAATAGCCAAGACATGGAAACAGCCTAAATGTCCATCAACAGGTAAATGAATAAAGGAAATGTGCTGTATACATACAATGGAATACTATTCAGCCTTAAAAAAGAAGGAAATTCTGCAATATGTGACAGCATATACAAACCTTGAGGATATTATGCTAAGAGAAATAAGCCAGGCACAGAAAGACAAATACTGCATGACTGCACTTATATGAGGTACCTAAAATAGTCAGTGCATGGTATCAGAAAGTATGTTGAGTTAATCTGTATTACTTGATGTTAACTGCAATTCATTGGTCAAGGTGATATCTGCCACTGCCTAGAGTTGATTCTTCACTGTAAAGCTACTAAGTATTTGAAGGGACATATTTTAAGAGTATGCAAATCTCCTGTTTCTGTTTAAACTGGTACCCATTAATTTTAGCATCCACTGATGAACCTTGCCTGTGGCAATTATTACTGTTCAAATGGTAATTTTCCGTTTCCTCATTCTTGCCAAATTTATTAATTGGAATTCTTCTGGAAGGAATAGATGACCCTTCTTCTTCCTTCATTTGTTTATTCAGTTATTTATTAACATCAATATGAGTATTTTGTCCTTTGATTCATAATCCAACCCTAGCTTTATGTTTAAATTGTTCCAGCTTTGTCCACTGGGAGCCCCTTCGGAATGGCTCCTGTATTACTTTTTTTTACCTCTTCTGTTTTTTGTTTTCTCTTATTTTATTTTATTTTGGTTTTTGGACACTTCCTTACTTTCTAGAGCTACAAGATACTCCAGACATATTTTTCCTGCCGCAGCCTTGGAATCAACCAGGTTTCCAAGGAACCCTAGTTCTTTTTATTGGAGAATGGTGTTCAGAAATCGATTACTATGAGCAATTACACTCATTGCTACTGCTTTCAATCCCTTTCAGTAGCTAGAGCTAGAAAATATATGTATGTGTACTAACTTGTGCACACACATCTATATTTATCCATCTAACTATTACTGTATCTATACTGTACTAACAACAAAAACCATGAGTCAGTGCTGTTACCTTTGACTTCAATTTAGCCTCAAAAGATCCCTTCTAGCCTTCCTTCCTTATTTCTACCTTCTCTCCCTGACATTGAGAAACTTGATTCTCCCTAGCCACATATTTAAATACATGGTCAATCCTAGTGAAAAATAAAACAGCTTCAGAATTGTTAACCCTACCTCTGTAAGAAAAAAAATTACTAACAAATGTACAGTGTTTGTAGTGTTTTTTAATTTAGCATTACAATATCTAGTCCTTTCCAAAGTTTACATAGGCCAGGTCCTTTCTTTCCCAATCTTTTCAGTAAATTATCATTTTTATAATTATCTTTACCATTAATTAGCATTTTAAACAAGATAACAAAAGTAAGTTAATAAAAGCAGGTTGGAAATATGAAATTCTATGGAAAACTTACACAATAATTAGTAGCACAGCAATCATGATTTGAAAAAAATAAGAATAGAAAGGGAGCCAAGGTGCAGGTACCAAGAAGTAAAATATAGAAGCATTCCCCAAATATTCTTCACTTTTGGACTTCATAGAACGCATGTCAAATAAGCAAGTAGAAAATAGTACTACTGTGGTTCAGCAGAGCTAGAAGTGCAGCATCTTATCTATATTCCAGAAGCCATGTCTCCCATTTCTCAAGCCATAATATCCTCCCAAGCCAACCATAATATCCCATTAGTATCAAGAGGTCTTCTCTGCAGGGACATTAGAGTTTCTGTCTGGATACTGAAAGAGCAAATAAGTTCTCTCTTTTGCCTCTCTCACTTTTCTCTGTTGCCTTTTGATTTTACCCATCTTGATTAGAACCATTTCTCAAAAAGCTGGGGTCTTTATGTCCACATTTTACAGAGGTTCAAAGAGCTTAGGCTTAAATAGTATTTTCACATTTGAGGTTCAAAGAGTTGCTCCGAGGTATTAACTTTTAAACATTGATTACTGTGATACCGTGATTTATAATATGAAATAAATATTTGGTCTTCGTCCCCTTTTCTGGCACAGAGTTCCCCAAACCCTGGGAATTTCCTAAGTGTTGAGAGCCACAAAGGTGTCTTCTGTTAGGGTAATGAGGTGACTTTTGGACTGCACCTAAGGATGGGGGCTGGTGGCCAGTGAAACCAACCATGAGATTAGAGGGCTGAAACTTTCAGTCCTTTCTCCCTTGACTCCCCTACGGAAGAGGGGCTGAAGATGAGTTCAATCCCAATGGCCAATTATTTTATCAATATTGCCTGTGTAATGAAGCCTCCATAAAAACCCAAGAGGACAGGGTTTGGAAAGCTTCCGGGTTGGTGAACACGTGGAGGTGCTGGGGGAACTCAGAGAGCGTGAAAGCTCCACGCCCTTTCTCCACACTTGCCCTATGCATCTGTTGCATCTGACTCTTCCTGAGTTCTCTCCTTTTATAATAAACAGTAATCTAGCAAGTAAAATGTTATCTTCTGAGTTTTGTGAGTCTCTCTAGCGAATTAATCAAATCCAAGGAAGGGGTTGTGGGAGCCTCTGATTTATAGCCAGTTGGTCAGAAGTATGGGTAACTACCTGGAATTTCAATTGGCTTCTGAAGTAGAGGGCAGTCTTGTGGGGCTGAGCCTTTAACCTGTGGAATCTGATGCTGTCTCTGGGAAAATAATGTCAGAATTGAGTTGAATTGTAGGACACCTAGTTTGTGGCTCTGGAGAGTTGCACAAATGAGGGTGGGGGAAATTCCCTCCCCACAATCATAAATAACTAAAGAGTGGTTCTGAAGAAAACAATTAGAAAGTAGCTGCTGAACTCTAGTCTCAGAATTTATTTGATTTTAAGCAAAAGAAAACAGCTTTGTTCTTCAGCTATTAGGTATTTTTGGTTTATCATATAATCTGAAATAAGAACATACTGTGTATAGCTGTATAATATCTAATTTTAATTGAGACAGTTTCTGTCACAATTAACATTGATCACTAATATTTTTAAGTATCAGCATTCTTTATGGAAATCACAAAAATCACAAGACTCCAGGGAGTCTTAAAAGTTTGCAACTGTTATTTGATAATTATCAGTTACCAATACCACAGTACTGGAACAGCTAGGTTTATCTCTTTTGGCCCCTTCATCCTTGAATTTCACTTGCAATTACTACATAAATAGTAGACAGATCTATGTACACCAAGGGAATTATTTTTTGGTCTCTTAGTTTAGTTAATGAAGAATGGTATACACTTACCATACCATACTCATTCTTGGCTACAGCAGTCATACTCCTTAAAATTTAGTTAGAATTAACTGTAATTGACTGTTTTCCTCTAGAAGAAGTCAGATATACAAAAAAATCAATAAAAAAATAGAATTCTAAGGCAACAATCTGATCAGTAATGTTTGTCTCATTTTAAAATTTCCTCATTTTATCCTGCTGTTTAAATTATGTATCTTTGGACATGAATTAACTTTCAGATTTTTGGTACTCAATTATAAAAATCTAAGTGGGCATTTTATTTTAAAGAAAAGTCAAGCAAAATAAGTGTAAAGTCTTTTTTCTCTTTTTTAAAAAAAATATAATATGCCTCTCTTCTTTCTTTGACATTTTATACTTCAAAAATTCCTTGGCTTGGTGAAAATTTCAGCATATACACCATATGAGGAAAGTGGAGTTCAAATTGTTGAGTCTTGTCAAACTAAAGATACAAGGTTGGTTTGAAATCTAATAGTAGGCATGCCTCATAGCCTTTTAAAAGCCATTTAATAATAGAAATGAGATAGTAAGTCTATTTTTTCTCAGAAGATCTCTTTAAAATTCCTACAACTATAAAAAGAGTGCTGATGAAAAAAAATGTAGACATGCTGATCTCATTTCAAGGAAAAATTTAAGCATAATCCCTGACTTTAAAATGACCCACAAAATGACTTCAACATGAATCTCAAGACAAAAGGGAATTCTAAGGGAAATCTGTTCCAAAATAGTCCAAGCAAGTTGGCATGATGATTAAACACATCTAAAAGGTAATTGCACTTCACTGATGAGGTGATACACCTGAACTCTTGAGACACAGAAATCAGGGAGATCTAAAGAGCTCCTCTTGTTTTCTCCTTCCTTCTGTGTAGAGATTAGAAGACTAAGGGGCAGAGAGGTTAGCTGACTCATCCATATCAAACAGTAAATCCTGGCCAATCTCGCACTTGATTACAGCCACAGCTTTATGATATAATATAGTAGGTTCTTTCTTTTTTCTTTCCTTTCTTTCTTTCCCTCCTCCCTCCCTCCTTCCCTCCCTCCCTTCCTTCCTTCCTTCCCTTTTCTCTCTCTTTTCTATGTACTATATGCTATTATATATATATATATATATATATATATATATATATATATATATATATATATATGTATGTATGTATAAAACATACATATAATAATATCATAAGAATCCATACTGTATAATATTCACAACTGTTTTTCTATGAAAGTAAAATATACTGGAGAGGGAAACTGTCTTCTTAATTTCAGGAATTTGTGTTATTGTTGTCACTGCTCCTAAGATTTCTATTGTGGTACGTATTCTATTTGTTGCATTTAAGTAATGGACAAGGGTGAAAAATTAACTTAATGGGTCTGGGGGCACCTGAAGTTAAATGAAGGTTATTTCATTTGTCGGTATGAGACATGATGTCATAGTTCTGATCAGTTACTTGTTTCAAGAGCTGGACATTAGCCTTGTCTTTAGTGAATCTGCCTGCTACTGTTTGCAAAGCTACCTCTCCAAATATAAGAGACATATTAATCAAATGTGGATAGATGCAGTTTACTAATGGTAAGAATGAAAATAGATGTAGACTACATCCAAATAACTCACCAGTGAAATACCAAGGCTTGGCCAATCTTACTTGCATCATTACCTGGAAAAATGTTGTCTGTAATTCAGCTAAACATTCAAATCAGTAACCATGGATCTTAAATACATTTAACTTGATTCATTTAATCTGCTAAATATATGTTATATAAGCAAGTAGAAAATCAGATTGACTACCATCTAACTTTTAACCATTTTATTTTTCAAGTAAAGAAAATCAAAGCTCAGAAAGGTATTAACTTGGTCAAAGCTCAGAAAGGTTATCAACTTGGTCAAAATAAAAAAAAAGTAAGGGGTAGAGCCCTCAAATTCAGTCAAGATTTTAATTTCTATTATAATACATAGTTGGTGATATAGTCTATAAACACCTACTTTAACTGAATTTCAATTTAAAATAACATTTAAACTTCTAAAAACTTAAATATTAAAAAAACATATATTTAATATTATACATAGGACATGCATATCATATATATATATGTGAGTAGTCCTGGGGAAAGAAACCAGCATGTAATATAATTCAGTACTTTCGAGTTAATTCTTGGCTCTTAGATTCTCTAGTCCTTTCCCCCATTTACTCCTTAAGTCTTCAAAGAAAGGAATCAGTCTTTCTGAAAACTATGTCAAAAACCCTCTAGTTGATGAGTTGTACCCTCGTTCCGTAACTTCAGAATATTGTTTTTCTCTTTATTGTTTGATATTTGTCATCACAAATAAGAAATTCTTTTATATATCCCATTATGGGTTGAATTGTGCCCCCACTCAAGAAAGATATCTTAGAATATGACCTTATTTGGAAATAAGGTTTTTACAGATGCAAACAAGTTGCAATAAGGTCATTTGTGCAGGTCCTAATCCAACATGACCTAATCCAAAATGTCCTTAATGGGGAAATTTGGACACAGAAACAGACACAGAGAAGATGGTGTAAAGGCATAAAGGGGAACGACATGCAAAGACGGAGGATCTGTGGGAGGCACCAACAAACCAAAGAAAACTAAAGACTGCAGGAATACCGCAAGAAGGTAGGTATGGGCTTCCCTGGTGGCGCAGTGGTTGAGAGTCCGCCTGCTGATGCAGGGGACACGGGTTCGTGCCCCAGTCTGGTAAGATCCCACATGCTGCGGAGCGGCTGGGCCCGTGAGCCATGGCCGCTGAGCCTGCGCGTCTGGAGCCTGTGCTCCCCAACGGGAGAGGCCACAACAGTGAGAGGACTGCGTACCGCAAAAAAAAAAAAAAAACCAAAACAGAAACTAGGTATGGAAGGAGGCAAGGAAGGAATCCCCTGTCAGTTTCAGAAGACGCACTCCTCTGCCAACACCTTGATTTTAGACTTCTAGCCTCCAGACTGTGAAGCATTGCATTTCTGTTGTTTATGACTCCCACCTGGTGATACTTTGTTATGGTGGCTCTAGGAAACTGATACATATCCCACTAAACTAATTAGAAGAAATTTTGTTTGCTTTTCTAAATATTTTTCTTTTAGTTGCCAGTTTCTTCCTTTTACATTGGAGAAACAAAAACTAAATGCCTTGTATCATTCCAGTTCACTCTAGTCTATTTTAAGAAATTACCTTAGAAAAAACAGCATAATGTAAATGGTTCTTTTGTTTTCAAGAAATTAGTATCAAGTAAAAGGCCACATAGATAATAATTTCTCTTTGTGTGGTGGATGTATTTTAAGGATTATCACCAAATATTTAAATGCACATTTAAAATATAAATTCCTATCAATTTGGCTTCAACAAACTATCTGGTTTGATGATACTGCTACCCATCCATGGCTGTAACCTGATTAGTCACAGTACTTTCATGTGATGATTTTTCCAAAATGCCTCTCTAAATCATCTTTTCTCTAAATCTGGCTACTTCTTTAGTTCAAGATTTCAATGTCTCTTAATAGGCTCTTAACTGATTACTTTCCTCCAATTTTAACAGTCCTGATAAAACTGACAGATCCGTTTTGTTCCAGTGATGGCAAATGCCACATGTATCATAAAAACTATTATTGTTCATTCTATGTGTTTTACATGGTCTAGTTCACTTAATCAGGAAGGAAAAGATGTGCTTAGAAAGATTAAATAACAGGCTTAAGGTCATATATAAAGTAGCAAAGCTGAAATTCTGTTCCACTCCAAAATATATAAACTTTTTACTATATCATAAAAGTCTCTTCATATAGGCCATTAGGGAAAAAAAAGTTATGCTGGTTGTCAGATAGCTTTTGAATGTTGCAGCTTCTTTATGACCTTGGTTTTGATGATTTTTTTAAAACCATTAGATATTGTTATGTTCAAACTATTAACAGACACTCAGTATTCAGGGAAGAATTCCTGAAAGCCTTAGGCCAATCCATCTCATTTTTAATTCAGTTGACATAATTTTTGGTGAACAGGATGCAAGTTAAAATTTCAGATAGTTGATAAGGGTTACCAAAGATAATACAATCATGTATCAGAATCATTTTAACTACACTTGAACTTATACGTTAGCTAGTTGTGTATACACAACCAGTATGCACCAACTTGAAAAATTTGATTTTTCTGATTATAAAACTTCAGGTAATTTTAAAACAGAGATTTTATTTTAATTTTTTAAAACCTCTAACCTGTAGCCTCATCATGACAATGGCTACAAAATTAGGTGTTAGAATGCTTCTTTAGATGTATCTGTGTATGTCTGCATGTGCATGTTTGTATGTATATGTTGATAGACTCAGCATAAGGGATTTGATGATCTAAAGTAACTTTTAGCTTCCTAGGAAGATGAGTACTCACAGGATGACCATAGCATTTATGACTCAGAGAGACCTTTGAGATGGAAAGGATGTGGAGGGCATCATTAACAAAGATGCTGGACAAACAGGCATAGTATGGGACTTCTGCTGATAAATGGGGGCAGGTGGTCACCCTAAATATGCACAAAATTGATATAGCAATAAATTAAAGAAAAGGGAGATGAGAAGAGTATTTAAAATATATTTTACTGAGAAATGGCGAGGAATTACTTGAGTGGCAATGAATTCAACCCCATACTGTTCACTCTAGAACTCTTCAGGTATGTTATGAAAATCTATGTGTATTTTCTTGAAAAATGTCTCTCACAACCAAGTACATCAAAATAGTGTAGCACCTTCTATCTGATAAACCCGCTTCTCATAGGGAAGTGGGTGATTCTGGTGATAGCCACCACTAAGTCAGAGAAGCAGCATATGAGTCCATCTTTGGACTTTGGTTCCTCAGGATAGGCACAAAATGAACGAGTCTTGTTTTTCTTTTTCTCTAATTCAAACAGTAGCACAATGGGAAGCTATTAGGCATTGCTGATAATACTTAATAAAGCTAATACTCATTTTGCATAGTCACCTGTAACTCAATTCAGGTGGCATATTTACAAAGCATTGCCCAGAAACACAGCAACGAAAATGTAATGGTTTCTTTTGTACTATCTAGGGTCATTATCAGCTTCAATTGTTTCATCTTCATCTTTATATAACTGCTAAAATTTCTAATTCTGCCAATAGTCAAGCCTTTTAAAGAAGTACACACTAACATAATTCGCCCATTTGAAAAAGAATACTATATACTACCTTTCAAGTGAGGGCTGTGTACGTGCATTCTTTGCAGATGTAGATTTATCGGAACAAATTCTAATGTTTTCTCTCCTTTGCTGCTGCTTGATTTGAAAGAGGACCCTAGGTGGAAAAAAAAATTAAACATCATTAGTAAATAAATAGTGTGTGTGTGTGTATGTGTGTGTGTGTTGAAAAGTACATTTGACATAGAAAAACATTATAAGAATTTCAGAAAGAAAAACATATTCTGTATGAGTTGCTTTTCTTCTCAGAAATTTAATTAAAAAAAATTCTAAGTTATCCCTGTAATGATACCATGAGGTAAAGTAGTGCAATTTTTTCTTCTTTGTTTTTCATGCCAAGATGGTAGAGTCGGAAATAAAAGTTTTCTGCTTTTTTTTAAATTAAATCTTTCCTTTTCTATGTCCATAACAATAGTATTTATTATTGTTTTCACATAACATACATGAAATTCATTTCAGTTTGAATATGTAAAGTCATTGATTTCACACCTGTTTCCTTGCTGAGTTCTGTCAGAATGTCTTGGTACATATTCACCATTTGATCACAGTGAGTAAGGACATTTTTTCGTAGATTGTCCCAGTGTGGAGAAAGCTCACCAAGTTCTTTTAGCTCCTGGTTTCTGTTAAGAATGAAAAAGAAGAGAAAATATTTATTTTTGATCTTAAACCCACAGACACAAAATGCTTAATCAGGGTTGCCAAACTAACTGATTCACCATCCCTTTCAGGAAAGCTCTGTGCTTATTAGGAAAAAAAAGTAGCTTTAACACAAAGGAAGAAGTGACTAGGTTAGGCCACACAAACATTAAAAGTCCTGTATGTCAAAGAGCAAAAAAAAAAGTTGAAATTTATTGATAAAAATTTCACAAAGATGGCATAGACTTATTATCCTTAATATAAATAGAGGCCATTCAGTTAAAAAAAACAAAACACTAAACCTCAATAGAGAGTTAGCTAAGTTCTAGGCTTTGACTATCCCAAATGAAATAATTTGGAAAGGGTTATCTGACTGTGAAGGAAACACAAGCTAATCACATAATCTAGTTTATATATAATATAGCTGTAATCTTTCTAAAGCCCATAAATAGTATGATCAGGTATGATTTTATTGGTCTCAATTTCTCCTGAGGACAATTTAAGTAAATACTGTATGCCTATATTTTGTCCCCTCTTTATCAAAAGAAGAGCTAATCTAGATCTAGGTTTTAATTATTAACTTTAATTCTCTACCCTTTAGCCATGTTAATTTAAGTCATCAGAATGCCTTTTTAAATTATATTGATAAATGGTTTAATATGCTTCTTGGTTAGATTTCTCATTCATTTCTATAACCTTTTACCAACAACATTTTCATGAGGCAGTTTAACCAGCAGTAATGAAATTTCTTTGCTATTTTGGCTGTGAAACATGTTAAATACCAAGCTAATAAATTCAGAAGATGTAGAATCTTTAACATCCTGTGAAATTCAAGAATAATGGATGGTGTGCAAAAATGTGACTTGCTTTCAAATGCTTGTAGCTGCCTTTGTTTGGTTTCAACGGGAATGCGATATAGTATTGCTGCATCTTCTATCTGAGGTCTTCACAATTTTTGTGAACATTGATCTCATTCTCAACTTTTCCATAGATTAACTTGCATCAGACAACATTAATCAATGGACAATGGGAGTAAAGGAAATTCATGACCAAAGGGGGGTTAGGAGAGAAGGCTGAAGAGTTGGGAAGTCAAGTTCTCTGTGTGGACACAGATGGCAGGGTATTCAAATTCAGGACAAAACAACAACCACCAAAACAAACAGATAATTCCAAAAGCTGGAGATATCAAGTCTAGAAGAATCTGGGCAATTAGGTCAAATCTGAGGTAGAGAGCAAATGTGATATGCCAACTTAATATGTAAGATTTTGGGTTTTACCTTCAATATATGGTTATAATAGAAATCTTAACTAGGTATTACTGTTTAACACTAATAAATGCACCATGGGTTTACAATTTATGTTGTCTCTGAATTCCTATCAGAAATAATAATTATAAGGGAGGTGGCGATGGAGGGGATGGTAAGAGTGAAGCCCCTGACTACGGTGTGGAATATTGGGGTGGGGTACACCTCCCTGCCCAAGAGGGGTCCGACAAAGTGTGATCAGAAAATCTTAGCGCTCTGTAGGGAGTGACTTGAAGGAAGCTGGGAGGAATCTATAAACTGGGGTTTAAAATTCATTACACTCCTCCAATATGTCAAAACTTACATACAGGAATAACTAGACGAAACCTGGCATTCACTGCTTTTTTGTTCTAAGAGAGGACATTAAACAGATACACATTCTGAAAGGGACAAACAAACAACATAAGGTTTCTCCGCATTAAAAACGTTCAGGGATTTCCCTGGTGGTTCAGTGGTTAAGACTTTGCCTTCCAATGCAGGGGGTGCAGGTTCGATCCCTAGTCGGGGAGCTATGATCCCACATGCCTTGCAGCCAAAAAATCAAAGCATAAAACAGAAGGAATATTGTAACAAATTCAATAAAGACTTTAAAAATGGTCCACATCAAAAAAAAATCTTTTTTAAAAAAAGTTCAAATATAGGAGAACTATAGAATAAAGGTATAATAAACTAGAGTAATGAAAAAGGTGTAAAACAAAATGGAGCAGAGTAAGAAAGTAAGTTTTTAGAAAATGAAAGAAATTAATGACATTAATACATTAAAATAGAGAAGATAATTGGCTGCATCAAAATCAGTAAACTTTTCAATCAGGAAGGCTAGGGCTGCTTGTATGATATTTTGATTTGTCACTCAGTAAACAAAAACTTTAGCATCTAAGAGCCTTGTTTTATATCTCCATCCAGGTTCTCTGGAAGGCAGGGCCTGAGATCAAGCAATCCCAGGTCAGTCAGAGGGACGTAAGGAGGGAAGTGCTGAAGGGAAAAAGCGAAAACAGGCATAACATCATTTGTTATCAAGCTGGGCAGAACTTCACAAGAAAACACAGCTGGTTAGGTGGCCATGTGGAATGACTTCAGAGAAGTCATACGGAATCTCTGCACCTTGGGACAGATTGTTAGATGGAGGAAAATGCAGTTATATGCCAGTTCCTTACCATCTACTCTATTTCACTGGTAAAGAGTCATCCGATGGGACTTCAGCTCCTCTGTACTTCTAGTTATGCAATCTGTCTCCTCCAGGCAGCCACTGGGGGTGCAATATTCCAGTGGAGACAGAACTTTCCTGGGTCTGGTAAAATATAGGTGCCAAATCCACTCTGGATATTTCCATGGCAGATGCCATTGGGTGTATGATAATGGCTGGTCTTCACCTTGAGGGAGACTGATAAGCTGGTGGCATCAGGAGATAAGGTGACAATGGTGGCACCAGTTGGGGTTCTCCATTGAGCAAGTGGTCAAAAGTTGAAGACACATTCCAGTTAAGCCAGCACAGAAAAGCACATAAACTGAGCCCAGGAGGGGCTCTCCATTGAGCAGGTGGTCAAAACCTGAAGACGTGTTGGGGGTGAGCGGGCATAGGAAAGCACAAAAACGGGGCCCGGGACAGGCAACTTCTTGCACAATTCCGATCCATTTATGAAATCCAGATAGCATATAAGACAACATTCTTCATCTTCTGCAAGAGGGAAGTTCAAGTACAATCCTTCAAAGTGATGGCCAGTTGCAACTTCCCAAAGATTTAAAGAGAAGCAGTGAACCAAGCACAATAGTCAATACTCCAGCTGATGTTGGGGGCCTTAACTGGTGATATTCATCATTCTACCACTCATTTCAAGTTTGCCTCATACTCCACTGGCATTTCTGGAGTGCTGCCTTGTGAGGTCACCTAGACCTTAATCTGAAGACATTAGGCTCTTAGCTTCCTTGCTTTTATGGAATTTTAGTTGTGGCAATTTCCCATGCACTTCTGGCCATGGAAAACCTCTGAGTTCTAGATATATTTCTCTTTGCTCAGCAGCCCTATTTCCCCATGGTTCATGAGCACAGTATCTCTTACTATCTTTGCTGGTCCATTTAGTTAGGAATGTATGGTAGTCAGATCACACATGAAATCAACCACAACTTCCAGTTAAGTGGGACGCTTAATGGGTCCCCTGACAGAACGCCTCTCCCCATACTCCAAGAACCAGGATTCTAACTGGCAAAGTCTAAGGCTGTAGGGAAAGAAAGCACAGATCCCCAAAAGTGGGGCACTGTGATTGATTATAAGGGCTAACCCTTTCTTCTAGAGGTGGTTATTTTAGCTATAGCGGGCACAACATCCTACACCAGCTGTTGGTTTAGCATATAAACTTCATCCTGGAGGATAGTACCCCAACCCTAATTTTTTTTACCCAAGCTGGTACCTTAGCTGAGTCTTTCATGGTTAATATTATTCCACTGTTCTATCAGGTCTGTGGCTTTTGGGTGGAGGGGCATGCAGTGATTACAAACTCATGTTGCACCTCGTTTTACGTAGCACTTGTCCTTTGGTTGTAGCAATGTTATGTGGGACACCAGATCATTCTGTAAGCCATCAGATGGGGGTGCCAGCAGTGGCACTGTGAGCAGAAAAGGGAAACAGATATTCAGACTATGTTTCATGTCCCCAGGATAAACTGCTGCCCTTTCCAAGGTCAAAGGGATGCAACGTAATTGACCTGCCACCAAATAGCTGCTGGGTCTCCCCCAAGGAATGGTACCATATTTGTGTCCATTGCCAACCTATTTCTGGCATTTAACATTTAGCAGTGACAGTAGCTATATCAGCCTTGGAGAGGGAGGCCACGCCTTTAGGTCCATGTATAACCCCTGTGTCTGCCACCAAGGCCATTCTCTTCATGGGTCTATTTCACAAACTCTGGAGTGTCCTAGAAAGGAGTCTGGCTAATCCATGGGCAGGTGATAATGTTCTCTGGTCATAAAGAGTATTTGCTTTCTGATGGGCATGGCTCAGGCATACTTGTGCTCACTCCTGTAAGCCCATCTACATACCCTTGCCCATACTCCTTGAATCCAATCTTCTAATCTTATTTCTTCCAGGCCCGTGAAGCCATTCACTTTGCTAAACTTGATATATATCCATACCTCGGGCCATCTCTCCCTCTAAATGATTAACAATCATACTGTTTCTCAGATCTCCCCACTGGATGGATTTTCTTCATCATTGACCTTAAGGTCCACCTAACACATCAGGCTAACCCATCTTTTTAAAAGTTTGAGTGTTTTCTTCCTCCATGAGTTAATCAGAATGCGAGAGAAGCATCATAAGATAGAGGTACTAACATGAGGTCAGTAACATGAGACTCTGGAACAGCTCTTTATGATATATGCTCATACCTCCTGGATCTGCTTAAGCCCAGTTCTGAATGTATCACTCCCACCACACGATACATTACTTCTACATCATACAATGGGATCACAGTAGTACCCAGTTCACAATGGGCAGCTCTAGGCTTAGAGTCATTCTGTGTCCCATCATCTGGGGTTTAGTCTCTAACTAGGGCCCAGTATCACACTGGGATGATGCAGGAGCCACCGGTACATTTCAGAACCCTAAAGGTCTGCACTGAAACAATCCTACCTGAATTTGCTGAAGCCTCCACAGGGCAGCATTATTTCTCACCATGGATACGTTCAGGCCCATTGTTCAATCTCATGTACCCAAGGGCTGGCAACACAGTTAGGAACTTTGGAAATGTTCCTCTTCCTTGGGCTCTATTTGACACACTCTGCTTCTCCATTAATGGTTATATATATACACATATATATATATATATACACTATATTTTTGATAAATATGATATATATGACTTTCATATATATTTATGACATATATATGACTTTTATATACATAAAGTCTGAATGGTATATGCATCAGAAATATAGTTCAAATCACAGCAATTATTTATGTACATAGATGAAGAAGGTCTTTTTTGTGTATGTATATGTATGTGCTATAGTCATGATTTCCCCCATTATTTGTCATTGAACCAACATATGTTAGAGGTGGAGCAACCATATGTGCCAGTTTACACCTGTTACTCCATTGTAATTACCAGCACCTCTTTCATTGGCAAAATATCCCTTTAAATGACCCAAGTTTTAGGATATCAGAATTAATATATCCTTTTTGATATAGTAAAAGAAAAGAACAACTACAAACTCACAGAATGCCACGGCTGGAAGGAAATGTAGGAAACAATTTGAAACCTCTTGCTTCACAGATGGAAGCATCTAAATAAAACTGCTTGTTAATCTCAGAGTCACTAGAAAACTATAAGCCTTTTAGACTATAATTCTATACCAACTCTTTCCTCACCACATATGATTCTCCACTGTAAGAACAAAGAAATACAAAACAAATTAACAAAATTACAAACAATAAACACAGTGCCTTGTTTATGAAGGTACTCAATGAACATATATGAAGGGGTGTAGAATCTGGAGCTACTGACTTCTAGAATCACATTTATAAACTTTCATGTACTTTTAACATTAAACCTGAACAAAGGGTAAGTTATAAGTTGAGATTTTTTACTTCTGTATCTTTCAGTTCAAATGGCATGGCTACTAGGTATGCAGTAATAATCTCTAAAATATGTTCAAGTGCATAGTGGTGTCTAGTATTCTGAGACTCATAGATAATGGCCTCTGTGGTCCAGTCTGCATGTTGCCGCTTTTATCTAAACAGAAATCTGGCATCAACATTATAATTAAACAGTTACACATCTTTACTAAACCTTTGGTATGAATGGTAAAAGTGATGAGCTGTGTAAATGCATTTTTAATCCATAGAAAATATTTTTTAAAACACTCCGCTATCTATTAACATTATCATTTTACTCACAGTAACAACAGCTTCTGCTTTCAAAAGCTGTCTGCTTCAGTTGCTACCTTACAACAATGACAATGAATATTTCTTTCTGGAAAATCCACTGCCCTGCTAAACACACACAATCTCTTATGAATTCCCTACCTTACTCTCACTAAAGTTCTATTTCTAAAACAAATTTTCTACCTTGTCTCTAACTCTTTCCAATTCTCCAAGACTCCAATAGGTAGGCACAGGAAGTTGAAAAAAAAAGACTGAATATTCAAATACTAGTAAGCTTAGGCCGCTTACACATTAAAGTTCTTTTGGCACTTACTGTCATCCATCCACTTTCACTTTGCTACCTACAAAAATAAAAGGCAAATCATATAAAATATGTCTCCAAAGGAGACAGGTGATTGCTAAGGCCTACTTGAGAAATACCTAATGCTCTATGGTTCTTGACATTTCAACTGTGAAGATTGACATTCTTGATACTTGATGAAATATTCATACAGATCTCTGGAAATAACCTGATGGTGCACTTTTTGCCTACATGGTTTGTTTCATCTTACCTTGTTTAAATATTTCAAAAATATAGGCTTTTCTCTTTAGGAAAATTGCAAGTTCCTGGAGGTTTTATGACCCTCTGAACCTTCCATAATATGAAACACACTACTAAGTATAACATGTTTGAAACACAGACTATTAAATAACATGAAGAGAAAATGAGACAAAAAACAAACAAACAAAAAACCCAAATGACTCTTGAAGAGTAAAAAGAAATAACTGAACACAAAATGAGTCATAGAGAAACTGAAAGGGAAATAGCCAAAGCTGCTTTACAGCTTTCACATATAATGCATGAAACACTGGAAAGATTATTAAATAGGTAAATGTTTTTTAAACTTTATTACTTACACCCCTGGGGCTGTCATGGCTAGAAGGACAGGGAGGGTGCTGGGAAACAGGGAAACCAAGTAAGCAAACTGGCATCTGGCCCTTTTCCTTACTCCAGCCATCCACCTGCTCTAACTGAATCTCCATAATTCATACTGGAATTCTCTGTACAGAGCTGTAAACAGTTTCTACTGCTGAAAAATAAAGCTAGGTTTAAGACTACCAAAATAGAACCTAGTTCAAAGAGGAAAAAGTTTAGCATCTACTTAAAGCCTCTATTTAAAAGTAGTTTCAAAGCCTGATGATGATGTATTCAAGGAGGGGAATTCCAACATGGGGAAAACTTTGCTCTGAGTCTGTGAGTTACAGAGACTTGTCTTGTTTATCGTCTTGTCCTACCACAGTCCTTTCTCCATAGAAAGTGTTCCATGTAGGCCTGTTAATTGAATGAAAGATTTGCTTGAAGACTGTAATTCTTAGATTTTCCTGAAATTCGAGATAAAGTCAAAATATAAGCTAACCCCAAAGTAGAATGCTGAGCTCTGCCCCAGTTAAAATGCATACATGCAATACATAAATGAGTCACTGATGAGACTTCTAACCTTATATGGTTGAGATCTGTCACCCTAGTTTGGTTATGTTTTCCTCAAGGATAGAGAAAGATTTGAAATGTACCTTCATATGGCATCTCTTACTGTGATGGTTAATTTTATGTGTCAACTTAGCTAGACCACAGGGTGTCAGATATTTGGTCCAATGTGATTGCTGGTGTTTCTATAAGGGTGTTTTGGATGAGATTAACATTTAAATCTATAGACTGAGTAAAGCAGATTGTCCTCCCTACTTTGGGTGGGCTTCATCCAATCAGTTGAAGGCCTGAATAGAGCAAAAAGGCTGACCATCTCCTGACCAAAAGAGAACTCCTCCTGCCAGGCTGACTTTGAGCTGGGACACTGGCTTTTCCTGGGTCTCAAGCCTGCTGGCCTTTGGACTAAACCTACACCATAATCTTTCCTAGGTCTCCAGCTTGCTGACTCACCCTGAAGATCTAAGGATGAGTACACACACACACACACACACACACACACACACACACACACCTTACTAGTTCTGTTTCTCTAGAGAATCCTGAGTAATACACTAACTATGTAGAGATTCCATCAGAAAGCTTTCTTTCTGCTTGGTATAAAAGAAGTTGGGGGTGGTGGTGAGATGGAAACATCTAGAATATAGTTTAAGCTCTTTCATGAACTTTTATCCCTCCCACTACATTTTACAAATACTCTGACGTCTTCAAAAGGAAAATAACCACAGAAATGCTCAGCTTGTCTAAGGGACATACACAAGAAATCTCTATTCTTGAGGCCAAAGTGCCACCTGTGAGCACCTATCTTATTAGAAGTGTAAACCCAGAATAATCAACTTTAAAAAATCTGGTTATGTGAATTTAAAAATTCCTGAAATTAGGAAAAGTAATTATTGTAAGAAAGCTTGCCCAAGAGTAACAGTTAATTCATTTACAAGAAGGAAGTAAGACCAAATAGCCTGATAAAAATTTATTTACCAAAGGATACAGACCAGTAAGAAAGACATTAAAATGTTATTTGAAATTGTTATTATCTAAGCAAATAGAAATATTTTCCTACAATGGGCTGTACAATACCATTTTGTAGAATAAAAATGGCTACACAATTTAAATAGAGTCTTTTGGTAGTTATCACACTCTAAAACTACATGTGGGTGTACATGGGTGGCAAGTTTAAGAGCCAAATGGCTTTCATTCATTAAGCAAAATTAGACCTTAAAACAAACCTGAAAGAAGCCATAAAAATTTATCCATTAGGAAAAACAATTAAATATGAAATAGTCAATGAAGTGTAGACTCCATAAATGACTGGTGGGTGGCTTCACTTCGTAAAGTGGCTGGGTGACACCATAAAACTGAACAAAGTTCAACTACATGTCAAGTTTCACAGTATTTTCAACCTACAGTTCAAACTGTCTGTGCTTTAACCCGTAGAGGGATAAAAACTGCATCCATAAATCACAGGCTTTTTTAAAATGCATTTTTGTAAATGACAACGTGGGTAATGTTGCAATCCTCGAGCCACTATTTCACTGGAAAAAGTGACTGGATATTCTGAGTGGTCATTCACTCTGATTTTCATGTAATATTAAAATAAGCGGCTGTTGTACTATACACTCAAGGTTCCAAGTTTATATGTAAAGACTAAGCATTGGAACACGGTAACTACAGGAATTAGTTGTAATCACAGAATCTGTGTGTATCTGATAAACAGCCAGATTCTATAATTTAATTTTAGGTAGCTGCGTTAGAAAAAAATGAGAAATGATAAGTATGTCTTATTCCATTCTGAGAGTCTATTTGCTGCTCCTGATAAAGGTGATTTGGTGTTTATTTACTTCCACATAACATCTTCTTTACCCTTCAAAGTTTGTCAAACATGGTCATTTATTGTTTTAATATGTTAAAGCTCAGTGTTTCATTTATGCTTAAAATGGTGGCGTGTTCATATGAAGTTTCTCCTAAATCCACATATACTAATATATGTCTTTTTATTTTGGGTAGCCATGAAAATTACTCACTGTACCTGAAAGGCTACTAAAGCAAGAACATATGCTCACACTGTTACCATTTTTCATTATTCATGCCCATACTTTTAGAAAGTGCAAACGTTTGTGAGTATCACCCCTTTGAATTCTCACTCCTGCATCTGGAGTGCATATATCACCCAGTTCAGTTTCATAGGTAGACAGAATTCAAGAAGCTCTCAAAGTGCTGGCAGTAGAGCTCTTTGGGGAACACCGTAAGGCTTTCCAGGTATTCAAGGTTACTTTTGTATAGAATGTGTCTCTTTTCTTATTCTTAAAATACTCCTCAGATATAACTGTCCCAGAGCCCGACTAAACAAAATAAAAAATTCAGTCTCACTAGGCACATTTCAAGTGCTCGATAGTTACATGGCTATCAGAGTAGGCAGTGCAGTATAGAACATTTCCATCACTGTGGAAAGTTCTAGTGAACAACATTGCTCTGGACAAATGGGAAGAATATAAGTGAGAAGTAAAGTAACTTATTTGATGCCATATTGTTAGGAAGTGGCAGAATCAAGACATGTACCGAGGTCTTGTGAATGCAAATCTTGTTCTCTTTTTTATTTTAATTTCTGGTGAGTATGATTTATCTTAAGCAAGTATCCTTCAATAGGAGGACAAGATTGGAATCTCCCATCTGAGGGACTCATCTGTATGTAAATTCCACCCAGGTCAACAAAGAGCCGGTGCAAATACTTTACTCAAGTGTGAACTTACCAGACAGCCTTGGTTACCATAATTGCTGGAATCTCAAACAACAAAACAAAATTCTTATGTATTTTCTATTCCTTTAACAAATATTTAGCAGTGCTGATTATTTATTCATGCCAGGCACTATAATAAGAACTTTATATTCATTCATTCTATATGCATAACAGCCCAAGGAAGTAGGTAGTATTATTATCATCCTTATTTTTTAAATGAGGAAACTGAGACTCAGGGAAGATAAGTAATTTACCCAAAGTTATCCAGATAGTGAGTAGCAGAGTTGGGATGAAGCCCAGGAGGTTTGTCTAGGGTGCCCATGCTTTAAACTACTATGCTAGATAGACTCTCCATTAGAAATACATCACAATCTCACTCTCACTAGAAATCACATCAAGAACATACATCTTGATACTATCAGCTTGAGGAAAAAACAAAATAAAACACTTCTGTTTTTGCAGACAAGGGTAAAGCTGATTCTTACTCTTTACATTAAATTCCAATGAGCAGGAAGAAAGGGGGATTTTATGTTACTAGAACTTTTTAAAATTAGAGATGCTACTGCTGGTTATCCTAGATCAGTGCTGTCCAATAGAACTCTCTGTGTAATGGTGATGTTCCAAAGCTGTGCTATTTAATTACAATGGTTACTAGCCATATGTGACTACTGCACACTTAAAATGTGACTAAGGTGATGGAGAAACTAAATTTTAAATTTCATTTCATTTTAACTTAAGTTTCAATAGCCACATGGAGCAAGCAGCATCTGTATTTAATAGCAAACACCTCGATGGTTCAATTTAGAGCCAAAGAGGGCTCCTTTTTTTCTTCTAAACCTTGTGCTTGCCCACTATGTCCTACATCAAAGAATTATAACTTATCTTTTCAGTCATGCAGGTCAGAATGCTTAAGTTATTCTGCACAACTTACCTCCAGAGATAATCCATCACCAAACTCTGCTCGTCAAAAAAAAATCCCAAATGTTTGTACATTTCACCATTTCCCCCCAACCACCATGGTCTAAGTCACCATCATTGTTAGCCCAGACAAACACAACATTCCCTAAATTGCTTTATCCCTCCACACTTGCTTCCCTTTTTCTAAGTGTAATCATGTCATTTTTTTCACGCAATTTCAGTTGTTCTTGGGAAAAGACTACATTCCTGAGTGCTTATTATATGCCAGGTATTATGCTAGATTCCAGGAATAGTACAATAAGAAAATTGACAAGTTCCTCCTTTTCTGTGTCCCAGAAGGTCCTAACTAATCTGAAGTCTGAAGCCTGCCTATCATTCCAAAATCACTGTCTCAGCTCTAAATACACCAGCTTTGAGAGAGAAGTCCATTTTTCTGCTCACTGGGAATTTGTAGTACCATATAATAAACGCATCTATGAGGTATGCTAGGTTAGTAAACTAAAGGAGATTATAAATAAATTATAGGCTCGGTTTTCTGACTGAAACACTATCAACATTCAGCTAAGATGAAAAATAACAACAATAATAGTTTTGATACAATGGGTGTCTACTGTGTATATGATTTTTTACATAAGTGATAAGAGTGGTTTCCACACATTAAAGGCCTATGTACATATGCACCAGGCATTTTTCAATAGCTCATTTTAAACCTCACAATAACCTTGTGCATTTATTATTTAATCCTTTCTTTACAGTTGAGGAAACTGAATTATGGCAGTTAGTTAAATTGTGCCATGCCACATAGCTGTTAAGTAGACTTGGGAGAGCCAGGTTTCAAACCCAGAGCTGCACTTACATACACACATACCCCAAATCCCATAGCCATAAGTACTAGAGTCTCCTGATTGTTCACTTAATTTCTACAGTAGCCCTGTAGGACAAATGATAATATTATTATCTAAAAAGTGAAAAAAAATTGAAAATTGAGAAATTGTATAATTTTTTAAAAATTATAAGTATGTATCAAATGGCAGATAAAGAGGTTTTGGATTCGGATTGATAATTATTCCAATTCTGTGTTTTTATCATCACAACATACACTCTCTCCTACTCAATCCATGTGAAATAAAGAATCCTGGCACAATGGACAAATATGCTTCTGAGTGAGCTTTGCCTTATTTGTTCCTGTGGGGCTATTGTAATAACCAAACAGCAAAATAAAACACATATTTCTATCGCCAGCTTGGTGATACTAAGCGCTCTCAGGACATCTCATTAAATGATACCAAGAATCTATAATGATGAACTTAATGGCACACAGCATCTGCCCTCAATACTAGGAGTTGGTAGGGCCAATGCACTCTTTCCATGATAAATAATATACCACATGGTATTTCAACTGTGCATCAACGTTGCATGAAGAAAAATGAACAGAAGAAATAACACTCATCAGGTATGAGTCAACAGTAGAGTCCCAAAGGGATATTTTTTTATGCATCACTTTTGGATCTTTAGGACTTAAGATTTTCCTCAGAGAAAGAAAACAACAGAGACAGAAAGAAACACAAAGAGAAACAAAGCGGAAGAGATAGAACACTATAAAAAATATCTATGAAATTCATCAGTTTGAGGTTTATTCAGTATCTATGAGACCTAAACAGAATAGCTGACTCCTTATTACTTTTCCCACTAATCAATGTTTCTTTAAGGTCAGTAAAGATTTTCAGTGTGCTTTTATCTAAGTATGCAAATGTCAGTAGACATCTCAAAAGTCATGTGCTTCAGCCAGGCCAAAATAAACAAGGTGTAAGATGAGGCTGGAGATGTAGGTAGACAGGAGCCCTTGTTTGTCTTGTAGGACGTGTGAAGGGGAAACCTCATCTGGTGATAAATTTTGAAAAGAAGATCTAACCACGTTCAATGGACAGGCTGGCTCACTATGTGGTAAAATCCTACTGTACAACTTTTTGTACAGTGAGGATATTTTTGAAATAGGATTTATATGAATATATTCTAGTTCTAGTTCATAATTCCTAGTATATACTTTTAACATTTTTTAAATGGCACTCCTGTAGCATTATTGGTTTGAAATAATATGAACCTTTTTGAATGTAATAGTCACAAAATGCTTTAAGATAAGGTGCAAGGTCAGAAAATTAAGTATCTTCCTCATTTCTTTCAAACCAAGTATATTGCTTAGAAAACCCATTTAATAGTATATGATAATATTTAAGTCAGCATGTAGAACATGTCTCTGAAATGTAACTCTGTGCAGCAACTAGGCTTTCAACCTGGGATTTCAAAGTATCTTACTATTTTTTTGCATATATAAGAATATACTGCATTCAAGAAATAGTTTTCAGACTAGATAGATAGACAGATAGATACACTTATCATAGGTCTGTAATATAGCTCTAAAAATGAAGAATATAGAATATTTGAAATATATAGTATTGAACAAAACAGTGTCTTCGTTGACATAAAATATTTTATCATCATGAATTTAGTATATGTATGATATTTACAAACACTAATATCTAAGAGGAAAGCATTCACATTCTCTAAAAGAAGTGCTAGCAAGACTTTTATTTAAACTTTCTATGTCCCAAATTCTATTACATTTTCCCTACTAAAGGGTTTGGTTCAGATGTTTATATTTTATTTACAAGATTGTTCCTCTGTCTGGTACACACAAATATTTATGTCTTATATAAAACCTAAGGACATCTTAAAGTTAATTGTTATAAATTATTCTTATCCTTTCTTTTAGACTCCCAAAATTATATTCAAGGAAGTTTCTCTCCTTCCTCACCCCTGGGACCAATGAAGAAAAATATATAGAGAGAAGAAATGAAGCAGGAGAAAAAGAGAATAATACATGATATAAATCAAACTAATTTTTTCCTGGGGAGTTTTATAGACCATGAGGTTCATTGTCACTGAAATACTTCATTTCTTTAAAACTTTTGTACCATAACAAGTTTTCAAACATCATATTATAATGTAGAAAAGTATATGTTTTGATAAAACCAAACACCCTATGGCCACCCAAGCCTCCCATCTAAACATATATGTGTGCACACCATCATTTAATATGGTATGTGTAGCTGCCATGGAGCTTCAACGCCACAAGTTCCATCATTTCTTCTATTAACTAACATATTTCAATGTTGATTAAGCAAAGCAAATTTATTTTTTTAACATCTTTATTGGAGTATAATTGCTTTACAATGGTGTGTTAGTTTCTGCTTTATAACAAAGTGAATCAGTTATACATATACATATATCCCCATATCACTTCCCTCTTGTGTCTCCCTCCCTCCCACTCTTCCTATCCCACTCCTCTAGGTGGTCACAAAGCACTGAGTTGATCTCCCTGTGCTATGCGGCTGCTTCCCACTAGCTATCTATTTTACATTTGGTAGTGTATATATGTCCATGCCACTCTCTCACTTTGTCCCAACTTACCCTTCCCCCTCCCTATATCCTCAAGTCCATTCTCTAGTAGGTCTGCGTCTTTATTCCCGTCTTGCCCCTAGGTGCTTCATGACCATTTTTGTTTGTTTGTTTTTTAGATTCCATATATATGTGTTAGCATACGGTATTTGTTTTTCTCTTTCTGACTTACTTCACTCTGTATGACAGACTCTAGGTGCATCCACCTCACTACAAATAACTCAATTTCATTTCTTTTTATGGCTGAGTAATATTCCATTGTATATATGTGTCACATCTTCTTTATCCATTCATCTGTTGATGGACACTTAGGTTGCTTCCATGTCCTGGCTATTGTAAATAGAGCTGCAATGAACATTGTGGTACATGACTCTTTTTGAATTATGGTTTTCTCAGGGTATATGCCCAGTAGTGGGATTGCTGGGTCATATGGTAGTTCTATTTTTAGTTTTTTAAGGAACCTCCATACTGTTCTCCATAGTGGCTGAATCAATTTATATTCCCACCAACAGTGCAAGAGGGTTCCCTTTTCTCCACACCTTCTCCAGAATTTATTGTTTGTAGATTATTTGATCATGGCCATTCTGACCGGTGTGAGGTGATACCTCAGAATGGGAGAAAATATTTGCGAATGAAGCAACTGACAAAGGATTAATCTCCAAAACTTACAAGCAGCTCATGAAGCTCAATATCAAAAAAACAACAACCCAATCCAAAAATGGGCAGAAAACCTAAATAGACATTTCTCCAAAGAAGATATACAGATTGACAACAAACACATGAAAGAAAGCTCAACATCATTAATCATTAGAGAAATGCAAATCAAAACTACAAAGCAAACTTTTGAAGTAGTACAAAATCTGAATAAAATACTCAATGTAAACAAAATACGTGGCAACACTAAAACAAGCTATAAAAATTTTATAAGTGGTAGTTTGGCAAGATCTACATAACTTGCCTGCATGAAACCCAAGGTGAAGGACTGTAAAGCCTGTGGCATTATAAACACAGGCAAAAATACACATACACACACACACACACACACACACACACCTCTTCTATGTATTTAGGATCTCTGAGCTATCTTCAACATGTACTCTCCTTTTTCTCTCCATTGCACTAACTCTATAATAAACCAGTTGTCTTTCCCACCCCCATCCTTCAAGGAGGCTAGATCAAAGAACTGGGCTACTTTATAATACCACATCCCTTAGGTATCACGATTATAGAATCATTTAGTAAACTTCTCAGAAGCGAGGTGTTATACTGATACTTGGTAAGCAGGACCTCCCCGTCTTCCCTTCCCAACACATAATTCCAGCACAGCACTTAAGAGGTTATACATCAGTGCTGTCTCCTTGATACTCCTGTTGGAAATCTGCATACTTATAACATTTGTAATCAGATTATGTGAGTCTGCAATGTGAACCATGGATCTTTTTCTTTTTTCTTTATATTTTAATTGAAGAATTGTTAATTTATAATGTTGTGTTAATTTCTAGTGTACAGCAAAATGATGTAGTTATACATATATGTATATATTCTTTTTCAGATTCTTTTCCATTATAGGTTATTACAAGATATTGAGTATATTTCCCTGAGCTATACAGTAGGTCATTGTTGTTTACCTGTTTTATATATAGTAGTGTGTATCTGTTAATCCCAAACTCTCTGCTCTCCCTTCCCTCCGCTATCACCTTTGGTAACCATAAATTTGTTTCTTATGTCTGTGAGTTTATTTCTCCTTTGTAAATAAGTTCAATTGTATCATTTGTTCATAAAAAAGTGAACCATGGATTTTAAGGAAGCAAGGCCGTTGGCAGAAAAGCCGTTATAGACCAGTACACTATCACAGGCAAGAAATGATAGTGGGTGGGATTAGAATGGATAGAGTGAAAACATAAAAAATAAATGAATTTGAGAGAAATTGTGGAATTAGCATGATTAGAAACTGATACTTGAACTTGAATGTGGAATGTGTATAGGTTTGGTGAGACAAGACAAAAATACTTATGTTTTATGTTTCTGCATTGAACTGTTGAAGAGAGGGTGGCATTTACTGAGACAGGAATTATTTGAGGGAGAATAATGTAAATGTGATACCAGGGCATGGTAATCATGGGAACCAAAAGTCTGCTTTCCACAGTGAAGCTTATGAAGATGAGGGTAGATGTAGAAAATAAAGACACAGTATTTCTTCTGGGTGGTGGGTTTAGAGTGATATTTTTTCTTTTTTATATTTTCACTATTTTCTATAGTAACCATATATTATTTTTACAGAAAAAAATTACCACACATTTTATATATTTTTAAAAATATGGCTTCAGGAGCAAAGAGGCAGAAAATTGCTAATATAAGCCTTTCTTCACAACAGTAAACATAAATTGTCATTTACAATTTTCTGCTTGTGAATTTTTTGGGCCTAAACCGTATTATAAAATTCAAAGTTTAGCATTGTGAAAACACGTCACAGCCAATGCAACAGATGTTATATATCTGAACTTGAACTCAGAAGGTATTAATGCTTAGGCCAATCAGAGGGAGCCCCCAAAGAATTTAAACTCTATCAGAGCCCTAAGACTTTGTGTATGTACAATCTCAAAGTTAATAAAAGTAGTTCACGTTGAGTCCAATGTCACACTAAGGGACTAATAGCAAGAGAGTTTTCAGATGGCAGCTGCAGGCAAGGGCACTGGGTATGAGTGAGGGAAAGTAGCTGCTGCACCATTATGTCCCTGCCAACATTTACACTCCATATCATGACGGCTGAGAAGGACAACATTTTCCTCATTGATACATACAGATATGCATTAGGCAAAGAGGCGTACCATGCACATACCTGGTCCCTGCCAACAGACTCACACTAACTTAGCCTGTCAAGTGTTTACCAATCCCAGACATGATAAAATTAATAATATACCTTCAAATGCATGAGTGGGATTTCATTCTTACTGAGTTAAATAGATTACAAAACTACTAATAATGCCTTGTCTTTAAGACACAGTTGTGACTAGACATATACCTAATATTCCCTAAATTCTCTTTCTTACTTGCTATTTTCGTTCACAGTTAAATCCATACTCAAACTTAGGAAATCTCTACCTGTGAGTTTATGAGGCTGATGTCAATCATAGCAGTCTTTTCAGAAATTTTCCCGTTTTCTACTCCCTTGGTAAAGGAGGGAAGTTATGTAACAAAATATTCAAATAATACCCTAATTACCCCTATAGGGAGATGACAACACACCAACACAGAGAAGTTGTAGAAGAGTTTACATCTGGGGTGAAAAGTGAGACTGAAAGAATCAGTGGCTCATGAAAGAAAGTGTAGGATTTTCAAAATCCAGACTTCACAGAAGTCTGATCATGTTTGCAAATTCATCATCTGGGTAATTGAGAGGAAACATCGTACTTTTGTAAAATATTTTGTAAAATATTTACTATTTGGTCCTTAAGGAAAAGTTTTTGTAACCCCTGTTATACAGCTAGATTCATACTGTGCTTACTGACTTTCCTAAGGAAAAAAAAAGAAAGAAAGAAAAGGAAAGAAAGACTGTATATCTATGTCTGTGTGTCTGTCTATCTCTCTGTCTATCCATCTATAACTGTCTCCATTCATCCACAGGTCCTATGAATAGGGACTTAATGGCAGCTTTTATCTACTGCTCTTCACCAACTAAAATGATATAATTTAGTTAATAGTTATTTTAAAGATTCAGAAAGTAGCTGTTTCAGTTACTTAACATAATATAAAGTTGCCCTGGCAACTTTTTTTTTTTGAAGAAAAGACTCAAAGCTTTTTAAAAAATAATTCTCTCAATATAGATTTCCAAGCATGAAAATGAAGCACCTTGTACTCTTTGCAACTACTGAAAGATAAGGGCACAATGGCACCCAGATTCTTCATCAAACCACGTAAGAAAATCCATTAAAATTGTGCTGTTGAGAGGAAGGTTGAGGTAAGTATAACACCTTCTGGGATCTGAGTAAGACTAGGGGTAAAAGAGTCCATTTGCAGTGACATGGGTGGATCTAGAGATCGTCAAACTGAGTGAAGTTAAGTCAGACAGAGAAAGACAAATACCGTATGATATCGCTTATATGTGGAATCTAGAAAAATGGTACAAATGAACTTATTTACAAAACAGAAATAGAGTCACAGAGGTAAAAAACAAGCTTATGGTTACCAGGAGGGAAAAGTGGGGAGGGATAAATTGGGAGATTGGGATTGACATATACACAGTACTGTATATAAAATAGATAATTAACAAGGACCTACTGTATAGTGTAGGGAACACTACTTGGCACTCTGTAACGACCGATATGGGAAAAAAAATCTAAAAAAGAGTGGATACATGTATATGTATAACTGATTCACTTTGCTGTACAGCAGAAACTGACATAACCTTGTAAATTAACTATACTCCAATAAAAATTAAAACAAAACAAAAGAGGCTGAAAAAAGAACTTCAGATTAAAGCTCTGTCTGGGCCGGAGATTTCACCCAACCAAGAAAAATGTTTCAAGTCCTTCTGTAGGACAATGTCCCATTCTTAAGTTCTTAATTTGTTATGTTATATCATATTAATTTCATATTATAATTTAATGATTACAGTATATTAATTTATATTATATTATAAATATAATTCTTAATTTAAATTATTCTCTCAGTTGGATAGCATATATCTTCAAGGGTAGATTCTTAAAGAAAGTTTGGTGAATGACATTTTCTGAGCTTCTGCATATTTAAGTATGTCATTTCCATTGCCTTCATTCATTAAAAAAAAGTCATAAGATATGGGAACAGATGTATATGTATGACTGATTCACTTTGTTATAAAGCAGAAACTAATTTTTAAAAAGTCATAACTTGACCCTATATAATAAATTGGGCCACAACCTTTTTCTCTCAAAAAATCAAAAATCAGTAGATGTAATTCCATGGACTTCTGCAGAGAAATAAGTATAAGGTTAGTCTGATTTTAGCATGTAAAATAAAAACCTGCATAAGTTTTCACTGTTTTCAAGTTTTTGCATGAATTGTTCTTTCCCAAGAAAGAACATTTGAGAAGAACTTATTGTGTTTGTCTTCCATATCCGAGATGTGATTTCTTACTGTCAAATCTGTTCTTCTCTGCTGGCTTTGTGGATTTAATTTGCCTGCTGCATTTTAAAATTTCATTATTCTCTCCATTATTCTTTTCTTCTCAGCATTTTTCCTAAAAGGTGATGGTTCTCAACTTAGGGTTTTCTAATTCCTTTTCATAATAACCATACCTTATATTCTACTGAAATCGCTAGTCAATTTCCTTACAATCTTTCCTATTTCCCTTTTGAGTCTTCAACATGATTTTTTCTCTACTTTTCTTTAGAAAATTTTAAAGATTCATAATTGAATTTCTTTCAACACATTTTAGTGGTGAGAGATTTACACAGAAAAGGTGTAATGTAAGCCACAAATGAGAGTCACCTACATGATTAAAATTTTCTAGTGGTCAGTAGTCACATGTAAAAAGTAAAAAGATCATACTTTAGATTCCACATGATATCACTTATGTGTGGAACCTAAAATATGACACAAATGAACCTATCTTTGAAACAGAGTCATGGACATAGAGAACAGTCTGGTGGTTGCCAAGGGGGAGGGGTTTGAGGAAGGGATGGAGTGGGAGTTTGGGGTTAGCAGATGTAAGCTTTTATATATAGAATGGATAAACAACAAGGTCCTACTGTGTAGCACACAGAACTATATTCAATATCCTGTGATAAACCATAATGAAAAAGAATATTAAAAATGCATATAATATCTATAACTGAATAACTTTGCTGTATAGCAGAAATTAACAAGACATTGTAAATCAACTATACTTCAATAAAAAATAAAATAAAAAGTAAAAGTAAAAAGAGAAGCATATAAAATTAATAACATATTGTATTCAACCCCAGTATAGCCAAAATGTTAACATTTCATTGTGAAATCAGTCTTTTTTTGTTTGTGTGCTGTGAATTCAAACTCTGGTGTTTATACTACACTTGGCAGAACATCTCAAAAGTGGACTAATCACATTTCAAGTGATTAATAGTCATACAGGGCTAGGACCCATCATACTGGACAATGCAGATCTAGATTTTTATGTTATCATCATACTTTAAGAAAAAATGTTTCATAAAAAAATAATTAATGTAAGAGACAATCATAAATCACTCTCTCTTACCTACACAAATCTTCTTTGATTTGAAGAGAGATCAATTCCTTAGGAATATGAAAAGAAAGTATGCTCTCTGACATCTGCTCCCGGATTCGCATCCACTTATTGTCAGATGTGGGAAATCTATACAATTTACACACTGGGTTCTTTAACACTGGAAAAGGAGAAAAAATAAAGTTAATAGTTAAATTATAAAGATATGCACTTTAGATAAAGATCAATTAACAAAATCATTAATCAGGCTACTATTCTAATATTTGATCAAAATTTTTTATCATAGTCCATAGTGTAATTGAGTTTCTAAGAATTTTCTCCTTATATCTTATTTTTTTCAGTAGCTTCTGGGATATAGTCTTTATTAAATTAAAAAGTGAAAATCAAATTCCAATTCATAAATGTGGCTACTATGGTTCTCTGACATACCACCTATTAATTCTTTTTCCTTCTAAAGATTTTCTTAAAGTGTATGTATTTATAAATATAGATGAAAATATATGGATTTATACAACATACATGCTTTGAAAAAATACATTTCTGGATTTCTTCCAATCACTCTTAGTCAACTTTACCCACTTATATAGTAGGTGATAACTGATATGTTATATTAGAGGTTTTAAATGATCCTACTACCAAAAGTGACTTTTTTCTTAAATGTCAGAAAGGTTCATTCCTTGGCTTAAGATCTATTACAATTCAAATATTATTCATACTTTAGTGTCAATAAGTCAATAACACTTTCCTAAAACCATATATTATCAGAAGCAAGACAGGGAGACTATGAACAAGCTGAATATTTGGGATGGGTGACAGTGATTAGGGGAGAAATAACATGGTCATGTCATCAAGGATTTTAAAAGATTTAAAGAAAAAGTGTAGGGCTAGATATTAAGATAATACTTGATACATTTTTTGTGAGGCCAGCATTCCTACCACACTACCAAGCCCTATATTTCAGGGCAGGATTTTATTTCCATTGCTGTTGGATAAAGAATATAAGAGAAATATATCAAAGCTTAATGGACAACAAAATATCAGGTCAATCACCAGTCAAGTATCTATGATTATTTGGCTCCAGTTTACCAATGAAGCTGATTAAAAAGAGAATTTGATATTGAAGTGGATGTAAGACTTTAAATAATGCCCAGCCTGGCAGGTGGCCCAAGTCTCTTCAACGTGTGGAGTAAAATACCCTTCTCATTTTAGGGTTCTATAAGGTTGTGTCTCATTCATTACTTGGAAATATAAATATAAATATATTTCTGAGCATTAAAATGAGCAACTATTCATCCATTCTGCAACTATCATTCTCAGAGGTCCAGTCTGACAATTATTATTATCAGAATTGATACTAAATAGGAAACCTTTATTTCAAACATCTCATTCTTTAAAGACCAGATTCAAAGCTCCTGGCACACTTATCTACCCCTTACAAGAATTAGCTAGAATGTTTACTTTTTAAAAGCATCAATATAAGCAAGAAGATGATAGAATATTTCTAGGATGTTGAGAGACAATATTTTAAATCTAAAGTTGTATGTCTAAAGGATTATGTTTTTGCCATAAACATGACCTTTAAGTTTTATCAATTAGATTATATCACAGATCCATATATAAGGCTAATTATACTTATTTTCTTTCTCTTTTTAATGAGGTATAAAGGTATAAATGACATATAATATTATATTAGTTCCAGGTATAGAAGGTAATGATTCAATATTTGTATATATTGTGAAATGATTACCATAGTAAGTCTTGTTAACATCTGTCACCATACATTGTCACAAATTTTTTCTTGTGATGAGAACTTTAAAAATCTCTCTTAGGAACTTTCAAATATGCAATACAATATTATTAAATACAGTCACCAAGCTGTACATTACATCCCCACTGCTTATTTATTTTATAATTGAAAATTTGTACCTTCTGACACCCTTCACCTGTTCCACCCACCCCCATCCCCTGTCTCGGGCAACCACCAATTAGTTCTCTATATCTATGAGTTCTTTTCTGATTTGTTATGTTTTATTTTGTTTTTGTTTTTAGATTCTACATACAAGTGAGTTCATACAGTATCTGTCTTTCTCTGTCTGATATTTCACTTATCCTAATGCCCTCAAGGTCCCTCCATGTTGTCACAAATGGCAAGATTTCATTCTTTTTTATGGCTGAATAATATTCCGTGTGTGTGTGTGTGTGTGTGTGTGTGTATCACATTTTCTTTATCCATTCGTCAGTGGAAACAGGGTGTTTCCACGTCTTGGCTATTGAAAATAATACCGCAATGAACACTGGGATGCATATATCTTTTTGAATTAGTGTTTTCATTTTCTTTGGATAAATACCCAGAAGTGGAATTGCTGGATCATATGGTAGTTCTATTTTTAGTTTTAGGAGGAATCGCCATATTGTTTTCCATAGTGGCTGCACCAATTTACATTCCCACCAACATTGCATGAGGGTTCCCTTTTCTCCACTTCCTTGCCAATAACACTTGCTATTTCTTGTATTTTTGATATCCATTCTAACAAATGTGAGGTGATATCTCATTGTGGGTTTTTTTTTTTTTTTTTTTGCAGTACACGGGCCTCTCACTGTTGTGGCATCTCCCATTGTGGAGCACAGGCTACAGATGCGTAGGCTCAGCGGCCATGGCTCACGGGCCCAGCCGCTCCATGGCAGGTGGGATCTTCCCGGACCGGGGCACGAACCCGTGTCCCCTTCATCGGCAGGCGGACTCTCAACCACTGTGCCACCAGGGAAGCCCAACAATAATATTTTAGAAAATTTGTATTTTTAATTAAGTTGAAAAATATGATATTCTTTATTTTATCTGTTATCACAAAACTAGTCCTTCAAATTTTGATTTTACTGTTTTCATTTTACTGTTTTTCAGTGTATTCTAAATATAAATCTTTGTTGAAATAGAGTGGTAGAAATCAAGGACAGTGTGATTAATGAGCTCCAGAACTATCCTCTGACCACCCGAGACACAACATCCAGGACCCTGTGGGAATGCTGCTGTTTTTTTTAAGGAAAGCACTTGGGGCAAATAATAAACAAAAAAATCAGGCCACATGATCTACCCCCCCGAAAATTCCCAATAATGTCTCCTATCTAACTTTCATGCTATAGGTTCTAACCTTTTGAAACTCATAGATCTCTAAACATTAGTATTTAACTGTACATAGTTATTAGGATCTCAATGTAGACATAGTGGAATCCACTTTACAACCAAGTCTGATCCAGTAGCATTGCTTACTGAACACCTACTACGTATAAAGCAAGAACACTTACTGTTTCTTAAAATGCCATATAATGGATTATGACTTAGAAAATAAAATATATATATATGGCCTGACTTTTAATTACCATGAAATTTGTTCCAATGGCTACAGACAGACCAGATAAGATGTTCTCAACTCAAAATTTTGCTGGGTTCAGAGTGAGGAGATTTCTGCATTCCTCATATAAAAGAAAGGCAACGTATTCATGTATCAAATATTGAATAGTGGGCCATAAATGATGAATGCTTTTGTCGTTTTATAAATGCTTCTCCCCTATAGCAGAGATACAGTTTCAACAATTCTGCACACACACTCCAGCTGTGTAAATGAGCCCACCACTTTCAGCCTTGGGTTTCCACTGATGTCAAGTATTTCTTCATGTAGGAGATGCATTTCTGACCATACAATAGGCTCAACTCAGCAAAAACAACTATCTAACTTATCGATTATAAGTTATTTTTAAAGAGAGCCCTGTGTGTATTATCTTCATTTTATTTCACTGCTTTTGCCAAAACAATTGCTAAAAATATCACGTGACAGATTCTACCATGGGAAAAGTAGTGAAGAGATTCTGGACACCACCACAGTCTTAATAATGACTTAATAAGGGTAAAGTTCTAAGATGGTCCAGATATGAATACATATCCACATATCCCACTGGGATCCACCCTCTAAGGTGAACACAGGGACAGAAAGTAAATGACAGATTTTTTTCTCCTAAAATTGCAGCACAACTCAAATTTCCATATCATTTATTCCAGACACTGTAAAGGCCTTTTTAATACGGTAGCACACCACCTGCTTTTCCAGCAGTTGTGAAAGCCAAGTGCTCCAGTTCTGAATTATCAAAGTAAAGATGCCAAGGAAATGTTCAACAAAGCCAAAACATAGACAACACATTAAAAAAGCATGGTTGTTCAAACAACCTGGGGCAGAAAAGATAAACCAGAGTGATATCATAGGGATGATCTCTTTTCTGTGTCTGTGTTGGGGACATCAGTGGATTAGACAAGGAACTTTGGAAATTTGGATTCAGGGTTGAGGGGATCATCAAAATGCCAAACACTTAAGATTGTCTTTAATACAGTTCACCAGAATAAGCTCATCTGTGATTACCTTCATGCAATTTCTTGCTTTCAGGAGGTGGTAGATGTCACATATTTAAATGGAATCTGACTTCATTGGCTTCAAGCTTTACAAAATGATTATTTTAATGTACTGTAGATTCTTGTAGAGAATCTATTCATTCTATAGCTTTGAATTATGCAGTTGTTTAATAGTTTCATCATTCAGCCAAATGTACATGCATTGCCTATTCTCCAAAGGCTACATTACACTTAGTAAAGATAAGTCTGTGTAAGCCAATTAGATAATGACATTCTCTCATTTGTAGTTGAAAATATCTTAGATTTAGATACATACATCTTAAATGTAGATTGGCTCTTTTTAAGATTAGATGAGAACTAAAAGTCCTAAATAGAAATCACTAAAAGACTATCCTAAGCAAGGCTTAGAAAAGAGAAAGTAAGAAAGCATGACAGGAGCTCAGAAAGCACAGCAAAGAAAGATCTCTTTTAAAATAATAAAGATGAAACAAACTATTAAAAAATAAATTCCCCCAGAATTATAAATTACTTTTCTTTAGGTGTGTTATAAAATCTAAATTATGTTATTGTTTATGCTGTTTTTAAAGGATGTAAGCTGAGTCAGACAAAGTGCTGTTTCCCTAGTCTAGCCAAACCCACAAGCTCTTGGCCTTCCATCTTCAATTCAAGGCCAAGAACAAGAAAAACTATTACAGATGCAGAATAAACATAAAGATAATATTTGTGGGGTTTTAGTCTCCAACTGGTGAAAACTGTCGAGTTCAATGTGTAGAGTTTGGAGTTTTGGTTTTGGGTGGTCAGAAAAGAGATTTGCTTCATTCACTGTAGTTTGAGTGATTTTCCCTGTTCATTCTAATTCAGTCATTAAAGTAAAGGACAGATCTACAAAAGTGTCCTTTTCTGGTTCATATTTCATGCTGAGCAGCCTGGAACGACCTGCGGTTCATGGAACTCAAGTTGTTTCTTGTTAATTTGCCTCTGTTCAAGGTATTCCCTGCACCTCAGAGGAACGCTCCTTTTTCCTGGCTACACATCATCATCCTATAAACTCAGCTTAGCAAGCACCTCCTCCAGGAAGCCCTTCTTGACTTCCCTCTGCTCCCTCCCTACAGTTGTTTCTCTTTTGTACTCCCCATTCCCATCTCTATCATGGTTCTTACCAGTTGTGCTATAATTGTCTGTTTACTGCTCTGTGTCCCCCATTAGAAGGTAAACTTGTGAAGGCCATGACTGTTTTCTTTGTCCTCATTTTATCTCTTGCACCTAGCAGAGTGCCCAGTATATGCAAACATTCCACAGAAATGAGCTTAAACCTTACACCTCAGATGTTTCTCATCATTACTTTCCCTAATAGATGAACACTTAGGGCCCTGACAACTGTGTAAATTGAGAGGGGAAAATGCAAGAGGGAAGGACATAACTAAAAACCTCACTTCAAGAGAGAGCACAGGCATCAGACTGAAAGAAGGAAAACCACAGCCGAGAGAAAGCCCTCCTCACATTTGTCCACAAAATGTTAACCTTTTGACTATATCCTCTTCTTGCCTTTATTTTTCTTCTAGTTTACCTAAGGTGGGCAGTGGAGGGGGTAATAAACTTACAACGGGAAGACAGCTGAAGTATTTAAAGGTGTCTAAGAGATGATTTCTTTGATTGCTAGGCAGTGAAATTCACTCTTCTACTGAAGCTACTTAACACCATAAATGTGTTAATACACAGTAATGAAAACATATGAAAATTCCAAAAGAGCAAGGTTAATGGTGTGAACTAAGAATGCCACCTTCCATATTAGTAAACAAAAGATGTTGCAGCCATCCAGCCATCACATTACAGCCTCCCAGAGGGAGATCCCTGAGGGAACTTGGGATGGAAGCAAAGAATGCCTGCCATCTAGCTGTCAACTGCTAGAGCCACCCTGCTGGCACACCCTGAGGAGATCACAGGATAATAAAATGCAGGATACTGGCCCCAGATAGCTGAGGTGCACATCAAAGGAAGATCTCAACCAGTCCAGACTTTACATCTTCCCATACATAGAAAGGCGCTAATTTCATTAACTTGAGATGTCTGGTTTTCTTTAATTACCAATAATCTGTTGATGTTCCGACTACCTGCCCTTTGTTGCAAAAACTCCTATATATCTTGGCTCCCACCTTGCCTCTTTGGAGCAGTTCCTCAGAGTGATCTGAGAGTCCTATCTCCGGGGGCTTGAAGTCCTAAGAATATCCGCCAAATAAAACATAACTCTCAACTTTTAGGTTGTGTGTGTGTGTTTGGGTTTTTTTTTTTTTTTTTCAGTAGACAATGGACTCCATTGGATTTGTTAAAACAGCAAAGGGCAAAGAAATCTGGTGAGTAAGTAAGTATAAAGGATAAAGGGCCAATGTTATAAGCCAAGATGGTCCCATATTTTACACATCACTGAGTTATAAATACAAGGGCAAAATCTATTTAAACTAGTATGGAGAAAATACAACAGAGATATCTTTTTTAGCATAAATTGATATGATCTAAAATTTGACAAGTAGTTGATTTAGTACCTCATGAATGAAAAGAAAAAGTGGGGAAAATGGGATTTGTTTTTTGGCTGGAATTCCTCAGGACTCAAAATGAATATAGAGGGAAATATTTTTCAATGTCTCTCAGAATATCTCCTAAAATATTCTGTCATGCCTTGCTTTACATGAGGTGGTAGTGAGGAAAATGTCACCCAATATTCAGTTCAGCTGTGTGGTATTGCAAAAGGCAGTTAAAGTCTATGGTGCCATATGAGGCAGGAAAAAACTTAAAATGCGAATTTCATAGTAATTTTTAGGGAGAGTAATAAATTCTTTTATTTCAAACCTAAATAATTCAATTTGAACATCTTTCTCATGGAGAGAAGAATAACAGTGCAGTTTTCTGTTACCTGAAGCATCAAACGATAAGATATACCCATTCTTAGTCTTTTGACAAATATTTACTGAGTGCCTATTGTATTCTGGCCCTGGAGACACAGAAATAAATAAGTAACATTTCTTCTTAAATAGCACATAATCAGGCATCTTCTGTACAGCAATAGTAGTAGATGGCTTAATCCTATTGGGGGAAAAAGAATCAAAGATATAGTGGACTATTTCAAGAAAAATTGTGATTTATCTGTGAGGCAAGAAGAAAAACACCAATAAGTTCTCCAAACAGGAGGGAAATTGCCTGTGTTTAGGACTGAAAGCAGAGTGGTCCCTGCATTGTGGCTTAGGTTCTAACTTACACAGTCATGGAAATCATCATTGTCAGATACACCCTCTGTGAGGGTGATGGACAGCACACACTTTAATGTAAAGCATGAAAGTCACCTTTAAAAAATATCAAGGATAATTTCATGACTCAAGCAGTATGGAATTCAACCAAAAAGATGCTGTATCAGATTGAATGCTTGCTGACAGGGGGAAACTCACTTGAAATGTGAAGATAATAGGAAACTTGGTGACAGGGCCCATTAGCGCCTCAGATTGGGCATAATAATATCAAAGTCCATGGACTGAAGTATTCTGTAGCATTACACTTTTACAAGGAAAATTGGTAGATTTAGGAAATCTAGAGAGAATTGTCTCCTTGACAAAAATTTTTTAAAAGCTTATCTGTGGTCAGGCTGATTAAATATAAATAACTCCTGAGAAAGACAACAGTAAGTGACAAAGAATAGATGTGTGACTCCATGTGAGACGGATGAAAATGAATACTTTCATGAAGTATTTCTAAAACGAAGGAAGACATAGCAAAAGCTAAACTATGCTCTACAGACTTCAGACATTGAGAGCCAAAAAAGGAAATCAAAGACTGTCCAGGTCAATTTGCTCATTGCAAAAGAACTGATGTCCAAAGAGGCTGGCTTGTCTGGCAGGGTCACACTGCTGGTTAGCAAATTTAGGCTGTGACACCAGTTCTTCAGAAGAGTCTGTCCAGTGCTCTGATAGTAAGACCACCAGAGCACATTTGTTCTTGTTCTGCTGTAGGCAAGGCACCTCAGTTGATGAGACTTAGTAGGACACCCAACTCCGTGACCAGATAAGGGACTCTGCTGTCTACACTTCCCTCTGTTCAAAAATAACTTCCCCTACCCCCATCCCCCAAACAATACCTCAACAACAAACAGTGCTAAGTGTTTTCACTACCATTTGCTTAAATGAATAAACCAATAATTAAATGGGTAAATCTGTTATTTTAACAACTTTATTTGATGAACTACAGAATTAGAAAATTAAGCAAAATGAGAACCTCACAATTCTAATACTGTACCTTCTAGTGAGTTTCCTGTTTCAGAGAATATGAAAGCCAACAGCTGAAAGGAATTTGTTTTCTCCTATCACTAAGGTACTTATATATCTTTTTTATGGAATTGTAAATTCTGCCCCCTCTCCTTTTCCTTATCTCTTTTCTCCTCCTGCCCTCAACTCCCCAGGCTCCCAACATACACATTCAACTGGAGAAGCAAACAGGGCATGAAAAAGGTGAGGCCCGAGGGGGAAGAGCTTTTTCTTTTAATCTCACAATAGACAAGTGAATTTCCCAAGTCATGCATTAAACCTCTAGAGATATAAATAGAATAGCGAGGAGCAGCTATGAGCTATGACATCCTCTTGCACTCACTCAGGAAGAACTTCATCACTCACTTGAGACTGGCAAGTTCCATATAATACATGAATACAGAAACTTGAGAAGAATGTCAATAACTCCCTTCACCTAAAGATTTTGAAAAACTACCAGATGGGAATATAGTGGATTAATTCCAAGGTTGCTGAGTTTAGACAAATAAATAGAACAAAAGACCAAGGTACACACAGACCAAAGTCATAGGCGCATAGTCTAGCTACATATGCTATATGTGCACAACACACTTAGATTTGGAACAGAAACATTTCATATAGAGCACCTAGTTGTACTTTAAAATAACTTAAAAAAATCTAGCTTTTATAACGTTTGACTGTCATTTAGCCTTGTCTTTCCCTGATATAAGAAGGCTCATAGAAAATATCTGTGGCAAATATATTCCAGGCACTTCCGGATTGCCTGGACTAAGGACATTGAGAAATATCATCGGACCTAAGTGGAGAATCACCAGCAAAACTGTCACCTCCAGGAAAAGGGAAAAGCAGTAATCAATCATCTTTCACTCCACTCAGTATATTTAAATTGCAAAATGCAGCTGCTTCCATCACTTCCATGTCACTTTTTGTCATATTACAGTTCATATGTTAGGAATTGTACCCTAGTAATTTGGAAGAGTTAGTACGCTTCGAAGACTCATGCCTTGCAGATTTTGTGGCACAAGAATTAGGAGGTGCAGATTTACTTTTCACTATGTTCCCTTTGTCTCTTCTTCCTGAGGTGATATATTTTCTTACTCCAGGAGCCATTTTTCTCTTTCTCTTTGAAATTTATAATAAACCATTCAGTTTTTTAAAATGGCATTTCTCTTTGTGGGCATAAAAAATTACAAGGTTCACATGAGTGAATCACTTAAAAAGTGTCTTATAATTACAGTGTAGATGATTCTGATGGTTATTTGATTCATTCAAACTGCATTTAACATGAATATAGTATCTCCCACTTTCAATTTTATTTCTCAAAATTGACATCTGGTAAATTAAATAGATTATCTGGATATATTGAAATAAAGGACTAATGGTTTGGTTAACTTTCAGGTGAAAAAAATATATGTGAGGAAGACCCTTTGAGGATACATTAGTTATTTTATCCACATGGATAACTTATCAAGTACTTTATGGTACATGGCTGGTCTAGCTGTCCAGGTAGCCCCTTCACTGTTTAATGCATGTCCCTCCTGGTATTATATCCTTAATAAAAATTTTTTAAAAACATGTCACTTGGTCATAGGTTGAGAAGCAGCTGTTCTTCTTTGGTTTAATCCTTCATTCTAATAAGTATATTTAATGTTTTTTTTATTGCTATATTTTATTTTGAGTTCTTTGAGTCAAAAGGTTGCCTGTCTCTCTCCATCCCTGATTATTAGTGGCTTCCTGCAGGGGAAAATTGCTAATAGTTTAGGGGTTATGTATTAGTAAGCCTTTGAAGTTTGTATCACTCATTAATCTGATTATCATGCTATCCATGTCACTGTTGAAATGTACAACATAGAAGGCTAGAAAAATATTAAGGTTTATTCTATTGTTACACCAACTTTTTAATTAATGGCTTTTTAGTAATAGCATGACCTGGTAATTAAGAGCAAAGTCTTTGGGATTAAAACTGGATTTAAATTCTGGATCTGCTATTCACTAGGTAGTGACCTTGAGCAATTTCCTCATCTGTAAAATGGAGATAATAATACTGCCTTCTTCATAGCACACATCAGAAAGCAAGGTAAGGCAAGGCATATGAGTGGCACCTCTCCTGCTACTTATTTGCCATTATTATCACTACTGGTAACATAATTTATGTTATCATTCAAAAATCAGTTCCATAATTTATAGATACATATTATCACACATTTTGTAATTTTACCAGATGTCTCAAAGTCATCATTTATCACATAGTTTAGTTCCTTGTTGAAATTCAAATATATTACTATAAGTAACACTATACACACACACACACATATATGTGTACACACACATTCAGGAATGTACAAATGTGTATATGAATTTTTCCTACTGAATCCATACACATACTGTTTTAACAACTTCATTAAAAGTAATAAACTAAAACTCAAACTAATTAAGAGCTTGACATTTCTAATACTCCCTCTTCTAATATCTCTCAGATTACACAAAATCCAATAGCTAAAAGGAATTTGTTTTGCCATATAGCCAAGCTATATACATGTATTTATATATATTATATATCTTTCTTACAGCCTTGTCAAGTCTAACACCACTCTGCTGACTCCCATGATTACCAATATTTAATAAGTGTCTACAATGGTTCTGTAAGAATGCTGCTCAGATTCAGTATGGAGTTCACAGAAAAATAAAATGTATGTTCATATGAAATGAGTGTAAGTTTCCAAAACGGAGGTACATACCTGCGTTCAAAAACGGTAGGTTATCTTTTCTGCTCACACTTTCTGGGGCTGTACATTCACATACCAGTGCACACTAAGAAGGAATAAAAGAAAAAAGAAAACATATTTGAAAATGATCAAATAAGAAATGAGATTCTTTTTTTATTTGAAAAACATGAGGCCATGCACACGGTTTCAAAAAGTTCTGAACAAACATTTTTGTAAAACTATTTTCAGCTTTACCTTTACAATGAACCTTGTTTAACTTGTGATTATTTACTTACATTTATATATAATATGATTATATGATACAATTATAGACTACATTTCAGTTCCAGTTAAAGACTACTTAGGAAACAAAGTCTGTACTTTCTTTGTGGAAAAGGATTATCCGCATGCTAGCGATAGGTTCCTCCTATAGCAAATCACCTATGACAAGCTGAATGGTTTTGTATTTCTGTTGCCTAGGTTGATTTTCGATCAATAAAAAGCAAATTATCTTCTGGCTTTTAAGTAAAGGCAACTTTAAATAAAAAATAAAATATGTTACAGCATCTAATTTCATAAGGCAAAAAGAGATGTTTGTTTCTGGCAAAACGATGCAAACACTTGCTCATAAAGTATGAGGATACTTTATAAATAAGCTGATGTCTGATTTATGAATAAGCAATTTATAAATAAGTGGATCCAGAGATCATAGATCTATTCATCCATGATAAATAGATTCAGCTCATGATCCGTTACAGAACCAACACTTCTCTGGACAGAGGAGAGAAGAGAGACACAGAGAGCACATTGCCATGTTCCTAACGAGTGAACCATGGGTGGGAGATACTATCTCAGATAAGCCATCCCTAAGCATGGGACTCTGCTTCAACCTCCTATGAAACTGTAACTAACAGAGGAAGCAAAACTTTTGTGGCCCCAGAGAGGCTGACAAGAAACCTATATTCACATAGACAGAGACCAGTAACTATTTCTTCAGATGACTTTCCTTTTATCTCTAGCAACCGCCCCCCGCCCGACCCCAGAGAAGAAAAAGGAGGGCTGGGAGAAGGAGGAAAGTAAATTTTTAGAGCAAATATATCAGACATAAACAAATAAATGCAAACAAAAACAAAGCAAACAGACAAAACCCCAGAAAGTTCTCTGGGTGAAGAGTTCTAAGGGAAACAGCCATTCTTCTGTAGCAAGCATGGTGTTGTCAAGAGACTCCAAGGGCTCAGACTGCCCTCCCTAGTAGGATGTATCAGAATGGCCTGGGCTATTTCCCAACTGTTCTATCTATGACCCACCTCTGTTCCTCCTCTGGGGAGTGCTCCCCTCCTTGAGATTCACCACCACCGAGGTCACTGTTCATGACAGAATGTATTATGTCTCTGAAGCATTTTGAGAAGGAAGACAAATGACTTAAAACATTGATTGAAATGTTACTTTCTGCATTCTTAAAGCCCACTACTCATTCCTCTATCAGAACATTACTCAGGAAATTTCCTGATGGAGAAAAATGTGCTTTCATACTTTCTTTAGTGCTTATATTGAGATCCTAGTTTACTGAAAAAAATGAATAACTGCAAACAACTCTTAAAATTTTATGTTCTCTAAATCATTTTCCCGACCAACCAAAAGTCAGAGGTGATCCCTTCTTTTAATCCACAGCTATTTTGGAGATGTACTTCCCAAATCACTACAGCAATGTGCAAGGATGCTTGGACAGACTTAAAATTCTTTATTTCTCTTATTTGCAAAGTTTTCTCGACTTCTTTCAGGCTACATAGGGCTGTTAAAGTAATCTTTTGTAAACATTATGTTCATCATATCGATGTTCTGTTCTAGAATGTATGTAAGGGTTATTTACTGTCCAATCAAATCCAATATTCTCAGACTGGTCCTCAAATCCTTTCATGCTTTGTCCCTGACATCCTTGCACATATAACTTGGTATACAGCTCTAAGTCATCTTCCTTTCCAAAAGAAGATCATCATCTACAATATAACTTACAGGAATGGTTTAGACTAAACCTTTTTAGTGAAGAAGTCCATAATTCACACAGATCAGGCTATTACCCTGAGAAACTGCTTCCCTTTATGGAGGCAACCCTGCCTCTTTGAAATCAAAGATAACTTTCTGTTTCCGAACAAAAGGCCCGTTTTATTCCACCAAATGAATACAGACATATGACTTTTATATATTCATATCTTCCATTCACACTGGAAGGCTGATATTTAGGACAATTTTAAACTAATATTCTTAATTTGTATTTTACAACTCTACTATTCAGAATGCTCTCAAGATTTAAATCCACAGAACATAAACAGAAAATATCCAATAAATATTTACTAAATTAATTAATATTTTCATATTTGGACTCAGCAATTATTTTCTTCAATTGTTTCCTGAGTGTACCTTTTCTGTCTCTATTTATTTAGATTGAAAGTTTTCAAAGCCAAGAACCTTATTTCTTATTTCCTTAGGCTGTTTTTATTTTATTTTTTTTACTTTTTTTACATTGGCCTTGGAATCTTTTTGCACTGTGCTGGTTGCTACAGAGAATGCATAGATGGAAATGATGTGGAATCTGCGCTTAAGAAGGTTCAGCTATTTCTACTGTTCATTGCTATTATTACGGTGGATATTTGCAGCATTACACACTTACATGGTGTGCGCTCTCAATGTAATAACTTTACATTTGTGATTCTGAGCAGGAATAACAAACATCACGTGCTTTTTGTACCAGATGTAGCGCCATAAGCCTATTGATGTTGATTAATAGTTTAAAAAGTGTCATTTGATGGTAAGTGTGGCCAAGTAGACAAAACATATGATATGTAAAATTCTTGGAGCTAAATGATTTTGACTCTCAGCTAACATATCAATTTGCCATGCACTGAGCTAGAAAATTAGCAATACTGTATGAACAATAATCATAAAGATCTGTATGAATCCATCAAGACTAACACTTCATGGCCAAGTACTTCCACATTTGTTGATTTATTCCATCAATGACACTTTTCAAAGTTTGGTCTGGAGTCTCCTGGAAGTCCCTGATAACTTTTGCCTTTGCACCCTTTGTAGCATCTAGCACAGGGTGAAGACAACATTATTTTCATATTAATACTAAAATATTATTTGTCTGTTTCCTTCTCTTTTTCTTTGGGGGGGGCGTGGCTTGGGGGATCTTAGGTCCTCGACCAGGGATTGAACCCAGGTCCTTGGAAGTGAAAGCGTAGAGTCCTAACCACTGGACTGCCAGTGAACTCCTGTCTGTTTCCCTCTCTCTTACAAGCATGTGGTAGAATTTTCTAGAAGCTATATGACACAATCATTTGACAGTTAATGGTATGTGTGCTTATGTACTCTTCTGTTTTAAACATTTCTTGTTTGAGTTTCTAATATGATAAATGTCTACAGATATAATCCAAATAAGCAAAATCTCTAATACAGTAAATATCAATAGATAAAATCCACATAAATATAAATTTGAAGAGTGTAAAATATGAGAATTGCTATGCTTTTGTGATCTCATTCAGTCTCATGGTTTAAATACCATCCAAATATCATTTGATGACTCACAAATACATAATTCTAGCTTGGACATCTCACCTGAATTCTGACTTGAAGCTCCAACTGCTTAGATATATCCATACTTGGATGTCTAAGAGGAATGTCAAATGTAACATCTCAAAATCTCCTGTCTTCCTCCAACTGCTACTCTCAGTGTTGTTATATATATATATATATATATATATATATATATATATATATATATATATATATATATATATATACGCATACATCTTCATTGGAGTATAACTGCTTTACAATGTTGTGTTAGTTTCTGCTTCACAACAAAGTGAATCAGCTATATGTATACATATATCCCCATATCCCCTCCCTCTTGAGCCTCCCTCCCACCGTCCCTATCCCATACTTCCAGGTGGTCAAAAAGTATAGAGCTGATGATCTCCCTGTGCTATGTGGCTGCTTCCCACTAGCTATCTATTTTACATTTGGTAGTGTATATATGTTGATGCTACTCTATCACTTCATCCCAGCTTCCCTTTCCCCTTCTGTGTCCTCAAGTCCATCCTCTATGTCTGCATCTTTATTCCTGCCCTGCCACTAGGTTCATCAGTATTGTTTTTTTAGATTCCATATACGTCCGTTAGCATATGGTATTTGTTTTTCTCTTTCTGACTTACTTCACTCTGTATGACAGACTCTAGGTTCATCCAGCTCATTACAAATAACTCAATTTCGTTTCTTTTTATGGCTGAGTAATATTCCATTGTATATATGTGCCACATCTTCTTTATCCATTCATCTGTCAAAGGACACTTAGGTTGCTTCCAAGTTCTGGTTATTTTAAATAGAACTGCTATGAACATTGTGGTACATGACTCTTTTTGAATTATGGTTTTCTCAGGGTATATGCCCAGTAATGGGATTGCTGGGTCATATGGTAGTTCTATTTTTAGTTTTTCAAGGAACCTCCATACTGTTCTGCCTAGTGGCTGTATCAATTTACATTCCCACCAACAGTGCAAGAGGGTTCCCTTTTCTCCACACTTTCTCCAGCATTTATTGTTTGTAGATTTTTTTATGATGGCCATTCTGACAGGTGTGAGGTGATACCTCATTGTGGTTTTGATTTGCATTTCTCTAATGGTTAGTGATTGAATATCTTTTCATGTGTTTGTGGGCCATCTGTATGTCTACTTTGGAGAAATGTCCATTTGTTTCTGAGAAAATGGTAATTCTATTTTTTGCTAGCCTTTCCCCCTGGCGTCTGGCCACGTCTCACTTTCTCTGTCAGTCACACCCTGATCCAGCTCATCTGCACTTCTCCCCTGAATCTTCACAATAATCAGACTCCATTCTTCTGTCCTTGCCTCCTTTCAGGCCCTAGTCAACACAGCAGCTGGAACAGTCCTCTTAAACGTGAATCAGATTTCATACCTATACTCACAGCTCCTCAACTGTCTTTACACATAGCCCAGAGTCTAACACTTTCATGGGAGTCGGTCTTCCCTGCCCCATGAACCTCTGTCCTCAACTCCTACCACTCTGCTCCTTGACCTCTCAGTTCCAACCACACTGGCCTCCTTGCTGCTCCTTCAACACCACAAGTATCTGGTCTCCTCAAGACCTTTGCTCTTGCTATTCACTCTGTCTACAATTCCTATTCCTTTCAGATATCTACGTCTTGTTCCCTTCTTTCTTGCACGTTTCAGCTCAAATATCACATTACCAGTGAAACTATCCTTGACCATCCAGTTTAAAAAGGCCACAGCCCAGCACTCCCTAGTCCTTGCACTCTGTCTTATTTTTCCTGTAGAACACAGCATCATCTGATCAACAGTGTATTACTTTTTTACTGTTACTTCCCCAGAAGGTGGTATCCGTGTCTATTTGGTTCATTGCTGAATACGCAGAAACTAGTCCAATGCCTAGAACATAGAAGGTAGTATTGTTTGATGAATGAATGATGAATAGTATATGCCTTTTAATATTCTATAAAGATAAGTAGGGCCTGTTATATAATTTTCAACTTTTATATTTAGAGTAGATAAAGGGAGGAAACCTTTTGAGACTGGTCCTTAGCTACACAAGGACTCTAGTTTCTCCCTAATTAAGTCTGATGAAAGTCCACTTAAAACACCTCTTCAAAGTATAAGGTCAAAATAACCTAAGGGCAGCAGGTCATCAAAAGACTAGCTGGGTTAGGTTCATAGTCAAAGGGAGACATTATCACTCCACTTATACCATTTTTACCATGGTCATAAATAAGTAAGGCATTTTCCTTCTTTTTGAAGAAATCACTACCACTTTGATCATTAGTACTCTGCAACGTTCAAATATAATATAGACATTAAACAAAAGGGGAAGACAAGGTAGGAGCTGGGTTTAACCAGCCTCACCAGAGGACTGTTAACCCTCCTGCCCTAACAAGAAGCCCAGGCATCTCTGGGGAGGCAAAGTGGTGAACTGGGCTCTCTCAGTTGATCCTGTTGGCTTTCAGTTACATGAGTTTTCTCATCTGTCACCTGACTTGATGATTTTGTTGCCTGGTTCTCCTTTCCTCAGTAGCATTTTTTCTTGACTACTTATTTCAAAGGCTTTTTAAAATTTAATTTCTTCCTCTTTCCTTCATAATCCTACACTCTTCACTACATCCTTATTATATGCTTTATTTATTGACCGGTCAGTTTGTACAGCGCTATACATACGCTTCTAGGAGACAATTTTGGATTTAATTTCTTCCAAGTAAAATTGACTTCATTTATTCACTCATTCATTTTTTGCACATCAGGCTCTGTTCTGGGAGCTGAGGGTAAAAGAGAGGACAAAATAGACAAATATCTTGCCCTCAGGAAGTTTAATTCTAGTGAGGGAAATAAACAATATATGAGATAAACTAAAAAGATATATAAAGTTGGACAGTGATAAGTACCAAGGACAAAAATCATGCAGAGAAGAGAGAAAGAGTTTGGGGTAGGCGTTGCAGTTTTAGATATGGTGGCAGAGAAGCCTTTGGTGAGAAAGTGATTTTGTATAAAGATCAGAAGAAGTGAAGGAGTGAAGCACAGATACTGAGAAAAATGCTTCACGGGTAGATTGAGTAACAAAGTTTAAGGACCCAGTTTGGAAATATACCTGGACTGTTCCAGGAGCAGCAAAGAAGATAATGTGACTGGACTGAAATGAATAAAAAGGAGGAGTAGAGGAGGAGGTGAAGGACATGAAGGGGCCAACACTTAGAGGACTTTACGTGAGAATTTGGGTTTATACTTTCAGGAAGATGAGAGGCCATTGGAGGAATGACAACTTCCACATTACAGTTTACTAAGTGCTGTGCTGATAACGGACTATGATGGCGGTGGGGCAGGGCAGGGAAGGAGGATGGAGGGGGTCAGTGGGACGTTTAAGAGACGACTGCAAAAATCTACGTGATAGACAATGTTGGTTACAGTGAAGGGCTCACGAGTTGCCGGGTTCTAGATTTATTCAGAAGTCAAAATCAACAGGATTTGCTGACATACTGACTGTAGGTATGAGAGGAAGAAAGGAGTCAAAGAGGACCCCAAAATTACAAAAAAAAAAGTTTGGTATACCTAATGTGATATTTCACCTAATAGGTTAGCTTTGTAAAAGGACCGTGTTCGTAGGCCTTTTGTGAATTTTTCTTTCTACAAGAAGAGGAGAAGACACCAGAGTTCACTCTCTCTCTGTGCATCTGTGCCAAGGAAAAGCCTTGTGAGGACACAGCAAGAAATCTGGAAGCCAGGAAGAGAGCATTCACCAGGAACTGAATCATCTGACACCATGATCTGGGACTTTGTAGCCTTTCAGAACTGTGAGAAAATAAATTTCCATTGTTTAAGTCTATGGTATTTTATTATGACAGCCCAAGCTGATAAACATAGGTATGAATCTTTTAGCTGCTCCTTATAAATGAGAGATAGCATGTGTCACTCAATACATGACTATGGTTTTAAGAGTAGTTCCATTTCTTTCTCCCCCATTCACACAAACCAGTGAGAGGGATTTTTTTTAGGGATAACCTCCATTTCAGTTACTTTGTCTTTTCATATATTTCAGCCATTGACTAACTTCAGGACTTAAATCACTATTAGTAACAGATTGTGTTAATACACTTCATGGAGAGTCTGATTTAGCAGATCTGCAAAAGGGTCCCCACATTTGAATTTCTAACAAACACCTCTGATGATTCCGACCACACTTTGAAAAACACCAGGATAAAGCTATTTCCACATAACTCTTTGAAATGTCATGCATAGTGGACCTTATTACATGTCCTTCATGACTATTCCAGGGATTGCCAGTAGGGTTTATAGTAACTCTATAAAACACCTCACAAAAGGTCAAGGTTTACTAAGAATCCAGATAGGACAGAGCTAAAACCAACACTGCTTGATGGGTTTAGCATTTTAGTACACTTATGACTCCTACAAGGTACTTGCTGACACTACCACTTCCTATTTCTAGAACGGCTCAGTTAAGTCTTTATTTTTAAGTTCACATTACTAAGTCAGAAACATTATGTACGACTTTGGTGGGGCATATTCCTGGGTGTCAAGTTCTCCATTTATGAAAAGAATATGATTCAATTTGTGCTACCCCATAATAGCAACGTTGTAAAGGAGTCAAGGGGTGAGCCAGCTTTGAGAAAAATAGAGAGGTGGCTGGTAATAGATTGGGAACAGGGAAAGCAGGCCTGCTTTGAGATGGGAAGAGTTTTAGCTCCTGGTCTCCTAGCGCGTGTGCTTAGTTCATTCTGTCCCCATCTCCCACACCCTCCCCACCTCACTGGAATGTGTTCATGACCTGGATTTTATTCTGAGGGATAGTAGGGAACAGAGAAGAATGAGGCTTGGGGAAGCGGTAAGACCCTAGCCTATACTGGGCAGGAACAATTATTTTTTGAAAGGCAGTTTAGATTTTATTTTATTTTTTTGGTAAAGTTAATGATTTGTTAAGTGTTAGATAAGCACTGCACCATCTCCCATGTAGATGTACCAGAAATTAAAATATGCTCCCAGATAAGAAACACTAAGCCAGAAAATAGGCCATAATAGACCTTGTCATTAAAAAAATGCTCATTTATGAAAAGGTAGGCATTCTAGTAAACAAACATATACATTTCCCTGGGGGAAAAAAAACTATTAGCAGTTCGTAAATCTGTCCCCTGCGTCTCAGTAAAACAGGCAATCACATTCCTAAGACAGAACTTTAGACTAATGCTTATATCAAGTCTCTCTCTTAAAGAAAAGAAAGTAGAAAACAAGTAAAAGTCCTAGATATTGATAATATTGGAGTTTTTATCCTGGCCTTCAAGGAAGCTGCTTCGCTTCCAATTGGCATCGCTCCTCAAGCAGAGCTCTCCCTCCACCGTTTACTACTTCCTGCTTCTCTCTCTGCAATTTCATAAGGCACAAAGTTGTTAAATCTGTCCTCCTTCACATAAAAACGAAATCCAAATTCAAACTGCATCTCTTTCCAAAGAGAATTTCGAGAGCGGAGAAGTGGTTACTTTTGGCAATAGGCCTTCCAGAATCTTCTGTGCATCTCACATAGGGTTAATTACGGCAGGTTGCAACAGTGATCAATACTTTTTTTCGAACAGAAGAGGCTGTGTCCACATGGGAGCCAGCTACGAAGAGAATGGTGTTTTGAATGGTGCATGGCTTTGCACAGTTCCGTGCAAATAGGCTGTCGGGTTACAAGGATGAGACACACTTACAGTACTCCCATTCCAAAGCTGATTTCTCATTTAGCTTTGGAATAATGAGATTTCATACCCCACAGAGGTAGTGGCGATCCAGGCAGCTGGCAAAGCTGATCGTTTCTAATTTAATCTGTGCAGTGAGCTGACTGGGACCCTACCTTTTGTCCCTGCACATCTGTCGTGATGTGGTCGGCTTCCCCATCCTCAATCTCCCCCATCTTCACGACACTGACTTGTATGGTGCCAACAACCTTGCCACCATCTGAAGTTCTGCAATCAAAAATAAAGGAAGCGGAAAGGTAAGAATAGTCTCTTCCCTGAAAGTATGTCCAAACATGTTTGTTTCTGAAAACCACTAACACCGCTCTTTACCTGCATTGGTTGTAATAAACAAATCTGCTTAAAATACATTGAATCCTGTTACTAGAATCACGAATTGGTGTGGTAAGCGCACGAAGCTACCTCATGAAGGTTAAACCATCTCACGGCTCTCAGGAGTAGCCACCAAGATCATGGATCCATGCCCTGTTTGGTAACCCCATGTCCCTACAACGGCATCAGCCATGGCTCCTCTATACCAATCACATGGGATATTGTGCTCATCTATTACAGAAACTACAGCTGAATAAAACAGAAGAAAGTACAAATAACCCTATATTCCTCTATGACCCGGCCATCAGCTATAACATCCGATTTTGTGCCTTTTCATTTTTCTTTCTCAGAGACCAGGTAAAGAAGATTCTCTCCCAGCAAACATCAGAAAATCACAGTACATGAAGACAGAAATTAACCACTGAGATCATTTAGGATGACCCCTTACTTTTTCAGATAAAGAAACTGAGATTCATGAAGATAGAAAGTCTCATCCATGGAAACAAACTGGCAAAGCCAGAAACCCAGGTTTTTATCTTCTTTAAGTCTGTTGGTCATTGAAAAACTTAATGATGATGAAAATTTTATTATTAAGATTTTCATCATCACTGTCATCAACATACAAATTTTATGGCTGACAATAATAATGAAAACCCAAAATAAAATTAAAAACCACCATTCTTTAAGATTCTCAAATTTTCTTTTCTGGGCAAGAGAATATACAGAATAAATGTTGGCATCATGTCATGGGAACACTGTAATACATAATGATATTCTTCCCTTGAACCTTTTTTTAAGATAGGTAGCAAGTCACCCATTGGTATGGGGTGTTCCTGTAACCTATATCTAAGCCTAATTGACCAAGCGACACTTCATTTTCTTTATTTAGTCATTTATTTTCTTTTTGAAAACAAATCTTTTTATTATGGAAATTTCCAAACACACATCAAAGTAGAGGTGAGTACAGTGAATCTCCACATACCCAACACCACCCACCTTCAAAAACTTCCAGCATTCTGCCTTTCTTGTTTCACCCATCCACTGGCCCTTCCCCAACTTTTTTTTTTTTAACATCTTTATTGGAGTATAATTGCTTTACAATGGTGTGTTAGTTTCTGCTGTATAACAAAGTGAATCAGCAATATATATATATATATATATATATATATATATATATATACATATATATATATATATATCTCCCCATATCCCCTCCCTCTTGCATCTCCCTCCCTCCCACCCTCCCTATCCCACCCCTCTAGGTGGTCACAAAGCACTGAGCTGATCTCCCTGTGTTATGCAGCTGCTTCCCACTAGCTATCTATTTTACATTTGGTAGTATATATAAGTCCATGCCACTCTCTCACTTCGTCCCAGCTTACCCTTCCCCCTCCCCGTGTCCTCAAGTCCATTCTCCACGTCTGCATCTTTATTCCTGTCCTGCCCCTAAGTTCTTTATAACATTTTTTTTTGATTCCATATATATGTGTTAGCATACGGTATTTGTTTTTCTCTTTCTGACTTACTTCACTCTGTATGACAGACTGTAGGTCCATCCACCTCACTACAAATAACTCAATTTCGTTTCTTTTTATGGCTGAGTAACATTCCATTGTATATATGTGCCACATCTACTTTATCCATTCATCTGTCGATGGACACTTAGGTTGCTTCCATGCCCTGGTTATTGTAAATAGTGCTGCAATGAACATTGTGATACATGACTCTTTTTGAATTATGGTTTTCTCAGAGTATATGCCCAGTAGTGGAATTGCTAGGTCGTATGGTAGTTCTATTTTTAGTTTTTTAAGGAAACTCCATACTGTTCTCCAAAGTGGCTGTATCAATTTACATTCCCACCAACAGTGCAAGAGGATTCCCTTTTCTCCACACCCTCTCCAATATTTATTGTTTGTAGATTTTTTGGTGTTGGCCATTCTTATTGGTATGGGGTGATACCTCACTGTAGTTTTGATTTTCATTTCTCTAATGATTAGTGATATTGAGTATTCTTTCATGCTTTTGTTGGCAATCTGTATATCTTCTTTGGAGCAATGTCTATTTAGGTCTTCTGCCCATTTTTGGATTGGGTTGTTTGTTTTTTTGATATTGAGCTGCATGAGCTGCTTGTAAATTTTGGAGATTAATCCTTTGTCAGTTGCTTCATTTTTTAAATTTGTGTTTAACTTTAATCTGAATACAAACGGTGTCTTTCAACCAATTCTTTCAAAATGTCACTATTTTATTACTGGAGGTGTCAGAAAACAGGAATAGGAAAATTAGTATAAGTAGTTTACTAAAATGTTAATTAAAACAATAAGTTAGGCGAAAAGGAAACCCAATTGTTACCAGATCAAAGGAAGATTTTTCTCAAAATATATAAAGTACAAATTTAAACACATCTTTTGAATTATGCTTTTAAGAAAACCGAAATAGAAAAACTCTGGTGACATATACATAGCTAATGTCATAATGTAATAAAATAAAGATTATGTACATAGAAAAATACAAGTGGTTTACTTAAATAGTGTATTAAGGTTCTTACTAAAATATAAAATAAAATGCTTCTTGGTGATTTTTAAGTCAGTGTAAATCATAATATTGACTCAATTATTTTAAATTAACAGAAAACTTAAGCATTCATTACAAAGAAGATGTGTATACAGATGACAGTAAAATCTATGATTTTGTAGAAAACTACATTAGCTTCAATTCTGGGATGACTTTAATAATTAATTATACCATTTTCCTACTTGAAAATGACATAATAACTTGTCATAAATCATGATTTGACATATCTCTGTACAATTCTTTAGTACCCGATAGTGAAATAGATATTTTAATAAAAGCCCTGGTTCTACTCACAGGTTTTTCTAGAAATTTGCAGACTTCTTTTTCCCCCAACTGATACTCAATAACAATTAAAGACACCTTTTTCTTCTCATAGGCATTGTTTAAAATTCTTGCTGGAGCAAACTGAGCTTAATTTCTAGGTATACAAAGCTTAGGTATAATGTTTCAAATTTTTTCATTGACTAAACTAAATAATGTCATAATGATTTGAATGAGAGGATAGATTTCTCACACCCTCTCCCAGGACTGGGTAATAAACCAAGACATGCAATAACAGTTAAAAGTGTGAACTCAGGAGTTTGAGTTATCTGCTAGCTTCATGACCTTGGACAAGGAACTTAACCATGTGAAATAAACTAATACATGCAATAATAGTTAAAAGTGTGAACTCAGGAGTTTGAGTTATCTGCTAACTTCATGACCTTGGACAAGGAACTTAACCATGTGAAACTTTGTAAAATGGAGATGATAATTTTGTGGTAAGGATTACATTGTGACACAATTTATGTAAAGTTCTCAGCACAATGACTTACACAAAATAAGTGCTTCTTCCTACCCCCGCTTCATCCCAGTAGTAGTAGTAGTAGTAGTAGTAGCAGTATCAACAGAATTGCTATTGTCATTAATGTATTATATTTCATTCAATTCTCTTTAGAAATTTTACTAAAATGGGCATCTAAGGCTATAGTAAAAGATTATAGGATTTCAGGACACATGCATTTCAAGAGTGATTAAGTGCTCATTAGAGGTACAAAGACTTAGTAATGAGAGATGATGTTATAAAGCTTACATTCCTAGAAGTGCAAAGAACACAAGTTTATAACCAGTTACAATACAAAGTGAACCTTTCAAAGTGCCAAAGGTAGATGAAGAAGCAATGCACCATGGGAGTATGGGAGTAAGCTTCCGAACTATAGCTTTATTTATTCCCTTTAAAAAAGCTTCTGGCTGCTTTTTAAATACAAGCATATCTTGTTTTATTGTGCTTTATTTTATTCTGCTTTGCTTTTTTGGAGCTTTACAGATATTGTGTTTGTTTTTTACAAATTGAACGTTCATGGGAACCCTACGTTGAACAAGTCTATCAGTGCCATCCTTTCCAAAAGCATTTGCTCACTGTGTCTCTGTGTCACATTAGATATAGGGACACTAGAGAGATTCTAAAACCTTTTTTTTTTTCACAAAACATTTTGGATACGAATCTCTGAGTACCCTAAATCATGCTTCTTCCCCTGAGATTTGTGGGAGACAGAATGGGGAATTCAGGTTATAAACTTAAGAACTAAACACAAGACATGCAAAATCATGGGTCATCCTGTCAGTGAACTGCAATGTGAAATGTAGAAGCCATTTCCTATTTATTCTGTAATAATTTACAACCCACAGAGCCTGGATATTCAACACTTCTCTTCAATCAGGACAGTCACAACTGAAATACCTATTTCATGTTTCCAAAGGCTGTTTCAAAGGTGATTTCAAAAAAAATTTAGAAAAAAATCATTCTTAAGTGATTAATGATGCTTTCAATTAATCACCCATCAAGTTCAGGAGGCTACTACTAATTGCTTAACCATTATTCATCACCAAAATTCGACTAACTTTTATCTAATAGGAATTCATCCTCTCTGCATGGGAGATATATTGAAGAGACTTCTAGGCTAGGAATCAAAAAACCAATACTCCATCCAGCTCACCTGCTCACTAGCTATGTGACCAACAACATATTGCTTCAGTTCCCTGGATTTCAGTTTCTGTTACTGCAAAACAAAGAGTTGGTCTTTGACAGTTATCATATTAGCACTCAAGCTTCATGCTCTGACATGGTTGGAATCCATCAGGTGATCTCATCATAGGCATCATAGGCTATCATGGGCTAATACAGCCTTGGGGAAAATCTTGGGCACATCCTAGCCTCTTCTCCTCACTCCTCACCTTCCCCCCCAACCCTTCCCCAAAACAAATGAAGCAAACAAAATGCATGCCAAACCTAGAAAGTAACTTTAACACTTACAGTCAAATACAAGGGCTAGTTTTCCTTATAGTATCCACTGTATACGTATATATTTTACTGCCATTATGGCACTGCATCTTAGCACTTTTACAAGGATACAAATTTGACTGAGCTAAGAAACAAAAGAGGTCTTCGTACACTTTCCTAGCAATTTATATGGCAGTAAGAACAGGCTGCAGTAATAAATAACTATCTCAATCTATAGGAAGAAGAAAAAAAAACTATGTCATTTCACTCTCTTGCCAGGTCATTACCACTGCTTAATGCAGAGAGCTATAAGAGAAGTAAAAGATAAATAGTTCATGGCAGCCACATTATTTCAATCACAACATCAAGTTCCTATTTCCCTCAGCAGATACACTTAAATATTTAACCATACCAACAAGATGGAAGGCAGAGAAAGGGAAAATTTCAGCAACGCAAATCTACACTTCCTTATCACTTAGTTTTTCAGCATGCATAATACATTAGTGATTAAGTTTCTTTAAAATCTTCCTTTAAAATAACTCCCCTGGGACTTCCCTGGTGAGCCAGTAGTTAAGACTTCGCCTTCCAATGCAGGGGATGAGGTTCGATCCCTGGTCAGGGAGCTAAGATTCCACATGCCTTGTGGCCAAAACACCAAAAACATAAAACAGGAACAATATTGTAACAAATTCAATAAAGACTTTAAAAATGGTCCACATAAAAAAAAAACCCTTAAAATAAATAAATAAATAAAATTAAATAACTCTCCTAACGCTTCCTAATGAAATATTCAATTTCACATGCTAAAACATACAAACATTTTAGAAGACTGAAGGAAAAGGGATGTGAAACAGTCTTCTAACAAAAGACAATTTTTTTTTTTTTTTTTTTTTTTTGCGGTACGCGGGCCTCTCACTGTTGTGGCCTCTCCCGTTGTGGAGCACAGGCTCCGGACGTGCAGGCTCAGCGGCCATGGCTCATGGGCCCAGACACTCCGTGGCATGTGGGATCTTCCCGGACAGGGGCACGAACCCGCGTCCCCTGCATTGGCAGGCGGACTCTCAACCACTGCGCCACCAGGGAAGCCCACAAAAGACAATTTAATGACACTTTTCCTCTAACGTTCTTCACCACCTACTTTACCATCCTTACTAGAGCAAAAAGAAAAAAATAATCCTATGGAAAGGGTAAAGAGCAACATGTAAATACCTCCTCTATTTTGGAAATGCCACAGAGATACAAATGACTCTGTAAACATCCAGGAGAAAATCGTCATTAGCACTGTCAGGCTTTGTGAATATAAAGTAGTCTTGGGGCTAAGCACCGGAATCATCATCTGGGAGACATGCCTGGCATTTAACCCATCCAGACATGTAACTGGGAAATGAAAATCTCACCTGGACAGAAATATAAGCAAAGGCTGTAAGTAAACAAGTGCCACTAACTAACTAATTAAGTGCATTCTGACTCTTTCTAGTGAATACATTTACCTGGCAGTGCTAGATTTACTTTGGCCTCAGAGAAGTGAGAGTTCTACTTAAGTATGTATGCCTGAACACACCTCTATTCTGGCTGAACTTCCCAAATTTCAGAAGCCATAGGATACTTTCAAACTAATATTCAAAAAACACTTTTCAGTGGTTCTTAATATTATAGCTTACACACTCGAAGCTTTAGTCCTTTGTTTTCTCCTCTTTTCTCATTATAAACTTGTCTTCAGAAATTTTACCCATTATTATGGGATTCAATTGTCCCATCTTTGAGGATCTACCACAAACCTATATTTCCTACTCTGACCTGATATTCTATTCCAGAACTCCAAATTCCTTTCATCCTGATATAATTGTACATTCGATCAACTTGAAACCTAGCTCGTCCTTTTCCCAAACCCCAGCTCACATCAGTAGCATATCATTCTCCAAAGACCAGAACCACAGAATATTCCATCTCTACCAGTGCCTTGTCCCTACCATCCAATAAGTCATCAAGCACTACTGATTCTTCCTGTATAATGTCCCTTACATGTGTCCCTTCCCAATGGTAACATCCCAATGAGTTTCACCAACTTTCTTTCATTACACTTGAAGAACCTACTTCCCATCTTCCAGAATCTTTCTCTTCCATCCCATCAGATTCCATCAGATTTTCTTGTTAAGACCTGCTATCACTATTGTATTTTATTTTCTCTGTCAAAATTCCTTAGACATTGCCTAATGCCTACCAAGAGAGTTTGAAGTGTAGACTGTCTTTTAAGACTTGTCCGGGGTTATGGATAGCTCAGTATTTTGGGTTCAAACAGATCCATGTCATCACACACTAGTAAATAATGGAGCATGGTTTAGTGGAAAGCACAGTGAACTTTGAGTGACAAAAGTCCTTGGTTACGGTGTTGGCTCTTCATAGTAAACAACTAGGTGATCATGAGAGGGCAATTCAGCCTCTATTAAGATTTACGAGCTATAAAATATGAAGGTAGTAAACCATTCTACTTATCTCGTAAGATTTATGTGTCCAAAATTAATAGATCTTAAAGTTTAAATATAAAAATGCTTTTGTGGGAACTGCCTGGCAGTCCAGTGGTTAGCACTCTCACTGCCGCTGCCGGGTTCAATCCCTGCTTAGGGAACTAAGATCCTGCAAGTGTGGCAAGAAAAAAAAATGCTTTTGTGTATGGTAATGAGTACAACTGTTATACCATCCGGGACACAAAGTTCCAAGAGCACATCATAGATACGTTGACTACCAGTTTTTCAGACTAATTGGCTTGTAGATTCCTCTTTACTGCTAAAAACAGTACTATCCAAATATGAGCAACTGCCTCAATACAAATAAGCTAAAGAAATCTTTCCCTCCTCATGACTCTATTAAATATACATATATATATGTATATATATATATATATATATATATACACACATATATATATGTAGTGAGTTGTATTTGGAAACGATTCAATGCTTAATGTAAAATATAAACTATCTCTTTATTTGTTATTCAAATGTACATTTTTACTGAAGTATAATTGCCATATAGCAGTATATTAGTTTTGGGTATACAGCACAGTGGTTCTATACTTGTGTATATTATGCAATGATCATCACAGTAAGTCTAGTTAACATCTATCACCGTACACAGTGACAAAAAAAATTTTTTCTTGTGATGATAACTTTTAAGATCTACTTTCTTAGCAACTTTCAAATTAACTATGGTTACAAATGTAGGTCATCTATTCAGTGATCTGAGGAACCAGGCTGATGAAAGCTCTGCCAGATTCACCTTGTGGCATCTAAGGTCTCCAAACAGCAGAAGGGGCTAAAAGCATGGAGGAACTCTTACTGGACAGACCCAGAACCGGTGTTCTTTCCTCTCTTTACAATCCAGTGGCCAGAGCTCAGTTACATGGCCACCCCTATCGAATTTGGCAGGTCGAGGTGGGGGGGTGGGCAATAGACATTTAAAATAGGGCAAAGACTGCAAATCTTAGTCCCCCTCCTCTTCTTGGGCACACGGCTAGATGACATTTCCAGTGCCTTAAACAGTTAAACTATCTCTTGAAATGTAAGAAATATCCATCTCTTTACATGTAAGATACACCTCAACAGCAAGGTGAGAAAACATCTTGGCATCTTGTAAATGTCCTTGGATTCACAGGCAACCAAAATTACATTCAAGTTAACAGGTCACCATCATCTGCCCTTTGGTAGATAAGATGCTGCAAGTAAGATAGAGGAAGCTTACTCTACCCTCTTGCACCCACTGGATGAAGCTATAAAACCTGGACAGAAGGCACAGAGCAACTATTTGAGGACTCAGAGTAAACACTGCTGGGCATACTGGGGAAGAAGATTAGAATTTTAAATGTCACTGAACCAGCAATTAGTTTACCATTTTTTCTCCTCTCCTATCTCAAGATCTAGACTCAAAACAGCCCCAAGCCCAGAGATGGTCATGGTGTAAACAAAGATAGCTCCAGGAGAAACTCTCTGGTTCTGGCTCAAAGAACAGAAAAGAGGCCTCCTAATACTCAGAAGAATGATGAAATCACTTTTATTTTTTCCATTCTCTTGTGTCTCAGCCCCCAAGCAATCCAGCGGTGGCAGCAACAAAAGTGACAGCTCGGAGGAAGTGCAAGAGCCTAAAATTATGAGGAAGGGAAAGTTTCCTCTCTGATTGGAGCTGTGATCCCAAGGGCATGGGATGCATGCCCTTTACGCTTTCTCTCTCTTTTTCTCTCTCTCTTCTCCTACCTCTTGGCCCCAGAAGAGGGTGCAGTTGCATGACAGAGAAGGGAAAATCAAACCCCAGCTTTCTGAATGAAGGGTCTTTTGATCTTTTCCTTCCAGGGAAGCCACAGGAAATGGGAATATGCCAGAGAGAGTGTAATAAGGAAGGAGTTCAGGAAGTGACTTCGTAATGTCGTTCATGGACTCTGGGCTTACCTCAAGCTGTGCATGCATGGATCTAAACCACGTATCAGATACTCTGAGAAATAATCTATGGACTACACCATCCCCCAGGTCCCAGACTGTCACCTGGGTGACAAACTCTAAGGACAGATACGAATAACACTACAAAAGTTTTGAAAACAGAAGTGATATTGAAACTACAAAGTTTCACAAGACACATGGTCAGCATACAAATATGTAGCAATTAGAAACTGAAATTTTTAAAAAATATATTTATCATTTATAGTAAGTCCAAAACAAAGTACTTAGGTGTAGATCTAACAAAAATGTACAAGATCTATATGCTGAAAACTATAAGTGTTGATGGAAGAAATCAAAAAAGGTCTAAATAAATGGTGAGACATACTGTATTCATATACTGGAAGCCTCAAGTTTATAAAGATGTCGATTTTTCCTAAATTGATCTACAGATTTAAGGCAATACCAATTAAAATCCCAGCAAGATTTTTTGTAGATAATGACAAGTTGATTCAAAAAGTTATAGAGAAAGGCAGAGTAAACAGAACGGCCCAAGTACTTTTCAGAAAGAAGAACAAGAATGGAGAAATTGCATCTACTGATTTTTAAGACTTGCTGTAAATCTATAGTAATCAAAACTGTGGTATTGACAAAAGGATAGATATATTGTTAAATGAAACAGAATACAGAGACAATATGGCCAACTGCTTCTGACAAAGTTACAGTCAATGAAATGGAAAAAGAGTAGTCCTTTCAACAAATGGTACTGGAAAAATTAGACATCCATTTGGGGAAAAAATGAAATTTTACTTAAACTTCACAACTGAAACAAAAGTTAAAGTGTTTCATAGACCTAAATGTAAAACATAAAAATATAAAAATTTTAAAGGAAACCATAGGAGAAAAGTCTTCATGAACTGGGCTTCGTCAAATCGTTCTTAAATATGATACCAAAAGCATGATCTGAAGAAGAAAAAAAATTGATAAATTGAAGTTCATCAAAATTGACAACTTTTGCTTTGTTAAAGACACAACGAGTGAAAAGACAGGCTACTGACTGGAAGAAAAAATTTACAAATCATGTTTCTGACAAAGAACTTGCATCCCAAATACATAAAGGGCCCTCAAAACTCAACAGCAAGAAAATGAAGAACATAATAAATAAAAGGGCAAAGTCAAAGAGATGTGTCTCAGGAGAGGCTATGCAGATAACAAAGAGACCATGGAAAATTGTTCAACATCACTGTCCATTAGGAAAATGAAAGTTAAAAGCATTATGAGATGTCACACTATATTTTACAATGTCTGATGAGGATACAGAGCCATTGGAGCTCTCATACACGGCTGGTGGGGAAAACAGCACAGCAGTTTCTGATAGAGTTCAACACACACTTACCATATGACTCAGAAACTCCAATCCTAGGTATTTACCCTAAAGAAATGAAAACTTAGGATCACAGAAAAACCTACACAGGAATATTTTAGCAGCTCCATTCATAATCACTCTAAACTGGAAACAACCAAAATATACTTTCATATGAACGGTGCAACAAACTGTGGTACAGTTTGTTGTGGTACAGTAGCACGGAATACAACTCAGCAATTGAAAAAAAAAACTGTTATTGATATGCACAACACCTTGATGAAGTTCAAAGGCATTAGACTGAATAAATGAAGCCAGTCTCAGGAGGATCTGCAATCGATGATTCAATGACTTTTTTAAAAAGCATTTCTCTATGTTGATGGAGAACTCACATCGTGGATGTCAGAGGTCGGTGTGGGTGGAGGTATGCATCAAAGGGGCAGCAGGTGGGAGTTTCTCTGTGGAGATGGAAGAGCTCTGTATCCTGACTGCAGTGGTGGTTACAAGAATCTATACATGTGTTAAAATTCACAGAACTGCACAGCAATAAAAAGTCAATGTTTACTGAATGTAATTTCCAAAATAGAATAAATGAGAAAAGATATAGACATTTTTGATGATAATGAATGGATAACAAACTATTAGCTATTTAATCTGGGAATACAAAACCAAATGACTGAAAGGTTATTGCCTTCCATGTGAACAGAACCTTCTAACTGCTGGCAACACTGATTTGTAATGGTAGAGTCAAAGTGTCAATTTATCCCATGCTTTATGCTTTCAAAATATCTGCTGACATAGAAATGCCATATGCGAGAGGAAAATGTTCCACCTGAACAAGGGGTGGGGAGGGTATTTCATCAGAGATTGGAGAGAAAAATGCTCTTGCAGGAGGTGCAATGAATGTCCCAAGCCCATGACTCAGTCATGAGATAAAACAACTAGCCACCCATGTCTGAACTGACTCACGTTTAGACCTACAAGAGAAACTATTGCTAAGGCTTTTTGTTAATTTATTCTATTCTATTTTATTGTTTGAATTTTAAGAGAAAGAAAAATGTTGAAAGGAAAAGAGCACTATATATATTAAGCAGAGACCATTGGAAGAGGAAGAGAATAGTAGCAAGAAAGGAATTATAGGAGGTTATACATAAATGGCCAGGGAAGCCCGACTTAATGCTGACATTTTTAAAAGCAAAAAATACGGACATTTTTAAGACCAAGTATAAATCAGTCTTGATAGACAGCTAAGCAAAAATTTCTTTCTTACTAAAAATGGACATGCTCCGACAGCAGAAACTCTTTACAAGAATAGTTTGCAAATGTCAAAAAATAAATCAAAAATATTCTAGGCCACTATGAAAACATTCTTCTAAAGATAACAAGCATGGAGGATTAGAGGATTTAATTATTAAATAATTAGTATCAAATACTAGTGATGGGTCTATATTTACTATTGAAGTTTGGAATTATTTATATTTTTGCTGGATTTTTTGTGCTGTTTGGTTTTATGTAAATTTCTTAATAGTAGGAAATAATGCAAAGGGATTTTTTTTAAGCTAGCATTAAAAGATCAAAGTTATCCAGTGTATGAACATAACCTTAGAGTATAATGTATTTCAAACTTGTGTGATAAGAAATTCACTAAGCTTTAAATTGTACAGTGAGGCATGTACTCTGAAACCAAACAGTTATTAAGTGCCTCTATTTTTCTGCTTAATTGCACTTAGATTTGTTTTAAATTCTTCAGGTATTAAGTTATAAAATCTTGTGGTTTTTCAAATATTTTTTCTTCATTCTCCTTTAATATGACAACATTTTAAATGAAAAACGAGTCTCCAAAATTATAAATTTCCATAGAAATATAATAAGGTCAAAATAACAGAAAATGTTAATTCACTTACAAACATGTATTAAGCACCTACCATGTTGGAAGCACTGCTCCATGTACCAGAATACAGCAGAGAACAACACAAAAATCCCTGTCCTCATGGAGCCTGAATTCTCATGGTAAACAAATAAATAATACAGATATGATAAGTTCCATGGAGAAAACTTAAGCAAGGTAGGTGAGTGCTGGGCGGGGCTTCTACTTTATAGTCTATATATATATATATATAATGACTACATATGTATGTATATGTATTAGGAAAGGCTTCTCTAATATGATGCCATTTGAACAAATACCTAAAGGAAGTAAAAAAGTGAGGCATATATCTTTCTTAGGGGAAGGTTTTTTCAGGCAGAAGAAACAGATGGTCCAAAGGTCTTGTAGAGGAACACGGTCCCCATATTCAAGGAAGAGCAAAGACCCCATTGTGGCTAAAGCTGGGTAGGTGGGGAGAGAGGACTAGAAGACTAAGTCAGAGAGGCATGTATTAATTTTATATTGCTGCATAATGAAGGACCACAAACTCAGAAACTTACAATACCACCCATTTACTATCTCACAGTTTCTACAGATCAGAAGCCAGGCCAGGTCCTCTACTCAGGGTCTCACAGGACTGAAGCCAAGATGTAGGCTGAGCCACACTCCCACATGGAAACTCTAGGGAAGAATCTACTTCCTAGCTCATTCAGGTTGTTAGTGGAATTTATTTCATTGTGGCTGTATGACGAAGGTCCCCATTTTCTTGTTCATCCCATAGCAGGTATGAAGAGTAACCCCTTGACAGGGCTGCAGGGGAGACAGCCAGCTTCCAGTTAAACAAAGAGAAATGACTGAGGATAGGGGATGGGGCTGAGGAGGAAGCTCAAGGATCAGAACAGAGTCAGGAAGAAGAAGGCACCAGGGCCACAGGAGGGAGTGGACAAACAGGTAAAATGATGGGCGGCTATGTGGATGAAAGATGACCTAGGAATCCAGGGTTCCTGCGTGGTCACCAATCACTGGAAAATGAGACATAGTTATTGCTACAATAAGGAAACTCAGTTTAGCTAGGCAAAATATGCCGGGCAGACAGGGCAGCAGTAATTTAAAAATACTCTAAAGACCTGAAATTTCCCATTTTCAGATTTTAACTTGTTCTGCTAACAGTCTTAAAAATGCATTACTAAATCATCTGGTAATTATTTTCAAGGTCAAAATGTGACTAATTCACTGTTAAAGGAGTCTAGATAGAACAATAAAGATTTCTACAGAACTTTTTTTTTTGTTAAAAGGAAGAAAAGTAATTAACACAAAGTTCAAGACACCTGCTATATGGAAACAGTATACTGCTTTTATTCATGTTAAATAGATTCTGAAGATCAGCAGGAATAAATCAAATGTCCTATACCAGCTTTGCATAAAGTACATGAGAAAGCAATTACTTGTTCTCTGAATATCTCCCTTTTAAAACATTAAGATTTCATTATAAGAAGAAAGTATATCTATTTAGTAATTAAAGGTCTTTATTGCATCATTTAAAAAATCCATATAAGAAAACAAACAGATTTTGGTATTTGGCAGGCTGATGTGCTAACGGGAAGGAGAAAGACAGTAAAAATTAAAAGTCACGGGATTAAAATGTTCAGTTCAGGAGTGATTGCTATATATCCTTTTGTAAGTATTTGAGAACTGAATTGAAGATTGTATACCAAATAAAAATTTCACCAGCTTTCAATAACCTTGGATGCAGCTATTTTCTCTTTTATTCTACGATAAATTCCTCATATCTCAATATTAGGATTAAATAAAATCAGAGATTGCTTAGAACAGAAAGTAAGGTTAAGTATCAGCCAATTCATTCTGTGGAAACTGAAGCCCAGAGAGGTCAAGTGAAAGGCTTACAGCCGCCTCACAGGTCAACAGCAGTGCTGATATTTGTCAAAGAACAGTAGAAACCAGAAGTCCACACCTGAGTCTTTTTGAAATTTATTTCTGAAAACCAAAAGATGAAATTGTGGTAACTTTTAAATGTATTTATTTTTAGCTTCTTCGTCAACAAGTTGATTGTCCTTATCTGAAAAATCTTCATAGGAATGCTGTGTTTTGGTTCAACCCTCACTAGCCTACTCTAAATCTTGGAGAAAACTTGCTTTCTGAGCTACCTGATCTTCTGAGCAAGAGACATTTTGGGATAGTTCCACCTCTTCTTTTTAACTTTTTTCTTAGGTGTCTTCTCATAGATTGGATTCTCTCATACAGCAGCATGAACTTTCTTGCACATCTCTTCGGTGTCTGGAGTTACCTTCTTTGTGTGCTGAGTAAATTTTTTCCTGTAAGCATCATCATCTCCTTCCATATATAATCTGCAATGTTTTGATCCCTGATGTTCTTCCAAAGTACTTATGCCTTGAATTCCTTGTTTTCTGAACCATAACCAGGGAATCGTTTGGTTCTGTGAGGGATGGAAAAGCTTCTTTCCACAGCTCTCTTCAGGGCCCCCAAAACTTTATTTCCAGTGGTAGTTCAGGTATGAAATGAATCCAAATACAAAGTACCTTCACACTATATTTTGTAAGTTCATGAGTATAAGCTGCACCGACTATCATAGCCTCTTCAACACAGGCATAAGCAATCTGACAAATGATCTCTCTGCTGGTTACATGAACTATCATCCCATATTTGAGTGTACTGTATTTATTTTTAGCCTGGATTGCTAAGCAAAACCAATCGGTTTTACCCTCTCGCCTTCTTCTAAAGTTCACTTGGCATCTTTTGAAGTAGGCCTTATTCTTGACAACTTTAACTCCATCCCGTGAAGCAGAGATGCATATCTGTGGCTCACCACAGACATACAGCAATGGTGGTAACGTTTATAATTTAATTCTTACTGCTAACAATAAGAAAACACAGTCAATGTAAGAGGAATATGATTTTTTTTTTTTTTTTTTTTTTTTTTTTGCTGTACGTGGGCCTCTCACTGTTGTGGCCCCTCCCATCGCGGAGCACAGGCTCCGGACGTGCAGGCTCAGCGGCCATGGCTCACGGGCCCAGCCGCTCCGTGGCATGTGGGATCTTCCCGGACCAGGGTATGAACCCGTGTCTCCTGCATCAGCAGGCGGACTCTCAACCACTGCGCCACCAGGGAAGCCCGAGGAATATGATTTTAAAGTGTAATCAAAGAACTCTATCAGAATCTAATAACTCTTTGCTCAGGCTGTTATAAAATACCATAGTCTGGGTGGCTTAAACAACAGAAACTTAATTTCTCACAGATCTAGAGGTTAGAAGCCCATGACCAGGGTGCCAGCAAGGTCAGGTTCTGGTGAGAAACCTTTTCCTGACTTGCAGACAGCTGCCTTCTCCCTGTGTCCTCAGATGGCAAGGAGAGAGCAAGCTTTATGGTGGTTCTTCTTATAAGGGCACTAATCCCATGATGAGGGCCCCACTCTCATGACCTCGTCTAACTCCAATTACTTCCCAAAGTCCCCATCTTCAAATAACATCACAGTGGAGTTTAGGGCCTCAACAGATACATTTGAGGGATACAAATATTCAGTCCATAACACGCTTAAAACCTCAAACTTTAAAAATTAGCATAGTATTTGTTTCAAGAACTAGTGGGGGTTCAAGGGAAGAAGAGTTGGCATGAAAGAAAGAGGGAGAAAATATTTTTTCCTACTAAAGTATAAAGAGATTCTAAAAATCTGCCTTATGAATTCATAATTTAAGCTCATCTCAGTGGCATTATTATCATTAGTAGTCAGATGAAGAAATTTAAGGAAAGTAATCACCTCCTGGTGACAGTAATGGAACTCGAACTTCCTCCAGTGTTACAATAACAGGCCAATCCTTAAAGTACTTGAAAGGCATATCACCTGGTCAGAGAAGCAATTCACGTTTACTAGTACTAGAAGTAAGTCTCCATAGCCAAGAAATTTATTGTTAGTTGGTAGTCTGCCCAACAAACAAGCAAACCTGAAAACTGTTAGAGTCTCTCTTTCCTACTTATTGTGTAGGTCCCTGGAAAATCCTCAATTTGATTCTAGATAAGAGAAAAATAATCCCCACTAGACACCATATCTAAGTTTAGGATTGAACCTTAAACCTGCTTTGAATTCGAGAGACTGCATCGATGGTGGGGAAGATTAAAATAAAATAAAATTCAAGTTATCTGTTCTGGTCTTAGATGGATGGATGAGGATTAGACCAAGTTTATTATGGCAACCTAAATTTGTTTTTAGCAATCAATTTTTATATTAAGTTCTAAAGGAGTGTGTTTACTTTCCAACTTACATGTGTGAACATCAGAAAGAAGCAACATACAGCATGTATCTACAAGCAAAACTGGTCATTGCATCTGCTTGTCATAATGTAATATATGCCAAGTAGCACTTAGATCAAGTCTAATTAAACCTGCATTCAATGATTTCAATTGATTTTTAAATCTACTTTCCCTGTAAGATGGTAAACTGTCCCATAATGTAATAAATTCATCAGTGCCACACAATGTATAAAGACTAATCTTTAATTACCTAACATTTTCTGTTAAACTCTAATAAGCTTGAGTACATTGATCAAGGGACCCAATGGGTCACCAATAGGCTGAGCCCATTGCTAGAAGCAACCAGCCCCTATTGTAGCACAGCACTGAGAAAAACAATGTGGTTATATTGGTATTAAAAGTAATTAAGTAAAGCAAAATAAGCATGTCTGTTCTCTTCTCTGTCTTATTCTACATCTTTTTATCTTTGATCTCATCCTTCTCTTCTGCCTTCTTAAAATCTTTCATGATATGACTTTGTATACTTTCTAGTTTTCCTATCTTCCATTATAAAACTGCACTTGTCTTCCTTTTCCTGACTCAGTTCTTTATCTTCCTGAAGTCTTATTGCAAACAATTTCATTCAACCACACTTTTACTATGAGGCACCATGCTATACCACAGAACAACAGACATCAGTGAATTTCACTTAATGTATTAGGGTGGAAAATCCTAGGTTAGAGCATGCTATTAGGGAATACATTTTTAAGGAGCAGGTAACTTTCTACAGTTCCTCAAGGATGGTACCTCCAACACAGCTCACTCATATATATTAAGTAGAACTGACAACGTGTAAATGAAAAAGCAAAGCCAAACCTCACTAGGAACACAGTTAAGAATAGTGACCTTCCAGTGATCATTAAGCCTGTGTTAGCTGGAGCAGGAATAATGAGTTCTGACCTGCTTCTTCAAAAGCCTGATGATAGGAAAATGGTCAATTTGGTCTTAGGAAATTGCGGAGCCTGGGTAGGGGCTAGTGACCAGCCCTTTTCACTGACATGCCTGGAGACTATCGTCTCTCAGTTCCTAATGAGAATAAGTATGGAGAATACTAGGGATTTCAGATGGGTGAGACCATCCCAGGCAAGGGATAACAAAAGATGGAGGGAAAATAATAGGACATCAGTGTGGGAAAGAATCTTAGGAGCACCATCTACACCTATGGACATTGCTCTCTTGCTGGCTGAGGTTGAAACTGAGCTCAAAACCCTGAGAAGAGGGGTTTCCAAAGAACTACAGAGACTCTGACTCCACCTTTAGAAAGTGTTATGTGCATATAAGCCACTACAAATGACAAAGGAAGTGATGATCAATGTCAAGGGTTACGTGTGTGGTTGCAGATGAAGCTGAGAAAGCAGACTTACTATCTTGTATCTCTTGGCTGAGGTTTCTCCACACTTATTTTCATGTTCATGTTCGTTTGGGTGCAGGGACAGGAAGACATATAAATTTAAAGCAGAAAAAGAGCCTTAGATGAGATCAGATGAGAACTGTAGAAAAGATGAGTTGGAAATGGATGCTGCGATTTCTAACTTGGGCTATAGTTAAGGCACCTAATGTTTCTGAATTTAACCAAGAAAGGACAAGCACCAAAGGGCAGAACCTTCAGGAGAAGACCTAAATTCAGTTCAGGGTGGTTATAATATTAACTGATTGTGAAAATAAGTGTGTGTCCACTTATGCAAGCTTAAAAAGAATCTGTCAATGACTATAAAAAAGAAAGCATGTATTTTGTCACTCCTTTCCCCTTTCCGCATATTCTGTACAAATCTCACAAATGGGTGTCTATATAGTCCATGGCATGGGTGTAAAATGACACAGGGTTGGCAATGCCTGTGGACAGGGAGTGGGGGGGGTGGGAGAAACAGGGCTGGGTAACTGCATGTGGATAGGGTGCAGGGTTTGTGTATAGGATGAGGGTTCATTTGGATGAAGACCACAGGCCTGTCTGCAGAGGTGTCTGTTCGAGAAAATGCTCATGGTGGGGAAAAGTGGATGAATACATATAGAGAGTGTCTCATATATTTCTCTGGAAAATACTTGGTTGTTTATATTGTTCAAAATCAGGACTTTCTCAGCTATGCAGCTGCTTTTCTTGGAACACAGTGTCTGTCTGATAAGCTGTTAAAGAAAGCTTTCCAGAAAGAAAGCTTCTTGGCTTCAAAATAGTTAGGGAAAAGCTGTAGGCGACATTGCCTCTGAGAGTCCTAGAAGGACTTGAGGACTTAATGAAGGCTCTGAGAAATCCTACAATAAGGTCACCCTCTTCACTTTTTTGAATATAACATTTTCAAACTTACTGGACATAAAACTCCTTCATTCGAAGAACACATACTAATAACTGAAGGGATACCAGTGTTCCAAATAACATTCTTCGGAAAAAGCTGATATAAATGTGTCCAGAGCAGCAGAAATACAGGGTGATAATGATGAAAGCAACTTCAGTAAATATGGGCAAATCCTATACAAAATTTTTTCAGGTCAAATATAATTCCTTGCAGGCCTAATCATTCCTGCAAATTATTTTCAAAGCTAAATTAGCTCTCAAACTTCTTAAGCAGGTAGGTCTATGTACGGCTATTAACTTTACGAGATCTGCATTTTAAAAAAGGGAAGAGTTCAGGCTTTTCTCTACAAATTGAGGAGCTATTGAAGTGTGCTCTAAGTATGCGATGTCTCTTCAGTGACTGAAAACTCTAATTTGCAATCTGACAAATATGACATATTTTGAATAATGCAAACTAAGGAAATGCTAATCGGTTTCCATGGTCATACCTCCCACCCCATGAAAATGGATTAGGAACATAAAGAACAATGCAGACTATACCACTGTAGAGCCATTTAAGTTATAAATGAAAGTCTAGTTGGATGAAATGGGGAATAATAATACTGGTGAGGATGATAATTTTAAAAATAGGTGACGAGCATGATGGGCACATGCTTTGCATCAGGTACTGTTTCAGATGGGTTGGGTACCATTTGTCTAATTCTCACCTGGGAACAACGAAAACAACATCAAAACACCTAAGGCTAGAGAAGCTAATCAATAAAAAGAAAAAAATAATAAAAATTACAGCCAACATTTATTGAGCACTTACTATGTGTCAGGAACTGTTATAAACATTTCACTTTAGTAATTCATGTGAGCTGAGGCTGTGAGATGGGCACCACTGTTATCCCCTTTTCACAGATAAGAAAACTGAGTCTCAGAGTAATCAATCATCCTTCTGGATAATAAAAAAGCCAGGATTTGGGCTCAGGCATGTCTCTAAATCCCATACACTTTCTATTTCTCTACTGTCCTAAGCCCATGATATTTGTATATTTTGCATTCTCTTATTTTATAATAAATTAATGTCATTTTAGTAGTTATTACAAAGTGGCTCATGTTAGAGCCTTTTGATAATTTTAGACAGTCTTGTTCCTAAATGACACTGACACAGTTATATATAAGAACAGAATCAGTTTTAGAAGCAAATAGTCCTACTTCTGCTTTTGATGTTTCCCTTCCTTTTCACAGACCAGTCCTGAGAAACACCACTTGAATTTATTTCTGTAGACAGTTTATTAAAGATTCGGCAATAACATGCATCGGTAAACCCTAAAAGCAATTGACATTCTGTGTCACTTTTATGAATGTCTGTCCTGATTTCAATGCTATATTGCTAAAATTTGAAGTCAAAGCAAATTTGCGATTTTTCCCAACTCTATCAGAATGCAGCCTGTTTCAACCAAATACTTTCCCTATGTCTCTTGCTGGTATCTGCCATTTGATAAGAAGCCAAATCTGGTGTCAGTGTGATTAAAGCCAAAGATCAAAGGTTAAATCAACCTCTCTGCCACTGCTCAATTTAGAGAATTGTGTATGTCACATTTTAAGAAAGACCTACAACAAACTAAGAAAACTAAGCAAAACATTAAGTGATGGGTGAAGGAATTAGTAAGTTTAATGCAAGAAGCAATCATTATAGATTGTTTTTCTCTAATGCATGGCAATGCATGGAACTTCACTGCATTTATCAATTGCCTAGAATCACCTTGGGAGGGAGGTCATTACTATTTCCATTAACAGATGTTAGAGAATAAACAACATGCCTGGGGTGACACAGCTGGTGACACAGCTGGGACTTGAACCCAAATCTGGTAGGAAAGTCTGGCGCTCTTTCTACTACATTACATTTCTTGCTGAGTAAAAAAGGAGAGAAGATTTAAAGTTGGGCAAAAAACCTGCAATCATAGAGAAAAGGTATGAGACTTATTCTACTTAACACTATGCAATCATAGAGAAAAGGTATGAGGCTTATTCTACTTAACACTATGAAGGAGAGCTGGGAATGTGGCAAGAAGATAAAGTCTGGGATAAAATAGGAACACTTTTCTAACACTGACCTGTCGGAAAATGGGAAAGACATATGGCCTCCTAAGTTCGACTTCCAGTTCACTAAAGGGGTCCAAGAAGAAGCTAAAGTGTCAAGATCTCTTCTGGTCTGTAAACTTATTTAATCCTAAAATTCTAAACAAAATATATATTCTCTAAGAACCCTTCTTCTCTTCTAATATCCATCCTGTCCCAGCTGTGTGACCTTAGAAAGTTATACTGCTACTCCTCAGTTAGCTTATAAAACAAGAATAATATCACCTTCCAGGCAAGGGTATTAGAAGATTCAGTAAGGTAAGACATTTGAAACACTTAATCCATCATAAACCTCAAACAGTGTTAGTTACCTCCTCCTATGTGTCTATGAGGTCCGAGTCAGTGTCAGAATCAGAGAAGCTGTCCTGGAGGAGCTTCCTGTCTTCGTTCTGAATTATGCCAAAAGCACGGTGAATAGAGCATTCCAGAGATTCGAGGCTTTTCCTATATGTGTGCATCTGGATCAAGCATGAGTGTGCATTTGCTACTGACGTGCATGTTTTCTTGCTGTTCCCTCCCAAAGGAAAAGAATGCAGTGTTCTTTTTCATTGTTTTCAGCGGTTAGGGTGGGCATTTTTAGAAATTTCTAGGCAAAAGCATCAAGTTAGCTTTTACATGACATCCTTATCCTCGAGCTTTTCCACGAGTGCGCTTAATAAAGTTTAATACTATTCTGTTTTATAATTAATCACTGATATGCTATTTTCTCTTAAAGCAGGCTTTTTGGCCACCAGTCAATGTCTACCACCCTTATGTAACATAGAAAATGTCTTAGACGTGTATAAAGCTTAGTGTGGTGGAACCAGCAGAACTTTCTGCTGTAATCCTACTTTCCGATACCTAGCAAAACTAACTGGAAGCGACTTTTAAAGGAGAATAAAGCATATTCAAAACATATTCAAGATGCTTGGGTGTGATTTTTTAAAAGCATCTCTGAAGTCCAAGTAAATATAAGAAAATATGTTGTTGTCACACATACAATTTTAAAGACAGTATCTGGTGCTTAAAGTAAGCATTATTTGCATGCAGGAAAAGAGTTGCAGTAGGAAATGAAAAAACAAAGTTTAATTCCATTTCAAATGAAAAATAAATTTATCAGTTAAAACTGTGTTGTCAATCTATGGCCAAGTTCGGTCTCAGGTGAACGTGGGGATTCACAGGCATTCGAGCATTCCAGGAACAAACATTCTGATCCACTGCCCTATGGCCTACAGAACGGGCCTTGGCTCTCAACCTGAGAAATGTTAGTGACAATTTCATTTTTTTTATCGCTCTGAGTACGCTGCTGTAGAAAACTCTGTGTCCGAGCCTAAGGAACCTCTCCTTAATATTGCTTCCAGCTCTTAAATTAAGAACATGCCTTTGGGAGATTCAGTTAAAAATATGCGGGAGTTTTTTTTGTTTGTTTGTTTTTTTGTCATTCTTCTGTTTTTAGAAATAAAATGGAAGTGCGTGTTTGTGCCTGTGTGTGTGTGTGTGTGTGTGTGTGTAAGAAGTTAAATTAAGCAAAACACCAAAAAACAAAATCAAACAAAACTTAAGACTCCATAATTTGGATCTTACCTTCTCTAAACACACACATTTGACAATAATGGAAAATAAATAGTCAAGTTTGGGAGAAAGCAAAATAATCGTAAAAGAATATAAATGTACAAACATACCTATCCATAAAATCCATGTGGTATTTGCATGAACATGTACACATATAAAATGTTACATAAAATAGGAAAAATTTAAAAACAGTAGACATTCATTGTTTGTTTCTTTCAGAGCCCCTCCCATACATCTGTATATTATAAAACATAACGTCATATGTCTGTCTAGGATCATCGGAGTCTTACGTTGTACATTTCACGACAGCACTACTGTAAATGTGGCAGAAGTCATAAATGAAAAGGAGGGCTTCCCTGGTGGCGCAGTGGTTGAGAGCCTGCCTGCCGATGCAGGGGACACGGGTTCGTGCCCCGGTCCGGGAAGATCCCACATGCCGCGGAGTGGCTGGGCCCGTGAGCCATGGCCGCTGAGCCTGCGCGTCCAGAGCCTGTGCTCCGCAACGGGAGAGGCCACAACAGCGCGAGGCCCACATACCGCAAAAAAAAAAAAAAAAAAAAATAAATAAATAAATAAATGAAAAGGAAACATAAATTCTCTTTTTATGGATAAATTCTTATACATCTGCATTCAAGAAAATTTGGTCACATCCACTATGATAAAATTATAATAAATGTTTGCTTAATTTGGGGGGGAATTACATGTGGAAGGTTACAAAAGAAATAACACAGCAGTTGCTAAGATGAGCTGAATGTTTCTGTGGCAAGGCAATGTGACCTACACTGAAATAAATGTGAATTCTAAGTAAGGTTTTCAGCCTTTCAAGCAAATCACAATCTATCACTCACTATTACTCTGAAAGTTACTTGTCTCAGATATACTCTAAAGCTTAGACTGCATTATATTCACTAATATAGGTGGATTCCACTTGGAAATAAATGGTACCAGGTTCATATTTAGCATCCATAAAAATATAAGTCATCATCATGAATCAAAATCTCAACAAATAATTATTGAACCTCTCTACTATGTCACAGGCATATAAAATTGAATTTTAAGATTAAAACATTAATAAAAAGTAATTGAGGTCCCTAAAACTCTCCAAAAGATAGAATATAAAATGGAGAAGAAAGCAAAGATGCTGTGAGATCATTAGCTTCCTATCAGGCAGGAAAATAAAAGCAGAAGAAGCTCTGGAGTCAGACTCAACTGAATTCTAATCCTACTTGTACAGTTAGTACCTGCAGAATCTTAGACAAGTTGCTAGAAAACTGGGATGATAAAGCTGCAGGGATTAAATTATATAGTTCAGGAGAAGTACCCAACATATCCCTTGCATGCTTGTAGATGATCAATAAATAACAAGATTATTCATTAACAGTGTTATTAGTAATATCAACTGCAAAATGTTAACTCTGTTACTATTTTAAAAAATTTGGTAAAGAACCTATTACTATAGTTAGCCTATGAAAAATTCATGATAAATGCTTGCTGAATGAACAGTCACTGAATGAAGTCCGAACTGTGTGGAGATAGGCAACAAGGGTAAGACAAGGTCAAAGCACTCTATCTGTCTCAATTCTTCTGAGAAGGATTTCCTAAGAAATAATTTTTATCCCTGCCTCTTTTTCTGCCTTTGTGATTGTCTGACTACTTTAATAGCAACGTAATTTTTCCCCTGATCTCTAGCGCCATTGCCAGAGAAAGATCTGCTTCTCCATTCTGTAATTAAATAAGACAGTATTATGATGTTCTAAATTTCTGCTTGTTATGATTCCAAGAGACTCAGGTCAGGTTGGTAGAACAAATAACTGTTAGGTGCTTGGGCAGTAAACCAGGCTCAGGGCCATGGTTCTGGGGTGAGAATAGATTCCCCAGGTTTCCCTTAGTCTCCATTCCCCCTTAACCTAGCAGGCTGGTTCTCACTTTCTGCCATCATGGCTAATATTCCTGAGTTCTCCATGGCCACTAACACTCATTAGGTCTTCATTTGCTATAAATCCAGGCACCGTGGTGAAATCAATGTGGAAGACACCTTGAGCGAGTGGTCCTGGACCTCAGTCCTTGCTTTGTTCTGCCATTACCAAGTCACGTGACACAGGACATGTTTTAACTAGATCTCGGTTTTCCCCTTGGTCAATGGGGACAAAAAGTGAGTCATTAAGAGCACAGGATTTGTAGTCAGAAACGTGTGGCTTCACGCCTTGGCTTTCTTATGTTAAGAGCATTGTAACTTTGTGCAAATTACTTAACTGCTTTCTATACCTCAGTTCCTTAGTTTATAAAATGACAAAAGTAATAACGTCATACACTGATAAGGGTCCATGAAACAACATCTCTAACATACTTATCAGAGCATAAAACACGTAGTGTCTCATAATATCTTCCTCCTCCACCTCCTCCTCCTTCTCTTCTCATTATTATTACTATTATTGTAATATTAACCAGTGTCTTCCATGTCTGAAGTTGTAATCCGCTATACAAGAACCTTAGCTTGTTTACAGTACAGTATGGAAGTCAGGAATAGATAGTAATGAGCTAGAAAACGAAACAGAAAGTATGATTCAGATCTAAAGGAAGTCAGAGTAGACAGGAACTACCAAATGTAAACTAGAAAAACAAAGCAGATGTCATATAAAGGTACAAGGGTTAATACTAAATAAAGACACCGATTGGGATACTAGAACACTTAGACAGAAATTTAGTGGCTATGCATTTAAATTAAGATGAGTTACATGAGTGGGAACCACTTTCTATATCGGAGGCATTCTCCCCAATACATGTAAACAAATTTTAGCCTACAATTTCAAAAATGCACTGTACCATATTTCATGAAATTTGAGTCTAAGTCTATAAATAAGTCCCACACTTCTTTCCCTTTTCAGTTTTTTGTGGAAAATAAAAATTCAACTCAAACTCAAAAATTCCAGTTCACAGCACATAGGACAGGCCACATTAAACTATGGTATTCCATGAAACTAGTTTGAGAGTTTGAAATCTGACTTATAAGAAGCAACCCAAAGGGACAGTGAACACAAACAAAACTAGACAGATTCTGGGGATGCTCACTATCCAAGAACGGTGCCGACAAATACACCCTTACCCTTATTTCTGTGAATTTGTTTTACAGAAATCTGAGAATTCTATTCTTTAAAAATTATGACCTGAATATAAAAGGAATAAAAGTCAGATATTGTCAGTACAAAGGAATAGTAAAAACAAAACTAATAACCAAAAAAATGCTTCTTATTTCTGATTTAACGTTTTTCTAACTCAGTACCTCAGAGGTTGCCAAGTCAGTGGAAAGCAGATAAATTACAACAGATGGAAAAACACGAAGCAACAGAAATCAGCAGGTTATGATAAATCTATAATGTGTCTTGTTCATAGGGGGAGAAATCTACAAATTTGGCAAAGCGCAAAAAGGGAAAAAAAATATTAACCTCGCCATTTCAAAATTGGCTTTCAAAAATTATTTTTTCTAGAAAATGCAATGCTTTGTTGCTAAATTTGGTTTCCTTTTATACAATCAAAATCAAATAAATAAGAATCAGGAGTATTAAAATCAAAAGTGGAAATGTGTCTTGATTTCCTCTAAATCTGGAATTATTATATCCCTTTTTCCTTCTAAGTGTAACATTCTAAACTAGATCTTTCTGTTCCTATCCTTCCTCTAATCGTGTGTGTTCACATATTTTCATTTCACTAAGGATTTCTGGGTCCCTGATATCTGTTTCAAAGCCAGTGTCTAAATGTTGTGCAGAGGGCTGCAGACGTTAATGACAGTTATGATACAATCAACACTGCAGTTTGTGATCAGCAAGGTGAGGAATAAAGTACCATGCAACTTAGATAGAAAACATGTGACCTGCTGGTGGTTCTCAGCAAACTCAATGTCTGACATCTTATATCATGAATCCAGGGGCACTTGGGTCAAATCTAACTGCCATGCTAGATAGGTAATAGCTATCTTCTAGGATACCAGTGACAGCGACAGATAGACATTTTAGCTGTCACTTACACACTTCCAACAGAAAATAAACACAGCAACATTTTATTGGGAATAACACCACAAAACTATAAAGATTTTTAAATGCCGTCCCAAATAAAATGCAACAACAAAAAAATTTACGGCCAAAAGGAAGCCAAAAAGAAGATGACAGCCTCAGTAGAACCCTTCAACACTTATTTTTCTGCATGAACATGTGTTACTTTAAATTATTTTATACCATCTCTTAAGTCAAAATGCAAAACTGTAAGGATCAGGAAAAAATCAGATAGGAGACAGCCAGCAGTACAGATTCCACCATAAACCATGACATCTACACTGAAATAAATTGGTTATAATGGGTCCTTAGGGGCTGGACAGAGGGCAAACAAACTTGACACATTGTCTGTTCCCTGACAATGGTCTCTACATTTCATCAAAAGAAGAGCATCTTAAGATTTACAAACTATGTTCTCTACAATTTTTATATTCATTTATACTATATAAATATTGTAAGGCAGTGTTCTCCACATATACATAATTTTAAAGTTATTATACAGTTAGAAAATAACATACCATTTTTCTAATTTATAATGAAGTTAAAAAGAAATGATTAATCTATTTAATACTCTTCTTAGTATGAAAACACGGTGCAGTTCCTAAAGATTGTTGTGTCATCTGTATCAAAACAGATTGTACTCATACTCAAAAGCATCTCTGATCTGCTGTCTGTTGCAATGAGTCTGTTTTAACTTATACTTTATATATTTAACTTACACTTTATATTTAATAGTATAGCAGCAAAATAAACTTAAAAAAAGAGAATAATCAGCTTACCCTTTATTATCATAAATCTGCAAGTTGCCTCTAACAAACATATTTCAAACCTAGAAACTCACTTGATTTAAAAAGTAACATTTTGATAAGTAACAGAAATATTATTTAGTAATATGCCCATCATCTCTATTTACTTTCTTACTTTCAAAGAATTTTATCACCTTATTTTTTGAAGTTTCATTTCAAGTTTCATCGCTTTATTTTTTATTTTATATTGAAGTATAGTTGCTTACAATATTATATTGGCTTCAGGTGTACAATACAGTGATTTGATATTTTTACAGATTATGCACCATACAAAGCTATTATATTATTATTGACTATATTCCCCTGCTGTACATTACATTCCTGTGACTTATATAACTGGTAGTTTGTACTGCTTAATCTCCTTCACCTTTTTGTCCATTTCCCACCCCTAACCCTCTGGCCACCACTAGTTTGTTAATAATGTCATTTTTTTTCCCTACAAGAACTGATAACTTTTGACCATGTGAAACACAGACTTGAATATGAACCTGAATAATTGCTGTTTCCCTGTAACTTGTTGCAAAGGAGAATGTAAGCTGTTTGAGAGTTGACATCCAAACATCTGCAAGAATCGTAACTTTCAAACCCAACCAGCCTTCAATAAATATCACAGGCTGTTAAATTTAACAGCATTGAGACCCACCTCAGGCTCAGGGTCAGCACTTGCTCCTTGGACTTCAGTAGATCCCCAACTTTAAAACTGGCATAGCCCAGAAAGCTTCGCTGAAAATAAGAAAGAATGGTTTCCATTAACTTCTGAGGTTCTCAGTATTTTGTGTCACAGCAATCACACAAAACTAGTCTTCAGAAGAGTGAAATGTTAAATCTATTAGCCTGACAAATATTTCATTGACAGAAACACAAGCATCAGTAATAGATATCCACTTCATGGGGCGAGGTTGAGGGATGCAAATGCATCCTTCTCATTAAAACCAGAGATGAATAGCCAGGAAAATAACAAAATGTGTAACACAGAAGCCAGGACTTTTCCATGAACACATTTTCTCCCCACATGAAAACTGAGATAAAAGAAAAGATGACAGACTTTTAATATTTACCCATGCCGTCCTTGTTCTTATTCGAATTCTTCAAGTCATGGGCAGCAACAACTTTGTATTCCAGATATGAGCAAATCTGTTAGTTGGAGCTATTTTTATGTGGGATTCTGTGCAAGTTATAAATAGAAATGCTACATTTCTCCCCCATCACAGCAATGTTTAAAAGTATTTGTTTCCTTTGTTATTTCTACACTAGCATGGGACAATTTCACTCCAACACACAAAAAAGAATGGTACTTATTCAATTACATTTTCTAAAATTGCTTTTTTAACCGATCATACTGGGTGTTGACTATCTATGAACATATCTATCTTCTATACTCTCTGACTCATAATATAAAGAATAAAACACTAAATTGGTTTTTCTTTTCCAGGATAAAAATCTTTCACCTCTTTTTAATATTCCTGGCTGCTTGTGATTTAAAAGTCACAATATTATGGTATACCATAAATAAGATGTCTCATTCTCCTTTCAAGGTCAAGATGTAAACATGAAAATATCAGTATCATACCCATACCATTGCTGCCTAACACACTGTAATACTTTACAAGAAGTCTACACTACATCTTTCCAGAACATTCTCTCTTCATACGTCTGTTGCCAGCCTGCCCTAGAATGAGATGCTGGAATTAAGTCAACTGGTTCTTTTCAGAGGAAAGTGCGCAGTGATTCCATACGTAAGAGGCTGCATCTACACAAAGTGATCCTTGAGCATAGAAAAGACAAGCTTCAGGTCAGAATTTTTCTCCTTCTTTTCAAAGTTCTAACTTAGAAGAACTGGTTCAAAAGTCTTAAAGGCAAACATTTGAAATACAACTCGGTTGTAGGTTGGAGATGCCTATATGTTAGTAATGATAAAACCTAATTAATTCACTTGAAACTCGAAGAAGTGGTTTAGATACCAAGTCGCCAAATTGGGGATCACAGAAGACTAAATTATTAGGTGAAGAATGTTATGTGAAAACAGAAGATTTGTGGAAACAAGCTGTGATGACATGAGTGCTGAGAGTGAATCAAGGCAGAGAAGAATTCCAAGAGCTGTATGAACAAAGCCAAAATTTAGGGTGACTTTTCAGTAAGGGGCAGAGAGTGTCTAGGAGAGACCCAGCTGAACAAAAGCACTTATGCCACCTCAGCAGATAACCTACTAGGACGTCGCTGTATAAAAGGGCTCCCCTGCTCCACACTGCTCGTCTCCATTCCTTATCCTGTTGTATGTTTTCTATTGTCACTTAAATATTATGCATTTAATTGCTTATTCTGTCCTCCCCTCAAAATAAAAATTGAGATTTGAAGATCCACAACGAGCTTTGTTTTCTGTGTGTGATAAATAGTGACTGACAATAAATGAATGAATGGCATAGACACTAGCTTTCAAGTAATTTATACTATGAGATATAAAAGAAATACTCCTTCTGCAGATATTTATAAAGCATTATAATTCACTGAACTGTGGGAAATCAAAACAGTTTTTTAGCTTGCGGATTGTATACCGTGGTAGTGAATTTCACTTTAGCATTTTGTATTTTAAAGAGATGTCTTGCTTATTACTCTTTCACAGGTAATTAGGCTTATTAATTTAAATTCTACCCCTCACTCAGTATCCTCACTTGAAGAAAATGCTCAACCCATCAGAAATGTCACGGTGCCCCCAAATTTCATGTTATTTCTTCTCCTTGCCTTTTGAGATTTGTGAAGGAAGGGATGGTTTTAGAATTAAGAAAACGAACTGCACATGCCATGAATGTTAGTGTGGTCTTTTCAGCAACAGAAGCAGCAGATGTCCCAGACGGGAATGTAGCAATGAGAGACAGGTGGAGGGGCTATTTTCAGATATGCATCCCAGACACACCAGCAGGCACAGCTGCAAGTAGTCTGTGACTACAAGTCATTGAATGTCTTTCCTGCCCACCAGGCCGGGAGCTCCTGTGGAAGCAGGACCTTGGCTCGTCCATCTTCTAGCTCAGCCCATTGTCCGGAACAGAGAGGCTGCATGCTACACCCACTGCTGCACTGTGAGTGTTTGCAGTGTGCCAGAAAGGATGCCTGTGAGTCAACCTTTTCCATCACAACTGTCAGCCACGTGCTTAATCTCAAAGGATATTATCCTTTGAGAGAGAGCTTACAGAAATCATACAATCCATTATAAATCAACTTAGGTAATGGCATTATGAAAGGGTGTCAAACCAGAGGAAGTGTTATTTATTCTAAAAACATTTTTTAAATTTATTCTAAAAATAACTGTACATTAGGATAACGTGTTGCATAAAATGCATTTAATAAAATCCCTCAGTTTAAAGACATTACCTAATTGTTTCACATTGCAATACCGAACAATGGACTTGCCTATACTCTTACTTTCTAGCAGGTTTTTATGTGTTTGCTTCACCTCAGTATAAATAAAACTAGGATCCTCCACACCCCTGAAAGTGGAAAACACATCATTCATTTACATGAATATTCATTGGACTCCTGGTCAAAGAATGAATTAGAGAGAAAACAGTCTTCTCTATTATGAAACCTGAATTCCCATGGAGGGAAAATAGCACACAATGCTAATGCAAAATAACTTAATATAGAGTTATTTTATCTTTACTGTCACTTTAATCATAATCATAGAATTCAAGAAAATTATTTCAAAAAATCTGTTTATATTCCAAATATAACTCAGGGAACAATGTTTTCATCTCTCCTTCGGTATTGTTTCTAAAATTCTCATCTTTAAGGTTTTAAACTGGGAGCTCCAATATCAGGGGAGAATTTAAAAACAAAGAAGAAGAAAAAAATTAAAGTGTCACTAGAGTTGGAGATCTGAAGGGTAGTTCTAAATCCATGATTATGTCCAAAAATGGAAATCTGGGCAATTAAATCACTTCTCCCAGCCCCTAGGCTGGCTGTACACTGATGGGCACTGTCAAGCTCCATTTGCCTCTCTTCTCTCTCACAAATCTGGGACATGGACAAGTTACTCCACCATACTAGGCCTTAGTTTCTGGATGAAAAAGTTGCATATGATAACTGTATCTTTCTCATACTTATTGTTATGAGAATTAAAGTAATACAGGCAAAGCACTTAGTACATTGCTGGGAAAATAGGAAGCACTGCATAAATATTAGCTTGCATAGTGCTTAAGGAAAATATGCCCAGAAGTCAGATAACTTAAATATAAGTCCACTTCAAATACTTTTTGGAAAAGGCAGAGTATTTTTTTTAAAAAGTCTATGAGAAATTCCTATTATAAAAAAGAAAAATGTACGTTTAAAAATAAAAGTTAGATTCAGGGAAATATAAACAAGAATAAATTCTAGTGAAAAAAAAGATATGAAAGTTATGTGGTCTTTTATATGAAAGTTATGTGGTCCTTTATGTCTCTAGAAGACAGTGCTGGTTTTTTAGGGTAAATGAAGATATCCATAATACTCTGACATATTCTCATAAAACTATATACTGGAACTGTGGTGTAGGTTTTAAAAGGTCTTTGAAAACCAGAAGTTTATATTGTGAGGCAGCCTGATACACAGCATCTCCTGCACATAACTTACAGGATGGGCCCTTTTTCATACTTTTGTACAGGTGCTTTTTCTTTCCTCTCTACCCTAACAGACATGGTTGTGTGGTTTCCCATTCTATAGCAAGGGACAGAGGGTACATGAACTATATGCGCTGAAAAAATACATCACAAAGAAAAAAGAACTGAGAGAATATCTATTACAACTTGATGAACAGTCCAAAGAACACATTAAAATGCAGTTTAGGGCAAAGTCATATATTATAAAATTACATCTTTACTATGAATATACCTCACAAGGTCTCAGAGCACAGATTGGTATCTGCTTGACTAAGTCATCAACAAAGGTGTGGTTTCATCTAATAGATGCTGCTGAAGAATGCAAAGAAATGTATGGAACATATTTGAAAGATTTATAATAAAAAATTTTAGTTCATTTTTTAAATTGGAGTACTCAGTGGCTAGAGTCCGTGGCACATTGTAATGGCAGAGCCATTACCTGCTCTATGTTCTTGGCCAAGAACTTAAATTCTCAAGAATTTTTTTCAGTGTCCAAAAAAATATTTTGGAGGAGTGATGAGATGTATATTAATCAGCTCAAGGATGACAATTTTTCTCTATCCAGAATATCATGTGCTCGGAGTGTGTTAGAAAAGCCAAGGCATGCTGACTTGTTCTTATTTAGACTCATTCTTATCATACTTGAGATTTAGTTTGGTAATATAATTGCCATTTTGTTGATTTCTGATGTGTCATAAAATGTACTCAATTCTTACCATGTTATTGCAATTATTTTTAGACACCCCCTCCCTTTTTATTCTGGTGGTTCTAAAAAAAATAAGATGGTTGGCAAACCAAAATCATGGTATGCTTCCTAATGCATTCAATACGTATATCATGATTTGCTAATTTCCAGGCACAGAGCTAGGGCTATTAAAGTAAACAAAATATACATGATCTTTGCAATCATGGAGTTTAACATCTAGTAGGAGAGTGGAGACGTTACTAATATATAATACCCATTCTGCCCAAGTTGCATTACTAATAGCATCTTGATTTTGTTTAAATGGGAATTGTATCTCGATTCCCTTTTACCCAGGGACTCTGATCTTCTCAGTGATTATGTAAGTGGTGGGACAGTTGGCCCTCTGTACCCTGGGATGCAGAACCACTGATATAAAACCTGCAGATATGCAAAGCCAACTGTAAGGGACTTGAGCATCCATGGATTTTGGTATCCGAGGAGGATCCTGGAACAAATATCCTGAGGATATTGAGGAATGACTGTATACCAATTGAGTTTTCCTTTCCAGAACTGAAGGAACAGGATGAGTTGCTCAGAACCTTTTCAATTTGGAATGTGATACCTGGAGGTGTAATGGTCAGACTGTACAACACTTTAAGAAAGGAGAAGCAGGACAATGGACAGAGCCTGGTTGCTTTAAGTCATTTTGAGTAGCTGGAGACTTGGGCAATTTCCCCATGACTTTTCCTAACATGAGAAGAACAAGTCTGTTACCTACTCTTCATCCAGTTACTTGCTTCTGAATGCATTCCTAAATGATACAATAGGCATGTCGGAGAATGCCCACTGAGAAGTTTATTTTGGTCCAGGAATTACAGATGAGTCTTTGTCAAGGATGAGGACACAAGATAACAAATGTTCCACATTATAAGTTCAGAAAACCTCATCACAGTGCCTAAAAGGAGCCAGTTTAGAGAAACTGGCCTATTAGTAACCACAACACAGCCAGTTCATATAAAGGTAGTGTTGGAAGAGAGAGGTCAGAATTTGGGGAGGATACAATTTAGGAAATGAAGCGGATCTCTCTCTTCATTACCCTCAGGAAGACATCTCTATCTCCAAGGCCAAAACCAAAGTCATGGGAATATGGACCCAAAACATGATTTATGAAGCTTGAAGGTGTCCAAACCATCTCTACCTCTGCTGTGTTGGGAACTGATGATTGTGTCTCCTTTGAGAATCATTGATTATCTAGTACCCGATGTTGCTGGGGTTCATAGAAACGGTCAGAAGAGACACGGTTCAGCCAGAACCAGATCCCCCATGATGGGAAAGTATACAATGGGAAGGGGCCTCCAAGGCCTCCAGAAATACCTATATTTGTGCTCACAGGAGAGCCAGCATTTCACTCTGCCACAAAGAGAACTCAGGCAGCATTATGCTGAGAAGCATCAAAACCAGCATAAAGGGCACCACACCTCATGGTGGGCAAGCACAGAAGGAACCTGCCCCCTTTTCCTTTCTCCTGAGCAACTGAGCAATGAAAGGAGGAAAGGGGAGAATGTGTGAAAATGGGCCATTCCCCCTCCCCCCACCACAAGTTGCTAGAAGCACAGAGATGTCTACAGCCTGAAGCGGGAAATGGTGGAGGAGAGGGTGGAAGAGAATAATTTAAAACCAGAGAAGAGACTCAAGTTTTAAAATGAATAAGGTGCATTCCATTCCAAGAACTTGAATGAGAGAAAAACTAGGGGGGAAATTCATACAATTAGGCCAAGATGTCATTAAAATCTCAAACAGGGGGGGACTTAACACAGGGAAATTGTGGCAGTGAGCAGTTGGAGGAAAATAATTAAACCAGCGCATCTTTCTTGAACCTCAAAAAATAAATGGGAGTTTTTAAAAACAAATGATTAACTTATTAAGAGTTATAAATTTCTTTTTTTTTTTTTTTTGCCATTTGCAGCAACATGGATGGACTTGGAGGGCATTATGCTAAGTGAAAAAAGTCAGACAAAGAAAGACAAATACTGTATGATATCACTTATATGTGAAACATAAAAAACACAACGAACTAGTGAATAAATCAAAAAAGAAGCAGACTCACAGATACAGTGAACAAGCTAGTGGTCATTAGTAGGGAGAGGGAAGGGGGAGGAGCAAAATAGGGGAAAAGGGTTATTATGGGATTATATGGAATCATGTGTGTGAAACGTTGGAAAATTGTAAAGCACTATAGATTTTTTTTTTAATTTAAAAAAAGAGTTACAGGGCTTCCCTGGTGGTGCAGTGGCTGAGAGTCAGCCTGCCGATGCAGGGGACACAGGTTCGTGCCCTGGTCCGGGAGCATCCCACATGCCGCGGAGCGGCTGGGCCCGTGAGCCATGGCCGCTGAGCCTGCATGTCCGGAGCCTGTGCTCCGCAACGGGAGAGGCCACAGTAGTGAGAGGCCCGTGTACCGCAAAAAAAAAAAAAAAAAAAAGAGTTACAAATTTCAGAAGGCCTTACATTATATGAAGGAACTGTAAAGGGTGTGAGGACGGCTTGCACTGGTGGTTCTAGTTTGAAGGAGGACGTCTGAGTGGTCGTAGGCAAAAGGCCTGTGACCCGAGTCCTGAGCTGGGAGAGAGCACCAGTAGGCAGCCAGGCAAGGAGACTGCATGTGTCCTGCAGGGAGAGAGGCCTGAGGCTGGGAGGACTCGCTGGTTCCTTGGGAGAAACTCTAGAAGCCCAGGTAGTCTTGGCACCAAGACTGGCGGTGGAAGTGAGAGCAGCACAAGAGGCTGAAGGGACTGGCAGGAAACAAAGCATGAAGCTTCATTTAAGTCAAAGAGAGTTATTCAGCCTGTTCCAGGAAGAAACTAGAAGGCTGCGTTCGGCATGAGAGAGCACGAAGTACCCTTTTCCTTCCCCTGCGCTGAGAGGTGCAGAGGTGGCTGACTCGCTTCTCAGCCAAGGCACGCTTTCTGGAGGGCTCCCTTGGCAGGTTGGGATGGCAGCTGCTGCCAGTGAGGAAATGAATGCTACCTAGTACAGGGCTCCCCTCACCCACCGGAAGAAGGTGGCCAACTGCCTGTAGGATTTCAGGGAATTTCAAATAGGCTTTTCAGTTGGCAGGGCCTCTTAGACTCAACTTACTTCTGGACTTTTTCCACCTTTCTAAATGCAAGATCCCAGGGACCAGCCTGCTGGGCTATTCTTCAGGAGCCTCCATTGCCTACTCTAAACTTGTCTAAGCAAAATTACCTGTTACCCTCTTGCTCTCCCAACTTTTAAAAGCTTGAGATGCAATGGCTCAGATGCAGCAGGAAAACCTCAGCTGGATTTTCCTGCACTTCGGTGGCAGCTTCTGTTTCAACCTGCCCTACAGTGTTGAAGTGGCTGGACGCAGAAAACATCACAGTCCCATAGCTAGTCAGCCTTCTGCATCCTTGCGGAAGCAGTCGAGCTCGCACCTGCAATTTCCCAGCCTCCTGTTGGTCCCAGAATGTTGGCTCCAAATCACATCTCAGTTACCTGCAGGGCAATTTCTAGACTCATCTCTAGACAACTGAACTAAATAAGAATTCTCTTGAGGATGATTTTCAGGAGACAAGGAATGAAGTCCACGCAATTCTGCAAATATGTGACCGTGTCTCCTTGCATGGTCACACCCTATTAATTTAACTCAATTTTATTTGTCACCTAGAAGGCAGGAGGCCAGAGAAAACCCAAATGATTAGCTTAGAAGTGATGTGTGTGCCTTTTGGAAACAAAAGAAACACTTACCCCAACCTCTGGCGGGGGATCCTTATGTTCGGAGAGGACACTGGTTCTAACCTAAGGAGAAAAACAAACATTTTCTGTATGACTTTGGAGTAGAAACCAGTGCAGAAGCTTCACACAGGTGCTATTTGCATTTTCCCTCATCTGGCGTCAATTCGGACTCTGTGCTTAATCATTACTGAAGGTTCCTGTGTATGACATCCACTGTGGGCAACAACGACGCTATCCTTTTATAGTTCCTGAACTTCCTGAGGTTCTTAAGTAGACAGAGCTCATCCCATCACCCCTTGTCAAATACAGAGATATCTGGGCTTTAGGTGAATCACTTTTAATCTCCTTGAAAAGCAAAGCTCATTCAACATTCCAGGGAAAGGACAGAGTTGGCATAGAGAATGTCATTCCATGAATGCTTATAAATATTTATTCTCTTGTAGGATATCTCTCTCTCTTGAGAATACTGGGCCAAATTGTGATATACCACCATCTAGATTCCTTTGAAAACTAATTCTCGATTGTGGGAGAGGATAATAGTGTAAAATAATTAGTCATTTGGGGAAGCTTTTCATATGTTTAAAAAGCATTCCAGGTGAAAAATCAACTCCTTAGATGATAAGTAGACATATTTCTTCTAGTGGGTGGTGATCCTCGACCCTGGCTGTACATTAGAATTACCTGGGGACCTTTCAAACTACCTGTGCTCCTTCCTGTCCATGGATATTGACCCTAATGTATAGTTATGAGTCTATGATTCTCTATTTAAGAAAAAAGATGTTTCCGATAAAAAGAAGTCACAATTATCTTTCTCACTTAAGAAAAAGCTAGTAAAAGCAGGAAGAAAACATAAAACCTAAATCTAGTATATCTAAATTTGAAGTAAGGATGAGATGAACAAGTTAAATGAATACACAGCAACATACAAGAACACTGTGTTTAACTGGAGAGCAGAGGGCTGCGGGGAGGGATGGGAGAGAGGAACCCAGGAACATATAATGGATCAACATTTTAGGGGGTCATTTTAACAAAATCCCTTTGGAGGTGCAGCAAGGGCAATCATACTTCTTTGTTTCTTTATGACAGATCCAGCATTATCACTTGTACAATCTGTCAGTCATCATGACTCAAAACTGTTCACCATTATTTTGTCACACAGAATAATGACAGGAGAGATCCCAACAGAGTAAACAACACAATTTACAGAACATGCTCAGCTCAGGATTTCAGGACAGAGAGCTCACTGTTTAAGAGCACTTCCAGGTTGGTAGCTGCATTAACGTTCTTTGGTCCAGAATGTTCGGACGTACCTTCAGTCTCATTATCTGGAAATCATTAGCTGGCCTCAAAGGATGAGGAAACTTGGAAACTATATATTAATACATAGCATGCTGTAATGGACCATATAGTGTGTGTGTGTGTGTACACACATAGACTATATAAATACAGTGTGTGTGTGTGTATAGACTATATACATAGCATGTGTATATACACACACACTATATACATATATGCATATGTATACTAGAATAAATTATATACATAGTGAATAAATTATATACATAGTGAATAAATATTCACATACATTCTACACACACATATATATGTGTATATTTATACATTTTAAGAAAATATTTGATATCCAAATAACATTACCCAAAAGGATATATAAATATAGTATATGTATATATACATATATAGACCATATACATAGTGCATGTATATACGCACACACTATATACATATATACATATGTATATACCAGAATGAACTACATATATAGGGAATATTCACATACATGCAACTAATACACACATGTATATATGTGTATATTTATATATCAGCTTAAGAAAATATTTGACATCCAAATAATATCATCCAAAGGGATATATAAATACAGTATGTGTGTGCACATATATATACATATATGTATATATTTATATAGACTATACACATAGTGTGTGTATCTACATAACACTATATACATATATACATATGTACACCAGAATGAACTATATATACAGTGAATAAATATTCACATACATGCAACTCATACACTAATGTATATGTGTGTATTTATATATCATTTTAAGAAAATATTTGACGTCCAAATAACACTATCCAAAGGGATATGCTTGAATTTAGAAATAAAGTGAAAGAAGTCTGAAACTGTTAAACATATGTAGGACTGCATATAGTGTGTGTGTGTGTGTGTGTGTGTGTGTGTGTGTGTAGACTATGCAATCTAATGTTGGACAAAGGCAGAATAATAGTGACAATTCCTGCAACACAGTCATTAAACTCCTAAATTTAAAGTGATTTTATCAGTATAACATTTATTTCTTAAATGTTAAATAACTATGAATAAACTATATAGAAAAAAAGCTTTTTAACACAAAGGTGTATACTATGAAAAAGTCTAAAGATATTCACAGACTGGTTTGCCATTTCCAGTGTGTGTGTGTGTGTTTGTGTGTGAAGGGGGGAGAGAATGAATTTCACTTTACATAATAAAAGTATTTTTGAAAAGTACATGTACATCACATTTTATTAAATCATGGCATGTTTAAATCACTAGCAGAGCTCTTGATTTAGAGGAACTGAAAGACAAAATTATAAATCAATTTTAAATTGTATAAAGTCAAATTTTTATAGGAAATGTTTGTTTAAATCAGCATGTATGTACAGTTCTAAAACCTTTATATTTAAGGTCAGTACTACTCATGTTTAGCATATAGGTTACATATCGATGATGATTTTCTTGCGTTATCATACCACCCTCTTCACAGTGAACACAAACTAGGTGGCAAACACTGGGTTTGCCAGTGAATAAGGTCCCATTCCTTCTCTTCGGGACTTCAGAGTCTGGTGGGCAGGGCAAATGTATGAATAATCCAGGACAATGTCGTAAATTCTATAATGGAAATGTGAGCATTTTCCTGTCTGCATTGAGTGAAGAGTAACTAGTTCAGCCTGTAAGTGTCAGGAAAGGCTTCACAAAAGAGGTGGTCTGGGTTTTGAACAATGCGTAAGAGTTTTAGGTAAAGAAGGATGCCACAAAGCAAGCAACGTGTTATGTATCAGGCATGCAGCATGGAGTCGTAAAAGCCCATCTGTGTTTGGAAAAGAGTGAATATTCTGATGATGCTATAACATGGGGGCCTCTAGGGATGTGACAAAAGCCGACTGTGTTTGGGGAGAGAGGTTGGGGGCCATTTGTTGTAGAGGTCCATCTATCATGTTACAGAATCGGAGCTGTACGCAATTTCTAGGAAATCTAGCAAGGCGTTCAAGTAGAGGAGTGACATGATCGGAGCTCCTTGAATCAACCCAACTCGGCCCAGACTCACGTTGGAAGAATTATTTAACCTCTTTGCCTTTATGTCCGTTATCTTTAACATGGGGTTAATCAGAGACCCCATAAGTTGTCACGAGTATGACATCTTTTCAGCACTTAGAACAGTACTTAACACAGAGAGGGAAGGAGGGAGGAAGTGAGAGAGAAAGGGAAGGAGGAAGAGAGGAAGTGATGGGGGAGGGGAAACAAGAAAGAAGACAAAAGAGAGAGAGAAGAGATGACAGAGGAAAGATGGGAGGAAGCAGAGAGACAGGGAGACAAGACCAGAGGGAGGAATATGTCACTGAAAAAAAAAAAACATAAATAAACGCTGGACAGATTTAGCTGAGACCTCTTGGTGAGAAAGGGATGAAGCAATGGCTGTCACTGTAGCATCTGGAATATTCCAGTTCATCGGCAATGTCATGCCTCCTGAGATTTACTGGCCTTCCTTAGGAATTCATTTTCCCTTTTTTGGTCTTATTAGCAGTTCTTCTCTCTGTTTTTCTTCACCATACCCCTCCCTGTCCCCTGTGCCTTCCTGGAAGATAAGAATGTCTGCCTGACTACACATTTAGAGTTCTTATAACTTCCTTTTGTCTGGATTTTATGATAGCAAATAAAGCAAGAAAGATCAATTACTAGAAGAGGTCATGTAGAAAATTATATATTCTGTCTTGAATATTTCTTAAGGTTCCTGTAAAACAAATTCATTTCCTTCTCTATCAACTTCATAAGCTCAACATTCTATGCACTAAATTTACCTTGAAAAAAAAAAAGAAACAACCAAAGGAAAATCAGGTAGCATAGAGTGAGTGACACTCTTTCATCAAATCTTTATAGATTAGTTCATAAACTTTGTTTCCAAGCAAGAGGCTACTTGGGCTACCACTGCAGTGGCTGAACACAGCACTCTAGTCCATGGGGGACAACTTATTGAAAGAGTCACCCTTGCTACAAAGAGCCTGGACACAGCTTCCCTGAGCCAGGGAGGAGGGTGATTGCTGTATTTTTCATAGGTGAGTGGTGCTAGGATACCGTTGGGTAACAAGATCCACAGAAGGGAAGGCCGTGCTGCCATGATGCTGTGCACCAGGGTGTCCAGGCCTGGACCTCACTGGTAGGTGAAGAAGGAGCAACCTTCCCCTGGAAGGCGGAATGGAAGATGTTGGCAATAGTGGAGGAATACCTCGGGGCAGGGAGAAAGCCCAGATTCTTTCCTCAGACTATTGTCATACCTGATAAGATCTCTGATAATGAATGTGTCATTGAAACACATCCCTTTTTTCTAATAAATGCATTACTCTTATTCTTTCTGTATCTCAAATTAAAATATACAATATCACCCCATTTACTTGTTCCACTTGGAATGAGATATAGAATTGCCTTAATATTCAAACACATGGAAATCTGACTGCAACAGAAATGTTTAGCCCTCTTGCACAATATGAATTTTTGGAGAGGAAGCTGCTCAGTCAGGATTATATTTCCTAGGATGCCTTGTATTAACACCATGTAACTAGTTCCCATCGATAAAATATAAGTGATGGTTGCCGCATCTAAACTGGGTTTTTCAGAAGTGGACCTAGAATGCCCTCTCCATTGTCTCTTTAGGTGACTGCAGAGCTGCACCTGGTCCCAGAATGACCACATAAAAGAAAGCCATCCACCATCCATCACTACCAGTACTAGGCTATCAAATGATTGGTTAGCTTTCTAGTGCTGTGTAAAAAATAACAACAAACTTAGCTGTTTAAAACAACATTCACTTATTAGTTCACAGTCTGTATGTCAGAAATCCAGGCCTGGTATGGCCAGGCTGTCCCATCCAGTCCTACATGCAATGCTCAAATCAAGGTGGCAGCTGGCCGCATCCTCATCTGAAAACTTGTCTAGGGAAAGGTCAGCTGCCAGCTCCCGCGGGCTGTTAGCAGAACTCAGTTCCTTGCAGCTCTAGCACTGAGGGCCCTGTTATCTTGATGGCTGTCAGCTGGAGGCTGCTATAAACTATTGGAGGCGGCCCTCATTCCTTGCCGTGTGGCCTCCTCCATCTTCAAATCCAGCAATAAATAATCTCGTTTGCATCAAACCTTCTTGCACTTCAGATCTTCAGATTATGTAAAACATGTACAACATGGGGTGGTACCTTGGGGCCATCTTAGAAGTCTGTCCACCACAATGATAAGAGCTAAACGTCCATTGTGTTAAGACACTGAATTTGGATGTTTACATTTGTTTCAGTGGCCAGCATAACTTAGACCTCCCATTGGTTGTAAAGGAAATTTTGAATTCAGTTTATGGCTATGAAGAAATGAAGCAAAATAGGTCATATTAAATCCTAATTCAGTATTTTAATGTTAACAAACATGCATTAACTACTTATTATGACCCAGCCACTATTATAAACACTGGCAATCTCAGAGATTAAGAAGACTTCGTATTCCTATAGGCAATACTAATAACATGGTTAAGAGTCAAAATATGCAATAATAATTGTTAAGCATTTTCAATTGTCTAAAGCCTATCAGCCACTAGATATTGATTTTCCAACGTGGATGGAGAAAATGATCCATGCATAAATGCCAACAATTTAGACCACAGAATATTAGAGATGGAAGGGGTCTTAGAGCTAATCTAGAAAAACTACCTACGCAATGTGAAATTTTTAACTGAAATATGCCTGAGAAGTACATTTAAAATTTCTCCTTGAACATGTTTAATCTCTAATTTACTATCTCACTAATTAGTATGGTAGAGATAGTGTTACAAACTCACATACCCAAAGGCGCCAAGCAGGTTAAATTAGTGAAAGAAGTGAACTGGGTGTAAGAGACAATAGGGATTGTAGAAGACTCTGGCAAAGTAGAAATCACATGACCAGCCTATAAGGAGCAGTAATTATCTAGCTCCAGATGATAAAAAATTCCCGAGAAAAAGTTCTTCAACTATCAACCGTGGGTAAATCCTACTTCCTTTGCAGGTGGGCTGTGATCGACATTTACTTACTTTTACCAGAAATGGGCCTGGTAAATGAGGTGGGTGGTCAAAGCAGGTCCAGTACTATTTTAGTAAAAATAAAAAAACAAATAAAAGTGCTACCCCAAAACAGTTGTTCTTAATCTTGACAACACATTGGAATCATCTGGCATAATTTTAATGCCAATTTCCAGGCTACATTCTAGAATAATTACATCAGAATCTCTGAGGGAAGGGTCTGTTCCAGCATCAGTGTTTTTTAATGCTCACTCCCCACTTGATTCCAATGCGTAGCCAAAGTTCAGAACTACTGCTCTAAAATAAATGAGCTTTTTTGAGTGTGAGCCTCATAAACTCCCAATCCTATACAAGTTCACAAAAATGCACTGTGCAATGGTCAAGTGATAGAATAAGTCTTCCTTTGGAAAAGAATTTTTTTTAAAGTTAACAGAATGTCAGAGCTGGAAGTGATCTTAAACATTATTTATTGGGCAATTTTTCTGAAACTCCAGTGTACACACTCATCACCTACTGGTCTGTAGCTGGTTAGGAGGATGGTCTGAGGACTGTCCCCTAGAAGCTTGTTATATAAATGCAGAATCTCAGGCTCATTCCAGACATACTGAATCAGAGTCTTCATTTCATCAAGGTTCCCACGTAATTCATATGCATGTTTATGGTCTGGTCTAGAGTACTTACGAGTGAAACAGGTCACAGATGAGAATTGTAGATATTCATTTGCACCTAAACACGCTTAAATAAGGAATGGGATTTATTCTTCTGGTTATGAAGGTAATTAGTAACTTTTTAAATGTCAATCATCTGTAGAGCTCCAGATAATATTTTCTTTCAGACATGTCTTTCCTTTGTTATGCTTTGTTACATCATGTTATGGGGAAGGGGTTGCTCTTGTCATCAAGTCAGGGATTGATTTGGGACAGAGCTAGTCTGGAATTCTAGTAAGACTCGGTGTTGTAGGCTGAATCTCCACTTCCCCAACCCCTCTACCCCCAATCCCACGCTTCCCCAGTCCCAGATTCATATATTGAAGCCCTAAGCACCAGTACCTCGGAATGTGACTATCATGGGTGACAGGGTGATTAAGTTAAAATGAGGCTACTAGGATGGGGCGCTCATGCAATGGGACCTGTAACTTGACGAGAAGAGGAAGAGACACCAGGGGTGCAAACACAAAGGGATGATCATGTAAAGAGGCAGTGGGAGGGTGGCCATCTTCAAGCCAAGGGGAGAAGCTTCAGAAGACCTCATCCCTGCCAACACCTTGATCTTGGACTTCAGAGTCCAGAAATGTGAGAAAATAAATTTCTGTTGTGAAAGCCGCTCAGTCTGTGGCACTTTTTCATAGCAGCCTTAGCAAACTAAGACACTCAGTCTACCTGTGTTGTAGGGTATGGCCTTCCGTAACTTTCAACTGAGAGCCTAACTGGTCTTTGCTTCTCACTCCTTGAAAGGATGCGGTCCTTGACCGCTTTTGTACTGGGCCTCAGCTTCAACGTCTGGCAAATGTCTTTAGAGACAGACCAGCCATGAGTTTGAGTCCCTTCTGTTCTCTAAGTTTGTCATTTCAGCTACACATGAAAACCAAAATCTCTGCTGGGTTCTGGGCCTGGCAGCTGCCACCTTGTGTTTAGCAAAGACAGATACTCAGACTTCTAGCTACAGAGAGAATCTGTAATCGCCCCCAGGTGAGAAATGGCTTTTTAGTCCCTCATTGTCAATTCAGCACTCCCTCTAGGGCTATGGCTCATGCCTGGTTTTGGTTCCTTTCCCTGGTTTCCTAAACACTGTGAAACCGTGGGAGGTTTCAGTCTGCTTTATATAAGCTTTTGGCCTGGTTCTTTCGCCTCCTGTCCAGGTCAGGATTCAGCAATTCTCTCCTGAGAAAAAGTGCCCATTGATTTGAGGTCCCTGAAGTCTCAGTTTCTCAGTCCATCCAACACAACGGCTGAAAGCTCTGCTACTTTTTCTTCTTCTGAGGAGCAGCAGCCCGTGTTCAGGCAAATACCTGTTCTTCAACCTACTCTCAGAATCACCAAATGCCTGAAAAGGAAAAATCCACAGGCTCCTGATGGCTCCACTCTGAAACGTCCTCCTTTCTCTGGAATTTTAGTTTCTCGTGTTGTTATTACTGTCACAGCTTGATGATGTTTTCAAATGTGATTTTTATAACACGTTCGGCTTGTTTCTAGGTGGCGTCAGAGGGAGCATTGCTTGTTTCAACTGCCACATCCTACCCAAAATAACCTTTGTAATATCTGAAAGTTATTGTGAAGCTAAGGGATCTTCCAAACATGATTAAGGGATGAACAATGATACTCAACAGAATGTAGTAGCTAAATATGATTGGAGAGGGGAAAAGATGTCATTACATGTTGTGCTGTCTGTTAAGTCTTCGATACACCAGTTACAAATGGATAACTACAGGTAGTTCTCTTCACAAAAGCAGAGTTAACCCTGAAGCCTGAGCACTATCTAAAAATAATCCAATAATTATTGAGTGTGATGTGCTATCTTGATCTTTACTAGGTAAACATGATCACCTTTCACATGTCAAAACATATTATGCAAATGATATACACAAGAACATTCTAGAGATTCCCAAGCCAAATGAGATCACATTAAGAAAAGTGTAAGCACTCTTAGTTTGGATGCATCTAATCGTAGGAGTTTTCCATTTCTCTAAGGCAATGATGTTCACACCACAGCCCTCTTGTCACATCGGTCCCTTTATGTTTAATTGGTGGCCCTTTAAGATTACTAATTTCACTATATGAATACACCATTATACTAAATTCTACCAGTCATATAGGAGTCATGTGGTTCTTTAAGTTAATGGTGACAGCAAATGTGGCTCCAGAGTCACATAACTCTGGGTATCTCTGACATTACCCACATTGTATTCCATTTCCCTTTCCAACTCTTACAGAGATCTATTACAGGCAGGTGAAAAAATACTGAAGAGCAAAAATATCTTTAGACACTCCCTCCCTTTGTCAGAGAGTCACTGAAAGATACAGGCTCTACTGAAAATAAGAGATGCTAAAACTGAGGTCTAGTTTTCATGAAGTCAAAGAGGTCTCTCTATCTCTGTTCTGAGCATAAACTCTTCTGCCTTTCATACTCTTTACCTCTGGATCCTCCTGAAAGGGACACTAGACTGGGAAAGGCAGCACTGGTCAGACCCCATCAGGTATCTTACACTGCATCTCAGAGTCAAGTCTTGTCCTGGGCACTTACCTAAAACAAATAAGACAAACTTCCAAAGAGCTGTACAATCTAAAACCAAATTTTTTTTCAGTGTTAATAGATATTTAGCTATTTTTAAAACTGAGGTAAAGAATAAAGGACCTCTCTGCACTGCAGAAACAGAATCTAAAAATGTGTTTTAGAGGCACTGAAGACATTAACTAATAATTTGCTAAACAGCTGCTCATTATAAGTTGAGAATTCTGTTCCTGCTGACTTCCAAAGCCTCACATGAGAATATTATTAACATTTCAATACACAGAGCATTCGACTCAAATATCATGTATCCATATTAATAGCTTTTGGGTCAGGTTAAACCTCCAGTACTGCTTTCATTCCCCTTCCTCTATTTCTCCACAACTCCAAAATACAAAAATAACTGTACCATCATTCTGAAAAATGGAAAGACAGTCAATGGGAACTGATCTCTTGATCCCAGCACTAGACCTGGGTTGAATATGTGCTACCCTAGAAAGAAATAATACAAACTTATAATTGATAAATAAGGATAATGGAATCAAGGGAAATAACTATACTTCCTTCGCCTAAGGGTTAATTATTTCAGAGGCACATGCATTAATTTTTTTACTTGTATTATCTCACTCAATTCCTATAGTTCTGTGTTGTATTATTCTTGTTTGGCCCATTTTACAGATGAGAGGACTCAGTTTCAGAAAACTGGAGTAATTTGCTCACTTCAATAGCAAGTTACAGATCAGACGTGAAATGGTCTGCTTTCAAAGTCTGCACCCCTTCTATGGTGGTGTGCCTTTCTGAGCCCACGCTGGTGGTGACTTTAATTGTCTTCCCTAGGGCTGCTTAATGAGTTCTAAAAACCAAAAATCTATTGGCCTCAGGGAATAGAAACAGACACAATTTATCACATTGCCAGACTCAAAAACACCATCCTTAACGTATTAACAGCCTCCAATTAAGACCACAGTCATGATCTAATGAACAAGCCTTTAGACAGAGAACAGTAATATCAACACAAGCACATGTCTATTACTCTGTTGCTCAGTGAAAGTCATTAGTCCCAGAACTGTAAGGCTAAATAATTTCTAGGTAGCTTTAAAACAAAACTATTGCGATATCACTTAGTATTTTAAGAGATCATTTACAACCCAGGCTTTTGTAACCCCAGCCAAAAGAAGATCACCAAGCCCTGGGTAAAGATCAATTGATTTATATAATCAACCTACAAAGCATATTTTTTGACAAATTGGAATATAACTGTGTGTACCGGCACAGAGGGAAGGCTTTTGCTGTAGCTATCCAATGAAGTGCTGTGTTCGTCTTCAGGCAAAACTGGGATAATTCAGCAGCTCCATTCTATCATCACCCTAGTTTCTTTCTCTATGGCATTCCACCAAAGTATCTAATCATTTATTCCATCACTGGGTCTGAGCACTGGCTGCACTTGAGAACCACCTGGGGAAGCTTTAAAAATTCTGAGGCGTTATTTACACTCCTTTAAATAACCCATTTCTAATCACTCAGAGTTTTCGCTGCTCTCTCTTCTCATTTACTCTGTTTTAAAAAAAATAGTTTCTGCTTTATAACAAAGTGAATCAGTTATACATATACATCTGTTCCCATATCCCTTCCCTCTTGCTTCAAAGCAACCTTATGAGAAAACTGAGGCTCACGCTTTCGGTACCTTTCAACCTGCCTGAAAACAAAACGTCAAGATAAGTAACTTTCTTCCCAGGTTATGTGGCTAGTATGTCAAAGAGCCAAGGTCTCGACCGGAATCTTCTGTATTCCCAAACCAATGCTTTCAACACCACCGTTGTCGCGTTGCAAGCAGCTCGGGCTGAAAGGATAGGACACTTCCACTACAGTGTACTGAAGACAATGTGGGCAAATTGAAACAAAGTTCGCAGTTTCCCCGCGGGGGGAAATGTGACTGTGGCATCTCAAACAGGAACCAAGGATGGGTCTTCTCAAAGAAACGTTATCATGCAGTGGCCAGGGTCTACAGCAGGACACACTCAGGGTTGTCTTAAAGGAGCAAAGGCGTTAAACTGAATGCTGTGAGCTCTTCCTAGGAAGGTAATACTGATGAAGAACCCTGCCTGTATAGAAAAATGTATCTAACGTTTCTGAAGATTGATTTCCAAAATTGGGGACACGATCTCATTAAGTTGAGGGCACCTCGTACTTTAACAGACCAGGTGCATACTGAATCCTGTGACACGTGAGTAGCAGCTGGGACACGAAATGCCTGCTGTTTAGGTCTTACTCAAACCCCAGATCAGCAGTTCTCTAATGGGGTCCAGTCAGGGGATCTGCAAGGTCAACACCATTTTCATAATAATTCTAAGACAGCATTTTACTTTTTACTCTCATTCTTTCACAAATGTACAGTCGAGTTCTCCAGATGCTACAATAATTGTGATTTGCCTAGAGACTGAGGCATGACAATGCAGTTCTCCCCTATTAATCACACAGTAAAGAGACTTACACACATGTAAAACAATGCCACTCCCTCAGTATATATTTTTTTAGTTTTCCAAAATACAATTTATTTTCAAAAGCATGTAGTATGTATGTTAACATATAATGGGTGTATTATTTGCTATTGTAAGTGAATTAATAAATATTTTTAAATTTTCTGAGTTTCATTTCTAATGTAAACATCCATGGTCATTAAAACCTACATAAACAAAAGCCCTTTGGGATTTGAGATGGCATTTAAGAATGTAAAAGAATCCTGAGACCAAAGGTTTGAGAAATACTGCTTCTTCCTCAACATCTGAGACTTGTGTTTCACATTGTCTATTTCACAATCTTACCATTGTTAACAAAGTTTTTGCTGTAGAATCTCTTTCAGAGATGGATGTGATTTTTACTACATGAACCCACTAATCCAGCCGATCTGAATCCCTATGGTTCCTTTAATTTGCTTTTCTCCCATCTCCCTGATGCCTTTGCCTATATTGATCTTCTGTCATTCTAAGTACGAGGGACATGATTGTGAACAAGGAATAATCACTTCATAGACTTACATTCTAGCAACAAGAAGAGATGGAAAATATCAAAATGGGTAAATTAGTAAGTATGCATGGAAGTAAAATAAGGTAATGCAATAAAGTGTTAATTGGATGGGGGTATTTTACATATAATGGTGAGGGTGAATTTCTCTGAGCAGATGACTTTGATTGAGACCTGCTAAAGAAGAGAAGCCAGTTCAGAGGAAAATAAGGGGGAACAGTGTTGCAGGCCAAAGCAACATCAAGTGCAAAGGCCCTGAGGTCACAGTGTCTGACAAAAGTAGCTGAAGGAGGAAGAAAGAAGAGGGAGGTAGATTCAAAGGAAGGGAGGGCTCTGGGAGAGTAGAGTCCTCATTCTAATTACAATGGGAAACTCAGTCAGGGTTTTGAGCCAAGAAGTGATGTGATCTTTTTCATGCTTTAAAAATGCTACTCTGATTCTATACGGAGGATAGACTGCAGAAGGTCAAGAGTGGAAAGGGTGAACACTTAGGAGTCATTTGCAAATTAGAGTTTTATTACCATCACTTTACTTTTCTAGTGTCAGGCTCAAGCTAGGTATTTAGGCTTTAGAAGGATAATCATTAGGTTGCCTTGAGTCATTTAATTCATTTCTGAATATTTACAGAAAGCACTTTGATACTGACAGAGAAATAAAGTTAGTATATAAATTTCCTGTATGTATAATTACATTAATCTCTGAGGATAATAATGCTCAACTACCATAAGAAGATTTGTGGATGAATAATTATTGAAATACTTTTAGTACTAAATAATATATGTACTATTTACATCCTATTTACATTATGGATATTAAAGAACAGCACAGCTCTTGAAATAGAAGAATCTTCAGAAGAAGCATGCTACCTTAAAAGCAAAAAGGACCTCAATTCCCTGAAAAAAAAATTATAAACAAACTGAGTGATAACAGAATTATAATTACTAAAGAAACCCCTATGAATAGGATTGTTTATGAATGGATTCAGCATTTCTGGCAGGTACCTGTGACAGTAGAATTTAGAGAATATCTTCATTGTTTCATCTTTGCATTTGAACCATATCAGCAAGCAATGATTCAAAGACCCATGCACAGCAAATAATGATGGATGGACAGAAGATCATAAAAGGGAAGAACAGCACCTTTAATTTTGAAACCAAACCCCTTCTTTCCAGCACAAGATACCTATCAACAGGACTTCTGAAAAGCATCTTTCCACATATGCACAATTTTGCACATCATAGGGCCTGACTTAAAATACACCTCGGAGGAGTTTAGGATTAACATATACACACCACTATATATAAAACAGATAATCAACAAGGACCTACTGTATAGCACAGGGAACTCTACTCAATATTTTGTAATAACCTAAATGGGAAAAAAATCTGAAAAAGAATAGATATATGTATCTGTATAACTGAATCACTTTGCTGCACACCTGAAACTAACACAACATTGTAAATCAACTGTATTTTAATATAAAGTAAAAATTTAAAAAATATATACCTTGGAAATCCAACTCTGGATTTTTTAAGTTAAAGCTGTGGAACATTCTTCATCTGCACTGGAGCTGCCTGTGAGATGGCTCTTTCATTTTCTAATCAAAGTTTTTCTGTCTCTTTTAACCAAAGACACACACATCCGTATGCACGCATACTTGCATTCAGTAAAGCAATTTGATTAAAACTATAACTATTCAACAAAGGCCAAAGTACTCCTATCCCTTCAAACCATTCAGAGCTTTTAAAATATATCTTCTCAGATGTCTAAGGAATTTACTGTCTCAAGGAGACATTTAAAACCTAGAATCTTAACGCTGAAAACTCTTAAACAGTTGGAGTGTTTCCGCCATTTATAATGCACGTTTGTGCTTAAAATGAGTTTACACTTGGTATTCTTGCTGCCTCAGCGCGTAGAGAGGCAGGCTAATTGGAGCTAATGAGTTCAGGCATTTAAGAGAGAACCGTTTAAAACTAAGAACACTAAGCTAAGTCCACTCACAGGGACAAGGGGCATTTTCATAAATTCTTTTTATCAAAAGTTGTGCTTACACCTTTCCTACTTTTTAAAGTGAATTTTCCTTTGATACTGTCAGGAAGAAACTTGCAAACATTCTCAGATAAGGGTGCTCCTTCTTGGCACTGGATGAGACCACAGGTAAGGAAATTCAGGGACTTTAGTCATACTGGATAGCATTCTGCCTTTAAGAGCAGCAGGGTGCCACTGAAGGTCTAACAACTGGTTCTCAGAGGCTGGGGATGGGAGGAAAATCTACGACTTTATAGAGGGTGCCAATTTCGGTGGTGAAAATACTCTCACCCTGGCCCGCTACAAGCTACCACTCGGGATAACTGATCGTGTAGCTGGGAAGAGGCGTGGACAATCAGCTCTCTGGGGCTTACGGAAGCAGGCTCTGGCACCCCATGGTGGGGTCATGGCAGAGAAGTCGGCACAGCAGAGGTGCTTGGGACCCAGGTCAACTGAGATCTCAGTGTGCCGTGAGCCTGACTACAGCCAGCTCAGGCATCTATTCCAGGAAGAACTGAGTGTAATAACCACAATATTACCATTAATAATTTGAAAGTAAAATCATCCTTAGTCTCATATCACAGGGAATAAAACCATATCTCAGAAGCCAACGATTTTTTTTCTTTTTTCTTAATTGAAGTATAGTTGATTTACAATGTCGTGTTAGTTTCAGGTGTACAGCACAGTGATTCAGTCCTCTCTCTCTCTCTCTCTCTGTCTCTGTCTCTGTCTCTCTCTCTCTCTCTCTCTCTCTCTATATATATATATATATATATATATATATATTTGTTTTCAGATTATTTTCTTCTAGGTTATTACAAAATACTGAATATAGTTCCCTGCGTGATACCGTAGGTCCTTGTTGTTTCATATTTTTTATGTAGTAGTGTGTATCTGTTAATCCCAACCTCCTAATTTATCCCTCCCCCTCCTTTCCCCTTTGGTAACCATAAATTTGTTTTCTATGTCTGAGAAACCAATGATTTTAATCAAGTTTAAACTCAGGGGAACACAAATATCTGGCTAAGAGGTGACCAGTTGTATCTATTCAATCAGATTCCCGGCAGCTGATGAGAAATTCTTTTAAAATCAATGGAAACGGGCTTCCCTGGTGGCGCAGTGGTTGAGAATCTGCCTGCCAATGCAGGGGGCACGGGTTCGAGCCCTGGTCTGGGAAGATCCCACGTGCCGCGGAGCGACTGGGCCCGTGAGCCACAACTACTGAGCCTGCGCGTCTGGAGCCTGTGCTCCGCAACAAGAGAGGCCACGACAGTGAGAGGCCCGCGCACCATGATGAAGAGTGGCCCCCACTTGCCACAACTAGAGAAAGTCCTTGCACAGAAACGAAGACCCAACACAGCCAAAAATAAAAATAAATAAATTAAAAAAAAAAAAAAAATCAATGGAAACTTTGGCCATGGGAAAGATGCAGAAACGCACAAAGAATCTGGCTGACCAGAATTGGTTTCATGACATATCTGGGCTCCAGGGTCAGTTTTAAGTGCCCTGGTAGCTAGTATTGGGATGCTACAAAATGTTCTCTATCTTTAGAACCTCTGATTGTAAACTTTACAGGCCACAGACCATGTTATGTATTAGTATTTAGAAAAGTATTTTTACTAAAATGTACCACAAAGTTGGGAAAAAAACCTAAGGTTGTCAGTATGTCTCCTAGTCCATAAACAGGCTTATTCATATCTAGGACTTTTATTAGAGTCTAAACTCTTAGGAAAATCTTCCATTAAGGAAGTTTTAACAGTTGTTTCAATTAAGCAAACAAAAATTTCTTTAAGGGGATTAACCATGCCAATAATTTTGCCTCCTTAAGAAAATCTAAATTTTAGAACAGCTGTCTTGTACAAGTTTTATTTCACAGCTTATTCCAAACCAAGGTATACAATATGACAGTTTGTACTTATATTATCATGTTTCAGGGACTTCAGACAATTTTATATTTAAAAAAAAAGACATTTACAGCACCATGAGACTTTGTTTTTGGCTTTTCTTCACTTTCTTTAAAATAAAAAGGCAGGTAAATATGGCTGGACACTTAGTACAGGTTTTGTAATAATAGATTAGTAGCCTTCATAGGCATATAAATATTCATAAAAAGAGCTCGGAACAGAAGAGTATTAAATGCTATTCTTAAAGCAAAAGAGAAATATTTCTCAACGTCCTTGAGAAATGAATAGGAAACCTGATTAAAGGAGAAAAAGAAGAACACTTATAGTGAGGAAATTTAAGAAATAGAAAAAAAGGCAGCTCATATTTGTCATCACAAAAACCCACTTCAGAGTGTTCTATCATTTATGAGCTAAGGGGCCTTGGGGCTAGAAAAGACATTAAAAATAATTTAATCCAGCAACTTGAAAAACTATTTTGCAAAAAAAAAATTAATTTTTCCAGCTTTACTGAGGTATAACTGACCAATAAAAATTATACATATTTAAAGTATACAATGTGATGATTTGATATATATTGTGAAATGATTACTGCACTTGGGCTAATTAACACATCCATCACCTCATGTTGGTTACCTTTTTTGAGTGTAGTGAGAGCACTTAAGATCAACTCTTAGCAACTTTCAAGTATGTGAGAGGGTAGTGTTAATTATAGTCAACATGCTGTGCATTACATCCCCAGAACTTCATCTTATAACTGGAAGTGGGTCCCCTTTGATCAACATCTCCCTGGTCTCATAATTAGCTCAGAACAAAATTAGGCCTAGGCCCAATGTTTCATTTTTCCTTAAAAAACTTATAAAATCGCAGACAAGTAGCCACAATGAAAACTTTGAAACACAGAGACGGATTATGGGGACCATCTCAGGTGCCTCCTGAGCATCCTGTCTGATTGGATCAGCTGGGGCCATACCTTTGTTCTCTGTGTTCCTGCTCCTCAAAGCCAGGCTGTTGGATCAGCAGCATTGGGATCCTTTAGAAGCTTGTTAGAAATGCAGAATCTTAGGTCCTGCCCCAGACTGTAAATTAGAATCTGCATTTCACAAGGTCCTCAGGTGATCCCTGAGTACATTAAGGTTTGACAAACCAAGACCGAAATAATGCATTCTTTCAAAATGGAGGAGAGGTTGTTAAATGACCAAATCTTTCCTCTCCATCTTTTAGTTTTCAATTTTTTTTGTGGAAATCAAGAAGGCTGGAAAATAATAGTACATTTAGTTAAAATATATAAAGATATATGATGTTACATGACAATAAAGTTCTCATATATAAGAGAAAAGGATTTGTACACATACACTGTAAAATTCAACAGCATAACTGCATGATCTTGTGGTTATTACAGGTACTAAATTCACCTGGTTTTTGTTTGGTTTTGTTCTGTTTTTGAACGCATACTGCACTGAGGCAGTTGGTGAGCTGCATTTAAATACAGAACGGATAAATTCTCTAGGGAGCAACCACACCTATGGCAACAGCTCCCCTGAAATCCCACTAGAAGTTTGGCCTCCTAAGACCTCCCAAGGATGATGCCTGTAACTCAGTCTGATTAATGCTCTGTCTGCTGCTTCCTGGGAAAAAATGCAGGGAAAAAAAAAAGTCTCTCTAAGGATCCAAGAATTCCCAAAACAGCTGGAGGAGTTATAAAAAGAAAGGCATCCGACCATTTCCATGGGAGCTTCTCCCTTCTCCCATTTTCTTTATTAATAGTAACTCAGATTAAACCTTTCAGCAGCAAAAACAAAAAATTCTAGGGAACTGGTTCCTAATGTTTGCTTGGGGTACAGGATGCTTCTCTTCTCCAGCTCCAGCTCTGGTCCTGTTCATTTTTTTTAGTCCAAAATACCTTGTGTTAACTCCTCACCTCGTCTATCTTACTCTTTAGCATTCAACTGTTAACAGCAGCACTGATTTTCTTCCTCATGACACCAGGTTACTCAGGTATACCTTAAAAATGGCTTTGCTTTCATATGCCAGAAGTGAAGAAATGTGCAAATCTAATGGACATTTACTATATATTCACATTTTTTGTTATGCTGGTCATGTTAACTTCTCAGCCACTAAAATGCAATCTGAGATTTAAAAATAGTGCCTTCAGGGAGATCAGGGCTCAGTGCTTTGTGACCACCTAGAGGGGTGGGATAGGGAGGGTGGGAGGGAGACACAAGAGAGAGGGGGTATGGGGATATATGTATACACATAGCTGATTCACTTTGTTATACAGCAGAAACTAACACAACATCGTAAAGCAATTATACTCCAAAAAAGATGTTAAATAAATAAATAAATAAATAAATAAATAAAATAATAGTGCATTTAAATACTCTTGAGAGACAGGCAGGATCAATCATCAAACTGTAGAACATGGAGAATGGAGAGTCAATTGACTTTTTAAAAGTCGTTAATCTATTCTTAGCCGAAAGAAAACTGCATAATCTTATGTGTATAGTTTAATATGTACAGATTAACACCAGTGTAACCACCACCTGTGGAAGAAATGCAACTTAGCCAGTAGAAAACCTCCTTTTTGAGCCTCTTCCTCAATACAACCCCTACCTTTTCCGCCAAAGATAACCATTGTCCTTTTGTAATGATTTCCTTTTTCTTCCTTAAGAGTCTTACCACTAAAGAATGCATGCCTAAACAAAAAAATGTGGGCTTTCTTTTTACCTATATTTTCACTTAATATAAAATACACAAATACTTTATAAATCCCTATGTGTTGCTTTGTTTACTCAACCATTTTTTTGCGATTTATCCAAATTGTTGCATACAGCTAAGGTTCATTTATTTTCATTGCCAGATAGCAATTTACTGTATGACTATACCACAATTTATTTACCCCTATTACTCTTGATGAATATTTGGCTTATTTCCAGGTATGGGCTGGGATGAACTGCTGCTGTGAAATTCTTCACGCGTATTCTGGAACACACCTGCAAATCACTTTCTAGGATAATTATTCGGGAGAATTGCTGGGTCTTTCGAGATCACATCTTTCACTGAACTAGAATGCTAAATTGTGTTTCAGAATGGTTATAGCATTTACCTCCAACTGTATGAAAACCTCATATCTTTATCGATACTTGAAATGATTTGATCTTTAAGTTTTTGTCCAACAGCTGATACGTAATTATATCTCATCATAGTTTTAATTAACATTTCTCTGTTTAATGAGGCTGAATCCCAAATGTTTATTGGTCATTGGAATTTTCTCTTTGGTGAAGTGCTGGCCCAAATCTTTTGCCTTTTTCCCTTATAATTATTTGCCTTATTTTTATTGATTTGTAGGTGTCCTTTATAGATTTTATATGTACAATAGATCTTAATCCTTTGTAATTTATAAGTGTTGCAAATGTTTCCTCCCCTCTATAATTTGTCTTTTCATGGTATCTGTTCCACCTGACTCTTTTAAATGTTCATATTTGAAAGCATTATGATAAGGTGAGGAAAAAGGAATATATAACCATACACGTCTAAAAGACATCTCAAGGATGTATCTAATAGCATTATCTCCAATTTTGCATTCTGGAAGCAATGTGTCAGCACTTACGCACCTGCTTTCAACTATGTCATCCTAAAGTTGCCTATGTGTCACTTTACATATGCTTTCAGGACTCTCCATATGTGTCTAAAACTTTTCCTGCCATAGAGCCCAACACCTAGATACTGACCTATATATAACAAACACTCTAATTTTAAAAATCCAGTTGATTAAGTGCCACATGACAGACTAGCCATCCAGTTGTCTGAGGAGTTTATAATTAAAGGCAATTTTGCAAGAAAATAACTGCCCTGCATACAGAAATATGCTCCTTTGCCTTGACATAGGCCCTACTAATGAGTGAGTTGTTATTTTTCCTGCTTTTCAAATTCCAAAAAGTAAGGCTCTCAAAGCCTTAATGCCTCATAAGTACTAAGTATTTGCTATTAATTTATTCTGATTATCACAAGTCATTAAAAAAAAAAAACTGGGCTTCCCTGGTGGCACAGTGGTTGAGAGTCCGCCTGCCGATGCAGGGGACATGGGTTCGTGCCCCGGTGAGGGAAGATCCCACATGCCGCAGAGCGGCTGGGCCTGTGAGCCATGGCCACTAAGCCTGCGCGTCCGGAGCCTGTGCTCCGCAACGGGAGAGGCCACAACAGAGAGAGGCCCGCGTACCGCAAAAAAAAAAAAAAAAAAAAAACCCTTGCATTTCAAGATCTTAGTTTCCATATGTTGGAATTTGTGTCAAATGTGCCAGATCCTATTTGTTCCTCCACCCTTTCCCCCTTGGTCATCCGCCCCTGGGAGCTGAGCTCTGTGGAAGACATGAAGGGACTTTCTTGTCCTCTGGCTTTTAGCTGGGTTCTCATGGTGGGGGACCCTGGTGGCAGGCTGGAGGGCCCAGAGGGGGAAAGGGAGGTAAGGAAATGACCTTGGCTTCCTTCCTGTGAGGTAGCTTCTGGTGGCTGTGTCCCTTGACCAAACTGGCTGTGAATGAAAAATACTGCCTACCATATCCATAAACAAAGGCTGTTGCAGCCATCAAGCCATCACATTATAGCTGCCTGGAGGGTGAGCCCTGAGGGAAGTCAGGATGGAGACAAATGGGGTGCAGGGCTTCCACTGCTCAGCTCTCCACCAAAGCAGCCACCCCCGACTGTGCACCATTAGGGGATTCAGGATGGGGAAAAACAAGATGCTGGCCCCAGACAGTGAGGTGCATACCCAAGGAATGATTTCAGTAAGCGCAGATTCTTGCATCTTCCCATCCATAGAAAAGGGTAAATTCCTTAACTTGAGCTACCTGTTTTTCTTTAATTAACACTAAACTTTTGATTCCGACTCCTGGTCTTTTTTGCAAAAGCTCCTATATATCCTGCCTCCCGCTTTGCCTCTTTGGAACAGTCTCTCAGAGGTATCTGAGATGCTGTGTCCTGGGTTTGAAGTCCTCAGAATGTCCGCCAAATAAAACATAATTCTCAACTTTTAGGTTGTACAATTTTCTTCCAGTCGACATGACCTTCTCTACTCAAGTCTCTCTTTCTATTTTTCGGAAACTGTTCCCCGCCTTGTTTCTTTCAGGCCTAGGAATGATAACTGCTCTACCATTATTAAACCAGTTTACTGCACTACGCTTTGTGGTTCCACTTTGCAAATAGTCTCTTTGTAAATAAACCCTCCTGGAATTATCCTAATTTGCAAGTGCCATGTGTTTCCTATTGGGACTATGACTGACACAGACTTAATAGTCATGCTCGTGTGCAAAAAGAGAAGCAAAACAAAGCATTAAGGTATAGCCCTGTAAGTGCTGCTTTCCTGGGCTCCTGTCTAAAGCACATAGAAGCACAAATACTCTTTTCTTTCTTTCTTTCTTTTTTTTTGAGTACTCTTTTCTATGGAGCTAACGGAAGACTCAAGGAACACAAAAATTATGTTGGGCCTTGGGAATATAATAAATAATGAAGAACAACAATTATTCTCCCCCTTGGAAGGATGGGTTTTTTTAAACAGGACTAGGTTGTAGACACCAATCATTATCTGCTAGCTGGATAGCATTCAGGGGTTTGGTGAAAAGCACTTCCCTTACACAACAATTCTTTACACCCTCTTGCTTCCCTCATTCATTCTCACCTCCACATCTTGAAACTGAAAGAGGACATTACTTAGTGAGGGGAAGTGAATTATGCTTCAAGTGACCCCCATACATCCTGGCTTTGAACTTCATTCAGAGTTTGTTTTTTGTTTTCCTTACTTTTTTTTCTCTTTCCCTAAAGAAAAAAAGCAGTTCCATTGAGGCTTATTTATCTATTCCCCATTGCATAGATTTCTTATTTTCTCATGCTTTGATATAATATTAAATAACAAAAATTTCTCCTCTTATTCGTAGTTCATGCAAAACGAAAAAGCAATTATTAAACTGGAAAAAAAGGAACAAATTATAATTAGCTACATGAATAAATACCTCAGGATGCTACAAAGAAATATTTTTATTTCTCAGCCACAAGGCTGTCTTCTTAAGGAAAAGTCTTATTATTTATGTACTTTAGAAATGAAAGTCTCTCCATATACACACTACTATATAGAAAATAGATAACGAATAAGGACCTATGGTATCACACAGGGAACTCTACTCAATACTCTGTAATGACCTATATGGGAAAAGAATCTAAAAAAGAGTGGATATATGTATATGTATAACTGATTCACTTTGTTGTACAACAGAAACTAACACAACACTGTAAATCAATAATACTTCAATAAAAATTTTTAAAAAAAGAAATGAAAGTCTCTCAAACTAGTGTATATTTAATACCACAAAAAGCACATCAAACGGAGGAGAGATTTTCTTAACTGAAATTACTAACTGGAAATACATAAGGTGTAGTATCTGGTACAGAGAGGAGCACAGGGGGGCCTTTTCCTACCTGTTCACCTATAGGGAAGGCGGTCTAAATTCCACTGGAAAAAGACAGGAAGGCTTAGTTTGAGGATCCCTTATTTCCCAACTTCCTAGATGCTGCAGCAGCTAGCAGAGGCAACAGTGGATAGGAGAGGGAGCCACTATATGAGTAAGAATCTTCCCCTTGCTTAAAACCACGACCTCATGTGGGGTCCTTCTCTCTATCCTGCCAGTGCGGAGGGCCTTGGGCTCTATGCTTCCTGTCTGTTAACCATCAGTGCGACTAAACAGGAAGTGATCTGAAGGCTCCCTAAAGCAGGCGTCAAATCATGGAGGAATTTTTTCTAATAGGTCTTTAAATACCACCTGGAGAGGAAAAAAGAACTGCAGCTCTTTTGTTTTCTCATCTCCAGTCCTAAAAAAATACCAAGAGAGCTAAAAATTCACAGTCACAACCTCATACTCCAGGAACTTAAAGTGCAGTTCATAATGCATTTGCCATTATTTTACTGGAGCTTCTGATGATAAAATTTAAGTTATACTTTTTAAACAGAAAAACACTCTACAGGTTCTACTGTGCTTACTAGTGAATATATAAATACACTTATTTGACTGGAAAAGACACTTTCATCTCTCCCTTGACCTCACTGATTACTTTTTGAAAGCAACAATTGCTCTCTTTAAGTCAATGCTATTTGGTACCTAATTCAATACTACATTTATTATTTCTAAACAGATAGGATAAAACATACACATATTTTATTTTAAGGAGTAGATCAGGATTAAGAATGTCCCCAAATGTAGAAAATACATCACTTAAGTTATACTTTATGCAAGTAATCGAAGTATATGCAGACAATAATCTTATACAGTTGTGTTTTATTTCTTTTGGATCCTATGTAGATGGGAAAATATGGTAGTAATGCATGGACATTTAAGTCAATAACATCTAGCTCTGAATCCCAGTAGCTGTGTGACCTTGGTTAATTTACTTAATGTGGCAGACAGACCTCAGTGTGTCTCTCATGATCCCAGCTCCCCGGTGTTCCTGTCCTTTATAATCCCCTTACCTTGAGAGGAGACAAGACCTGTGACTTGCTTTTAATCTAGAATATGGCAAAGGTGATAGAATGTCACTGTTAAGATTGTTATATTACATGGCAGAGGTGATAAGATGTCATTCTGTGATTATATTACATACAACACTTTTTTATCAGACTGTAAGATAATAAATATGTATCATTTGAAGGTGCTAAATTTGTGATAATTTGTCATACACTTTTCTAATCCTCAGATTCCTTACATGTAAATTACAAATGATAGAACCTCCAAGAGTAGCTGTGAGTATTAAATGCAATTCTGTTTTCAACACATACTCCCAGGATCTGGCTCACGGAAAGCTCTTAAAAATCAGTAGTAACATTATTACTCCTAGTATCCTAGAAAATTAAATCTCACAAGAGTGAATATAAAGAAAGGCCTTAGGAAGAGGTGAGTTCTACTAATGTTAACAGTGAAGATGCAATCAAATAGAGTACTGATTAACCAAGAACTTGACAAATTTAATTTTATTACATCCAATGTCTGGAACTGTACTAAATAAAATTGAGAAGTGGAAGAAATTGGTCTTGAGTACCCTCCCTTTATCCTTTCAGCCCTCCGTTCCTTCTTCCCACCTCTCTCAGTTCTTAGGTACTTGATTTCTCTTAGTAGCTGTGTATGCTGAGAATCAAGGAATCTAGTTTAAGGTAGGGATGCTTTTAATAGCTTAAGCTGCACAAAAAGCACAATTGCCTCTTCTGCAAAATATAAGAATTGTTGCATATTTGCAAAAGAAGTTTTGCCAACTCCTTTTGTAAATTAAAATTACAGGGAAATGTTTATAAGAATATGAGCATTTTCATAATATAGAAAAATTTCAAAACAGACTCCATGCATTTTATATAGAAAAATTTTGCCAAAAAAGCATTCATGTTTCTTAATAGCAGTCTGAAGTATCTTGCTTACTGCCTTGATCTCTGATGCTAAGCTTTATTTACTACTCTCATTTTGACTTCAGATCATTTTAATTACCAATAAAAAGCAAGCACCAACACAGAATGGAGTGTTACTTATGTGGATGCTTTTAAAGCTGGAATAGTTAGTGGCCTCATTCCAAAGGTTCTAAAAATGATTTTATAAGTGAACACTGTCATAAAAAATTTGGATAGGGCTTCCCTGGTGGCGCAGTGGTTGAGAGCCTGCCTGCCGATGCAGGGGACATGGGTTCGTGCCCCGGTCCAGGAAGATCCCACATGCCACAGAGCGGCTGGGCCTGTGAGCCATGGCCGCTGGGCCTGCGTGTCCGGAGCCTGTGTTCCTCAACGGGAGAGGCCACAACAGTGAGAGGCCCGCGTACAGCAAAAAAAAAAAAAAAAAAAAAAAAAATTGGATAAAAACCCGTTATTAGTGGAGAAATGTGAAACGAAGAGTAACTAGAGCTTTAAATGTGTCAAGTACAAACCAACATCATTACCTTAAAAGTTTAAAATTTCATTCATCCCTCAGTTTCATTAGAAGAAAAACCATCTGTAAGAACGTGACAGATTTCATTTCTATGGTGTCAGCTCAAACATCTGAATTAGAAGAAATTTCAATGCTAGCAGCATAAAAGCCTATAGGAAACAATTTTGTGATCTCAGTTTATTCCTACTGAATAAACAGGATGTTTTCCAATATAACCAAACAGGTGTCACCGAAATTGATATCCTAACTAGTAAATTAACCAGGGATCTCAAGAACTGAGTAGACTATACAGCCCATTCTAAGGGATGTGCTCCATATTATGTAGTGATATTCTAGAGATGAAGGGATAGACAGTTATAAGACATTTATTTAATGGATTATATGAATATCCTTTGCTTCTGAGTTCACATAAATCCCTATACCTGTGAGGGCTTAAAATATACCTAGAAGTTTATAATAAATCAAACTAATATTGGCCTTTGACTAAACTGGGGAATTGGAACTTTGCCTGTTTTTTTAAAATATGAATTCCATGATCAGAGTTCCTAGACGATTGGACAAAATAATGACTAACAGCTCCAAACCACCCCAAATGCCTTTTACTTACCCTATATTCTGATTTATTTATCTCCTCATCAACTGGAATGCTGATGAAGTTCAATAGTTAGTTATTAGTGACAACTTAGCCACAAATTAATTGTGAATTTGGTCAAACCACTTAATCTCTTTGACCCTTTGTTTGTCTCTAGTAAAAGAGAGGAACCATTTCCTTTACCCCTTTCCTTTGCTTAGGGCTCCGAAGCAATAATACATGTGAAAACACATTGAAAACTGTAAGGCACTAGACAAATTTAACACAAAATTACTATAAATATTAATATTACATTTCTGGCACTAGATAGCTCATTGAGTATCACTTTTGCTAAGTAATAAGCTGCAACTTAATAACATTTGTTAACAATGAGATTTCCTGTACTTCCAAGATGTCACCATTTAGTCATTTTTAATATTGAGTGTACTCTGCTTATCTTTCTAATAATGCCTATAAATTAGTTTTAATCCATTCACATTCTCTAAAATAACCCCTATTTGCGAAGAATAGCATTCTTTTAAAAAGAAATAACCAAAGAAATAAGAAAAAAAACTTTGCAGGTGGAAAAGAGAACATTATTCTCCTTAACAGTGAGATACTCTAGCCAGATCCAGACTGCAAAAAATGGAAGCTAAAGGGGAGGGAAAATATATATATATATATACGTACATATATATATATATATATATATATATATTTACAAAATTTTGTATAGGGCTTCCCTGGTGGCGTAGTGCCCCAGTCTGGGAAGATCCCACATGCCGCGGAGCCATGGCTGCTGAGACTGCACGTCCGGAGCCTGTGCTCCGCAACAGGAGAGGCCACAACAGTGAGAGGCCCGTGTACCGCAAAAAAAAAAAAATTATATAATGTATATTTTATATAAACAGCTTTATAGGCCCATTACCCAAGCTACAAGGTTTATTAGCAACTCAAAGGATAGCATCATAATGGGAAATGTAGATGTAGCAAGTTTTAGTAGCTCAAGTAGCTCTGCACAATCATACAACTTCTACAAGGTATAAATTTACATGAATGGAAAAAAATATCAGAGCAAGAACATCTACTACTTTTCCAGCAACACACTCATTAGTCATCCAAGAAACAAGGACATAGCTTTGTTTGACAATATGATAAATGCTCATATCACTTAAGATGTTGATAGTTTTTCTTTAAAATATAAAGATGTAAAATAATCCTCAATTTCCACTTTTTTGACATTTTGTGTCATTCAGTTAGTATGCAACAATATTTTCTCTAGGTGGAGTATTTAAAATTAAACATCGCTCTCTTGTTGTCTATTATGTCATTTGATTTGTATATAAGTGCTTTATAAGCATTCCTTAAATTATTCTAAACTAAATGCTTGGTCCCGCTTATTTCTATGAAGTCTTAAATTCACAACTTAATAACATTTAAGTGCACCAAACTCACTTATATTTGGGGAAATATGCACAATAAAAAAATCTTTATGGAGGCATCTATGCATTGCAGAGTCATAACATTATTCTTTAATAGAGGAAGAGATGCTATATAGCAGCAGATGTATTATACTTATGACTAATTAGAGTCTATTACAAGACACACTGTGGGTGACAGATCTCTAGAAAAAGAAGTCATTTTTTGATAAGAAGGATCAAAATTCACTGTCATAGAATTATTTCCTGATTTAAAAAAAAAAAGCCAGAGCGGGGGAAGATATTGTTGAAAAATAAAGCATTTGAAAAACAGGGACAAGAAGAAAGATTTAGAGAACATGTACACCATACATTCATAGCGGTGTGACAGGAGCCTTCCAAATGCCAGGAGTGGATAAAGGGATGTGGTTACATCACTCAATGTGCATGGCCTTTTGGACCAGGAACGGTACACATGCTTACTTGGTGGGACATTGAAATATAAATCACAGCCATATCTGAGCAGAGGTGGATAATTCATCTAATTCAAGTCTCACCTAAATGGTCTGGTTCCCATGAATTCCGGTGGTCTTCGTAGGAAAACAGAGTCACAGTGATTCACACTTGACTTAATATAACGATGACCAAAAGAACCAGAATAAACAAAGGAAATGGCTTATGTTGCCATAGATTTAGGGCTTATAATTGTCCATTCTCCCTACAATTGCTAATATTTCACCTTCTTAGTGTATACCTAGCTTAGGAAGGGGACCTTTGAATAAATGGCTTCTAGATCTTTCTTTTTCTATTGGGCAAAGTGGTTATCGTCTCAGTTGTCCACCTCAGTTTGCTAATGTAAACATACTGTTGCAAGTAAGTCATGCAGGTACAGTCACAACAAGAAGGAAATGGGATTGTAGAAATGAACAGACAACAATAGCTCTAATTTATCAGACAACATTATCATCATCTTATGTGGTGCTGAGCTGGGTACGTAATTTAAATAGACATGGTCTCTGCTGCTTAGGAGTTTATGAACTAAAACATAAATAGCACACTCTTGTTCCTTTCTAAGAAGCAAACGTAGATCTGCCCTGTGGGCTTCCTAAATAAATCCAATCATTAGGACTCTAAGACAAACTGGTCATTAGCTTTATTCCATTTCACTTTGCTTCTTTTTGACCCCTGCCCTCTATTACTGCATAATTTAAGGAGGCTTTGGGAACAAGAAGGCTTATAGAAGGAATCAAAAAGGCAAATATCCTCAAACATTAAATAGCATGAAACAGTAGAAGCCAAAATGAGACTAGAAAAAGGTGACATATTGATGAAGTGGAAAAGGATAAAAGTCTCTTTCATAAGCCAAATTAGCACCCAAATAAACAAAGGAGGTAAGAGATAGTATCTGGATGAACAATGATAATCAAAAAGTGTCAATTAAGGCCAAGAACAGAAAAGGACTCAAGAATATACAAAATAACAATAAATAATAAAACAATAAAAGAGGGCTTGGGAGCTCTTTAGCAAAATTAATTTCTCTCAGTGGAATTATGGCTCTAGCAACTCAGCAAAGAATACCAAATTAAGACAAACGTTAAGTAATTCAAGCCTACGCTATCTAAATGATTGAAACATTTGGTTTAAATTGGCATCTTTCAATACTTTTTAACACAAAGGTGCAATGTTGAGTAGCAGTGGCATAAAAGTGTTGAATAATGACATTTTAAGAGGCAGAGCAAGTTCCACAAATGGAAAGGATACAAAAGGTGGTGCCTGGTAGTGCCAACCACACAGTCATGGACCAGGTTCAGTTTCATGACCAATCCACAGATGGAATAGGTAAAGATGCCAGGCTTAATTAAATTCTATAGTTGCTTTAATTTTCATTTCCCTTTGTGTAGCTATAGCCCCAGTCCTCTCTTAGAAGAATGTTGAAGCAACCTCTCTGTAAACTAGTGTGTGATCTTGAAATACCTAGATCCTTAAAATGGGAAGAAAAAATGAGTTATGATTTTTTTAGTTCATAACGTTTAATGCCATTCCATTGTAAGTTCATATGGTAAATAATGTATTTTTCAAATTAAGTCAATGGGTACTTAAATTTAAATTAAATGACTGATGTCACTTTAATTTCAACTTCAAAAGATATTCAACAAAAATCTATTGAATATTTATCATGTGCCAGCCACCAGGACAAATATTCTTCACCTAACAGCTTACTAGGGATGATGTAAGGAGAGTCTTAGAGAGTCAGGGCTAGTGTGTATTAGTTTTTCAGATGAAATTGCTAAATACATTCTAATTACCTGATTATTATTTGGCCAGTGGTCTGAGGGGAAAGTACAGCCCTTATCATTGTGAAGCACTAGCAGGACTGCATCGTGGCTGACACACAGAATGAAGGCTGGAGCAAGCCAAATCAATATTGGTTTGAGCACCAGTCTCAGGGGTCAAAAAATTTCACAGTGAAATTAACTGATTCATCCTTAGCTGAATTAGCAGCAATGTTATTATTTTCATTTAATTTTCAAATTGGAAATATCAAAATGAAAAATATTAGCATTCAATAAAAACATTATTAAAAATAATCCATTAATTAAAATATCTGAGCAAATCATTTCTATGTGACATTTCTCCTGAGACCTCTCTGATATCAGAATATAAAAGACTGAAAATGAAATATGAAAGCATTTATAAGATGGGGAGAGAGTGCACTAGGAGAATTCTTTTTCTAGATTTAGGTCCATGTATGAGAGCAGAGGTGGTTCAGAAAAGGAGACAATCTCCTATAAAGAGTATCAAGGGTCACCGTACTCCCACTAGGAGGTTAAATATTCCCATCCTAAGTCACAACAAAATTTCCTGATATCATGAAGGAAAGAGAGGAGGAATCAGGGAACTATAATTGTCCAAAACATGACAGAACATCTCAATCTGACAATCTGCTGTATGATTATAAAACAAAATCATAGCTTCATTATGTGGCTGATTACATACCCACACATTTTGACAAAGTGCACGTCAATAACGAAGATAAACTATGAGCTCCATCTTGTGAATAATATTCTTCCATCTTGAAGCCCTTGCTTATGATATAGGGGTGGGACAGGGCAAGGGCATTAGATCTGAGGAGGGGGCATTGTAAACAGCCCCATCCCAACCCTGGTCCTGCAAACAGGTCACTGAGGAGCCTTTGTTTCCATTAGCTTCTAAGTCAATTGTTCAATCATTACCTTGATAGGCAATAAGAAATGGGTTGACTTTTGCCTTTGGTTTTTTTTTTTTTTTTTTTTTTTTTGCTGTACGCGGGCCTCTCACTGCTGCAGCCTCTTCCGTTGCGGAGCACAGGCTCCAGACGCGCAGCCTCAGCGGCCATGGCTCGCGGGCCCAGCCACTCCATGGCATGTGGGATCTTCCTGGACTGGGGCACGAACCCGTATCTCCTGCATCAGCAGGCAGACTCTCAACCACTGCGCCACCAGGGAAGCCCGACTTTTGCCATTTTAATGAAGTTAAGGCATTTGTTATCCAGTCACTTCCGTGTTTGCACTTGCTTAAGAAGAGTCTTTTATTTCTGGATTATTTTACCTTAGAGGAAGAATCACTCACCAATCATTTGTGGACACAAATCCAGTTAATTCTGGAGCCCCAGTAACAGCCACCTGCCCTACCTTCTAATTCTATTTCAACATAGATGATCAAGGAAGCCCTCGAAATCGTCAGCATGTGGGAAGCCTTTTCTCTCTTCTCTTTTTTTCATCCTTACAGTTGACAAGGGCAAGTCTGAGACGTAAGGAAATAAAAGAACCTCTTTCTTAATATGAGTTTGGCAACACACTAATCTCAAATAACATAGCTCCAGGATGGCAAACTAGAAGTGGGCAATGATTGTCTAAAATATCCCTAGTGAATGATTTGAAGGAAGAGTCCGTCCTTCTACACCAACAGAAGGTTAGCAAAGCAAAGCCTCATCTGTCTTAAGAATTCCCCATGTCAGTTTCAGTGACTGCCTACCCCCAAGGGCTGTTCTGCAGGCAGGAAAAAAAGTGATTTCATGCACTTCACAGCCAGCTCAGTGCAGGGAGCTGGAGGGTGCTGCTCTTGGGAAGCTGATGTTACAGCTCAGCCTTGCCAGCACCAATGAGGAACACAGAGCACATGTCATTTTCCTTGTGTTTTTACACTCCTTTGGAGTTTTTGTTTCTTTTCCAAATTTCCACCATATTTGGCTCTTTATTAGCTATTGCTACATACACTGTCTGGTAGTCAAGACTGTTATGGCGATAGCCCTTTATTTATAATCTGAGTTAAACTAACTTGGGTCAATTACCAGTATTATATCTTAAGGTAGATAGAAACTTTGACATCACGGAAGATAGCCCCTTCTCAACATACCTCTTTTTATTTCCCCTCAGAGAATAAGAGCATCTCATATACAGTGATGAAAGAAACACTTGTGGATCACTTTCCAAATGAGGGGAAAAAAGAAAGATGACATAAAAGGGATGCTGATTTTCTTCTTGTCTGTTGAACCGTCTTTGTAAGTTATGTTCTTAGGAAGAAAGATCTATTTTCTTACAGTAGTTTAGCACTAAATGGTCCTCTACGAGAATGAAAGTCAAACTGCTCTCTTAGCAAGTAACTTAAAGCCAGAGAATGATTTAGACACAAGGAGAATCTCATGGATCAGCTTTTCCATCTTCTTGTAAAGACATAAGAACATTACATTTCGTTGAAAATATAGGGCTTTTTCAACATCAATAATTCATAACAGTAAAATATTGTATAAAGATTTATTATGTAGCCACAAAACACTCTTTGAAGTAGAACATTTTGTGAGACAAAAAGGCAAAATAGTCATCACTCTACCTGAATGTAATATCAAGAATTGTCCTCTAGGGCTTCCCTGGTGGCGCAGTGGTTGAGAGTCTGCCTGCCGATGCAGGGGACACGGGTTCGTGCCCCGATCTGGGAAGATCCCACATGCCGCGGAGCGGCTGGGCCCGTGAGCCATGGCCACTGAGCCTGCGCGTCTGGAGCCTGTGCTCCGCAACGGGAGAGGCCACAACAGTCAGAGGCCCGTGTACCGCAAAAAAAAAGAATTGTCCTCTATAAAATTCACATCTTTAGATCCCCTACCCTCACCTCCAAGGAATCAAGGAATGACACATTGCTTCTTTATTTTCTAGCTATAGCTTAAAAATAGACAAACCAAGAATTTTATGCTCAAATAATTTCTGATCTTCCTGAAACCAATATTGTCAGAGAAGTTGTAGAAAAAAAAAAAGCCATCATCATTACTATCTGACCAGAATATCTGTTTATTCTCTTCAGTGTAAGACAAAAATAAAAGTTATCCTTTTGTTAAGATGCTCAATTCACTCTAAAAATAATCTTGCTCTAGGACACAGACTGTTATCACCACAATCAATGCTATTTTTTATGCTCTTAGATACAACAAGCCATAGAAAGAAAATTATCTTGAGATGTGAGCCTGAAGAACCTGGGTTGTAAGTTGCTTTCCACTATTGAACAGCCTACTCTTGGTGCAAAGAAATGGGAAACCTCCTACACTGTTGGTGGGAATGTAAATTGGTGTAGCCACTACGGAAAACAGTATGGAGGTTCCTTAAAAAAATAAAAATAGTTACCATATGATCCTGCAATCCCACTCCTGGACATATATCCAAAGAAAACTCTAGTTCAAAAGGATACATGCACCCCAATGTTCACAGCAGCACTATTTACTATAGCCAAGACATGGAAGCAGTCTAAATGTTCATCAATAGATGAATGGATAAAGAAGATATGGTAAATATATACAATGGAATATTACTCAGCCATAAAAAGGAATGAAGTAATGTCATTTGCAACAATGTGAATGGACCCAGAGATTATTGTCTTAAGTGAATTAAGTCAGAAACAAAAAGACAAATACCATGTGATATCACTTATATGTGGAACCTAAAGTATGATGCAAATAAACTTATCTACAAAACAGAAACAGACTCAAAGACACAGAAGATAAATTTTTGATTACCAAAAGGGAAAGGGGGTAGAGGAGAGGTAAATTAGGAGTTTGGGATTAGCAGATACAAACTACTATATATAAAACAGGAAAACAACAAGGTCCCACTGTACAGCATAGGGAACTATATTTAATATCCTATAATAAACCATAATGGAAAAGAATATGAAAAAAATATATATGTATAACTGAATCACTTTGTTGTACACCAGAAATTAACACAACATTGTAAATCAACTAAATGTCAATTAAAAAAAAAACTCAAAAAACAGCTTACTTTCTTAGCCTTTCTCTAAGTGTTTAGGTACATGTTATGTCAAGTACATAAGGTATGCCCTTGCTTTAGTTAAGCCAAATAATAAAAGTGGAATCATCATTGTCACATTCTGTGTTCCATAATTGCTGTCCATGTTTCAATTGCCTTTTCCCTAAGATAATGTGAAGATAAATCAGAGCACATAGTGAACAACATTCAACCTCGTCCTTGGTGATCATTCTTCCAAGTGTTTTTTTTTTTTTGGCAAAACAAACAAAATACCAAAACCTAAATCAGTTTCTCTTACATATCATCAGTACTAACATAATTCAAATTCTTACCCCACTTCCCCTTACCCCAGATTTACCTCATTCTGTATTAATTTTCTAATTCTTACTTTATTATAGCAGAATAAGCTTATTATTCATAAGCCATTGAGCCTCAAACATAAGAGGCCCACATGTGGTGTAAATATCGATATTAAGTACCCTATTATTGGTAAGATACTTGAACAACATGGAAGTCATTTAAGAATATCTAAGGCACTATTATATTTCAAGGTTTAAAAGAGCTGAAATGTAAATGATTATAAAATTCTACCCTTACATTGTGAAATTATAACCCATATCTGTATCTTAATTTACAAGGCAGTTTTACATACAACTGTGCCATGATTAACTCTCAGCCCCAAATCCACTGTTAACACTCTGCCTTCTGATGCTAAGGCTGAGACTCTCAAAACCCTGTTTCTGCTTTCCCAACTGGCTCTCTGTTAGCCTTTATTACCAGGGAGTACTAGATGGAGTCTGAGAAAACTAGAGGAGGGAGACACATACTCCCTCCTGTGGACTGGCTATCTCACATACTCCCTCCTGTGGACTGGCTATCTCACATACTCCCTCCTGTGGACTGGCTATCTTTCTGCTGCCCCTAAGAGCATCAAGCTAACTATACACCTGCGCTCCAGGCCCAGCTGTTCCTTGCTATAGAGCAAGCCAAAACCAGTTTGCAATACTTCCAACATCTGCAGCCCAACTGCACCCCTCTCAGAGATACCCCACTAGCCTGCCCTCTGCAGAGTAGGGCTCAGGCTACAAGGCTTTTTGCCCAAGCTCATCCACATCAATAAATTTTAGCTCCGCTGGTCCTTTCCTCCAAGGTTCTAAGTTTTTACCATTTCAAACTCTTCCCTTTGTTCCTCCAGCTCTAGAGGTGAAAGCTACCCCTTGTAGTTGCCATCTTTGTGATAATCTTATCTTGTTAAAAATATTATGCCTACTTATATTCAATATCTGTGTTCAAATAACTGGTGTGGTTTCTGTCTCCTGAGTGAGCCCTGATCCATTCAACAGCCCTGTGGGGGCAGTTAGAGCAAGCCTTACTGTCCCCATTTCACAAATGTCCACAAAATAACATTTTAACCCTGGGAAAAGAACACCTGGGATTTGAGCTCCAATCTTGGCACTATTTTCACAGAAACTGCTTCTATGTGTAAACTGCATAAAGTACTTCTCCTAGGTACTCCATATGTGCAATAAAATACATAGGTAAAAATATCTAAGGTGGCCCAGATGAACACGGTTACTTAAAGTCATATCTTTTGGACAAGGCCCCAAGTTAATTTTTACATGAAAGTTCTTCAATTTCAATCCATTCTAATAGTTTCGAGAGTTTGAGTTAAGATGTATTCTTATTCCTGTAGTGTAATAAACAGTCAAGATCCATGACATTTAAGGCCACTGAAGAATGTCAAAACCATACCTGTGAGCTCATTCTTTCCTATACAGTTTTAAAAGTGGGATTTAAAAAGCAAAAGCAAGATATGAAATAAAATGTAGCTTTCGGGATTACATTTGCTTGCTGCCAGGTATTCTATAAATATGAAAATGGATCTTGGAAGCTGCTGTTTAAAATGAAAAGTAATGAATATTTCCTGATGGGATGTTCAGCAAGCTTTTCTCGACCTGGACTTCCTTACTTTTTTTTAGCCAAATAGTGTGTTTTTTTCCCTCCTGTCTGCTAGGTGGATGTGTTTCCAAAGGCTGCTTTGTGTTCCTGTAAATTACAGGAATTCCTTTATCATACAACTGGAGGCCCTGGCAGCAAAAGCTAATCAAGTTGAAGAAAGCACCACAAATGCTTCCCTAATGGCCTTCTTCCACAATTGGCAGCATTAAGACAATAAACAAAGTGAAAACAAGCTACAAAAACAAATACACCTAAAGACTAAAGATGCAGACGTAGAGAATGGACTTGAGGACACAGGGAGGGGGAAGGGTAAGCTGGGACAAAGTGAGAGAGTGGCATGGACATATATACACTACCAAACGTAAAGTAGATAGCTAGTGGGAAGCAGCCGCATAGCACAGGGAGGTCAGCTCGGTGCTTTGTGACCACCTGGAGGGGTGGGATAGGGAGGGTGGGAGGGAGATGCAAGAGGGAGGAGATATGGAGATATATGTGTATGTATAGCTGATTCACCTTGTTATAAAGCAGAAACTAACACACCATTGTAAAGCAATTATACTCCAATAAAGATGTGAAAAAAAAATACACCAACATTTATTCTTCCTCCCTCATTTTTTCTAGATCCTCAGGACTGAAACACAGGGGGAAAAAAACAAGATTAAAAGTACAATCACATCTGCAGTACCTACACTATATAGAAAATACATATCCTGTATGATATGAAAATGAAAATTTTACTCGTAAAGTATGTATAGAGAGATAGATGCATATAGATATTATTTTTCAACACTAGAAAATATTCCCAAGCCATATGTTCCTATGTTTCACCAGGAAGTTAACAAATTCACCTGTTAATTTAATAGGACAGGACCCTTTTGGTGTCTTATGACAGATCACTCACAGAGAACAGAGTAAGAAATGAGAAAACGAAAGAAACCTTCCCACCTCTCTTAATTACTATCTATTAATTGAACACCTACGAAAGAGCAGCCCCCCATTTTTAGAGCCCCAACAGGATCAGGATTTGCCATGGAGAACCTAATGTTGAATGGCAGCATCTGTTTGCCTCTGCTTGTTGCTGGATACAGCCTGCTGCACGACAGGCAGCATCCTACCACCGTGATGTGCCAAATGGTCCCTGGGGACTTTAGTTGATGACAAGTGGCCTATTCAGTTATGAAGAGAGTAGCTTAGCAATAGAGGGTGGCACTTCCCAGCTCACTACTCAGATAACTGTCCCTATTCAACTTGACTTTGGAGATTATCTGATACTTTGGATCACAGAACCCGTATGTGCTACCACTCAGCACATGTTAAAAGGGGAGGTCATCTAATGTATTCTTTTCAGATGTCCATCATAAAAGAAATGATGTCTATGACTCCAACCTTTTACTCATGAGATACGCCCATGGATATTCTACCTTCGCTCTGTTAACATCTGTTAAGGTACTGAATAGAGATCATGCTGATATATTCGTTAGGGAATTGTTAAGACTGAAAACACAGGGATCCCTACAATGCAGTGCTTTAAAAATTGCATGTATAAATGTTAGCCTCTAGGGGGAACTCCAGGCTCCTCACCTTAATTTTCCTAAAGGCTAAGTTAGGAAGAAAGGAGAAATCTCCATTTCTTTAAGAGAGAATGATCTGGCTGGTCCAGGACATTGATTGAACCATGTCTTGTAGGACTGGAGCTTTCAGAGGGTTAAACGCCAGCATAAAGGTTTACTTTTCTCTTAATGCTATTTATTTCTTCTACGTGGAAAACAAGCTAAATCACTGCCTTGACAAACTCCTCTCTCTCTTTTTGTGCCTATATAGATAGTAATATATCTAAATATCTATACACATACACACCCACAATGTATACACACATATGCATATCCAAAGACACCCAGGATTCTCTGATTACTGCCTTTGTTCAGCCATCCATGTCCATGTTTGGGGGGACAAATATTGTGCAAGGTATATTTGGCATTGCTGATGCACTGGTCATAATATCACAGCACCCTAGATTTCCTCTGATTTCTAATAGTATGCAGCAATAGTATAGAGTGTTTATTTTTAAACTGCACGGAATGCTGTTAACTAGTTTTGTGGCTCTGGGCATGTCCCTTTGTTCTATGAGTTCCACTTTCCTCACTAAATGGTTTCTAAAGTGCCTTCTGGCTCCAATATTCTATGCATTTTATATCTTCATCAATTTCTTTCCAATGCTAAGAGCAATTATGTTCAATGACTATTGGCGATCTAAATCATTTCTCCACTGGGTGATTTCATTGACGTAATGCCACTTGGGGTCATGGAGCAAAACCCAATACATCCAGTGAGCACAAAAAACTCACGTCAACTGTATATGACCAGTGGGCTGAAGAGACCTGGGACACAGCAGCCCAGCCGAAATCAACCTAAACAGACAAATCCCAACAGCAAACTCACAATCTGCCTTTAGTCAAGCATTCTGGGTATCGTGTGTGGCGAAATTTTCTTAGAGCCTTGGGTCATTGGCTCAGCAAATGTGTACACTGACTCTCACACCTAAAAATTCAATGGAATGCACAGACACCTTGCATAAATCATCTTCCAGCAGCTTTTTCTTCCTGTAACTATGTGGCAGTTCAGAAGAGGTTTGGATGAGCACAGCTTATCTATATGAAGAAGGCACAAGGTTTTCACAGGAAAGGCATAGTAGAAGGATTCCTGCTCCTCCATATACTTGGAGCTCTCACCCATTTCTATTTTGTATCTTTTATCTGTCATGGACGCTCAAGGAATAAATTGGCCAGAACAATTTAGGTAGAGAACAAAGAAGAACATTAGAATCATGAATTCTACTTCTTCCGGAGAATCGAACTATCAAAACGAGCTGGTATTTCGGAAAATAGAGGAAAAAGATCTTAGATACATTTAATGCAATGCTCTCACTTTACATTTAGGAAACTGTAACTCAGAGAGGTCCAATCCTCCATTGGTATGATCTTTATTCGGGGTTTACCTTAGATGCTATTATGTGAATAGGAAATTTTGTTTGTGCACACTCCAGAGTCAGAGAATCAAGCTAAATACACCGAATTCACATAAGTTTATTGTATCACTTTCCTATTTCTGCATAGCACCCAGCTCAATACTTAGTGACTTTACACAAGTGATGTATCATTCCATGTGATTCTGTTAGTGGATTGGGCAGTTGTGTTCACCTCATCTGGCCTCACTCAGGGTGGGTGACCCAGTCAGCCAGTGGCTTGGCTGGGGCTGGATGTTTTAAATGACCCCAAGGCCTGGGGGCTTGGCTAGAATGGCTGGAAAAGCTGTAACATCCGTGACTCTCTCTATGAAACCTTTCATCTGGATTTTTTACATGCTGCTGGAAGTATCCCAAGAGGGCAAAAGTAGAAGTTGTAAGGCTGATAGAAACAGAGGTTCAGAAGTCCCATGTTGCCATTTCTGTTGAATTGTACAGGTCAAAATAAATCACAAAGACACGCCAGACTCAAAGGGTGGGAAAATAGACTCCGCCTCTTTTTGGAGGGGCTGCAAAGAATCTGTGTCTGTGTGTGTGTGAGCACACGTACGTGTGTGTGTGTGTGTGTGTGTGTGTGTATACATATAATCTACCACACCCAGACAGAAGAAAGAAGTCAGGAGGTTAAAAAAGAGGTAGATATGATTTCCTTTGTTTTCAACAGAGTATCTCCTTAGGGACAAAGGTGAGGTGAGAGGTCACTGATTTATGCTTTCAGGTCATCCATTATTTTGAATTCTAACAAATAGATACTATGCCATTGCTATGCTTTTATACAATGTGTACATCATAACTCGCACCCACTAGACACCCAGTCATAACAATGGGGACAGAGGAGGGACAGGCAGGTTTGAGAGAAACTAAACTAGATTTTGTCAGTTTATTTATTAAGCACATATTCTTATCTACTATGAAAAGTCATGACCTTTTCAGCTGAGGAAAGCAATTACTTTTTTGCACAGAGATTCTTTATATAACAACACAAAGGAGATTCACAAGTTACCAGTTTCTGGCAAGACTAAGACATCCAAGGCAGGCAGTGTGTATCAAGCAAACTTTGAGAAGCAGTTCAGTATATCAGAACATGAGGCTAATGAAGTCAAAGCTTTGATCCTCAGACAGGCCAATTAATCCCACAGAGAGAAACCTTTCTTTTCATATGTAAGGACAGCCTTGATCACTCTTCTTCCTATGGAATTCTTTCCTAACCTCAGGAGAAATGGACAGTATGATTTAATAAGATGCATATTTTGTTTAAATGCCACATATTTGCATAGATGCTATAGGGCTACAGAAATAAAAACTATGTGATGTTATTCTTCCAGAATTTTAAAGATTGTTACCAAAACAAATAAGACTATTCCAACAATTAGTTTACAGTGTACAAAATGATAAAGTGATGAAGAGGAGGTACAAATTACAATCCAAATTCCAAAGAGGAAGATATGTTAGGGGATCTTTAAAAATGTACAAAGAGGGCCTCCCTGGTGGCGCAGTGGTTGAGAGTCTGCCTGCCGATGCAGGGGACGTGGGTTCGTGCCCCGGTCCGGGAGGATCCCACATGCCGCGGAGTGGCTGGGCCCATGAGCCATGGCCGCTGAGCCTGCGTGTCCGGAGCCTGTGCTCCGCAGCAGGAGAGGCCACAGCAGTGACAGGCCTGTGTACCGCAAAAAAAAAAATATACAAAGATGGTGATATTTGCACTACACTTTTACAGACACAGAGAGGAAAGCATTCTAGATAGAAGAGAGAGGGGAGTATTAATTAAACAAAAGTGAATGATCTACCTCTGTAAGAATGTAGGGTCTAAAAAGAGAAAATTCATGAGACTAGAGTATATATGTAGCTCAGAGTCAGATTATAAAGAATTTACCTTGCTTTAGAAGGTAATGAAGAGCTACCAGAATAAAATAACCAGAGTGGTATTTTTAGGAAGATTATTCTGGCAGCAATGAATGTAGCTGATTACAGAGGAAATGAGTGGTTAGGGAGAGAGGTTAGGTATTACTACAGTAAACTACACAAGAATACTGAAGTCCAGGACCTTGAGGAAAAAAGAGCAAAAGCACCAAAGCACAGTTTACATTTGTAAGGAGATGGCTGATCTACTTCTTTTAGAGACAGAGGTCAAGTAAGGAAGGAATATAAATCTTACATCAATGTTTGAGATGAAGAGGAGAAAATGTGAGCACCACATGGATAAGCTCAGTATTTTCAGTTATCTAGATTCTAGCTTCTAGAGAATGATGTTTTGCTTTGTCAGGGCGCTTGATGGGTCTGGAAACTTCACCGTGATCCATGCATTGGGGCACTAACAAAGCAGGAGAACAAAAGCAAACAGCAGTGAAGGAGCAGTGAAGATGAGATACACGACTCTGTAGGAGAATCAACTCAGTATGATTTTGCAACTTTCTCCAGCCATACTCAGTAGTCCAGGGAGATGAAAGGAATTGAACAATGGGAATCATCCAAGCTGGGAACCAGGGTGAATCAAGTGAAGATGGTGAGAGAATCTAGGGTGCTCTAGATGCGCTGCTGAGGACATTTTTGAAAACTCATTTTATGGTTCCAGCTGAGAAAGGAGACAGGAGAAGGCAGATCGAGAGGGGCAGACAGACAAAGAGAGTGGGATGGAAGTGCTGTGGATCCCGGTGAGCAGAAGGCAAAGACCAGGCTCTCTAGGCACCATGAGGAGCTGGGAGGACAAAGGGTGCTTTTGAGTTACTGGAGTTCCACACAATCCACCAAGGGATTGGGGGCAAGGGACAGGGGCAAGGGACAGGGGCAAGGGACTGGGGCAAGGGACAGGGGCAAGGGATTGGGGCAAGGGACAGGGGCAAGGGATTGGGGCAAGGGACAGGGGCAAGGGACAGGGGCAAGGGATTGGGGCAAGGGATTGGGGCAAGGGACAGGGGCACACCCAGGCACTCCAGCCTCCTCTTTCTCTCCAGACAAACCTCAAAAACAATGTGACTTGTGGTAATGGAGAAAAGAGCTCACCTTCCTCTAGGAAAGCCCTTATACTCATGAATGTAATAAGGGTAATGACTAAAATGATTCTGTGGTCCGTTCTGGCATTAGCCTTTTATGATTTTGAGCTTTGGACTACAGTAATTCTCATCCCCTGACCTCTGAGCCAATTTGTAATTAATTTCAAACACATAGACAACTACAGAGAACAATAGAAAATGATATAAAAAATATCCATATACTTACCATTCATCTAATCAAAACATTTTGCCATATTTGCTTTAGTTCTACTTTTAGAGAAAGATGTAGATAAAGAAACACATTAAGCATTTTGTCTGTCTTTTCTTGATCTTGTTTCTCTTCCTCCAATTCCAAAAATAATATCTGTCTTGAATTTAGTTGTTATTGTTCTGTATGTGTTTTACATTTTTCATAAACATAGATGTACCGTAACTTTTTATTTTTAACTTTTTTTGCAAATTATATTCCCTTATAGGTTATAACAAGATATTGGGTATAATTTTCTGTGCTATACAATAAATCCTGCTGCTTATCTATTTTACGTATAGTAGTTTGTTAACCCCATGCTCCTAATTTGTCCCCTTTCGTAACCATAAGTTTGCTTTCTATGTCTGTGAGTCTGTTTCTGTTTTGTATATAGATTCATTTGTATCATTTTTTAGATTCCACATATAGCTGATATCATATAGTTTTCGTCTTTCTCTGTCTGAGTTATTTCACTCAGCATAGTCTCTAGGTCCATCCATGTTGCTGCCAATGGCAATATTTCATTCTGTTTTATAGCTGAGTAATATTCCATTGTGTATATATACCACATCTTCTTAAGCCAATCGTCTATTGATGGGCACTTGGGTAGTAATTTTTATTTTTAAATGTCTTGTTTTTTTTTTTACAATGCACATAAAGAGTTCATTCATTTTTACCTGCTCTAATAGTGTGACTATACAATTTATTCATTTTACATGAATGGGCATTTAGATCTCTTGCAGTTTTATAGTAATACAAAAAAAAATATATAGCAAAGAAATTTTAGGAGACCGGATGGTAACCCTGTCTGAACACTATAATTATCTGGAGAGTTTTGCTTTGTTTTTTTTTGTTTTAAATCCAGATGCCCTATCCTATGGCTATGCATGCTATTCTGTTTTACATCATGACAGACAAGCGGTAATATTTATAGGGTGCATTGCAGTAAAGGGAAAATGTTACTCATAGAAAGTTAAAGTAGACCAGCCATTTTACCTCACCAAACACACGCAGCCACCCCAAAGGCTAAAAAGAATCAAATCTCTATAGATTGCAAACCTTTCCAAATTTCCAGCACAGTGATGTGCAGGTAACCCTGGCTAAGCAACTCTGTTCTAGAGCAAGGGTTCTCAAATTTGGCGGCACGTTTAAATCTGCTGGGGAGCTTTAAAAAATCTACTCATGCCCAAGCTGCACCCCAGACCAATTAAATTAGAATTAGTAGGATCAAGACCTCAGTTATTTTTAAATCTCTCAGGTGATGTCCTGATTATGAGAAGCACCTAAAGCACTTGTTACTAATGCGTATCTCCAGGACCCATACTCTTTAGTGGTGTGCCTGAGAAGCTGTATGCTTAAAAATGTCTGAGGTATACACCTAGAAACAGAAGTGCTGTGTCTCAACTCAGCAGTGGTGAGAAAAGCATTTATTTATTTATTTATTTGCCACTCACAAGATTTTTATTTTCAGAGTCTTCTCAGACTTGGGGCCATTCTTGAAAATTCTTCTTTCATCAAACCAACATTTGACCAATTTCAAATGTCTCATTATTATTATCTTTCCTCCTTTTGTACAACCAATAAACAGCACAGCCCATTTCTTCCAGGTACCTTAACTGATTGTCCTCCATCCACTAGTGCCCCCTTCCATAATTCTTCATTCTGCATTCAGAATAAACTCTGAAAATTTAGAATATGATTTATTCATCAAAACCAAAAGCTCCTTTAAGAGCTTCTACTGTACTTAGAACAGAGTCCTAAATCCTTATCTTTGCCTTCAAGGTACAGCACAGTCAGCCTTTATCCACCACTCCAGCACCCACTCACACCATTTCTCTCCCCTTTGGTCTCTTCAATCCAGCCAAATTTGCAGTGTTTTAAGTTCCTGGATCTCACTTAGACAGAGAAGACCACCTTAGAGCCACTTGAGAGCCCCTACTCGTTGGAGTGATCATTCCAAGAAAGTCAATCTCGCCTTTCTAGATAACATCTGTATTCAAGTGGTCATTCTGACCTGTGGATTGCAATGATTGGTTTGGCTGGAGTTGAAAAACTCAGATTCCTCAGGGAAAGATCCCAGTTGGATGCCATTAGCTTTCCCAGGGGCTTCACATAGTAGCTGTAGCTGGCATTGTCACACCACTACACATTCGTGTATCATATTGTCCACTGTTCCAGGATATAACCTTTGAGATTCCAGCCACAGGACTCTTGCTTACCTTTGTGGACGAGGCTGTAAGGAACACTGGGAAAGAACAGGCTGTGGAACCAGACTGCTTAGATAAGTCCCAGCTCCACTAGCAATCAGCTGTGCAAAGTGGGCTACACACTTAATCTAACCACGCCTTGCTTCCCTCATCTGTAAAAATAGTCATGATAATAGTACCTAGTCTCATGTTGTTGTTGTGAAGATTAAATAAGATAAATAATTATATGGGGGAGGGATGGATTGAGAGTTTGGGGTTAGCAGATGCAAACTATAATATATAGAAGGGATAAACAACAAGGTCCTACTGTGTAGTACAGTGAACTATATTCAATATCCTGTGATAAACCTTAATGGAAAAGAACATAAAAAATGTATACATATGTATAACTGAGTCACTTTGCTGTACAGCAGAAATTAACACAACATTGTAAATCAACTACACTTTAATAAAAAAAATTATAAATGCGTGAAACTTAAGTGCCTAATAAACGTTTTATTATTATTACTCTCACTAGTTTACATTTTTCAGTTCTCCTTTCATACAGGTATTCTTGCATGGTTATCATTTAGAATTCTTCCCACTTTTACCACCCAAATTCTTTTATTCTTATTTATTGTAGCAAAAGAAAAAAAGGAGTAAAAATACCTAAATGATTAAACCTTTTATCAAATAACAAATTCTGTATGTTTTCCAAAATATATTAAATATCGTTCTCTCCTTTTGTCACCATCATCAGTAAATAATGTCGAGAGACATGAATTCAAAAATAATACCTTGGTTGTGTCTACTTGAATAACACTTTGTGCTATTCTGATTCAATTTTTTCAAGGATCTCTGGGTCTTGGAATCCCATAACCCACTTTAATAACTTGTTGTAGAGTTAAAATAACCCTTTTGGGCAGGAAAATCTTTTTCATGTCAAAGTTTATTCAGTCATGCTGAGCTTTAATCCCATTTTCTCTAGGTTTGGCTTTTGTGCCCATTTTATAAAATGGGACTTGTGATAACTATTATCACTTAGTATTTATTGTAGAGGGAACTTCAAATCTTTAAAAATTATACTAGAATATCACAATATGTTTCTTTTTGAGTTCAATTTCATACATAAGAGGGGCTTTTAAAGAAACACCACAGGAGCTTCCCTGGTGGTGCAGTGGTTAAGAATCTGCCTGCCAATACAGGGGACACAGGTTTGAGCCCTGGTCCGGGAAGATCCCACATGCTGCGGAGCAACTAAGCCCGTGCACCACAACTACTGAGCCTGTGCTCTAGATCCCGCAAGGCACAACTACTGAGCCCACGCACCACAACTACTGAGTCCCACGCACCTAGAGCCCGTGCTCCGCAACAAGAGAAGCCACTACAACGAGGAGCCCGCACACCGCAATGAAGAATAGCCCCCACTCGCTGCAACTAGAGAAAGCCTACGCACAGCAACAAAGACCCAACACAGCCAAAAATAAATAAATTTATAAAAAGAAAAAAAAAAGAAACACCACAGGAAATGATATTTGAGGTAATTTTAACCATAAAATGGACCCCATCATAGACCCTGAGATCAGGATTTGGATAACATGTGTATGAATTCTGACCCTAATGTTAATATAAACATGTTATACACAAGCCAGTAATAAAGATGAATAATTCCAAAGGCCACTTCTAGAAGGGCAAATGAGCAGTCAACCCAGCAGACATAAAAACAGGGTCAAATTGTAAAATTTGTTCAATTATGCTTTTTAACAATATTCAGTACTTTGTCTTGTCCCTGAGAAGCAGCTGGTCAATGAAAACCATCCACTCTTTTGTGCTGGATAGAAAGATGTCAACAGTCAAGGTGTTAAAAAGTCATCAGCACAAAAGCATACATGTTCGGAACCAGAGAAATTCACTGAAAGGTACCCTGAAAATACAGCTCAGATACTTTTTCTTTCAAGGACTACTTCATATTACAAAGCCAAATGTAGTTACTGATACACTGCAAATAATTAATGCTAAAATCCCTCTGTAGGCTGAGAAGAATTTAGGTCATTTCAGGGTTGGGATAATGTCTCTGTTAATTCTGCAAATCCCCTGGAATCCAGGTTAGAGGTCTACACACTGCAGGAAAGAAAAACATCATTTTAGATAACAGTTGAAGGTGATGATTATGGTGACTATGAAAATGGAATGCCTTTTAATTATGTCAGCTCACAATAAATGATTATCATTTATAAAACATGACATAGAAAAAGTAAATTCCAGTAGCCATGCAAATAGTTTGAAAAAGCTACCAAAGTGACTCAGAATCTGTATTGGTTCTTTCCGTGTAGCAGTTGAGCTGGCACCAACGGTAAATATTTAAATAGAGATGTAGTTGTTATTTTATGTAGTTTGTGCCATATTTTGTGTACATCATTTGGGCGTCATCCTTGACTTTCTTTTTACCTCAACTACTTTATCTTATTGTTCACTAAGCCTAGTTGCTTTTGTCTCCTAAGTATGTCTAAAATCCAACCACTTGTCTCCATTTCACTGCCAGTATGCTGGTCCAGCCACTGTACTGTTTACTCCTAACCCCCTTAAGTCCATGTTCCACCTAATAGCTAGTGTAACCAATTAAAAATACAAAGAGAATTATCTCTTCTCTACTTAAAGCCAATCAGTGGTTGTCTAAATCAGATAAAATTAAATTAAAATACCTTTAAGACTGACCATGACCTGACCCTACCCCTATCCCCAGCCTAATCTCTAATAAAGGATATAAATAGTTTTGGTAGGTGGGACAGGCACCTACCTATTTGGTCCACCTCTTGTTAATTTGTCACTTCTTCCTTACTGCAAGAACCCCAATTTTGTTAGAATTTTCCCAACTTTCTTTGTAGTTAGATTTTTTTTAAAGACTTCTTTTTTTTTATGTAGACCATTTTTAAAGTCTTTACTGAATTTGTTACAATATTGCTTCTGTTTCAGGTTTTGATTTTTTGGTCATGAAGCATGTGGGATCTTAGTTCCCCAGCCAGGGATCGAACCCACACCCCCTGTATTGGAAGGCGAAGTCTTAACCACTGGACCACCAGGGAAGTCTCAGACCTTGTAGTTAGATTCGGCACCAAATTTCAATCCATGAGATGTAAGGAGATATATATGCTGAGGGACTTCCTTCAAGTTTCCAACTGAGTATCACCTACTCAGATGCTTTTCCTAATTATACTTTATAAAATTAAATTCCCTCCTCTTAATCTCTCAAAATCCTGTTTCTTCTTAGCATTGATTACAATTTGTTATTATATTATGTATCTGTTGGTTTGTTTGTGTCTCTCTGACTTCTCTGCAAGTTCTGTGACAGTAATGAACATTTATGCCTTATTTACGGCTGTATATTGTCACCTCTCACAGTAGGAGATAAATATTCATGGACAAGAGAATGAATAAAATAATTACTTTTATGAGTATCAACATTATGAACTATGCTATAAATCCATTATGTCAACCGACGTTTGTCTTATATTTTTTCGTTTAAGGTATTATGCTTGGTGGTGTGGGAAATACAAAAGTAAATACAACATGCTCTTAAGAAAGACACAGACTTAGTGCAAAAGAAAAACATGTATACAAATAACCATAAAGGGCAGCAGGTAATATAAACATGGCACAGATGCTATGGGAATTAGGAGAAGAGAGAAATCCCTAATGACTGGAGTGTTAGGAAGAAATCCTGGGAAAGTGTCTAAGCTGACCATGAAGTTGAGCATTATTTCGATGGAGGTAGTAGATGAGGGTGAGAGGGTGGGAGAAAAACAGAGAAAAATCCATAGGCACTTCCAGAAAGCACAGTGTATGTGAGGAACAAGGTGCAGCCCATCCAAAAAAACAAAGATGCAAAGAAATATATTATCCCTATTTGTTTGCTTCTTATAACACCTCACCTTGAGGCAACACCCAATGATGACCCAGTTTGGCTTAAGGAATAAGGGTAACTGTGCTTTAATAAGGCTGACTTAAGGAAACACAACATAGAGATGGAAGAAGAGAGCCAGAAGAAACAGGATATGGTATCCTGCACAAATTCTATCAAAATCTTCAGTGGGAGGTGGAGTGGGGTGAGGTGGGGAGCTGCAGTAATTAACACAATTAAAAATTATGTACATCTAATAAAAACTATGCTGCCCCAACTTACAGCTTGACAACCCTTAACAAAGAAGGGACTTTGACCAGAGACAAAAACTTATGTACATCAAAATTGGGTATTAGTAAAGACATAAAAGAAAGAAATCAATTATGAGGGTAAGAACTCAGATGATTAGATGTTTCACAAAAAGCTAAAATGAGAAAAATGAAGAAAGTGTAGCTTACAGAATGTTTGAGGGGTTGAAGTAACTCATCTATAAATGCAGATAAGTCTACGAACTCCCTATAGTTCTTTGGTCCTCTAAATGCCTTTTGACTATGTTGTAGCTCAAGTGCCATAACCAGAGGGGAGGTACAGAGAAAGACAGAGTTTTGAATCAATTTTGGAACATGGGGGAGAGTCTAGTATTACACATGTGTGCACACATGTAAACACACACACATGCACACACATGAATGTGCAAAAAATTTTTAATTATTATAAAAATGAGTTGCAGCCTATATCATTTGTATATATCAACTTAAGAAACTTCAAGGCAAGTTTCATAATTGTGTCATGTCATTGACATAAATGGAAGGGATATACGTGACACATATGTGTGTCTATGGAAAAGTATAAGGATATATTATATATATTATATTGAGCTATAATATATATATATATATATATATATATATATATATATATATATATATATATATATATATATATATATTCATACAAAGACACTCAGATATATTTCAAAATATGTTCTGTGTCTCACTCATACCTCCTGGTGTATTTGACTCTCACAGTGCCTCCGAGGGGTAAATAATACCATTGTTTGCTGCACACTTTTTTAGATATTGAAGTAAACGTAAAGAGATGGCACAACTGACCTAAAGAAATAGAGTCTGTTAGTGCTCAAAGCCAAGCAGAACCATGATGTTAAATCTCGTTGAGGGCTTCCCTGGTGGCGCAGTGGTTGAGAGGCCACCTGCCGATGCAAGGGACGCGGGTTCGTGCCCCGGTCCAGGAAGATCCCACATGCCACGGAGCGGCTGGGCCCGTGAGCCATGGTCGCTGAGCCTGCGCGTCCGGAGTCTGTGCTCCACAACGGGAGAGGCCACAACGGTGAGAGGCCCACGTAAGATGAGGGTGGTGTCTCATGTATAATGCCACCTAGATTTATACATCACATTTCTTCCAAAGGGTTTTCAGATATTATCTTGTTTGTCTTCCAACAGCCCTGAAAGATAAGTAGGGGCAGTAGTTCCATCTGCATTCGCCAAGACGGATTATCTGAGGCAGGGATGGATGAAGTCCCAGCGAGCTGCTGAGCTCTGCCGAGATCAGACTAGACTCCAGGTGCCTGTCTCCTTCCCAGGGCTCCTTCTACATAGCTGGGTAACAGAATCTCCTAAGGTGAGGTTGGGGGGGGGGGATGGGGAGTGAGGCTGGAGAGATTCCAGAAAAGGGATGTAGCTCTAACGTCTCTCTCTGGTGCCTCTGCCGACAGGAATATGAGACCAGGTAACAAGATCTTAAATGGGACTTTTCCTGTTGCTCCAAACTGGTGATTAATTCTAAGAATGGAAAGAATATAAGTATCTCATATTCTAAAGAGAACTACAAACAATAAGGGCTTCTCATCTTCAGAGCTTTCTAAGACAGTTGAAGTAGTCTTACCACCCCCAAACCTCACTCTAGTCTCCTGAATTCTCTCACCTGTCTACTAAAAAAAAAAAAAAAATGGGAAGGGAGAAAGGGACAAGGTCATCCAGAGTCATAGATTCTTGACCTAATGGGAAGTAAAATCTGCCCCCATTAAACAAGCTAAATAAGAGAGATCGGAGAGCATCTGTACTAGACACTGGGATTCTAGCACCTCACTGGTTTCCCTTACTGCAGGTATCTTGATCTTCCTTGCACCTACCTAAGCAGAGGAAAAGGGAATTGACAAAAGACCAAGGACAGAAGGAGACGATTTTTGTGTCGTAGCTTGTACTTCCAGTACTTGGTTCCTATGGTCAAGTGGGCCTCGTGGAAAAGAACTGGACTGGAACCACCATACCAGCAACCCACAGAAAAGGACTGCAAGCCAGCTGACAGCCCCAAGCAGCAAGAGGGTATGGGGTAAATGAACAGGATCAGTTTCAGGAACTTGTGCATAAGGGACGCCCCCCACAGAGAACTTCAACAAACTCATGCATGCCCCCTACCCACACCCTCAGGAGAAAGCCATCTATGCAGTAATAAGACAGCAGTAGCCTGAAAAGCAGCAGTAACAGATCAAGAGAAAATTAAAACAGGTCCAGTCAGGTAAGGGCCAACTGTTCTTTTCCCTTTTTTCTTGCTCCCCACCTGAGCACGCAAGGAAAATGAGAGGAAGAAAGTGTCCAAAGGCCGGCCAACCAATCCTGCCCTGGGCTCACAGGTAAAGAAGAGGTAGGAGGAAAGGACAAGCAAGCCACGCCCTTCCCACATGTGTCAAGGGGCTGGAGCCTGGCCCATGATGTTGGAAGGGAAAGTTTTATAAAAGAAATGAGATTGGAATTTTCCAGTGGACAGAATTTGAGTAATGGGAAATGACTTGAGAGTTACGGCATACGCCTAGGATGTCATTAAGGAATCTGCTACCCAGCTGGGAAGGGGAATTTGACATAACACAATAAGGGAGCAAAGACTGGTGAAAAATAAAACCATTTCCTGTGTGTTCCCCACTGAGCTGGGCCTTCTCCATAAACTAGACACACACAGATGCAAAAATCAACAAAGACCATGGAGGCTTTAGCAGTGAAAGGAGGATATTACTTATGCTTCTCTACAGAGATGATTTACTGGAATAAAAACAACACATAAGTAATAGGCAGAAGAAGAAATAAAAAGAAGTGAACATCCATAGCCCTCTCTTTCAGCAGAACCTGCAGTTTTCAGATTCCTACTTTTACACTCATATGTGGGCAGTGCAAATTGAAGAATCTAGAGATGTTTACACTCGATGCTACAAGGAGCATTTATTTCAGACATGTGGCTACATCAATTAAATGTAATGTGTGTTCACAACATTAGTCATTTCACACAGCAGCTCATTATAATGCATGTGCCTTGCTAAAGCAGCCAAGATTCAGCGAGGCATAAAACCACAAAGCATCATTATAGATCATACATCACTATTTTTAAAAAACATGAAAGTTTTACAATAGTTTCCTTCTCCAAATTACTAATAATGGTCCAAATAATCAAATAGTTTCTTCACTTACTCCATTTGACCCTGCATCCTGATTATATAAATTGACCCTATCACTACCTTAATTCAACAATAATATTGAAAAGTGTTTTCCCACATTATAAAATGATAACCATAATTCTGCATAAAATACTAAAGAATAAATGGTTCTAATAAAATATTATTACAGGCAGCTATTTCTAATTTAAAAGGCTCATTCATTAAGGTTCTGCATGAGAATAACTAAGGTAAATCACATATACAGAAAAGGAGAAGCACAACATGATTACAACAAATGACTATTTTAGGTTAAGTAGGCAAACTGTCACTCAAAAATCTATGTTCAGGGCTTCCCTGGTGGCGCAGTGGTTGAGAGTCCGCCTGCCGATGCAGGGGACGCGGGTTCGGGCCCTGGTCCGGGAAGATCCCACATGCTGCGGAGTGGCTGGGCCCGTGTGGGCCATGGCCGCTGAGCCTGCGCGTCCGGAGCCTGTTCTCCGCAACGGGAGAGGCCACAACGGTGAGAGGCCCACGTACCACCAAAAAAAAAAAAAAAAAAAAATCTACGTTCAGTTCAGCATTATTAATCATGGTGTCCAATGCAATGAAAATAAGAGAATTCAGTGTGAATTCACGCCAGTTCAATTGACCAAAGACTTCCTTGAACCATCCTGTGAGGGATACAGTGTGCTGTGAGTTGATACAGACTTAGAAAGGCAAAGATAAACAGGACATAGTCAATAAGGAGAAAAGATTGGAACAGATGTAAATGTCCTAAAGTTTGAAGATTTCACCATCAGCAAAAGACTATGTAATAAACAAGATATTTCCTGTAAAGCAAGTCATATTTGCTGCATCAATCAGGGCCTAGGAAGAAACACATGGCACACTCAAAATGGTATAACTGAAGAAGATTAAAGATTAGGACTGTTACAGAGTCGTAGGAGGGTCAGGGACCTAAGAAGGGTCGGGGAAGCACCAGGGAATGTAGCCACAGCTATTGGTCCTCAACACCGCTGGTGGGAAGGGAGAAGGGAGGAACCACATTTGCTGGGGACCTGATGAGAGATGGAGCCAGGAGTGGTTCTGCAGAACTGGACAGGAACAGTAGCAGGAGGAGGAAGCAGACAATTCCAGAACCCGAGCAAGGGTTAGGGATGGGATTGAGGGCTGTACATTGTCTGATTCTCTCCCCCGCATGCCCTGATCTTCAGCAGGGCCTCACGGTGGCTGAACTCTGCGTAGAGCTGAAAAGCAAGAAATCTCAAAGCCTGAGATCGGGGAGACCAGAGCAGGATGGAGAAGCGTGGAGAAGAATGGCTGTGGGGTGGAAGAGGCAGGGGCACAGTAAACAAAATAACCCGGTCCTCTGTTAATACGGAATTTAGAACAGAGTAAACCAGACTTTTCTTAACTGATAATCTGAGGTTTCAAAAACCTATTTTGACAATGAAATGAGACGCAACACTGAATATAGAAAAACCTAAGAGATTTTGAAGAATGTATTAAAACGGCAGTTCTCCAAGCATCTGACAGCCCAACATTGAGTGTTCACAGGACTAATAGTAAATTAAAGAAGAAAGTGCCAAACAACGTAAGTTTCCTTCTGCCTGGAGCCATTGATACTTGGAACAGGATACAAAGATCTAAACTTCTTTGATACAAGGGGTATGTTCTTTTTCCTAATTCAGCACTGAGATCCTTCTCTCCATCTTTCCTTGTTTTAAGAGAACAAATTTGTCCCACCTTAGGCACCTAACTGACAAATTATTCTACACACCTTTGGTAATTCAGGAAACATAGGGAAGAAAATATAGAGAGCTAGAAAATGTCATGTATAATTCAGATTCAATGAAATACTTATATTAAGGACACATAAGGATTAAATGGATCTGGTATTAGGGAAATAAAGAGTGAACCATGAGAGTTGCACTTTTGAGGCATGGAGGGATTTACCCCAAACATTTATGTCATCACAGCTCTGTTAATGAAAATTTGGTGAAGATGAAATGTTAAGAGCTGTTTCACTGAAGACTTGAGAGATGTTCTCGATTATTAACATTTGGCTATGAACAGACCCTTCTCAATAATTCTTGGATTTTGTGATATCATTGAATTCCTTGGAATTGATAACCATAATTAGCTTCATTAGTCAGCTTTTTTCATGACTGCATTCAAGACAGGGACTGCATTTTTCATTGTAAAGGGAGACGGTGAAGGTTTCTGCCAATGCGAAATGAGCAAGGCCATGGTTCTTCTTCTCGTGAATAAGTATATAATGATAATAAAGAGCACATTACAGGACTATTCTCTGAGTACACTACCTGCACCACTATCTCATAGAAACAAGGAATGCAGAATATCCTCCCAGGAATCTTGTGAGGATTCTGGTCATGCTGGCTGTTTGGCTGCATCAATTTATGTCATGAGGTTTGATTCTCTAGAGATAATGTGTGTATGTCAAAGGATATAAAAGGGAGCTGCAAAAACATAATTACTCTGATACCTTAGTATTGGTTACAAATAGTAGCTCTTAATTTTAATCTAGGTACATGAAAATAAGACAAATTTCTATCTTTTAGACCATTCAATCTAAATAGAAATCATCAGAGAAATACAAAATTCAAATACTAACTGGCCAATTATATTGGAAGTCTTCATAATTAACAAAGTTTAATAATTAGTTCAGTACAATTTCATAAAGAGCTGTGAAAAAGCCAATAATTTACAGTGGTAATAGATACCATATAAGCATATTTAGAAACAAAAAGAATATCCCCTGGGATCAGTTAGTAAGGTTGGGGGTTAAAAAAAGATGTCTTTTGTTGATTTTTCACTAATGGATAGATAGCACCCTCAATCATTACAGCATCCCTGTGCTATGGGAGGTTGTCATTCAAAACCATGTTATCTGAAAAGTATTGAGGGACAAGCTGCAGTTTCTAATTCAGAGAAGTACAATGGTATGTATTCAGCAACTGTGCATTAAATTAAAAAAAAACACTTTGGAAATATCTTTAACCACATATTTTTTAACACGAGGATTCTCATTTTTATGTTTTCTCCCAGGGAAAATGCTGATTGGATAACTAATAGCTTTCCTCAGCCAATCTTTTCTTTTGAACCTTTTGAATTTTGTGAGAAAATTCTGTTTGTACCATGTTTTTTACCAAGCTCCCTGGTCTCGGCTTCAACAAATGCTATTAATTTATTCTTGCATCACATGAGAACCCATGAAGGGATACAGTGTTTTTATTAAAAATAGAATTATCTACGTTTGGAATGCTTCTAATTTACTTCTCTAGGATGAATGTTCTATATCTTTTTATTGATTAACATTTTAGATTAGTTCATTCATATGTATGTATATATGTGTATACAGAGTCATGAAGGGAGGTCTAATTTGACTCCACTATACCCTTTTTTCCTCCTAACTATTTCCATCTCCATCCAGAAATGAGAGTTCAATAGTTCTTGTCTGATTAATAACTGCATGACTTTTCCTACCTTGATTCAAGTAGATTAAAGATGGAGGAATGAACTTTCTTTAGCACACAATTCCCTGGAATTTACAAATACAAAATAACCCATTAAAACAAAGGTCATTGTCCCTGCTTCTGGAATTAAAACACCTAATTTCTCATATATCTTCCAAGTAACACTGTAACATAAGAGTCACAAATAATAATAAATGGTTTAGTGTCAAGTGTGGATTCTTCTCTGTATCTTATTCCACACGTTGAGTTAAAATCTGGTACTTTCAGTAGTACCATTATCAACTTAAATTCAGTGTCTCCAAAGCCAAATAATAATTTCCTTCTTTTCCAATATTCAAAATTTTGGACAATGGCATCCCTATTCCCTCAATCATGTAATATTAGTAAATAATATATTTTTCCTTTATGTTCTGTATAATAATAACTACTGCCTGTATAGCACGTAACCATTTATGAAAAAAAAAGTTATTTGTACATACTTATTTGTTCGTTCCTAAACCACATAATCTGAGAGACAGTGAGGCTACAGAATGGTGAAAGATACTACTGTAAGTCAAAAGGTGTATGTTCTGGGCATTCAAAGAAACAAAATGCTCAAACCACCCAAGTGATTGCTCGAACATATGTTTGTACAAACTCTTATGGGCTCAGAGAAAATAATGATCTAAATTAATGGCAAAAGACATCAAGGAATGCTTTCCAAAGGAGCTGCACAGGACATAATAGGCAGGTGAGTATAAGAGGAGAATTGGTGAAAGGGAAAAGAGTAATTGCCAAGGAATAGAGACATGATGGGATGTCCAATAACCCAAGAAAAATAAGCCTTTGGGGGAAATACAGGACTCCAGGTATGTGTAGAAGAATAAAAGAAGACATTTGCTGAGAAAATATGCCTGGGTCACTTCAAGAAGAGACGTGTATGCCAGGTTAAGGAGCTTGGATGTTTCTTACAGGTGATGGTGAGAGAGGAGGAGGTGCCAACAGGAAGGAATGAAGGAAGGAAGGAAGGGAGGGAGGGAGGGAGGAAAGGGAAAGAAAAGTAGGGAATGTTGGAATTTGTCAACTCCCTTAAATATACAGTGGTGATTCTTGTTCAGGCACACCTAAATCCTGGTGTTAATATCATCCGAACTCTTGGGGTTTTGATTTTTCCCTCTTGTTCTCAAACAGATTCTCAAACAGAAACAACAAAACTGTTGAGAACTTCATTTCATATCCTAAGAAAAGGGCTTCTTCCTCCAGAATTTCCAGGCAAAACAAAATCCTGATAGATCAGTTAATGTCCCATTGGCCTGGCTTAGGCCACATGCCTACAAAACTTCTGACAGAACACATCGATATGCCAGTAGAAATAAACATGTTGACTACCTAGACAATATCACAGCTTATATTCATATTCTTATTCATACCTCCCTTTAGAAATGAGAAAACTCAATACCCAGGGTTAAATGCTCAAGGTCTTCATAAACAGCCAATATTCAAACCCAAGTCTGTTCCTCCCCAATGTCCATGTTCTAGATATAAATAAACGCCTTCACAATATTCAATTACCAGCCTGGGACAATGGTACATTGAAAAATCACCCAGTCTCATGAAGCACACCAACCTCTGCACAATGAGTCCCCATGGAGTTTGTGTAGAGTTCTAAATCTCTTTTAGATTTTCCTTAAAAATAAATCACCTTGATAAAAGTAGTTCAGATTCTGACTAGATACCCAAGCCTTATATTTACAGTAGTTCTGATTCTGACTGGATACTCAAGCCTTATATTTACGTAACACATGCTCTACACTGAAGAAAAGTAAAAATTAAAAAAAAAAAAAAAAAACAAGCAGCAAATATCACTTGGATTTGGTTCTCCAATGGAAAAGGGCAGAGAGGCTTGGCAGGCCTTTCAATGATGGGCAGTTTTCCCTTCACAAGTCCTTACTTTGTTTCCAGTCTGGCTTCTGACAGTTGGTAGGGAAGTGTACCTCTGACCAAGCAGCTTGACACATTCTCAGAAACAAATAAGTAAGGTTGATGACATCCTTCCCATCCCTAACTTCAGCAAAAGTGCTTCCTCTCCGGGAAGGCATTTTAGCTGTCTTCTTGTATTGGAAGTGAATACCTGAGCATCTTTACTGCTGCTGCCTTGGAATCACCACAGATAGTATCTCACGTGATGGCTTAAGTAGATTTTATCTCAGTCTCAGCCCTGATACCAACGACTTACCCTCTGTATCTGCCTACAAGTAAATAAATAAATACAAGGGCATACAGTGCACTTCTCTCCTGGACTTGAAATATAGAGGGTTTTAAATAGAATCATTTCTTTTCTTTGCTAGAACAGAGATCGGTCTCAAGTAGCTGCAGGCTCTCACAATTACTATTTTGAGAATCTGACTTGACTCTACGTAATGCCGCATAGTGGAAAGAACTCTGATTGAAGAGCCAAGACCTGTATGTGTCATAAATTCTACTTTTGCATCTATATTGAATAGATGGGTGCCCTTTCATAAAGCAGAAAGTGTTTGAGAAGATGAATAGAGTAACAACATTTGACCTTTTAAGGTGCTGAAATTCTAAGATCAGAAATCTTGAACACTTAGAGAAAAATATATTTTAGTGAAATTGCTAGAATTTCTCCCTTTGAGACCTAAACTATACAACTAAAAACACTCTCATGGTAAAATATAATAGATATCCAGACAATAAGTATTATTTACCATGTTACTTATTGTCATTTAAAATGTAGTGATTAATTAGAGCACAGACTCTGGAGCTAAATGTCTTGGTTTATATCTGAACACTTCTACTTAAGGGCTTTGTACCTGTGTCTCAATTTTTTCTTCTGGAAAATGGAGGTCATACTAATAGTATCTATCTCTTAGTAGTTTGTGAAACTTAAATGAGCAAATAGGGAAAGCCTAGAGAACAGTGCATGATACAGAATAGTGCTATAAAGGTACTGTTGTTATTAGGATAAGGATAATGATGATCGTACATTCAAAATATAATGAGATCTTTCTGTATGTTCACTCACACTCCTTTAAATATGGAAAGTAAACAGCCATTTAGGAAATACTAGGTTTTATCACATTCCCAGTTGAGAGTCTTTCTGCAATTATTGTTAAAGCAAACAAAAAAAATACACAAAACTTTTTCCAAAGTTAATTGTGGTGCTAAAATATAAATATCATCATCATCATCATCATCATCATCATCATCATCATCATATTAAGAACCCCAGCAGTAGCAGCTAGCCTGCACTGAGCAGCCACTACATGCCAGTTGTTATACGAGAAGATTTACACCAATCGTTTCATTCTGTCCTTATAACCACCCTGTGTAATATTTACTCCTATTATCGTTTCATTGCTGAATGAACTGAGGGCCAGAAAGATTAAGTAACTGGCCCCCACTTACAGAATTAATGTCAGAACCTGGAAATAAACCCTGGTTCAGATGAGCACAGCTCACAACCTAAGACATAATCTCAGAGACTATAGTTCCAAACAAAGATGCATTTTTCATGCTAACATTCTCCTTATAATTTTTTTCCCAATGATCCAGATTTCTTAGCAAAACCCATTTGGGTAAACGTTTTGGAAGATGTAGAAAAAAGAAGGATCTCCCCCAAAAGAGAGGAGGGCTTTCCGTCTTGCACTATTGTTGAGATGCTATGGGAAAAGAATATATAAGCCATAACTGAATGTAATTTCATATATATTCTTTCTCTCATTCTTCCACATGAGTTTCTTTTATCATAAATATTTTGGATTCCTGGGGCTTGTCAAACTAGTTAAAATAAATTTTTATTGAGAAATGATTAGGCAACACTCATCTTATGTTCCTTAAGGAAGTCACGTTACTGGTGACCTTCACATAACATGATTTCTTTCCCATCAGAATCTCCAAACACATAATAAAAATACTTGTCAGTTCCTCTTGTTACCCAAATGAAATAGGTTCAAGCCAAGTATTTCATTGTTTCCCATTTGGTAAACTGACCCAAGGAAGAGACTGTAACATAAATACTGCTGTAGAAGAAATTAAAAATAATAAGAATAAATCAGGAATTTCGAGTAAAGGCAAGACTAATTATCAAGAAATTTCCAGCTCCCTATTCTGGAACCCCTAATTCCCACTACCCCAGAATCTCTGGGGACTCCTGCAGTTTGCTTAGGTGGTCTAGTTCTTCTCTACAAATGTGTTCAAACTTACCCTAAACTAAAAGCTTTCTGTGAGTTCACTCACATTTCCTTCTTCTGTCTCCTTTTTGCTACCCAGTATTTACAATCTTAGCACCTCACTTGTTCCTTGATCCCTTGGATTCTAACTGTTTTCTGAAAGGCTACTGACCTCCTAATCACTAAATCCAATCATCTTTTTTCACCTTCCTTGGTATCTCTGTAGCACTAGGCAACACTAACCTTCATCTCTATCTTAAAATTTCCCCCTAATTTGGTTTCTAAGGCACTGCACAATCTGGTTCTCTTCATTTCTTTTTTCTTACGGTTTTTTAAGTCTTTTTTTCCCTATCTTTTTTTATTCAACACCAATTTATTCAGGAACAAATAGTGGGTTAGAACCTGAGGATGTAAGACAACCTAAATGGTACCTGTTCTAAGAGTTCAGTCTGAAGGAGAGCTAGACTATAAACAGAGGATTATGGGATTGAGTGATAAGTCTTACATCAGAGCAGTGATTCCCAAAGTATGACCAGTGGATCAGCAGTAGCAGCAGTACCTGGGAACTTGTTAGAAATTCAACTTTTTGGGCCCCAGCCCAAACTGACCAAAGTAGAAAGCTGAAGTAGGTTTGTTTTTTTTTTAAACTGTGGGGAAAAAAATATATAACCTGTAATTTATCATCTTAACTATTTTTAAGTAGACAGTTCAGTAGTGTTAAGTATATTCATATTGTTGTAAAACAGATCTCCAAAACTTTCTCATCTTGCAAAACTGAAACTCATTAAATAACAACTTCCCTTTCCCTCTCTCCCCAGCCCTTGGTAATCAACATTCTACTTTCTGTTTCTATGAATTTAACTACTTTAGATACCTCATATATATGATGTCATACAGTATTTGTCTTTTTGTAATCAGCTTATTTCACACAGCACAATGTCAACAAGATCCATCTGGTTGTGGCATATGACAGGATTTCCTTCTTTTTTCAAGGCTGAATAATATTGTGTTGTATGTATATACCACATTTTTTTTTAATCTACTCAACCATTGATAGACATTTGGGTTGCTTTCACCTCTAGGCTACTGTGAATAGTGCTGCTGTGAACATGGCTGTACAAGTATCTCTGAGATCCTGATTTCAACTTTTTGGATATACACCCAGAAGTGGGATTGCTGGATGGCATGGCAACTCTGTTTTTAATTTTTTGAGGAACCTCCATACTGCTTTCAGTAGTAGTTTCACCATTTTGCATTTCTACTGATGGTGCACAAAGGTTCCAGTCCCTCCACACCCTAGCCATGGAGGAATAGAACTTGTTATTTCCTGGTGTTTTGACAATAGCCATCCTAATGGCTGTGAGGTTGCTCCTTATCTTTTTACTGAAAACCTGGTTCTCTCATTCTCCATAGTCACTATTTCCCAAGGTTCTCACTTTGATCACTTTCTCCTATTTCTCTTTCCTGATTCTCTGATTTTCAAAAATCACGTCTATAAAGGTGCCTTCTAAATCTTTATTCCAAATACTATGGTTACTTCATAATTTAAAAAGTCATTTCCAACTTGCTTCTTTTTTTACAAATTCCAACAAAGAAAGTTTGAAAGAACAGAGACTTGTTTTCTCAACTTCCCTTGCTATTACTGGTGAGTATGGGACACAATTCTAGCCAATGAAATGCAAGAAAAAGTCTGGGACAAGTTTGCTTTCCTGAGGAAACAGAACAGAATGAGATAATACTCCCCTTTCCCCTTTGCTGTGCGAGAAAAAATACAAAATAAATTTTAAGTGACTGTTAGGTGCTTCCAGACAATATAAATCTTGTCACTTTCCCCTAATTCCATGCACCTATTTACAAATGATTGCTTAGATATTTCTACATGGATATCTCATCTGTATGTCAATCTTATGGTAGCAAAAATCAAATTAATATAAAGAAGCCTGTGCATTTGTCATATCTTTGTGTTTTCTTAATATAGCCAATATTAATATTTCTTATTTCACAGAATAAGTATAAAAATACTTAAGTGAATTAATAAATTGTGACATGACTAAACAGGGCAGAGCAAATAATCTCTAGGAACTTCCAACTAGAGGAAACAGCACTAAGATATACAGCTTTTTTCCTCATTTGACTATTTTTATCATGACATTGTCAGCATCCTAGAATAAGATCTCATGATCACTTGGCAACGTGGCTTAGCTCCTCCAGGATGTCTGTTTGCCGACACTGAAGTCTTACAAGCTGTAACTCAGCTAACCTGAGACAGGCACCAAATAACACTAACGTAGCTATAGCTGCTACATGGGAACCCAAGGTAGGCGTAATCAAATTGAAATGAACAATGGAAAGGTCATCAGGGCATTTCAGCACCTGAAGGCAGATACGCTGACCCAGGAGAAAGATGCATTATCTAAGGCAGTTACTCAAGATATTGATAGAGCCTTCAGAACGCCTCTTCCCTTTCCTGGAGGTCAATTTAAAGAGGAAGTTCTTAACCACATTTACAAGGGTGGTCCCCTTCAGCAGCAGCTTGACTGAAAGTCATCATCAACTTCAAATTATTAATAGAGTTAGGAAACTCACTGTTCCTGAAAAACCTCCCACACTCCAATAGATTCAATAACAGAAGATTCAGATTCTGGTTGACATTTCAATACGACCTTGAACAAATTATTTAAATTTACTTCCTAGCTCTCTGACTCAACAGGGTCTCTATGAGGTTCAACTGTAATACTACATGTACAAATTCTTTGTAATTATTGAAGTTTTATGTAATTTATTTGTTCTTTATTTTCTGTGATGTCCCAAATAAAATTAGCACTGCTGTAAAAGGTGAAGTAATACATATAGCTATAGGGTAAGTTAATCCTATCCTTTAATCTGCCATCTAAAAATACTACTTGTACTCTGGTCTGATGTTTAATTAATTAATAACTCTTAAGCCTTTTCTTCTATTTTATCTTTGGTGTTTCTGAGAGTCTAAATGCTTAAGCCATTTGCCTTGCAGAAGAAAAACAAACAAAAAGAAGTTTTTTTTCATAACTTTTAGGTGGCTTTGGTCTCAGAAGTTCCTTCAAACAGTCTCATCTAGTTAAGCATTCATGAATTTCATGAAGTCACACTAGAGAAGAAACATTCTGCTTCCATCTAACAAATGTTTTAAGAAAGCAAGGAAGATTGTAATGAAGGTAGAAAATAATTCTTTATTCTCCACTTTTACTTTCTGCTATATCCAAGGTCAAAGAATCTTAAAAAAGCATTTCATTTGGGGCAGTTAGAACGATGTCTCAAAACTTAAACTGGGGGCTTCCCTCGTGGCGCAGTTGTTGAGAGTCCGACTGCCGATGCAGGGGACACAGGTTCGTGCCCCGGTCCGGGAAGATCCCACATGCCACGGAGCGGCTGGGCTCGTGAGACATGGCCGTTGAGCCTGCGCGTCCGGAGCCTGTGCTCCGCAACAGGAGAGGCCACAACAGTGAGAGGCCCGCGTACCGCAAAAAAAAAAAAAAAAAAAAAATCAAACTAGATGATGACTCAGAGTTGGAAGTGTGAAAAAGAGGTACAGGGTGATTCACTGGTCAGACCATCTGTATAAGTATGATTTGAAAAGTGAATCGTAAAGAAGAGGGTTTTTTTTTTCTCTCATTCTTTCTCATGTGTGGTTTCAGAAGATAGACCCATAGACACAATGTCCCTTGTAACCCAAGTCAGAAAATGAGAGTCAGGTATCAAAATGACTCTTATAATGAAAAATGTGGACATGCCTTGCATTATCTTTTGCTGTTTTTCTCCCTTTTTGTAAAGAAATACTCAGGAAATGAATATTGGAGTATCAGAATACAGAGTATCAGGTTAATGAAATATTAAAATAAGAACAGAGAAAGTTGATTCTTATTCATTGCTAGTCACTTGTTTCAAACTGAAACAGCTCTGGTGTACCAGCATAGGCTCAGCACCCAGCCACAAATCATCTCACGAGAACACTGACAAGATATCCAGACTGATCAATTCACTGGAAACGTGGTCAGCCTTGAGGAGTCTGATACCAGGAAACCACTAACCCTTCTCTTGGAAATACACTAGTGTCACTCGGGAAAGAATGCCCTCAGTACAAGAATAATATCTGCAGTAAACAATGATGAGATGTGCATTTCTACTGTATTTTTAGTTTTCAAAGCACTTTTACATGTGTTAGCCTCTTTTCCTTTCAGCAGTAGACAGAGCAAGTATTATGGTTTCCATTTCAGAGCTGGGGAAACTGAGACCCGAAAAAGGTAACTTGTCTAAAGCCACACAACTAAGTAGCTGATTTTAGATTAGAGCTTCTGATTCTAAACTTGATGTTCTTTATTCTCAATGTGGCATCATGACTGGGAAAGGATCCTTGAGGGGACAGAGAATTGTATCCTTGATCCCAAGTTTGAAAACGTCCCTGCTTTGCTTGTTTCCAACACGATGTGAACCTGATTTTCCCATAATGGCATTCAAAAACCTTGCTCTTGCACCCACTGGTGTGGTTTTCAAATGCCTCTTATGGTTTCTTATAACAATTCAATAATTCATCTCCAGTTTGGTATTGTCTTTTTTCAGATACTTATTTAGATTGCAAGTTCAAAGTCGAAGACGCTAATACCAAGGGGAAGCAACTATTACGTGTGTGTGCTGGGGAAAGCAGAATGGGGAAGGCAATAAAACAGAATTTGAAAGACATCCTTCTGCCTTTAAGCCTACACTAACTGAAAAGGTTCTCTTTACAAACAGAAGAACATTTCTCTGAATATTAACATTGCCCTAAGCATATTTTTGGCCTTGAATGGCAACAAATGAACTTGATCCTGGAATTTCAGCTTTAAAGCCTTACCTAATGAACATAAATACAAATTTGTAAATTCTACTCCGTGTACATACTCATATTTAAAACTGTTATACATGTAGGTATGAAGACACAAGCACGCGTCCAGAGTTTCTGATATGAGCCCTCAGTTTCTTTGTTGCTTGGAGGCCACAGCAAGCTGCTATGCACATTTCACTGTGCCTCAATTTAAACTTAGGAATGAAAAGCAAATGTTGTAGCCATAACACATGCTCCAAATTCCCTGAGTGTGGGCAGGCGGGGGGAAGGTGGGTGAGCTCTTGTTTACACTTAAATCCTATCCAATTAAGATTTTCTTGGGAAACTGCTTTCCCACATTCCAACATGCTAAGGTGACTATCAGTGCCCTTTTCAAAACAAACAAAACAGCAGTTTAAAAAATTATCAGTATATTATTTAAAAGTTTAAATATCCTTAGAGACCCCTTCTGATTAAACAAATCTTGATAGTGTCTTCCAAGCGCAGCTCTCTCTCTCTCCTGGTTAAAAACTATTACCCAGGTTTGTCTGAAAGACCAGTATCTCTGTGAACTCACACACTGAATTCCTTAGGAGATCGGCCCCCTCAGCATTTAGCTCCATCCTCAAGGGGCACATCTTAAAAGATAGCTTGACTTACTGCCATGAAACCTGAGTAACCCGGCTCATAGCAACTTGAGAAGAAAATCTTTGTGATGTGGAACCAGATGTCCCTCAACTTTGTTCAGAATGTGGCCTCACCTTCTACCTTGGTAGATACACATGACTTTTCTCCGTATGTTTAAAAATACTTCTCAGGTGAACTTAAATACCAGCTGGAACCTAGCTGTAATTATCGTTCCATTCAAATGACTCTAAAGAAAGCCTAGTTTTCTTTAGAATCTCCCTTTGTTCCCACTGTGCTGCATATATAAACTTAAGGTAATTAAAAGCTATTCTGAGCTGTATAGCACACTGACCTTTTAAATCACTAGTTTCTGCTCCTTTCTAATCAGAAGAAATGTTTTGGCAACATATCACATTTCAGCTTTGCAAAACCAAGCAGGAATGGTAAGCCAATGCAAGACACATGTTCTCTGTGCCCACGTCGGGCTGTTCAGGGATCCACCCCATCAGATAGAATGTTCCCTAAGCTTCCACCTGCCCTCACAGCTGTGCCAAGAAGGCTGCTGCATGAATGAGACAGAGCTGGCCAGCCAGGCACTCACAGCCTAAGCCACTGGAAAAATGGTAACAACTCGCAAATGCTTGAAAACTATCAGAATGAGGTCAATATCTCAGAGGGACATAAGGGGAAGCAGAAATAAACTCTCTCTCAGTTCAGGTCCAAGTTAGACTCACAAATCCCAGTGGGCGGTTATCAGATCATTTGATAGGTGTTAGCAGGTTAAAAATAAATAAATAAATAAATAAATGCTCCTAAATCTACTTGGAAGCATGAATTCATTATCCAGTTTACTGACTACAACAGCACCGGAAGACGGAGCTCCAACTTGTGATCTCAGATCCTTGAGTCCCCTACAAGTTCCCCTAGTTATTTCAGGGAGTTCCCAGGGCTTCATCAAGTAATGCAAATGATGACCATCTTCTTCCTCTTCTGCTCTGACTGGCCTTGGTGAGGTTTTCAGCTACTGCCTGCATTCCCTACAGATGATCCCCCCGACGGTAGGTCCCTCAGGTCTGCCACCTCCCCAGGCACTGCCCCACACCTGCCAGCATTCCTATAGGTGGCCACTTGTTTGTAGCAGTTCCCTCCCATCCAGGCTGCTGACAGCCCTCCTGCTTTGAATTTTGAGGATGCAAAAGTGACATTCCTCTGAGGACAATGTATTTTGCATGGAAGTAATATAAATGACACTTACCTTTTAAAGTTACATTTATTTTATTTTATTTTCAGAAAATCCACTAGCAGGATTGTTTGATCATACTATTATTTTATTTCATGCTCTCCTGTTTCCTTTCTTTCTTTTTCTTTCATTATCTAATCCTCTTCTCCCCCATTCCATTCACTGCATTTATTCTCTTATATTTTTCTACATACTCAACAGTCATTTACAATTATATATTGCTTAACTATAAACACAACACACATACATATATAAAGGCATTTTTTATTATTCATTTTCAAAAAATAGTATTCTCTTATACATTATTTTCTGTATCATGCTTTTCCTAAGTATGCAGTACCTTGTGGATCTTCTTCCAAGTCTACTTTTAGAGCTCCAGTTAATAGTTCTTTTCTAAGGCTTCATAATATCCCTAATTAGGATACACCAGAATTTATTCACACTTTCCCTCTAATTTTTCACAGTAATGCTCAAACATTCTTCTCCATATATCCTTAAGTACTGGTGGCTTTACATCTATGAGGTTGACAGCTAACAGTAACATTGCTAAATCAAAACGTACACTTGCCTTTCATTTGACTAGATGCTGGCAGATTTTTTTGTTTTTTAAGTTGTGAAATTTTACATTCAGTCTGCACTGTACGAAAGGGCACTTTTCCCACATTCCTGCCAGCAATGGTCTTCAAATTTTTTGCCAGTTTATTAGCAAAAATTGATGATCACATTGCTCTTTTAATTTGTGTTTCCAAGAAAATACAGTTAGGACACTTTTTATGTTTCTTGGTCATTTGATTTTTTTTTTTTTTCCTGAGGACTGGCTCGTCAAATACTTTGCTCAATTTTTTGACCCTACTTCTAAACTTGCAAGAACTCTTTAAATATTACGAGGATCACTAATCCCCACCAATTTCAGTATTCCATTAGGGAATACAGGGTAGACTAAGTTTCTCTATGTTTTTGATGAACATGCATACAGTTACCCTGTTTTGGAAAGAGAATGGGAAATGGCCTTAACTAACCATTTCTACTTTAATTGTAAAAAGACAAATTAATTTTTCTTTTATTAATTAATGTTTTATTTATTTTTTTTTCTTTTTTAAGCTAGGTTAAACAATGTTTCCATAACTCACACATCTGAAGACAGTCAAGGGTGAAAACACTGAAACTACAGTTCTGCTAATCTCCATATAATAAGGATGTGGCTACCTCACAGTCAAGCAGCCACTCTGCTATGGCCCCCAGAAATTTGTAAGAAGCATGTTTTGCTTCATGAGTCAATTTATTTTCTTACGTTATTGTCTAAGAGCCAGTCTTTCTCCATGCAAACAACATTTTCTTCTGGAAAGTGAGGAGGTATTGATGAATATCCTTTTCTCTATTGTGGGAATCCAAACAAAAACAAAAAACAAAAATCTCTAAACAGATGATATAGAGCAAGTACTGTGCCCATGCAGAGAATAGTGGCACAAAGAAAGAACTGGAATACGTGAGAAAAGGGAAAACAATGTAAAGAGCAGGGTAGAATGGAATGCACTTGATATGTAACTACAGAGAAGAGGAAATTAAAGGAAGAGATGGAAATGCAGATATACAGAGAGCAGCATAAATGCTAAAGGGAAGATGTTAAATAAGTAGCACTTCTGCTTCTGGTTAAGATGTAAAAAGTTGCAAGAGACTGTCACTCCCATTGTTACACTGAGAAGAGGTCATATATGCCACCAAATCATACCTTTTGTTAAACCTATCAGAAAACTGAGGGTATAAATAAACCAAAAGGAAATGAAATCCAGATGGTGACAGACCCTTAGTAGAGGAAGAAATGCCCAGGGCTGGTGTCATCCTTGGCTGAGTAGCAGGAAGTAGAGGATCTTCCATAGAAACCAGCTGAACTTGTAATGAATTTCTATAATGAGCCCATGTGACCTGGCACAAGAAATCTGAATCCCTAGGAGCCCTAGCCACAGCCTGAGTCTCACCCATCCACCTACTTTTTCCCATGGGATGTCACATCATGCAGGAGGGTATTCCAATGAAGGATGGGGGACAAAAGAGCAATGAGATTCACTGCTAAGGTGCACTGGGCTTTCTCTAAGGCGAGGGCTGAAGAGCAGAGGTTGATTCCCCCACATACTAGGCTGAAGCTTGGCAAAGACGTGGAAGAACAGTGAATTAAAGAAAAAAAATTGCTCCATGAATCTAAGGTTGGTTTAACATACAAAACTAAAGTAATTCATTACACTAACAGAATATATAAGAAAAACATTTCAGCATCTCAACACATACCAGAAAAATATAGTTTGACTCAATCCAACACCATTCATGATAACAAAAATATACAGAAAATTATAGATAGAAGGGAAATTCCTCAATCTGATAAAAAGGCATCTATGAAAAACTTACAGTTAAGATCATACTTAATGGTGATATATAAACACTTTCCCCTTAAGTTTGGGAACAAAACCAGGATTTCCACTGTTACCACTTCTATCAATACTGTATTAAATGTCCTACCCAGCCAGTGCAATAAGGAAAGATAAAATGCACAATGATTGGAAAGGGAAACATAAATATTTCATTATTCACAGATAACATAATTGTGTATTTTACAAAACTCTATGGAATCCATGAAAAAAATCCTTTAGAACTAATATGTGAATTTAGCAAGGCTGCAGCCTTGGCTACAAAGTCAATATAAAGAAATGATTATATCTCTACCTATTAGCAAACAAAAATTAAAAACTGTACTTTTAAAACAATACCTTGTATACTAGCATAAAAAACCATATACCTAGAAATAAGTCTAAAAAATATTATGACTTGTATACTGAGCACATTTTGATTTTTACTATTTATGAAGGACCACAAGGCAGTAGCCAAAACAATAACTACAGCGATAATAAACATGCACTTATTAATCTGTAGCTGTTAAGTCTTCTAAATATGTTTCATATATTAGCTTATTTAATCTTTACAAAACCCCCTTTGCCCCCACCAGGTAAATATAAATGAGGATCAATTCTCCCAGAGTCTCAAAGTGGAATGGGAACCAGACAGTCTGCCTTCTCAACCGCTCTACCTGACCGCCATCACTGTTTCCATACCACATATGTGCTGTGCATTTCATTGGGCATTTCTTCTGCAGTTTTGAAGACATGAACTTTTCTGGGGCTGAGTAGGAATGCCTTCGATGCAGAAGATTTTTTTCTCTGTTACATATACCTACCATCTACCTATGTTACATGTTTCAGGGTAAAGAATGAAAAGGAAAGAGAGACTCATGAGCGAGACAGAAATGCCTAGTGAGGGCAGAGCTGAAAGGTGCATTTCCCCTCAACCAGGTGTGTGTGACTCTCCAAGCCGGGCAGCACCCCATGGCCTCAAGCAGAATTCTCCCAGAGCCTACTGGTCTACCTGCCTTCAAAGTGTTTCCTGGCTTATACTTCACTGTGGACCATCAATACTCCCACAGCTCACCCAGCCTTGAAAACAGACAAAAGTTCATGCTGATGGGAGAGATTTAAAGAAGAGGGCTAAACCATCCTCTTCTCAACACCTATCAATAACATTCTCTCCTGTCCAGGGATTTTCAGAGTGGGCTCCAGAGGCAGCGCCTGGGTACCTAACGGTCTCACTTGAACCCACTGATTCAAGCAGAGGAAAAGTCAGACCCAGTAGGAACAGCCTAGGACAAAAGACCATCAGGACTTGACATGACCTTCCTGTAACTAGGCGAATGAAAGCTTCTGCCTCATGCTGACGGTTACTTCCTCCTCTGTTTGCTTTGGTCCCACAGACAACATCAGAAGAACAGAGGGAGTTTCTCTTATTCAGTACATAAAGGAATAAATTGTGAAAGCAGAACACTTTATCAATCCCATTTTAGAATAATGACAATATCTAGAAAGTTTTGAAACATTATTTAAGCTCTTCCACTTGCTTTCTGCTCACGGTGCTGCTCCTTCAACAACTCCTAAAGCATAACAACAAAAATGTAAACCAAGACATCCAGCCAGCCTCCCTGAAAAAGAGGAAAAACTGTTCTGAAAGCTTTTGCTCCTAACCAGTTGCCAGTATGGCACTAAGCCAAATGAATTTGAAAGAAATCCCAGCAAACTATAAACATAAGACAACCATAAACACAGTACAAAGCCCCTCTTCAAAAAATGCCAGTTACATCAAAAACCCAATGGATTGGAAAAGCCTACTGCTTTTCCCAAAGAAAGAAATAAGTACAAGTACTTACAGTGTCATAAGACTTATCCTTGACATCATAGACTGTTAGTTTTATTTTGGTCTCCTCATAGATGGGATACTCAGATGGGAATGTGACACCAGTCAAGAACAGTGGGTCTCTTGTTCCCTGTAACAGCACAAGCAGACAACTTTGATTCAATAAGGCAGCAGTCAGCAGCGTGCAGTGACACATGAGAATGCAGAAAGTGTCTGGGTCTGTTTTTCTAGGAAGTGGTTCTATTAGAAGAGATATCTGAATTGCCAGATGATGGCCACAGGGAACAACACGGCCCAGGGCCCCAGAGTACTGATAGAGCTGTTGATAGTAAATGCCCTTCATCATTGTCAGAGCTGCTAAGAATCTTGAAAAACAATTTATTTTCATTATACGCAGCACCCTTCTTTAGCGTCAGTTGTCAGTCCATTTAGAATACATGTAATGGACATAACCTGTGATTTATGCAAATAACCTGAGATATCGACTGATCAAATTAAAATGAAGCTCTTTTCTCATCAAGAACCATTTGGCAATCTTACGCTGTCCCTTTATTTCCTTTCTGTAATGATTCAATTGAAAGCCATGCTCTGATAGCGTCCATTTGTTTTTAGATGTTCAGCTGTATTTTTTTTTCTCAGACTGATTTGAAAACTAATGAAAGAAGCTAAATATGATGCATTCGGGGCTATGAAATTACTAGTTCAGGATGCAGTGCACAGGGTTTTTCCGTGCCTCAGAATTCATTTTTAGAGAGCTGACATCCAACATTAAATTTTATATCTATATTTAAATATGCATAGTACTGAATATCATGGAGATGTTTGCTAGAGTTCTGTAAGCCAGTTGTTTAGGGAAGTTTCTGGAAGCTGAAGTTATTAATTTATTCATTCATTCTTTCTTCCTTTTATTCAACAAATACTGCTTTTTGTTTGGCACAGTGTTAGATGCTCTGGAACCCACAGTGAATGAAACAGTCAACAACAGCTATGTATGTTCAAATAAATGTGTCAAAATAAATAATTTCTTTTAAGTTTTGACAATATTTTTAAAATAATCAAGTTGAAATAATGCTTGAAAATAGTTTTCATATAAATGAACAATTTTCCAATTTTAGTTTTCCTTGAATGAATAAGACTATTTTTGTTTATTCAACCACAGCATTAACTACAAATGATACCAGCATTGGAACATAAAGTTTCCCAAGGACAGAGTCGGGGCTACGTGTAGGATCTGGGTCATTCCCATTAGAGAAATGAATGGAGTTTCGTCTGAATCATTTATTCCACAAATGGCACTGAGCAAGCCAGGTCTGGGGTAGGCAGCTTAGACTCTTGCAGAGAAACTCCTCGTTCAAAACAGAAAGGGCTCCCAAGTCGAAGAAAAGCAAAGCTTAAGGAGTGTAGAGAATATTTTCTTTAGTCCCAGAGAATAAGTATCACTCATTCACTAAGGCTGTGAAATATGTGATGAGAACAAAATAATCAAAAGGGAAACACTTCCTCTTTTGAATCTGGTCCAACACAATAACAAGTTTCCTCCCAACACATTTTGAGTGTTATATTAGCAACAATAAATGTAAATAGGAAATCTCTCAACGGATGAATAATATTTACACCTTTTGCCTAGAAACATTACAGTGTCTCAAGTTAATTATCCACCTTTCTTTGAAAAACATCATACTTTAAAAAGACACACACGAAAGGCAGAGAATATGAAGCTTCTGACATGCACGAAAGGCAGAGAATATGAAGCTTCCACAGACAATCTAAAGAATACAGGAAAAAATGAAAAGGGCATAAACACTTGGGTTTAAAACGCCTCTAGGTAGTTTACAACTTTCTTTTTTTGCCCCTCAAAGAAATATTCATTCCATTTAATTTAAAATTTATATATATATATATTCCCCCCCCCCATTTAGTACTCTATTCAAAGATACAGAGTGGGGATTTTCCTTCTACTTACTAAAGAAAAATAGGTCTTTCATAAAAAAGGCAAGTTCTTTCCCCATGTGTTTATTCTGGTAAGTTACAAATGCATGCTTAGTAACCTCAGGTATGCTTTCCTAAATGACGGGGGACTGCAACCTAGCATAGCTGCAGGCCAAAATCTAAAGTATTTCAGCTGTTTGCTCAAATCCAGAGAGACTGAGAGAGCGAGAGTAAATCAGGCACACAGCACGCTCACCTCCACAATTTCCGTGCTGGAGTATCTTGTCAGACCCTGCTCCGCTGGGTGGATTACTGAGATCTGCACCAGTGTATTCAGCTTGCGATCACGCACAGGAGCCACAAGATCCTTGCATGCTGGCAATGACAAAGGAAAGAGAAAGAAGAGAAACTAACATCGTATCTCAGGGAAAACTTTTGTCCCGGGTTGGAAGGAAACTCAGCGCCGGCGCTGAATGAAATCTTCTGGGACTCTGGCTGATCTTACAGAGGAAGTCCCTTGGAAGTACCTTACAGAAATAGGAAGTCACGTGCTGCGGAGCGGAATTGAGAATTCATTTCCACTGGCCACATGTGCAGCTCAGGCGAATCTCCACTGCCCTCGGATCCCAGCTCTCATGTGTGACCCTGCACACACAGCTCAGGGGCTTTGAGCGACTTTAATTAGTCATTAAACCCCGGGCTTTAATTCACACCCTAGACTAAGTAAACTGACTTGGGCCACATCCGGGGAACTTTACGCTTCTGCTTATTGACACTGGCTGGATTAGTTCAAATGTTGGAACGCACACTTGGTCCTTACCTATCTAGTCACTAGAGCTGGCCTCCTACAGTCCTACATAGGGACAGACGCGGGGAAGGGAGGCTCCCCTATCACAGCAACACGCAAGCCCCGGGCAAGGGGCAGAGGAGGAGGTGGAGGGGTTAAAAGCGTCCTCTGTCCAGGATTCCAGCCAAGTCTGGGAGGCAGAAATGTGGAAGAAAAATGATGGGTTAATTCTTGCCCAGGGGCCACAAAAGTAAGACCTTTCCCTTGAGACACCAGGCTCATATTACAGACGCTCTCCACCATACCATATTTACTTGAATATTTTCTCCTCCCACATATCATTCCTACAATTTGGGGAAGAAAAGTCCAAAAAAACCCTCCTTTTCAGCAAGTCCAATATCTGCTCAGGTGTTTCCCCACCTGGCTTTGAAATAGTAATTTTACTACCTGCATTTGGATCCCAAAGTATCGTGCAAAGTGTCCTCACTACAGGGAAGAGGTTCAAATTAGGCTAAGCTGGGGGCTGGGGTCAGGCTGGAGCTGGGACCAGGGACTAGCAGTAGCCCCGGGTCATGGATTCATGGTGAGAGTATGCTGGGCTCTATACCATATACATCTCATGCCTCTGACCAGTGCAGAAGGAGAGGGAAGGACCCAAGTATTTAAGCTACATTCTGGCTCTGCAACAGTGTACACCTACTAGGACAGAGGTACTACGGCTTAAACCTGAAACTTGAAAAGCAAAGCAAATTATAAATGTAATTATCACCTTTCCTTTGCTTACAGATCAGCTCATTTATAGAAGCAGAATGGAACAGAGGAAAAAGCAGGAGCTTTGGAATGAAACTGGCCTGGTTTTCGGCCAGTTCTACTAGCTAAGCAATGCTGGGCAAATTCTTCAACTTCTTAATTTCTTCTTGACAGACTTTGAGATCCTTTTACTCCTGTACGGTATTTTGTTATAATGTTCCTTATTTAAACCATATGCCTCTAACCATATAGGAAAGCTTAGGAAAGCATGCTTGGAACAAATTAATAGCAACAGTTTATTTAGCTATCATTATTTTTGAGGCCTTTTGCCAATTATTGCTTTATTTCTCAAAATAGTGCTCTGAACTATTATTTCATTTTTACATACGAAGAACTAGAGGCTTTGAAATAGTAAGTGCTCACATTTACATTACTAGAACTCTCTGGTAGTTTGCTTACATCATACCCCAGCAGTTCCATTTCTTTTCTTGGCATACTGAATTCCTCTCTCAGACAATGGCACCTCTCTTTGGAAGACCAACTGCCATAATTCTTTACTGTCTAACCCAAGAGATCTAGTTTTAGAAAATACTGATGCAAGGTTTCAATAATGTCAACATATCACCGGAAGAAAAAAAAAAGACAGATTTAGACTTTACTGTTCTTTGGTGGTTATTTTGATCATTTCCTTCACTTGCCTAATGAATGTTTAATTTTATCACTCATTCTCTTGGCTTTCTGCTCATAGAGTACAGCTCTCTCTCCATTTACTGATATTGACATATATCTCTCCTTAGATTTTGAAGCTGGAGTCAATTTGTTTCCCACACATGCATTTTGTCCACTTTCTGCTGGTAGCTTCATCTCTACCTTATGAACTTATGACACGTTTGCTCAAAGTTAGTTAATTCTTTTCTGATTTCTTATCAGGCTTGATTGTGGGCTGTGGTTAGTTCTCAGAAGTGAGCTGCTGTTCTCCATTTTATCAGCGAAACTCTCAGACTCACTCCTAATAAAAATAGAGATAATCTCCATTAAACTCAAATGTTCAGTCCAACCCAATTTGCAGATTCCCCCAATACTGATGAAGTAAAAACAACTGTAATGGCACTTTGTATTTCTTTATATTTTAGATCTAAAATATGGCCTAGAAAACAACAACAACTAAAGTCACATCTTGGCTGTCCATCTTTTCCTTCCTGACAGCCCAGAGATTTTACTGTTCCCTACTTTTATATGGCAAGATGTTAGGGAAAGCCCCTGATACCAGTCAGACTTCCTGAGCTGTAGTCCCAGATTCCTCATTTTCTACTTATGTGCCTTTAAGTCACAAACTCTTAGATGCTCAGTTTCCTCATCTGTCTATTTCTCAGGATGGAGGCAAGGAAGAAATTAGGTCCCTTTTTATGAATGGACTTTTCTATGCAAAATAAAGCTTACTAATATTTACCAATATCAATACCTACATTTACTAATAGTTACTGTTTTATTCTTCTGTACAATGGTTTTTATTGGTTCAGCCATATTCAGACAGCTCCTTAAAAACTATCATTAGGGGCTTCCCTGGCGGCGCAGTGGCTGAGAGTCCGCCTGCCAATGCAGGGGACACAGGTTCATGCCCCCGTCCGGTAAGATGCCACATGCCGCGGAGCGGCTGGGCCCGTGAGCCGTGGCCACTGAGCCTGCTCATACGGAGTCTGTGCTCCGCAACGGGAGAGGCCACAACAGTGAGAGGCCCGCATACCGCAAAAAACAAAACAAAACAAACAAACAAACAAAAAAACTATCATTAGGTGAAATATTTCTTTGTAAATATAAAACTAGTACATGGGTCATTGCATTTAGTAAAGTGAAACCCATACACACTATGGATCTATACATACTGAAACTGTCCCACTGGAGGGGTGATAAATGATGAGTGATTGAATTGCTTCACAGAGACTGGGTCACTATAAAGTATAACCTGCATAGGAACTTTTTAGTAACCACTAAAGAAGCCTGAGAAATCTGTTTTCAGAAATCAAAAAAAAAAAGTCATATCAATTTTCCAGCCATACTTAGCACTACCCATTACCCACACAAAATTCTACTCTACGAGGGAGTGACCTGCATAAATGGCCTTCAACTCACAGGACTAAAAGAATACTTCAGGGTTTTTCTTTGGTTGTTTCGTTTTATTTGAGAATTCTTGAATCAAATGGGTGGTAACAAGTAAATACCTCTCTACCATCATTCACTCACCAGTAGATTTTTTACTTTTATTTCTGCCTTTTTATTGGCTTTGTTTTGGACTGAGCTATTTAAAAGCATTCTCAGAGCCCGATTGAGTTTAAATATACAAGATGTTGATAGGTTGGGATTCAAATGTGCTTGTGTCCACTGAATTGTTTATTTTTTAATAAAAAGAGGAAAATCACAATGTAAAAGTAATGAATAATTTTTTTTAAACTACAGTTTGAAACTTTTCTTTAGAAAAAAAACAAAAGAGCTACAAGTGACTGTTTTTCCTGTCACCTTTGCTATAGTAGCTGGCAACGTGAGAATTCACTTTCCATCATCAGTGCTGGTGAATGAGATGCTCACAGGCATTCCCAGCTCAGATTTGTACAGGATCCAGACAGCTCTCTGCTGGAAGGGAATCCTCAATAGAAGTGTAATGATAAAAACAAACCGAGCTTCAATATTTCAGGAGAGGGATAGGCACTGAGCAAACTGGAAACCTATGCTGTACCAAAAGAGGGGCCCTCCATTCAAATTCATTGCCTGAAGAGATAAAAGCCCACGTGGCTTGATTTGAGGATTTGTCCAAAGCTTGAAATCCCAGTCATTGTATAAGTTAAACTGATATATCTGTGACAAAATTTGGCCTAAGGACCAGAAGATGCCAACCTCTGATCTAGATGCTTAAAGCTATACTTGGATTCTTAGGGAGAAGTGCATATCATCTGTTGCTCCTATAATTCCTCTAATATCTGAGAATCCAGAAGCTAAAGGGTGGGGGTTTCTGGGTTCTTGTTGAATTAATATTCTGCCCACCCCAAAATACCATTTTTATAAAAGATCTGTTTTTGTTTCATTCAGCCATCATTTCTAAAGCACGTCAAGTCTTTTGAGTCCATACAGCCGTTCCATCCTTCTAGCCAACATTGGCTGGAAGCCTAAAATTGTCTCCAGACTCTTCTACCAGAGAGCTCAGCCCCAGCAATAATCAATTTGAACACAACTGTCGGTTCAGGTGCCTTTGCGTTCAGCAGCACTGGCTAAATCCTAGTTGTTCTAAGACCTGCCCTGGCTATGGAGTGTGCAAATAAGCAGAGGTGCCTGCCACAGGCTTTCACAAGGGCAGTGGCCTTAGCCACTGGTGTACTGTGAGTTCAAGGCTGACTCCAAGCAATGTCTCTTTCCCCTTAAGAACTCTTTCTTCTGTGTAGGCAGGTCATTTTTCTTGCCCCACTCCATCTCATCTCTCTTCCTGCCATTCAGTGTTAGTAGCATCGAGCAAAGTTTATCCTCAGTCCTCTAGAAAAAGCAATGGCCACAAGTGGGGGCGGGTGGAGGGAGACTTTGACATGAATTCCCACATCTCTACAATTCTGCTCTTAAATTAGCCAGAGGAAAGTTAGGCTTAAAGGAGAAACCACACAGGAGAGCAAACAGAGAAAAAAGAAATGTTTGCTTGTTTGTTTTTCAACTCGGGATAAACTTATATTTGAAACCAGGATCTAGCCTAAGGAATTATGTGACTTTGGATACATTACTCTTATCTCTTTCAGTCTTTATTGTCTTATCTGTAAAGTGGAAGTCAAAGGACAGATTTCATAGATTTGCTATAAAGATTATATGAAGTAATATATGTTGAATGCTAGGCACATAATAGATCCTTTTATTATATATTAAGATTGATATGAATATAATTATACATTGGCACAAAAATGGATTTTATCTCTTCAATATTCTGGTAGTAATTAAATGCTCAAGATATCCCAGGTTGGTCCTGATTTTATGTAACCTTATTCTTTTTTAATAAAAGTATTTTATTAAATATATACCTGTGATTTCTTGGTACCTTCTTGTTTTCAATACAAAAAAATTTTAAACCCCTTACTGGATTATTTGTTAATTTCAGCAATCATAGTTATCATTAATATATTGCTTTCTGTGAAACCAGATGTGCACATTTATACTTGTTAATTTCACCTCTGACTAGACACTTCCAAATGAGAAGCCAAAAATAGCAGAAAGCTTTATTTATTTTCTGTCTGACCTCAGATGTACTACATGTAAATGGTAAACTCACCCTCTATGCAGGGATTTATCTGGGAGGTTAGTGTTCCTTTACTTAAAGAGGGACTTCCCTGGTGGTCCAGTGGTTAGGACTCTGCGCTTCCACTGCAGGGGGCAAGCATTTGATCCCTGGTCAGGGAACTAAGAGCCCGCATGCCACATGGCCAAAAAAATAAATAAAAAATACTTAGAGAAAGTTGGTCCACAACGAGTCATTGTCTTAACAAGTGAGATGTCCCAAGGGGTAATGGGATGACTTGCTCCTCTGTTCTGTACATTCCTTCATCAAAAAAAAAGAAGGCTGTGAATGCTTATAAAGCTTCTTTTTCTTGCAATTAAAAAAAATGTTACAACTCAAACCCAATATAGCCTGATGGAAACAAACCTCCCCTGATGAAAGTTCATTTCTTTCCCCCCTCTTCCCCCACCCCAGACTCTTCATAGGGAAAATGGAAGAGGTAAATCCATGCCCCTCAAGGGCAAAAAGGGCCAGGGTACAGAGAATAGGGGGCATCTTGAACAGGAAAGCGGCCTTATCCAAACAGGGATTTAGGGAAATAACCATCTAGCTCCAGGCTCCCCCAATAGCACTATTCTTATTTTACCATCCCTAAGAGAATCAGCCATTTCCCTAAGGCTGTGGGTAAGTCTCTTGCTGCCTAGAATGCAGTTTTCTATTTACTTCCCAAATTCTTAATGTTTGGTTAGGTTTCTCAAAAATGTGACATATATATCCTTGCTCCTTGTACTCCAGAAAAGTAGATGCCACTTATCAACTGATATGCCAATTTGGGTTATGTTCCCAGTCCTATAAATTACTGGATTCCTTTGCATGGCTTCACAGCTACCATTCTAGAGCAGTGATTACATCTAGACTAAATGAATTGACATCATACATTAAGAGATATATAAATACAGATGTAAATACAATGTAAATATATGTTATATTTAAAAAGCTTAATAGCCCCGCTAATTGCCAGTACAATACGCTTTCCTACGTTTAGTTTCTTCTGCCTTTCTGTTATTTATTCTTCCTTCCTCTCAGGAATTCTAAGACAGCAATTTTCTGAAGCCTAGGATGTGAACCTCTACAATTCAGATCTACTGAGTGGATTCAGAAGACAACACTGCCTCGTTCCCAGGGCACCGCGTTCCATGATAATTCCATCTTCTATAGTAAAATGGTAGAATGTATAGTGTCCTGGACTCATACTAATATCCACACAAGGAGCATTTCATAAGTAATCAGGAACACGCTATTCACTTTTGAATATGTTCTTAAGGCTACTTCTTAGAAAAATGTGGCTCTATATCATGTTGAGCTGATTTATGCCCATTAATAATATTTTCCCATGTTCATTCTGTATTCTCTGTAGAATCTTTGAGTCCCTGATTCATTGAGCTTAGCATCACATCTTGCCCTCCCTGTTTATTTTAGCTTACTTTCAACTGATAGAGCCTACTTTCTGTAATTTTTCTCATTTGGTATTACTTTTCTCATTTGTGTTCTCTTCTGCTTTCTCAAATGTCTTTGCTATGTGTTCTCTACTATTTCAAATGTCCTCAGTAACATGTTTCTCTCATCACTCGGAAAGATGAGGTTATCAAAATCATCACTTGTATATTTATAAGACTTGGGACTACGGGGGTCAGGAATACATCTCTCTTAACAAACTACAGCTTCTCCATCCAGTTAAGTAACCATTTTTTCAGTCTTCATAGAAGTAAAACAAAAATGTGCTATTTTCCCCTTCATTGTTGTGTGGGAAATTTTAATTTACACATACTTCCCTAAAGAGTATGTGGACCATGCATAGCTGGCAACATAAGCAATATTTGTTGGGAAAATTAAAGAACTGTAGAGAGAAGAGTTGGTGTGAAAAATGTGATTAGAAAATTTGGACTTATTTTTCTTTCTCTTCTTTATTCTTTCATTTTTTGTTTGTTTTGTTTTGTTTTCTTCTGTCTTTTAAGACACTGAGTTCAAAATATTAATGTTCTAAATACAAAATTGGAATCTTTTCAAGGAGGATAAGTATACCCACATAACTTGAACAAACAATATTAATTTTAGGTTTCTAGAAAGTTAGAGGGCAAAAAGCAACTCAGTGTTTAAGGGTGAAAGATAAGAAATCAATCTAGGGAATCAATACACACACACACACACACACACACGACTAAATAAATAAATGAATAAATAAAGCCATCCTAATGAAAGAATTCCTTAGATATACTGAAAGAATCCTACGGTTTTTGCCCCTTTCCTACAACAATAAAATGCTAATATAGGGAATTCCCTGGCAGTCCAGCGGTTAGGACTCTGCAGTTCCAGTGCACAGGGCATGGGTTCAAACCCTGGTCGGGAAACTAAGATTCCGCAAGCTATGCGGTGCAAGGGTTCAAACCCTGGTCGGGGAACTAAGATCCTGCAAGCTATGCGGTGCAACCAAAAAATAAAAAAAAAGAAAAAAAATGCTAATATAACACAAATTTTAAGGTTATTCTCAATTAAGATAATAAAGGAAGCATGCAGAGAAGATGGGGGTGAGGGGTAGGAAGCACAATTTATTGCATACTTATTATGCATCAGGTGGCATTAGGCTTAAACTTTCCTTGTGTTAGCTCAAATTCAGAACAATAATGTGCCTAGTGCCGCCTCATCATTCCATTAGTTCCATATCCATATTTTTGACTAATCAGTCAGATTTGTAGATCATGAAGACTATTTATTTATTTATTACCAATAGCTCAGTAGCCCAGTTAATTTTTTTGTCAATAACATCATTCTGTTCCGTCTGGTCCGCTGCATGTTCATTGGTGATTTAGCTTTGTAAGGAGAATTTTAAGACTCTCAACACCCTGAAAATAGAATCCAAATAAAACTTGAGGAAAGGATGAGACTAATGCCATAGGGAGAAAGCAGATGACAGAGTTATTGAGGAATATATGTAATAATTTGCATGAGGGAATTGAAGAGACTGTGTTATAGAAATATTGCTTCAGAATTCTTGCTACACTGAGATTTGAGCACCACTGCTAAATTTTGTTACAACTGACTCATTTATAAATTAAACTAATTTCCTTGATGTAAAAAGCCAGATTCAGATTGTTGAGAAATAGGTCCAGAAATAAAATGTGTTACTTTTCCCCCCATAACAAAACAACATAAAAATATGCCACCATATTTTATGTGTATCTGTGTGTGTTTTAAAAAAAAAATGTTGGCCTTAACAACAAATAGCCAAGAAGATGAAATTCACTTCTACAGTTGGAAAGCTTACACTAAAACTAACCACTCAGTACTGGTTCTCAATTTAAGTACCATTGAACAATCTATAGAGAGAGAGAAGAGGAGCCTCTGCCTGGAACAATGGTGCTCTCGGGAAATGCTCTTTGATCCTGCTCTGAAGCAGCGAAGATGCCAGCTGTACAGAAGACAGCGTATTTGCATATGAAAAGAGCAAATCTGGTTCAAATCACTGTTGTCTGTATCAGAAGACTCCCATTCTCCAGCCCATCCCCTGCTCCCCCCAGCTTCTCTCATTTCAATCCTCAGAAAATTCTATTTTGTCCTGTTTTCATGAATACTACCTAGATGGCTGAGACTCCATTCTCAAGCAGTTGAATTAAAAACAAGCCTGTGCTCGTGTATCTTCCGGTTTTGACCTCCCACGCTATATGATGTAAACCCCAAACTGGCCTGGCATCATCGCCTAATAGTTTGTTCAGACTTGGCTCTCTGTGCGCATGCTCCAAATCCACGTTCCACTTCAGAAACGCGTGTGTGCAGCTTCCTGCCGCTCTTTTCAGCAAGAACGTATGTGCTGCTTAAGAAAGGATGAAAATGTTATTCCAAGAATGGAAGCTGTTCTCAACCCTTCATTCTTCTCTATTTCTTATTAAAGCAGTAACCGAACTTCTCACACAAATTCAATTACCACTTGAATAAAGGGTCTTCCAAGATGTGAGTCTCCTGTGTTGCCTTCCCACCTACCCTCTCTTGTTTTCAATATCCTTCAGTCACAGGAATTTCCTCTCAGGTATATTATTGATAACTAACACTAAATGTATCCAAAACTAAGCTAAGTAATTATCTGTGTATTTAAGCTCTGAACTACAAATAAAATAAATTAAAAGTTAAAAAATGCTCAACATCATGAATCATTAGAGAAATGCAAATCAAAACTACAATGAGATATCATCTCACACCAGTCAGAATGGCCATCATCAAAAAATCTAGAAACAATAAATGCTGGAGAGGGTGTGGAGAAAAGGGAACACTCTTGCACTGCTGGTGGGAATGTGAATTGGTACAGCCACTAGGGAGAACAGTATGGAGGTTCCTTAAAAAACTACAAATAGAACTACCATATGACCCAGCAATCCCACTACTGGGCATATACCCTGAGAAAACCATAATTCAAAAAGAGACATGTACCAAAATGTTCATTGCAGCTCTATTTACAATAGCCCAGAGATGGAAACAACCTAAGTGTACATCATCAGATGAATGGATAAAGAAGATGTGGCACATATATACAGTGGAATATTACTCAGCCATAAAAAGAAACGAAATTGAGCTATTTGTAATGAGGTGGATAGACCTAGAGTCTGTCATACAGAGTGAAGTAAGTCAGAAAGAGAAAGACAAATACCATATGCTGACACATATATATGGAATTTAAGAAAAAAAAATGTCAAGAAGAACCTAGGGGTAAAACAGAAATAAAGACACAGACCTACTTGAGAATGGACTTGAGGACATGGGGAGGGGGAAGGGTAAGCTGTGACAAAGCGAGAGAGAGTCATGGACATATATACACTACCAAACTTAAGGTAGATAGATAGTGGGAAGCAGCCATTTAGCACAGGGAGATCAGCTCGGTGCTTTGTAACCGCCTGGAGGGGTGGGATAGGGAGGGTGGGAGGGAGGGAGACACAAGAGGGAAGGGATATGGGAACAGATGTATATGTATAACTGATTCACTTTGTAATAAAGCAGAAACTAACACACCATTGTGAAGCAATCATACTCCAATAAAGTTGTAAAAAAAATCAATATATACATACAAAAATTTTGGAAACTGCAAGTGAGCATAATAATAGTAATAAATAGTAATGCTTATAACAAAAAAAAGCTAAAAAAAAAGAATGGAAGCTGGTCCCTCTGAATACTAAAAGAAATGTGTGAGTCAGTGAATGGAAATCTGTAGTGTTACAACTAGGGTTGCAGAAGAGGAAGAAACACAGGCAACAACCTTCAATCTTATACCCGACCAGGGACCAAGATGACAGTATTTTTCCAGAACTGCCAGTTTGACATAGGAGCCGATAGGGTTCCCGTTCAGGACAAGCATAGAGCCCATCAGTGGATCCAGCCAGGCACGTGGTTAGTGGGGAGGGGATGCTTCCTTGATTTACCTCTGAACCACAAGATGAAGCTAGCATGGCTGGTGGAGACAGTTAGTTACAGGAGTGGTGGCCGGAAAGTCAGAGCCTGAGTCGCCAAGTGTGGATGGCTAAGAGAAGTGTGCTCCAAGTTGATGAACTCTAACTGAAGACACAAAATGATGTCCAGAAGGTATTTGGGAGTCTGAGGCAGAAAAAAATGAAATTGGGACCTGAGAACATTATCTTCAGGGTTTGGCAGTCTCCTGAGGGAATCTGAGGTCCATCTGTTTGGGCAGGAAGTAGGAAGTGCTCTGGAAGGCAGTTGTTTAACCTGGATGATTTCACACACAAAACACTGACTCATGGTCTGGGTTTCACCAAATCCTGCATGAGGCAATTTTCAGACATGCTTTCCTGAACCAAAATGTTTCAGAAAAATTGTACTCTATATATTGCACCCAAGGGCTAAGTTTTAGAAGGTGGTATTCAAATTAAGGTAATTTTTTTAAATTTCAGTAATTTTTTCCCATAAATGTATTGGACTTGGTAGTTATATGTGGAATTAATAGTCTTTTATGAAATTCCCACCCCTCTAGTGTCAAATATTTTACAAGTAGATTTAAAGTATTAAATCAAAGCCATACATGGATAGATTAGGAAGCAAGCGGGGGAAGAGAAGCATGAGAGGAAGAGGTGGTCCTGGAGGGATGACTAGCCTCCCATTTCATTGTCTCTATCTGGAGCATCCTTTGTGGAGGGGCAAATTATCACTCCCTATTTCTCCTGAGTCCCTTGAGTCAATCATACGTGTGATTTTTTTGTAGACAAAAGAAAATCTCAATATTCATGTTGAATATGGAGCTTTAAGGGTGTCAATTCTCCCATCATAAGACAGTTGACTCACAGGAAATAAAACAAGGTTGGTATAGATAAGCTAAAGCTAGAAATGACTAGTGAACCAGGAGACATGACACAAGAGGAGAAAGACAGTGAGAGTCTGTGGGTGAGACATCACATGTGGACTAGCTTGAGGGCAGGAGGGGTCTAATTATTCAGAGCAAAATCCACAAGTTCAACACCACGTGGAAATAGCGCAGCTTGAGAGTGGGAGAGCCTGATTCTAAGAGAAACCAAGTTTGAAGGGAACAAAGAGCACACTTCTCAGAATAATGGGGATCTCCAAGGAGAGCCTCAAGCTCAGCAGAGCACCTGTGAGCTGAATGTAGAATGCTTCACAGCCCTAGCTACACAGGAAGTTTCAGAACAAAGGAGCAGTTGTTTACACTACCCAAACTAAACTAGAGAAGAACCACCTTCGCAGCAATTCCAAGACACGTGGGAGACTAGGTAAGATAAGAATATGAGACACCTTCTGTTTGAAGGTCTCCCTGGCAGTTCTTTCTTGCTCTGTGTAGTAAACAGTCAAAGGCTCAGGGTCGTAGATTCCAGTCCTGACCAGGTAACTTTGGATTTGTTATGGAATCTCGGTATCCTCCTCAGGAAATGAGGATGATAATTACAGTTATTCTCACTGAGTGCTTGTGAATATATGTGGGGAAAAGAGATTTGTTAATTTCCTAATGATGTATTAATAATGTACTTCTCCCTTTCATGTATATTAGCTCAAACACTCTGTGAAATAAGAATTATTATCTACAACTTACAGACAAGGAATCAGATTTTCAGAGAGGGTAAGGGATTAACCCAGAACAGTAATTTTTAAATATCATTAAGCAATCATTTATACACCTAGCACCGTTCTTAGTGCTTTACGTACACTAGCTTATTTAAGCTGCAAAACAACCCAGTCAACATGAAATTGTTCAGAATCACACAGGTAGCCAGTAGCAGGATGAGGATTCAAATGCTCTCATAGTGGCAGCCCAGCCCATGCTCTCAAACACTTCCCTTGTACTGCCTTCTCTCAGGGTTATACGTGGGAGGCTGAAATCTAGGCTCAAATCTCTGGACCTCCGTCCATTTCTCCTATTTTAGTTCTGTTATGCTTCTTGTTATTTGTCTATATATGTTCTTAACATTATCTCTATAGGAAGATAGCTTGCTTCCTGATGCTATCATAGTACAGGAACCTTGAAGTTACTTTGTGAAGAATTTGAGGGCATAAAGTTCTACACAGATGAGCAATTGTCAGCGATCTAGTCTAGTTACAGAACCCACTTGTTCAGCTTGGCCCATGACTGATTCTTCCTGTCAGTTCTCTCTAGATGAACCCCAAGGGCAGTCAGGCTCTGCCCTTCCTGATATAATTTGCTAACGATAAAATATCAACAGTTAAATAATTGTCTTCACTGAGAATACTAAAATGAATTGCGTTTTACAAACAACTGTGTTAGCGACAATTACAAAACATTTCAAGGTCATTTCTAAACCTATAAATTTATTTTATGAAGAAATGTGAGTCAAAAAGCTGAAACTGGGGCCTCCCTGGTGGCGCAGTGGTTGAGAGTCCGCCTGCCGATGCAGGGGACACGGGTTCGTGCCCCGGTCTGGGAGGATCCCATATGCCGCGGAGCGGCTGGGCCCGTGAGCCATGGCCGCTGGGCCTGCGCATCCGGAGCCTGTGCTCCGCAACGGGAGAGGCCACAACAGTGAGAGGCCCGCATACCGCAAAAAAAGAAAAAAAAAAAAAAAAAAAAAAAGCTGAAACTAACACACCATTGTGAAGCAATTATACTCCACTAAAGTTGTAAAAAAAATATATATATATATACTGTTCAAGATACATTAGCTATTTTGTGCTGTGTTATAATATCTATTAAAGCAGTTTATTTGAAAATTAAAAAAAAAAAGCAATGGCATTCATGCCTGCGTTCTGTTCGTGGATATTTACTGAATATCTAAATGTGCCCAGCATGATTCTAGGTGACAGTTTCATAGCAGTGAATAGGAAAGCAAGTTCTCTATTTTATGGAGCTTACGGTCTAGCAAGACATAAAGTTAAAAAAAAACAATTTAGTGAGCATTTTAAACAGGGTGATTAAATTGAGAGTGTTGGGAGAAGCAAGAATCAGGAAAAGCTTCTCTGATGAGGTGACATCTGAGTTGTGATCTAAAACTTACCAAGGGGCCAGCTGAGGGGCGGGGAGGGGGGGAGAAGAAATGCCAAGACCCAAATGTTTGGCTTGTTTGAGAAGCAAAAAGAAGACAAATGAGGTTGAGAGTAAGGCTGCAGAGTGAGCTGGAAGATCAGCACAGGTAAGGTGAGAAGGGCCTGCTGCCCAACAGCCTTGTAGACTGTGGTAAGATATTTCAATTTTATTCTTTTTTTCAAATTTTATTGGAGTCTAGTTGATTGACAATGTTGTGTTAGTTTCAGGTGTACAGCACAGTGATTCAGTTATACATATATATATATATATATATATATATATATATATATATATTCATTCTTTTTCAGATTCTTTTCCCATATAGGTTATTATAGACTGTTGAGTAGAGTGCCCTGTGCTAGACAGTAGGTTCTTGTTTATTTTATATATAGTAGTGTGTGCATGTTAATCCCAAGCTCCTAATTTATTCCTCCCCCTACATCCCCCTTTGGTAACCATAAGTGTGTTTTCAAAATCTGTGAATCTGTTTCTGTTTTGTAAATCAGTTCATTTATATCATTTAAAAAAAATTAGATTCCACACATGTGTGATATCATATGATATTTGTCTACCTCTGTCGATTTTATTCTAAGTGAAATGGAAGCCATGGAAGGATTTTAACTAGGGAAGTAAAGAAATCCCAATTATGTTTTTAAATTATTTATTCTGGTTCTCCCATCAGGAAGGGAGTGTGAAGGGGTAAGAGGCAGACACAAGCAGACCTAGGAGGACTCCCTTAACCGGCTCAGGTGAGAGCTGACAGCGGCTGAGAATTGAACGATATCGGTGGCAACGGATAGAGGTGATCAAATTCAGAATACACTTTGTACATAGAAAGTATAGGACTCGAAGGTGGATTTGACATGAGGTTAGGGAAAAAGAAGAATCAAGAAAGAGTTAAGAGTTTGAGGATTTGCAAAACAGAATGGATGGTGATGTCTTTTAAGGAGATGTATATCATTGGGGAAATAAAATGTTTGGGAGGGACAGGAAATGGGAATCAAGAAATCAGGTTTTAACTACCTTGAGTTTAAAACCCCTCCTAGGAAGTCAAGTGTCTTGAGCAAATGACACTGTGGAGTTCAGAGGAGAGCAAGGATCAACATTCCCGCTGAAGGGAGTGCTCCAGGGACGTGATCCTAAGATCTGATGGTTTACTTCTCAGACACAGAATTAAAGATACAATGACAAATATAAAAATGAGGGAGAATTCCACTTAAAAGCCATGGTCTTAAAGGTGTGTTCCCTTCTCATGCATCTTCCTTGATTTACTTTTAAGTCCAGGATATTTCTTCCCCGTTAACAACAAAATAACTTTTGGGGTCTGAAATAGCCAAAAGTGCATTTTTCTTCTTTCATTCTCGGATGTCGCACAATCCACAGTGTCGAAGAGAATGGGCTCTAGAGTGAGCCTGTGGGATTCAAATCTCAACTCCTCAGCCTCTCCATAATTCAGTTTCCAAAATGTAGATAATAACAGTGCCTAATCAGAGTTATTGTGAGGATCAGATGAGATAAAATTGGTAAGGTATGGGCTTCCCTGGTGGCGCAGTGGTTGAGAGTCCGCCTGCCGATGCAGGGGACGTGGGTTCGTGCCCCGGTCCGGGAAGATCCCACGTGCCGCGGAGCGGCTAGGCCCGTGAGCCATGGCCGCTGAGTCTGCGCGTCCGGAGCCTGTGCTCCGCAACGGGAGAGGCCACAACAGTGAGAGGCCCGCGTACCGCAAAAAAAAAAAAAAAAAAAGAAAGAAAAGTGAAAGCTGCTAGGCAGTCCTGATTCCTCAATTACCCACAAGTAGCAACAGATGCTGCAAAGGTAGACCTGTTCCAGTGACCAGCACTCTCAGTGATTAGACAATGGAGGAAAGAAAGTAATTAGGTAAATCACACAAAAAGAGAAATAAACTGGATGGGGCATGTTGATCGTTGATGAAAGACAGATAAACAAGGTAGATGTGAACATTAAAAAAAAAAGCCTCTAATTTAACAAATAATTAGCTAAACCCTTGTGGAAAAATCTATTTAGGCCTCCCTTAACTAAATGTTCCTGTGGTATATTATTCAGAAGGAAATGGGAACAGAAGAATAGATATAATTTATTGCAACAAAATTCAGTTAAATGGTACACTCCTAGCAAATAGGAAGTGAGGCAAAAAGAGACGTTTGTTCTCTTATATACTTTTCACTTATTAACTGATGTCATGTATCTCAACCTCCTGAAGAATGCCAAGCTAGAATTTAGACCAGTAGCAATAAGAAGAGCTACATTCCAGAGGGAGCACATATTAAATCTTGAGTCGCCAGAAAACACTACCCACACAACAGACCTGTTAAGAAGCTCTAATTGGTTCACTTTCTCTTCCTTCAATTAAATCTCTATCTCAGAAGTACAAAAACGTGACGCAGGTCTTAGATAACCTTTTATTGTCTACCCCCCTCCAATCCTGTACTTTTAATAATCAGCCACAAGGAACATGGCCTTTGGAGTTAAAAACCTATATTTCTCCACTCCTGGCCTTATGCCCTTGGGCAAGTGACTACACCTGTGAAACAGGAACAGTGAGAAGCACCTAGCTGGTCTGTTTTAAGATCAGAGATAAAATGTGAAAAGACACACTGGGAAGATTCTTGTGTCTGCAAACTCTGCATAGGTAGGCAATTGTCAGGGGCACAGCACAGCTACAGATTTTGCTGTGTCCCACTCAGCATGGTCTGAGCCTTCTCTGAGTTTCATCTAGTTTAGCCCCAAAGCCAGTAGGCCTCAATACCTGGCACTTAGAAGTTCAATAAGTGATAGCAATTATCATGCACAAAAATTCAGTGCCAAGACCCCTTTTCAAAAAAGTACTCACTGAGTATGACAAAGTGATTTACCCAAGGTTAAATCCAAAATAGCAAAGGCTAACCAATCGTTAGGTATATGTCAGATACCAGTTTAAAGGCTTTCTGTATATTAATTCGTTTAATCCTAACAAGAACCATATAAGGTAGATACTGACCCGCTTCCTGTTTTACAGAGAAGAAAATAGGGAGTCAGAGACATTGTGTCATTTTTCCAAGGCTGCCTGTCCAGGTAGTAACAAAGACATTGTTAAAATTCTAGAGTAGTCTTCACACTCCCATCTCTTAGCTATATTGCCTCCTCACTCAGATTGTAGACTGAAATTTGAGCCTGAAATGCAAAACTACTGTTTATTATTTTGGTTGTAGTGATAAACTGTTGTTCCGAAAAACATCTCTTCAAAAGTATTGCTAGTTACCTGATGCTGTCAAAATAGAGATAGCTCCGAGAAAGATGCGTCAGACAGATTCTTGTGTCTGCAAGCTCTGCATAGGTAGGCAATTGTCAGGGACACAGCATGGCTACAGAGTCTGCCGTGTCTAGCTTAGCATGGCCTGAGCCTTCCCTGAGTTTCATCTATTGATAGCTTAGCGCCAAAGCCAGGAAGACTCAATTCTTCCTGATACCCAAATACAATCTGCAAGCACTAGAATAATGTTGAAAGACTGTGTTTATTTAGATTTTTAAAACAAGTTTCTCATGTATGTGCAACAACTGTAAAATACTGCAAGAAGATTTCTAGAGCCTTAATTTATTTTTAGAGTGGGATTATAAGTAATAAAGAGGAAAATGTAAATGAGCATTAAACTCATCACCTTAGGAAATGACCTGTAGGATTTTCTTTCCTGTAGTTTGCTACTCCCTTTGCCTGAATTGTCTCTTGTGTTTCTTCTAAACCAGCTGAAATCCTGCCCATATTTCCAAACCTGGTCCAAATGCCACTTCCTCTGAGATGTTTTTTTCTGATGCCACAGTTATATTTAATCACTGCTTGCTCAGTACTTCCGTAGTTCTTGGCTTATGTCTTTACTTTGCCCTTATCACAATCTACCTGGCCTGATGGTTTGTCTCTATCATGTCCTGGAAATTCTTGAAAAGCAGGAATCAAGAAGGAGGGAGGACAGCTTGATGGTTAAAAGCAGGAGTTCAGATCAGACAAAACTCAGCTTGGATCCTGACTCTCTCACTCAACTTCCATAAGATCTTTGGAAAGTTGATCATTGGGAATCTTAGATTTTTTCATCTTTCCATTGAAGATAATATGGGTGAGTCTGTTCTGTACTCAGATTCCTGGGTTCGAATCTTAGGTTCATAACTTTATTTGTTTATGTCTAAGTACCCTTTCCTATAAGACAAAGATGATAATAGAGAATTTATCTCATAATGAAATTCTGAGAATTAAAGTAATTAATTTATGTAAATTATTTAGAACAACGTCTGGTGAACAAACAAGCACTCAGTAAATGTTAGCTACTTTAATATTATCCTGTAGAATTGTGGTAAGGAAAACATGGCATCCTGTTTGTAAAGAGATAAGAACATAGTAGATGCTCAAAAAATGGTAGGTATTACTGTGATTTCCCAGTCCTTTACACTGTAAGAATAAAGAAAATGGCAATCAACATATAATGAGCAAAAAAATAGAGCAAGTATATTCTTAGCAGTTGTTTCTCTTGTTGCTTGAAAATCATCTTGCAGCTTATATGAAGAAGTATTTCATATAGTATTTTTATCAATAGATTAAATACAAAAATATACCTCTGTGCTCAGTATTCCCTTTAGTTTGCCTATGATAACATGGAGAGGGTAAAAATACTAAAGAAGATATAATAAAATCTTCCATTCTCCCATTGGAGCTTTAAAAAAGTCAGAGCTTTATGATCACTTATGAACACAGATCAGCAGGAGAGTAGAAGTGTGAACACAGGAGAAAATTGGCAAGTTTAGCCTCCCCAGATTTTTTTTTCTTTTCCAGAAACATATAAAACAATGGCTGATTTATAGCAATTCATAAAGTATGAATGAATGTGACATGCAGGTTAATGAAGGCCTTAGCAATCTATAAAATCAGTGTCTATAAAGAGATGAGACAGTTTTTGTGCAGCTTCTCAGTTTGGGCGTATTTTATACACGTTTTCAAATTCTGAACACAGAAAACTGATCACATGATTTACATGACTTTTTTTTTCTTAGCTGGGTTATTAGAAATAGTGTGGCTGTATATATAAAATCTAAAATCAGTACACAAAATCACATATATGCTCCAACAGAACAAAGAACAAAGCATTTAGAATCAGCATTCTTCTGGTCCTTATTGAAAGTCACTCTAATATTTGAAGTAACCTATCCAAGGATGTCTTGCTATTATACCATAACGTAATGTTGTGATAGAACTGAATTTTAATCACTGAATTCTAGGCTGGTACACATCATTTACCTGGTACAGGTATATAGTGGGTTGCATGCCCACAGACTTTTTTTGCGGGGCTCTCACCGCTGTGGCCTCTCCCACCACAGAGCACAGGCTCCGGACGCACAGGCTCAGCGGCCATGGCTCACGGGCCCAGCCACTCCGCGGCATGTGGGATCCTCCCGGACCGGGGCACGAACCCGCGTCCCCTGCATCGGCAGGCGGACTCTCAACCACTGCGCCACCAGGGAAGCCCCCCACAGACTTTTTAAAGTCTCTATTTCCACAGAGAAAACAGAGTTTCTACAAGGGTGTACTTCAATTTGTTTATTTAGTCACATTATATATGGCAGAACTGACATGGCTTACAGAGTGAATGTGAAGTACTTTCCTATAAAGCACTTGGAATCACTGATTTTTCAGTATATACCATGATTCCAAAGGACCAGGAAGTAGATGAATCAAGAATCCTATTGAAGAGCACAGTTTTTATTTTCTCTTCTAGGAAGAGAAGATGGCTGGCTTTTTATATGTAACTTGGTGTAATAAAAATAAGTATTTATTGCACGCCTTTTTGTGTCTGTGTTTTCTGAATTTGGAGTATTTGTCTTGTTCCAAGCTCCAAGCGTCTGCTTCTCCTGCTCTCCTGGTCTAAAATGTGATTCCTCTTTTCCTCTACTTGTTCTAATGATGCTTTCCTCCTTCAAAAACTAGCTTTAGTTAGTCTTCCTTGGAAAGCCTTTCCTGACCACTCCTCCTCATACTAGTTTGATCCTTTACACCATCTCTCATATTCTTAGAGACCCTGAAAAATAGCTTAGCGTTTAAGGATCTTTTTAATCACTTCAGGAGTCTTAGTTCGATCTCTCTACTTATACTATGAGTTAACTGAAGGCAAACAGCAAATTTACTCCTTCAAATATGCCCCCTTTCTTGTTCATCATTTTTAGGTGTTTATTTAAATAAACAAACACCACTTGATCATGACATTTATATGGGCACGTTGCAGAGATTTTAAAAGATATAACAAAATATCTTTATGCTTTCCAAAGGAAAGCATAACAAAAATAAAAACTGTACCAAGTTGTGAGAACCATGATTAAAGACACTCATGCCTAGTCTTCCAATCTTGTTATTTTGTACACAAACACTGTTAGCACAGTTAAATAAGGGTTATGTTGTACAAGCAGTTTGTTATCCTGCTTTGACAACTCTTATATTCCCCTGTTTGATGAAATATCCTTTTGAAAGATGATTTTTTAATGACTGAATAGTTTTCCATCTTAAGAATCTATGCTTCACTAAAAAAATTAAACAACATGTGCTGATTGACTGAGTTGGGGATGAAATACAGTGGCTTAAACTTCCCCTTTATCTATCCTGACTTTGAAGCATTAGGAAAAAAAGTCAAGAAATGAGATGGGAAAACAGAAATCAAGAGAGATAACTATCTGAAAATGTATGACCACTTTTCAGAGATAACTGTGATATATTTCTGCATTGCTTATTATTGATTGTTATCTGATATAATTTTTACTATATTACTAAGAAAATTATAGCAGTTAATATAGATTTATTGATTTTAGAGAAAACTGAAAGAAAAAGTAAAGACCTGTTAAATAATTTGAACCTCAGATTAGTCTTATTTTATGTACTACTAAAACCTATAGGGGAGGGATTGATCCATTTTCAATTCCAGGGGAAAAGGTCTCAGGAAAGATTCATTCCATAAATTTATGTACTGATTCTTAAAAGATAAATCAGCTTCACACAAGGCAAAGGATCTAACAATCAGTTGGCTTTGAATCTCATCTCTCTCTATCCTTTACTCACTAGAGTCTTGGCATCACCCAAGCACCAGGTCTGATCCTACTGTCCAGAGGTGAGGTACAGGTGCGGGTGAGGGAGACTAGAAGAGGCCATGGGAGTAGGGAGCTCACTGGCTCAGCCCATCTTCTATCCTACTACTGTCCTAATCTGACCTTGGCATTCCAGTAGCCCAGCAAATGGTCCTTCACTATTTGCCATTTCCCCTTTTACTACAAGCCCAGATCAGCTCATAGCTTGGTTTCATGCCTGGTCAAACGAGCAACCTGATTGATTATCCTTGAACCCCAGTATTTCCGTTCTTAAAACCCTATTACCTATTGCGCAAGTATCTACTATAGCCTGCCTGCCCCCTCCTGCTGGGAAAGTCAACTGGGTTTTTTTTTTTTAAACCCTTTTTTTAAAATTGAAGTATAGTTAATTTACAATGTTGTGTTAGTTTCAGATGTACAGCAAAGTGATTCAGTTCTATATATCTATAACTATATCCATTTTTTTTCGGATTCTTTTCCATTATGGGTTATTATAACATATTGAATATAGTTCCCCATGCTATACAGTAGGTCCTTATTGTTTATCTATTTTATTTATATTAGTGTGTATATGTTAATCCCAAATGCTGAATTTATTTATCTCCCAGGCTTTGGTAACCATAAGTTTTTCGATGTCTGTGAGTCTATTTCTGTTTTGTAAATAAGTTCATTTGTATCATTTTTTAAGATTCCACATGTAAGTGACACATGATATTTGTCTTTGTCTGACTTACTTTACTTAATATGAATCTCTAGGCACATCCAAGCTGCTGCAAATGGCATTATTTCATTCCTTTTTATGGCTGAGTATATTCCATTGTATACATATATACCACATCTTCTTTATCCATTCGTCTGTCAATGGACATTTAGGTTGCTTCCATGTCTTGGCTATTGTAAGTAGTGCTGCAAAGAATATTGGGGTACATGTGTCTTTTTGAATTAGAGTTTTCTCCAGATATATGCCCAGGAGTGGGATTGCAGGATCATATGGCAACTCTACTTTTAGTTTTTAAAGGAAACTCCATACTGTCCTCCATAGTGATTGCACCAATTTACATTCCCAGCAACAGTGTAGGATGGTTCCCTTTTCTCCACACCCTCGCCAGCATTTATTATTTGTAGACTTTTTGATAATGGCCATTCTGACTGGTGTGAGGTGATACCTCATGGTAGTTTTGATTTGCATTTGTCTAATAATTAGCAATACTGAGCATCTTTTCATGTGCCTGTTGGCCATCTGTATGTCTTCTTTGAAGAAATGTATACTTAGGTCTTCTGCCCATTTTTTGATTGGGTTGTTTGTTTTGGGGTTTTTTTTTGATATTAAGTTGAATGAGCTATTTGTATATTTTGGAAATTAATCCCTTGTCAGTCGCATCATTTGCAAATAATTTCTCCCATTCTGTAGGTTGTCTTCTTGTTCACCTGGATCTTACATTTAGTATGGATACTTTCCAAATCAGCATCTGCAACATGCATAAGTCCCTTTGGGCACAAAGAGGCCTTCCTTGACCCTCTATATTCAAAATAGTCCCTCTGAAATGTAAACATTTTTGGATATTTGATTATATTAAGGAATTGTTATCAATATTTTTAGGACTAATAAAGGTATTGTGGTTATGTTTTGAAAAAAAATTGAACAGAAACAAAAACAAAAATAGTCCTTCTGTTCCCCAAGTCAACTACCTCTCCCCCAGGCACGTTCTAGATAGTCACCCTGTTTCTGTCTACATAGAACTTAACACTACCTTAAATTACTTTATTTATAAGTCTTCTATGCTCCTAATACACTTTAGATGAGTGAATTACTTGCACTTGTTAAGGATTTCACTCCAGCCTCCACGTCTCCACATTCCTATCATAATCGACACGTATAAAATGTGTGTTTTGATGTATCTGTGTCTGGCTTCCAGTAGGTATCAGTCATCAACATGTAAGTTATTTAAAGAATGTGACTTCAGAGTGTCAAATAAAAAACACAAGAACCACATGTACACACACATGCCATTCCCTCCTGTGCATTAACATGCATTAGTGACTATTCCCTTGGATTTATGATATGTGTGGTGTCCATACAAAAATATGAAAACATATTCTTCTAAGTATTCTATTGACTTTGGAGATAGTAAGTGGAGGCATGACAATAAACATTATAAGCATAATCAGGGGAATAAACTTAAGAAATGGTTCATAGGAATTTCTTTTCTTTCATATCTTTGTCAAATGACTCACCTCTATACATTTTCCACAGTGGTTTCAAGAAAGAAATGTTACCAGATTGTAAGAAATGATCCCTCTTCTTAAATGCCAGCTTTGTTGAAATGAAAACAATTTTATTAGACGGTAAACAAAATCTGTGTTCTTTTGGGTTTTTAATTATTTTTCTCTTTGTGAAAATAAAAAGGGTATCAATGTACTCAAGTGAAACAATGAAAGACACGTGGAAGCAGAGTTGTAGGTGTAAGAGTGAATTATAGAATTTAAATGCAGTTAACTACTAGAAATACAGCTGACAATGGGCATGAGATACTCATTTTATCAGTACATGCTTATCTTGTACTATTTTTAGCTGATTAGCTTGCTCAATTGACTAAGCATTTCCTAACTCGTTTACTTCGATAAAGATGTAGCAGAGGAAATTCAGCAAGATATAATGATTTTATAGTGGCATATAGACAAGGCAGAGACAAATCCTTGATGGAATATAACTCATACAAAGCAATATGACACCTACAAAATTAGTGTGGCTGTTTTCCCAATTTAAAAAGCAAGGCCATACTAGAGAATGGACTTGAGGATATGGGGAGGGGGAAGGGTAAGCTGTGACAAAGTGAGAGAGTGGCATGGACATATATACACTACCAAATGTAAAATAGATAGCTAGTGGGAAGCAGCCACATAGCACAGGGAGATCAGCTTGGTGCTTTGTGACTACCTAGAGGGGTGGGATAGGGAGGGTGGGAGGGAGGGAGACGCAAGAGGGAAGAGATATGGGAACATATGTATAACTGATTCACTTTGTTATAAAGCAGAAACTAACACACCATTGTAAAGCAACTATACTCCAATAAAGATGTAAAAAAATAAATAAATAAATAAAAAGCAAGGCCATTGAAACTCTCAGTTTGTTTGAATACTTTGGTACAGAACTGATAATCAAATATAAAATAAAATTAGTTGGATAGAGAAACAACAAGGTCCTACTGTATAGCACAGAGAACTATATTCAATATCCTAAGATAAACCATAATGGAAAAGAATATATAAAAAATGTATATACATGTATAACTGAATCACTTTGCCATACAGCAGAAATTAACACAACATTGTAAATAAACTATACTTCAATTAAAAAAATTCCCTCCCCACAAAAGAATTTAGTTGGAAAATTAGGTGGCAAAAAGTCTCTTACCTTGTTTGTTCCATTTTTTCCTAGATTTTTTTTTGTACTAAGATGCTTTGCTTTCTTTATGATTAAATAAACATGCACATTCTTAAACGATGACAAAAATATTCAAGAAACTATTATTCTCTCATTTTTAATTATGAAGTGAAGTCAGCTAAATAATAGGTGAAATCTTGAATAATTTGTGAGAGTAAAAAAACTCAAAGGAAAAAAGAGACAAAATTATACTGTAAAACCTACATGGGTTTAGCTGTAATCTCCTTGAAAGAGTAGTTTTTTCAAAAAATTCTTCAAGAGATGGTACAGTTAATGATCTTAAAGTGCTAAGAAACATAACAAACAGTTTGGGAACTACATCTTCCAGGATCAAGAACACAGTTCCCTGAAGATTTTAAATAACCTTCTTTTGTTTACTCGTCAGGCATTTCCTGCCATATGATAAAATAAAATTACCTGTTGTTAAGAATTCTACTGTATTTTTTGAATAGATATGAAAAAAGAAAATTAAGGTTTGTTTTTTTAAATGGGAGGAATATTATTATGAATAAATTCTCAGAGCTGCTCATCTCTGAGATTATGATTCAAAGCCAGAAATGTAAGTGCCGACAGCATTGTTCCCAAACTTGACTGCGCTTTCAAAAGAGTTAATATAGTTAGGTCTTTGAACAAGATAAATAACTTTAATTGAAATAAAAGACAGGGGGAGGGGGAAAGGTAAGCTGGGACGAAGTGAGAGAGTGGCATGGACATACATACACTACCAAACATAAAACAGATAGCTAGTGGGAAGCAGCCTTATAGCACAGGGAGATCAGCTCGGTGCTTTGTGACCACCTAGAGGGGTGGGATAGGGAAGGTGGGAGGGAGATGCAAGAGGGAGGGGATATGGGGATATATGTATACGTACAGCTGATTCACTTTGTAATAAAGCAGAAAGTAACACACCATTGTAAAGTAATTATACTCCAATAAAGATGTTTAAAAAAAAGAGAAAGAATATACATAAGTATTCAAAAAAAAAGAAAAAGTATATATTAATTGTTTGGTGAGAGTTATGGGGTCTTCAAGGATCTCCAAAGGGCAATTTAACTGGGAAAAAACAAAAAAAAGAAACAGAAGACAGGTATTTGGCCCAGGCATTCTGTCTCCATGTTTGACTAACAGCCTCCACTCCAACTGCTTCTGCCCAGTTCAGATTTCCCCTGTTCTCAGGATGCAAGTGAGAAAGCTTTCTCTGTGTTTTGAAATACACTAAATTAGTCTAACAAATCTTCATTTTTCAGAAGTCCTGCTAAAAAGGTAAAAAATGAATTTCTTCTCTTAAAAATAAAAGATGGGTAAATGAAGGCTCAAGTAGCAAGAGTCAAGTTGTCAGTGAATCAAGAGATGCCTAGGTCTTCTTTGCTACTTGGCTCCCTTTCTGAAAAATGAATTCTTTCTATATCTGACAACATCTGAGAACGCTCTAGAAAAATAAATAAATAAAGTATAGCTTTATCAGTGGTTGTCAGGGATTACAGGAGAGAGGGGGATGAACAGTTAGAATTCAGAGAACTTTTAGGACAGTGAAGATAATAAGTGTGATACTATAATGATGAATACATGTCTATACATTGTCCAAATCCATAGAATGTATCACACCAAGAATGAATCCTAATGTAAACTATAGACTTAGGGTAATAATAATCTGTCACTGTAAGTTCATCAACTGTAACAACTGTACCACTCTGTCAGGGGATGTACTTTCTGTTCACATTTGATGTGAGCTTAAAACTGCTCTAAAATTAAAATCTATTAGAAAGAGAAAGAAAACAAAACCAAAAAATTATGATTATTTCTTTTCAATAAGTTATGCTTCAAAATGTAATATTTTGAGCAAAGGATGTAAACTTGAAACGGATTTCATTATATAATGAAAAAGTATATTCCTAAAATAATTGGGACTTCAAACAACTAAAAACTACTGCAGATAGTGGATGTATATATTTCAATTTTCCCATAACTTTATAAAACATGTATATCAATATTTAAAGATTTGGATACTAAAATGTATCTGGTGTCTGTATATGAAATTGAATACATGCATTTACAATTCTATAAAACTTCATACAAATAAAATGTAAAGATGTTGGGGAACTTTCAAAATATTTCAGAACAGTGAGAGAGGGGGAAAAAAACCCTCTCTGAATAGTTCATAGGAATCATATTTTTACCCCCTTTACATACCATTTTGCAGCTAATTCCCTAATAGCACTTTGTAGTCATACCTGATTCAAACACAAAGCAGCTCCCACTCACTAGCTAAGTAGTGGACCAGCCTCAGGGTACACATTTTTTTTAAAACCACTGATGTTTAAGCAAAAAAAAAAAAAATTGTATTGAAGTATAGTTGGTTTACAATATTGTAGGGGTGCACATTTTTAATAATTCACCCTTGACAAAGTTACAAATTTCTACATGTGCCAGATCTTTAGAGTTGCTTAAGCAAGTTAAAGCTTTAAATTAAAATTAAATTCTAAAAGTCAAGGATCTGTCCACAACATCAAGATGGAAGAGTAAGGGGATTGGGACTTCCCTGGTGGTACAGTGGTTAAGAATCCGCCTGCCAATGCAGGGAACACAGGCTCGAGCCCTTGTCCGGGAAGATCCCACACGCTGCGGAGCAACTAAGCCCATGCGCCACAACTACTGAGCCTGCGTTCTAGAGCCCGCAAGCCACAACTACTGGAGCCCACACACCACAACTACTGAAGCCTGTGTGCCTAGATCCCGTGCTCTGCAACAAGAGAAGCCACTGCAGTGAGAATCCCACAACTGCAACAAAGAGTAGTAGCCCCTGCTCGCCGCAACTAGAGAAAGCCCGTGCCCAGCAACAAAGACCCAATGCAGCCAAAAATTAATTAATTAATTAATTTTAAAAAAGAGTAAGGGGATATTTTTGAGTGAGTGAGACCGAAAGGAGGCATGAACCTTGTAAATGGCAGAAAGGAGGATAAAGGAAAACTCTACAAGAGCCCAGTCTCCAGCCCAAGGAGTAGATAATTAGACACATGGATTTTGAGAAATGTTGATTAGCAACAAAATCGGGTCACTGTCTTAGAATGAGTGCTGGGCACCAGATGTGCAGAGAGCAGACCTGATTGAGAGGCACAAACCCATCACCACTGAGCCCTCAATCCTTGGGTCATGAGCTGACCTGCTCCACAGCTCAGATTCTTTACTAATAAATTGGGGAAAATAACACTTACCTTATAGAATGAATTTTTTTCATAGAACAATATTCATGAAAGTTTATAAAATATATAATAAGTAACGTATCTAAAGTTGTAAATTATATGTACAAATGGCTTTTTACATTTATAGCTATAAATAAATAAGATGGAATTTCTTACCAAGGATGAATTCCAGCTGAGGTTCATTTGGAGTCTTCTGAATACCTATGAATAATAGGAACAAATTCAGATTGAAGATATTTAACTCATTATGAAAATTATGTCAACATATATTACTTGCAGCCTGCCCAGTATATATAAATGCATTACTTGACAGAACAAATAAACTCAGTTAATTGTCCAGACATATATAAAAGGAGTCGGTTCTCAGGGCAAGACATAATATTTGTAGCAGAACTAGATATGACTACAGATTTGATTGATCTATTTAGCACCATGGCCATAAAAAACTCAAAAATATTGCTTTTGTAAGCCGCATGGCAAATATAAAACATATTTTCAACTGTTTTTGTTTCTTTTGGATACATGTAGACAGAGGTGGGACCTTCACAAAGGATGACCTCACCAAAGTCCTCTCTAACATAGATTTCTCTTTCACACCACTCCAACCTGGTGTTAATAGTAAATTATTAATTAAAGAGCTACCTCTGGTTAGCTTACTCAGGATATGATGATGGTGGTTATTCAGCCAACTTACTGTTAGCTCAAATCCGCATTCTGTTAATGTTTCTATTCCTTTTTTGGCAATTAAAAATAATCTATTAACATGGCTAAATGATTGAAGATGAAGTGGGAGGGAAAGTGAGTCTGAGAAAAAGGTAAGGAAATTGGAATGTCTAATGGTTAGAAGGTAGAAAGGTAAGGCTGGGGCAAGTGATAATGTCATACGTGGACTCTCTAAGACCACACATGGTGCAGGGCTTCTTAAACAAGAGGGGCTGAGGACTGGAATGTCATTTGTGACCACTCATGGTGACCGAGAAATGTAAGAATATTGTAAAAATCTTTTCCTCATTTATTTTTACTGGTGCACCCATCAGACACAATTTAAATTCATTAGCATTTGGTCATGAATATACTGTGTTAACTACAGATTGGCACTTGCCATCTGCCTCTACAAGGATGAAATCATGTGCTGCAGCTGCTGACCTTCAAAGGAGTTCTGGGTGGAGAGCAGAAATGAGGCACTCTGTGCTCTGGGAAAAGCTGGCAGAACCAGTCTTCAGATGGTTAGATATTTTCAGATGACGATTTTATGAGCCCTATTCTTGCATCTCCTCATATCTAGAAAACCACTAAAACCCTTCATGGTGACATCTGCTCCTGGTGACTAGCAGAAACCTTCTGCAAAAAATATGTGCTTGATTGCATGTACTCCTCCTTCACCAAAATCACATATATACTGACCTTTCCCCCTACCTCTTTGGAGCTGTTTCTCAGAGCTACCTGAAATGCTGTCTCCCAGGCTATAGTCCTCATTTTGCCCCAAATAAAACTTAACTCACAACTCTCAAATTGTGCATTTTTTTTCAGTCGACAACTGTTAGAACCACCCCTTTGTATACAAATCATCCATTTTTTATTTACAGAGTTCACATTTTTTTGCAGAGTAACCATTTATTTTTATTTCCTGCTGACATTTAACATTGCTATGGTTAACAATTTTAGACTTTCCAAGAGAGGTTAAAGTGACAATCATTAGGTAGGTCTTTGCTAATTTCAAATACTGTGGGGTTTTTTTAAAGGTTATTAACAATCTGCTGTAAGCTCTGACAATCAAATTTCTCAAAAAAAACTCATCCAACCAATACCATTTTCTAAAGATTATTTTTATAATATAAATGAAATGAGAAGCTAGGCATATGTTTGCCAGGGTTAAATAACTGGGCAACAAGAATCTTCTGAAAAGAAAAAGACACAATTTATGCTAAACAATCAAACCCAAACTCTAAGATGTTAAGCATGAGAGAAAACGTACAATTCTTCCAATGATTTTAATTACTTGAGTGGCACAAAGACCAGTGTTAATGTTCAACTGCAAATCTTGGCCAAATAGTCAAGCTTGCCCTATTTATGTGACTTAGTGCTCTCAGGTATGGCAGCGACAAGCTAAGCATCTAGTGTAACTGTTGTGCCCTAATGCTTTCAACTGAAATGTTTTTGGTTTTAAAGAGAAAATTTCTATGTTCCAAAAAATAATTCCACACGAGATTATAAAAATGTTCAATAGAATGTGTACTTAAAAAGTATTTATTAATGTCTTAATACACATTCAAGAATGATGATTCTATTTGCTATTGAACCATTTCATAGATGATCATCTACCTCACCCAAGATGGAAGATGAGAGGCATATCAGAGATTCAGAACACTGAAACAAACAGTGCAAAGGAACAAAGTTAGTTAATTTGGGGATGCATGCATACTCACTTGTGAACTGAAATTCCCCAGTATCATTTGCCTGGGGTGTGGGGAGAAAGTTCTGGCCTTCTTCTGATGCTCCTTCCTCTTTGATTTCCATGATCAACCTTCACAGTTCTTTAAATCTTCCAAATATTTGTGCCCAAATGTCACTGCCAATGATTCCTGTTTTAATATAGATGTATCTTCACACTAAAGTCCTGATATCCCACTCTGAAATTCTGCATTTAGGAAACAGCAACAGCAAAAATCTCAGTTACTTCAGAGTTCAATATAAAGCTAAGAATTAAAGGTAGGTAGAGCCTACAGCTACCTTCGTATGAACTTCTTTCCTGCCTATCCCACTTTTACTTTCAGAAACAACCCACCCAGTTAATGTACCATAAACTCTGGGTTAAATGGGTAATCTCTATGCAATCACTTTATAGTCATATGAGGGACTTCTAAATTCTGAAAGGTATATTATTTCTCTTCTAGTTCATTTTGTAAAATAGCAGATAGCTATATGTACCTAATCTAGCAGCAAGAGCAGATAGCATCTTGTCCAGGCATTAGCATGTTTTGCTAAGGCGAATCTTGCTATCATTCCTTCCATTGGAACTGCCCTCTATGCTCATCTATCCATCCACCCTTGTTAGAACATTGTTCATGAGCACATAAAGATAATTTGGCATGATGCTCTTCTTCCAAGGTGAGCCAACAGGTTGTTCAGGGGAGTTTCCAACCTCATCATTATCCATAAAGTCTCTTGCTGCTCTGTCTGACAAAGGTTTAATTGTTTAATGATTGGGGTATACGGGGAAAAGAATTAATAATAATTCTAAAAAGCTAAAGCTCCAAGGGAAATGAAAATAAGGGCAAAATGATGAAAATTAGCATGGGGAAAGAAGTCTCCAAGAATTTAATACCCTGTTGCACAGGCAGCCTCAAATAGTATCTGATTCATTTTTATATTTAGCATGTTATACATGACCAAGAATGATTAGGAAAAAAATCAGTGTTGTTTTAAATCAAGTTACCAGCTGAATTAAAATGTAGAAAAATCTTTAAACGTCTACCCAGTGTTGTTTAATGAGATAGCAGCAGTAGAGTTTGGTTTGGAATACTGATTTGGTTTCCAGCTCCACAAGTCCACAAACTCACTCTTTGTTGTTCTTAACAAAAGCAGCTTCATTTATAATTCAGCTCTAGTTTTTAAATATCATCTGGCAAAAAATTAAATCCACAAAGCATCTTGAATCTTTAGAAACGATTACAATAAGTTTGCAGATAAATACACATTGGCTTCCAAGGATACAACTAGGAATACTTGCTGGGGTAAAGGGCCATAGCACTATCAATAAGACCAAAACCATCAATTTGATAATTATATTTTATTTCTCTTTTTATTGAGTTATAGTTCATGTATATTATTATATAACTTACAGGTGTACAATATTGTGATTCACAATTTTTAAAGTTATAGTGCATTTATAGTTACTATAAAATATTGGCTATATTCCCTATGAGGTACAATATATCCTTGTAGCCTATTTAATACATAATAATTTCTATCTCTTAATCCCCTATGACTATATTGGAAATAAAAGCAAAAATAAACAAATGGGACCTAATTAAACATAAAAACTTTTGCACAGCAAAGGAAACCATTTACAAAATGAAAAGACAACATACTGAGTGGGAGAAAAATATTTGCAAATGATATGACCAATAAGGTGTTAATATCCAAAATATATAAACAGCTCATAGAATTCAGCATCAAAAAACAAACGACCCAGACACAGACTGGCTGAATGGATATAAAAACAAGACCCATATATACGCTGTCTACAAGAGACCCACTTCAGACCTAGGGACACATACAGACTGAAAGTTGAGGGGATGGAAAAAGATATACCATGCAAATGGAAAGCAAAACAAAACTGGAGTAGCAATTCTCATATCAGACAAAATAGTCTTTAAAGTAAAGACTATTACAAGGACAAAAAGGACACTACATAATGATCAAGGGATGAATCCAAGAAGAAGATATAACAATTGTAAATATTTATGCACCCAACATAGGAGCACTTCAATACATAAGGCAAATGCTAACAGCCATAAAAGGGGAAATTGACAGTAACACAATCATAGTAGGGGACTTTAACACCCCACGTTCACTTTTATCAATGGACAGATCATCCAAAATAAAAATAAATAAGGAAACACAAGCCTTAAATGATACATTAAAAAAGAAGGACTTAATTGATATTTACAGGACATTCCATCCAAAAACAACAGAATACACATTCTTCTCAAGTGCTCATGGAACATTCTCCAGGATAGATCATATCTTGGGTCAAAAATCAAGCCTTGATAAACAAGAAAATTGAAATCGTATCAAGGTTCTTTTCCAACCACAAAGCTATGAGACTAGATATCAATTACTGGAAAAAATCTGTAAAACATACACACACATGGAGGCTAAACAATACACTACTTAATAAGCAAGAGGTCACTGAAGAAATCAAAGAGGAAATCAAAAAATTACCTAGAGACAAATGACAATGAAAACATGAAGACCCAAAACTTATAGGACGCAGCAAAAGCAGTTCTAAGAGGGAAGTTTATAGCAATACAATCCTACCTCAAGAAATAAGAAAAATCTCAAATAAACAACCTAACATTATACTTAAAGCAATTAGAGAAAGAAGAACAAAAAACCCACCAGGTTAGCAGAAGGAAAGAAATGATAAAGATCAGATCAGAAATAAATGAAAAAGAAATGAAGGAAACAATAGCAAAGATCAATAAAACTGAAAGCTGGTTCTTTGAGAAGATAAACAAAATTGATAAACCATTAGCCAGGCTCATCAAGAAATGGACAAATTCTTAGAAAAATCTGAAAGGAAATTAAGGAAACACTCCCATTTACCACTGCAACAAAAAGAATAAAATATCTAGGAATAAAACTATCTAAGGAGACAAAAGACCTGTATGCTGAAAACTAAAAGACACGGATGAAAGAAATTAAAGATGATACAAACAGATGGAGAGATAGATCATGTTCTTGGATTAGAAGAATCAACATTGTGAAAATTACTTTACTGCCCAAAGCAATCTACAGATGCAGTGCAATCCCTATCAAACTACCAATGGCATTTTTCACAGAACTAGAAAAAAAAAATTCAGAATTTGTATGGACATACAAAAGACCCTGAATAGCCAAAGCAATCTTGAGAAAGAAAAATGGAGCTGGAAGAATCAGGCTCCTGGACTTCAGACTATAATAAAAAGCTACAGTAATCAAGACAGTATGGTACTGGCACAAAAACAGAAATATAGATCAGTGGAACAGGATAGGAAGCCCAAAGATAAAAGCACGCACATATGGTCGCCTTATCTTTGATAAAGGAGGCAGGAACATACAATGGAGAAAAGACGGCCTCTTCAATAAGTGGTGCTGGGAAAACTGGACAGCTACATGCAAAAGAAAGAAATTAGAACACTCCCTAACACCACACACAAAAATAAATTCAAAATTGATTAAAGACCTAAATGTAAGGCCAGACACCATAAAACTCTTAGAGGAAAACATAGGCAGAATACTCTATGACATAAATCACAGCAAGATCCTTTTTGACCCAACTCCTAGAAAAATGGATATAAAAACAAAAATACACAAATGGGACCTAAGGAAACTTAAAAGCTTTTGCACATCAAAGGAAACCATAAACAAGACGAAAAGACAACCCTCAGAATGGGAGAAAGTATTTGCAAATAAAGCAACTGACAAAGGATTGATCTCCAAAATTTACAAGCAGCTCATGCAGCTCAATATCAAAAAAACAAAAAACCCAATCCAAAAATGGGCAGAAGGCTTAAATAGACATTTCTCAAATGAAGATATACAGATTGCCAACAAACACATGAAAGAATGCTCAACATCATTCATCATTAGAGAAATGCAAATCAAAACTGCAATGAGGTATCACCTCATACTGGTCAGAATGGCCATCATCAAAAAATCTACAAACAATAAATGCTGGAGAGGGTGTGGAGAAAAGGGAACCCTCTTGCACTGTTGGTGGGAATGTAAATTGATACAGCCACTATGGAGAACATTATTGAGGTTCCTTAAAAAACTGAAAATAGAATTACCATATGACCCAGAAATCCCACTACTGGGCATATACCCTGAGAAAACCATAATTCAAAAAGAGTCATGTACCAAAATGTTCATTGCAGCTCTATTTACAATACCCAAGACATGGAAGCAACCTAAGTGTTCATTAACAGATGAATGGATAAAGAAGATGTGGCACATATATACGACGGCATATTACTCAGCCATAAAACGAAACGAAATTGAGTTATTTGTAGTGAGGTAGATGGACCTAAAGTCTGTCATATAGAGTGAAGTAAGTCAGTAACAGAAAAACAAATACCGTATGCTAAAACATATATATGGAATAAAAAAAAAAAGTTCTGAAGAAACTAGGGGCAGAAGAGGAATAAAGACGCAGACGTAGAGAATGGACCTGAGGACACGGGGAGGGGGAAGGGTAAGCTGGGATGAAGTGAGAGAGTGGCATGGACTTATATATACTACCAAATGTAAAATAGCTAGTTGAGATGATTGATGGGACAAGGAAAAATCCAAATGCTTCTATCTGCTGTAATGAAAGGAAGGGGGTAAGCAGAAAATAAGGTATGATCTGAAAAGTAAGTGACAGAAACTTGAGGATAGTCTCCCTAACAATCTCAGTTGTTTTTTTTTTCTTTCAAGGGCATATTTGGGAACTATGAATAAGGAAATATTTCTTGACTTCAAAAGCATAGTTCAGACCGTCATACTAACCACTGAAGTAAGTCAGACAGAGATAGACCAATATCACATGATATTGCTTATAAGTGGAATCTAAAAAAATGGTACAAATGAACTTATTTACAAAACAGCAATAGAGTCACAGACATAGAAAACAAACTTATAATTACCAGGGTGGGAGGTGGGAGGGATAAATTGGGAGATTGGAATTGACATATACACACTACTATATATAAAATGGATAATTAATAAGGACCTACTGTATAGCACAGGGAACTGATCTCAGTACTCTGTAATGGCCTACATGGAAAAAGAACCTAAAAAAGAGTAGCTATATGTAAAACTGATTCACTTTGCTGTACAGCAGAAACTAACACAACAATGTAAATAAACTATACTCCAATAGAAAATTTTTTTAAAAATAATAAAAATTTAAAAAAACCAAAAGCCTAGTTCATAAAGGAAAATATTAATAAATTTGATTACATTAAAATAAAATATTCTATAAGCAAAAGATACAATAAAGCATGTGATAACAAGTTACATACTGGGAAAATATGTTTTTAACACAGTAGTTTTCAGCTTCTATTTAGACAAAGATGTAAAGAATATTACTCCTACCGTAAACTCAAGAAAAAGCTGAATAATATATAAAATCGTAACTTTTCCTGAACTAATCAGATAGTTTAGGTCTCAGAGCAACCAACCAGGCTGAACTCTAAGGAAAGACAAAGGCCTCCACAGAGCAGAGCTTTCAGGCACAGGAGGAAGGAGTGTCAGTCTCCAAAGAAGATGCTAATAAGAATTCAATTGAAATATTTAATGACTTACTCAAGGTCAGGAGTAGGCCAGCATGAGTGTACAGAGCTTCTGATAGCCACAAACTCAAAGGTAGCTTGTCCCCACTAACAGACTTTCATGGACCTCATCACATACTCATAAGAAAGACTGGGAGCACAGTAGGATATGAAGAAGGCAATCCTTGGTGATACAAGCCTGTGAGGGCAGAGCAGCAGTCACTGCAGAGAAAACATAGCACAACACTTGCATCCTTATCCCTATATAACAAAAATGGCAGACCCTGTTGCCATCAGCACACAGGTGAAAACTCATTGCAATTAGGGGATGGGTTTCCTGGGATCAGATCATTATAGATCTTCTGATCCTCTATTTCTAAGACAGGGACAGGGTCATTGAGAAAGCCCCATCCCTAAGACCCAAGAACACAGATTTTGCCTAAGATCAACATTGAAATAGAACAACAGAGAATGTTTCTGCTCTCAAACACCAGGCCAGCAAACACTAAGAAATAAGTTAACAGTAGGTTACCACTGGGGGAGACACAGAAGCATGAATAGTGGACCTCTCTAATGTAGAAGTTCCCAGGAAAAGTCTAAACTGGAGGGTGGAGAACAAATTCTCCAGCCACCCAAATCCCACCTTAAACACAAGTGAACACAGGAGTAAATCTGAAGCTACAGGTGCACTGAGGGTGGGCATAGCAACAACAAAACCCTAACCCAGCTCAGTTACTGACTAGATTGATTCAACTCCCCCAACACACAAAGGCTTAACAGAAAAAGAGGAAAGCCCACTTCCAGGCCTAAATACTGATTCGTTCATACCCTACTATCCTACACACAACACAAAATAGACGAAGATAAAGATGAAGAAGAAGATGAAGAAGAACAAAAACACACTCAAGAGAAAAAGCAAATATACAATCAAGAGATCCAGACTCAGAAAATACCCAAATTTGGAACTATCAGAAAGAGAATATATTAAAGACTGTAATGGGAAAGGTAGACAACCTGCATGACCACATGAAGATTTTTAGCAAAGACAGAAACTAGTGGAAAAAGTCAAATGGATATGCTAGGAATGTAAAACACCAGCATCAAAGATGAAGAATGCCTTTGATGGGCTCATCAGTAGATGTGACACCATCATGGAAATCATCTGTGAACTTGAAGACAGGCCAATAGAAATAACCCAAACTGAAATACAGAGGAAAAAAAGTGAAAATGCATGAGAGCATTCAAAAACTGCGAGACAGTACCAACCAAAATGCATTATTCGAATCTCAGAAAAAAGAAAAAGACAGAATAGATATTTGAAAAGACAGTGGCCTAGGATTTTCCAAAAATATTTAAAGACATCAAAACACCAATTTAAGAAGCTCAGAAAACACCAAGCAGAGTAGTGTACACACACACACACACACACACACACACACACACACCAATAATCAAATAAGCAAATCAAACAAAAATTAAAAAAAAAAACTTCTACATATATTCAACCTTCTGAAAACCAAAGATAAGAGAAAATTTTTGAGGTAAAATAATTTTGACCGTAAAAAAGGCAAAGTACACGTAGAGTAACAAAAGAAGAAAATATCTTGGACTTCTTGTTAGAAACTATGTAAGTGACATCTTTAAAAATCTGAAAGAATAAAAACTGTCAGCCCCAAATTCTACACAAAGTAAAAATAACTTGTAAAAATTAGGAGAGATAAAGACTTTTAGCCAGACAAATAATTGACAAATTCATTATAAGCAGACCTGCACAGCAAGCAATATTAAAGGAAGTTCTTCAAGCATAACATTACAGAAAGATACTTGTATCTACAAAAGAAATGAAGAGCACTATAAATCGTATGAAGAAAAATATATGTTAATTTCATCTTTTCTTACTTTGAGTGACTATAACAGATAATTGCCCAAAGCAGGGCTTGGCATAATTTTCCTGTTAAGGACAGATAGTAAATATCTTAGGTCTTTTGGGCCATACATCTCTGTTACAACCACTCAGTGCTGCTGCTACAATGTGAAAGCAACCATTGACAATACGTAAAGGAATAGGCATGCCCGTGTTACAATAACATTTTATGCAAAACTAATTGTTATTTAGGATTTGGCTTGCAGGCTAGTATTTGCCAAGCACTGGTCTAGAGCACAATTAGTAGCAATGTATTATATGCTTATAGCATGTGTAAAAATATAACATATAACATCAATAGCAAAAATGATGGGAGGAAAGAATAGGGAGTTATTGTTTTTACACTAAAATTACAGTATACGATTATATCACTAAAATATATGAAAGTAGACTGTGATTAATTAAAATGTATATGGTACTTCCTAGGGTGACCATTCATATTTTTAAAAAAATAAGTATAAATAATAAGCCAATAGTGGAGGTAAAATGGAATAACAGAAATACACAATAATCCAAAGGCAGGGGGGAAAGAACAAAAAAAGATGGAATAAATAGACAACAACTAGCCAGATATTTGTTTTTAATCCAACCACATCAATAATTACATTAAATGTAAACAATCTACATACACAGACACACACACATGCACAGCAATTAAAAAGAGAGATCATCAGTTTGGACAAAAAAGCAAGGACTAACTCTATGTTTCATAGTAATATTTAAATATAATGACATATACAGGTTAAAGTAAAAGGATCAAAAAATTTAAACCATGCAGACACTAATCAAAAGAAAATTGAAGTGGCTATATTAATATCAAGTAAAATAGATTTCACATCAAGGAATAATATAATGACAAATGGTTAATTCACCAAAAAGACATAACAGTCCTAAAGGTATATGCACCTAACAGCAGAGCTTCATAATACATGAAGCAAAAACTTAAAAAACTAAAAGGAGAAATAGACAAATCCACAATGATATGCTTGGAGACCTCAACATCCCTCTCTCAGTAATGGCTAGAACAAGTAAACAGAAATCAGTGAGGATATAGAAGACAACGACAGTACCAACAACTTGACCTAACTGACATTTCTAACACAACGAATTCAACAACAACAGAATATACATATTTTTTTCAAAGTATACATGGAATATTCACTAAGATCATATCCTAGGTCCTAAAACAAACCTTAACAAATTTAAGAGAATTGTAATAAAAACAAGTGTGTGCGTATATGAAACACACTAATACTCATTAGAATCAGAATGAAATCACTACACTACATATCAAACTATGCTTTCAGGGAAATTTATAGTATTAAGTGCTTATAATAGAAAAAGAAAGGTCTCAAATCAATGTTCTAAGCTGTCACCTTATAACTAGAAAAGGAGCAAATTAAACCTAAAACAAGCAGAAAAAGGAAATACTGTGTGTAATAAAGATAACTGATAAAGATTTACTTTCCAGAATATCTTAAGAATGGTAGCAAAACAACCCAACAGAAAAAACTAGCAAATATGTAAACAGGTAATTCAAAATTATTAAACACAAATTGTCAAGAAACTTAAGAGATTCTGAACTTCACTAAATATCATGGAAATGCAAATTAAAGCCAAATGAGATATCATTATACGACCATCAATAAGTAAAACATTTAAAGTCTCAAAACCTCAAATATTGATGAGGATTTAGAGCAATATAAACTTTTATGTACTGCTGGTGTTCCAGTCACAATGGAAAATAATTTGGTAATATCTAGTAAAGTTGAAAAGCAATTCTACTTCCAACCATACACTCTAGAAAAATTCTTGCAAATGCATACCAGAAGACAGTTAAAAGAATGTTTATAATGAATCAACTGCTAATAATAAAATACTGAAACAGGCTAAATGTCCATCAGTAAGAAAGTAGATAAATATAATGTGATCTATTCATCCTGCATAGACTGGATTTTCATTTCACATACCAACATTGATTAACTTCACAAAGTATAGAGAAAAAGGGGAGAAAGAGTGAAGAGGCGCATAAGACGGGGGCGGGGGAGGGGGAGGAAAGAGGATGGCACTGATAGAAAATTTTAAAACATGTAAAATAATATTCCAGTTCTGTATTGCATAGGGGTACACACACACAAGGTACAATCACAGAGAAAGGCATGATAAACACTAAAATCAGAATAGTTATGAGATTTGGGAGGAAGGGTGTAGGAGATGTGATCAGGAAGGGGAACACAGGGGCTTTCAACTGTACTGGGAACGTTTGATTTATCAAACTGGGTAACAGGTACAAAACATGTACTATATTTTTCTTTATGACTTTGGTAGGTCGTAAATACTCATGAATTTAACACACTAAGTTATGTTAACGTGTTGAGAGGAAATGGGAGGAACTAAGAAGCTTTGAAGACAGGTGGGTTTTGTGCTGGCCTTTATGAGCACTGGATGAGGACCAAGTGGGGCAGTCGTATGGGTCCATCTGGGACTGGAGACACAGGTTTGTGGAGGCCTCAGTCTGACTAGCTGTGTGGCTTTCTTCAGCAGGGCTCAGCAGCCCAGTGGAGAAGGACAGCTTAGTTGACATAGTGTTGGGGTTTTGTCTATGGACACAGGGAGAGAAGGGTGAAGCGGAGAATGTAATACTACTAATGCGACTGAAAAGTTTCTGGGCTAGATTGGGAAGTCATTAATGGGGAAAGGTGTGACAGACTGGGGGCTGAGAGAAGAATTCAGTCCTAAGTGATAGCTTAGGGTATTGTCATGGGATAAATGACAGGCCAAATCCTAAATAACAATTAGTTTTGCATAAAATGTTATTGTAACATGGGCATGCCTATTCGTTTATGTATTGTCAATGGCTGCTTTCACATTGTAGCAGCAGCACTGAGTGGTTGTAACTTAGGGTATTGTCATGGGATAAATGAGTGGATGAAATGGAGTGGTGTTGATGGTCACTAGAGCATAAAAAGACAAAGAAACCGTACCAGCGAGGATGCTAGATGGGTTATTGCAATTGCCCAGATGGATAGCAGGCGGAATCTGGGGACCAAGGGAAGACTGTGTGTCTGGTAGAAAAGTCTAAAGAAAACAGGAGTTTGGCCAATGAGCATTATAAATAGGGACAGAGGTGTGACATAGCCAGACATAACAGCTTAGGAGGCCTCTTGTGGCACCAGGAAAACAGTAACCCTGCCTCCAGGTTCTGTATATGTGGCCGATCTACATTACAGCAGGCAGCAGGGTAGCAGAAAACTCCAGAAAAGCAGGTTTCCATTAAGACAAACAGACAAAGAAAACATTTTCTCAGGAGGTGGAAGGCCGATGAGACTATTTTTCATAGAAACAGAAGACCCCAAGGACCTCATATAATTATTTCAGAAGTGAGAGGATCAGAGGAAGACTGAGTCATAGCCAACTAAGCCCATGGCAAAACGGGGACGAAATAATGGGCCAGGATACATGACAGGAGGCACTTGTGGTTTAGGACGTATCCCAGGATGACATGGGTGTGAGGCATCATACAATGGGCCATTCTTGGGTTCTGAGTGGACCTCGGCTTAAAGATGCTTCCTGGCCTGTTCCAGCTGAGGTCCAGGCAGGGAGTACTGGAGGCTTGATGACACTGTATACCTATGACTTTCATTTAAGTTTCCAAACATTGCTCTGATATGAAGTGTTGAATGAATTATTATTTCCTAGCCATTTCAAGAAGAAACATAAAGTCTCCATTATATTGATGGTATAGCCTTTCAGTAGCTAAGCTACTAAACTGCTCACTTCATGTCAGTGTTTCAAAACTTCTGGAGCCAGGACTTCATTCTGATAAACCAGATATAATTCATAATGCCAAATCACTTTAAAACCTTCTAAACGTCTGGAATTTGCAACATGGCATGTGGATGGGCTGATCTTCTAAGGATCAGCCGCATGCTATAGGATGCTAAGAAGAGGTAAAATCAGGAATGTGATCCAGATGGGATTTACCTCTGCCTTCTCAGCTCCTTTCCCCTCATGGGAAATGTCAAGTACTTTGAAGACTACCATCACTGCAGGAAAATTATATTCACAGTTTTTAACCAGACCTCTATTCTCAGTAACAGAGATTTATTCTTTTTTTTTTTTTTTGCAGTACACGGGCCTCTCACTGCTGTGGCCTCTCCCGTCGCGGAGCACAGGCTCCGGACGCGCAGGCCCAGCGGCCATGGCTCACGGGCCCAGCTGCTCCACGGCACGTGGGATCCTCCCAGACCGGGGCACGAACCCGTGTCCCCTGCATCGGCAGGTGGACTCTCAACCACTGCACCACCAGGGAAGCCCCAGAGATTTATTCTTATGTTATATCATTCAAAAGTAATAGCAGAATTAAAAATAAGATTTCAGGAAAAAGTGTTTCCTTGGGAAAAAATGGCATAAATTGGCAAATATTTTACCTAAAAAATTCAGGCACGTATTTAAGGTCAAAGTCCCTCCTGGCTTCTCATGAGGGCCCTGACCAGACAGAGGATATGAACCAGCAATGGATGAATGTTCAGGGGCACTGATTCTGTCCAGGAAAACCAATTGTGTCAGAAGACAATTGAATCCTCCAGGCCATCAGTATGGTTTTGCTACTAATATTAAATTTGGTGAGGACACGCTTTGTCACAAGTAGAATAAAGATGAGAATTGTCAGAGCTCCACTTTGATCAGAAGTCCAGCTTTGGGGGCTCAGTCAGCTATATCCTCCTCAATTTTACCACGAGGAAGCAGCACGAATATGAAATAGAAGACATGTGGATTAAGCAACACCAAACAGCCACATTCTTTTAAGGCTTTGCCCCTCAAAATGTGGTTCCTGGACCAGTGGTACCTGCATCACTTGGAAGCTTGTTAGAAACACAGAACCTTAAGTCAGACCCCAGATCTACTAAAGTGAATTCACATTGTGGCATAGATGATTCCTATGCACACTCAAGCTTGAAAAGCACCACTTTAAGGCAAAGAAGGCCACCCAGATTCCAGGCTCATAAACTGGGAGAGGTGAATAGGGAGTTCCCTCAGATGAAAAGCCAATAGGGGCTAAAGGCCTATGTCACTTAACCAGACTTTCTAGACTGATGCCAGGAGCTGTCATGGATCCTGACATGGGCTTCAGTCTCTCCAGCGATTGGCTCATGTCCTACCTCCAGTGCTTCCATTCTCTCCAAGATTTTACAATCTGGGTTATCTGCCTGGGACCCTTGATACCCACTTACCCTCCCACCCACACCTATTATTAGCTGGCCTCTTTGAGATGGAGTCTTGTCAGTGACGAGGTGTGACCCACCTTACATTCAGTCTCCAGCTTGTACTCCCTTTTCTCTTTGCTCTCTCCAGCCTCTGGGCCTAAAAAGAACCAGGCCACTGCATGCCACACTTTGGAAAGTGTTGGAGGTTGGCAAGGACAGTAAGATGGCAGCTCACATTAAGAACTAGTGTCATAATGTCATCAAAAGCATGATCACCTAGAGTTCAACAATTCACTGAAAATGTCTGGAGACTGGTGGTTTTAGGGCACACAGTGGTTGCTTGTGACACATGCAAACAGGAAGAGAGAGGGTAGAAACAAGAGAACCATTTCAATAAAATACAATTGACCAGCATATTACACTTCCGTTTTCCCCTTGTGAACATCAAATCAACGGATAATCTGCTAATATCCACCCGCATTCTTCAAAGACTTCTATCTTCATCACTGCTTTAGAAATTCACTTTAGTCAATAGCAGCTACGATTTTCTGAGTAGTTATGTGCCCTTTCTGAATACATATTATGTGCCATGCTCTGTGGCATCACTTTATATGCATTGTATTAATTTTCATAACAAATTTAAGGCGTAACTCCAGGTTTACTGGTGAAGAATTGAAGCTTAAGAATAATTTATTCCAGGGCGCATTTAATAATTGGAGAAACAAGGATATGAACTTGAGTTTCTGATTCTACAGCCCTATTCTACCTGCTACTACTTTTCAATTTTACTATGCAAAAATGTTCAACCTTTTATTATCCCTTAAGAAAAAAATTAGGGCAGAAGGGTAGAGAGGAAGGAGGGAGTCTAGGAGACATTTATTTTACTTATACTATCTTTTATTTAGATTATTCTCTTTCTTAAGCATAAAAACCTTTGGAAAACCTATAGCCTATCAATATAGCATCTAATGCCTAAGTACCAGAAGCCCCAGGAAAGAGAAAACCAGGTCATGATAGATGTTTTCATAATTCTATTTATAACATCCTGCCTGATTGAAACATACTCATCTCTGGTTCTTTTACTTGATCCTGATGTAAATATACTTTCAGTGGTCAAGTCAGCATGAAAAACAATCAAGACCAAAAATTAAAAATAACTGAAATTTTAAAATAGATCCAAATGATTGAACACATCCAACTCTCCAGATCCATCATTCTGGTTACTTAACAAAGGGGTAATATTTTCTTCATTTGTTTTTTTAAATCACAGAGCTGTCTTTCAGAGATCACAATCCCAGTCAAGAAATAATCCCAGGGCTTCCCTGGTGGCGCCGTGGTTGAGAATCTGCCTGCCAATGCAGGAGGCATGGGTTCGAGCCCTGGTCTGGGAAGATCCCACATGCCACGGAGCGACTAGGCCTGTGAGCCACAACTACTGAGCCTGCGCGTCTGGAGCCTGTGCTCCACAATAAGAGGCCACGACAGTGAGAGGCCCGCGCACCGCGATGAAGAGTGGCCCCCGCTCGCCGCAACTAGAGAAAGCCCTCTCACAGAAATGAAGACCCAACACAGCCAAAAATAATAAATTAATTAATTAATTAAAAAAAAGAAAGAATCCCAAATTACAATGAGTATTAAACGGTCACTGAAACTAGCAAAATCTTGATGTTCAGAAGGACAGAACACAAAGCAGCCATACAGAGAACTCAGTTCAGCAAGCAGAGTCAAAAGGACTATGTCTTTGGCTCATTGTCAACCAGAGGTCAGTCTGTCGCTCATTTGTTTCAAATTAGTATAAGAACAACGTGGGTCTCCACTGTATATAAAGTCAGAAAGGGAGGCTCTGTCAATCCCTGTGACAAGGCACCCTTAATCCCGAGAACTCAGTACACCTCAGCACTGCAGCAGATCTACACCAGAATTTAAAGTTTCCACCAATGATCAGATGTCCTAAGGGGGAGCAGTTGGACCAGCTTTGGGAATACAGCTGGTCAGCCGTCTGACTTGTTAGACTGTGTTCCATGTCAGTTATAAAAATGACAGCAACCTGAAGAATTACAAAGTAAAGATGTGAATACATGTTTGATTTAATCTCAGTCATCTCTTCACAAGAGGTGTGTTACCTATGTCTACCTATCATCACTCTTTAAACACTGAGATAAAATGTTCTAAAAGAATACAGAATTGAAGAGACTTAAGGAAACTAGGGGTCATTTCATTCAAGAGATGAGCACACTGAGACCCAGAGATGGGAGAGAAAAACTCCACAGGCTAGGTGGCCACACTGGGATCAGCGAGAAGGTCTTTTGTTCTAAGGTGGGCTTTTAGCCTTTTGTTCACAGTGTGACACTCCTGGTTGCTTCTCACATGTCATCCAAAGGATAGGAACTTTCATTGAATGTTCCAGAACAGATTGTAATTTCATGGAAATTTTTTTCTATAAATACTTCGTGTGATGCATTGAATTTTTGCTTATTAACAAAAACTTGTAAAGCTGGTCTCAAGCCCCAAATACACTGTTTTGGGTTTTTTTGTTGTTTTTTTAATTGCTATCACACAGCAGAGGTTTAAAAAATTGTATGGGCTTCCCTGCTGGTGCAGTGGTTGAGAATCTGCCTGCTAATGTAGGGGACATGGGTTCGAGCCCTGGTCTGGGAGGATCCCACATGCCGCGGAGCAACTAGGCCCATGAGCCACAACTACTGAGCCTGCGTGTCTGGAGCCTGTGCTCCGCAACAAGAGAGGCCGCGAGAGTGAGAGGCCCATGCACCGCGATGAAGAGTGGCCCCCGCTCGCCGCAACTAGAGAAAGCCCTCGCACAGAAACGAAGACCCAACACAGCAAAAATAAATAAATTAATTTTAAAAAATGGTACAAGAGGGTTTTATGGCAATTCACTAGATGCTTGGTTATTTTTAAACGGCCTTCTCTTCATCTGAAAACTAACTAAAGGACAGGAGTCTACTGTCTACACTTAAGATGACAGGGCTTTTTTCCTGATACTTTTATTCGGCAGCTGCATATTCTAAATGTAATGGCTCCTAGCAGCCCATCTCAAGCCTATCTCAAGAAGCAGAGATGTACAGAGAGAATCTTAGTTTGGATGGAGGTTGATTCTTTTCTCACCTGTACTAAAGAGGACTCCGAGGAAACGCTGCTGCGGCAACGGCGTTTCCTCTTACAAAATGATGCAATAACACTTTCCACCAGCTTTCTTGAGGTATAATTGACAAATGTAATTGTGTATATTTAAAGGGTGCAAAGTGATGGTTTGATAAAGTGATACAATAACGCTTAAGGAACACCCTAACTAGGCAAAAAAGTGATCTCAAATATTTTAATGAGTGTGAGGCCCTCTCCCTGTGTCAGGGGACAACAAATTAATGAGTTATGCAAAGTATGTATAATGAAAAAAATGACATGAAAGGAAGGTATACACATGATATATCCCATGCTCTGACCAGGGTATATAAGCATCCCTCTACACACGCTGATATTCATACTCAGGATCTTGTCTTGAACAGCAAACCAAAGTCACCACCCCTGACACCATGAGCCATTACAGGCACTATTACAGAGGCCTGGGCTTCAGCTATGTTGGCTTTGGTGGCCTGGGCTTTGGTAATGGCTTTGGATGTGGCAGCTTCTGCAGACTGGGTTATGGATGTGACTTCAGAGGCTACAGGTACGGCTCTGGTTATGGAAGTTCCGAATATGTCTGCCATGGCCACCCATCCTTCTACGGAAGATATGGATTTTCTAGCTTCTGCTGAAATACTACCGCAGGAGCTCAACAGCTGAAATTATAGGGAGCTTTCCAAATTGTGATCTCAAAAACTGGACAACAAAGATAATGCTGGAGTTACTGCACAAAAATATCTAGCTTCTCAGAATTTTGGACAATTTTTCAGTAGACTCCTGTATCTCCATCACAATCCTAGAATCCTCTAATTTTGCTTTTATAACTGATTGGGATTGTCCATTCACCTTCCAATAAAACATTAAATTTGAAACAAATAACAAACAAGAAAGTTTCAAAATCCCTACGAACACTGTCACACATGTACACCGAAGGCCAGTTAAATACCACTTTCTCAAGCAAAACTAAAACTGAAGCATCAGCTATATCTGCAGGCCATTTCTAATATAGACATCAGAAGTTATTCACTCACAGAACCGACTGAATTCCTTATGAGGATACATTTCAGGTTCAAATTAGTGTTGACTGAATTAGCTATAGTTTCTGATGATTAATTGCTCGTTTTCTTTTGAAATCTGAAATTTCAAAGTAAGACAGATAATGAATTTAATTAAAATTTTATCTTCTGCTTTTTATTATGACAGGCAAGAATAAATGTGTATTCACGATGATTGTAATATCACTTTAACTCTCCAGAGACTTTCACAGAGTGCCTGAGGTTATCTACAAAGAATATAATATGACATAACTAAGTTTTCTCATTCTTACTGCAGATGATGAGTCTGAATTCTTTCACTGCAAGCAGTTTCTTTACACACAAATGTGTACACAATCAAACATTCTACCTAAAATATTTACTCAATAAAACTGCACCATCGGGGGCTTCCCTGGTGGCGCAGTGGTTGAGAGTCCGCCTGCCGATGCAGGGGACACGGGTTCGTGCCCCGGTCTGGGAAGATCCCACATGCCGCAGAGCGGCTAGGCCCGTGAGCCATGGCTGCTGAGCCTGCGCATCCGGAGCCTGTGCTCTGCAAGGGGAGAGGCCACAACAGTGAGAGGCCCGCCTACCGCAAAAAAAAAAAAAAACAAAACAAAAACTGCACCATAATAAGAGCAAACATAGGTACTCAAAATTTTTTAAAAAAGGAAAAGAAAAAGAAAGAAAATTTAATTGCTAAACTTGAATTGGGAAGAATATCTACGAAAAGAACAAGGCTGAGTAGTGAAGTTCCAAGCCACTGTTCCACCTGCAAATTCATTTAGAGTTTCTTTGGTGCCTCTCATGCAACTAAAAAAAATCATGGACTAATTTAATGAATTCCTCTATAACATGGGCTAATCTTCTGTGATCAGCTGGAGTAAATGAAGGATTATTATTGAGGCAGTATGGTATTTAAGCTCAGATTTTATGTGAAAAGTATGTCATTAATTTATGCCTGAATACTGAATAAAACTTTTTCCTTCCCCATCATTTCAATCTCAGGATGAAGAGATGAATCTCCAACTCTTAGGATTGTTTTGATCCCACATGTAAGGAAAAGTAAGGAAAGGAAATACCATAATCATTAGTTCATGTGACATGTATTTATTGAGCATATACTATACAGAATGTAATGTTGTAAATAAAAAAATTTCCTTTTATATTCTGTCTTTGCCAAAGTACTAATTTTCAATCCTTAAATAGCATAACCAACATAACATCCACCTCTGCATGCTTCTCTCCCTCTTTCTCCACCCCTTTACTCCCCACACCCTACTATTAGGAAAGTCTCAAATCTATGATTTAAGCTGCCATCTTAGAAAACTAGAAAGAGTGCATTAAACTCAAAGAAAGCAGAAGGAAGAGAATAATATAAATAAAAGCAAAATCAATGGGATTGAAAATTAAAACAATCAAGAAAATCAATAAATCCAAAAGCTGTTTCTTCGCAAAGATAAATAAAATTGATACACTTCTAGCCAGACTGACCAAGAAAAAAGAGAGAAGCTATAAATTACCAATAAACTACATTTCAATTTTTTTAAAAAGGTGTAACTTAGATAAAATTTCTTGAACAAAAACTACCAAATCTCACTCAAACAGAAATGTATAACCTGAATAGCTCTGTACCTATTACAAAATTGAACTCATATTTAAAAACTACAAATAAAACTCCAGGCTAGATGACTTTCCTGATGAATGGTACTAAAAATTTGGAGAACAAATAACAAAAATCTACACAAACTCTTTGAGAAAACCAAAAGTGGGGAATAATTTCCAACTCATTTTATGAGGCCAGCATTAACCTAATGCAAAATCAAAGACACTGTAAGGAAAAAAAAAAAAAACCAATATCTCTCATGAACTTAGACTCACAAAAAAATTATCAACAAAACCTTAGCTCTAGCAAATCTAATTCAAAAGTATACAAGAGGGGTTTATTCTAGAATAAACCAGTATACAGAGGGGTTTATCTAGGAATGAAAAACTAGTTCAACATTTAAAAATTTCTCAATGTAATTCACTACATCAACAGAATAAAAAACAAAAACATATGATCATCTCAAAGATGCAGAAAAAGTAACTGACAAAATTCAATGTACAGAAATTAAAAACTCTCATCCAGAAAATTAAAAACAAACAAACAAACAAAAAACCTCTCAATTTAGGAATAGAATGGAAGTACTTTAGCTTGATAACAGCCATCTATAAAAATGCCACAGCTATCATCATAACTGGATAATAAAAGACTCAGTACTTTGCTGCTAAGGTCAGGAATAAGGTAAGAATTTCCACTCTCATCTTTCCTCTTCAATATCATACTGGAGGTCATGACCAATGCAACAAGTGAAGAAAAACATACAAGACATACAGATTGGAAAGGAACAACTAATGTTGTCTCTTTGCAGACAACATGATTATCTATGTAGAAAATAACCAAAAATATCTACCAAAAAAGCTAGAAATAATCAGTTCATCAAAGTTGCACAATATAAGGGCAATATACAAAAATCAGTTGTCTATAAATTGCCAATGAAAAATGGAAAAATAAAGTTGTTTAAAGTACCATTTATTATAGTACCAAAAAACATAAAAACATTTAGAAATAAATCAAACAAAATATGTACAGAATCTGTATGCTATAAATCTATAAAACATTGATAAAAGAAAATAAGATAAAAACAAATGAAGATATATACAATGTTCATGGATTGAAAGGCTCATTATTGTTAAGATGTCGATATTTTCCAAACTGACGTATATATCATTAGGAAAATACAAATTAAAACTGTAATGAGTTATTATTATGTGCCTACTAGAATGGTATAATTAAACATTTTTAAAATTGTCAATATCAATCTCTGACAAGGATGTGGACCACCTGGAACTCTTGTACATTGCTGGTGGGAAGGCAAAATAGTACAACCACTCTGGAAAAAGTCTGGCAGTTTCTTATAAAGTTAAACGTAACCTGGGTCATACCATATGACTCAGCACTCTTGATCTGATTATTTACTTAAGAGAAGTAAAACACGATCACAGAAAAACATGTTTTTTTTTTAACTAAAAACTCAAAATCAAAATAAATGGATAAGCACACCAAAGCAAATCCATACAATGGAATATTACTCAGCAATAAAAAGGAATAAATCACTGATACCCACAAAACTCAGTGAATCTTAAGCACATTATTGTAAGTGAAGGAAGCCAGACTCAGAGTGCTCCATTCTGTATGATTCAGTTTACACGGCATTCTGGAAAAGGCAAATTATAGAAACAGAAAACAGATCAGTGGTTTCTAATGGTTAGAAGTGAGCAGGAGAGGTTGACTATAAAGGTGTAGAAAAGAGATTATAGGTGATGTAACTGTTCTGTATCTTGATTGTGGAGTGAGTATATGACTGCTTACATTTGTCAAAAATTCTAAAACTGTACACCAAAAAGTATGAATTTTACTGTGTGCAAATTTTTTTTTTTTTTGGCGGTATGCAGGCCTCTCACTGCTGTGGCCTCTCCCATTGCGGAGCACAGGCTCCAGACGCGCACGCTCAGCAGCCATGGCTCACGGGCCCAGCCGCTCCGCGGCACGTGGGATCTTCCCGGACCAGGGCACGAACCCGTGTCCCCTGCATCGGCAGGCGGACTCTCAACCACTGCGTCACCAGGGAAGCCCTACTGTGTGCAAATTTTAAAACAGTGAGACAAAAGAAGATATTAGAAAATATAGCATGTGGTCAATAAATATTACTAGCATTATCAATTTTAATAATATTTATTATTAACATGGCTAGACAAGTGGAAGATGGCCTTAAAGAGGTACAATTGGAATGCTTTGATAATAACCATTCAATCAGGAGGAATGCAGAGACATAAATGGAAGCAAAAAGAAATCCATTCCAAAGGAGTAAGAAGAATAAACCGGGAAAAAAATATTGACTTATAGGAGCCAAGAGTCCAAATTATCAAGACTTAAATTATAAACTTAAGTTTGATATGAATGGGCCTCAATAAATAGGGGCACCCTTGAGTTTGGGGTGGGGGATAAGGAAGCAGTAGAAAGGGCTTCTGTGGAGGGGCAACTCTCAGCATCACATGTGTATACAAGTCATAAATCAAGGAAGGATACCCAAAGTAAGGTAAGGACACAGGGAAATCGATGCAGGCAGGTGTCCTGGGAATCAGGGCACCTAGACTACTGGGTGCAGAGCCAGGCTCCTGACTGCAAGGTACACAGCAGCCAAAAATAAGGATAGATTCAGAAAGCCAACCAGAGTCAGACAACTGATGTGACTGCAGCCTGGTGCTCAGTGGCAAAAATTCATACCACCAGTAACCCAGACACCAGTGTGCAAGCAAGCAGCAAATGTTGCCAGTGGTCTACTCCTTTGAGGAGATTTTTGGTAAAAGGTAACAAAATGGGGTGGAGGATGGAAGTAAAGAGCCATTAACATACTATGTGGCTGGGATCTGAACTGGCTTTGTGTTCAGGGTCACTTTCTAGACAGGGAACAAGGAACAGTGTTTGAACACAAAACAAAACAAGACAAAAATCAAAGGAGGTAAGAGAATTATCTCAGCAGATACCTGTGACTGCTTCATGGGGGAGGTGATATTTGGTCAGACTTTAAGAGATATGTACATCAAAAAGATGGGTATAGGGCTTCCCTGGTGGCGCAGTGGTTGAGAGTCCGCCTGCCGATGCAGGGGACGCGGGTTCGTGCCCTGGTCCGGGAAGATCCCACATGCCACGGAGCGGCTGGGCCTGTGAGCCATGGCCGCTGAGCCTGCGCCTCCGGAGCCTGTGCTCCACAACGGGAGAGGGCACAGCAGTGAGAGGCCTGCATACCGCACAAAAGAAAAAAAAGATGGGTATAGATAAAAGGAAAGGGGGGAAGAAGGGAGGGAGAATGAAAGAAAACAAGGAAGAAAATATTGAAAGAGGAGGCAGTGCAAGCAAAGACCTAAAGCCACAAATGTACAATATGTGTAAATAACAGGAAATTAGCTAGTCTGATGGGAGTAGAGTGCGTGGCACAGCGGCAGGAAGTGGGTACACTATCATTGAATGAAATCATTCACAGGGAGGCATAACCACTTCTGCTTCAGATGTGAGACATGGTGTTTGTAAGCCAGAAGATAGGACAATCTGGGTTACCTACTTCCTGCCCTGTTACTTCACAGCCTCACTCAAATTAAACAAATATGAATTGAGCAGCTCTCATGCCCAACCAGCATGCAAAGTACTGTAATTCAGAAATAATATATGTCACTAATACCTTTAAGTGGGATTTACAATCCGGACAACAGAATCCAAAACATCCACCAGAAAGAAAAATAGCTTAAGTAAAAGGATTAATGAATCTGCCTTCCAATCTTTGCCTCCAAGGCACAGAATCAACAAGCACTTTCTGAATATATGGTATTGGTATTCTGTGCTAGATATTATATATATTCTCAAATTTAGCTTTGTTTCCTTTTGACTTTTTCTCTTCTTTCCTTTCTTTCTAGAACTGAATATATCTAGTCAGTGTATAAGTCAAGAGACAAGTAAGAAAGAAACCACATTACAAAACAGGATTTTAAAATTTCACTTTAAAGATAGGTAAATGGAGATTGAGAACAGTTGGAAAATTTGTCCAGGGTCAAACAGGGAACAAGTTAGGGAGCTGGGATTTAACTTCAGCTTCAAAACTTTAAAACTATTGTTTGTACACTGAGCAAAATCTAGTCCCTGAAAATTACAATTTATAGAAATTAAAAGACTTGTCATTTGGTTGAGAAAATTCCTCCTGAAAGAGGAAACAGTAAAGTTCCATTTCATGCCACAAAATATGTTCCCCAGGCACCAACTCATTTTAAGATAGGTGATTATTCAATCTGGCTGTAATATTACCATTTCTATTTCCCTCCCTACTTTTATGTTTTCATGTTGATCATTTTACTTTCTTTTCCTTTTTTTTTAAGCCATTTTCAATTAAGATTTCTAATTAGCTTCCAAATTTGAGATACATCTCTAGTACAAAGCAAATGGCAGGAGTAATAATTAAGGGACAGCTGTTTCTTGTCTTTCTGGGGATGAAACAAGGCTTTTTTTCTTTCTAAGTTATGAAATACTAGGGAATTTTTCATGATATTTTCCTTATTTTTAATAATAGTTAACTGAACTGAAAGATACTGAATTGATCTAAAAAAGTCAATGTCCTTTCCAACACAGATGCTGAGAACCTCTCTTCTGGGATAACCTTAGTTTAACTCTCATGCTCTGAGTCCTTGAAACTTTTATTGCTGCAAATACAAAATCTCCACATTTTATATGAAATCAAATCATTTCTTTAGGTGCTAAAGTAGGCACTACCCCAAGTCATCTTCCTCACGTTCAGACTTTTAAAACTTAGGTGAATTTTACAAATCAAGAAGAATAAGCATAAGATTCAGAGCAGCTAAGTGGCAGACAGTATTTTTTGAGGTTTTCCTTTGTTTGATTTAAGAAAACAAATATTACTAACACTAACACTGAAAATTACTTAGTAAGCTCTTACTGCAGTGTTCCTTGCTGGTACTTAAGGCAGTATTTTCACATGCAAAGTGTAAACAGGATTTAAAGCAGTTAACCATATAATTCAGGTCAAGAAAAATCTTCGGCCTTAAAAAGCTAAACCACTGAAGCAAACATTTAGTTATTATTTTTTTCTTCTGGCTTGAATTATCCAGATTCTAGAAAATTATCAAACATAATTTAATGTGCATAGCCATAAAATAGGTCAAGTGACCTAAATGCAGGCCAGCCTCAGGAGTATAAGGAACCCCTTAAAATACATATTTCTAAGAGGGAAACTTCTGAAACATTTTCTAATGTAAACCCAGAAATACTGGTTAAATATTAAGTTCAGTAATGGTATAGACACACACAAAACACATACATATATGTTTCTACTACAGAACTTCCAAGAAACTATAACATGTTAATGTGTATTTAAAGCTCCTGAGAGTGGTACAGTATTCAGAAATTTTCAAACCTTCTTGACCCCAAACCATTTTATACAGAACATATCATGGAACTAGTATTTGAACACATTGAGAACCTCTTTGCACAGTCATAAGCCCTTTACACTGTACTTTGGCAGGAGATGCAGAAGGGTGGGGTTGGGTGGCAGATTTGAAAGCTTCTATATTCAGGGGACCAGCAGAGAACACCAAATGACATAGCACGGAAATGCCAAGGGCAGAAAGTGGCCAAGCAGAGCTGGTCTGAAGACACTTTACCTGAGCCACTAAGGCCCTATGGGACTGGGCCGGTTACCATATTCATGTTCATCCCATTTTCAACCCAGCTTCATCTTATACTTGTCTCCACCTCTGTGACTTTGCTACAGCCACTTTATTCTTTTTTACAGTTATGTTCTTTATTCACTGCTGTTCCATCTGCCTGGGACTCTTTTCCTTACACTTCAGCTCTTAGTTGAAACATCATCTTCCAAAGAAACACCTCTGTCTAGTTCTCTACAGTAGATTTCTCCCTTATTTCCATTTTCTCCTACAGAACTCTGCAATTTCTCTTCATAGCATTTGTCACAATTTTTATGCACATATTGATATTGCTTATTTATTTCATGTCACTTTCACTGGACTGTAAGCACCATGAGAGTGGGAATGGACCATGCCTATTTTATCCAAGTCTATAAAATCACCAAATACCTCATAGATGAGTGCCTGCCATATAGCAGGCCTTTAATGAATATGTGTTGATTTAATAATAAATAATTAGCTAATTCCTTTACATGTCTACCTAGGCCTGGCCTAACTGAAACCTTCAGAATTGATTTAATGTATACATAGAAATCACTTCCTCTTTAGGATATGGTCAGCCATCTGCAATAGGCAGTCACACACATTCTAAGACACCAAACTGGCTTTTCTGTAAAATATTTTTAATAATAGGGCCTATAAGTTTGAATTAATCATCAATCGAAATGAATATTATGGGTTAATTATTGAGAACCACTCTTGTACCTGCTTTCTTGTTGTATTCCTCAAACAGTTCTGCTTTTTGATTACTGCCTTGCTGATTTCAGAGCTCTGTAAAGAACAAAAAGACAAAATGTGAGGATTTGGTGTTTCACTGGGAAGTCCTCTTTTTTAAAACACTGCTTGCTAAAATATTTAATTTGCTCAAAATGCCCATTATTCCAAACTTGAGGACTTATGTCATGATCACAAGATCTACGGAATATAGCTATTTCTTGTTTGTATTCCAAACTAATCTGCTTCGTTCAGCTCACAGAGTCCACAAGAAGGAACTCTAGCTGACCATTATTTATTTGCTTACAGGAGCCAGGCACTATTCTAAGTTAATTGATTAACTCATTTATTCCTCATAACCACTGGGCAGGCAAGGGTTAGCTCAGCAGGCATAAGGTCCTCAAATGCTACACATTCCAAAGAAAGGCCCTCCTTCAGAATTGGCCTTAGGCCAGTTCCTGGAAGATAACCTCTGAGCTCTTCCAACAGGCTGACTGATAAGAGAGTTTGTGTATATGCTAGAGGCTTCTGCTCTTCCAAGTGGATCAGATACACTTATGGTGAACACCTGTTTTTGTTTGGGGGCGGGGAGGCTGAGGGCTGAATAGCTGAGGTCAGTCATCTGGTGCTGCAGGCTTCTGTGACTGACACCTAATCAAACTCTAGGGACGAGAGCTCAGTTGAGCTTCTCTGGTTGACCCCACTCCACACATGTTGTCATATACTGTGGCTGAGAGAATTAAGGGCACCCCCATGTGACTCCACTGAGAAGGGACATCTGGAAGTTGGCAGCTGGACTTTGCCTCATGTGTCCTTTCCCTTTGCTGATTCTAATCTGTATCCTTTCACTGTATGAATCCATGACTGTGAGTATAACAGCTTTTCTGAATCTTGGGAACCCTTCTAGCACATCGTTGAGACTCAGGGTGGCCTTGGTGACCCCCAACAAAACCACCCTATGAGGTAGGTACTATTATTACCCATATTTATAGACAGAGGAATTGGCAAAGAAAGGTGAGGCAACTCAGAATTCCACAGCTAGTTTGTGTCACTATTTAAATTTGAACCCAGTGATCTGGTTTGGGCATTTTACAACTATGACATGTGGCTTATCAAAATATTTATTATGTATCATTCAACAGATGTATCCAAAAGTGTCACCTGGTTCTTTTTCCTATTTTATTATCAGGAATGATAATTTTCAAATTGTAAATATACTATCAATTGCCAAGATTTCATTTTATCTGTCCAAAAGAGAGCAATAGGGCTTCCCTGGTGGCACAGTGGTTGAGAGTCCGCCTGCCGATGCAGGGGACACGGGTTCGTGCCCCGGTCCGGGAAGATCCCACATGCCACGGAGCGGCTGGGCCCGTGAGCTATGGCCACTGAGCCTGTGCGTCTGGAGCCTGTGCTCCGCAACGGGAGAGGCCACAACAGTGAGAGGCCCGCGTACCACAAAAAAAAAAGAGAGCAATAACTTTTATTGAGTTCCACTTGTTCTTTAACTGCTGTACATAATTCAAAACTTTCTTCCAGTCATGTCAACAACGCAGATGTGAGGTAAGATTTTCTCATTCACATTCTCATATATTTCTTCTCAATCTACATGGTTTTTAATACAGGAGGATGAAAATTACAGTCAGCTTTAAATCAAACACTAGGTTTTATTTAATTTGGAGAAAACAAACACCTTATCACAATTTTTCTGAGTTGCCTTTAAGTGTTGGAAAAAATAGTTTCATAATAGGAGAAAGCATGAAACTAATCAGTTGCTACTAAAGAAAATGTAAACCATCCACTGATTTCTAAACATAACAGATAAAAATAATATGCCAGTTATGTAAAAAAGTTATAGGTTTGCTATATTAAGCTTTTTTCAGGTAGACTCTGCAAAAAACACTTTGGTCTAGTTCATCATTAGGTGTCTGAAGTAGCTTTATTCATTAGGCTTATTCTAACACTTGAACAAAACTATAATTCATTATCTTATCTTTTTTAATCCACCCCAAACTAAGCATTGGACTCTGTTGTACTCATAGTGGATTACAGTGTCTTGTTCCTATCACCAAAACAGACTGCACATCTCTTGATATTTTGAGGTGTCATTACATCTGCAAAAGTAATGAGTCTATCTTGCAATGTGGATGTCCAGAGCGTCCAAACAAGCCCTTAAAATAACTTCCAAAAATACAAATAAAGCACGTAGAGGAAGGTCAACACATGACACAGTGATGATGAAATACATGGAATGTAAACTGGATAACTGTGCAAGTCTAAAGAATAAAATTTTATGATGCAGAAGGATCAATGGTGTTATGTGAGCCTGGGTCTTTCATACTTGTATTGTCCCCATTGTGTTATTATTTGTCAGCTCCCATCATGTAGCAAGAACCAATATTTACCCAAACCCACCAAAGTTTTGGTAGCCTTAAATAAATATCCCACAGAGTTAATGCAAACAAAAGCCTTATTTAACACTTATCATTACCTTCACAATAAATGATCAAATAAAATATTTGCCTTAATTAGGACACAAAAGTTTTCTTTAGAAAATAGAAAATTCTATCTTAGACAACTTCTAGATGATGTTCAACTAAATTGAACATTATTGATTAGGAATAAAATATACAATATTTAAAAAATGGAATAGATTCTATTGGGCTCCACCTTATGCTTCTTTGTTTCCTATATCCATTCTCTTGTGGCCTTAAATGGGGCTCTCATAACTCACATTATCCCACTACCCAGGAGTCCTGGTGTGATGGGGACATAGCCAAAGTCAGAGCTGGACATTTGCCTTTTCCATGCTGCCACATGAAAGAAAGCTGGGCTTGAGATGCCTTGTTGTTGATCTCAGACAGCCTGGTGATTCCAGATCAAGAGCCCCCATCCATGAGAGGTTTGGGGATATTATGCCAAAGGCAGGAGCTAAGTGGGGTGGAGTTTAGAAAAGACCAGGAAGAGATAATAACATGTATGTCAGGAAATTGTATAAGGAGGTGTTCATCGGTTCTGAAAAACTCAAATATTTGTCCCCTGAAAGATCCAGCAGGTAAAACCTGTTTCCCAGATATATATATATATATATATATATATATATATATATATATATACAAATAATTACCAGAATCTATTATAATATCTGTCTCTAAAATAGATGTAAAAATTTAATCCTATCTCCAAAAGCAGGTTTTTTAAATCTTACTTTTGTTCTTCAATTTTCATCCCTTATTGTAAAAACAAAATAGAATTTAGCTGACAATGAGATTATTCTCAAGTGTTGAAGATCTTCACATCAACTAAAAAAGTACAAAAAATTTTCTGTAAGAATTAATAAAATGGTTCAAGAAAAGTTTCAGGATGCAAGATAAATTTGTAACCATAACTTTTCTATATAATAGCAATAAACAAAAAGTAAAATTTTTTAATAAATAAATGCAGATCCCAATAACATCAATAATCCTGACTCACTACAGCAATAACAAAATTAATAAAGTACTTATGAATAACTCTGTAAAGAAAATTATAAAAACCTATAAAGGAAAATAAGGACTATAACACATGCATGAGTGGGAAAATATTTACAACATAAACTTTGCTTCTTCCCAAATTAATTTATATTTTTAGCATAATTCCAAACAAAATTCTAGTAGGGATAATTTTAGATTCTGTTAAAACTTTCTAAAGTTAACATGAAGAAAGAGTCATGGGACTTCCCTGGTGGTGCAGTGGTTAAGAATCCACCTGCCAACACAGGGGACACAGGTTTGAGCCCTGGTCCAGGAAGATCCCACATGCCGCGGAGCAACTAAGGCTGTGTGCCACAACTACTGAGCCTGCACTCTAGAGCCCGTGAGCCACAACTTCTGAGCCCACGTGCCACAACTACTGAAGCCCATGCACCCAGAGCCCATGTTCCGCAAGAAGAGAAGCCACCGCAGTGAGAAGCCCATGCACTGCAACAAAGAGTAGCCCCCGCTCACTGAAACTAGAGAAAGCCCGCACGCAGCAACAAAGACCCAACACAGACAAAAATAAATAAAATAAACAAATTTATAAAAATAAAAAAAGAGTATAGATCATAAAGAAAATTCTGAATATAAATATTAATGAGATTCTTTGTTCTACCTAATGATAAAATATATTGTTGTGACACAACATTTAACATAGAGCAGAACTGGCATAGAAACTGTCATACAGAATAGTGGGGAAATATACGTATCCCAGAAACATCCTATTTTATGCATTCATTCAACATATATATAATGCCTGTCATATGCCGAGCACTATGCTAGTTATTAAAGGGAAAACACAACTCCTGCCCTCAGAAAGATTGATGGGAAAAAAAATAGCTATTTTCATTATGATAGAAATGGAGACAAATGGGCAAAGGATTTTATGAATTCATATAGAAAGGGAATCTAAATTCAGTGTATGACAAAGTGAGCACCACCAATTAATGAGAAAGAAACTGTTCAACAATTAAAGTTGAGATAATTGCCTATCTTTTTAGAATAAAATCTAATATATCCCATTAGACATAGATATAAATTACAGCTATATTATGGAATTAAATACAAATGAAATGCAACATAAAGAAATGAATAAAAGTGGAATTGATTATTTATATGCCTCTTTGGAGAGGGCAAGTCTACTTCTGAAGTATATAAGTGCTAAAAGAAATTAGAAAGAAAATGCCAGGTAGATTGGACTATGTAAAAAAATTTCCTTAAGTTTAAAAAAAGTTAAAAAGCAAGATGTGAAATTATTCGCAACAAATGCAATACACCAAAATCTGTTTTATATAAATACTAAATACCAAAATACCAAAGGGTACTTCAAAATGAAGAAACAACTCATTAACGAACACATGGAGAAAATGTTCAACCTCATTAGTACTCAAGGAAATAACCATTAAAACAATGACCAATAATATTTCATCTAACAAACTGGCAAAGAAGAGAAAATGTTCATCCTTGATGCCATTTTGAAATTGCTTTGAATGCCACATTCCCATAACCCCTAAGAACTCTAAAAGTATTCCTACCTTGTCGCAGAAAATCTAGGAAGCATTCTTACCATACATAATTCATACAAGATGCTCATTTCGGACACACTCTATTTTAACACCCACTGAACCATAATACCCTCTAGGTAAGACCATCAAATATTCATTATGGGGCTTCCCTGGTGGCGCAGTGGTTGAGAGTCCGCCTGCTGAGGCAGGGGACGCGGGTTTGTGTCCTGGACCGGGAGGATCCCGCGTGCCGCAGAGCGGCTGGGCCCTTGAACCATGGCCGCTGGGCCTGTGCGTCCGGAGCCTGTGCCCCATGGCGGGGGAGGCTGCAGCAGTGAGAGGTCCCCGTACCACACACACACACACAAAACATTCATCATGGTATTACAGGTACCATGCGCAGTACAAAGGAAGCATGCAATAAACGTTCTGAATGTTGAACAGATGAACTAACAGGCTTGTTTTTTCATCATTAAAATAAATAAAAGTGTGGCTGGTGTCTCAAAAATATGTTTTCATACTCTTTGACCTAGTAATTCTGAGTTTTTATCTAGGGAATAAACCCAAATAGAGAAAAAAAAGTGTATACATAAAGCTTTACCACAATAGGAAACATCTAGAAATAGCTTAAATATTCAAATATAGAGGAATCTTTGGGCTTCCCTGGTGGCGTAGTGGTTGAGAGTCCGCCTGCCGATGCAGGGAACACGGGTTCATGCCCCGGTCCGGGAAGATCCCACATGCCATGGAGTGGCTGGGCCCGTGAGCCATGGCCACTGGGCCTGTGCATCTGGAGCCTGTGCTCTGCAGTGGGAGAGGCCACAACAGTGAGAGGCCCATGTACCACACACACACACACAAAAAAGATACAGTATCATATATTAAAATAAAAATTCTTCCAACCTAAAAATTCTTCTTTTTCCTTCAGATTTTAAAAGAAATTAAGACATGTTCATGGGCCCATAAAAGCAATGTAGGTCACTGGCACTATGCCTACTGGGTCCCTGATAGAAAAGTCAGCCCTACCTTATGTTTTCAGATTAACTCCTTTTCTCTTAAACTAGCTAGCGTCTATTCTGTGTTTGCAGCTACAAAACTGGATTATACAGATGACAAAATTACAATGAAATTTTACTTTTTTTCAACTTTGTAGGAATCCTCAAATTTTTTGAAAAAGCATGTATTACTTATTAAAGGGAAGATGATGGGTTAAGAAAAAGAAGAAAATCTGACCAATTAACATATCATCTATCATCGGCAGTTAACAGCCTTAAATGACAAAATATACATGTGTATCTCAGAATCTCAAGCTAGAAAGGGACTGCAAAGATCACTGTGGAGAAAATGTCATGTAGTCCTATCACCCATCTGTCATCTGAATCACCTCTACCCCACCCACCCTAACCAAGTTATCCCAATCAATGATACTGAGGCTTATTAGTTCCCTGTCTCAGGAAGAAAATCAGACATTCTATCTCTTGATATCTTTGACTATTAGAAAGTTCTTCTTTAATACTGAGTCAAAATATATTTATTCCGGAAACTTTCTTTTTTTTCCCCTGAATGCATCTTCAACATCTGAGAATTCCTTATGGTCCCACCTTAGATATGCAATATCAATGCCTTGGAATCATTGCATAGCAACCCAACTCAAAAGACTTTTATATCTACTGCACACACTTGATACTTTGATTCTGTATCAGTCTATTATTCCCCTGGGTAACATGTTGCTCCAAAGCAGAGATGTGAATTGCTAGATCAGAGAGACTGTCTCTTTTTCTTTCTCTTCAGATCACAAACTCATCATTTCTTTGACTCCCATCAGAGGAAAACAAGTTGTACTAGGCCATTGTTTTAAAAGAAATTTGGAACCCAATACAAAATCCATATGTTAGCGTTTTGGAAAGGAAAACCTTTCTACTTTGTTTTTCTTAAAGCAGCTAGCTGAAATGAAATAGTGAAAACTGTACAAAACTAGGAATCTGGCAAAATAGATTCTAAGTCCTGGTTCTGCTAATAAATACTATGTACTTTATAAAATCCAGGTTCCTCCATCCCTTGAGGGATAATTTAGATTCTTAACATTTGATGACTGGATTTCTAATAAAGAATTAGATCCCTAAGCTATTATCTGATTAAGTAAATTTAAAATAAAACTATTGAGCAATGTCATTGCATTTGTATTTAAGATTTCCTTTTAACCAATGAACAGAAGTATTAAGCGTGACTGAAATCAAAAGTACACCATCAGTTATCCATCTGATCACCATCAGGTATGCATTTTTTGTGTTCTTGACACCATCAACAGATGATTGGATTAAGAAGATGTGATATATATTACCATATTATTCAGCCATAACTAATGGAATTTTACTCAGTCTTAAAAAAATAGTGAAATACTGCCATTCTGCAGCAACGTGGATGGACCTAGAGAATATTGTGCTTAGTGAAATAAGTCAGACAGAGAATGACAAATACTATATGATATCACTTACATATGGAATCTAAAAAATAATACAAATGAATGTATATACAAAACAGAAACAGACTCAGATATAGAAAACAAACTTGTGGTTACCAAAGGGGAGAGGGAACGGGGTGGGTGGGGAGGGATAAATTAGGGGTATGGGATTAACAGATACAAACTACTACATATAAAATAGATAAGCAACAAGGATACACTGTATAGCAAAGAGAATCATACCTGTTATCATGTAATAACCTAAAATGGAATATAATTTGCAAAGATACTGAATCCCTATGCTGTATACCTGAAACTAACACAATATTATAAATCAACTAGATTTCAATTAAAAAAAAAGTTACTGACTCATTGATCCAATTTTTGGCTGAGGGGGCAGTTAAGGAGTTCTGTTTTATAAAGTCCTTCAGGAACCCAGGCTAAGGGAGACCTCATCATCTTTCAAGCAATTGGTTTAGTCACCCTGACTATGGAATTCCAGCAGGGAGACTAGGGAAAAGAGAGAATGGGGATCACATGAGAGCCCTTTATGAGCAGGTCTGGACTGTCACATAATACGCCTGAGGGCAAGGTGGCCTGAGCAGCCATAATTCTACACCTTGCAAGGGAACCAGAATCTCTGATGGACAGCTGGCCATCTACATCACAGTTGAGTATAATTAAAGATTTTGTGAGTCTCAATTAGTCCAAGGCAGTTTGCATACATCTGTCTACACCAATGCCAGAGCCTAAATAATGAAGTATTGAGAGAGAAGATGAATGATTTGGTATTAAGGGCTTTGGTAAAATTGGCATCACAAATAGATGAAGGTGAGGATAATCCGAATATGGCCATTATAAGCTGCAAGCACTTCTGAAAGGACAGACAACAGCGTTCCAGGAGAAATGTAGTTCTGGATGAGAAGTGTCAGAAATATCTTCGAGGCAAAAGTCACATCAGAAAAGAGAATTTTTAGGACTGCTATTTTCATAGTCATATAATAGATGTATTAAATGGGATAATGAAATAAAAATGCTCCTCAGGCTGCTACTCAGAACATTTTATGATTAGCCCCTTTCCAGTCATCTTCTTTACTAGTTCTCTACATGAGTTGTTGTCTCAGCCACTTCCAGAGTGGCTTTTGTTCTGTGGTCTCTGCAAATTTCCTGTCTGAAGGCAGCTTTCATCATGTTGCTACCCACTGGGACTTCACCAACCCAAAAAAGTCTGCTCCTATGTATGCCATATACATGCCAGGAAAAATGTTATCCTTCCCTTGGAATTCCCATATTATTTATGTAATGGTGGCTTATTATGTGGTTGTTTATTTGCATGTTGTTATATGAATCTACTTTTTTTTAGCTGTAAATGTTTTCTTTTATTTATTTATTTTAATTGAAATACAGTTGATTTACAATATAGTGTTAGTTTCAGGAGCACAGCACAGCAATTCAGTTATATACATATACATATATATACACACACACACACACACACATACACACACACACACACACACGTAACTGAACCGCCATCTTTTAGACTAGTACTTTATACCATGGTACAGAGATAAAGTTGCCAGGGATTTGGGGGGCAGATAGGGGAGGTACAGTCCCTTACTTTGTCAGTGTAAAGCAATCACCCCATTTTCTTTAAAGCAGGGTCAGCCAGATTAAGACCCTTAAAGGTCCTGAACTTCAAAAACATTACTGTTCCCATCCCCCACCTTACATCATTTAAAGTAAAAACATTACTAAACTGTAAAATAAGTGTAACAAAGTCTGATAAAGTTTTTATTTTTTCTCTAAAAAGTACATATACATATATTTCTTCAGATTCTCTTCCCTTGTAGGTTATTGCAAAATATTGAGTAGAGTTCCCTGTGCTATACAGTAGATCCTTGTTGGTTATCTATTTTATGTAAGTAGTGTGTGTATGTTAATCCCAACCTCCTAATTTATCCCTCCCTCCTGCCCCCCTTTCCCCTTTGGTAACCATAAGTTTGTTTGTTTTCAATGTCTGTGAGTCTCTTTCTGTCTTGGAAATAACTTAACTTGTATCTTTAAAATTTTTTTTAGATTCTACATATAAGCGATATTATATGATATTTATCTTTGTCTGACTTACTTCACTTAGTATGATGATGTATAGGTCCATCCATGTTGCTGTAAATGGCATTATTTCATTCTTTTTATGGCTGAATCTATGTTTTTTTTTGACTCTTTACACTATCATATCTCCTTATATGTAGTAAGAAATTAAACTGTTATTGAGTGAATGACTGAAAAAGTCAACAGATTTACACATTAAACAAGTGGTATTTAAGCATGTTGCATACCAGAATTACTTGGGGATTCAAGAGTCTCAGTCAATATAATTGGGGTATTTTGCATTTTGAAAAAGCTACCAGATGATTTGATTTCATCAGCTTTCAGAAAAATAGATGACTGATTCTGTTAAATCTATGGTAAAACTGTTAAATCAAATTTCAGACAAAAACACAATGAGGTCATTGGTTTTAATTACCCTAACATCAACTGATAGGCCTATGATTTAGCACTGGAAAGTTTAGAGAGGATTGGGATCTATTTCTTAGAACAAGTAGTTAAAACTTTTCAAGAAAGGAACATTTATTCTATTTTGTGTGGCCTAGTGTGTAGGAAGTAGTAAAAAAGATGACTGAGTGAGCCCCAAAGTAATAATCATCACAATAACATTACATTTAGTACCCTCATGAGAGTGAGGAAAAAAAAAGAAACAGTTAAATATTAGAGAAAAAGACATATGGTGGCAATATGTCGGTATTAGTTGAGAAATCATTTTAAATTAAAATAGAGAAAGTCGGGCTTCCCTGGTGGCTCAGTGGTTGAGAGTCCGCCTGCCGATGCAGGGGACATGGGTTTATGCCCCGGTCCGGGAGGATCCCACATGCCGCGGAGCGGCTAGGCCTGTGAGCCATGGCCACTGAGCCTGTGCGTCCAGAGCCTGTGCTCCACAATGGGAGAGGCCACAACAGTGAGAGGTCCGCATACCACAAAAAAAAATACATAAAAATAAAAATAAAATAGAGAAAGTCAATAGCCTACAAGAATCCCCATGACTGTGTACCAAATCCCTTACTATAAACCCAGGAAAAAATGCAGGCTGTGGTTCAAAACTATAGGCATGGTTAATAAAGGGAAACAATGATACTACTGTAAGGGAAAAGGTACACATTTTTATTTGCTTAAAGTTCAACCAGCTCTATCAATTTGAAGATAACACAGCTTTGAAATTTTGCTCTTTCAAGTAGCTTTGCACACAAGTGGTAAATACTACCAGTCAAATGCCATAAACTTTCCCTATTAAAGATCATCTTTCAAAATGTGGACAGACAGGCAAAGAATGAGGATGACAGGGAGGCCCTCAAAATAGCCTACAGATGGAGTATTATCTAGGAATAAAACATTTTCCCCAAAAAACAACTTTCAAGATTACCTTTCAAGGAATGTCAAAGCAAATAAAAACACTTTTTTTCAATATATCAAAGGCAAGGAGCCAGCTAGAGACTCAATGAACCCATGATTATGGTCTGTCAAAGACAACTTAGGACTTGGGGTCTTAAAAAAAAAAAGACTAAATCTCATAGGCTGCTTTCTTTAAAAGGATGGACGTTAGGAGATACCACATATTGTCCACTAAAATGGTAGATTAGAAGTGCAGGATAAAATAATTATACAAAAATCTTACCATAGCAGTTAACATTTTTGAGGATTTATTATATTCAAGGCCAGTGCCTAAAATTACTATCTTATTATCATTCTTACTTTAGTTGTTTCCATATTGGAAGGACTGATTGAGACCCAAAATACTGAGGCCAAAAGAAGAGAGTCAAGAACTAAAAATAGGCCAGAATGACTTCTCCTAAGGGAGATGGGATCTAGAAAGCTATTGAGATTCATGCTCTTGCAGAGTTCATAATATGAGCAATAGGCAAATCACACCTTGAAAATCCCAATGATTCTATCTTTCTAGAGCCAGAAACCCTGATTTCATAAATCAGGGTTATGTTTGAGCAGCAAAGACACAAATATCAGTGTCAAAAACTCAGAATGTTACTGGGTTAGTTTCAATGTGGTTCTATAATTGTAGATGGAAGGCTGGTATTGTTTTTCCCTAAAGTAGTGTTATGCTGGAGCAGCTGCTCCAGCCCATGTGAGCCACATCTCCCCCAAATCCGCATTTAGTAATATCACAACAGTGGCTTGAAATCAGTCATAGGATTATCTATATCTGGAAAATGGGCAAATACTAAAAATCAGGACTTTTTGTTTAGTTTTGTTTTTTAGAGAGCCAGTTTACCAGCACATTACTGTCCTAAAGGGATAAGTTCAAAACACTAATGAACTATGATTCCAAAAGAGGGAACAATTTAGAGGAGATATACTAAAGAAAATACAAGGAGGAGGATGCTAGAGCTCATCTGGGTCTATATTGGATGTTGTCTAATGAGATGACAAAATACTTCTGAAATAATGTTATGCCATTCAGGGAGGTGAAGATAAATAAAATTTGTGTGAATATTAGATGCTTTTGGTACATCTAGAAATGGATGGCTTTATAGCTCTCACAATAGAAGCTCCTTTGTTAAAAAATTCAGAGGAATATGGGAGAAAAACAAATGCATAGACCAAAATCAAAAAGAAAGAAGATACTCAGATGCAGCAAACCCTACCTGTGCTACATGAAATAGAGAACAAAAGGGTCCAATGTAAGAAGCAGATCTGAAAACTATTAGAAATTGAAAAAAGAAACTGAAGATGACACAGATAAATTGAAAGATAAATAATGCTCATTAATTGGAAGAATTAATATTGTTAAAATGCCCATATTACCCAAAGCAATGTACAGATCCAATGCAATCCTTATCAAAATACCCATGGCATTTTCCACAGAATTAGAACAAATAATCTCAAAACTTGTATAGAACCACAAAAAACCCTAAATAGCCAAAGCAAATTCAGAAAGAAGAACAAAGTTGGAGGTATCACACTCCCTGATTTCAAACCATACAACAAAAGTATAGTAATAAAAACAGCATGGTATTGGAACAAAAACACACACATAGATCAATGGAACAGAATAGTCCAGAAATAAACCCACACTTATATGATAGCTAATCTATGAAAATGGAGGGAAGAATATACAATGGGGAAAAGACAGTCTCTTCAATAAATGGTTTTGGGAAAACTGTACAGCTACATGAAAAAGAATGAAACTAGGCCATTTTCTTACACCATATACAAAAATAAACTCAAAATTGATTAAAGACTTAAATGTAAGACCTGAAACCATAAAACTCCTAGAAGAAAACATAGGAAGTATGCTCTTTAACACTGACCTTAGCAATATTTTTTGGATATGTCTCCTCAGGCAAGGGAAACAAAGCCAAAAACAAACAAATGGGACCACACCAAACTAAAAATCTTTTGTACAGTAAAGGAAACTATCGACAAAATGAAAAGGAAACCTACTGAATGGGAGAAGATCTTTGTGAATGATATTTCTGATAAGGGGTTAATATCCAAAATATATAAACAACCCATACAACTCAACACCAAAAAAACAAACAATTGAATTAAAAAATGGGCAGAGGATCTGAATAGACATTTTTCCAATGAACACATACAGATGGCCAACAGGCACATGAAAAGGTGCTCAACATCATTAATATTGAGGGAAATGCAAATCAAAACCACAGTGAGATATCGCCTCACACTGGTCAGAATGGCTGTGATGAAAAAGACATCAAATAATATCAAATGTTGGCAAGAGTGTGGAGAAAAAGTAAACCTAATGCACTGTTGATGCAATGTAAATCGACACAGGCACTACAGAAACTATAGATAATATTTTGGAGGTTCCAATAAGGAAAGGAAGGAAGGAAGGAAGGAAAGAAGGGAGGGAGGGAGGGAGGGAGGAAGGAAGGAAGGAACTACCATATGATCCAGCAATTCCACTTCTCGGTATTTTCTAAAGGGAAAAAAAGAACACTAATTCAAAAAGATATAAGCACACCAAGGTTCAATGGTAGATGAATGGATAAAGAAGATGTGGTATACACACACACACACACACACACACACACACACACACACACTGGAATATTACTCAGCCATAAAAAATAATAAAATCTTGTCTCTTACAACAACATGGATGGAACTAGAGGGATTATGCTTAGTGAAATAACTCAGACAGAGAAAGACAAATATCACTTATATGTGGAATCTAAAAAATACAGCAAATAGGGAATATAACAACAAAAAAAGCAGACTCACAGAAATAGAGAACAAACTAGTGGTTACCAGTGGGGAGAGGGAAGGGGAGAGGCCATGTGAGGGGTAGGGGAGTGGAATGTACAAGCTATCGGGTATAGGATAAGCTACAAGGATCTTTGTACAACACAGGGAATATAGCCAATGTTTTATAATAAGTATAACTGGAGTAAAACCTTTAAAAATTGTGAATCATTATACTGTACAGCTGTAACATATAATATTGTACAGTAAGAATACTTCAAAAAAATAAAATAAAATAGTCAAAACAAAGTGAGTATGTTTTTGTCTTAGGGTAAAGCAAAGTCCTGGAGTTCACTAATGCACTACCCTACCCCATTTCAGTGCAATCTAGAGAAGTGTTATCCAATAGATGGTTCTTTGATGATGCAAATATGTTCTAATCTGTTCTGTCCTAGAGTGTATCCAGCAGCTACATCTGGCTATTGAGCACTTAAAATGTGCCTAGTGTTACTGAGAAACTTAATTTTTTAAATCTGATTTTAGTTCATTTGAACTTAAATAAGCCATATGTGCCTAGTGGCTACTATATTAGGCAATGCAGCTTTAGAAGTAAAAACTAAATTTCCCACCAGATACACAAAGGAGCAGTATCATTCTCAACTTTATAAGTAAAGAGCAGGACTTCCTGGGAACCAACAACATCCTCCTCCATAGGGGCCAGACTTAACTCTGGCAAGCCATAGGGTTGATTGTTAAACCACATGGATTAAGGGAACAAAAAGAACCTGGTTGTGGTATGGTATGACTTCCATTCCTCAGGACTCTTTTGGGGATAGACTTGCACTAGGGTAACACTCCTGCCCTTCTCCTCCCCCCTGACTCACCTGGGCTTCTCACTCTGTTTTCAATCAGAGGAAACTGTGCATTCTTTCTGCTTCCTACCTTGTGCTAAGCCTATAAGAGTGGGCTCTGCCCCAAGCGAGACATGCTCTATTTGCATTAGTCCAGCTCTATCTGACTGGGTGGCTAAGTTTGATTTCAGAGTCAAATGTTAGAAGCTCCATCTGGCATCAAGTATGTCACATCATCTAATCAAGCTTTTATTAGTAATAAAACTGTTATTTAAAGCTCCATGTGTCTGAGTTCTGTGTCTACTAATAAGTTCCTTCCAAAACATTAGGGGAAAAGAAAAATAATTTATTTACCATCTCCCCTCTCCCCCTCAGAACTTCAATACTCAATATTTCTGACACTTAACGGCTTCAAAAGTAAAATGTAGAATGTGTCTTTGTGCTGGACTTTCCTTGCTCTGAAACTACTTGAATGATAATTAGGCATATATACAAGCTATGTATGTATCAGTGTGTATTAAGGTATCCATGAGCCAGAGGAGTAAATCATATGAAAGTGCTTTGTACAGATATTAAAGCCTTTGCTGACCTTCTTGAGCTGGTCCATTCCTGCATTATTTGCTTTCATAGTATCTAGTACTTCTCCTTTGTGACACATCGTGTCTCAATTTGTGCAATTCATTACTGAAGAGCTTACAATTCCCATTAGATTGTAAACTCCATACGCTTCATAAGGAAAGAGACTACGTGCATCTTTTAAACATTTTATTTCTAGCATTTGGAATAATGACCAGCACATAGATGACATAAATAAATAATGCAATATTACATTTAATGACATAAAAGATTATCTTCAGTATGAGCAGAGACTATGATGCAAATTTAATTTTTGGCTTCTTTTATCCATAGCCCTCAGAAATAAGGGTCTTGCAAGAGGAGAACTCTTGTTTGAAGGAGTGTAATAATCTCCAGGAATACAAAACTAATCATGGTCATACAGTAGGAGCCAATAATAATCACTGAACTCATGCCACGTGTTTGCTTCCATTTCACAGGTCAATGCCAAGGATCTGACAATAGAGTTAGCTAAACAATTCAAAGTACATAATCATGGTGCTCAGGCAGCAAAACCAGCCTCCACTCCATAGAGTGTTACTATGTTCAAAGCACTCTAGAAAACATAATAGACTCAGGATAGAAAGAGTTTTTTGAGCCAGTTTTTCTTTGTTTGTTTACCACTTTCCCCAAATACCTCCTCCTTGTGGCATTCTTTGGGTCCATAGAGCAAAGGCAAATAAGAATTCTCTGTGAGTGGATAGTATTAATGGACTTAAGAAGCAGTGGTACCTGATATTCAGTCTTACGTTTCCATTTTTGCATCATAGTTTCCCTAGATCTTAGTCAAAGTGGTAAACTTGAAATCCTATCTTTATGAACTACTGTATAGCCTGTGTGTATGTTTTGATCAAACTGGAAAGCAAGGAGCTAAGACAGGATTAATGCAACTATATGATTAAGCGCAGTGGGATGGTCTAAAGAGATAAACAGCACCCAGAACAGATTTGTGGAAAAGAACACTCGCTAGAGATTCTCAGAAATTCTTGGGGAGAAACCTAGATTTCTTGCCATTGTATAGAATGAGGACTCAAGGAGTATTACTACTTGGATATTTAAGGAAAACATGACACTGAAAAGATGACCTACCCATAGAATCCAGGGCTCAAAATTAATTAGAAAGGGTTGGAATGGGGTCTGGAAATCTTTAGACCACTGCTTGAGAACATGAATCTTAGTGATGGAGCAGCTGATAAGATCTGGAGAAAGTCATACATCACAAGAGGGTTATTGTAAATATATCAGAACAAATTTCCCACCCTAGAACACCATGTACTGTGCTTATTACTATTTTTAAGAATTAAACTTAAGAAGACCCAGAAAACAGCACCTAAAGCTATCAGGTGAATGAAGTATGATGGCTGCCCTATACAGTTAGATTAAAATGGAACAGTTTGCTAACTTGGAAACAGAAGCTGAGGAATAACATCAACATAAAAACAAGCATCTTAAAAATCAATATAACTTACAAATTTAATACAGATTTGTTCAACAAATTTCAAAGTATTTGGACAAATGAATATGCTTTGAGGAAATAAAGTTATCAGCATTTTAATAACACCAATATACATATATCTGGAAATATACATATATCTGATAAGAATTTGTCAAATTTATGAAAAACTTAGAACTAGACAGTTACTAAAGGAAACCTCGGATATAGCCTATCTTTAGGTTTTAAAGCCACAGCTTCCAGTAAACCATACCTTAAAGCATCCAAAAACTAGAATTAGAAGGGACTGAGTATATAACCAATTAAGTTCCAGAATATTTTGAAAAAAGCAATTTAAACAATAGTTGACATCTAATTTTCTGAAAGAAAACATCTGTACACTAAGGAATTCCTCAGAAAAAAAGTCTCTTTGTTCAGATACTATGAAAACAATTACAATTAGGGGTCTTATATTTAGTTTTTGATTAATAATGATGTCTATGTTTAAAATATCTATGCAGGGCTTCCCTGGTGGTGCAGTGGTTGAGAGTCCACCTGCCGATGCAGGGGACACGGGTTCGTGCCCCGGTCTGGGAAGATCCCACATGCCACGGAGCGGCTGGGCCCGTGAGCCATGGCCGCTGAACCTGCGCATCCGGAGCCTGTGCTCTGCAACGGGAGAGGCCACAACAGTGAGAGGCCCGTGTACAGCAAAAAAAAAAAAAAAAAAAAAAGGGGAATAAAATATCTATGCAGTCAAGAGGGGGACTAAAATTAGAGTGTTAACTTGTTGTTTGGGGACTAAAGCAGAGATATCTCACTACTCATCAGAGAATCCTTGTTCTGTGTGGGCTTTTAGGAGATTAGCTTTCTCTTTTCTGGGGAATGTAAATAGCTTTCAGAGAAGGCATGCATAGATACATTTTTCTTTTTTTTAACATGACACTAAGGGAGATATAAAGTTACTTTGATAGAGGAGAATTTGATCTTAGGCCAGAAAACTGGAGAAGAGAACAAAGCAATCAGAAACCAGGCATAATCTCAACCTTCATCTAAATGTTTTTAGAAACATCTCATTGGAGTGGAAATTTTCTCATTAAGAAAAAACAAACAAGAAAACCTTAGGTATTTAACTTTTAGACTGAGAGTCCGTATCTCTGAGCCACAGAAACCAGTAAATAATGATACTCATTCAAAAAGGGATCTCTATTCCAAAATCTGAGTTTATGTGACCATCATATAGATCAATACTTCACCAGCTAAGGAGAATAACTTATTTTTCATAACATAGTTCAGATAATTCAGAGACACTATCTCATTTGACCTTCAGGACATTCCTAGAATGAATAGGAACAGGTATCATGATTTCTCTTTTACAAAAGTAAAAACTCAGTCTTTAAGAACTAGTAAGTGTATCAATGGCCGCCTATTCTATAATATCCATGGCATGAACTGGTTAATTAGGGGGTCAACTAGGTTAAAAAATTGGCATTTCAATGAATCTGTCTGATTCTAATCCCATTCCCTTAAGCCCCCTACATTTTAAATTTCTTCTCCAAGGCAACATGCATTTACTGCTAGAACTAACAAACTCCCAAACTAGTGTTTTCCTTACCAGACAAATTGCTGCCCACATCTGTCACAGCAAAGTGAGTAAGGTTGACACTGGCTAAACGTTCACCAGACCCTTTTTCCTTTGCTCTTAAGCACACACCTAGATCAGCGGTCCCCAACCTTTTTGGCACCAGGGACCGGTTTCATGCAACACAATTTTTCCATGCATGGGGGAGGGGTGGGATGGTTTCAGGATGATTCAAGAGCATTATGTTTATTGTGCACTTTATTTCCATTATTACATTGTAATATATAATGAAATAATTATACAACTCACCATAATGCAGAATCAGTGGGAGCCCTGGGCTTGTTTTCTCTTGCCACTCACTGATAAGGTTTTGATGTGAGTCTGCAAGCAATTGATTTATTATGGTCTCTGTGCAGTCAAACCTCTCTGCTGATGATCATCTGTATTTGCAGCCACTCCCCAGCGCTAGCATCACTCACTCAGCTCCACCTCAGATCATCAGGTACTAGATTCTCATGAGGAGCGCACAACCTACATCCCTCACATGTGCAGCTCACAGTAGGGTTCGCGCTTCTATGAGAATCTAATGCAGCCGCTGATCTGACAGGAGGCGGACCTCAGGCGGTAACGCGAGCGATGGGGAGCAGCTGTATAAACAGAGGAAGCTTCGCTCTCTCACCCGCCCACCACTTACCTCCTGCTGTGTGGCCCAGTTCCTAACAGGCCATGGACCAGTACTGGGTGCTGGAGGGGGTTGTGGACCCCTGACCTAGACTATACTTCCAAATCATCTGTGCAATTGGGTGAAGCCATGTGACTGAGATCTGGCTGGCGGAGTGTAGACAAATGTTCTGTACACATATTCCAGACCTGACCTATAAAATCCTCTTCCACAATCCACCATGTTCTCCTTCCCTCTCTACTAGCTGAATGAGGAAGACACCAAGAAGTGCAGATCCATAAAAGGAAGGATCCTGGATCCCTATATCATGATGCTATACTTCTACCTACCAGGAATGGCCAAATTTAAATTTAACAAGAAATAAACTTCTATTTCCATAAGCTACTAAGATTGTGGAATTTCCAAAGTGGTTGTACCATTTCATATTGCAAAACATGAGACTTCCATTTGCTTCACATTGTCATCAAAATTTGGTGTTTAGTCTTCCTAGTCTTAGACATTCAGTCCACAGGTAGTGATAATTGTGGCTTTAACCTGCATTTTACTGATAACCTGTAATTTTAAGCATTTTCTATATATCTATCACTCATTTGTTACATGTTCATTTGAGACTATTCCAATCTTTTTCCCATTTTTATCTTTTTTTCTTCATGCAAATCCATTTTTATTTTAAATATAGCAGTGCGTACATGTCAATCCCAAACTCCCAATCTGTCCCTCCCCATCCCCTTCCCCCCTGGTAACCATAAATTCATTCTCTAAGCCTGTGAGTCTGTTTCTGCTTTGTAAATAAGTTCATATGTATCATTTTTAAAAAGATTCCATATATAAATAATACCATATGATATTTGTCTTTCTCTGTCTGACTTAGTTCACTTAGTATGATAATCTCCAGGTCTATCCATGCTGCTACAAATGGCATTATTTCATTCATTTTAATGGCTGAGTAATATTCCATTGTATATATATATATACCACATCTTCTTTATCCATTCTTCTGTCAATGGGCATTTAGGTTGCTTCCTTATCTTGGCTATTGTAAACAGTGCTGCAATGAACGTTGGGGTGCATGTATCCTTTTGAACCATGTTTTTCTCCAGATATATGCCCAATAGTGGGACTGCTGGATCATATGGTAACTCTATTTTTATTATTTATTTATTTAATTAATTTTTTTAAATTGTGCAATAGCAATGTTTAAATTCTGTATATAATCTTTGCTCAAATACATTTTTGTTGGAATACTTTTTGGTCGGGAGTATTTTCTTCCTAACCCTGGCTTGCCACTTCATTTTCCTATTGGTATCTTTCAAAAAGAAGTTTTACATAATTATAAACTCCAATTATCAGTTTTTTTATGGTTTGTGCTTTTTTTTTCTTTAGCTATATATTACAAATCATTTCCTGCACAAGTTCTTGAGAATAGTCTATTTTGTTGGCTTTTAGATAGTTTATATTTTAGCACTTGCAATTTGGAATATAGCTCATTAGTGACAGTAAGAGCTGGTGTTCATTTTGTTACACAGATTCATCCAGTTCCAGCAACATTTATTGCAAAGAATTTCCTTGAGGATTGCCTTGGTGTCTATATCAAAAATCAACTGACCATTACAAGCAGCTCTATTTCTGGACACTTTATTTTAATCCATTGTGCTATTTGACTTTCTTTACACCAGTACCACACTGTCTGGATTAAAATAGCATTATAGTAACACTTGAAATTAGGAAATATAAATTCCCTAACTTTATTATTTTTTCAAGATGTTGTCTATTCTAGGTTTTGTCCATTTCCATATAATTTTAGGATGAGTTTGTCAGTTTCTACCCCCCCCCCAAAATATGCTGGGATTTTGATTGGAATTGCATTGAATTTATAGATCAATTTTGGGAGAATTAATATCTTAATAAAATTGAGATAGTTAACCCATAAACATGAATTAAAGATCTTCTTTAAATTCTCTAAGCAAAATTTTATAATTTTTATTGTAGAAGAGTTGCACATATTTTATTAAATCTCCCTGATTATTTTCTATTTAGGGGTTGCTTCTATAAATAATGTATCTAAAATGAATTTTCTAAATGTTTCTCTATGTGCATAGAAATAGATTTGTGTAAAATTGCCCTTTCACCCTATGACCTTTTCATGTTCACTTATAATTTCTAGTAGTTGAATTTTAGACCTGTTAAAATTTCCTACATACATATATCTTCTGTGAATAAAGACAGTTTTAACTACTCCCTTGAATTGTTAGGACCTTTATGTCTTTTTCTTGTCTATTTATATTGACCAGGACCTCCAGTACAATTAGAATAAATCAGACACTTTGCTTATTCTTGATCTTAGCTGGAAAGCATTCAGAATCTAACTATTAAATAAGAATGATGTTTGCTGCAGAGTTTTTACCATGAATGAGTGTTGAATTTTTCAAAGGCTTATTCTGTATCCATTGAGTTGGTCATATAATTTCTTCCTTTCTTCTGCTAATGTGGTACAATATAAGATTAATTCTTGAATGTTAAACCAATCTTGCATTCCTGGGATAAACTCCAAATGCTCATAATAAATTATCCTTTTTATATGTAATGGAATTGCTTTGCCAATATTTTGTTAAGGATTTTTCATTTCTGTTCAAGAGGAATAATGGAATGTACTTTCTTCTAATGTCTCTAGGTTTGGAATCATGATGTCATAAAATGGGTTGTGAAGTGCTCATTCCTCTTATATTTTATGAAAGTTTGTATAACACTGAAAGTTCTTCCTCCTTAAATATGTGATAGATTTCATCAGTGAAGCCACATTGCCTTGGAGTTTTCTCTATGGGAAAGTTTTGAATTATAAATGTAACTTGTTTATCAGATACAAGACTGCTCATATCTTTTATTTTTTCTTGTGTCAGTTTTGATAAGTTGTGATTTTTAACAAAATTCTTCATTTCAACCAAATTGTAAAATTTACTGGCCTAAAGTGGTTCATTTTTCATATCCCCTTATATTTCTCTTAGTATCTTTAGGATATTATTAGCCTCTCATTCAAATCCAGTATTGGTAATTTGTACTCTCTTTTCTTGATCAGTCTTGCTAAGGGTTTATCAGCTTGATTAATCTTTTGAAAAAAACAAGTTCTATCCTTTTAACTCTTTGTCTTTTTCCATTTCATTGGTTTTCTGTCTTGTGTTTACTACTTTCTTTCTTCAACTTACTATCTATTTTCTTTCTTCAACTTAGTTGTTTTAATTTTCTCTCCCTTTTCTAGTTTCTTTTCTTTTTTTTTTTTTTTTTTTGCAGTACTTGGACCTCTCACTTGTGGCCTCTCCCGTTGAGGAGCACAGGCTCCGGACGCGCAGGCCCAGCAGCCATGGCTCACGGGGCCAGCCACTCCGCGGCATATGGGATCTTCCTGGACTGGGGCACAAACCCGTGTCCCCTGAATCGGCAGGTGGACTCTCAACCACTGTGCCACCAGGGAAGCCCTCTAGTTTCTTAATGTGAAAACTTAGGTCACTGATTTTAAGTGTTTCTCCTTTTCTAATATAAGCATTTAAAAGTGTTCATTTGTTTCCAAACACTGCTCTAGCTGCATCTCACGAATTTAATGTGTTGTGTTTTTATTTCTATTTAAATTAAAGCATTTTCTAATTTTCCGTGGAAATTCTTCTTTAACCCATGAGTAACTTAAGTCATGTGTTACTTAACTCCCAAATATTTGGCCAGTTTCCAGGTAACTTTTGTTTTTTTTCTAATTTAATTCTACTCTACATATTGAGATCAGAGAAACTACTCTGTAAAATGTTGATCTTTTGAAAGCTGTTGAAACTTCTTTTATGGTTCAGCACATGGTCTATTTTGGCAAGTGCTCCGTGTGTTCTACAGATGTTGAGAAAGGTATTCTACAAATATAACTTAGATCAATTTGATAGATGGTGTTTTCAAGTTTTTAATATACTTAACTGATTTTTTTTTTTTTTTTTTTGGTCTATCAGTTGCTGAGGTGGGGCCTGCTAAAAATACTAACTATGAGCATCTGTGTATTCTCCCTTTAGTTCTGCCAATTTGTGCTTCAGGTATTTTAAACGCTGTTATGGGTATATATATATATGTAGGATAGTTATGTCATCTGACATATTGACCCTTTTATCATTATGAAATATCTCTCTTTTTCAAGTAACAACCCTATTCTTGATGTTTACTTTGTCTGATCTAAATATAGCTATATCAGCTTTCTAATTTCAGGTAACTGTTTGCATGTTACACATTTTCCCATCTTTTACCACAACATATGCTGGTTGAATAAGGATTCATGTCTTGTAGATAGCATTTATTTTATTTCTTCTCTGGCCTTTTTATTAATTTTATACCTCTTCATATAATTTTTTACTGATATCTGTCAATATTGCATTTTACATACTTACTTTATCATACTCTACTTCTAATTATTACTGTATCACTTCAGATAAAAAGTAAGAATCTTAACAACAGCATGATCTCATCTACCCTCCTTTCTTTGTGCTATTGTTGTCATATCGTATAAACTCCACAGATAATATTCTTTTTGTCCTAAATAGTCAGTTTTCAGTTAAAGAAAATAATAAACGTATAATAGGCTTTCATATTTACTGACACATTTATGATTTCTAGTGCCCTTCTTTCTTTCCTCTTGATACAAGTCCCTGCCTGGTATCACTTCCCTTCAGCTGGCAGAACCTACTTTAACATTTCTTATAGTGCAATTCTGCAGATCAAGAAGTCTCTTAAATTGGAAAATGTTATTTCATCCTCAGTTTCTTGCATATATTCATCAGATCTGAGTTTTTGTTTTCTTTGCAGAACTTTAAAGATACTGTTCCATTGTTTTCTAGCTGCCAATGTTTCTGATTAAAAAGATCATCCATAATTTGTGTCATGTTTCTCCTGTGAGTAATGTGCACTTTTTCTCTGACTGCTCTTAAACTTTATTTATTTATTTATTTTGGCTGCACCATGTGGCATGTGGGATCTTAGTTCCCTGACCAGGGATCGAACCTGCACCCACTGTACTGGAAGTGCAGAGTCTTAACCACTGGACTGCCAAGCAAGTCCCATCAATCTTCTTTCTTTATCTTTGTTTTTCAGCAGTTTAACTAAGGGTGATTTATTTTATTCATCCCACTTGTGGTTTTCTGTGGTTCTTGATTTTGTAGGTTAGTCGTGTTATTTTCAGCAAATTTCGGAAGTTTTTGGCCATTATTTATTCAGACATTAATTGCCCCATCCCTTTCTCCTCTCTTTCTGGGACTCTATTTTCACATACTAGACTTTTTCACATCACTTCACATGTAACTGAGACTGTGATTATTTAAAAGAACAACAAAAAACTTGTTTCTTTGTTCTTCCAATTGGGTAATTTCTGTTGGTCTCCCTCACCCTTTCTTCTTCAGTTTCCACCTACTGTTCATTCCACCCAGTAATGTTTTTAAAGTTCAGATTTTGTACTTTTCAGTCCTAGAATTTCAATACTATTTTTTCTTTTAGCTTCCCATTTGCAGTTGAGAATCTCTGTCCTTTCACTGATTTTTTCCTATGATTGTTTTAAACTCTTGAACATATTTATGATAGTTATTTTACATAGTTATTATAAAGAGGCTGCTGTAACACCTAATTTTAGTATTTTATTTTCAACACCTTGGCCATTTAGGTTTCTCTGTCTGTTGACTGCTTTTTCTTTTGGTCCTGGGCCACAATTCCTTCCTTCTTCACATGACCAGCAATGCTCATTTTATTTTACTTTATGCTAGACATTATACATCTTACAATGAATGAAGTCTTGAGTAAGGTGTTTTCCTTTAAATAATATTGAGTTGTTTTGATGGGCAGATAAATTACTGGATGATCTTCTCAATCCCATCAAACTTGTTCTTTATTCTTTGTTAGGAAAGACTTACTGTAGTTTTGTCTTTAGCCCTAGGGTGTGGCCCTACCTCTATAGTATGGTCCTTATTTGCAAAGCATGACCTTTCTGGGATTTCAACTGGTTGAGGTATTCATCAGTTTTATTCTGCTCTGGGCAACTGGATAGTCATTTCCTCTAACACTGTACAATTTCTGGCATCTCCAGTCAACTCTTAGGCCCCCAGGAAATCTCTATCTCTGAATCAGATAATTCAGCCCCAAATTCAATCTTAGCCTTCTTTTCTCTATTAGATCGCCACTCTCTGCTCAGAATTACTTCCCTCCTCCAAGTCAGAAATGTCGAAACAATGTGAGGCTCACCTCACATTCTTTTCCTTTTAACAAGGATCAAATTCTTGGAACGTTGCCCAATGATAGTAGACAGTTGTTTACTGTATTTTGTCCAGGGTGACAGTTGTTTACATCAGGAGGGTAAGTTGAAAACCAGTTAATCTGTTATGGATGGAAGAACTCTCATATCATAAGCATCTTAATGACTAATATTCTACAGAGTTCTAGTGCAGTACTTTAAATTTAAAATCTTGTATTAACCAATATATGTTAGTTAAATACCTTTGTCTATTATAGATAAAGTTATAAATGTGTTTCTTAAAAACTTTAGTAATGTCTCCTTGACAATGATCCCCAGAAATTGGTCAAGGGGTAGGAAAATATTCCTTGTTCTTAAAAATACTGAAAAAGCAGTATCCTCAACTCTGTTTTGAGAACAAAAAGAGGGTAAAATTGTAAAACCATATATATATACACATGTGTATATAAATATGTGTGTATGTGTGTACATACATATATATATATATAATTATTTCTATAACAATTACATCAATGTATAATGCCATTAGTAACACAATAGAATACCAGTTTCTCTACATACTTATACACACTGAATATTTCATTTTGTTTCATAATGGTGCACATTAGGGATAATATAAGCTCAGTATTAATCTTTGAAAAGGCAGAATACCAAGTTCTGCTAAACTTGGCCAAAATAAGCAATGTTTCTCTGTCCTCCAGGAGCAGCCCTCTGCCTGCAGCCATCCTGTATTCCCAGCCTCCACTTACCCCGGAACCCTTAGGAAAAAAAGGTGCTTCTTCACTGTCAAGTCCCCATTGTCATTTTACCACTAGGATTTTCAACTCTTTCAACTCATGATTTTGAGGTAAGAGTAATTTCACTCTGCCTATCCAAGGCTTTTGGTCTAGTTGCTTTGGTTTTCATGCAAAACTTCAAAATGTACCACATAATAAACCATCTGTGTGTGAGGTCCCTAATTTCCCTAATTTTGTTACTTTGATGCTGAGTGACCACTATGACTTTGTGGGAGGGGTGCTTTTCTTGGGTCAATCTCTGCTCCTCAGCCTCCAGACCATGTAGGAAAATGTCACAGGGGAAGCGCTGCTATCTTCAGCTCACGTCGGAAATGTTTTCCTCTCTCTGGACTTTCGGTGCATCCAGTACCCATTGATTCCACAGCTTTAAGGTATGTTTGAAAACGTGATTCTTGTAATTTTTTTAGCTTTTCTAATTCTGTCAGCAGTTTTGTGGGCCACATGTGGCTTACTACCTTCTACTTTGAAGCAGCAGTCCAGTTTTGCCAGTTTTGAACTTGATATGAATTATATAATATATATTATATATTTTTGTCTGGCTAATTTAACTCGATATTATTCTTTTAGATTTTCATCATTTCCTTGCATGTTTAGTCTCATTGCTGTGGATTATTCCATTTCATGATTACAACAAAATTTATTGCATTCTATTGTTAACAGGTATTTGAGAAAATTCCACTTTCTGGCTATAATGAATAGTGTCGCTTTGAAAATTCTTGTAAATGTCTGTTTTTAAATATATAAATACATGTAATAGAATTGGGTCATGGGTACACATGTGTTCATTTTTAGTAGCTATTATTAAACACATTTTCAAAGTGGCTGTTCCTATTTATGTTTCCATCACTAGTATATAAGAGTTTCCATTTATATTTTTAATTGTCTGTTGTTTCTCTAAGATCTTTTACCATGTTTTTGTCAGGGCATTGCTTTTCCTATTGTTTTAGATAAATATTTTATATAATAAAAATATTAACCATCATATGTGCAGCAAATATATTCCCATATATTCTGTTCTTCCTGTTTTAATTTCAACTCTGCCAAACATAATGTGTAAATTCCTTTGGATTACTCATACTATGAATTATTCATATATCTGCTTCAGTTCACTAGAGTACATAATTAAACCTTAACTTTACCACAACAATAAACTCCTTATCAACAGATTTACCTGTCAGTATTCAATACTGACATATTGAAATGTCTTATATTTATAAAACAAATTAGGAATAATCTAGATTCACTGTTGTTCCTTGGGAAGATAGAATTACAAAATGGTAAATAGCACAAAAAAGAAAAAGAAAGACAAAGGATGCCTGTATTTTCAAATGTTAATGGCTATATAATCAGAATAAAATTGATCTACAATTAATAAGATGAGGCTGGTTTGTTTTTTGGTTTTTTTTTGGTTTTAGTTTAACTTTTTTTGTTTTGTTTTTGCCTTACTTTGGATTTCCACAAAATACCGCATATAAATATTTCTTCAGCATGCCCATCTAAAAGAGGCCTTTTTAGGGGCTTCCCTGGTGGCGCAGTGGTTGGGAGTCCGCCTGCCAATGCAGGGGACACGGGTTCGTGCCCCGGTCTGGGAGGATCCCATGTGCCGCGGAGCGGCTGGGCCCGTGAGCCATGGCCGCTGAGCCTGCACGTCCGGAGCCTGTGCTCCGCAATGGGAGGGGCCACAACGGTGAGAGGCCCACGTACTACAAAATAAATAAATAAAAATAAAAATAAAAGAGGCCTTTTTAACTGATACTTTATTAGCCACGTCACGTTCTATTACCTCAGTTGTGACTAATATCAGGTGATAAATAAACAATGTTGAGCTACTGTTGAGGAGACAACTCTCCTATCCTAACTGTAATGGTTAGAATCACATAATGTCAAACTAACAAGCAATGCAATATGCCCCAATAATATTTATCTTGATATTCAGCAAAATAATATATTTTTGTAACACTATCTTCTGGAGAATTTACACTTAAAAAAATACAATAGAGACTCAAGGCTATATCTGTTAATGATAAAAAGTTCAAATTTATACAGAAGAGACTAACAAGCTCCAACACTTTTAAATTGGCTTTAAATCCACAAAATGTGTCATAGTGTTTAATCTCTGCCTCATTTAAAGTATATTTCAAGCAAATGCCTTATTGGCTAAACACAGGAAAATTAAATCAAAGAGTCAAAGTTATAAATAATTATATCCACAAACAGTGCTACACTAACCGAAGGAAAACCACATCTAAATTCTTAGTTTGCTTTCAATTTCATTGAGTTTTTCAACATTACCTTGAAACAACAGTGTTTTCCAACAATAGACTTTATCTTCTCCCACCAGTATATCACTGGCTTGTCATTGCACTAAAAGCCTACAGCATACTTTGCACTGGACAGAAGGATGCAAATGCTTACCTCTACTAATACGTGTCCACTCACTACCCACAGGAAACATGTAGACAAAAATGAAAAAACATTTCAAAATGAGCTGAAGTAGATGACTACTTGGAGTTATGTGCCACCTAAGGCACCGATCACATTTACTGGCACAGAAAATGATAAAGGTATTTACAGATGAAAAGACAAAACTGCAGTCAAAGGACATCTTATGCATATATATATGTTAGTTCTTTTTATGAGCTTTGAAGGGACTCGAAATCATGATATAACCATTTTATTTCTATCTTGCAATTTATTCTTTTATATTAACTTTTCTTGGGTGATTTCATCAGGGGAATAAGTCAGTATCAAAAACTGCCAACCCAAGCAATGAATGACCAGAACTTTACCAATCATATTATTCTTCTAATGGGTAACCCACTTCCTGCAAAGCAATGTGACAAAGAAATTAACTGAGAATTATAACTACCTTAAAAGTTGAAGATGGTTATGACTTTGTGAGAAAGCCAACTGTCATTACAATGAATCTACCTCTTTAAAAAGTCTTATTTAAAGAAATATTCATTTGAAATGCTCTGGTTTAGGTTAGAAGATAATCTTCACAATGTATTACTAGAAAACAAAACTTGAGTTAAAATTGTCAAATATAGAAAGAGCGACCTAAAGACAAACCTGTGTGACAAACCTGGGTGTCTTTGTAAATATCTAGTCTCAGGTTTTAAGAGAGGAAAGCAATCTTCCAAAATGTACAAAGCATTTTGAAAAGTTATTCAGAAGACTTTTCTCCCTGTAAGGACTGGTTATCAGCATCTTTGTAGTTGCATAATGCAGAAGCTGTTCCTTTATTCCTGTGCATCTGACTTGGATCTTTGAGGATAAAGAAAAAATGTCTATTCCATAAAAACCATTCAACCTATGTAAGGAGCTAGAACTGAGGTTTAATACCACTGAGAAAACCTCTGACTTATCAAGAAGTCAACAACCCAGCATTCAGAGAGAGAAAATAATATCTGATAGTGGCCTCAATCATGCAAAATAATAACCAGATACCTGAGAACAAGGAGATACTGTTAGCATCTGCCACTTGATTAAAAGGAGGTTTAATCAGGAAACAAAATGGTTTAAAGTAATGCAAACTAAAATTCAGAGCAGGTTTTAATTGTGTTTAGCTAAATGTATCTATATCTATAATCTGCTTTATTGGACAGACACACTGAAGCCAACTAAGATTGCATTATGTTACTCAGGTTATAAGATAATTTTGCTTTTTTCAGTGATTTTATTTACAAGCTATCTTTTGTCTGAGATTTACTGCACAGGAATAGGAATTGCTTTCATCAGAAAACTGAGTGTGTAACTGTTCAGGCAGCCCATGGAATCAACTCTCTGAAGAATGTTGTTACCCATAACCCCTCAGGGGTCGTAATTGCTGAAAGATACCACTTACCAATTCAATAATCCTCCAAGTATTCTTCCCTTTAACCAATAAAAAAAGACCAAACCTATGGGTTGTTAAGAAATTATTTAAATCCTATTATACCCAGAAAGAGTAATACCCCGTACCTTTACTTCTTTCCCCCACTCCAACCCTGCAATCTAACAAGAACCCCATCATCACTAATGTGAGTCAAAAGGCCAAGTTCCCTACCAGTCCCCAGGCTTCCCCCAGCGTGCCTCTCTGCAGCCTTAGAAAATATTATTTCTTTGAGAAGCAGACTGGATTCTGGAAATTAGAAAAATAAATTCAGCAGCTCCCTTTCCCTCCACATCAAGCTCTAAGGTTTTTGCCAATTCTGAGTCAAACCAATAGCTAGCAAACTCAGAAGCTAGGGAGGCCATACATGGGAAAATATGCATGAGGGTTTGCAAGATTCTGAGAATTTCACTGAAGCCCAAGAGTAGGACCTAATAAACTGTGTTTTTGGAGGCAAACTTGGTGCTTAAAACTATATGTACTCCTGAGAAGGTTGACTTCAATAAACTTTGGTGTCTCCTACATTTTGGGGTGGAGAAACTACATCAGGCAGATTGAGTCTCCCTGACCTTGAGGCTGGAAGATTACAGAGAGACTTGAGAACTGAATAGCTTTTCAAGGAGCAATAATAATTGTAAATTCTTGCAGTTGTAAATTCTTTCTCTACTTCTTTGATATATAAATCTTCTCCCAGCCTCTAGCCAATTTTACAACCCAAAAATGTCTTCTTCAAGGATCCAGGAGTCTTCGCTTTAAAATGTAGGCATCAAGAAAGATAGTGCCCAGAAGAAATAGCCCATCTGAATTCAAATCCATATCTATTAAAGACATTGAATCATAATTAAAACTTTCTAAAACAGAAAGCAAAAAAAAAAAAAAAAAAAGGGTGCAGTAGTGAATTCTACCAAACATTTAAGGGAGAAATTATACTAATTTCCTACAATCTCTTTTAAAGAACAGAAGCAGAGGGAATACTTCTTCACTCTTACTATGAGGCCAGCATCACTCTAATACCAAAAATAGACAAAGACATTACAAAAAAAGAAAACTAGACCAATCTTTCTCATGAAAATAGATGCAAAAATCCTCAACAAAATATTAGCAAATTGAATTCATATCCCAGATATGCAAGACTGGTTCAACACTCAAAAATCAATTAATGTGGGCTTCCCTGGTGGTGCAGTGGTTGAGAGTCTGCCTGCTGATGCAGGGGACACGGGTTCGTGCCCTGGTCCAGGAAGATCCCACATGCCGTGGAGCAGCTGGGCCTGTGAGCCATGGCCGCTTAGCCTGCGCATCCAGAGCCTGTGCTCCACAATGGGAGAGGCATGTGTACCTCAAAAAAGTAAAAATAAAAAATAAAAAATCAATTAATGTAATCTATCACAGCAACAGACTAAAGAAGAACAATTACATCATCATATCAATTGCTGCAGAAAAACCATTTGACATAATTCAACTTTCATTTATGAGAAAAACACTCAGAAAATTAGAATAGAGGGAAGCTCTCTCAACTTGATAAAGAACATGTACAAAAAGCCTACAGCTAACACCATACTTAATGGTAAGAAACGCGAAACTTTCCCACTAAGATCAGGTGCATAGCAAGGATGTCCCCTCTCACCACTCCATTCCAACATTGTACTGAGAGTCCTTGCCAATACAATAAGACAAAAAAAAAAAAGAAAGAAAAGAAAAGAAAAGGTATGTAGACAGAAAAAAAAAGACATAAACAGTCTTTGTTTATAGATAACATGGTCGTCTGTGTAGAAAATCTGAAAGAACTGACCAAAAAACTCCTGGAACAAATAAGCGATTATAGCAAGGTTGCAGGATATGAGGTTACTATACAAAAGCCAAATGCTTTCCTATATACCAACAATGTACAAGTGGAATTTGAAACTAAAACCATAATACTATTTATATTAACACGCACAAAAATAAAATACTAAGGTAAAAATCTAATAAAGTATGTGCAAGATCTATATGAGGAAAACTATAAAACTCTGATGAACAAACTCAAAGAAGTACTAAATAAAGGGAGAGATATTCCATCTTCATGAATAGAAGACTCAATATTGTCAAGATGTCCGTTCTTCCCAACTTGATACATAGATTCAATGCAATCCTAAGAAAAATCTCAGCAAGTTATTTTATGGATACTAAAAACTGATTACAATCATTATATGAAGAGGCAAAAGACCCAGAAGAGCAAACACAATATTGAAGGAGAAGAATGAAGTTTGAAGACTGACACTATCCAACTTCAATACTTACTGTAATAGTATAGTAACCAAGACAGTGTAGTATTGGAAAAATAATAGAAAAATAAATTAATGGAACAGATTAGAGAGCTCAGAAATAGACCCTCATAAACAGAGTTGACTGATCTTTGACAAAAGAGCAAAGGCAATACAACGAGCAAAACTAGACTCTTCAAAAAACAGTGCTGGAAAAACTGGACATCCTTAAGCAAAAAATATTAGTCTAGACACAGACCTTTCTCTCTTCACAAAAATTAATTCAAAATGTGTGATAAACCTAAATGTAAAACTGAAAACTATAAAACTCCTAGAAGATAACACAGGGGAAAATCTAGATGGCCCTGGGTGCGGCAATGACTTTTTATACACAAAAAACACATGATACATGAAACAAATAATTGATAAACTGGACTTCCTCAAAATTTAAAACTTCTGCTCTGTGAAAGATAATATCAAGAATTAGAAGACAAGCCATGAGGAGAACATATTTGCAAAACTCATATCTGATAAAGGACTGTTACCCAAAATATATAAAGAACTCTTAAAATGCAATAATAAAAGTCAACTTAATTAAAAATGGGCAAAAGATCTGAACAGACATCTCACCAAAGAAGATCTACAGATGGCAAATAATCCTATGAAAAGATTCACCACATTTTATGTCACTGGGAAAATGCAAAGTAAAACAGCAATAAGATACCACTACACACCTATTAGAATGGCCAAAGTATGGAATACAGACCATACCAAATGCTGGCAAGAATGTGGAGCAACAGGAAATGCCTCACACATTGCCAGCAGGAATGCAAAATGGTACACCACTTTGGAAAACAGTTTGGCATTTTCTTAACGACACTAAACATACACTTACCACGTGATCCAGATACGCCTTGGCTTTACCCAAAGGAACTGAGAATGTAAGTCCACACAAAAACCTGTACACAAGCATTTATAGCAGCTTTATTCATAATTGCCAAAACTTGGAAGCAACCAACATGTCCTTAAGTAGGTGAAAGGATAAACTGTGGTACATCCACACAATGGAATATTATTCAATGCTAAATAAAAGGAGTTATCAAGCCACAAAAAGACATGAATGAATTTTAAATACATATTACTAAGTGAAAGAACTCAATCTAGAAATGCCTATATACTGCAGGATTCTAACCATACCACACTCCCTAAAAGGCAAAACAATGGAGACAGTCAAAACATTAGTGGTCATCACTGGAGGGGGAGGGAGCAAGAGATGACTAGGCAGAGCTCAGAAGATGTTTAGGGCACTGAAACTATCCTATATAATACTATCATGATGAACATGTATCATAATACATCTGTGCAAACCCATAAAATGTACAGTATCAAGAGTGTACTCTAAGGTAAACTATGGATTTGGGGACATTGTAATGTGTCAATGTCGATTCATCCTTGGTAACAAATGTACCATTATGGTGAGCGATGTTGACAATGGGGGAGGCCATGCATGTGAGGAGGTAGAGAATACATGGGAAATCTCTGTACCTTCTTCTCAATTATATTATGAACCTAAAACTGTTCTAAAAAATAAAGTCATAAAAGAAAATACAGTGCATTCTTTTTGAAGGCTGAATAATATTCCATTGTCTATATATACCACATCTTCTTTATCCCATTTATCCATGGATGGACATTTACGTTGCTTCCACATCTTGGCTATCATGAAATGTGCTGCAGTGAACGTAAGTGTGAAAATATCTCTTAAAAAAAGATTCTTAAAAAAGAAGGCAATCATAAGTGACAACATAGATGAACCTTAAGAACATGATGTTAAGTGAAATAAGCCAGTCATTGAAGGACAAATACCACATGATTCCATGCGTATGAGGTCTCTTAAGCAGTCAAACTCATAGAAGCAGTAAGTAGAATCATGGTTGCCAGAGGCTGGAGGGAGGGAAAAAATGGGGAGTTACTGTTCAGTGGGTATTAAGCTTCAGTTATGCAAAGTAAAAATGTCTAGAAATCTGTTGTACAATATTGTAGTTACTGTACTGTACACTTAAAATTCTGCTAAGAGGGTAGGTTTCATGATCTTATGTTATGTTTTTAGAGGTTTTTTTCCCACAATGAAATATATATAGTGCTCCTATCTCCCAGTATCTGTAAGGGGTAACTTAGATAAGCACCAATTAATAAACACAAATGGCCTAATCACATTGACCAACCTGCCTGCTAAATTCAAATAGCTCATCTGAGTAGTGATAACTGTTGGTTCCTATGTCTCAGACCCAAAGATGTAGAAACTGCAGTGTCTTTCACCTTCTGTAGAACATCCCAATAATAAAACCTAAGCCACAATGATGTAATGAAGTAAACTTACATGCCACTTTAGGAAATAGAAAGCCAGAGACAAGAGGAAAATTAGAGTAATCAGAAAACCTGTTCAGAAAACTTCTGGAAAAGACAAATGGATATTTGAATAAAATTTAGTTCAGCTCAGGCATGTCTGTACGTGCACATGTGCATACACACACACACACACACACATACAGTTAATAAACTTGATTTCCAAACTAAAAAGTCATTAAACAAAATAAAAGAGTGGATTATCAACACCAGGAGCCAAAACTGTAGCTTGGAAGATCAAGAGTTGCATTACAAAATTCAGAGCAAAAAAAAACCCCAAAAAACAAAATTGAGATGGAAAATATGAGGGAAAAGATAAGAGATAAGAGATTTGGAGGATAGATACAACCTAATATTCAAATAATAGAAATTTCAGAAAAAGAATAGATGAAGGCAAAGTGATAACTGACCTATAGAAGAGAATTTTTCTGAGGTGAAGAATAATTTAAATGGACATTTCAAATGATTCATCAAGTTCCAAACTTCATTGTTAAGAAGGATTGCTCGACCTACGAATTAAAATTTCAGAAATCTGAAAACAAATAAAATAATGTATGAGTTTAAAAATCACAATGGGAACAAGTTACCTAAGGGAAAAGAAAACCGGACCAGTATGAGATTTCTCACAGGAACCCCTGGTAGCTATTAGACTGTGGAATAAAATTTAGAACTAATTGAAAGACAAGCCTGGACACACTAGAATCCTTTCACCAGCCATGATATCTATCACCCATCAGGGTGAAAAAACAGTATTTGAAGACAGACAATAATACAGAGAGTATCGCCCATATACTATATGTGAAGAAAGTACTTAGAAAAATACTCTAACCAAACAACCAGGTCAGAATTCGAGATGAGTGAAGGTTAAGTCAAGCAAAGAGTAGAGAGTGGGCTGAAATAGTTATGTCTTATGCACCTGATTATGGTGCTGGGAAAGTGAAGGTCATTGTTAACGATAATGGAGGGTAGTTTGAAACAATATATAAAAAATTAGCCTTTGGCTTTTATCTTCTCCAGCAATAACAAACTTGAAAATAAAATGGAAAAGTATACCATTTATAATACATATAAACATTACAAAATACTAAGCAAATTAATAGAAATGGCATAAGACATATGATATATGAAGAAAAACATACAATTATATTAAAAGTTATTAGCAAGATCTGAACCAAATAGGAAGGTCCTTGGATGGGAAGACATAATATCATAAAAATGACAATTTTCCCCTAAATTAGCACATACATTTAATGGAATTACAAATAGAATCTCAACAGGAATTTAAGTAGAATTGAATAAAATAGTTTGGGAATTATGGGAGGAATAGGTATCCAAAAACAGCTAATGAAATCATGTAATAGAAGAACAGCGAGCAGGACCTTAAGAACTTATGATAAAGCCAATGTATTATTGCCATCCATATTCAGTATGTACTGGTATAGAAATAAACTAGATCAATGGAATGAAAGAGAGTCTAGAAATGGATCTTGCTATATATAATTAGTAGAGAAAGAACAGATTATTAAATAAATGTTGGCACAATTAGCTATCTAAAAAGTGCAACGATTTATCTCTATTTTGCATCATTGCAAAAAACAAATTCCTGATTAATTATAAACTTAATTGTAAAAAAGTTAGGTGACAGCATATATGGTCAAGGGACAAAAAAGCTAGACAAAATTGGAATCCCGCAATTATGTATATCTGATTATATGAAACCTTTTCTGAGGCAAGCAAGTCAATAGAAAAATGCCAAGCAAATGGTAGGCCAAAGGATTAATTATCTATTAATTAATATCCACAAATGTATTAAAAAGTATTAAAATTAATAGAAAAAAACAGTTGAATAGAAATAAGGGCAAAGGACAGTGAAAAGGCAGTTCACAAAGGAAAAATGTTTAAATCTACCAATAGTCGGGGAAACATAAATAAAACACAATGAAATATCACTTTACACCTAATAGACTTCCAAAGATTAGAAAAAATAGCTCTAACACCAAATAATGGCAAGGATGTGGGAAAAAAAGGCCCTCTACTCTATTTCTGGGAGTGCAAAGTGTTACAGCCTTTTTGGAAAGTGATATAGCAACATCTATTAGAATTATAAATGCATTTACTTATCCTGCTCCTGGGAATGTGCTCCACGGAATAAAAGCCCCAACTCATTAACACTTATGTACGGGATGATTATTGCTCTTCTGTTCATTTTGACCAAAAATAAACACAGAAACAAAAACAAAGCCTTGTTATGTGAATGCCCATATATAGGAAAATGGTTGAATGGATGATGACATATCACACAATGGAATATTATTCAACTATTAAAGAGAGTGAATTAGAGGTTTACCAGTTGACCTGGAAGCATTTCCAATGGATGATGACATATCACACAATGGAATATTATTCAGCTATTAAAGAGAGTGAATTAGAGGTTTACCACTTGACCTGGAAGCATTTCCACTGAAGGGTAGTAGAACATGCCACCCCATAATATGCCACTTTGCGTACAGATTAGTTTGAGCTGAAGGCCAAGAGAAGCTCTCTGCCTTCCCCTTATCTACCTGAAGGCAGAACATGTACTCCTCTTGTGAAGATGACCCCTCTCTACTTCTCACACCAGGAACGGAATAATAATTTTATCACTGGAGACAAGATGGCATTGAGAAAGCGTCTACACAAAGAAACCTTACTAACTGGCCTTATTTACCACTAGTTTCCCCTAATATTTGTCTTCCCTCAATTTGCCACCCCTAGAAGTTTGAAGTCCTTTTCCTTTGTCTTCTCCCTTTTCTACAAAATTAATGTTCTTTGATAGGATGCCATCTAAGTCCAAATTCTAACAAACCCTTTGAGTTACTCATCACTAAGTTTTCTCCCACGTGAAGTGTACAGAACATGTTAATAAGCTGTTTTTCTGTTGTTGTGTTTTTGTTTGTTTGTTTTATTTCTTTTACATCTTTGTTGGAGTATAATTGCTTTACAATGGTGTGTTAGTTTTTGCTTTATAACAAAGTGAATCAGCTATGCATATACATATATCCCCTTATCTCCTCCCTTTTGAGTCTCCCTCCCACCCTCCCTATCCCACCCCTCTAGGTAGTCACAAAGCACCGAGCTGATCTCCCTGTGCTATGCGGCTGCTTCCCACTAGCTATCTGTTTTACATTTGGTAGTGCATATATGTCCATGCCACTCTCTCACTTTGTCCCAGCTTCCCCTTCCCCCTCCCCGTGTCCTCAAGTCTATTCTCTACATCTGCGTCTTTATTCCTGTCCTGCCCCTAGGTTCTTCAGAACCATTTTTGTTTTGTTTTGTTTTGTTTTTCTGTTGTTAATATGTTGTTTTGTCAGTCTAATTTAGAGAAGCCCAGACAATGAACCTAAGATGGGTTCCCATACTGCATTGTTGAATCTCTCCCCTACACCATACTGTACTGTTGAATCAGAAAAGGAAGGGACAAAAAAAAAAAAAAAAAAAAAAAAAAAAAAGAGGGCCTCCCTGGTGGCGCAGTGGTTGAGAGTCCGCCTGCCGATGCAGGGGATATGGGTTCGTGCCCCGGTCTGGGAGGATCCCATGTGCCGTGGAGCGGCTGGGCCCGTGAGCCATGGCCACTGGGCCTGAGCGTCCGGAGCCTGTGCTCCGCAACGGGAGAGGCCACAACAGTGAGAGGCCCGCATACTGAAAAAAAAAAAAAAAAGAAAAAAAAAAAAAAAAAAAAGAAAAGGAAGGGACAGGAAAATGTGCAAAACATAATTATTTGCAATATAAGTGATTACAAATATACATATAAATGATTACAGATCATATAAACATATTTATATGTTTATATATAAACATATAAATTATTATATCATTATAGTATCATATGAAACAGAAACTTGGAAGGATAAATATTAGGACACCACCAAGAATTACCATGCTTTTGGAAGCAGTTAGTCTGGTGATTTGTGTTGAAGATGGAGAACAGCAAAAAAATCAGGCCAAAAAAAAAAAAAGAATAGAATAAAAGAGTATTAAAAATTGAAAACTATTTAAATATGCAAAATTACATATGTGAATAGAATTTTAAAAAATTAAAAAACGATGATCACTCTGTTGTCTTTAAAGCTCTTTCCACAGTGACTAGGAAAGGTTTTGTGGGTATGTCTAGGAAACGGCAGGGAGGCAGCAAGTCCACAGGCTTTGGTGTTGGACTACAGAGTTCATGTCCCAGCCCCATCACTTACTGGAGGTGAGACTTCCATTGCATTGCACTGTTCACTTTTCCCAACTCAAAATTTCCTCATCCATGGAATAACATTGTGAAAACAAAATGCAACAATGTAATTAAACTGCTTAGCACAGTGCCTGATACATATAAAGTGCTCAATAAATATTGGCTATTAATACTAACATTCTTATAGCTACTGCAAATCGGCCAGTTGTAGGTCCTTGTTAGAGAAAAGGAGGAGAGGTGGACAGCAAGATGGATTTGAGGTTCAAGCATGAGTGACTTGGAGTCATGGTGCTATATTTTAAATTCTCCTTCCTAAGTTTTGATTGGGTAGCAAAGAAAGTTGAAACCTTTTAATATGATCTTCAAGATCCTCAAAATCAGTCTTTCACCTAAGTGCAATAATTCTCTTGTGCCCAGACATTTTATTTGTTTCCCAAACAATTCTTGCAATACCTACTCAGAGTTGCTATTAGGATCAAATAGGGAAGACGTTGACAAAAAAAAAAAAAAATTTTTTTTTGATATCCTACTGCCTGCCAGGCACTGTGCTGCATGCAGTAATACTGAAAAGTGTGTTCTATCTCCACCATTTTGCAGATAAAGGAACTAATATTCCCGTAGTTTAAAATGAATGTCAAAGTTTGTTTTGATGTTAGATGCATCTAGTTCCAAATCCCAGGCTTGTCTAATGCAGCTTGTTGCCATCAATGTATACATGTTCTATCAACAGTAAATATTCTATGAATTTAAAAGTAGCAGGATATTTAATGGGAGGTTTCAGTTGTCTTAGAGTCTTGGCTGAGGTTCTAAAATTGAGGACAGCAGGTGATAAATGTTCACACATTCTAAACAGAGGTGCCAGACACTCCTACCCAGACATGCTGAGATAAATGTAAACATGGCCCTACCTTCTTTGTCACCTGTCACCAGGCTGTGTAAAGTTAATTAGGTAATGGTGCTTTTAAGGAACTTGTTAGCAGAGGACAGGGTTGGGATTTTCACCTCCCCACTTTCAGACTATATTCAAGAAGCATCCCATTACAGAAAGAGCTGGTGACTGGGCATCTGAAATACAGGGCACTGTGCCGGATTATAAGAGCCCCAGACAGGAGAGAACTTGTTCCTTTACTTCTATTTCCTACTCCCATCCCAATCCTGGAGGACCTACAGACTGAAGAGCTTTGGGGAAAAAAATAGTATAAGAACAAAATGGAGGAAGAGAGAAAAAAATAGATAATTCGTCCATCCCTCCTTCCCCACTGTTGGTCTGGGGAATTTTTGTGTCAGGACTGAGCTGGAAAGATAGAGCAATGCCTTAAATTGGATTAGAGGTGAAAGTTATGATATGTGATTGTTCTATATTTTTAATATCAGAGAATGATAGTTCTAATAGCCAATGATTGTTCTAATATCATTTCTGGAAAGATCTGAAATCTTCCTGAGGTATTCCCTAGTGGCAGAGAAGGGAGATCCAACAAAGTCTGTTGGAGGGCAGTGGTGGGAGAAGGAATAAGACCATTTATCCCTTACTGACTAGTGACATAAGAAACCACTGCTTCTCCCCTCTGCTTCGGCTGACATTGTTCATATACGTTGTTCTCTTGAAATTCTGGCCAGCATTCTAATCTCACCTTCCATGATCCTGCTTCATAATGTCTTTCATAATGTCTCCGGATAAATTAATCTTTTTTTCCTATGTTCCCCATAGCCTTACACCCAATCAATTATACATTTGTAGCCACAAGTATAGTCAGACTCCTCTGAAACAGTGAGCTCCTTCAGGATGGGTATGGAGTTTTGTCTTCTTCTTCCAAGTCCTTAGCACAGTACCTTCCTGGTGCTAAATGCTCAGTGCTAGCTGATTAAGTTGCTATGGAATGAACTGCTCAGTGAAATCAGTCACGGAAACCCAGACCATGCTGTATCTGCTCTGCCCCAATACCTCTAGAGGACAAATCCAGAAATCATCCCCCAGGTAGCAGAACACTGTGTCTGCTTTCCTGTGAACTTCCCAGGTTAAGAGTCAAGATAACTCTGACACAGCTGAACATTCATGAAAATAGAGACCCAGAAGCCACTGGTGAACGAAGCAAACAACTATGAGACACCTACTATTTGTCAGGTCTTAGGAATGAAAGGTAAAGAAGATAGCACCCGCCCTGTTCTTTTCATCTATGTTTAGAGCTATTTAAAATAGATCTCAGTTTGGAAAATGTATGATCATCATTTGCTGAGAGCACTGGCAGCTTAAATTCGGAGCTGATGGAGCTCTGGCTGTGAGTTATCAGTTCTATAAGATGAAGATACGGAAACTGAAGTAGGAATAGGCTGAGGGCAATGAAGCAGGCCTTGGCACCAACACCAGACCCTTCCACAGACATCCTTTACTGGGAGTGTGTGATGGGTGCACAAATCCCAACCCAACCACTGACAATAATGTCACATCCTAGATGCACACTAAGTATACAAGCTTATCATAACCCTGACCAAGAAGGCCTTAACGTTGTCCTCAGCTTGACTAAACTTCAGATGGTTTCTTTCTGATGATAGGCCCCTGACCTCTTTTTCCTTAGAGTATTTACTTTAGAAAACGTGTAATTGTAAATTCTTTCTCTACCTCTTTGATGTGTAAATCTTCTCCCAGCTTCTTGACAGTTTTACAACCCAGGAATGTCTTTTTCAAGGATCTGGGGATCATCCTTTTGAAATGCAATTGAGAAAGCACCCCTATCACACAGTCTCTGTGGGAAGGTAGGAGCCTAACTTCCATAAGCATCCATTAGTACACCCAGAGGGCCTCATCAATTGCACATGGACCACCTGCCCCCTAATGTCCTCCAGTACTTTTCCACAAGCTCACCCCAGTGCTGAAAAGCTCTCCAGCCTTTTGTTTCAATGGAGTTGAGTTCAATTTCTCTTCACTGTTGCCTTAGTCTTTATTAAATTCTTTCTTGCCTGTTTAATTTCACCCAGTACAAGTGTTCTTTGACAACCACTGTAAAGCACTTCAGCCATAACACAGTGATGGTCATAGTTGTGATTAGTAAAATATTTAATAAAATTTCTTCACCCTATCAACCAGTAGTTTTTAACCCAGAGCAATCTTGCCAACAGGGGACATTTGGTAAAGCCTAGAGACATCTTTGGTTGTCACAATTAAGGAGGAGGGGAAGAGGGAGGTTTGCTTTTGGCATCTAAATGGGTAGAGGTCAGGGATGCTGCTAATTTTACAATGTACAAGGCAGCCCCTCAAAACAAAGACTAATTTGGTGCAAATGTTAATAGTGCATGGTTGAGAAACGCTGCTATAAATAATTAAGACCCTAAGGGCACTCCTTCCTAAGTCTCAGCATGGTCAATGAGATTAGGTTGTGCCACAAAGCCTCCACCAGAATCAGTTTATAGTTCCTAAAAACAATAAAAGCAGGCAACTGAAAAATAACTATGAATATAGTCATCCCTCACTATTCAGGGGATTGGCTCCAGGCACCCTGACAGATACCAAAATCTGTGGGTGCTCAAGTCCCTTACATAAAGCGGCAGAGTACAGTTGGCCCTACAAGATGCAGAACCCACAGATGGGGACGGCCAACTGCAGCTCTGGAAAAGGATCTCACTGAGAAATACTTTGAGACCAAGCTAACTCTTCAGACCCCATTATTTTTTATGAGAATTTAAGATCCAGATAATCCAATTTGTGCGCTCATGGAATCACTTTGGACTCATAATCACATCAAGGTATTTCCTAGTAAGAATCTAATCAGATGTTTAATTAGTCTATATAGGCTAATGACCTGCCTCTCTGCCATTATCTCCTTTAGAGGTCCATCTCAATCAGTTTGGGTACACAATAATAACCATGATTAATCCAATATAGATTGCCACACCTATAACTAGCTCACTGACAAAAGAATGGCTCTTCATTAGCCCATGGGCCCCTTAGAAGTATTACTAAGTTTGCAAATGTTCTCTTAGTAGTTGGCAGGTTAACTTAAATAGGTTACCTGATTTCTATTTCACTTACTCAAAAAGCAGTTACTGTAGCAATAATAAAGAACAAACACACACTTAATTCACACATTGATCTCATTTTATTTGGCAAGCACACAATAAAAAAATTAAACACCTTCCCTCCTCCGCTTTTGCCCACAGCTAGAAAACCTGTATAAGGACAAACTAACTTAAAGTGATTCTATGTACTTTAGATGTAAATGAGTTGGGCTTATTTTGTAATGTAAGACTGTAGTGAATTCTCACCAACTCCACATTGAGTAACAGACCTTAGATATTATGCCTTATTTTTATTTATCCCACGTTTAGAGCTTCTATTATTTACATGTGTCTTGTGCTTTCTTGGCAATATGTTAAAAGATTATCTGAGTTTCCTCAAGAGCTACATCTTAAAGTTTAAAATGCATTAGTCTATGAGCAGTGAAAGCATGAAATCCCTTAAGTCTCCACTCAATAATTCACTACTAAATCAATATCTAAAGAATGTTTTTAAGCCATCAAACTAAAGGAAACTTAAAATTGAAAACAATGGATATCTTCCCCCACCCCCAGATTTTCTAAACTAATTATTCCTTCAGATAGACTTGTCAGTTCCAAATGGAACATGACTTGGGTTTCTGAGATCCTGGGAAATAAGAGAGATCTTATTTCATTTTCTATTCCTACATAAAGCAGAGCTGTATTAAAATTTTCAAATTTCTTCCATCTTTATGAGCTCCAGAGGGTACACTTTGGTTAGTTCAATATGCTATTCCTACTTTAACTCATAAGTTCATTTTTCAATTTTATCCTAAAATTTGAGTCAAAGAATAAAATCTTCAAAGTACTAGTTCTCTCTAATGTACTTCTAAAAAGGGGAACATTAAGGGTAACCTCAATGAGGTACAGATCAGGACAAAATGCTAAGAAGAACTTAAAAAAAAAAAGAATTATTAAGAGCGGGAATCCATAGAATCACCCTTTACAATAACCCTAACATGAAAGCAAATGATCTGTGTGACAGTCCATCTAAAAGGGAAAACTTTTTATCATCTAGAAATATTCCATAGACATTGTTTGGAAGGAGCTTTTCTGTGGACCACTTAGTACCAGCTATAGATTCTGAGCTAACAAAAGTCAGTTTGTTAGTTTGTTTGGAAAACAATACCATAGTCTATGTAGATAAGGTGGTTAACAGTTTAATCAGTGGATCTCAACCTTGGTTGCATATTAAAAACACCTTTGAAGCTTTTAAATACTTGAATGCCCATTCTGCCCCCAGATCAATTAAATCAGAATGTATAGGCTGACAACCAGGCAACAGTATTTTTTTTAATGCTTCCTAAGGTGATATTAATATGCAGCTCAAGTTGAGAACAAATGCTTTTAAAAAATGGAAAGTTTATAACAATTACCACTATAGGAATAGTGGAATAAAATAAAAATAAAAATAAAATAAAATAAATAAATAAAATAAATAAATAAATAAAACAAAATAGTGGAATAAAAGGAATATTTGATATATTTTCATAACTGGAAATAGAATTGGTCAGAGTAAAAGAATTACCTTTCCATCCCCTACCTATAATATTTAGACTGAGGTTTAAAGCCACTACTGAAATAGATTTTTAAATTTTTGTACTTTTTTTATAATACTCTAGCAAAACATTGAGATCATTTCCATATGTGTACATTCAAGTTGATGCAACTTGATATAACATAGCCATTTATAAGACCTTAACCCATTCAATTGACTCCAGGTGAAATAGAAGATTCAGTCACCAGTTAGGCAACATTTTCCTCAAAAACAGAACAGTAATATGAACTTTGGCATAAGAATATCATAATATAACAGAAGAAATAACACTTGGTTCCATATATTTAACATTATTTTTAAAATACCATAACTAGTATATTAACTTACTAAAAAAACAGTTGAGGACCTTTTAGGTACCTGGCACCACACTAAGCCCTGGGGATACAAGGTGTCTGAAAAGACACATCTCCTGCCCCCATTGACATACAGTCCAGCTGGCTGGCTTGTAAGTCAGCCCAAAGATTGTGATGCCATCTGTACACCCACTGTGAACTCAAGATACTATTAAACTTCAGTAATATATCAAGTCACAAATGACTTGCCGTTTGTCCATATAACACATTTTCAGATCATCTTGGTTGACATTCTATGCCTTTCTCTATACCCCACCTTCTAAAAGATCAAGAAAAGACTGATAATATGAACATTACTAGTCGAGCTTGCACAGGTTTATGCAAAAACAAAAAAATGGTAAATGATTCTCATATCTCCACTTCCCCAAAATTTTCCGTTCCATTCTTGCTTTCTTAATATCTCATCACCATCATAATCATCATCACCATCATTGTTATTGTCACAACTCTCTAGGCAGAGTCTCTAATATGTAACTGGAAAATATGTCTGAAAGTAAAACTAATGGCATTGGAAACAATAATTGGAAAATTATTGTTGATCTACTTAGATTTTTTCAGTCCTTTATTATTCTATATTTCCTTATCAAATTTTTGTGCTCATTATACTGTTACATAAATACAAGAAAATTACTCATAATCCACCACTATAGCAAACATATGTAATATTTGACATCTTTACAAACTTTTCTCTATCAAGCTTTTACAAAGTCACACTGAATTTAAAATTATGTATGCAGCTCTTTAATTTTATTCATATTTTAAGAATTTTAAATTCTCATTAATAACTCTATAAACCTGATTTGAAATGGTATATGGCTGAAATTCTTAATATTACAGAGTACTTCAAGAACTTCAGAATATTAATTTAATGAGCAAATATTTATACACTGCCTTCTATGTACCAGGTACTGGTCTAGATTCTGAAGATACAGAAGGGGCCAAAGACAAGATTCTTGCTCTGTGGAGTTTATATTCTAGCTGGGAGAAGTAGACAAGGAAAAATAAAAGATAATTTTATTCAAAACTGAAAGAGATAATTTTAGGCAGTAATTTTTATTTTAATAGTCATGGGATTGTCACTCTGGAGATGAGGCTGGTTAGCAAGGGGAGGTGCATGGGAAAATATCCATCTCCAAGTAGACAATGTTTGATCTGAGATTTGAATGATAAGCAGGAATCAGCCAAGTGAAACTCTCAAGCATATGAAAATGTAAGAGGAGTGGAATAATGCTACCTTCCTGGAAATTCTTCATTGCCTGGAATAGATCTTCATGAAGGTACAGGCAAAGAATGAGTAAGCCTGGAAAATGTCCCTTCCTTCCCAGCTCTCATATGGTTTCTCCTAAGCAATATCTCAATCTTCTTTATCCTTTCCCCAGAAGTCACTTAGAGGCCAATTCCTTGGTCACATAGCTCACCAATCACAAGAGAATAGACATGACCAAATTCTTCCCTAAACTTCTAACCAAAGATGTAGTTAGAATTTATAATAATCTGATTAAAATGTGTGCTGTCCTTTCTTTTTACCATAAATTTACCATGATTCTTGGTATTTCAAAGTTATGTTGCTGTTAGTGTCATTCTTGTCAATTTTGGAGCTGAACTGTGTCAAGCTTGTACAAATGATTTAGTATGGCAGTTAAGAGCATGGGCTACAGGCAGATTCTAAGACATGACCTAAACTACTTAAGCCAGCCACAGTTTCCTTATCACAATCATAATAATGTGAGTTTTAAAAGAAATGGTACAGGGACTTCCCTGGTGGCGCAGTGGATAAGACTCTGCGCTCCCAATACAGGGGGCCCAGTTTCGATCCCTGGTCAGGGAACTAGGTCCCACATGTATGCTACAACTAAGAGTTCACATGCCACAACTAAGGAGCTGTGGAACTGCAACTAAGGAGCCCGAGAGCCACAACGAAGGAGCCCGTCTGCCACAACTAAGACCTGGTGCAACCAAATAAATAAATAAATAAATATTTTTTTAAAATTAAAAAAAATAAATAAAAGAAATGGTACAGAGAACTCAGAGGCTGACACGCAAGCCTTTAATAAATAGGTAAGGTAGGCAGAGAGAGACAGAAACAGCAAAAATGTGCGCACGCACACACACACACACCCCTTGAGATTATTTTAAATATTGTATGGATAAAGATCTTACTACATGGTAGTAAAAACAAGAATTAGTTATGCCATATTACTCTTCGGCATCTTGAAACTTTATAGCTTAGGAGACTGCATGCATGTGGTCTGCTGACTAAGAAAGGCTATCTACCCATTTTCACTTGGATGAATTATATAAGGTGGGATTGGGGGAACTGGAAATCCCAAACTCCACTAACTCTTGGTCATAGATGTTACGATAAGTTTCAGACACAATCACGATGGGGCATAAAAAGCGAGATGCAAAGGGTCCTCTTGATGCTCGTCAGTGTTTCCTTCTGTTCTCAAAGCCCTCCTTAAGTGGCTCCCTCCACACTGTCAGGGAAGACTGTCTTGAGGTCCAGCACTCTGCATTTGGAATAGAACCCCAAAATGCAGTGGGATGACTGAGCCCTGTACCCAAGGAAGGGAGGGAATCCAGAAAGAGACTAATAAACTAGCTTTCACACTGTCCTCCACTATCGATGTTATCTCAGAGTGGGGGAAAGAGGGTTGCCCAGAAAGCTCCATTTTCATGTGCTCGAGATTGCATGATGTTCAAAGGGTTCCACAGCTAAAACAAAGCTAGAAAACCATGGAGCCAGTAAATGTGAAGGCCCTTTGTAAACTGTAGTGTGATTTACAAATGCTAGTTTTTAATATTATCACTGCTGTTTCTTGTTTCCTGAGAAAATTTAAATGCCTGTTTTATTGGGAAATTGCTTAATTCGATAATAAATCTCAAGAAAAGGCACGCTTCCAAGTCAAATATTCATTTTCATCTCTAGCATGCTGTGCAGTAAGCACATTGAAAATGCGTTTTAAAGGAATTCCTAATGGGATTCATTTATTGGGGGAAGCAGGAACAGTTGGCTGGACTTTCCCGTCACAAATTTAATTCACAAGGGGTCAACCCAGTCATTCATCGCCTGCAGTAAAGAAATTCACCACAGTTCCTGGTTCTCACAAGGATATTAAGGGAAATGTTCCCTGCCTCCTTTGGTTGGAAGTGGGGTTCTTAAGGCTCTACATTCAATTACTGCAACCTGCATGTTTAATCCCAGGTTACAGCCAAACACCAAGGAATATTGAAAAATAATAACAGGAACCCAGCTTAACTCAATGCACATTAATTATCCTAAAAAATAGCAACACAACTACACAATACTACATGGGATTCAAGTAAATAATAGTAGCAAAGACATATCATACTTACTATGTGTCAGGCACTGGTCAAAGTGTGCTGCATACATTAGTTATCCCTCACAACAACCTGATGGGCTCAGAACCATGACTAGCTCTTTGACAGAGGAAGTCCAGAAAGTTATTGTTGGAGCTAGGATTCAAACCCAGGCAATCAGGCTCTAGAGAAGACCACACGATGTTTTAGTGGTTTAGTTTCAGTGCAGTCAGGAATAAGAGTATATATTTTGTTCTGATTTCTGCCAAGTACAGGCATGCCCTTGTGCTTGGTATCTTCCTTTGGTGCCTCTGGTTCCACCCCCAACACCTTTCTATCTTGCTCTATGCTCAAGAGTCTGGCCTGTACGAACAGCATCAATGGGTTTCCAGTCAGGTCTGGCACTAGCTAGAGATTAGGGGTCAATGGGAGAGCAAGGTCAGGGTATTTATTTTCCTGGGTCCCTCACTCAGGTTACTACTGGTCTGCTGTATCCCTCTGTTGACACCACAGTTCCTGTCAAATGACTTACTTCACTCTGGATTCCCTACTTCTCCTTTCCTCTGCCCCTAAAGGCCTACTGCTACAATTGCCATAGCGCGGAAACATATTCCTTTATTTTCCCTAAACCCTGACCACATCTTTGTAAATGGTCCTTTATTAAACTCTCCTCACATCACCATTCCAGAAATCTGAGCAGAGAATTCCATTCTCCAGCTAGTTTACATATGACTGGACCCCCCAAAATGCAGCATAGCCCTCACTATCCCCACCTTCCACCCTCTGCACAACAGGCCCAGGACATAAATTCTACAGCTGTCCAAAAAAATCTCCATTCCTCCTACTACAAGCCTATATGAAAATTATTTTTCAATTTTCTTGGTTTTTGTAAGAGGCCAGAAACTGAGGTTTACAAATAGAACAGCATTTTTTAAAAAGATTTTCAAGTTTATTGGTATTTTGAAAGTTTATAGTTTTATTTCTATTGTGTCTACATTTATTTTGCCTTATCATTTGTATTTTGTACAGGAGTTAAAGTGAAAGAACTAGAATTACAAGATTAAACATGGATAAATCTCAAAAATCTAATATGGAAATGAACAAAACTAATTCAAGAAAAAATACAATGGTATAAATAGATTTATATAAAAAATTTAAACATGCAAAGCAATGCTATATACTGTAGAACAGCATTTTTATTCTAACAATAGTCACTGGGTCTATCAAATCATCCTGAGTGTCAGGCAGCAGACAGTAACAGACTATTCACGTTGGGTGTTGGTCTCTTTGAGTTGAATGATCTTACTGACCCTATGATTCAGGTGTCATAAATCAGACACTTAGCCTAATTAAATACAAAAATATCTGATCTATGCAGCTGATAACACTGGACAGTTGGCTTCCTGGAACCAGGTAGTAATATACCAGGAAATGTGATCCCATGGTGCAGAAAGATACCAGGTGCATCCTTGTTTTTCTTTCAATCTAATTAGCCATTCATCAGAAATAATGCATGTTTATAAAAATGTCTTGGCCTCAAAGACAGTGAGCATCTGAATGGAACTTAACATCTCTTCTTCAAAACATCTCAAGTTGATCTTGTCATTTAATTTAACAGTTCACCCTGTGGTGACAGTAGAGGTTGTTTCCATTGAAAAGGATGTAAGAACAACACCCCGGGCCATAATTCAAAAAAAATATGGTTCCCCACCCACTCCTCTCTCCTAATCCACCTTCATAGGGCTGATAACTCTTCACTGTTCTACCCTCGTTTCCATGTTGAAAGTCGAGCTTTATAGCTAGTCTTGGTTAGAAGGATGCACTTCTTTTTACCATTTTTTGATGTTTGCAAAGTTATATGTTGTAGAGGTAAAGCACTCACTGTCTTTAGTTCATCATCAGAAGGTGTCACAACAGTCTTAAAATCTATGAGCATGTACAATTACCAGTGGAATATATAGAACAAACTGACATCTCTGAATTACAGTGTCATAGAAAAATGTCTAGAGATGGACGCATAATACACTGACAGATTTCAGCAATAAGCATTTGGGGACTCTCTCAGGGTACTTCTGGCCTGGCAGGAAGCCATGATCATGACCCAAAGTTAAAAGACAGGAATTGTAGATCTTACTTCTCTAATTATAACTCTGCCATCTTCTTGATGTGCCAGAGTTCCTACACTATAAAATGAAAATTATCTGTATGACCTGACTGGCAGAGTCACTGGCATTAACAAAAGTGTTACGTATAAACAGTAATATCAAAAAACTTTGTGTTACTTTGCCTTGAAGAAATCAGTCAGAAATTATTTTAAGTGATTAAGAGCCTCACTGTCCTGAAACAAAGTCAAGGTATAGTGTTTCTTTCAAATTACTGATGCTCTTTCTTTTCCTCCCTACCTGTAGTAGCTAGACAGCCTCTAAGGTGATCTCCTCCAATGCTCATCACCTTCTGGTATTCACACACTCACAGAGTTCTCTCCCACACTGATCAGGGCTGACCTGTGTATCCAATAATATATTCTGAAATGACAGTGTGTGATTTTCAAGGTTAGTTCATAAATCTATTCGTATCAGTCACTCTAGGAGAAATCATTTGCAATGTGAAGAGGACACTTGAGAAGCTTAATGGAATAGACCACATGATGAGGAACTAAGACGCCCTACCAAGAGCCAGCACCAACTGCCAGTCATGTGATTAAGCCGTCTTAGAAGCAGATCTTTACACACCACTCAAGCTTTCAAATGAATGTAACTCCAACTGACATCTTGACTGTAACCTCATGAGATCCCAAGCCAGAATCATTCAGCTAAGCTGCTCCTAAATTCTAGATCCATAGGAACTGTGTGAGATAATAAATGTTTGCTGGTATAAGCCACAAAGATTTTGGGGGTGGAAGGGTAATCTACTATATAGAAATATATAACTAAAATACTATTTACTCTGATTTTCTATTCTATACAAGGTTTACCTTGACTATATATATATTCTTTCTCCCAACCCTGACATACATACACCCATTTTTTCAAGCAAGCCCTTTATTCAAGAGTATGGCAAAATGTCTCGGAGAAACAGGAGGGTGTGGACACTTTGATAATGACACAATTTTAAAGAATTAATGCTCCAAGATATGCATGTCCATATTTATACCTGTACAAATAATGAAGGTCTATGTGAAAAAATGCCCTCATCCAAGAAATTGTTTACAAAAATAAATACCACATGTTTGATCTTCATAATGTATATAACCCTATTTATAACATGGTTGATTATTTCATTGTTTCATAGCAGCATAAGTGGAATACTGGTGATATCATTTTAACACCCAGACAGTTATAAGTAGTGAGTTAATGTCCTGTCACTAACTCCTGTTAACTGCAGGAACTGAGTCATATTATCTAAGCTGATAGTGAAACAAATGAGTTACACAGTTAAGAGGAACATCCTGCTAAAATACTGCGAAGGTCTAACAGTGCATGTAAACTAAGTATGAGTTTCTTCAGCTGCAGAGAAATTTCAAACAATTATTAACTGTAACTTTGCTATGAGTCATGATTACATTATACAAAGAGTGCTAAAGAACTAATATTACCAGAAGCACACAAAGCAGATAATACATCACTCTTCCCCACTTGCCTTCATATAAAATCAGTTTATCATTAACATTTTGGATCAATATTAAAATGTAATAAAATTAGAGAAGATACACATTTACTGTTTATATCACTATATTTCCAAGACTGAAATAACAAAAAAGATGAAAAATCCATCTCTAAAAACTTTTGGGTACCTGTAGAATTTTTTAGTAAAACCACTTAAAAACTGTTCTCGGTGTTAGATTCCAATATAGTATGAGACCTGAAAACACAGATTACTTTGGTAGTATTGATATGAATTTCTCTTAAGAAAATCAGAATTCTAAATCAAACTAAATAATATTAATACTGAATTGGACTTCAAAGGAGGTTTTACTGTACACAAATTTAGTTTCTGCAAAGGGCAGACATTTTCTTTTATACCAGTCCATAAAATATCTTTTAAAGCTGTAAGAATTATACCAAAATGAAAAATTCTAAAAGAATGAGATTCAATGTTTTATCTTCAAACAATAGCAGCAGAATTTTGCCAACTAGAAAATGGTAAAAAGGGTAATGGTTATGGAATAAGAATTACAAAATACTTTTCTGAAACACTCCAGTGAGTTTTAACTCCTTAGATCTTTGTACTAGATCTTACGTATCTACAGGCACACCTCATTTTACTGTGCTTTATTGCATTTTTTACAAATTGCATGCTTGGGGCAACCCTGCATCGAGCAAGTCCGTCAGCACCATTTTTACAACAGCATTTGTTCATTTCGTGTCTCTGTGTCACATTTTGGTAATTCTCGAAATATTTCAAACTTTTTCATTATGATTATAACTGTTATGGTGCCCTGTGATCAGTGATCTTTGATGTTACTATTATAATTATTTTTGGGCACTACAAACCACACCCAATAAGGCAGTGAATTTAATCAGTAAGTGTGTATCTTCTGACTATTCTACTGACCAGCCATTCCCCTAGTTGGGTAGATGAAACAGTCAGAAATACACATTTATCTCTCTCTCTCTTTCTTGGGGCCTCCCTATTCCTTCAGACACAAAAATATTGAAATTAGGCCAATTAATAATCTTACAATGGCCTTTAAGCGTTCAAGTGAAAGAGTCACACACCTTTCACTTTGAATCATAAGCTGGAAATGATTAAGCTTAGTGGGAAAGGCATACTGAAAGCCAAGATAGGCTGAAAGGTAAGCTTCTTGCACCAAATTATAATTTGCCAAGTTATAAATGCAAAGGAAAAGTTCTTGAAGGAAATTAAAAGTGCTACTCTGGTGAACACACAGTGATAAGAAAGCAAAACAGCTTTAGTGCTGATATGAAGAAAGTTTTAGTCATCTGGACAAAAAAATCAAACCAGTCACAACATTCCCTTAAGCCAAAGCCTAATCCATTGCAAGTCCCTAACTCTCTTCAATTTTTGAAGGCTGAGAGAGGTGAGGAAGCTGCAGAAGAAAAGTCTGAAGCCAGCAGAGGTTGGTTCGTGAGCTTTAAGGAAAGAAGCCGTCTCCATAACATCCAAGTGCAAAGTGAAGCAGCAAGTGCTGATGTAGAAGCTGCAGCAGGTTACCCAGAAGATCTAGCTGAAATAATTAATGAAGGTGGCTACAGAAAATAACAGATTTTCAATGCAGGCAAACAGCCTTCTATGGGGAAAAGATGCCATCTAAGACTTTCATAGCTAGAGAGGAGAAGTCAGTGCCTAGCTTCAAAGCTTCAAAATAGAGGCTTACTCTCTTGTGAGGGACAGAAGTATTAGTCAATGAATTTGTGCTTAATCAATTTTATTTATTATTGTGTTAAAGTTATATCCTTGTGAATCAAGGAATTTAAGACATACCTAGTATTTACAAATCTTTAAATGAATTAATTATTTAATAAAATTGTGAGTGGATTTATGCTCAATATAAATTCAAAAGGATTGAGTTATTTTACCCTGAGAAATCATTGATTATTTAATTCTGAAAATACCTATGCATTGGATTGTATCTACTTTTTATTTATTCAAAGCTATCATTTCTCTTCAGATAATTTTATAATATCTGTTGAATGAGATAAAAAATAAAGAAGAAAAGTGTTCAGAAATCAATTCTGGCAATGTTTTGGGATCACTATTCTCCATTTGTTTGAAAAGTACTGTTATCTTTATGTTGATCTTTGTGTTCTTGAGTTTTGTTTTTATTTCCATGTAAAATTGTATGCAAGGAATACTTTAACTATTTCCTCCGCTCCAAAACCTACATTGAGTATAATGACCTGCACAATAATCTCGCAGAAAAATCAAACAAGCCATCAAAGTATTACTTGTATGTCCATTTTATGCCTAGCTAAAAGGAATAAGACTTAGGCTCTGACATTAAGGAGATGGAAATATAACCATAGAAATCAAGTTAAATTACGTGAAACAATTAGGAAAAATCAAGTGCTATGATATGTAACAGTGTTTCCCAAAAGATCCATGAGATGTTAATAGATGTTTTATTTAAAAAAAAAAAAAGGCCTCCATGGTCAAATACATTTGAGAAATATTTCATAAAACATTACCGTGTTGGCAATTCACAATGTCTATTAGCATATTAATGACTGAAAAGTTTTGCAGCAAATAAAACGATTGTACTTTGATTAAACCAGAATATTCAAAAATTTTTCAACCATAGATGCCTTTGTTAAAATGTTCTTTTGATTATGAAAATTTCATAAATGAAGAGAAAAAACCACAAGTATTTGCCACATTAATTTAACAAGCATTAGCATTTTGCTATATTTGGTTCAGATTTTTTAATCTAAATAATAATAAAAGGTTACTTATGCAATTAAGGCCACCCCCATCCCTCTTTTCCTCCTTCCTTCCCCATAGGTTACCCTCATCCTGAAATTGGTGTATATTCTTGTCCATATATTTACTTTAACTCAGATGTTTGTATCCATGAGTAATACATAGGATTTCTGTATGTTTTAAATTTACAAAAATAGTATCATTTTTGTCCATGCTGTGAGGTACTAATTTTATTTGACGTTATGTTTATGAGACAGATCCATGATATCGCATACAGTTTTACCTCGTATATTTTAACCGAGGAATTATGTTCTTTGTATAGACCACAAAAATTAATTATCCAATAACCTATTAAGGACATGTGGCTTGTTCCCAATGTTTTCCTAGCATAACCAACATTGTGGTGAACATTCTTGTACATATATCCTTGTGTTTCTGTTGAAGAGATGTTCTAGAGGATATGCCTAGAAATAGAATTAATAAGTCATAGGTACCTACATTATTAACTTTAGTCAATATTTCAAACTTCTCTCCAAAGTAAATGAACTAAGTTACACACCAACCAATGCACTGCAGGAATTCCCAGGGACTCATCTGCAGACACTCAGACATTACTTTATATTAATCTGATGTGTATGAACTTACAACGTGCTGATATACAATGTTAATTTCCCGTCTTATTTTTGAAATCTGAACATATTTTCATAACGACCTTGGCCATCTGTCTTTCCTCTTTTGTGAAGTGGGAGGATTTGACAGAGTTGATTATATATTTCCTAAACTAATACTTCATTATTCAAATTCACCATGAATAAGTTCCCTGATTTATGGTTTAATTTTCATTTTGTTTATTATTTCTCTGGTTTTATTTGAACAAGTTTTTATGCTTATCAATTTTATAACGTTTGTACTTTGATGTCATGTTTTCTTCCAAAATTTTCAGTTTTATTTTTCTCATTGAGGATTGTGTTCCATGGCTATTTGTGTGTTGTGTCACACAGGCATTTAATTGTCCCAGTGACATCTCTTGATAAATCTTTCTCTTCTGTACTGGTTTTTGATGGTACCTCATCATATATCAAGTCTTTGTAACACAGAGGAGATCATTAGTAGTTGAGAGAAGGGAGAGGATTCACTACCACACTGACAATTATACACAAGGGACCGCATGAAGGAAGGAGTCTTTAGGTAAGGGCCGAATACTGGATGGACATTAAGGTTTTGGTGTCAGACAAACGTTCATTTTTATCCCTTCTGTAATACTACAAGTTCATCTTTCTGCAAAGGAATTTCTTCACTTGCGAATGGGGATAGTACTATTACCTAATAGTATTATTTAATGAGATAATATACTTAAATGTGGGTAACATATTTTCTTGAATATAGTAAGTATTCAAAGAAGTTAATAGTAGTAATTGTAGTTCTGTCGTTGCTAGTAATAGTAGGAGTGGTAGCAGTATCTGATTAGGTTAGTAGCTATAAGACGGAAAAGGTAAACAAATCCAAAAGAAATTTCTAGGACAGGAAAGATAGAACTGGGGTATTGTCTGACTATAAAGGTGAGAATCGGACATGACTCTAAGCTGAGGCTTGGAGGGAAAGATATAAGAGGAATTGAAGATACTAGTTTAGGACAGATGTTCTCAAAGTGTGGTTCCAGCAGCAGCAGTAGTTCTGAGAATTTATGAGAAATGCAAATTCAAGACCCCAAACCTACTGATTCAGCTACTCTGACTGACACATGGCCCAGTAACCTGCATTTTAACAATCCCCTCCACCTCTCAGGTGATTCTGATGCTCACTCAAGTTTGAGAGCCACTGGCTTAGAATCTGATGAGCCAGAGGTGATGCTGAGAAACCAGGTGAACAAGGTGTACAAGGAAGTGTCAGAGCTGAAGATGTAGATTTCTTACTTAAAAGGCTGAAATTCTCCTTTCCTGAAGCCTTTGCTGGCTTCCAGTTATTGGTTTGGTTTTACTTAATGGCTTCCCGATCTCAGAATCATTTCTCAGCTTTCAAGTTCTCCTTGCAGTCCACCTACTTGGCAAAGCCATGTCAAGTTTGCAACCCTTAATTACTCTCTATCCTGCCCCCAGTCTCCCTCCTTCATTGTTCTTCTCCTGCTTTCGGCTTGGAGGACACAATGTGTCTGGCATAATTTCATCGAACATTAAATACCATGTACATTTACAGAGCTTTACATATAATAAATGAAGACAGTAATAGCCTAGAACACGGCTTTTAATAGTAGGAATCCCTGGCCATTAAATATAAAACAGTTATCAATATATGTATATCTAGTGACCCTTCTCTGGCCCCCAAAACACAGAAGCCTGCAAAGAATATGCTGGGTCTATACTATTGAAGAGCACTTTTATTTTGAAAAACTAATTTCATCTTGAATCCAATAGGTGTAAGTGTGAAAAAAGAGGTAAGTAGTAGCCAGCCACAGAAAACATTTACCAATTTTCAGATTTCTCCATGTGTCTTTCAGGGGGTTTTATTGATTCTTTGATAGAGACAGAGGTAATAAATAATAAGAGATCTCATTACAATAGCTTATCAGAGACCTGAACAGTATATTAATTTTGGCCATAAAATGTGTCAATTCCAGCTGCAAGGATCAGCTCAACCATGGTGACAAGGATCAACTGTGTAGACCTTTGAGACAGGTAAATCTACCGTGGCATTCTCTGGAGCAGGATGCACATGGGAATACCACCTGCATTTTAAACTAGTGCTGACTGCCTTGTAATATCTGGGAATCCACATTTAGTTAAATGAAATCAATCTTCAGGGACTTGAAACATGTCACTCCTATTAGTTATAAATACAAGGTAATTCCCGTGTGTTTCTTTATGTGTTTTTCCTTTTCCTTTATAATTTGTATATTGCATGCAAACATAACACGTGAACTTAAAATCTATAAAATATATGGGATAGTATGTAAAAACTAGACCAATTAAAAATATATTTTATTAACACTCTATATATCATATTTAACAACAGAAGCAAAATTAACCTATCCTGAAAAATAAAATTAACCTACATTTTTCAGTATTTTGGATAGCTGAATCCTGCTTCCTTTGTGATGTGCCTTTCTTCACAATAAAATTAATTACTTGGGTGTTTATCTAGAACCACAACTAGAATTCTGAAAGCAAGTTATAGGGTTGAAATTGCCCATTAATACTGTGTTTCCTAAATTGCCCATGTATTTCCTAAATTCCCTATCATAAGGAAATAAGTATTACTATTCATTACAGTACCAATGTTAGTAATAATGACACAAATGAAATATGTATGTGGAAATATCTGTAAATCTTATTCAAACTTGTACCAGATTCCTATTTATAGAATTCATACAAAAGCAAAAACAAACACACACACCCACAAATGAACACACAAAAACATATGGACAATGGCTTTCTTGACAGTTTAGAAATAAGATAACAATATCAACAGCAGCAAGTAACAGTGAGAGTCAAAACTGTTTTCTTGTTACGTTATGTTATGATCTGGGACTAGGATAGTAAACAATGAAGTGAAGCAATGTTTCAGCAGCCCTGAATTGACAGGCAGAGGCAACCACCTGCACATACTCCATGAAGGATTTCAAAACTTAATGAAAACCACTTTTCTTATTTAAATGAAGAGAACTGTTCTTTGCCTTTCTTCTGGGCAACGTTACTATGCTGTAAAATATTGACTAGGGATAGTAATTAAAAATTCATCTGATGTAACAATAGGAATAGTCTATATCAGCAGTTCTGAAAGCATAATCCATAGATCCCTAGAAGTCCCAGGAAACATTTCAAGAGTTCTGTGGAGTCAAAACAATTCTCACTCTATTATTTATCATTTTCATTTTTTGTTTTTTTCATTGTGTTGGTCTGTGCTAGGTTGGCATTTGCACTGATGATACAAATACAATGGTGGGTAAAATTACTTGTGCTTAGAAGAAATCAAGGCAGTAGAAACAACCTGGACTAGTGCATATTTCATGCACCACCATTCACCAAAATGTCAGTTTTACTTAAGAAAATCATTGATGAAGTAGTAAAAAACTGTAATTCTGTTAGGTCTTGGCACTTAAGTACAAATCTTAATATACTATATGACAAAAACTGAAGATATATATAAAGCATTTCTACTATGTAATGAAATAGATAGTTGTATTCATTACCTGCTGCTGTGTAACAAATTACCCTAAGATTTAGCAGCTTAAAATGATATACACTTATTATCTTAGTTTCTGTGGGTCAGGAGCTCATGCACTGCTTCACTGGGTCCTCTGGCTCAGGTTTCTTACTAGGCTGCAATTAAGGTGCCATCTGGGGCCACAGGCATCTCAAGCTGTAACTGGGGAGGGATCCACTTCCAACCTCACTCATGGTTGTTGGGAGGATTCAGCTGCTTGAGGGATTTTGGACTGAGGACCTTGGTTCCCTATTGGTTATTGTCTGGAAGTCACTCTCCCTTCCTTGACAGGTTGCCCTCTCCATGAGGGCAAGCCCTGGAGAAGAAACAGAGAGAGAAAAGGCCAGCAAGATGGAAATCACAGTCTTTTGTGATCCAAAAACAGAAGCGGCACCGTCTCACTTTTGCCATATTCTATTTGTTATAAGCAAATTACTTAGCCAATCCCACACTTGAGGGAAGGGAATTACACAAGAGTATGAATCCCCAGGGCCTGGGATCATCAAAAGCTAAATCAGAAGCTGCCACCCACAATGGTCATCTCTGGGAAAAGCACTTGTGTGACACTTTACACTGCAAGGTGAACTAGCTTCTCTTTTCATTACAGACCATTTTTACTTGGAAGAATCATTAACAAATGAACTTTAATGATTTGGGCTTGGGTATTTTTTTAGATATTTGCAGAATTGAGTATTTCTAGAAAATGAGCAAAGTTTTGTCAATTCAAGGAAAACAGTGTTGATACTCAATATACCATAGAACTCAAATATTTAAACGAATGCTAGAATTTTGGAAAACTTGTATCTGGCAACAGAGTCTTACCAGTTTCTCAATATATATAAAACCTTTGCTAAAGATTTTGGCAGCAATATTAAAGAATGTTGGGTTTGATATTGTGTATGGAAATGTGTTAACATTCAAAAGAGCTGTGAAACTCAAGGAGCCAATGTTTTTCAAATGACCAATTGATGCTTTAAGAATCATGGATGTAACCATTTAAAGTGCAGGATAGACCAATGAAGTTCACAGAACAGTATAAAAAGTTCATTAATACGGTTTCAGTTCTACCTTGCAATCAACCTTTAAGAAACTACAACTTACAGAGTTCTAATGTGGTGTAAAAGGAGAATATCCACAGCTGTCTGAAAAGGGTGTTAACATACTTCTTCATTTTCAACTGTGTAACTATGTGAGGCTGGATCTTCTCCATGTACTTCAACCACAACCACAAATGGCAACAGTCTTACTGCTGTGGAAGCAGATATGAGAATCCAGCCAATTTCTATTAAGCCAAACATTGAAAATATTTACAAATATGTATAAAGGCATATCTCATCTCATGAAATTATTTTTATTTGAAAAATACAGTTTTTTCATTAAAACTATTTACATTGTTACTTCTAAATGAATTATTTAAGAATGTCTCTTTAATTCCCAGCATGATATATACTGAAAGATATAATCCACATAAACAAAAGTTTTCTGAGTTCCTCAATACATTTTAAGAGTGCTGAAGGATCCTAAGACCAAAACATTTGAGAACCACTGGGCTAGATTTTGCTGTTTAACCAGTAATCCCAGAATCTCAGCAGCTTGAACAAAATGATTTATTTCTTATTCACACTACAAGTCCACTTGTGTAGGCTGAGGGAATGTGCTCACTGTTTCCTCAGGAAACCAGGCTCACAGAGAGTATATCTCATCAAGATTCTACACTCACAATAACAAGAAAAATAGGGGCAAGGCAAAATTTGCAAAGGCTTGTAAAGTTTACTTGGAAGTTACGTGTGCGACTCCTGCTTGCTAGTCATCTTCCTAAGAAAGCCACATGGCCGCACCTAATTCAGGGACACACAATTCTGCCATATACCTAAAAGGAGATCCAGAAATATGCAGTAAACAATACTAATGACCACCAGATATGCCAACCCCCCCTCCATAGACAGCAGGGGCACTGAGTTGAAAAGGATTATGAGGCTGCATCATAGCTCATGAGGCTCACTAATTTCCCATTGCCATTGAAACAAATTACCACAAATTTAGTGTCTTAAAAAATGCAAGTGTATTTTATTAGAGTCCTAGAAATCAGAAGTCCTAAACACAGAGTGTTAGCAGGAATGTGTTCTTTGCACAGTCTCAAGGAGATAATCAGTTCTTTACCTTTTCCAGTTTGTAGAAAACATGGATTATAACAATATTTATCCCTTAAACCAAATATGACTGAGCACCTGCTGGTATGAGGCACTATTATAATGCTAGGGATACTGAGCTGAACAAAAGGCACAGTCCCAACTCTGAGAGCTTACATTCCAGTGCAAGGAGAAATAGAATAAACAAGTAAACAAATATGCACATATATGTTAGGAGAAGGATATGCACAACAAAGAAGAGGCAGGAGAAAGTAACTGACAGTGATGTAAGAGGCGCTGTTTTAGATAAGGTGGTCAGCAAAGGCCTCTCTGATCAGACAATTGACTGAGTTGATCCATGAATAAAGGGAAGGAAGAAATCAGGATACCTGGAAAAAGAACATTCAGGCACTGAAAATAGCAACCGAAAAGGCCTTTGTGTGGGAGGATGCTTGGAATGTCTGAGAGACAGCAAGGGGGCCAGTGTGTGGCTGGGGAGAAGGAGAGGAGGAGATGAGGTCAGAGAGAGAGAGAGCTAAAGTGCAGATAAGGTAGTGTCCCAAGGGCTGTGAGAAGGACATAGCCCTTGCTCTGAGATGGACAGCCACAGGGACATTTACTTATAGGAGTGTTACAATATGGGTTACATTTAAGGGGTCACTGACTAACGTGGGGAGAATATAACCCCAGGGTCAAGGCTAAAAGCTTCAAGAGTAGTCAGGAAGTCATTGAAATAACATAGGAAGGAGATGATGCTGATTTGGATTAGAACTGTAATGGTGGAGGTACTGAGAACTGTCTGGATTCTAGATAGAATTTGAAAATAAAGTCAATAGATACACTGATGGATTAGATGATTCGGATGTGAAAGGATCACTACCAAGAAAAGTGATTACTCTTCAAAACTGGAAGGGAGGGAGAGATGGAGAAAAGAAGGAAGGAAGGAAGGAAGGAAGGATTTTTGTACCAGAATGAACAGGTCTTCTTGGAAAATGAATTCCATGACTTAGGGAAGTCTTTGGATATTAGTTAAAAGAAAGATTAATCTTACACAAGCAAAACATGCTTACCTAGCATCAAAACCTTGAATGGTGTTAGGCAAGTCTGGCATAAGTAGCCGCTTCTGTACATTTGTGTAGTCTATGAGAAGTAATTGTCCTTTTATGAGTCCAAGTTGATGATGTCGCTTTCAACATTATCACAACGTGATTTATTGTTATCTAATCCACACTTGAGTAAAATGGCCCTGTCCTTCTCTGAACAGAATAAAATTTCTCTTGAGTAGATTTTTTAACAAGCCTGTGTGAAGGTCACATTTGCTGTCAATTCCACGGTCTCAGGCTAACAGGTAAGCATTCTACCAAATAAACCAAGACACTAATCAGAGGTGGACTGTTTCTCCACAAAGGAGCCATAATTTGCTAGCGCCATCTACAAAGCCCTGTTCTTCAGTTTCTTTTCAAAATATTGATATTAAGGCATTGATAAAGCTGAATAGAATTATGAAGCACATATATTATTCATCTACTTTCTAATGCATGAGAACATTTTAAGTAAGTAATATTTTTGTTTTAATTTACTTTTGTTTCCACAGTCAGATATTAAATCCTGAGTCAGGCTGCACTGAGAACAGACATCAGAAAACTGTGTTATAGATGTCCAATTTCTATTTTCAATTTATCACCGTGTTAATTTTATTTTCTAATTATTATTAGATACATCCACTTGCCTCCACTGGCACCACCATCATCATCCTGGTCCAAGCTAGAGTCACCTGCAGCCTGGGAGTAACAATGTTCTCCCACCTGATCTCGGCATCAGTCTTGCCCAGCTCTGATCCTTCTCTGCAGAGCAGTTAGACTGATCTTCTCCAAAACTCAAATCTCATAATATTTTCCCTTGACTTAAAAACTTATAAAGGCTTCCAAAGGTTCATAGGCTAATGAACAACCACTGGGGACCTGCAGATGCCTGTGATTAGCTTCTCCATCCTCTTCAGCTGGGGAGACCCTTCTGCTCTCACTGCTTTGGCTCTGTCCTTTCCTGGACTAGCTCTGCTCCCAGCTGTTCCAAGATCTTTGCACAGGCTGTCCCCCATCAGGACACTCTTTATTCCCATGCTCTCTTAGCTCCTCTTTTTTTTTTTTTTTTTTGTGGTACGCAGGCCTCTCACTGTTGTGGCCTCTCCCGTTGCGGAGCACAGGCTCAGCGGCCATGGCTCACGGGCCCAGCCGCTCCACGGCATGTGGGATCCTCCCGGACCGGGGCACGAACCCGTGTCCCCTGCATCGGCAGGTGGACTCTCAACCACTGCGCCACCAGGGAAGCCCAAGTGGTAGTTTCTTAAAGGTTAGTTGCAATGTGGAGTCCAAAACCATTCTGATGAGCTGTTTATACTCTGTTGCATTAAAATCTATTGGTATATCTTGCACTCGTAATGGATTTTTATTTTTTTAAATTGAAGTATAGTTCATTTACAATGTTGTGTTAATTTCTGCTGTATGGCAAAGTGATTCAGTTATACATATATATACATATTCTTTTTTTTTTTTTTTTTTTTGCGGTACGCGAGCCTCTCACTGTTGTGGCCTCTCCCGTTGCAGAGCACAGGCTCCGGACGCACAGGCTCAGTGGCCATGGCTCACGGGCCCAGCCGCTCCACGGCATGTGGGATCCTCCTGGACCGGGGCATGAACCCGTGTCCCCTGCATCGGCAGGCGGACTCCCAACCACTGTGCCACCAGGGGAGCCCTCTTAGCTCCTCTTTATCCTTCAGGTCTCTAGCTATTCTGCTTTACTTTTTCCAGGAACATTTCCCTGACCACCCTGCTTCACGCCATTGAGGTCAAATCTCCCTGTTTTATGCTCTAATCACCTCATGTTCCTCTAGCTCCTAGCACTTAACAAAGACAGCAACTTTACACTAAGCTGGGCAGTTATTTGACTAATGGCCATCTCCCGTACCAGATGGCAAGCTTCGAGAGGGAGGGACCCACACCAGCCTGCTCTAGAGTAAGATGGGCACTCAGTAACTATTTGGTGAATAACAAGTATATAGAAATTATTCACAAAAGAAACGTTTGCCAAAAATTAGAAGAGTAAGAGTTAAAATGGAAGATATCAAAATACTTGAGTAAAACTGATATATTTAGACATGTAAATATTTAAATAACCAACTGTGATTGTGAAATGGATATTTGGAGGAAAAGAGGCTTGGTAAATTCAGATCTTTTGATTTTACTCGAAGGCCATTTTTCTGTTGACCTACTGCCTCGAGGGCTTTGAAAACCTTACAATTTTGTTTTGCTGCACCTCAGCAGCTGTAAACTCTAATGGTAAGTTTTAAGGTTTTGTTTTTGTTTTTGTATTTTTATAGCAGTGCTAAAAAAGAGATCCAGATGTCACTAACTAACTGGCTTAGAAAGCAAATGAAACACATGTCAAAAACACAGCCCCAAGAAATAAGTGAATCAGAAAATCATTTCAGCGCTACAGTGTCCAAAATTCTGGGGCTATTCACCCTTTTATCTTTGGAGGTCCATGTTCAACACGTATTGTAAATATATCAGCAGTCTCACAATTTGAATGAACTCAATTTTGGTTGTATGAATATATATACAAGACAAATGTTCTCACTGCTTTGCAGCAATCATAAGGCTCTACTCAAAAGACAGTCTGCTCTCAAATCAGTGTAGGACAAACTGACGCATCCTTCTAGAGGGACTGTACAGTGGCTTTTTTCTGATCTTTATCTGGGCTACAGACTCAAAGCAATAAGCTTTCAATCATTTGTCTTGATTTTTAACAAATAGAAACCAAGGCTTCCCTGGATTCTAAAATGTACAAAAATACTTCGGAAAAAAAACAAATAATAAAAACAATTATCGAGCTTTAGTACAGGTTGACCCAACAACTTCCCACGAACATAGTAAGAACTGTTTTTGACATTTTTAAGAAGGAGGAAATCCATTCCCAATCACCCTCCCCAATTCCCATATTGCACTTTTCAAAAGACTAGACTTAGATAATCAGTTTGATTTTCAGGAGCAAAGCGAGGTGAAGTGGGGCTAAAAATGTAATAAAAATTTCACCTGACCTCATTAGCAAAATGCTTGAACAGATGAAATAATGTGTTCATAAGAATCAGCAGGAATATGACCCACCTTTAAAAGCTGTGACAACTCATGAACTTCTGAATCCCACATGTGCCTCTTTGAACCCACAGCTAGAAGCAGAGCTAGCATGGTAATTGTCAGTGCCAGTCATCAAATACTTCCACTTTTTTTTTTCCTTTCTGTGCACCCGGCAGGATTGCATTTATTATCATGGCATGACCGTCAACTTGCTTTGGCCAATGAAATGTCAGAAGCTGTGGGTATCACTTTGGTATAGAAGCTCTAACAGCTAGTGCACAATTTGCAGTGTTTGTTTCCCACTGCTGTTGCACTTGTGTTACTGCAAATGGTAGAAACACCTTCATTCTGGGCCTCTAATTGTAAAGACATGGATGAGAGCCCCAGTCAACCCCTTGTGGACACACATCTTGAGTGAGAAATATGCCTTTGCTCTTTTAAGCCTTTACATGTTGAAGTTGTTCATTTCTCTAGCATAACTAAGTCCATACTGAGTGATATACATTTGTAAATACAAGTCATCAAAAATAATTTCAAATTTTATACTATGATTATATATACATGCAGATAGATAGATAGATATACATTTATTTATATTTATATACGGATATCATGAGATGAAAGAGACCAAAGGATGCAAAAACTATAGAATGTTATCAGATTTCAATTCATTAAAATTCCTTATTCTACAGCTCTCTTAAATTTCTTTTTAGGTTTTTTAGCCTGAGACAGGAAACCTATATGCATTTCTAGAATTATTGAAGGGTAAGTACAGCATCTGCTGCACTCTCTTTCACAGGTACAGCACAATTTATTGGTCACCGAAAACAATACCATTTGTTCTTCAAATGCATCCCCTGGGGAAGTCAGAGTTCATTCTCTAGTGTTTTCCAGTCTTACGTTCATATTAAAATATCTGAAAGAACATCCATTTTCATGCATTATCAAAAGGAACACGTATCATCTTAAGAGATGGTACAGCTGACTATATTTATGCACAATTTGCTGAGCAATGCCAAACACTGGAAACATCATGAATCAGTTGATGATTCAACAGAAGTCGCTGAGCACCTAGAATCGCATCTTTTGTCTGCTGTCTAATGACGTCCCTTGAATTAAGTAACAACTCAGAGACAGAGAAAATCTGAGGGAGAGTTTAGTTCATTCACCTACACAGAGCAGGGTAAATCTGTTTTCTCTTACTTCCAGATAAATGTCAACAATTTCATCATTTAAGCAAAAACAAAATTCCGAGAAAGGACTTCCTGTATTTCAGGCAAACCGCTACCTATTCTGTGCCCACGCAGATCTCCTTCCTCTTCTTAGGAGAATATGGACTTAAATGAAAGCGAGATGTATGGCAGTGTAACAAAAGCGAGCAGTTTGCTTTGCCATGGCAGCTTTTCTTGATTTATGAAGAAGAAATGCAAGAAAAGGAATTGAGCTATAACAATTCCCTTATCTCTAACACAGGGCTAATAATATCATTTACAGCTTAGGGCTCTGAGGATTAAATGAGCTAATCCACACAAATTGCCTGGCACATAGTAGTGGCTCCATAAACTGTAATTGTTATAATAATAATAAGAGGGGTGAACTTCAAGATGGCGGAAGAGTAAGACGTGGAGATCACCTTCCTCCCCACAAATACATCAGAAATACATCTACATGAGGAACAACTCCTACAGGACACCTGCTGAAGGCTGGCAGAAGACCTCAGACTTCCCAAAGGTCAAGAAACTCCCCACGTACCTGGGTAGGGCAAAAGAAAAAGGAAAAAAAAAGAGACAAAGAATAGGGACGGGACCCGCACCTCGGGGATGGAGCTGTGAAGGAGGAAAAGTTTCCACACATTAGGAAGCCCCTTCACTGGTGGAGACGGGGGGTGGCGGGGTTGAAGCTTAGGAGCCACACAGGAGAGCGCAGCAACAGGGGTGCAGACGGCAAAGCGGAGAGATTCCCGCACAAAGGATCGGTGCCAACCAGCACTCACCAGCCCGAGAGGCTTGTCTGTTCACCCGCCGAGGAGGGCGGGGGCTGGGAGCTGAAGCTCCGCCTTCAGAGGTCAGAACTCAGGGTGAGGACTGGGGTTGGCTGCGTGAACACAGCCTGAAGGGGCTAGTGTGCCACAGCTAGCCGGGAGGGAGTCTGGGAAAAAGTCTTGACCTGCCTAAGAGGCAAGAGACAATTGTTTCGGGGTGCATGAGGAGAGGGGATTCAGAGCACTACCTAAACGAGCTCCAGAGACGGGTGCGAGCCGCGGCTATGAGCGTGGACCCCAGAGACAGGCATGAGATGCTAAGGCTGCTGCTGCAGCCACCAAGAAGCCTGTGTGCAAACACAGGTAACTATCCATACCTCCCCTCCCGGGAGCCTGTGCAGCCCGCCACTGCCAGGGTCCCGGTATCCAGGGACGACATCCCCAGGAGACGGCGCGCCTCAGGCTGTTGCAACGTCGCGCCGGCCTCTGCCGTCACAGGCTCGCCCCGCATTCCGCACCCCTCCCTCCCCCCGGCCTGAGTGAGCCAGAGCTCCCGAATCAGCTGCTACTTTAATCCGGTCTTGTCTGAGTAAAGAACAGACACCCTCAGGCGACCTACATGCAGAAGCAGGTCCAAATCCAAAGCTGAACCCCAAGAGCTGTGCGAACAAAGAAGAGAAAGGGAAATCTCTCCCAGCAGCCTGAGGAATAGTGGATTAAATCTCCACAATCAACTTGATTTACCCTGCATCTGTGGAATACCTGAATAGACAACGAATCAGCCCAAAATTGAGGCGGTGGACCTTGGGAGCAACTGTAGACTTGGTGTTTGCTTTCTGCATCTGATTTGATTCTGGTTCTATGTTTATCTCAGTTTAGTATTTAGAATTTATTATCTCTGGTAGATTTGTTTATTGATTTGGTTGCTCTCTTCCTTTATATATATATAGATATATAGATATATATATAAATATCTTTTTCCCCTTTCTCTTTTTGTGTGTGTGTATGCATATGCGTCTTTGTGTGATTTGTCTGTATAGTTTTGCTTTTATAGTTTGTCCTAGGGTTCTGTCCATTTTTCGTTTCTTTTTCGTATAGTTTTAAGAACTTGTTATCATTGGTGGATTTCTTTATCGGTGTGGTTGCTCTCTTCTTTCTTTCTTTTTTTTATTACTTTTTAACTTTTTTATTTTTAATAACTTTTTCTTTTAATAACTATTTTCTTTCTTCCTCTCTTTCTTCCTTTCTCCCTCCCTTCCTTCCTTCCTTCTTTCCTTCCTTCCTTCCTTCTTTCCTTCCTTCCTTCCTTTCTTTCTTTTTCCCATTTCTTCTGAGCCGTGTGGCTGACAGGGTCTTGGAGCTCCAGCCAGGTGTCAGGCCTGTGCCTCTGAGGTGGGAGAGCCGACTTCAGGAGATTGGTCCACCAGAGACCTCGCGGCTCCACGTAATACCAAATGGAGAAAGCTCACCCAGAGATCTCCATCTCAACGCTAAAACCCAGCTCCATTCAATGACCAGCAAGCTACAGTGCTGGACACCCTATACTAAAAAACTATCAAGACAGGAACACAACCCAACTCATTAGCAGGGAGGCTGCCTAAAATCATAATAAGGTCACAGGCACAAAACACACCACCAGACACGGTCTTACCCACCAGAAAGACAAGATCCAGCTTCATCCACCAGAACACAGGCACTATCCCCTCCACCAGGAAGCCTACACAACCCACTGAACAAACCTTAGCCACTGGGGGCAGACACCAAAAACAACGGGAACTATGAACCTGCAGCCTGTGAAAGGAGACCCCAGACACAGTAAGTTAGGCAAAGTGAGAAGACAGAGAAAAGCACAACAGATGAAGGAGCAAGGTAAAAACAAATCAGACCAAACAAATGAAGAGGAAATAGGCAGTCTACCTGAAAAACAATTCAGTATAATGATAGTAAAGAAGATCTAAAATCCTGGAAATACAGTGGAGAAAATTCAAGAAGCTTTTAACAAGGACCTAGAAGAACTAAAGAGCAAACAAACAATTATGAACAACATGATAAATGAAATTAAAAATTCTCTTGAAGGAATCAATAGCAGAAAAACTGAGGCAGAAGAATGGATAAGTGACCTGGAAGATAAAAGAGTAGAAATAACTAACACAGAGAAGAATAAAGAAAAAAGAATGAAAAGAATTGAGGACAGACTCAGAGATCTCTGGACAACATTAAATGCACCAACATTCGAATTACAGGGGCCCCAGAAGGAGAAGAGAAAAAGAAAGGGACTGAGAAACTATTTGAAGAGATTATAGTAGAAAAATTCCATAATATGGGAAAGGAAATAGTCAGTCAAGCCCAGGAAGCGCAGAGAGTCCTATACATGATAAATCCAATGAGAAACACACCAAGACACATATTAATCAAACTATCAAAAATTAAATACAATGAAAAGATATTAAAAGGAGCAAGGGAAAAACAACAAATAACATACAAGGGAATCCCCATAAGGTTAACAGCGGATCTTTCAGCAGAACCTCTGCAAGCCAGAAGGGAGTGGCAGGACATATTTAAAGTGATGAAAGGGAAAAACCTATAACCAAGATTACTGTACCCAGCAAGAATCTCATTCAGATTCAATGAAGAAATTAAAACCTTTACAGACAAGCAAAAGCTAAGAGAATTCAGCACTACCAAACCAGTTTTACAACAAATGCTAAAGAAACTTCTCTAGGCAGGAAACACAAGAGAAGGAAATGACCTACAATAACAAACCCAAAACAATTAAGAAAATGTAATAGGAACATACATATCGATAATTACCTTAAATGTAAGAGGATTAAATGCTCCAACCAAAAGACATAGACTGGCTGAATGGATACAAAAACAAGACCCATATATATGCTGTCTACAAGAGACCCACTTCAGACCTAGGGACACATGCAAACTGAAAGTGAGGGGATGGAAAAAGATATCCATTCAAATGGAAATCAAAAGAATGCTGGAGTAGCGATGCTCATATCAGACAAAATAGACTTTAAAATAAAGACTATTACAAGTGACAAAGAAGGACAATACATAATGATCAAGGGATCTATCCAAGAAGAAGACATAACAATTGTAAATATTTATGCACCCAAAATAGGAGCACTACAATACGTGAGGAAAATGCTAACAGCCATAAAAGGGGAAATCGACAGTAACACAATCATAGTAGGGGACTTTAACACCCCACTTTCACCAATGGACAGATAAACCAATATGGAAATAAATAAGGAAACACAAGCTTTAAATGATACGTTAAGCAAGATGGACTTAATTGATATTTATAGGACAGTCCATCGAAAAACAACAGAATACACTTTCTTCTCAAGCACTCATGAACACTCTTCAGGATAGATCACATTGATCTATTAATCTATTTCTTAAATAGATCAATTTAAGAAAATTGAAATCAGATAAAGTATCTTTTACAACCACAATGCTATGAGACTAGATATCAATTATAGGAAAAAAATCTGTAAAAAATACAAACACATGGAGGCTAAACAATACACTACTAAATAACCAAGAGATCACTGAAGAAATCAAAGAGGAAATCAAAAAATACGGAGAAACAAATGACAATGAAAACACGACGACCCAAAACCTATGGGATGAAGCAAAAGCAGTTCTAAGAGGGAAGTTTATAGCTATACAATCCTACCTGAAGAAAAAAGAATATATCAAATAAATAACCTAACCTTACACTTAAAGGAATTAGAGAAAGAAGAACAAAAAAACCCCAAAGTTAGCAGAAGGAAAGAAATCATAAAGATCAGATCACAAATAAATGAAAAAGAAATGAAGGAAACAATAGCAAAGATGAGTAAAACTAAAAGCTGGTTCTTTGAGAAGATAAACAAAATTGATAAACCATTAGCCAGACTCATCAAGAAAAAAAGGGAGAAGACTCAAATCAATAGAATTAGAAATGAAAAAGGAGAAGTAACAACTGACACTGCAGAAATACAAAAGATCATGAGAGATTACTACAAGCAACTCTATGCCAATAAAATGGACAAACTGGAAGAAATGGACAAATTCTTAGAAATGCACAGCATGCCAGGACTGAAACAGGAAGAAATAGAAAATATGAATAGACCAATCACAAGCACTGAAATTGAAACTGTGATTAAAAATCTTCCAACAAACAAAAGCCCAGGACCAGATGGCTTCACAGGCGAATTCTATTAAACATTTAGAGAACAGCTAACACCTATCCTTCTCAAACTCTTCCAAAATATAGCAGAGGGAGGAACACTCCCAAACTCATTCTATGAGGCCACCATCACCCTGATACCAAAACCAGACAACGATGTCACAAGGAAAGAAAACTAAAGGCCAATATCACTGATGAACATAGATGCAAAAATCCTCAACAAACTACTAGCAAACAGAATCCAATAGCACATTAAAAGGATCATACACCATGATCAAGTGGGGTTTATTCCAGGAATGCAAGGATTTTTCAATATATGCAAATCAATCAATGGGATAAACCATAGTAACAAACTGAAGGAAAAAAAATATGATCAACTCAATAGATGCAGAAAAAGCTTTCAACAAAATTCAACACCCATTTATGATAAAAACTCTCCAGAAAGTAGGCATAGAGGGGACTTACCTCAACATAATAAAGGCCATATATGACAAACCCACAGCCAAGATTGTTCTCAAAGGTGAAAACCTGAAACCATTTCCTCTAAGATCAGGAACAAGACAAGGTTGTCCCCTCTCACCACTATTATTCAACATAGTTTTGGAAGCTTTAGCCACAGCAATCAGAGAAGAAAAAGAAATAAAAATAATCCAAATTAAAAAAGAAGTAAAGGTGTCACTGTTTGCAGATGACATGACACTATACATAGAGAATCCTAAAGATGCTACCAGAAAACTACTAGAGCTAATCAATGAATTTGGTAAAGTAGCAGGATACAAAATTAATGCACAGAAATCTCTCGCATTCCTGTACACTAATGATGAAAAATCTGAAAATGAAATCAAGAAAACACTCCCATTTACCATTGCAAAAAACAGAATAAAATACCTAGGAATAAACCTACCTAAGGAGACAAAAGACCTGTATGTAGAAAACTATAAGACACTGATGAAAGAAGTTAGAGATGATACAAACAGATGGAGAGGTATACCATGTTCTTGGATTGGAAGAATCAACATTGTGAAAATGACTCTACTACCCAAAGTAATCTACAGATTCAGTGCAATCACTATAGAACTACCAATGGCATTTTTCACAGAACTAGGACAAAAAATTTTCACAATTTGTATGGAAACACAAAAGACCCTGAGTAGCCAAAGCAATCTTGAGAAAGAAAAACGGAGCTGGAGGAATCAGGCTCCCGGACTTCAGACTATGCTACAAAGCTCCAGTAATCAAGACAATATGGTACTGGCACAAAAACAGACATATAGATCAATGGAACAGGATAGGAAGCCCAAAGATAAATCCATGCACATATGGTCACCTTATCTTTGATAAAGGAGGCAAGAATTTACAATGGAGAAAAGACAGCTTCTTCAATAAGTGGTGCTGGGAAAACTGGACAGCTACCTGCAAAAGAATGAAATTAGAACTCTCCCTAACACCATACACAAAAATAAACTCAAAATGGATTAAAGACCTAAATGTAAGGCCAGACACTATAAAACTCTTAGAGGAAAACACTATAAAACTCTTAGAGAAAAACATAGGCAGAACACTCTATGACATAAATCATAGCAAGATCCTTTTTGACCCACCTCCAAGAGAAATGGAAATAAAAACAAAAATAAACAAATGGGACCTAATGAAACTTAAAATCTTTTTCACAGCTAAGGAAACCATAAACAAGATGAAAATACAACCCTCAGAATGGGAAAAAATATTTGCAAATGAAGCAACTGGCAAAGGATTAATCTCCACAATTTACAAGCAGCTTATTCAGCTCAATATCTAAAAACAAACAACCCCACCCAAAATGGGCAGAAGATCTAAATAGGCATCTCTCCAAAGAAGATATACAGACTGACAACAAACACATGAAAGAATGCTCAACATCAGTAATCATTAGAGAAATGAAAATCAAAACTACAATGAGGTATCACCTCACACTAGTCAAAATGGCCATCATCAAAAAAATCTACAAACAGTAAATGCTGGAGAGGGAGAAAAGGGAACACTCTTGTATTGTTGGTGGGAATGTAAATTGATACAGCCACTATGGAGAACAGTATGGAGTTTCCTTAAAAACTAAAAATAGAACTACCATACGACCCACTACTGGGCATATACCCTGAGAAAACCGTAATTCAAAAAGAGTCATGTACCACAATGTTCATTGCAGCTCTATTTAAAATAGCCAGGGCATGGAAGCAACCTAAATGTCCATCAACAGGTGAATGGATAAAGAAGATATGGCACATATAGACAATTGAATATTACTCAGCCATGAAAAGAAACGAATTTGAGTTATTTTTAGTGGGGTGGATGGACCTAGAGTGTGTCCTACAGAGTGAAGTAAGTCAGAAAGAGAAAGACAAATACCGTATGCTAGCACATATATATGGAATCTAAAAAAAAAAAATGGTTCTGAAGAACCTAGGGGCAGGACAGAAATAAAGATGCAGATGTAGAATATGGACTTGAGGACAAGGCGGGGAGGGGGAAGGGTAAGCTGGGAGAAAGTGAGAGAGTGGCATGTACATATATACACTATGAAATGTAAGATAGATAGGTAGTGGGAAGCAGCCGCATAGCACAGGGAGATCAGCTTGGTGCTTTGTGACCACCTAAAGGGGTGGGATAGGGAGGGTGGGAGGGAGATGCAAGAGGGAGGAGATATGGGGATATATGTATATGTATAGCTGATTCACTTTGTTATACAGCAGAAACTAACACACCATTGTAAAGCAATTATACTCCTATAAAGATGTTTTAAAAATAAAGAAAGAATGAAAAGAAAAGAAGAATGTTTAAATCCATAAATTGTGTGTAGACATATCCCAAGTTCAATTTACAATCATGCTCTTTTTTTCACTCCATACTCTTTTTTCATGGAAATCTCATCTAATTCGCAGACTTCAACTATCAACCCAAAAGTAAGATTCCTAAGTTTAATTACTCACCCCTTCCCTGATTTCCAGGCTTATATTTGCAATTCCTCTGGAACACTGTCGAGTGGATTTCCCATTGTTTTCTCAAACTCTTTATGTCTACAGCATGCATGATGTCCCCAATCCAGTACTGAACTTAGACATAGGTGAGGATGGCCCCTGTCTTAAAGTCTGATTTGGAGGTGTCTATCCTGACTGCAGCCCTCCCCACAGAGTAAGGATTCATCAGATCCAAGAGGTCTCATCACTATATAGTTATATCATAATTGCCCTATTTTTTCAAGGGCAAGTAAAATTATTGACAGATTAATAGTATAGAAGTAAATTTCCCAGTTATCTGTATAAGAATTAAAATAGGCATTCAATCCTTGGTTCATTTAATCTAACAAAGTCGTATATTTACTATTTCTACAAACAATGCTAGCTGATTTGCTAAATGTCTTTTCTGTGTATGTCTTGATAATTAACTGCCCTCCTTTTCTCCACTTTCCACTTCAGAATGCATTTCTGATTTTAACTTCTAAAAATCGGAGCTGAACAATTTCTAAGCAGGGAAAAAATAAATGACCATTAATTCAACTGATAATTAACCACCTGAAAATTAACAAAAGACTATATTATCATCATTTTATGCCTTTCTACAATTTAGGATTTTATTTCCCTCTAAGTAGAAAAATCGTTATTTTTTTTCAAATCAGAAGAAGTGGCAGCTGCACATAGAGTAGTGCGCCCTGGCATCTCTAGAGCTGAAGACGCCTCTTCTTGCACTTCACCAAACAGCTTCTATCAGTACGTAAGGAATCTAGGCATGCTATGTATGATAGGAAGTGGCTGTCTCAGCACCTGGAAGGCACCTGGAAGGCTAGTTTCCTGATGACTCCATCCCTCTATTATCAATGAATTGACTATAAGCAAGCAAAATAATCAAGGTTGGGGGGAATGATATTGATTTTCTTTTCTGCCTCCGACAAGGTGCTGCCAAGTCAATTGGGCAGGTTGTTAAAACTTTTTCCAACTTCACTTTCCTCATCTCTCAAGTGCATTGCCCTCTCACATCTAAAACTCTGCTCCTATGTATGTGACCTATTACTTTGTTGGAACTTGAAACACACTACAAATCACTTTTATACAAATAAATGGTTTAACATGCTTCTCCTCCTTCACATGTGTGCTATGATTCATAAGACCACCTGAGTTTGGAAAACATGATAAAGAAAGACAGAACAAAAACAGCCAGTAAAATCACTTGAATGAGGAAATGAAATCTATGATACCATTGATCTGCTGGTTATACGATAATGTCTTATCAAGGAAGTAGATACACATGGCATACCAGGCATTGGTGACCTCCAATTACCATCTGTAGAAGTCTACTTTTCATGTGGTAAGTGTGGAGTTTCCAGGATACCTCATGTTCTTTCTCATCTATAATTTTTCAAATATTCTCTTTTTCTTAGAGTTGCCCCATTTGGCTAGAAAATCCCAATACCTACCTAAAGATGCCATTCACTTCCTTCTAAGACCCCACCCTGATCACTCCCAGGAAGGATTAAGTATATATGAATTAATGATAAAATACACTGTTTTGGTAATTGTTTATATGCCTGCCTCTTCTGCTAGACTATAGGCATCTCTGCATTCTCAGACCTAACACAGTATTGGGCATAAAGACAGAATTAAGTGCAATTTAACAAATAATATAAAATTACTTAGTGAAAATATTTTTTAAACCTCTGTTTTTTCTTTTTGTTGTAGTTTGGCATTTCATTGCTATTTCATGAAATTTCTAAATGTTAAGTTTGCATCTCACTTGTGCTCTTGTCTGTCATTATGAGCTTAAAAATGTGTTGCTGCCACAAAAAGTAGGCCGAGCATTATTTCTGTCTAATGTATTTGAAATAAGCTGTAGATTTTTACCTCATGTGTTTTCAGTGTTGGCCCAAGCACCCAGTGTAAGGTCTAGACACACTTGATGTTTTACAAAAAACTTGCATCTTCCGTCAACTCTTCCTCAGATTAAAAACCAAATTCTGGTTCCCAAATGTAATTCTTAGAATAGAAATTGATGTTTATAGTGAGCACTCTCATTGATCATACTAGTCAATAATTTACATCTATAAGATAAATTTTTCAGATCAAGTTAGAGGTATTTGAAAAGAATTCACAATCTAGAAAACATATTGTGAGGTTTTTTTTAGTGATTAATTTTGGAAGTATTATTTCAGCTTGATGAACACTACCATGTTGTAAATGTCAACAACCCTCATCATCTACCTAAAGATATGTTTTGTTTGTTTGTTTGTTTGTTTGTTTTGCGGTACACGGGCCTCTCACCACTGCGGCCTCTCCCGTTGCGGAGCACAGGCTCCAGACGCGCAGGCTCAGCGGCCATGGCTCACGGGCCCAGCCGCTCCATGGCATGTGGGATCTTCCCGGACCGGGGCACGAACCCGTGTCCCCTGCATCGGCAGGCGGACTCTCAACCACTGTGCCACCAGGGAAGCCCTAAAGATATGTTTTGATTGACCTCAAATATACTGATTTAATGAAAGATTTAAGGTAAAGGTCATGAGCCATTTCCTCAACACTGAAATGAATCCTTAAAAATACTCCAGTGGAATTCCTCTATCGCTCCTTGAGCCTGGTTATGCTGAACTCCAGAGAGAGGAGAGAGAAGAAATGAAATAGCCTATGTTGCTCATGTGTGCTACATTCATCTAGGGCTTCAGCATATGTAGTCAGATCCCAGCATACCTCCATCTGAGGCTTGAATGGGGCCAACCTTGGATGAGTGTGGTGATTGAAATTTGACCCTTTTTTAATGTGATTTTCCACTCCTGCTTCCCACTCTCCATCCAACACCACTCCAGCCGATCCCAAATAATTTTCAAAGAGTTTACCAGGCATAGGTTCCAGGAAAGAGGGGATGGTTAATTGTGCTTAATTTAACAGGACAATAAATCGATTCATAACTAGCAAAGGAAAACTTTCAGAGTAAGCACAGTGGTATATATTCAAACTGACAGCTGCTGAGTCCTGGATGACCAGAAGATATAGATTTCTAGAGATGGGAATGGGGAATGGAGGAAAGAGGACCTAGGTGGGAAAGTGGGCAAGCCAGATTCTTAAAGGGAAACCAAGGAATATACCTTAGATGGAGGCTGAGTACATATGTCTAAAATGTTGCCTAAACGAACAAAATAGAAGGTAAACAAGTTCTCAGAGAGCAGAGGTTACACACACACACACACACACACACACACACACACAGAGGAAAGATGAAAAATACCTTACTACATGAACCCTAGAAATATTTAATAATTATTCCAAAATTTACTTAGAATTGTTCAAATCTTAGTTTCAGAGGGGATGCAAAGGAAAACCAAAGTAAGCTAGAGTTCAAGATGTATAAATTCTTACTTCAGGAAAATGTACTATTCCCAATCCTTTCTTGAAAACATTTTGTACCTTAAAAAACAGCAACAAAACCCTCACCTAAACTTGAGGATTCTGGAAAATGATCATCACAAATGACCTTTTTAAGAGAGGCACCAAAAAGCACAGCTGGCTTTTGATTGCTCATCATCCCCCTAAATCCTTATGTAAGTGGCTTCCCGTACTCCTTCTTTGTACGCATTGTTTTTTAAACATGAACACGTTCAACACTGACTGCTAAAATGGTTAAATCCACATGGCAACAAGGGCAGCCAACAATCTGGAGTGTGTTAAAAATAGTAATAAATTAAAAATAATGTCTTGTGACAGGGTAGAAATGTATAAAAATAATTTCTAACTATGATCTAGCAAATTCATCAAGATTATATGTATGTGTATATGTATATATATATATATATATATATACTTATATCAGATATAAAAAATTTACATAACCATGAAGCTAAATACTTGTGCTATAATCTTTCAAGCAAAGTCACATTTGTTTTGCCTAAATGTAACACTAGGTATCATAATTCTTTGTGATATTATAAAAGGATTCCTTGAATGAATATGCCAGTTTAAGAAAATATGACTCATGCTAAGTATAACCTTAAAGAATCTGAAGGGTTCTCTTTTTATAAACACTGTGAAGCATCTAAATTGCATTGTCCTTGGTGAACAAGCCACTTTGAAATTCTATTTTCAAGATGAATAGTATCCATTCACATACCCATATTGCAGGCATAGGCATGAAGGTTAAGGAAGGTAAAAATACTTTCCCCAGAATTATTTCAACAAAATAATTTCCCTATTTAAATAAGACTTCCTTCCCAGAAGCTTTTGGGTAACAGCAAAGAGGTTACCCATATTTACATTTATGTGAGGTACCAACTGACCAGGTAAAGATGGTCTTTGTAAAATAAGATGTGCACTCAATGAAATTTTGCTTAAAGAATAACAGACCAGACAAAACCCCTTTGCTCTACTCATGTTTTAATTATATATCCACTAGCTCATTTGCTGCTCACAACCACCATGAGATATACTGCACACAGCACTATAATTTATCATCATCATTTCCTTTTTGCATGCAAGAAAACTGAGGACCAAAGATATTAAGAGATTTGCTAAGGGTAGTTAATAGAGTTGGAATTACTTCTGTAATTCAGTTCAGTTCAGTTGAACTTCTGACTTTACAGCCTAAGTATTATGGTGAAGCAATGCAGGACAATAGTTCAAAGCACACGCTTATTACTCTGCTCTCTGTATCTACGTGTTTGTTTTTGTTTGGTTTATTCATTTTTTTTTTTTGCTTGTTTATTAGTTTTTTATATACCAGAAGGGATGGGGCAGGGGAGAGGGCAAAACTGGTAAAAGGGATCAACTGTATGGTGACAGACGGAAAATAAATTTTTGGTGGTGAGCACACTGTAGGGTATACAGAAGTAGAAATATAATGGGGTAAACATGAAACTTATATAATGTTATAAACCAATGCTACCTCAATAAAAAAGGAAAACAAAAGCTCAGGTTAAAAAAAGAAAAAAAAAACAAAACCTTAGTCAGAAATACCTGGGGGGGGGTGAAGAAAGAAATAAGACTTCCTTCAACTTAGATAGTGCAGAAGAACATTTATAGTTACAACCTACACATTCTTTTACCAAAAAACACAAAAAGAACCAGTTTTTTTTTTTAAATGTGTTTGAGAGGGACACACACTGTAGTTAGAAATTATATGAAATTATATGAACTTGATCCTAGCTCTCTTCAGGCCTCTTTTTGTGTATATTAAAAAAAAAAAAGGTACAAGCCCTCCCCACCAACACACACACACACATTCACACACACACAGTCACACAGTCACACACACAAACATCAAGCTGAGGAGACAGTCATTTGTGAATCATGGCTCAAAGATAGCAGATATAGACCAGAACTGTTCCTTCATTCTCAAACCAGGAAGTTTGCATGATCTCCAGGTTGAGAATACAAGAGCGGCGTCAGGCCGTTCACCCCACCTGCTAGCTGGTTACCATACTTGGCTCCCAGATACCTGAGAGTCTGGGGAAAGTCATAAAGCAGCCAGATGACATTTCTCTTGCACATCTACAGGACAATATAGCAGCAACAAAAAAAATTTTTCCCTACTGAAGAAGAACATGATTCAAAGTATATTCGAATGAAGAATGCTATCAGGCAAAATAATTCTGCTTTTAAAGATTTATCTGTAATAAGTCAACCAATCAGTCAATGAGGTAAATTCTAAGAGCTGATACTCGATGGAGTATCTCAGTAGCTCAGCTCAGCTGTGCTGACAGATGGAACCAACCAATAAAATCAAAAGACTGGATCGGTAATCTAGTAAAGAACACAAATTACTGCAGCCTCCTTCTCCTGGCCTCAATTTAGTCTTTTTCACACTGTGTCTTGCCGATGTGAGAACAAAACCTATATTACTTTATATAGACCAGTGAGTCTCAAAGTTTCTTCCCTGGCTTCCACTGTAAGGGTGCCTGTGAGAGCCTGGTGAGGAAGAGATTGGCCAAACTGAATAAACTTCCACATCATTCCCCCACTCCAATGTTAAATTGACATTGCCCTTTTGAATCTGTTGTATGTTTTGTGCTTCTGTTTCGGATATTTGATTAAAGAGTTTCTTGGGAAAAACGGGGACTAACAGGGAGAAGGGGGCTATGCGTTTATGATAAAGTGAACTAGTACATTTTAGATAACTTCTGGAAATACTAACATAATATCGAGAAGGAAAAAATATTACTAAGCTTTTAATGAAATGACTGATTCCAGGGGTGGGGGGAAACAACAGCACTGACTATGAAAATAAAATGTCTGTGCTGATACTGGATCCCCTTTCATCCCCTGTCCATGTTCTGCTTCTTGTCAGAATTACTGAACAGGGAAGGCAAAAATCTCTTTCTCAACTCCCTTGCTCTGATGTTCTGGGATGCGATTTCGTTTCTGCCCTAAGATTTGGAGAATGCAAGGGAGACAGTGACACTGTGAGGGCCAGATGGACTCCTGCACACGTGGGTGTCAGCAGCCACTCAACTCCAAGTTTTTCGCTTGCTTGGTGGCTGTGGAGGGGCTACGAATTTGGCAGCAGTCTGGCTGTGGTTGCAGCAGTTCCTGACCTCTGGAGCCTGAGATGGTGTGAAAGCTTTGATGCCAGAATTCGAATTCGTGGGGTGGCTCCTCCATCCGTTAAAGATTTTATAAGCACTTAATCCTCGTGCCAAATCCGTTTTGCCTGAAGAACCCAGAGTTGTTTCTGTTACTTGCACTGAACCCTAATGATAAAATGCCGTCATGTAGGAAAAATAATGTGTACTCTGGATGACATTGTACACAATGTACTTTGCATGACATTGAAATTCTGTTTACAGAGTGTAATGCTGATGCTGATGCCTCTATTCCATTGCATTTGTCTTGTATCATCTCTATTTTTATATTTTGCCAAACACAGATCTAAGCGTTGCTTCAAATTCTCCAAAAAATCTCTCTCTTGCTCTCACTTTCATTCCCTCCACCTCCAACCCTACTGCCACTCCACTAGGCCAAGACTTTTCTAATTTCCAAAGGCTTCCTGCAGTTGTGCCCTCCCCTGGTGTTTTTCTTCCTGGTCCTACCTTCAATCTTTATCAGGCTTCCTCATTCCTCTAATACTTAAAGACCTTTTTGGAATGTCAGTCTTCTCTCTTCTTCTCCATCAATCGGAATAATTCAGCTGTCCCAGCTTCTACCCCCAAACTGAATAAGCAAATTCATCTCAATAGTCAGCAAAACAGAAGGATGTCGTTAGAATTCTGACGGGTTTTTTTGGTTTCTGATTTTTTGGTTTTGTTTTTAGTATGTGCCTGACATCTTACTCTTTGCCTCAAATAGCTTATCCAAATTTTTCTTCTAAGTAAGTATTGATATAATTCTCTTCCTAGTCAGAGTTCTGTTACAAAAATAGCAACCAATAAAACCCTCTTCTTCACTAGAGCATAAATGACTAGCTGACTATCCCAAATGTGTTCTTTCTTTAACTTTTTATGCGTTTTTTGCTTTTTAGAGATTGGTAATTTTATTTATTTATTTATTTATTTTGGCTGCGCCGCTTGGCATGCAGGATCTTAGTTCCCCCACCAGGGATCGAACCTGCACCCCCCCTACACTGGAAGCGCAGAGTCTTAACCACTGGACCGCAGGGAAGTCCCCCAAATGTGTTCTTTCCTTTCATAGTGTAAAGGTGGGGGGTGACATTTCTTGGTCTTTTATTCAGGTCAGCTTTATGACACGTTTTGACCAAAAGGACGTAGGAGGAAGTGATCTGTGGTCTAAGGTGGTTATGTACCTAGTGGGCCTTCTCCATATTCCCATCTCCTTCTGCAATGACCTTCAAGGCCATGTGGTAAGGATGCAGGCATTCACATTGAAGGTGACAGTTTCCCTGAATGACTATGTGGAAGAGTCCTCACCATCCACACCTGCCTCCTGCATTAGACCATGACACCAGCAAGCAATAAACTTTTACTGCGCTCCCCTGGTGGCGCAGTGGTTGAGAGTCTGCCTGCTGATGCAGGGGACACAGATTCGTGCCCCGGTCAGGGAAGATCCCACATGCCACAGAGCGGCTGGGCCCGTGAGCCATGGCCGCTGAGCCTGTGCGTCTGGAGCCTGTGCTCCACAACGGGAGAGGCCACAACAGTGAGAGGCCCGCGTACCACAAAAAAAAAAAAAAGAAAAAAAGAAATAAACTTTTACTGCTTTAAGACACAAGGATTTGGGGAAATTCCCTGGCAGTCTGGTGATTAGGACCCCACGCTTCCACTGCTGAGGGCCCAGGTTCAGTCCCTCTCTGGTCAGGGAACTAAGATCTCACAAGCTGCGGGGTGAGGATGAAAAGAAAAAAGACACAAGGATTTGAGAGGTTATTTGCTAAAAGCATTTAGCCTCACCATAACTAGTTGAAGCACAGGTTTTAATTTCAGTACCTAATTAACATGGGTATGTGCTTCTAGCCTTGACTAGATAGGCCACGTGAGCACTAATGAAAATGATGCTGTTAAAAACTAGGGAGAGAAAGAGATTACTGGACAAGGGGGGTCTTGCTGAGGAAAACAATATCCCTTGTCAAAATACACTTATTTTTTTCATAAATAAAATTTTACATATTTTTTTACTACTATATGCCTCCAATTTTTAAATGTTAATATGTTATGTGAATCTACACTAAAGCAAATTATCATGAAATTCTTACTTCTCAGAGCAACAAAGAGTATCTTTTGAATTAAACACAATTGGGGAAGTAATGAGCTTCTAGCATTCACGCAACACCTGGACTGGTCCTGTTTCATCAATGATTTGAATACAAACATAGAGGATAAGTTTCTTAAATTTACAGGTAACACCAAATTATATGAATAAGAAAACGTACTAAATGACTGAGTCACATTTTCCAGAGAGTTTAAAAGTTATTGCAGTGGGCAAATTAATTAATATTCTAATCTATGCTTAGGTTCTAATATTCAATGGCCTATGTATGAGCAAGGAAGCAATTTATATGGAAAAAATGTACAGGTGTTAGTTCTCCAAAATTTTAATGAGCCAATATTTGAGGCAGCTGCTGACATTAACGTGGTATTAGGCTATATTAATAAGCATGCACTCTCCAACTCATGGGCTGTTAGTCTCATTTAATTCTCCCCAACTATATCTGGACTATTTGGCTTGCTTCAGTGGGGCAGATTTTAGAGGAATGCTGAAAAATTAGAATTTGTGAGCAAGGAGAAGGATTAAGAATGAGAGGGATATAGGGATTATAATATATTTAGTAGGTTGGCTTAGAGACTTCTCTTGCTTGGGGAGAAGTTGCTAGGACAAAACCAAAAAAAAAAAAAACGGTAGAAAATGCTTGAATTTATGTTTTTTTAAAAAAAATACTGACCTGAGAAAAAGAAAAAAACAGAACAAAAACAAAGAGTTGGGAAAACAAGCAAGATAAGGTTTCAGGGGAAAAATAACAGCCCTCGACTCTGTCTAATCTTTTGCTCCAAATATGTTGAGGAACCTGAATATAGAGGAAATCTGTGCCCAGCATCTTACCTGAAATCCTTGGTGTTATCAGGGCACGGAGACACCCCATTACACTGGCATAGGCCTCTATAGGGTGGAGCAGATTCTTAGGAATATAAGGAACAAAGTCATCTGGGAATGCCTCATCCCCAAACTTCCCACAGCAGAGAATGGTTTAGAAGAATAGCCAAATATTTCTGTGCCCCAAGAATTATGTAGATCTTGGGAGGGAGGAAGGGAAAAAGGATGGAAGGGAGGGAGGGAGACAGAGAGTGCTATTGAATCTAAAAAGGGGTTTTAGACCATGACAACTGATATTACAGCAGGAAGTGACATTGGTCACATGGTCCTCATCGAGAAGCAAAATACCAGGAGACACCATAACGAGGCTTACGACAGAGGGTCAGATAATTTTGTACATGGTCAGGTCAGAGGGAACAGGTCTACATGGCCCCCACTTTTTGTTCCAGAATGTGATATAAGCCCTCCAGGACATAAGTGCTGCCTAGAGTAGAAAAAATAAAGTTACATTTTTACACCGGTAAATTTCATGACCAGTAGAATTTAGATCCTCCACTTGAAAGCGAGGAGAGCTCTGCCCTCTACTTTTAATTGGTCCCTTGTACTTATATCCATTGAGTAGCTGAGAACAGATTTCCAGATAATCCTGGGATCAAAGTGCATCCAGCTGGGTTTCAACCTTCTCTAGAATATTTGCAGGCATTTTCTTTAGTATTAAAATAACATAACCTGGCACATTTGCCTATAAAAGTGTTATTATTAATAGAATTGTGAACATTTTTAACACAGTTTTTGCAACATTGCAACTTCGTGTTCCTTATTCTCTGTCCCTCTTCAGGTGAATGTTTAAGGAAGAATACTTTTTCATCAAGTTCCCGTATTAGTACTATTACCAGATGAGCTCCAGTTATTATTTTAAGACAAGTAGGATGGAATAAAAAATCTACACGACTATTTAATGAGTTCAGGATCAGAAAAGACACTGTATAATCACATCATCTTTTGTCCTGAATGTCTCAGGCAGAAATGGAAGTGGAGATCCTAAAACTGAAAACCAGAGCAAAAAAAAAAAGACATTTCCCTTTCATTTCTTGAGCCTAGCCTATTTAATTTCCAAAGAGCAGGGTCAAATTTGTGTGACTCAATGAAACCTTCATGTGGAGACCTGACAGGGTGGTCCTGAGACTACCTCTCAGTGGCTATAGCATCACAGGTGTGAAGATTCTGAACTCGAGTTGAAAAACCCAGCAATCCTGCTTCTAGACTTTCTAATTTCCAAACTTGAGCTCCCGCTCCTTTGTCGGCCTTCTCCAACTGTCCTTGCTCAACAGCAATCTGGGCATAAAAATACTCTTCTGTCATCTAGGTGAAGCCTGAGGCAGTCTGTGTCTACAGGAAGTTTTACTTGATAATAAAAGTAACTGATAGGGCTTCCCTGGTGGAGCAGTGGTTGAGAGTCCACCTGCCGATTCAGGGGACACGGGTTCGTGCCCCAGTCCGGGAGGATTCCATGTGCCGCGGAGCGGCTGGGCCCGTGAGCCATGGCCGCTGAGCCTGCGCATCCAGAGCCTGTGCTCCGCAATGGGAGAGGCCACAGCAGGGAGAGGCCCACGTACCGCAAAAAAAAAAAAAAAAAAAAAAAAAAAGAATGAGAGGGATATAGGGATTATAATATATTTAATAGGTTGGCCTAGAGACTTCTCTTGCCTGGGGAGGAGTTGCCATAACAACTGTGTGCAGCTCGTGAAGATCACCACGGCCAACAGCACGCACTCCGCAGCAGATTCCCCGGCAGCCCTCTCAGGTGGTTTTGTAGCAGAGCGCCTCTGGGGATACACCTCCCTGAGGGTGAATTTCCACAAGTGCTAGGGAGCACATGTCCTGCGGGCTCTGCCAGCAACTTCTCTAGCATTCTGTGACCATGACTTTGCCCTCTCCAAGAAGATCTGGATCTCAGGTTTGGAGGCAGGAGGGAGAAAACCCTATCACAGCCCTCGGGGAAGTGATGGCCCCTCAGGTCCACTATTCTTATATTATTAGTTATTCCAATCCTCCCCTATAGTTGATCTTTCTTTATATTAAACTTTCTCCATCCAAATTAATGTGTGGCTTTCATCTCCTAATTAGACCCTGACTGAAGGAATAATCAAGACCTTCCTTCTCCATTAGAGGAAAATACAGCACTATTTATCAGAAAGCGAAAAAATCACCTGTTTTGTATATGAAAACTAACAAGAAAAACTAGCAGATTCTGATCTGATCTCCGATATAAAATTTATATCAGATAAGTCTCTGATATAAATCTCATCTCTGATATAAAATTTAAATGTCTGCCAATCTTTAAATAGCCTCTTGACTTTAATTAATACACATGAAGCAATTGCTTAGGATGGTATCTGAAACGTAATTCAGGACTATGGAGTCAAATATTAAAAAGTTAATTTTATGAAATACTTTTCCCTTCTTGGGATACAAATGAATCTTGGCTTCCAGGGCCACAGCTCTTGGTACTTGTTTTTTTAAAAAATAACTAATTTCATATGAAGCTCATTTCCTTCTCAAATTGGGAATACTGTAAACCAATAAAGCCATTTTGCCAGATCAATAATAACTAGATTGTATTCTTCCAATACACATAACTCAGTAAGATGAAATAAGATGCTGTGTATCCCAATGAAAACTCACTGAATGAATGAGTCTTTTATGCAGTGTAAACACTATAAATTTTCCTTATTCAAAATGAGCATCAATTGGTCTGATTGTGTAATAAAATAAAGGTGGCAGATGTTCAGAGAGAGGAAAAAAATGCATATTTACATGCCCCAAACAGTATCTTTTTCACTATCATGAGTAAAAAAACCCTCTGGAAATATCATACTTCTTGGGTCTAAAAATTACATTCATGGGAATTGGAAGCCCATTTCTCAAAGTACTGATGCCTGTGCACAATTTCAATTGCCTCTTGTTTACACTTACAAATTAAAGTATAATATTCTTACATTTAAATGCACTAATCCCAACAGAAAACATTACGGTTGTCCACATTTTCAATCTTTCTATTTCAATCACTACATAAATGCTGTTTCCAATTAGGTTTAGTGGTACACTTTGTTCTATGATTTAACTGTGCTGGTACCATACCACTTCTTTAGGGATATGCAAATCTGGTAAATATGAGTGCTTCTATTTTTAAGTAAATGAATTTTATGCAAACTCATTTCCACTGTCACATGATTAATTTCCCTTTACAATTATTATCTATTATACTTGTGGATAATAAGCAGAAAATGAAATGGAACCTTTCTTTCTGATGGAGCTAAATCCATTAGCGAAACTTCAAGCTGTGTAGCTAAAAGGTCACTTTACTTCATTGTAATATAAGTGTTCTTTTTTCTTAATTTTAGAATTCAATTGTAGAGTCAGCATTAAAAAAAAAACAAACCTCCCAATGATGCTCAGTAATGTTTGCTCTCCTTCAATGCAGGGCATGTTTTCCTCTTTAGATTTTCAACTATAGCCCAAAGTTGAAAGTGCATAGGTGTTTCTGTGGCCTTGGTTTTTTTTTTTTTTTAATTTGTTTTCTTATTTATTTATTTATCCATTTTATTTATTTATTTTTGGCTGTGTTGGGTCTTCATTGCTGTGTGCGGGTTTCCTCTAGTTGCGGCGAGCGGGGGCTTCTCTTGTTGTGGAGCACAGGCTCCAGGCGCGTGGGCTTCAGTACTTGTGGCTCTTGGGCTCTAGAGTGCAGTTTCAGTAGTTGTGGTGCACGGGCTTAGTTGCTCCACAGCATGTGGGATCTTCGGACCAGGGCTCAAACCCACGTCTCCTGCATTGGCAGGCGGATTCTTAACCACTGCACCACCAGGGAAGCCCATGGCCTTAGTTACCTTTAACTTGAAATCTTGACAGCTTATATGTTGGATAAAATGACTGAAACATTTCTGAAATACTTTAAAACTATATGAAAAATTCCTACCTGTTCCATAAAAACGGAGTTTAAACCTGACATTGCAAATGCGACGCCAAATGCTGGAGAATAAAAGGCATCAATGTAAGTGCAGAAGTGTCCACCAGGGGGAGCCTCAGAAAAGACCCCAAGAGCCAGCTGCATGGGTATGGAAGCCCCTATTCTACATGAAGGTCTAAAACCTGGAAGAAGAAAAAAAGTGAAGAAAAGTCTTGCGAAGAAAAGTCTGTGTGGAAGTTTTCTTTGGAGAAAGTTGCACCCTGTAACTAAAACCTAGTGAGGGCTTCCAATTCCCATGAATGTAATTTTTAGACCCTAGTGAGGGTCTCTTCAAGGGGGCTACTCCAAAAGTGTAATGCGTGACTACTGCAGGGTATGTGTGTTGGGCGTGGTGGGGGGTGGTGCATAGCGGACCGGGTCTGACTTCTTGTAAAGTCTGCGGAGAGATGGAATGAGTAACTGCTCTAGGAGCATAACCAGGTCATTACTAATATGTTGGAATCCCCTGGTTCTCTGAGTTCATCAGAACAAATTTGTGACTGTCTTCTGTGGATCAGATGTGGGAGACCCGGCCTAGAGGGGCTGTTACTTCTCCTCAAGGGCAAAAAGGACAGGAAAGAGAATGGAAAGAGGCCATGTAGAAGGGCCCACCACAAAAAACCCAGGCAGAGTGGGTTGTCCCAGCTGGATGCATGGAAACCTTTCCCCAAGTCATGGACATTGCTATCAGAGGGAACCTTCTAAAGAACCTACAGAAGCATCCATGCAAGAAAAAAATCTTTTTTTTTTTTTTTTTTTTGCGGTACTGGGGCCTCTCACTGTTGTGGCCTCTCCCGTTGCGGAGCACAGGCTCCGGACGTGCAGGCTCAGCAGCCATGGCACACAGGCCCAGCCGCTCCGCGGCATGTGGGATAGTCCCGAACCGGGGCACGAACCCATGTCCCCTGCATCGGCAGGCGGACTCTCAACCACTGCACCACCAGGGAAGCCCAGAAAAAAATCTTTTAACCACCCCTGACAGAACAAGAAAGAACAAAGCAAGTTGTGATGTTATCACTCAAGAAAGAATGATCTCCATGACCTTATACTCCCCCTCTCTTGCCCTGTTTTGACTTTGGTAGGGTTGGAAGCAAGAGCCGCAGAGAGGTACAGAGGGAGGGGCCAGTGTGAAGATTGAAGGGGCTGATCAATTCCTGCCGGCAGGTGACCCACCAAATCTGTGCCTCAGCTGGAGGAGGGGATCAAATAAAGATTGAGTGTGGACTAATATATTGGACTAGACAGCCTATTTTCTGAATCGAGACTGTATTTTTTGTGTAAAGTGACCCTATGACTTCCTGTTATCCAAGAGTAATGAACTTGTTGAAAGTTTCATCCAGTAATGGAGGAAAAGCTTCTCCTACTGAATATACTTTACATGGACAGTGGAAAACAAAATCAAGTGTATTTTATGGTTACATTCTGGGAGTTGTACTTTTTCAGTTACGTATATTATTTATGGAATTCTACAATTTGTATCTGAGGGACCCTGATTATAGGTGTGTAGAAAAAAATTGGTTTATAGAAATGTTTCTATATTAATGCCCAAAGAGTTATGGGTTTGCAGTCTTAGAATGCAATATATCAAGGAAGCAGCACCTATAAGGTGAAGATTCGATGTATTTACAGCACAACAGTTTTATAGTTAATGACAATAATAATAATGATAAGAGCTAATAATAATAGCTAATAGCTAAGCACTTCTTTGGTGCCAAACAACATCCTGAAAACTTTATAGTGGGAGTGCGCATGAATGCTCTCGTCAACCCTATGAGGTAGGTAATGCTATTATCCCCATTACTCTTCTATAAAGATGAGGTAACCAAGGCACAAAGGAGGTAACTGAGTGACTCACTCAAGGTCACTGAGTAAGTACTAAGTGACAGAGATGAAACTCTCAACCAATCTCAAGGATAACCAAAGAGACACAGGAGTAAAGAAGATACCACACGTCCACTGCAGAACCCCTGCTCTAGCTTTAAGGCAAGCTCATATGCGGACAACTTCGTATCCAGCTCTAGTTCTCAAAAGCCTCCTTTACCCTGAATTACATTCATTGTCACCTACTATTTTATCTTGCCTGTGCAAGAGCAAGCAATGTTAGATCTAATACAGATACAAAAATGGCTTGCAGTTCAGATAATTGGGGATGTAAATTTCAGAAAAAGTGACTGAGATTCGTTTCAGACTCAGTTTGTTTCATTGCATCTAGAAATGTTTATTGGATAGAGTAACACACTACTGATGGAGTCTTTTGACCAGAGTTTATGTCCCAAAACGAGAAACCTAGGAACCTGAGGTGACACAGTGAAGGTTCTCCCCACAACAAGCCACTTACCAGTTGGGGGAATTATAATACAAGTTGAAGGAAATATAATACAAGTTGGGGAAATTATAATGCCGTGTTGCCACAGAGGTGTTAAAAGAGTCCAGATGGATAGTGAAAGTGTAAGTGCTTAAAAGCTGTTCAGTGATACATTTATAATCTATTATTGTAAAGTCAGAATATAAGAATCCTCAAACAATGTTTTAAAGTAAGTTTTTATATACTTTTGTTAATCCCCACTCCATCCCCCCCCCACAAAAAGGCCACACCATTCAACAGTAATGCAACTTGGACAAAATACACCCTTAAGCACAGAGAAAAACCATCTAAGGGAATACTCAATTCCCAATACATTTAATTTTCCGGTTTATAAAAGTTATATATGCTTTTTGAAAAATATGAAAATACTTTAGATTAATATAAAGAATATAGAAATCATCATAATTTTACCATTTGTACACAAACACTATTAATATTTTATACTTTTTTAAAAAATTAAGATCATATTATCGCTTATATGTGGAATCTAAAAAAAGGCTACAAATGAACTTATCTACAAAACAGTAATAGAGTTACAGATGTAGAAAATAAACTATGGTTACCAGGGGGTAAGGGAGGGGAGGGATAAATTGGAAGATTGTGATTGACACACACACACTACTATATATAAAATAGATAACTAATAAGTACCTACTGTATAGCACAAGGAACTCTACTCAATACTCTGTAATGACCTATATGGGAAAATAATCTAAAAAAGAATAGATGTATGTATATAAATAACAGATTCACTTTGCTGTACACGTGAGACTAACACAACATTGTAAATCAACTCTACCCCAATAAAAAAGTAAAGATAAATAAATAAATAAAATTAAGATCATATTATAAATCATTTTGTCTGGAGCATTTTGGTTAACTTACCAGTTTGAGCATTTGTTTCTTCCAATATTCTTTCAAATCATACTTTTGACTATATATTTCCTATTGTACAGCAATACATATGTTCTTTATTCCCCTTTTCCTGATTCCATTTTTTTTACACTTTTTGTACATTTTTACCAAGGCAACCAGGACAGCAAATAAGCCCTCAAAAAGCTGAGCAGTTACTCCCTACAGAGTCAGAGAGAGAACTTACCCTCAAATCAATATTTTATGTATAAATATATTTTGGAGTCTCAGGAGCCTTTGAGAATGCTAGCCAGACCCTTTTTAAAATAAACTTTCTGGGACTTCCCTGGTGGTGCAGTGGTTGGGAGTCTGCCTGCCAATGCAGGGGACACGGGTTCGAGCCCTGGTCCAGGAAGATCCCACATGCCACGGAGCAACTAAGCCCGTGCGCCATAACTACTGAGCCTGAACTCTAAAGCCCATGAGCCACAACTACTGAAGCTCGTGCTCAGAGCCTGTGCTCCACAACAAGAGAAGCCACCGCAATGAGAAGCCCGTGCACCACAACGAAGAGTAGCCACCGCTCGCCGCAACTAGAGAAAGCCCGTGCGCAGCAACTAAGACCCAACACAACCAAAACTTAATTAATTAATTAATTAATTAATTAAGAAAAATAAACCTTCTGACTAAATAGTGCATATACTCTAACCCACCTACCGGGCTCTGGGTATCTTTCTGATGGATTGAAAGACCCTTCAGCTTCTGAACCCCATGTCCTTGCAGGACTGTCCAAGCAATAGTTAAACATTAACTACTTATGAGTACCTCCAACACTGCACTGATTTTCTGCTACCCAATTAGCCACAGTTGGCAAAAGAAAAGTGACCTTCATCTTGTGGCTCCCTAGCGATTCAGACAGTGAAGGAGCCAAATGGGCCATTGGAGGTCACTGAGTTTACACCCCATTTCATATCTCAGGAAAACGAAAGACCATGAAGGTTAAGTGATTTAGCTGAAGTGACACAGAGCTGCTCAAGGAGCCAGACCCTGGCTCGCAGAACAATGATGCTTTTACCTTTCGAAAGGAAGATGCCGTCTCCAATTATTTACACTGAAAGATCTCCTCGCTTTCTATTGTATTATATTTCCTTATCTGTGGGGAACAAATCTGGAGAGCAATTTACAATCTGATATATTACATCTGGTCTCTTCTTGAGACCAAAATGTTATGGGAACCCATAAGAAATCCTGGTTCTGTAATATTCAGGTAGCAACAACACAACTTCATGTGTTAATCACCACCGTATTTCATTTGAGAGACTGCATTCTTAAAGATTGAGAATAAAAGCTAAAACAACCTTCAATGTTTTTGGAAAGAGATATAAGCTAAGGATCGCTATTAACACAGGTCACAGTTGAAGGGGAAACAGGCTGTGACTCTGGTCAGTGGTAAGTTTGCAGAGAAGCCCAAAGGTACAGCTTTGAAAGATATATCTCAAATGCTTCTCCAATGGCTGCAAAACTCTCTCCCTGGAACACTTAAATAGTGGAAGAACCAAGTCATTCATACCAGTCACTACAGAGCAATATTTCCAGCAATGAGAGACGCATGGACTTGATGGCAAATGAGTGAAAATTTTAAGTAGTGGTCTCAGCATTTTAAGCTCCTCTGTCAGTAGCGGAACAATAGCCAAAGCACTTTGAATATCAACATCCAAACAGAAAATCAAAGAAGTCATCAAAGGAAAATCTCCTTCCTGAAATATAAGTGATAAGATCAATGTATAAATTAGTCAGAGAAAAGGCCAACCCAGAAGGTCCTGTCTTGTAGAAGAAATTCAATATGACATGAGATTAGTGTGTCAAAACTTAAAATATGTATTAATGGTAAAGCAAATCTGATTGTCTCCATAACAATCCATCTAAATTGTTTAATTTGGAAAATTTTTCTGTTATTGGTAAGCACTTCAGTATGAAGCAGTTATCTTGATCAAATGTTTTATAGGTACATCATGCTGCACTCTACATAATCCTAAAAAAATGTTGTCATTCTAGACTGCACCAATTTTCAGCATAACAGAGGGGTTACCTTTCTAGGAGCGAATATAGTATATGCTTTTTCCACTTAACATTCTGACAGAAAATCATTCTAAAATGTATTAAACTATACGAGGCCTTCCTTAAAAGTACATTGGGCATAATGTCATTTTCCTTGATGACCCAGAGTCATTATTGTGAATATTAATTATCACACTGGCCTGTAATAAAATCATGTCTGTGAGGCCCTCAGAAATGCATTCTTTCTGTGGCCCTTAGAATGACAGAATGTCAGCATTAAACAGTACTTGAGAGCTTGTCTAGATTTTTCAATTACAGATGAGGATGCTAATGACGAGAGGAGCGATATGATGTAATGAAGGAGACGTAAACAGTGACCTACCCCAGGTCTCCCACCTTCTCCAGAGTCCTTTCAATTACCCCACATTGTACACCACAAACTGTGCTTTTCATTAGTTTCTCTGTTTTTCTTTCTTTCTTTCTTTCTTTCTTTCTTTATTTGGCTGAGTTGGGTCTTCGCTGTTGCACGCAGCCTTTCTCTAGTTGCAGCGAGTGGGGGCTACTCTTCATTGTGGTGCATGGGCTTTCTCATTGTGGTGGCTTCTCTTGTTGCAGAGCATGGGCTCTAGGCGCACGGGCTTCAGTAATTGTGGCACACGGGCTCAGTAGTTGTGGCTCGCGGCTTGGTTGCTCCACGGCATGTGGGATCTTCCCGGACCAGGGCTCGACCCGTGTCCCCTGTATTGGCAGGCGGACTCTTAACCACTGCGCCACCAGGGAAACCCTGCCTGTTTCTTTTAATAGCTTTTCTCTGCCCTTCCTGTGAGGTTCTATGCTCACCCTCCTCACCATTGCTGGTGATTTAATCTCCTCCAGCACCATGCCCTCTGATGGTGATTAGTGTGGTTCTGGCACAGAGGGAGGGCATGGGGAGCCCATGGTCATCAAAGGTGATGGCTGGAAGTCAGGATCTGGGGAGGACTCAGGTAAAATTTAGGAGAGTGATCTAAAACGTAGAGGGTAAACTAACCTGAACCACAATGAAGAGATCTAACCAAATGCTGGAGTCTAAGGTCCAGAGCCAAAGTGGAGAGGAGAGGCAGGAACCAAAAATGCCAAGAAAGAGGGAGGTCCAGGAAGGAGCAAGCCTTGGGAGGCAAAGCAGAGGAATATGGATGACAGGGGTATCTGCGCTGTCTTTTATCCCCCTTCCAGCGTGATTACATTTTGAAAGTAAATACCGTGGGAGGGAGGGAGGGTGCCTGCTTCTCTTCACAGCCCCTCAATCAATCCCAGTTTGAACCTGGCTTAAAAGACAAGTCATGCCTTGGATGGTGAGACATGTGTGTCATGGAGATCTGGCTGAGTAACCTGATGGTCTTAACCCAGAGAAGAGGCATTGGGTATAAGGCATGGGACTGTGATGGTTCACAAGTCTTATTTGTTTACTTCCTGGGAACAGCTTTTCCTGCCCTTGTCCCAGAGCCTCTGAGGTTTCAGAGCAACTAAATTCCAGGTAGGTGAGGTGTTCTGCTTTGGTTTCCATGTTAATAAACAGATAAGGCAACAGCCCAGTGTAGTAAGTAGAGGGGGAAATGACAGTTTAAAAGCCAGCTGCACTGGAGCCTGTTCTAGCAGAAGGGTGAATTCTCACTTTCCGAAAGAATCACCCTTTTGTCTTACATGAGATGCCTGAGGCTCCCAGGGAGGCACATGACTTGTCCAGGTTGATACAATGGCAAGGTCATTGCCTGTGATTAAAACCATCAAGTATTAGAGCCCTGTGCACCCAGTGGTGGTCACAGGTCAGGTTATTATCACCTCAGAGAGGAAACGCTCCCCGATTGGTGGGCAGAGGAGCGTCTGTGGTACTTTCCTCCTCACTTTTTCCTGTAGTGGCCAAAGGAAGGTGTGCTTTGCTGTACTGTCTGGAAGACAAATTGGTATTCTCTGTAGGAACAGATAGGATGATTCATGCTGTGTGCTACATAATTAAGGTCTGTGAACTCAAAATGAGCAAACCAGGATATTAGTAATCTTGGTAGAAGAGTAGCTCAAGGGGGCAGCCACACCTCATTCTTTATTTGAATCCCTTTGAGGTGGGAGAGTTAAACTTCTCTGAGATAAGGGAACTTACCCAGAATAGAGTTCTTTTCAAGATTTTTCTCCCTTACTTCTTGATCTCTCGTCTCTATCATGAAAAAATATATATGTGTGTGTGTGTGTGTGTGTGTGTGTGCATGAATTTTTTATTTTACAGCCAAGAAACTAGGTTTTCCTCTCACCTCTTGTGCTTTAAAATATTTATTCAACCCGAACAATGATTGAGGCCCTACAACAAACTAGAGGACCAAGCACTTCAAAGCCACATATGAAGACAAGATGGATTTTGCTTTCCCAAAAGCCCACAGTCTAGCTGTAGAGACAGATGGAAGTCAGTTACATAGGTACTTACTTACTTGGCTGTGTCACTATGGCTAAAACACCTAAATTCCATAATCCCGGTCTCTTCAAGTGTAAAATGACAATACTAATACTTATCTTGCCAACGGTTTTATATTTTTAAAGTCAGTTGTATATAAATCACTGAGGAGTGGGCTTGGTACCTATAGGGTACTTAATACCCATCAGTAAGTGACAACACAAACTAATGGGTATTCTAACCAAGGAACGACCATAACTAGTCAGAACCACAAGGTAACAGGAGGCTACTCCTCCCCCAAGCGGACATTTGTTACTTTATGGCTGCTCAACAAGCACACAGCCTTTCTTTGGCAACAACGTCCAATTTCCTTGGACAAGCCCCCTGTCCCCTGTGCTCAGCCCATGTGTTTTTGATTGCGTGACATGGCAAGTAGCCTTTTCAAAGCCTCAGCAGAGTCTGCTACAAGGGAGCCCAAATATTAAATTATAGTGCACTAAAAAATGGGAAGAATTAGTGGGGCATTTTTTTCCTGTCATTTCCTTTCTGAGATTGCACAGAAGCAAGAGGGAGGAGAGAGGGAAGGGTGGAAAGACAGGGCAGGAAGCTGGATCTGAGTTGTAAAAATGTCCAAGGGGCATTTTAAGGCAAGGATTGGCTAATATTCTACTATTAAATTGTTTGCATTTAAATGATGTAAGTCCTTTCCATCTCCCCAAACCTCTTATTATTTGTCCTACACACAGAAGGTCTTGTGTGAGTGTTTCTGTTTGTTTTTCTGGAAAGTGAGGGAAGGGGTGAGCTCTGGATCTGTGTTGACACAGAGTGGAAGAGTAGCACTCAAGGATGGACACACTGATCTGCAAACTAAACCATCCCAGCTAAAGCAGAAGCTGAGAATGGCAGATGGCCAAGAGAATGTCAATTACATGGAGCAAACTTCAAAAAGCTGGATGGCAAGAGGGCAAAGGCCAGGACACGGAGTAGTGATTTGAGCCCATTTTATCTGCTTCTGAGGGAAGGATACCCAAGCTGATGCTGGGGTTTTATTTTCGGTCCTAATCAGGTTCATCTGAACTCTGATGCAATAGACAGTTTGAGTTCCTCGTTTAAATCCCTGTCCTGGTTCTGAACCAGGAGCGTATGATGGCCAAACCGTGGGGTGCCTATTTCAGAGGAGAAGCAATAACTCAGCATCAATCAATTAGGTCAGGGGATTTCTACCACAGTCACAGAAAAGCTGTGCAAAGTACTCTAAAATCACTCTTAGAGAATCTGGGTAAGGAGGCTATTTGAGATTGCATGCTTGTGGCAGAAAACCAAGCACATGCAATGTACTATGGGCTCTCAAGAGCATGCTGCTTACCTGTTTTTGTTTTTTTGGGTTTTTTGTGGTAGACAGGCCTCTCACTGTTGTGGCCTCTCCCGTTGCGGAGCACAGGCTCAGCGGCCATGGCTCACGGGCCCAGCCGCTCCACGGCATGTGGGATCCTCCCGGACCGGGGCACGAACCTGTGTCCCATGAATAGGCAGGCAGACTCTCAACCACTGCGCCACCAGGGAAGCCCAATGCTCCTTACCTTTTGATGTGCACGTGAACCACCAGGGAATGTTGTTAAAATGCAGGTTCTGATAGTTAGGTCTGAGGGAGACCTAGTCAACTAATGACTGACAGGAGAGAAGCTGGGGCATAAATACTGCAGCTCCCTCTCCCTTCAGGTGGGTAACCCTGAGGCGCACGTTCCACGCTGACTTCTATAGCTCCCCAGCAGGCATAAGCTCCTGAACTCCATGGTGGTAGATTCCCTGAAAACTGTGCTTTTTATTGCCTACCTTCCCTTCTCTGCCTCACTTTTTCACTTCCCCACTGGTGTTTCCTGGGATCAACTCCTAAATAGTAAACCACTTACCCCTTAAAACTGCCTTGGTATCTGCTTCTGGAGAAGACCACACAAAGCCGCACCCACCACATGCTTTTATTCAAGTCTTCCCTTCTCAATGAATGGGTTAACCATCAGCCTGATTCCACGGGATAGAAACCCAGCCATCCTTGCCCTCTTCTGTTCCCTTCAGATCCACCAGCAGTAAGTCCTACAAATTCTGTCCATTCACTAGCTTCAAAGTATCCACGTCCCCATCTCCTCTATCACCTCCTACTCCAACAGCTATCTTTCCTCACCTAGAATAGTATAAAACACCTCTACCTAGTCTCCCACACTCTCTCTTGTTTTTTAACTTTTTTAGAAAATTGAGGTATAATGGATATATAACATTATATTAGTTTCAGGTGTATGACATAATGATTCCATATATGGAAATACTGCAAAATATCACCACAAATAAGTCTAGTTAACATACATCAACAAACATAGTTACAAAATTTTTTCTTGTGATGAGCACTTTTAAGATATATTCTCCTAGCAACTTTCAAACATACAATACAGTATTATTAACTCTAGTCACCCTGCTGTGCACTACATCCTTAGAACTCACGTATTTTATAACTGGAAGTTTGTACCCTTTGGTGACCTTCACCCACTCTTGACCCCCCTCAAATCGGTTTACAGGAAGACTTCTATGCAAACCTGCTCTTGTCACACTCCCCAAGTACCCACTATCTAAACCCTTCAATGGCTTTCTGTGGCTTTTAAGCTAACAATAGACATGCTTAACCGGTGGACAAGGCACTTCAGGATTTGATTTTGCTTTCCGTTTCAGCCTTATCGTTATCACATGACCCCTCCCAACCTGGCTCCACCCAGTCTGGACATTAAACCGGCATTTTTGTATTTTCAACCTCACTGATGGATTTTCGTGAGTTGTGAAAACAATTTAGTTGGTCAAGATCAGCATTTTATTTTAATGAAATGGGAGAAGAAAAACACATTGGAGTGTTATCTGTCAGACCTTTTTTTCCATGATATGTGTACTGCATCATGATGAAAAACCTACTTATAACCAAATATCACAGCAAAAAGAAGTTTGCAGAATGATGTCTTAAGCACACCACGTTCTCTCCTGCTTCTGAGCCTCAGCAGATGCTGCTTCCTCTGCCTGGGAAGCTTTGCCCCAACCCCTTTGCTTAGGAATCCCTATGCACCCTCCTGGGATCCACAGCATGCTGTGGTCCTAAGTGTCCGGTGGGGCTGTCAGCATCTAAACACTGTCCTCCAGGTAGTACCAGGTATAGGTGAAGAGAATTCAACATACCCAAGTGGGGAGGACTGAAAAAGAAGCTATAAACAATCCAAACATTTGGCTGTAGGATGGCTACCCACCATGTCAAGCCAAAGCGGGGGGGGGGGGGTTGGGAGAGAAGGTAAGAGGTTGAACCTGAACAAGTTCCTTCAGCCACCAGAGTGCAGCCACCAGGGCTTTTCCAGGACACTTGGGCACACTGGTAAGGACAAATTGGAGGTTGACAAAATAGGGCAAAGATACCGTATTTAGAAAGCTAGTTCAGCAGCCCAAGTGAGACCCGTAAGCACATTTGTAAAGATAGCAGCTGTCAGGTGGGGAGCAAGGGCATCCATGGAAGACTTTCCGGAGGGAGACTCTGAAAGGTTTGGTTACAATGTAGTCTACCTCACATATTTATTAGACACTAACTAGTTCTAAATGGGCCTTTTACAGTTGACTTACATATTGTTTCCAGAGCCAACTTTAATAGGGTGAAGACCTTGAGGCTGGTTGAAAAAAATACTCCTATGTTCCTGCCTACTGGCAGAAAGGACATCTATTTATTTTTTTCCTATTCAGTGAGAGAAGAGAGTTCTTAGCTGTGGGTGACCTGTGTGGGACACAGAGGCAGGATCGTAGAGATGGCATGAATTTCAACCTCTGGTAGGTAAAGAAACTGATGCTCAGAGTTTCCTTGTCTTACAAGCAAAGTGCCACAGCTACAACCAGAACCAGGACCTCAGCCAGCCAGGGGAGGGCTTTGTCCACAAAAGCACACGGGGTCAAAATGCAGTTCCTGAACAGGACCCACGAGAATCTCCTCTTTACTTCCCTAGCCCTGCAGACTCCGTTCCCTCTGCCACCAACCAAGCGGGAGTTACACCACATCACCCCTCAGTCATTAAGGCAGGTCACTGCTGGGGTCCCTGACTCCAGCATGTATATGACTGGAGAAAAATAGTTATTGCTTTTTAAATGAGGATGTAGCTGAGATTTATGGTAACTGAAATAGAAAAAAAAAGGGGGGCAAATATTAGAGACAATTAGGGGAAAAGGTGAAAGAACTTAATGTCTGACTAGGTGTGAGGGATAAAGAGGAAAGAAGTATTACCAAGACTTGGAGACTGGGAAGAAAGCTGGTACCAACCAAACTGGGGTCAGAGGGGAAGGAAAGGCTTCCAGGGTCACAGGGAGAAAGACCATTGGCTCAGTGTGGGATAAATTAACTTTGACAAGAAGGCAGCATAGGCATGTGGAGATTTCCCACTGATGTGCTATCTGGGGAAAAGATGTTTTATATCACCTAAGACAGTTTTATTTCCACTCTGAGTCAGAAGGATGAACCGAGCAGGTGGGGCAAGAAGAGAAAGGCCTGAAGAGGTGCACAAATTGCAGGGGAAAGTATCGATTGCAGTTTTGATCATCTAAGCTGATACCTGGGAAACCTACGCTCTCTCCCCATATATTCAGGCAGGAGAAGAGAGAAGACGGAGGGCTGGAAGGGGCTCTTTCTTCTCTTTCTGTGATGCATCAAAACCGATACCACACAAAGCTGATCACCGGGGGCCAGCAACCAGCCTGCTGCATCACAGCCCATGTCAGGTTTCCACACAGCTGCTCAGCCTGGGAGAGGCTTTCAAAGAGGCTGCCTGGGGAGGTTCGCCTGTGCAGGGAGGGCATCTTCTTAAGCACTCAGAGCGCTGACACAGCTGGAGGGAGGCTGGCAGTTTGCCAGGGGAGGGCTGCTGACGGGAAACGTGGAGAAAGAGCTGTGGAAAGGAGAAAATCAAGAGGGGATAGGAGTCGGAGCTGAATTAAGGTTCGGATGTTAAGATCAACGCGGAGAAGAGGCGAAGAGGGGGAGGCGTGTCGAGTTCCTTTCGTTCCCAGAAATGGAACTTCTGTGAAAGGCAGACTCACCACAGAGAATGACTGCAGAGAACTGAAGAGACACAAAGGCCTTGATGCTCATCAAAGGCCACCCACGCCTACCATCTTCCACAAACACACAGACCCACTGCCTCCACAGAGGAAGAACCAGCCAGGGAGGTCACGTGACCCACTGGCATCACATGGGCAGCTGTCAGTGGCAGAACAGGGTAGATACTCAGGATGACAGACACACGCTCCAAGGGACCTTCTTAACGTTCCACACGACATCATAAAATCTGTGATAGATGTGGTCACAGTAAATATAAACCCCCAAATTGTGGAGAGTCCTCGTAGGTATCTGATAAATGGTAAAACAGACTATACAGGTAGTAACAGGGACTGTCTGTGATGAAATATAAGATGGAATTGATATAACTTAAGTTCCATACAAAATAAAAAATGGAACTGAGAGCCCCAACATAGGTCCATCAGGAATGGTAGGGTTCCCCACTATGGTGATCTCTAACATCTGGTCTTGCAGAGATTCTTGTCTCATCTGTGGGCTCAGCCCCGTCCTTCCCCCTTCTAGGTTCTGGCCGTGGCCCCAGAGCCACAAGGAACGCCAAACAAGCAATTTGGAGACAAAAAGTCAATCTTGTTTCTAAGCCCTGTACTTGAAGCACGGTTGTCCAGGGCTGGGTTTGGCCTCACTGCCCAGTTCCTCTGCATCTGAGGCTCTGCTTCCTTGGCAGGTCCTGGACTCACATCCACGGTACCAACCAAGACAGCTATATTTGCCCTTTTCAATCCTAAGCACTGGCCACAGCCTTTCATTCTGAATTCTCCACCCTCCCTGCCATCTCAGGACTCTGGACGAGCCCACAGCATGGCCTTATTCCTCTGTCTGAGCCTTCTTCACAACCTTGACCCCCAAATTCCGAGCCCAGCCTGTATATTCCGGTCACTTGTTGGCCCTTTTGCTTGTTGTGGCTTGATAGTTAGACTGAGTCTGCTCCGTCCTCTGGATTCATGGTATTTCTCTGTCCTGCCCCCTTTTCTTTACACCCTCACTATCTTCCAGATTTCATCATCCTGGCCCAAATAAGACACTGACCACAATTTGCTTTTGGCAGCAGAAAATAAGGAAAGAAGAAAACTGAAAGTTAAGGAGGAAATCGGGTTTCTTTTAGAAACAGTTATTACTCATATACCTAAATATGAAGCCTAAAGTTAAGGAAATTATTCAACCTGTAGGAACTATTTAGGGTAGGCTAGGTTGTGCTCCTGTTAACAAATTTCCCTGGGAATCTCAGTGGCTTAACATAAGAAAGGTTTATTTCCTCCCTCTCCTATATATTCAATGGGTGTTGGGAAGTGGGAAAGAATTGCTCTAGGTAGGAACTAGGGACCTGGGCTAAAGGAGGTCTCACCTCCTTGAAGCTTCATCAGGACTAAGACTCATTCTTGACTTCCTGGCAGGTGAAGACAGACCAGAGGATCACAAGGGAGTTTTCACAGCCTCAGGCTGGCACTGACGCTATCAATTCTTATAGCTCATTATCCAGAGGTGCATATCTGCAAGGAGCTGAGAAGCCCAGCTTTTCCATGTGGCCCAAAGGCCAGGAGACCTGGAGGTTGAGAATGCTAGTAACATCCAGACCACAATGATTTCAGGTGATGTGGCTCTGGAATTCTCCCAATTGTTATGTTAGCTGAAGGGTTAATGCACCTGAAGTTGTGACAATGCTTCTCATTTTTACTTGACAATAAGCCGTCTGCAATAACTGTGATAAAAAGGAATGAATATGGACTAATGGAATGATGCAATGACAATGTATGTGTCAAAAGCTGAGAACCTAAGTTATCTGAGAATGGTTGTGAGGCTACAATTTTATTTCACTCTTGTGTGTTTTTGTTTCATTTTTGTGGCTTGAGGGGAATACTTTTTTTAATGTTAGTTTTGAATGTCTGCTTTGTATTTAATGAACCAAGATTAAAGTGGAGGATTTACCTCTCATTTTTATGGATAATTGCGTATAATATTCAAAAGCATAAAACAGCAAGGATGTCTTGTTAAAAGCAGCTTTTAATGCTTCAATACAGCAGTAGACTAGCAAATAGTAAAATCATATGTATCTGTTTTGTCAATATTGTGATTTAATTCTAGAGTATTGCCTGTACTTCTACACATATTTAATCTTATAATCATAGTCCTTTACCGACAAACCCATGACAACTCAATACTCATATATTAATTACGGCACTAGTTTACCTAGACGTGGCATTGAGATACTTTAAACTCTTAGCACATAAACTGAACATTTTGCCAAGAGGACACTAAAAATAATGAGGGAAGAAAGCTACTGAATTACCCCTTATTATTGCTTGCTCTTCTTCCTCTTATTACATGTTTAAAAAGCTTTGAGTTACTTATTTACATTTAATCCACGGACAAGGCTTTTATACATTTGAAAACCCTACAGTAGGATTAGGGTGGCTGTAATTCTGTCCATCAGATGTGCCTGGTCTGAATAGTGTTCTGGGTATGGACTCTGTAGAGCCTCGTCCACTCACATCAGATAAGCAGCAAGAAGTACAAGTAATCAAATAGGTCTCCTATAATTTCCCCAAATGGGGGTTTATCAAGCAATGTTGTCTCTACTGTGATCACCACAGAAGTGAAGTGTTTCGGCAAGATCTAATCCTCAACACCAGAAGCCTGTCCTTTGAAAGACATCTTCTGAAACCCTCCCCTGCTCCAGCCACGTGTCTTTTCCAAGCACACCTAGCCCCCCACGAGAATGACAGCCCTGACCTGGCCCTCCCTTCGTCCGCTCTGAGGCTGCATGAGCACAACAAGGCAAGCAGCCTGTCTACGGAATTTAAGATACTTCTTAATCCTGAAAGCTCATAAACGCCAGTATTGATTTTAAAAAATCATTCTCACCCCAGTTGATAAAACTTTTACTTTAGGTGCTGTCATTTTGGTGAAAACTACCTTTTTAATATCACCTGTTGTTCTCCAGGGAATAGTTGCCAAACCAGCATTATAAATTCCAAAGAAAAATATTTCATGAGACCATACTTAAATTTACAGAATATATATGTTAGAGCTAAGCTCACTAATGATATAACTCACAAATATACAGGAGATGAGAAATTAAAATATTTTTTATCAGACCTGCTAAAAGACCAAAAATTAAAAATTAAAAATATTCTCTACTCACTAATTTTTCTAGATATATTTTCTGGTGGGGAAGAATATAGTAGAGTACTGCTCAAAAAAGAGAATTGATGAAAATATAGTTCCGAAACAGATATCAATTCACAAAATTATTTCACTTGAATAGATACCATTTTGTAAACAGAAAAACTGAAGGAGAAAAACTATACGACTTGTTCAAATTTCTAAAGTTGATTTGTGAACGGAGGAAGTAAGAGAATGCTTTTCTCCTAACTTTAATTCAAATATCTAATTTGAGATTCTTATGGTACTGATCTTCTAAAAAGCTGAAAGACTGACATGTTTTTTATGCACACACTCTATGAAAGATTCTAACTAAAGGATAAAAAATATTATTTTTTCAAAAAAGTTTCTATGTACATTTCAAGTCTCCTGCATCCTGTCTAGATTTGTTTTTTCTCTCTCTTTTATCTCTTTCTTGCTCTCTCTTTTTTTCTCCTTGAGATTCTCATGGGGGGAAAAAGGGGAAAATAAGATTTCATGAGAGGACAGTTCTGATCTAGAAAGAAAAAGAAGATCTTTAACTCAGAGAAAAACTGAGACAGATCTTTAAAGGGGGGGGAGGGGTGTTACTGCATTGTTTTGCTTTATGTGGATGTAAAGAAAAAGGTACCAAGTTTTTTGTTGCTTGAACAAGGAGAGGGATTTTCTTATGAGGCCCTGAAAGGTTTTATAGTTGAAAAGTAATATGAAAAATAATAACTTCTGCCACTGAATGACTGTTATAAGGCTCAGCACCTTCAATAAAAAGATGCTTCTGTTCAATTTCCAGTCACATCAAATTCTCATTATAAGTAGCTAAATCCCATCTCTCCATGAACCAGACTGTATCAAAAGTAGCAGCTTTATGCATTAAGTTTTGTAACACACACTTATATCCCATATATCCCAGGTCACAAAGCAAATTCTAGGACCTTTTCCCCTCAGTGAATGATAGGCTTGGATGCTAAGCTTCGATGAGACCAAGAGCCGGGAAACGCTGGTGACCAAGGTGCCCTCAAAAATAAGAAAGAAATTCTGTTGCTTTTTGGAAACAGAATTGTCCAGTTCCCAAGTGCTTGCATAAAATCCGTTTTTGTGCTGAAGAAGAAAATATCAAGGATTGTTGAGAGTTTAATTCAGAATCCATGAGGAGGAAAATTAGAGAGGCATTAAGGCAAAAAAAAAAAAAAAAGTCCTTATGGTAGAAAACTGAAAAGCCTGCTTAATAATTTCCATGATGTTCCCTCTTATGTTATTTAGAAGTGTTCGATATTGCTACATTTACTTCTAAGGTCTGGGGAGGGAATAAAATGCCAAGGAGGTTAAAGTTCCCAGACGAACCATGGAAATCGGGAAAGGAAGGTGCAGGCTCTAATGATGAATGCCAGGGTTCAGAGCACGAGCTCTAATTCAAAGCGTCACTCTCCTTAACAGTACACAGGCCAATGGACTTGACCTTAGATGGCTTTGCCCTTTAAAGAAAGCTCTTTTTAGCAGTGAAGGGACCCTCCAGTAGGCAGAAAGATGAATATCACTTTCAAAACAGAAAATATGTCAGCTGATGTGGCAGAACGAAAGCTGGCTATTGTCAATTTTTTTAGGGCAGTAAAGCTGCAAATGAAAGGATTCAGGATACATTCAAGGATACGGGAATGGTATGTTTTCTTATTGGCAGCCACGTCCATTTTCATACTTAGAGTCTGTTGTTTGCTGTGCTGGGGAATACTGGCTTCATTTTAAGACTTAAACCAAATCCAAGGAATTAACTAAATGGTACATGCTTATTTATATTGTTCATGAATAGATGCAAATGGTACTCTGGAAGAGGTTAATTGAAGAAGAACTAGGTGATAGAACTGGAAAAGAAGCATCAACATTTGGCTATAAAATGGCTTGAAGATTAATGAAATAAGGGTATTTAAAAGGCAAGAGCAGTGACAGTGATAGAAAATTATAATCCAGTTTATAGTTACATTGTAAAAGATATTTATCAATTCATATACATAGACCCATGGAATAGATTGCAAAAATGGCCATAATACTTTACAGTGCCTCCAATCAATAAATGTAGTCTATTTGCTCATCCTCAAATTTGACCTGGTGTTTAACTTGCTTTGGCTAATAGAAAGTGGCAGAAGTGATATTTTCCCAGTTCTGAGAATAAACCTCTCTTTGTCTCTCCCTTAGAAGCTGTCACCTCCATATGAACAAGCCCCAATCCTGGCTGATCTAGCCTTTTACCCACTGAGGAAATCATTGTACAGCAACTGCCATTGCTCCAGCCAACAAAAAGCCAATCCTAGCGGCAGGGCCACCTAGCTGACCAGCAGCTCCCCACAGACGCAGGAGTAACCCCAGTTAAATACCTAGCTGATTGCAGACCAAACTGCCACCCCACGGACTTATGAGCTAAATAAGCAGTGGTGATTTTAAGCCACAAAATTTTGTGGTGATCTGTCACACAACAAAAGATAGTGGATAGAATCCATATACTCTAAGGAGCTTCATAGAAATCTATTATTAACTTAATTTGCCAAACCATTGTTAAGGATGAACTATGCACCAGGCACAATGACAAAGCCCAGTAATAGTGCATTGAGGAGACAGAGCTCTCTGGTGCACAGTCCATCCTGGAGATGCCAGGAAGACTTGCAGCACAGATACCAAGTGAGGACTTGACATTTACTTATGAGCAGGCCAGGAGAAGTAAGGGGAAAGAGGTATTTCAGTCACAGGGAATGGTAAATATATACAGAAGTTGAAAAGTAAGGTATAAGCAGGAAGATACAGGAATTTACATTAGTAGAATGTGAAATTTTAGTTAGGAAATGGCAAGAAATAAGACTAGAGAAGTTAATAGGAACCAGACCATGAAGGCCTTGGACTGTCTCATAAACACCTTGGATAGAAGTGTCTTGATATAGGCCTAGGACAGTAATAGTTCTCAGACATGAAAGCACATAAAAGACATCTGGTGGTGGTAAGAACAGAAATTTCTAGGGCTCGATCACCTATAAATTCTTATCCAGTAACTTGGTAATGGACCCCAGACTTCGGGCTTCAATTTTTTTTAATTTGCCTTTTTAATATATAACCCAGGAGGGTCTGATGTAGGTTGGACATGTTCCACACTTGAAAAAATGTCACTAGGCAATGGGAGGTCTCCTGAAGTGAGTTAAGAAAGAGAGTGACTCAGGCACTGTATATTATTTTCAGGTTGGCATTTAAGACTGATTTTTCTGGCTGAGGTTTGGTAGGTAACTGAAGGCATTCAGTGAAAGAGGCAAGGATAAGAAAATCTGAATTAGGACAGTAATAGTAAAAACTGGAGACCAATGTGTGAAATATTTAGGAGGTTAAATTGCCAGGGATTTCTGTTGATTGAAGAAATGCAAGTGGAGGGGAAAGGAAGGGTCAAGGATGGCACCGGATTAAATTAGATTTGAAATATCTTAAAAATGTCCAGAAAGCACTGGTTTGGAAGTTAAAGGTACACATTTAGGAGGTATCAGTGTATAGATATAAACCAAATTATGGGAGTTGGGAGAGTTCTGGGGAGTTTCTGGGAGACTGATTGGAGTAAGAAGGGACCAGGCCAGTGGCAGAACCCAGCGGTACCGAAACACTTAAAGGACACATAAAAGATGAATAGCAGCTTAAGAGGCTGGGAAGAACTACTACAGAGTTAAGAGAAAAATGTGGCTACAAGGACACTATAGTCCCAGTAGCCATAAAACAGCACTGTTCCAGGCAAACTACAGTGAGTGGTTGCCCTACTTAAAAATTAAGTGTCATTCAAAGTCTCTTGTGATCACTGTGATCTCGCTTCACTAGAATTTTGGGTTCAGAAGACTGAAGAGTGTGGTTTGAGTAGTTATCTTGAAGTAAAAACGAGAAAACAGAATTCATACAACTCTTTTAAGAAAGCACAAAGTATACATAAAATTATAAATAAAAATGTACCAAAAAAGGACCTACTTATGAACTTTGGTGAACAAACTTGCAGAGTCTCTCTGTCCATAACTAATTTTAAATTAATAGGATTTTTGATTTAAATTATATATATACAGGAGAGCAATCAAGATGGCCAGAATAGGAGGATGTGAAACTCACTCCCCACACATAAATATATTTAAAATACATCTACATGTGGAATAATTCTTACTGAAAATGAACTTGAAATTGGCTGAAAGACTCCTGTAAAGTCAAGGCTGTAGGAAAGATGCACATGGAATCAGGTAGAAGGGGAAGAACAACAAAAACAAAAAATCCCATTTAAAATTACATCAAAAATAATAAATTCCTAGGTACTTTCAAGGAATAAACTTAACCAAGGAGGTTAAAGACCTATACTCTGAAAACTATAAAACACTGATGAAGGAAATTGAAGTTGACACAAAGAAATGGAAAGATATGCCATATTTTTGGATTGGAAGAATTAATATTGTTAAAATGTCCATAGTACTCAAAGTAATCTACAGATGTAAACAATCCTTACCAAAATACCCAGGATATATTTCACAGAACTAGAACAAATAATCCTAAAATTTATATGGAACCACAAAAGACCCTGAATTGCCCAACAATCTTGAGAAATATAAAAAAGCTGTAAGTACCATGTGCACAACTTTAGACTATACTACAAAGCTGCAATAATCAAAACAGCATGGTACTGCACAAAAACAGACACATAGATCAATGGAACAGAATAGAGAGCCCAGAAATAAACCAATATACCTATGGTCAATTAATCTACAACAAAAGAGGCAAGAATATACAATAGAGAAAATACAGTCTCTTCAATAAATAGTGCTGGAAAAATTGAACAGCTCCACATAAAAGAATGAGATTAGAACATTTCCTCACAGCATGTACAAAAATAAACCCAAAATGGACTAAAGATCTAAATGTAAGACTGAAACCATAAAACTCCAATAAGAGAACATAGGTACAACGCTCTTTGACATAAATCACGCAATATTTCTTTGGATCTGTCACCCAAGGCAAAAGAAATAAAAGCAAAAATAAACCAATGGGAACTAATTAAACTTAAAAGCTTCTGCACAGCAAAGGAAACCATCGACAAAACAAAAAGACAACCTAATGAATGGGAGAAAATATTTGCAAATGATATGACCATCAAGGGGTTAATATCTAAAATATATAAACAGCTCATACAACTTGGTATCAAAAAAACAAACAACCCAGTTAAAAATGGGCAGAAGACCTGAATAGATATTTTTCTTTTTCTTTTCTTTTTTTTTTTTTTTTTGCGGTACGCGGGCCTCTCACTGTTGTGGCCTCTCCCATTGCGGAGCACAGGCTCCGGACGCACAGGCTCAGTGGCCATGGCTCACGGGCCCAGCCGCTCCACGGCACGTGGGATCTTCCCAGACCGAGGCACGAACCCGTGTCCCCTGCATCGGCAGGCGGACTCTCAACCACTGCGCCACCAGGGAAGCCCTGAATAGATATTTTTCCAAGGAAGACATACAGATAACTAACAGGTACTTGAAAAATGCTCACCATCACTAATTATTAGAGAAATGCAAATCAAAATAACAATGAGATATCACCTCACACTTATTCAGAATGGCTATAAGCAAAAAGTCTCCAAATAACAAATATTGGAGAGGATGTGGAGAAAAGGGAACCCTTGTACACTGTTAGTGGGAATGTCAATTGGTGTAGCCACTATGTGAATAGTATGGAGGTTCCTCAAAAAACTAAAAATAGAAATACCATATGATCCAGCAATTCCATTCCTTGGTATATATCCAAAGAAAATGAAAACACTAACTCAAAAAGATACACACACCCCAATGTTCATAGCAGCACTATTTACAATAGCTAAGATATAGAAGTAACTCAAGTGTCCGTCCACAGACTAATGGATAAAGAAGATGCACGTGAGTGCGCACATGTGTGTGTACAGTGGAATATTACTCTGCCATAAAAAAGAATGAAATTATGCTACTTGCTGAAGGTGGTTGGACCTACAGAGTATTATGCTCAGTGAAATAAGTCAGACAGAGAAAGACGAATACCGCATGTTATAACTTATATGTGAAATCTAAAAAAACTTTATAAAGGAATGCGTATAGCAAAATAGAAACAGACTTACAGATACGGAAAACAAACTAGTGGATACCAGTGGAGAGAGGGAAGGGGGGAGGGAAAGATAGGGGTATGGGATTAAGGGATACAAACTACTATGTATAAAAGAAATAAGCAACAAGGTTATATCGTACAGCACAGGGAATTATAGCCATTATTCTGTAATAACTTGATGCAAGAGGGAGGAGATATGGGGATATATGTATATGTATAGGTGATTCACTTTGTTATAAAGCAGAAACTAACACACCACTGTAAAGCAATTATACTCCAATAAAGATGTAAAAAAAAATACTGAATCACTATATTGTACACCTGAAACAAATATAATATAGTAAATCAACTATACTTCAATTTTTAAAAAATGAAAAAATTATATATATACAGATCTATAATAATATATGTAATAAAAATGTGTCTTTTTCACAGAATATTGTCATTCTGCATGTAATAATCCATATCAGGGTTGGAAAACTTTTGCTGTAAAGGACCAATAGTAAATATTTTGGGCTTTGTGAGCCATATGGTCCCTGTTGCAGTTACTTAACTCTGTCGTTGCTCTGTAGCATGTAGGTAGCCTTAGACAATATGTAAATGAATAAGCAAGGATGATCTGGCCCATAGGCTATAGTTTGTTGATCTATATCATAATTTTTAATGACTTCATATTGCTTATGGCTGTACCATAAATTATTTAACCAACCTTCAAGAAATGTATACCAAGGAGATTTTCAAATGTTTGAAAATGTATGTACAAATATGTTAATACAGCCTTACACATCAGCTGGGGAAATTTGAAACAATGTAAATGTTCATCAAAGGGAGATTAGTTAGATAATTTGTGGTATACATGATCATTTCTTTCAAAAATCCTAAATGATATAGTTAGAACACCAAGTATAATTTTATTTCTCTTCTGAATATCCTATCCCTAATTTAGATCAGTTTCTTCAACTGCAGAGATCCGAATTATTCTTTTTTAACAACTTTATTGGAGTATAATTGCTTTATAATAGTTTGTTAGTTTCTACTTTATAACAAAGTGAATCAGCTATACATACACATATTTTTAAAATCAATAATAATGTGAATTGTCACGTTATTTTGAGTTGACCATTACAGGAAGATAAATATGTATAAGACTATAATACAATACACAGTATTACTTAATCTACAGAACTTACTCAAATTTCTCCAATTGCCCCCCTAATGTTCTTTTTGCTTCAGGATCCAACCCAAAATCACACTTTGCCTTAGTTGTCATGTTTCCCTTAGTCTCCTTTAATCTGGAACAGGTCCTCAGTCTTTCTTTGTTTTTCACAACCTTGACAATTTTCAAGAGTGTTGGTCAGGTACTGTGATACCCCAGTACTAATGAGCCCAATCATTGCCCAAATCTTGGTTTCTAAACACCATGCTCCAATAAAAGAAAACTACTAGTCCTTGGAGAAACAGCTGATTGCAGGAATGGGGCAGAAAAAGTGCAAGATGAGCCTAAAATATCTTGCAGTGCCAGAAAATATCAAAGTGTTTTAAAGAGAAATTCTAAAAGGATACGGGAGCCAACTTGAAGGGGACTACTCCCAAAGGCCAAATCTGGGAAAACTGAACAACAACAAAAAATGATTGTGATACATTATAAGCCATGGAATAAAATGAGTTCATTTGCCCATACTAATATAAATAATGAGTGAACAGATGAATGGATGAATAAATGAATAGAGTAAAATTTTCCTTACTGTAAATTTCCAACTAGTATTTGGCAAACCCCACGGTAATAATTGTCTCAGGCAAGAATCTTCAAAGGATTCTAAAATTAGTGCCAACAGTGTTTTAAATAACAAGCTAACTAGATACTCTCCAATTATTTCTCATAAGATCTTTATTAAATACAAAGAAATACAGTAACTTTGCAGTGGAGAAACCTGACAGACATCACCTTCACCAAGTGATCAAAGTTACCATTTTCAGTAATGGAACAAACCGACATCAAATCCCTTCTGATTTGATGTGCTGAGAAGGTCACAACCTCACTTTGTGGTATCTTTGCCAAAAATGTAAAACCTGAACTTAAATATGAGGAAACCTCAGAGAAAATGTATCGATTGCCAGAGCCTCATCAACCTAGAATTAGACACACTAGGGTACACTCACGTGTTACATGTACTTTCAGTTTGGCCTTGATTCAGTTCACAGAGATGCACTGAAAGACTTTTCAGAAGAAAATGACAGGATGACAGCTGTGTCTCAAGCAGAGAGTAAGATATAAAATGAAGGGGGTGGAAATGAAAGCTGGGGAAGGCATCTATGCCTGATAGGAATCTGTTACATTATTTCAGGCACAGGGTCATAATAACCTCAACTAGTGTACTGGTATTAGCAATGCAGAAGAGGAGAGCAAGCCAAGAAATAATGGGAAGAAAAATCAAAATTAATTTTCCACTCACTGAATGTGAAGGGACTGGAGAAGGAGGGAAAAGAAGGTCCCTATTACTAGACTGAGCACCTGGGTGTCTAGGCAGCAGGTGGGTCAATGGAAGGAGAGGTAAGGGAATTCCATTTGGGACAGATGTTTGAGGCAATACCAGGATATCCTAAAGAGAATGTCTAGCAGGTAGTAGGCAAGATCCCTCTGCAGTCCAGGAAGGAGATAGAGCATGTACAAATGGGTGCATTTTCCATTAAGAGACTGAGTTTGAAGAGCACATGTACCTTGTGCAGTGTCACGATGCCGGTAAGGGGCAGAACCAGTTTTTAAAACCAGTTCTTCCAAGTTCAGAAGTTTCTGTGGCCTATGGGAATTTTTGTGTATATCAAGACTCTCCAAAGGATTCAAAAGAACTGCAAACATCAGCAGCTGTCAATCTCAAAGTGTACAATCAGGCTATGTGCAAAATTATAAGTCACTCATTAAAAAATGTAAAGGAATAAGGGAAGTTCCCTTTTTGTCTGTGAGTCCCATTGGGCTTTACACAAAAGTAAAGACCATATTCAGAGCCTCCTAGGACTTTCAACGATCCGTCGATTGACTGTCAGAGCCTAGTCAACCTCAGACATCACCCACTCAAGTGCTAGAATGTTACAACTCAGGTTATCTAGTCCTGCACATCCGAATATTTATACATAGGTTAGATGGAAAAGTTCCTGGTATATGCAATTGAATTCTTACCAGCTCTCCCCATCTGTTTTCTGTCTGTTTGTCTTTAATTTTTATTGGAGTATAACTGATTTACAATGTTGTGTTAGTTTTAGGTGTACAGCACGGTGAATCAGTTATACATATACATGTATCCACTCTTTTTTTTTTTTTTTTTAGATTCTTTTCCCATATAGGCCATTACAGAGTCCCCACCTGTTTTAAGAGCAGACAGGAGCTAGAGTTTTAGGTTTCAATGCTCTGTATTAGTTGGCAGAAGTGTTGCATCCTGAATATCTACATTGAAGAAGAGTCTCATTCCCTGAATATATTTGAATCCACAGGGAGCAACATAACCTCGGTCAGCTCTGATGGTGGGCAGGAGACCCACCACTCAACCCGTTGGAGTCTAGGGCATCGCTTAGCCTTGACAGAAATGAGGAGCCAGGCAGCGGGTGCTGATCACTCACTACAGCTGTTCCAGCAGCTCCCTCCCGGTGGTGGGAGAAGTGCTGTTTAGCCCAGAATCCCACCCTCCCACTACTCACCCCTCACCCACACGTTACACTCCCACCCCCACCCCGCCCATCACCCTTCCGTTAAAGGCAGGTGATGAGATGAAAAGAAGCAGAATGCCTCCCTTCCTCTTTGCAGAAAGGGTAGCATGACCGAGAAAAAGCTTTCATTATAACTAATACTTTATAAAGTTGAATGACTATGTTGCTGAAATCAGTGTTTATTCTCATTAAATACTTTTTTCTTATTCTGGTACCTGTAATAACAATGAAATAAATATATACACATGAGAAAAGTACACACAGAAAGGCATATCCCCTACATAAACACAGCTCTTCTCTTACATTGCCACAGCCAAAGTAATCACATTCTTAAATCCTTCTCCAACCACAGTTCATTACATACTCTAAGAAAGGTTTTTCATTATTGCTGTTTATTTATTTATGCACCTGAAAAGGAATAAAAACCATTTCTAATTTGGGTACTCTCAAATCATACTCTACCTTCTTGCAATTTAAACACAAATTTAGTTAAGACACTTCTTGCCTAAAACAACCCTGTTTCCAAAATAGACACTCCATGAAATTTGTTAGTAACAGTTGAATGCTCAGGAGGAGAGCAAAGCTTCAATTAAAGGATTACACTTCCGGAGCTAAAATGGGAGAGGCTGGAAGCTCAGGACCGAACCTTTCTGCTTTCATTGTCTCTGACTTTAGTTTGGTTTTGATTATTCTTTTCCCTTTTCCTTTTCTATCCTTCTTTTTGCTGTTGGGTAGAATTAGAAATTACACGGAGAAGGAGCAGTCTGATCTTACCAAGGAAGTTGTTTTGCTCAAGTCGTTTCTTTCATTTTCAAGTTGGCTCTCAGCCCTGCCTTGGTGCGAGCTGAACCTTCCTCGCTTCTCGTGAGTCACCCAGGTCCAAAGTCTGCCCCACAGCATTACCTGAACGCTTGAATCACCCAGAAACCGGCTTGTTTGCAGGAACTCTGTTTTGCCTCGTATAAAAATGGGCTTCCGAAATGTTTAAACAATAACTAAATGAAGAAATAAAGGACCCGGACATTGGATTTCACCGCTATCAATCATCATGCCCTTTCTCTCTCTCTCTGTAATATCAAGTACATTTCTAAGCATGCCAAAGAAGTTAATGAAAATTGGGCACTTAATGGATTTTTCCAAAAACACTCGAAAGTGACAGCTCTCCAAAACCAATGGTCTCTTTCCCATGACTGATGTATTAAGAGCAGAAGGAGTACGTCAACAATCTTGCTAGACAATCATAGATATACTTAACTGCTACTGAAGATGATATTATTTGAAAAGATATATTTCAGCATAGAATTCAGTGCTACTCGGGATTGGGGCAGAATTGCTTCTCAGCTGGAAAAAATACCAAACAGATATTTTTGAACTTCTCAGTAGGTGATAGTCCAGCAACTCTGAGAAACAATTCATAGGCATATGGAACAAATGACTGTGGTAATTGCAGGAGGATTATGAATACTTTTAGGTCAGTAGTCTTGACTTTTTCAAAGCTAACCTTGCTGACACTAGAACTTAAACTAAATGGTTGCCATATTTACCTAATTTTTTTTACATGAATGAAAGAGCAACTTAATGAATTATTTAAATAGGCCACCTACATTTTTAATCTGTATACGGGCATGAATAAGAAAGAATACTTTTGTACTGCATGGGACTGAGCACCCACACACTTTCTGTCCCTCTGTCTTACAAATTCTAGATGGCTACTGGAGGCAAGAAGGAAAGAGAAAACTGCACAATCTTCCTTTATTTATCTTAATTTTGACCTTACATTTGGAAAAGATGAAGGATAATTCTGACCAGTGTTTGTTCAATTCTATAGCCTTCTGGAACAGACAATATCAATTTCAAATGCCATAACCATTTATTCCCATCACAGCAGGGCCGTTTGCCTGATGAAAACATAACTGGAAAAACGTCTTCTTATGTGGCATTGTAAACCATCTGCCATATTCAGGTTTTACAATATGTAGCAAACTCAAAAGGGAAAAAGTAGAAATAGAAGTTTCTGGAACAACATCATCATCTAAGAACTCCAAAATATCACATTATTAGGGAAAGATACACAAAAATAAACAGCAAATTAACCTGCAAAATAACTACCACTGCAAATAATAATGGATTTTTATTCCTTTATACACATTCCTATGTATGCTTTAATATATTCCCAACCCCTCAAGGAGTGATTTATTGGCTTTTGTTTATTTACAACCACATAGTGCTGCACACCAAATCTAAGTACTTTGTAAATATTAAATCACTCAATTTGCATAACAACCTTATACTGTTTCCAGTATAGCACAGTAAAGCACTGTCATCATGCCCATTTTACAAATGGGAAAAGTGAGCAAAAGAACCAGGTTCAAAACAGTTTCTAAGAGGATCTTTACCACTATCCTGTGTGAGTGATTGCTTCCTTTCTCTCCCATATAGTTATAAACATTTCTCTAAAATATAGGTAATTCTTAAAAACAGAGGACTATATTCTAAGATTAATTTCAAAGCTAGCACCAACATCCAAACTCACATTCTGGTACTCTGGTAGTTCATGGAATATGTGCTTTCTTTCCTGAAAAGCTTTCATATAAAACCTAGGTCGACATAAAAGGTGAAAGATGCTTTCATTCCACCACTGATGATGAAGAATACAGCGACTAGAGACAGTGGATTAGACCAACTGTGTGTGTATGTGTGTGTGTGTGTGTGTGTGTATAAAACAAATGCCACCTCTCATATAAAAATGTTCTATATATATTGGAAATATATAGGTAAGAAAATAAAATCAACATTTATTGTTCTGAGTGAGTAGCTAGGTATAAGAATCAATAAGACCCTTTTATGCAAAAAAAAATAGTACGAAAAAGTAGGGAATACATAAAACTAAGAAAAAATTAATTCGTGTCTCCCTGCAGAGAACTACAATATATGCTAAAGAAGTCACATCATTTTTCAGTGTCTGTGAAAGAACAGAAAGAAACCAAATTTGTTTCTTTATGTATTTCATTTCATACCAAATCACGAACCAATTTCCAATGACATTAATATGTTCTCTTGCTAAACAGCCACAACCACATCCCAGGAGCCCCAGACTTTTCTCTCTCTGTCTCTTTTTTTTAATCCCTGAATACTCATTTGAAAATTAACTTAGAGCCCTCTTACACTCGTTCCTTTACCTGCTGAAAATTCTCAATGCGTTATGAAAATTAAGTAAGTAATATTTTACTGCAAAGCTTTTTTTCATTAAAAAGGAATAGAAGGCTTCCCTGGTAGCACAATGGTTAAGAATCTGCCTGCCAATATGCAGGGGACACAGGTTTGAGCCCTGGTCCGGGAAGATCCCACATGCTGCGGAGCAACTAAGCCCATATGCCACAGCTACTGAGCCTGCGCTCTAGAGCCTGGGAGCCACAACTACTGAGCCTGTGTGCCACAGCTACTGAAGCCCATGCGCCTAGAGCCCACGCTCGGCAACAAGAGAAGCCACCGCAATGAGAAACCTGCGCACCACAACGAAGAGTATCCCCCGCTCACCGCAACTAGAGAAAGCCTGTGTGCAGCAACGAAGACCCAAAGTAGCCAAGAATAAATAAAATAAAATAAATAATAAAAAAAGTAACAAAGCTAACATTTCTTAAAGTGTTATAATTTGGCAGGGGGGATAAAATACAAACTGAAAGTTTGGCAAAAGTAATTTGGAGCTCATTTGAGTTGAGGGGGAGACTCAGTACCCTGCAATTGACTGTAAGCTCCAAGAAGGCAGGATCTAAGTTGATTCTAAACTTGGTAGGAAACTGAGAAGATGCTCTAGGATTAAGCCATTTTAAACTCTACTTAAAAGAAAAAGAAACGTATTAGCCATTTTTAAACAATATAAGTCACTTCAACATTTCTGCATATAAATAAATGCTTTTAAAGACCTCAAATGAACTCTTAATCATAGATTTCACCACCTGTAGCATATATGCGGCACATGTGACCTGATTGCTAATTAATTGTACTTCCTTCTCTTTTCATTTCAAGCCTCATTTCTCTTTTCTACATCTCATCACACACACCACCACCCCTGAAAGAAGACATATCCTCTTCCAACCTATAACAACCAAAAGTCCCTTATCAGATCTCTCTTATTCTCAAGTTACACCTTGTAATTACTCCCTCTGTTTTTCTACTTGGCTCCCATTAAATTTTCTTCTTTTCACTAGCCCGCCCCACCTAACCAAAAATTTCTGGGAGTCCTCATTCACTTCCACATTGTCTCCCAGAAAAGGAAGAATGCAAAGTGGGGCAGGAGGGGGAGGGGAGAAGATGGAGAGGACCTTGACATCCCCAGTTGGAAACCTACTATGCATCCAGAAAAGCTTCGAATCCACCCAGCTCCCATCTTCCTCATCTCTTCTCTTTCTCTTCCTGCCTCTGATTTTTCATTGTGACCCCATACCTTTACAACCTGGTTAACCTGAGCAAACTCTGATGTGGTTCTGTAAAGGAAGATAGCTAACCACCATTCACATGTACTGATTAACATTTATGTTTACAGTAGGCCAATAATGGTTATATATAATCATAAGTGCCTAAGAATCGTTGTTGTGAGATTTATTTAATAACAACACTCCATTCTTATCACATGTGCTCATTCTTCACAAATTTTTTGCATAAGTAGCATAATTATCTCCTTGCAATTAAAAAAAATCAAAGACATATTGTTTCACACCTTTCTAGAGATTGAAAATATTGGCCTGGCAAGTGGAAAAGTAAGTTTTATTAACAGCCATGGAAGCAAATAAAGTGATACTTTGAGGATTTTGGCAAAGGGATGGCAAAAAGTTAATTCAAGTCACATTATTACAGAAGTAAAGAGAACACCAATCAGTTAAAGAAAACATAGACGTATGTTTTAGCCAAGTGGTACTTTTAAAGGCTATGTTGATAACTAGTGCTTAATAGTGCCTGATAAACAGAAAACATTCAGTAATCATTTACTAATTGAATAAATGAGTGAATGAATAAATGAATTGTTTTCTGGTTTATACCAGGATGGTTAAATTGGAAAATAAATTTGGAAATATTTAGGCATTTTCTACATGCTTCAGTTATATATTACTGCTTCATAGTTATCAAAACTGACGGTTTCGTTTTCTTGGGTTGTCAGTAACAGGTTCCATTAATTGTATCTTCCCCTTCCAAAGCCCTTCCTGTCTTTGAAGATGGGCTGTCACACTGCCCTGTTGTTGAATTAAATAGATTTTAAAAGATCTATATCACTGGCACATAAAACTATGAAATTCTGCTCAACAGCTGGATTGTAAGGAAATGATGCCATCTCCAGCCTCCTGAGAGGTGCTGGGCACTGGCACACATGTAGCGCCCAGGGAGGCCTGAGAGCAAAGTGCACCTCTGCAGACAAGCTCTGGAGTATCTCCCACCCGGAAGCTTCCTCCAGGAATTAGTGAGAAGTTACACTGATGCTGGTGTAGCAATGGGACGCAGTCTCTTAGCAATACTGAGGAGTTGGTGGGAAGTTGGAAAGACATCAAAATACAACACTGCTTCTCACAACCTCAACACTATATTCTGGCAAAAGCACAAGTAGGTGAGAAATTTGCATGTGATTATTATTTATAGAGAAAGACCCTCTCTGCTCCTCAGCTTGTAGGATTAGTATACATACAGACAAATAAGTGAGGATTTAGTGATTTGAGATTTTCTTAAGTATGGAATTTTTTATCTGGGTGAGAATTTTCCAATTCCCCCTCTTATTAGCCCTTTGACCTTAGACCAGATTGTTATGCTCCCTGTACCTTTCTTTTCTATATTGTAAAATTGAAAGAGATAATATGCACTTGCCTTCTACATTTGTGAGTCTCATAGTTGGCACTCAGTAAATTTTCAATGAATGGCTGACAAGCATTAAATAGGTACTCAATAAATGTAAATATATGTATATATACATATTTACATAATATTATATAATTATATACTGTTTATTTATTATATAAGTGTATATTACATATATTATATATTTACATTATATATGTATTATATATTATGATACAATATACTACATAATATGATGTATATTTGAATTATATATTATATTAATATTATATATGTACATGCTATATGTTTTATATATATATATATATATACATATATATATATATATGCTTACATGTATTTTAAAGCATTACAGTGGCAGGGAGGGCATCTTGGCTAGTTTGGGTGGGTTACACAAGATGTGGCCCTCAACTCCCCACAACTAGTCTCTACTTATTGCAATCCTTACCCCAAAACTCCTGGTTACAGCAGGAGGAAGGGAAATAGAAATACCAACCTCAGTACTAAGCTCTTTATCACATAAAAAAGGGTTGGTAAAGCCAAACCAAACAGAACAAAACAAAAACATTCTTCTGTCAGCTGGTTCATTTGCCCCTTTTACTGCTCTCTGTACCCTCTTGCTTTCCACAGTGAAGAACTACATATTTATGTACCAGTGACTAGAAGTGGGGAGAGGGCCCCATGGAACGGACGGCCAAGCACACATGTGGAAACCTGAAGAATAATTAACTGTCACATCAGAGTAAAGTGTTGTACACCAATCCACAAAGAGCCCTCAAGGGGATGGGGATTCAGAAGTGGCTCCTTCAGTCTATCTGGTCTGCCCTTCTGAGTAGTTCAGCATGGCCTGGGCCCTCAGGACACACACATGGTCACCAGCTTCCTTGACAGAAAACATTCCTTTTCTATTTTCTAGCTTGAATCTTGTGCTACCCAGTTCCTCTGTTCTTTTAACACACCCTTCCCTCTCTTCCATGCCCAAGACCCCACATCTGTTCATGGCTTGCTTCTGACGTAGGTGGGCAGAAATTCTTTGTTCTTCAAATAATATAGTGGAGAACTTTGTTGTAAGGCAGGCTATCAGGGTTCTGGCCTGAGGATGAAAATTGTAGAAATCAATCATACACCTGACTAGAGACAGGTTATCTCCCCCAGCCTGTTTCTAAACTTTACTGTGCTGAAACAAATATGTCACCTTCTCACTCTCCGGATCCATCTTTTAGAAACCCCCATCTATTAAATTTGGCTTGAGCCTTATTAGTTTGGTAAAAAAGATGTGTGTGGGGGGGGCAGGATTCAGCATACCATTATAGACTCCTTGTGCTAAATCATGGTTTGACCAAATTTAGCTTGAGCATGGCCACAAATGACTTCTGAACAGAGGCCCTCATATTGGACCACAGCCATTGCCACCTGCGGTCTTGACTTTAATCTCCTCCTCATCAAATCCATCTTGAATTCCACTGACAATTTACATTCTCCACTGTCTCACATCTCTCTCCTTGTAACTTCTTGACTATGCATATATCTATTTATTTGCATAGAATTCTATAATTTACAAAACACTTTTATATATATTCTTTTAGGTGATTACTTTAAACATCCTGATAGGAAAAATGGTATCATCCCCATCTTATAGGTGTAAACTTCAGAGAAATTCAGAGACACGATTGAGATCACACAACTAAAAAGTGCCAGAGCTAAAATTCTAACCTAAATCACTTAACTCTCGGACCGGCACTTTCATCAGTGTCAAATGCCTTAATGTGACACTTAAGATATTACAAAATCTGAATTTCCAACATTATATCCAGCGGTTTACAGCTAACCTTTCTACTCTAGCAAAGCCAGTCTTCGCACTGTCGCCCAACTGCATCTGTAGAGTTGCTTCCTTCCTTTGTATTCTGTATTTCCCAACCTGGAATATTCTTCAGCCTTCTTATTTGCTGTGTTTCCTGACCTGGAATCTCTGCTAGCCTTTTATCTGCATATGGTCCAGTTCAAATCCCACTCTTCCTCCAATCTTTCCCACATTGCCACAGCCTAGCACCATCTCTCTTCTTTCAAAATCCTGTACAGTTATTTTCTACCCGTCATGTGGACATCATGAGCAGGCCCTCTGGACATTAAATGCTGTTTCTACAGTAACCCTCAGCCTTACATTGGCTGGACAAAGTTACACAAAGCTTAGGGAATGAGAGTCTCCCCTGAGATATCATGTTCTCATGTCATCTTCTGCTACACTGTCGCTGGAGACAGAAAATCACCAATTATCAACAGAGTACTTTTCAAAATTGTCAGGGCTCAACTTGAATATCCTTCTCTCAGTACTGGCTTCCCCATCTCTTTTATTCAGAATATAGCAAGTTTCTCCTATCCTCATGTTAACGAGTGTGTGCTTCTTATAAAGCAATTACTACAACATATTGAATATTGTGTTTATTTATACAGCAGTCTCCTGCTTTCAGTTCCATAGCTCCCTGGTTGCATGGAAAGTGACACTCATTGTGACCCACTATGGCACGGGCTCCAGACAGACAGACTTCACTAAATGTTACATGGCTGGATGAATGAATGAATGAATGAATGAAAATGTAGATTTCGTGGAAGCCAGAGCAGTTTCCCTAAATGACACTTAGCTAGTACTGAGAGCCTCAGGCTATCCAACTAAAGCCTTGTTAATCCTTAATTTGGCTGAAATAACTTTCAACTCTGATAAGGGTCAAAAGAAGAGAAATTTACTGTGGAATATGGTTTCCCTTAGGAAGTGTTAGCCACGTTATTTTGGTTCTCAGTTCAGCCCCAAATCCCATTCGACCCATAATGTAGCAGAATCACGATGTGAGGCCAAACAAAAGGAAAAAGAAATAGAAAAGGAGAAAAGGGAATACAAGAAGAGTTTCCATTGGACAGAACAGTAGGCAGGTTCACTCAAGGAGAAAATCAAAGCAAGAATTAAAGCAACTTAAAAAAAAAAAAGGAAGTGCAGATTTTGAAGACCTACTCGAATTTAACAGATGTTACTACTGTGCATTGTGAGGTGACCAAGATTAATTAATAGAATCAAGATTTTCTACCAACCATCGACTTTCTCCACCGTCCCTCACTGCCTTTCTAATATATTTCTATTGTTGCTATATTATAAATTTAAAAGTCCTATAGTAAAAAATAACACAAATATTAATAATAATAATATAATAATAATATGTATACACCTCTGAGTCCTATTTCCTCATCAATAAGGTGGAATGATCATAATAGCTAAGAGAGCTATTCACAGAGGCTTCATCTGTATTAAATAAAATAGTATAAAGTGCTTAGGACAGAGATGGCATATTGAAAACATTCAATAAATATTACTATTATTAGCAACTATCACCTGCCTCAAACTCATGCCTGTCTCAATGAAGATCTTCCTGGAAAAGCTGGCATGAAAACAGAAGTACAAACTTGACATATTTGATGCCATGTCACATAAAGAAAACTTACAATAACTACGCTCTACCATTACACCCTTGACCTTGTGGTTACTACTATGTATGTCACCTACCTAGTCGCTCAAATAATTCAACGTATTGTATGCAAAATTATATATTGTGTGTGCTCAGGTTGCATTTAAGAGATTGAATCCCTGCCTGCGCCCTTTCACAGCTGGTTACAAATCCACTAAGTTGTAGGATGGGAGCTCTTAGCTTTTAAACCAGCCTGGATATCATTCGTGATCTCCCCATAGTCCACATGTAACACAGCTACATTCCCACTCAATATCCAGCTGGGGCTAATTCATTTGTTTAATATGCACCAGGCATTTACTTGGTGCTGGGAATGTAACAGTGAACAAAGTTGATAAAAATCCCTGACCTATTAGAACTACATTCTAGTGGGAGAATGATCCAGAATAGTAAAGGGCAGAAATGAAAGTGTTTAGTCTTTGGAAATGCCATCTCATCAGCCCAAAGATAAGTTGTCCTTACATTTGAAATAAATGGATTTTTTTTATATAAAAAGTGGTATTTTACCTTGACATTATACAATAGTAAGATTTGGAGTATGACTTTCTACGTTATGACCAACTGCTTTTCCTTATATGTCTTTAACTTCCTTATTTGAACAGGGGATATCAAATGAGAATAATAAACCAAAAGATATAATATGAGAAATAGCTACCTATCAGCAGCAAGGATAGTAATTACAGATAACTTAAAGCAGAAATATCAAAGCTTTAAAAAGAGTGCATAAATCATGCCTCCAAGGGAAAGAAAGGCACAAAAGTCACTTTTTGGGCGCATTCACCCCATCTCTACGATCCCCACCTTCCTCCCTCACTCTGGCATCTTAAACATCTTAAATCAAAAGCAGCACCTGTGGTTAGTGATCACACCCAAGGGTCTTCACAGCTACATATCACCTCCCCCCTCCACACCTGCTACAATAGAAATATCAAATCCAAATCCAGAATTGTTTTTTTTTTTTTTTTGCGGTACGCGGGCCTCTCACTCTTGTGGCCTCTCCCGTTGCAGAGCGCAGGCTCAGCGGCCATGGCTCACGGGCCCAGCCGCTCCACGGCACGTGGGATCTTCCCGGACCGGGGCACGAACCCGTGTCCCCTGCATCGGCAGGTGGACTCTCAACCACTGCACCACCAGGGAAGCCCCAAATCCAGAATTTTTAAATACAAGGAACAATTTCAAGATAACAGAAAGAACCGTCTGATCATTGGCAGAATGTGCTACATTTTCCGTTGTAAGGCTCATGCTATTTGTAAATATTTTATGTAAAAAGATACAAAGAAACTGGTGATGTGCAGTAAGAGGAATAGTGAAAAAGGCCAAGACTTATCAAGTTCAAGGCACTATTCTACACTACACATGAAAGCAAACTTGGTTCTAGAAATGGAGACAGACATTATGCCCATTTCACAGATAAGAAAAGCTAGCACTGAGGACTAAACGAATTTGCCCCAGTTTTCATGACTGGTAGCCGACAGAGCCGCAGCTCCCCCTCTGACAGCCTACTGCTGACTTCCACATGCTAAACCATCTTTCTCAATATGGTCAGCTCCATCTTAACCCATGATTCCATGAATTCCTTTCCGCTCCCTCTTCCCATTTCTGTTTCTTATAGGACATAGAAAAACTCTTATAAGACAAAAATTATGTCATGTGATTTTACATTGTCCATAGAGATTGAAACAACCTTAAAAACCACAAATCAAACCTGAAAATCCGCCAATTCTGCTTTGTTCAGGTGTAAAAGGGGTTTATAACCCTGGCTCTTTTAATATTATGGATATTTATGAGATCAATGGGATTATATGCATGAAAGTATTTTATGAACCAAACACTAAATTGTAGAAGAAATGTTGTCCAAAGGGTAGTGATAACTTTCATTTTTCTCTTGAATCCCCTATCCAGAATTAACTTCTCCCTCTCTGGGCTTTCCAAGTGCAATTTCTGAATGTTTACTAGAACATTTATCTCATTTGCCCTCAATGTGAGCCAGCCCACAAGAGTTGATTGTAACATTTTCAGGAATTTTGGGAGCCAGCTATTAACCATAGCTACGATTTTTTAAAGTATATTATGTAAACTTATCATTTAACAAATTATATTAGGGACAAAGGTAGGCTACCCAAAACTCATTATTCCTAACTATTGTACAATTCTTACTATTACCTATGCTCATATATATCTACCGTATTTGCATGGTAGGAAAACCATATAATAGTGAGCTATTGAGCACCCTTTCCCAACTTTGTGTTCAGGGATCTCATTCTGGTAGCTTGAAACTGACCATGATAGAAATATTTTTCCCACAGATATCAGCGGACTCTACAAATCAAGGCTTAATTTGTTGGTTTGTTCGTTATCTAGACTTAAGAAAGCAATGGACAATGTGTTAATCATGCAGATTCAGCTAAAAACTGTTAAATAGCATTAAAAATGGTCACATCATAGGTGAATTGTAATCATAGGTTGGTACGGGTACAAGAATTGGGCAAAAATGAATGAAAGCATTATCTGAGAATCAATGACTGTATGGAATTTAATAGTGTATTCCATATCATATCATTTGTAAATTGTGTGCCACCTTTATATCTGTAAGATTTATAAGTGTATGCATTTGTATATATCTATGCATATATGTGTGTACACATTACAGTAAGTCCCCTACATTTGAACCTTCAAGTTGTGAGCTTTTAAAGATGCGAACATGTGTTCGCATGTCCAATCACGTAAGTTAGTTCATGTGTCTGGCGTACACTGTCACATGTATGCATCCTCTACAAGTGGTTGTGCTTTTGTGTACTTTACTGTACAGTACTGTATACAGTAGTACAGTATCTTTAATTCAAGCCCAGGATGTTAGGAAGCGAGTGTAAAATCAGCAGTGATGTGGCTGGTACTGTAGTGTACTTTTCAAGGTACTGTACTGTAAGATTAAAAATGTTTCCCTTATTTTTTGTGTTTTTTTAATGTATTATTTGTGTGGAAAGTATTATGAACCTATTACAGTACAGTACTATACAGCCGATTGTGTTAGTTGGGGACCTAGGCTAACTTTGTTGGACTTACAAACAAATTGGACTTCCTACTAACGCGCTCTCAGAACAGAACTTGTTCGTATGCAGGGGACTTACTGTATATACTATTTATATACACAGATATACATGTGTGTGTGGGGGGGTAAGCAGCCATTAGTTAACCTTTTACCAGAACCCTACTGTTACGAAGAGAGAAAAGGATGCTAATGCAGGAATTGGGAGAGGAGGAAAGAAAAGGGGAAACTGCAATGGCACATACTAAGTGGAGTGGCGATGGCTTGCCATCCCTTGGTGATTAAGGACAGGAAGTGGAACACCAAATCCAGCCTGAGACAAAAGAGTGGTCAGCAAAGACGTCCCCAACACCCCCAGGGAAGGCTACTGGAGTCAGTTTTCGTGATGAACGGAAGTTAGCCAAGAGAAGGTCTTGGGAAAAGACAAGACACAGATGAGATAAGAGGATGTGTGGTCCTGTACAAACATATGAATTGTTCAGAACACGTCTAGGAGAGCATGTGCATGAGGCATCGTAAGAAATGTGTCCTCTTTTATTTCCCTTCACTGTGACCAGGGGCCACACTTCATGTATCTAGTGTGCCCCAGAATACAGGACTCAGTGCCCTATATATCACAGACATTCGATAAATGCTCTAAGAATTAAATAGCATATATTCAGTAACACTTGGTCAAGTAATAGTAAAAGCCAGTAATAAAAAGCGCATTTAATACTTAGTTTTTAAATTTTCTCACACTCTAATTTCTCACTGAAAAGAAAACAGAGTGCATAGGAAAAACATGTTGCATATTTCTTAGCCCTGTTTCCCCTTAACTAGAAAGTCCTGCTAAATTTTGAAGGTCCAAGGAATAACCTTACAAAAGTGATGGTTTGAATTACTTGTCTACAAAGTAGTCAGCCCACTGAGTTCAAACAACAACTAGCTTAACAACCTCATTACAGGAATGCTTGGCTCACCTAACAGTCCTGCTTTGGATCATTTTAGTTTAATTGCCCAAACTATAGTCAAGGATAGCCAACATTAACTTTCCCATAAAGACTTGTTTTTTCCCTGCAGGTTGAAATACAAGGGATATATAAGCATTTAGATTTAAGGATGCTGCACATGTAAATATAAATAGAGATATATCAACATAAAACGGCTCTATTGGTACTTGGCAGTACCAATAGCAGCCCCATGCAGAAGGCAGTACTCTCTCCTAAGAAGCCTCTCGTTTGTTATCTGGATGAATCCATGTCTTGTCATTTCACAAAAGAAAGGTCTACCTCTGAGGAGCAGATTCATAACGACTAAGCTTGTGAGTCTGGTGAAAACCAAAGTAAGTCTATTAATCTACAACAAGAACCAGAGTGGACATGAACTGGAATAATAATGAAAATAGGACTAACCCAATTTTTTTTTTTTTTCTTTGCAGTACGCAGGCCTCTCACTGTTGTGGTCTCTCCCGTTGCGGAGCACAGGCTCCGGACGCACAGGCTCAGCGGCCATGGCTCATGGGCCCAGCGGCTCCGTGGCATGTGGGATCTTCCCAGACCGGGGCACAAACCCGTGTCCCCTGCATCGGCAGGCGGACTCTCAACCACTGCACCACCAGGGAAGCTCCCCCAATTTTTTTCCAGTAAAAAAACATGCACGTAAGCTAAATAATATTCAGAACGTTTACTTACTTATTTATATGGAGAAATCACCACCATATGAACTAGAGTCCATAACTTTGGTTTAACCATGAATTATTTCCTATAGAGAGGCCTATTGGGAAACCGAGCATGTTAGCTATCTATTGCTATGTAACAATATTACCACAAACTTAGTGACTTTAAAAAAACATACATTTATTATTTCACTGTTTCTATGGGCCAGGAATCCTAACACATCTTAGCTGGGTCTTTTGTTTAGGGTCTGGTCTCACAAGGTTGCCACCAAGGTGTTGGCTGGAACCATGGTTTCATCTAAGGCTTCACTGGGAAGAATTCTCTGCCAGGCTCACTTAGATTGTTGGCAGAATTCAGTTGCTTGTGAAATTGAGTGCTTCAATTGAGGAGTGAAGGCTTCGCTGTCTTGTTGGGGGTTGGCCAGAAGCTGCCCTCAGCTCCCAGAGGTCACTACAGGTCCTTGTCATACGAGGTTCCTCAACATGACTGCTTACTTCCTCAAAGCCAGCAAAGAAGACTCCAGAAAGATGGGTGCTAAAGTCTCATATAACAAAAACATATAAGGTTATATAGCATGTTCTGCACATGTAATCTTGTATATCCTGTCACCTCTGCCATGTTCTATTGGTTAGAAACAAGCCACAGGTTGTACCCAAACTCTAGGGAAGGAGCTCTCACAAGCGTGTGAAACCAGCAGTTGGGGATCATGAGGGCCACCCTAAAAATCTGTTTGCTACACCACATAATAAGGTTTGTTTTCTGAATGATACAAGAATCAAATATGGCCAAGACAGACTGATGAATCTATCTCATTGCCATCACAGAAAGTCTTGCCCACAAGACGAGAACACACAAAATCTATGGGCTCTTCTTCCTTGAGTGATACTTAAACAGCTAACGACAAGGTTTGCCTTTGTGACTATCTTATCTCTGCCACTGGATGTACAACTTTCCTCTGATTCTCAGATGCTGTATTAGACTGCCACGGCTGCCTCACAAAATATCACAGACTAAGAGACTTAACGGAATTTATTTTCCCACAGTTTTGGGGGCTAAAAGTCCAATAGCAAAGCACTGGTAGGTTTGGTTTCTCCTACGATGGCCTCTCTCCTTGGCTTGCAGATGGCCACCTTCTCCTTGTCCCCCCACGTGGTCTTTCCTTTGTGCATATGCATTCCTGGTGCATCTTTGTGTGTCTAAATTTCCTCTTTTTACAAGGACAACGGTCAGATTGGATTAGGGCCTCATTTTAATTTAATCACCTCTTTAATGGCCGTATCTCCAAATACAGTCACATTCTGAGGTGCTGGGGTTAGGGCTTTTAACATTTGAATTTTAGGGAGCATAATTCAGTCAATAACCAACCCTATCTTTTCTAAATGTTGCAACATCAGTCAACTTACAATCGGGTCTACTTGTCTGCAATCTCTTTAAAGTGATTGACTGTGACCCATCCCATTCCATTTTCATGTGAAACTTTAACTCTCAGAGAGAAATTATGTTCCTCTTAACTTTAAGTTTCCAGGGAACTCGTGACTGTGGTGGACTCCTACAACTGAAAATAAACATGTCTTAGTTTTGTAATCTATCCCTACCAAAACGACAAACACATACAAACAAAAGCTGCAATTTTGCTAAACCCAATGTGTTAGACATTGTATGGAACATCTGCCTTAGTTCATCTAACACAATTTATTGAGTCCCTAAAACAAAGCTACATGGTCTGTTCATTCATGGAGCCAACATCTAAGAGGGGAACACTGGGCTTGGGGAGAGGCAGGTAATAAACAAGCAAGCACATAAGCACATATTCCATTCATAATGTGAATTACGGAAAGCTACAAATTCCAGGAAGAGGTTGTGAATGTGAATGCCAGTGAAATAAGAATGCCAGTGGTTGCGGGGTGGGGGGTGGGGGGTGGGGAGAAACCTACTTGATGTTGGGTGGTGAAGGATGGCCTCCCAGAGTTGGAGACATCTCACTCAAAGCCATAAGCATAAGAAAGAGTCGATCACGTAAAGCGGGAGGGAAGAGTGCCCCAAATCAGGCACTGCAAGTATAAAGACTCTCAAGGCAAGACAGATTTTGAGGTATTTGAGGACCTGAGTTTAGAATACAGAAAGCAATGGGTCGTGGAATGAAGACTTCAACCCTTGTTTATGTTACCTAGTAGCTGACCCATACAAGCATTAAACTGTATACCACTGTGGTCAAGAAAGCAGGCCCAGGCCCGAAGGGTTTAGGTAGGGATGAAATGCTTGGGTTCCAATCCCATCTCTGCCACTTATTAGCTGTGTTAACCCAGATTCAACTTTCCAACTTCTAAAGTAGCAAGGAGTTGGTGTATTTTCAGGTCAACAATGCAAAGCACTTAGCATTTGGCACATAGTCTGAGTTCTGCAAATATTAGCTATCTTAACGTGAAACAAGCCCAGCATACAATTTTCTCTCTTTATATTACTTCTTGTATTAAACTTGCATCTGAATATAATTCTAAGAGAAAGGTTTTTTTTATTAATGATCTCTAATTAAGAGATAGAGTTAATTTGGGGAACACTGAAACTTTAAGACTTCACGCGATAGCTGTGGTTAAAATCCAGGTGTTAATTTCTGCCAAGAAACAGTATCACAGTGCATGTTACAACGAATGTATTTATATAATCCATTTTTATATTCAAATATTAAAAGAAGACAGAAAACCTGTATTAAATATTCAATTTTCTCTCTTTAGTTTTTTTTTTTTTCTCTCCCCCCCAAAAAAATGCCTGAAACATTCTGGCAGACTCAAGAAGGCAGAATCTGTTCCATTGTACGGGATAAAGTTAAACCAGAGAGAGAGAGAGAGAGAGACAGAGAGAGAGAGAGAGACAGAGAGAGAGAGAGAGGGAGAGAGAGAGAGACATTAAATAAATTGGGTCAAAATCATTTAATCCACCTCTCACACAATTTCAACTTCTGGGGCAGATTAGAAGTTTCATAATTCAGCAGGCCTGAATTCATTCATTGTTATATGGGATTTTATGTTATTATATGGCATCTGGTCCAGGGTCAGGACATTTCTTAATTGCACATTATATACAGGATTCAGCCTTAGATCAAAGAGTAATTCAGGACTCTTTCCTCTCACTTCATCACTGTGATATTTCTTGAAGAAATATGTCTGGAATAAGTGTAAAACATGGGCTAGACGGGGCAGACGGTGGCATGCCTTGTCATTATTTGGGGTGTAAAGAATGAGACTAAAGAAAAGAGAGCTGAGAAAAATCCATCAGGTTTAGAAAAAGATACGTGTGTTTACTTTTTGAAGAAAGGATAGGAAATCTTGGAGGACAAAAATAAGGACACATTCCATATTCCTCAAAGAGCTTTAGGGACTTTTTCTCCAAGTTTTGTAATGCACAAAGAAAAGCACTCAAGTATTTCTCCAGAGCACTTATCTCTCAGATCCAGCCTCCCAAGTCCTATTGGAAATTAAGTGCAAGCAAACGGACTACCCAAGTTACTGTCAAATCAACAGGTTACTGATCGATATCCTATCTTTCAGATCATCTTAAGGTCAGCAGACAACAATTCTCCATGAACTTTCGGTTACAAAGAAATAGAAAGGACTTCCTTTTTTCCCCCTAATATTTATTTCCAATAATTCATCTTCCTTCAGATTACCTGGAAATCAGACCGTTACAATTATTCTAAATTGGGCATCAGTGCAGGCACATGGTTCTTTGTATGAGATGATCCCAGACTCCTGCAAGGATATGACTTCTGTACCAGCTGATCCTGAATCTACATGAATTGAGGATGGGACAGTGGATGCTACTTAAAAATTACTAGGGTTGGGGTGGAGGAATAAATTAGGAGGTTGGGATTAACATATACACAGTGCTATATATAAAATAGATAACCAACAAGGACCTACAGTATAGCACAGGGCACTATATTCAATATCCTGTGATAAACCATAATGGAAAAGAATATAAAAAAGAATGTATACATATGTGTAACTGAATTCCTGTGCTGTACAGCAGAAACTAACACAACATTGTAAATCAACTGTACTTCAATTTAAAGAATTAATTAATTTTAAAAAATTACTAGGGGTAACGGCTGGCATGAGTGAGTCTCGCCATCTTCTGCAATGGTGTTAAAATAAAAGAATGTTAATCATACCAAGGAAAAGCCTACTTTAAAAAACATAAAAAGATATGCCATCGCTGTGCATTGTGGGAGCCAGCAATTTGGCAAGCACATGCTGTACACGCTGCTTCTTTTCCCAGACACCTTACACCTGCTGCTGCCCATTTGTTCTTACTGTAAAGGCCCTGGTGGTCTTGAACACCTCCTCCACTCACTCCCCTCATCTGCTAAAAAACACAACCCTCAGATGGTTAAGAAGATACATCTACTCATGGATGGCTACCGGTTGTGAAAAAAGAAGATGCTACGAAATTATAAATTAGTTTTTAAACGCCCAAGACTGGACCTAGAATCTGTACCCTACATTTATTAAAGCCGACAAGTGAAATCACAAAAATATATAAAAGAGCATATGCCCTGACATTTGCTTTACCTCGGTCTGTTCAAGTGGGTGGAAAGGAACCCAGGCAACCAGAGGTCTGTGAAACTTTAAGTAGATTGCTCAAACAATACTTTGCCATGTGTGTAGGAGAAGCTGGGCAGAGAGGATGCAAATTAAAATTTTTGTCACCTGGAACTTGAGAGGTTCCCAAAAAGCACATCAATGACTCATAAAGGGGATAGCAATAGTTATTAATAGTAGCAGAATCAATCTATAAAGAAGATGATCTAACCAAAGAGAAAAGCAGTTCTTTTGAAAAAGCCTTTTCGATGGAGAGAATGGTGAGTATAAAATAAACCTCTTCATCAAATGGGCATGGGCCAAGGCACTTGTGCAAGGCACAGTGCAGCTTTCCTCTCTGGCATTTTTCACACTTGTTAATCTGTGACAGCTAAGTAAAAATCAGGAAAAAGTCAACTTCCCCCATAGTTGCCTATAAAACCAAAATGAATAATATAGTCCTCATGATTGTGTCATAACACATGAAGAGCCTGGCAGTTTACTGTACATTTTGCTATTGGTGTTTAATGTACAGTTTCTCCTAACCAGAGACTAATTACCATTTATATTGGGTTATACATCTATAATACAGAGAATAAGCCACTAAGATTCAGTCTCACTTTTACTACTTTATGAGCTGTGTGACCTTCATCTGAACTTATCTAAGCCTCATTTTCTTTACCTGAACACAGATATAAGAATAATAGCATGCCTCTTACCTCGAAGGATCGAATTAAATCTATGCATATCTCCAGCTAGCCCTGCCATTTTTTTTTGCTCTGAATGGGGTCATATTTATTTTTAGGCCAAAATTACCATGATTCTGAGACCCTACCTGCCTAAGTGAGAAGTCAGCACCTTTCAAAGATAACATCAATTATTTCTGAGAGTCTAGAAAAGGGCCTTTATCAACTGCAGTCATTCTCCCCCTCCCCTGCTGCGCCCACTTACCATCCCGCTGCCCAAGTCCTGCTGGGAGAAGGGAGGCTTACCACTGCAGAACAAGGCACTTGCGAGAACACTTTTGTTCTGTGCCAAGTCAGCTGCCTAGTGATGCTTGTGAAGCTGCTAGTCCTCAACTTGCTAAAGCAGGGCCTGATTCCCTGCAGAGCCAGGAAACAGGGTCCTCTTGCCAACTCTGTGATACACTTTACACCCAGGCCATAAGCAGCCCCACCAGCTAGAGGGCCACCTCTTCCTGGAATCTCAGAGTCTCCCAAACTTTCCCTCTCCTTCCATATGGGATCTCTCAGTCCATGGAACTCCAGAGAGAAGACATCCCTCATCATCCCTTCCAACCATCTGTCTCCTCCCATATCTCACCTCAAACAAAACCTCTATAACATTTTTCCAGTTTCCAGACACAAAGCCCCAAGCAAATAAATGAATGCAAACAAACACTCATGATAATTGCAAGGTGGGTGGGATATACAAACACAGCTCAATCAACCAAAATACCTGTTTGTGTGCATCCAATTATCCAACAAATATTTCATTGAACCAGTTTATTGAACTAGCTGGATTTGTAGTGAGAAATCAAAAGACAATACTATTTGTCTCATAAAGTAGCTTTCAAATCCACTCTTTTGGATAACACTTTCTTCCCCTGAATAATACCTCAGAAAAGCCCCATAGTCTTTTCTGGTCGTATTCAGGTTTTGACAGCTGCATTATTAAATATTGAACAATTCTATCCCAATCAAAGTTAAAACTGTAATCTCTTGGTCAGGTTAAATCTTCTCTTCATCCCCCAGCTGTTCTCTCAGCCTTAGAAACCTGTTGTGTGCTCTGTCCTTCACCCTCCTTGTTCCATATTCTCTGTATTCTCTTCTGACAGGGAGAAAGGATGAACAAAAAGAAAATAAGAGCCTTGTTTTGTTTCTAAAAAGTTTTTTAAAGATAAGCTATTTATTTTTTTAACATTTTTACATATATATAGACAAATTGCTAAGATAATAGAGTTCCCATGTACCCCCTCCCCAGTTTCCACTCTCATTAACATCTTACATTCATGTATCACATTCGTTATAATTCATGGACCAATACTGATGGATTGTTATTATTGAAAGTGTATACTTTATTCAGACTTCCTTAGATTTTCCCTAATGTCTTTCTTAGTTCTTAACCAGAATCCCATCCAAGATACTTTATTCCATTTAGGCATCCCATCTCCTTAGGCTCCTCTGGCCTAAGACACTGTCTCAGACTTTCCCAGTTTTTGGTGACCTGTTTCAGGGAAGACTGGTCAGCTGTTTTGTACAGTGGCTCTCAATTGGGATTTGTCCCATTTTTTCCCCACACAATTAGACTGGGATTGGGAGGAAGTCCACAAAGGTGAAGTGCCATTTTCATCATGTCACATCATGGATACATATTACCAGCATGACATATGACTGTTGATGTTGACCTTGGTCACCTGGATAAGGTAACTTTTTGCCCGTTTTCTCTACTGTAAATTTGCTCTTCTTTCCCCCTTTCCATACTGTAGTTTTTGGAAGAAAGTCACTATGTGCAGACCACACTGAAGGAATGAGAGTTATACTTCACCTCCTTGAAGGCAGAGCATCTACGTAAATTATTTGCAATCCTTCTACGTGAGAGATTTATCTATCCTCCCGCATTTATTTATTTATTCAATTATTTCTTTGTATCTGTGTGAACTCATGGGTATTTATTTTATACGTTGAGTTATAATCCAATGCTACTTTATTTTGTCATTCAAATTATTCCAGCTTCAGCCAGAAAGAGAGTTCTTTCAGTTGGCCCGAGTCCCTTTGATATATTCCCAGCATTGTGTGTGTGTTTGGGCAGGGCCATGGGGGGGTGGTTGTTTTTGTTATTGTTGTGTGTTGTTATTGTTGTATGTTGTTATTGTTGTGTGTTGTTATTGTTAGCACTTTCTTACTTTCTGGCAGAATGAGAAATTCCAGGCCTGTTTGATGTATTCACTGTCCTAGCCCTAGACTCAACCGTTTCCCCAAAGAGCCTTGGTTTCTTTTATTGAAGAATGGTATTAGAGGGCCTCCCTGGTGGCGCAGTGGTTGAGAGTCCGCCTGCTGATGCGGGGGACAGGGGTTCGTGCCCCGGCCCGGGAGGATCCCACGTGCCGCGGAGCGGCTGGGTCTGTGAGCCATGGCCGCTGGGCCTGCGCGTCCGGAGCCTGTGCTCCGCAATGGGAGAGGCCACAACAGTGAGAGGCCCACATACAGAAAAAAAAAAAAAAAAAAAAAAGAATGGTATTAGAAACCAAGATCTTCAATTTTTTTGTTTGTTTGTTTTGTTTTTTGTGGTACGCAGGCCTCTCACTGATGTGGCCTCTCCCGTTGCGGAGCACAGGCTCCGGATGTGCAGGCTCAGCGGCCATGGCTCACGGGCCCAGCCGCTCTGCGGCATGTGGGATCTTCCCAGACCGGGCCACAAACCCATGTCCCCTGCATCGGCAGGCGGACTCTCAACCACTGTGCCACCAGGGAAGCCCAAGATCTTCAGTTTTGTTTTTCCTCATTCTTTTAAGTAACTATACATCATCTGCTTTACGGATATACCATACTAATAAATTTAACTAGTCACTGGTGGGTGTACATTTAGGATTTCCCCAATCAGAATCTGCACCCTAGTTCTAACCTGCAACATAAGGAGAAAAATATTAATATACCCACGCACTTCAAGCATTGTAAACAATGTTGGAAAGTAAAGCAATCGCCAGTGTTTGCTATGACATGGAAGTAACCCTGCACTGGATGATTCCCAGGAGTATAGATCTTTTTCCTTCTGTTGGATTATTTCATGAAGTAAATATTTAGAAGTGTGTTTGTTCACTGGGATGAAGTGAAGAACATTTTTATAGTGTTTGATATGTGTTGCCATTTTGCATTTTAAAAAGTTTGTATCAATGTCCAGTGCTAACAGCAATAAAACACTAGCTAATGTTTTTCAAATATTTATTATTTTGTACCTGTTACTATTATAAGTGCCTTATTTCTATCAACTCATTTGTCTCACAAAAACCCTAAAATATGGATATTATTATTATCATCATTTAATCAGATCAGAAAACTGAGACACAGAGAAAAAGTAATTTGCCCAAAGTTACATGATGAGTAAGAAGCAGAGCTGGATTTGAATCCAGTCAGTCTAACTTAAGAACTGGGGCACTTCATTATTGCCTCACATTGACTAATTCCATATGTTATACCACTTAGATATTAGAATTCTGGCAGGAAAAAAAGGGACGTATACATAGCGTAAAATATTACCTTAAGATTGCTTTGTTTTGATTTCTTTGACTCTTAGCTACAATGACTTTCCCATGTTTTTGTTGCTATTGTCATTATTTTGCTTTATTTGTATTTCCCTTTAAGTAAAATGCCTATTTAGGTATATTTTTGCAGTTATTACCGGAACTTACATTTTAAGTTAGAGTGTGTGAGGTTTGTCACATTACCTAAGTTTTAGTGATAGAGAGATAGATATTGAGTCTTTACTCTCTTGATGTTTTTCCTCTCTCTGCCTATTTCTTTCTGATTCTTGCTCTTGGATGAAGCTGGCCCTTGGGCAGCTCCAACAGAGTCTTGCTCAATAGGCATCTTCTTGCTAACAGGTTCTATCGCTACAAACTAATGTATCGGGACAGAAGTCCCTGAGATGGTGAACTTTTTCTAATCTCCCTTCTTCAGATACACTCTTCCTCCAAAGTGTCCACTGTGGGGCAGAAATGTCAGAGGTTAGTCAAAGTGATTTTTTTATTATGGCATGATGGAATCTCAAGGTACAAAATGTATATAGTCAAACTATACTTAATGTCATTGTAAAATGTATTAACCAAATTTGGATATTTTGTGAGGGAAAATGGGAGCTCTAGGACAGCAGACATAAACAAAACTGTCTTGAATAAATCTGGACATACAGTCATCCTAACCATGGTAAACAATCAACCTGGCAATGTACAAGCTATTAGACAGTCATTTGAGGGAGCTATTTCCTTTCACTCTTCACATTAGCAGATTCCCCTCTACTGGTCATGTAGCATCACTTTCCTTGTAAATCCACCTTCCTCCTTATGAAAGGCTGAGATGGAGACTTTTTTTTTTTTTTTCCCAAAAATGGCCACAAGAATTACTCCCATGATCACTGGCCATGTGACTCTACCACTTATTCCACTAAGAAGTAGAATTTATTTTCCCTCCCCTCGAATTTGAACTGGTCTTTTGACTTACCTTGACCAGTAATAACATGTGGAGGAAGTGATTTTATATGATGAAGAGGGCCTAGACCTCAAGAGACTTGGCAGTGTAAGCAGCTTTTTGCAGGCAGCAGCTCTCTGCAGGAGACCCCTTTTGTCTTGTCACTTTAAGCAAAGCTATATTGTAACTAACTGTTAAATCAGGAACCCTCTTGTTCTACTCATCTCCAGCCCAAGCACACCTTTCAAATCTTTTGATCATACAATACCTTGCCTAACCTGTTGAGTCTTTCCTTAGATCAAAGAAGTAGAAATAAAGAGTAAGTAGTTAACAGATGACCAGGTCTTTTGCCCACTTTCCCCTTCAGTAACCTTGTGAACAGGCTGGGTGAATGAGACAGCATCTAAAGAAAGATCACAAGAAGTTGACAAGTCTGCACACAAAGCCTGCACACAGTTGGGGGCAATGACTCTGACCCCCTATCTCAATGATTAACTGAGATTACTTCCCCTTTTTCTCTCTAAAAACTTTCATGGCTGAGCAGAATCTTTGGAGCTGGTTCTGGGACCTGAGTACGCCTTCTCCCCAGGTTGCCGCTTCCTGAACAAAGCAACATTTCCATTCCTACCAGCACGTGTCTCTGGAGTATTGAGTTTTCGAGTGGCAAGCAGCCGAACCTGAGTTCAGTAACAGCAGCTTTTTCCTTTGCCCTTTTAGAATCATGCACTGAGACCACATTCATGTGAGGAAGCTTAGAATGAAAGCTCCAGCAGTGGGGTTAATCCCCCCCTGGCAGAGGCCAGCCCCCTCAATCTATACCTTGAATGACTGAGCCCAGGAAAGACCAGCAGAAATACCATCTGGAAAACCCAAAGAATTGTGACGAATAACGAATCACCTTTTGTTTTAAGCCAGTAAGTTTGGGGTTGGTTTCTTATACAATGAAGGAAAACTGTAACAAATGCTTAAAATAAATTAGTTTTCTCTCTACAGTTCTTTAGACACTTGTAGTTTAATAACTACAATAAAGCCAACTGGGATTTATCCAAGGCACCAAGTTTTAAAGACTGTGCAGGTTTTAAAACCACCGCAATCTGGCCTCTCTGCTACCAGCTGAAGCAGTCAGCTTGCCCCTGTCAGCTCTTCGGTGTAAAGTGGAAACCAGTAAAGCAGGGACTTAGTTTGCACCAAGTCAGGGACCACTCTCACATCTCTAGGGGATTCACACTGTCCAGCTTAAAGGGCATTATTTTTTGCTTTTGGTTCTGTCCTCCAAAATTAATGTCACCTCCGTTACCCTCAAACAAGCAACACCTTTTACAGCCTGGGCTCCAGAGGCACTGTTCATTCATTAAAAGCTTCTATTATGATGAACTGAATATTGAGCTGGATGAATTACATCCTGTCATCCGACCCTCACAGCATCAACATGTGCGTGACACCAGGGAGAAAAAATTCCTCACTCTGGTTTCCCCCAAATAGATCAGGACTCCAATTAAAGGACTACCTTATACCAAAACTTGTGGAATTTCCTGCTTATTTATGCCTACCTTAATACCCAAATTAAGAGGGTTGCAATTTCTGGAAAGGGCCTTTCTACATACCCTGCAGATTCCATGATTCTGTACATGGAGAACTACGTAAGTCAACAGTGCCAACATTTACTGGCTTAGATGAGGCTAATGTCAGTTCTTAAACTTTTCACGATAACTTTTACAGGCTTTTCAGATAATGTCAGATGAAAAAATAATTGAGATAAATGTGCAAATTTAGATGACGTGGATCTGGGTAATTTTTCATGTGAATGACTCCTTGAGCCCCTCAGAACTCCCCTTTATCCTAAAAACTAAATAATCCCCTCTGAGATAGGATTAAATTCTGGAAGGTGACTGTCAGCAGGTTTCAGAAGCAGACTTGCTGCTATACAAATCCCTTTATCTGTAAGCATCTTTCCTTTGGGGAAACTCAACGAATATCATGATAAGTGTCATTTAAGAATCATTAACAATTTGTACTCACTGTGGTAAAATATCTATCTATATCTAAGGCTACTGTGCTTTTCTCTAGAACACCAGGAGCTGCAACAGGCAATAGTAACTAAAGTACCACCAAGCTAGGAGCTTACTTCCTTTTATAGAATCTATAGTTTGAAAAACAAATGCTGCTAACTCCACAATAAAATTGTTCTGCAAATAACCACTATTCTTATAAGAAAAATTTTTTTTAAAAGTAAAAAGAGAGGGTTTCCCTGGTGGCGCAGTGGTTGAGAGTCCGCCTGCCGATGCAGGGGGCACAGGTTCGTGCCCCGGTCCGGGAAGATCCCACATGCCGCAGAGTGCCTGGGCCCGTGAGCCATGGCCGCTGAGCCTGCACGTCAGGAGCCTGTGCTCCGCAACGGGAGAGGCCACAGCAGTGAGAGGCCTGCGTACCGCAAAAAACAAAACAAAACAAAACAGAACAAAAAAAATGTAAAAAGAGAGAGACTAAGACAAAATTCCTGCATCAAGAAGAGCTAAACAATTTAAAAATGTCAGATTACAACACAGCTGTTCAAATACATATTTTCATATATTTCAGATCTTAAGGCTGTTTGCCTAAAGGAATTTTACAATCTTTTCACATTCAACATTCTGGCCTTGAAAGGCTAAAATTCCACAAGGAAGCTGCTAGCAATATTTCCATTTCATTAGAGAAAGAATAGTGAAATAAATTTACTCTGAACTCAGATCAAATTATAAAATATGAAGTACTGAAAATGACAATTTCAGCTATCAGTAGTAAAAGGATAAGATTCTTAAGTGAAAATCAGAGGCAAATTCTTTAAAACACAAAGAAAAAATGATTAAAAATGCTTTTAAATTCTAGTTTTGCTGACTTTTCTTATTAGGAGAGATTGTATACTCAGTGTAGAAGAACTGGAACATCTAAAAATATAAACAAATAAATATAAAAAATAAAACAAAATCTATAGAACACATTAACAAGATTATTAACTCATTGTATTTTGTTATATTCTTTTTCTTCTTACACACGTGGTATTATAATGAAAATATAATATTATATTGTGCTTTTTTTTAAGTTGACATTTTGGCATGAGTGTATCCCCATGACTTTCAATAAAAATAAATTATAAAAAACAACAACAAAAGGGAAATGCACAAACTTTAATGCTGTGTAAATTTCACCTTATAGATATCCAACAATTCATTTAATCATTCCTTTTTTGTTGAATATTGTGGAAATATACAAAAAGAAGATAAGCGTTTTATTTAAACATAAAATTAGCCACAAAATTGAGTATATGTGAACATATAAATAAACTATACTAAAGGCTATAGTGGTAGATTTTTTGTTACTACACACTCTGAGCACTCTCTACTTGGAAAAATTAATACAAAGCTTTTATAAATTGTCATGTGTGTGCTTATATGTGTGTGATGTAGCTTCACAAAAAGTGTTTCAGTCCTGGTGGATACAAAGCTTGACACCAACATTGGTCTGGCCTTGAAATCTGTCGGTCTCTAGAGAATGTACATTGCATTCTGGTCTGTCAATCTGATCCACAATAAAAACTAGAAAACCCTGAATTTGTTTTTTTCAGATGTCTATATTCAAAACAAGTTAAAAACTAATACTACGTTAAGCCTCTGTGTACAGACTTACTTTTTTTTGGCACATGATATCAGCTTTCTTCTACCGAATTATAGAGAAGACAGACAAATTTATAAAGGAGCTATACATTTTTTTTTTAAGAAAACATATTAGCTTTCAGGATCAGGAGGTTTCAAGTCATATACCCTGCTAGGGATGAAGGGAAGAAAAGGCCTTCTATTACTGCCCTCAGTTATTTGATCATCTGCTTTTCAACATGGGTGGTCATGTTTCTACTCTAGGGTGCAAATGTCCAGCCCCCTCTATGGACAAGGACACCATGGAACATTCCCAGGCATCAGCATGGAACTGGGTTCTATGCACTCCAGGCACTCCTCCACAACCACTTCCCATTCCCTATTTACTGCTGCATCTTCAGGGCACAGGTAAGCATTTAGGAGGCTTTGTGGAGTTTGTTTTGTTTGGGGATGAATGAATGAATCACCGAGGGCCTGATGCTTTCTAATTATAAACAGCTGTAGTGACTGCTGTCCTTCCCCATTCGATTTCCTTAAAAGAAAAAAAAAAAGGCAGAGATTTCCTTTTGGAGTTTCCTGCCAGAATTACCAGGACTTCTTCCCTTCACTGACTGACTTGCATAAGGTGAAAGCCAATAAAAGGCCAGTTATTCCTCTCACCACCAAGGAAATACCACACTTCAACATTATAATGAGTTTGGAGAACACAGGGATCATGAACAAACATGATAATATAAATGGTCTGAAAAAGAAAAGCATCTCTTTTTGTGATGTCAGCATTCTGGTATATGAGGGATTTATAAGCCTCCTATACCTTGGAACTACTCTTTCCTTTCTTACTACCTTGTAATCTTCTGCCCATTGCTCTAAAAATCAGCCTCTGGCGTGTCTCTATTGTATCCCCAGTGCCTAGAACAATGCTTGCAAGATAGGAGGTGCTCAAGAAATATTAGGGGACTTCCTAGGTTACAGCAGCACCCTCTGGTTTCCACCACTGCTCTGCATCTGATCCACCTTGGACAACACTCTTCAAGACTCACTGTCCTGAAAGAACAGTCTGGTCACATCCCTCTCCAATCAAGAATCAGCCAAATCTGCCTTTGATAGCAGCATCCATAGCCAACACACTTGCTTTCAAGCTCCTCTCTATCCAGGCTGTATTCTACCTGTCTAGCCAATGCTGTCATCACTAACCAAACGCCCACTTTCTGATCCCATCAGGCTTCCCCAAGGTCTGTTCCTAACCTCCATCCTTGCCAAAATGCAACCCCATTCACATACATCTTCAGGACTTCTCATCACTGATTCAGAGAAGCCTTTCTTTCTCCCGCTCAAAATCCCATGTGCTTCAAAGGAACTTCAAATCTTGCTTTGTGAAATGTCTTTTCTCACTCTACATTGAGGTTTACTTACTCTGAATTCATACTTACTTACTTACTACTTTGGTCCTTTATTTTTTTTTCCTGTGGTTTGCCTCTCAACTGGACTCCTTCCTGAATGCTCCCAACAATTTTCCAGTGTCTTAGTGTAATTCACATTAAGGCTGTGAGGCTGTGTGGAGAGTCAGAAATCACAGAAGCTGCCTAATAATTGGTGCGAGGCTAGTTTAATTCACCATCCAAGTCCTGTGAGAGGCACAATATTGCCATGTAAAAGTCACAGAAATGAATCTGAAGGTTTCAGCTCAATCAGAATGAAGGCCTATGAGCATATGATTATGTGTGCATAAGTAAATGTGTGCTTTTATCCTAAAAGACAGAACTCAGCTTTCTCTCTTGTTCTTCTCTAGGTACTTCTCTTTTCCCCTTTTCTGAAAGAGTATCATGCTCAACTTTACATTTTTGGGTAGCATATTAACTCAAAGTGTTTAAAGCTTCACTGACAGGGACCTGAAATGAACACTGTCCTCAAAATGCTTTATCAGTGGTAAAGAATATGATCCAAAAAAAGCTTATCTAGGGTACCATCTATAAATATCTATTGTGCTGATGACTTCCTAAAAACCATTTATATGCTTAGTTGCACTTATTATCCTAATTTTACACGTACTCATTTTCTCTTGAATAGGAAAAATATTTCAAGAGTCAACTATTTTCTAAACCATTTGGTACTGCTAGTTTGTTTGTTCACTGTTCCTGCCACCCCAATGCACCAGCTTAAACACAAGAATGTAATCATAATTCACCTAGCAGTAATGAATATGATAGCCTTCTAACAGAGCTTTGTCTAATAGAACTTTCTATGATGGTGGAAATGCTATATAATTGGCACTGTTAGAGACAGAAGCCACTAGCCATTTCTAGCTATTGAGCACTTGAAGTGTGGCCAGTGGGACTGAGGGAGTGTTTTCATTTTAGTTAACTGAAACAGCTAGCTAGTGACTACCATTTTAGACAGTGTAATCCCAATATAATCAACACTGTTAAGATTATGCATTTACTGAAATTACAAAGGATTAGTAAATAACATTCAGGATAAAATGACACGTGTTTTAACAGTAAATACTTCTCATACTTGGAGTTCATATCTCTGGGTAAATAAAAATAAATATTTGGAAAGAATATTTCCAGATAAGGCCTTGAATATGGTACTAGATGTATATTGGAATTGGAATTAGAAGCTATAGCTAGATAAGGAAGTGGATAAAACATATTCTGCAGACATAAACACTTTTATATAAGTATTTATGAATGAAAAGATATGCTATCTGGGATTTGCTTTAAAATCATACAATAAAAATGAATGTCATTAAACACAATAACATTTAACTGATTATTCCTAGCCTACCATTAACAAGCGTACATTTAAAATTTTTTTCTTGGCATTCTGGGTTAAAAAAGAAGATGACCTGGATTTGCATAAAGTACAAATCTCTCAATTTAAATGTAAAATACTAAATATTGTAAAGAAATGTTTACGAAGTCTTTTGTTACATTTTCTAGATAAAAAAGTAAAAGTCCCTGATGGGTATTGGCCAAAAAGAATATTTCCCAGGAGTTAGAAGATGTATGTTTTCAGCTATATTCCTAAGTAGTTGTGTGGCACTGGGAAAACTGCTTTATGTCTCAGGGACTTAAAAATTTAGAACACATGATCACCTACTTTGAAATTATTTGCCTCTATCGATACATCAGTCTCATACTGTTCAAAATACTTTAAGGATATTTTTGAGGCTCAATTGAGAAAAAAAAATGAACACTTTATAAACTGGAAAGTGACGCACCAATGCAAGCCTACTTAAAGAAAAATATGATTCAGGATCACCAATTCTCATATTTACTAGGATCTTGATGCTGCTACCCTAGTTCATAAGTTTTTCTGGACCACCCCAGAATATACGCTGGGATGTGCAAACAAGAATCTAGCATATTTCAGATCTTGTTTTGTTTTGTTTGCTCCAAGGAAAAGCAAGTAATGGCAAGCATATAACACACAATAACTAGGACTTAAACACTTTATCTGGCCTGGGTATTTATAAAATAAATATCTTTTATTTCTTCATTTGTGTGCCAAAATGAAACTAAGTTCTCAAATGCTTCAGTTCTCCTCTGGGAGGTCCCTCTTGAAGGACTGGTTTCAGCAGCCCACTCTATAGCACACACAGGATTGTACACACTATTTGCACACACAGGTGTACTGTCAACAGTTCTACCCAACTAGCCACCTTCGGGAGGATGAGAGATGGGAGGAGGATGGTGTCTTCCAGTTGTGGCTCTCTTGAGAATGGCCAGCGTGTTGGAGAGCAAGGCTCACTATCCCTGTTGTTTCTGCCTCCCGTGTGATGGGGCCCACCCTGGTAGGTGCTTAAGATAATACATGTGTATACAGAAAGAAAATATGAAAACTTCTTATATTTAGTGTTTATATAAAAAACTAAAAGAAAAATTATGCTTCACAACATTTAATATACACTGGCTAGAGATTGCTGAATGCCTACTGCAATATCCATCCTTTCTCACTTGGTAACAAAATCCCAACTTTTAGCTCGATATGTCAGAATAAATGTTGTCATTTTCTGGGCTTCCTGGCAGCTAACTTTTGGGCACTGTGATGCAATCACAGTACTGCTGCTTAGAATGTGAATGTCATGGTTAGAGATCCAGCAACTACCTTATACCATGAAGAAGAAAATCCATGTGAGGTAAAAAGTTCAGGAAAGAAGAGAGTTTTTTACTTGATGACCTCTGGGAGCTACCAAATAGTCTTCAACTGTTAACCTCCAGATTTCATATGAAAGAAAAATAAAATGTCATCTAGTGTAAGACACTATCTTTTTAAAATAATTTTTCTATTGCATGCAGTTGAACCTAAGCTTAACTGACATATGTACAGATTTGTTAGTACTGCATCTTTATAATATGCAAATTATTATACACATAATACATACAAAAAAAGAAAACTACAGAACAATATCTCTCATGAATATGGATGCAAAAATCCTCAACAAAATATTAGCAATTCAAACCTAATAATATATAAAAAGAATTATACATCATAATCAAGCAGATTTATCCCAGATATGCAAGGCTGGTTCAACATTCAAAATCAATTAATGTAATCCATCACACCAATAAGTTATGAAAAGTTTTATGACCATATTAAGAGATCAGAAAAATCATTTGATAAAATGCAACTTCCAATGTGACAGAAACTCTTAGCAAACTAGAAATAGAGGGGAATGTCCTCAACCTGATGAAAAGCATCTATAAAAACAAAATAAAACAAAACACCAATATCATACTTAATGGTGAGAAACTGCTGAAAAAATGCTTTTTGACTGGGAACATAGCAAACATGTTCCTTCTCACCTATGCTTTTCAACATCGTACTGGATCTACTAGCTAATGCAATCAGATAAGAAGAGGAAATAAAAGGTAGACAGGGGCTTCCCTGGTGGTGCAGTGGTTGAGAGAGAGTCTGCCTGCTGATGCAGGGGACACGGGTTCATGCCCCGGTCTGGGAAGATCCCACATGCCGCAGAGCGGCTGGGCCCGTGAGCCATGGCTGCTGAGCCTGCGAGTCTGGAGCCTGTGCTCCACAATGGGAGAGGCCACAACAGTGAGAGGCCTGCGTACCTCAAAAAAAAAAAAAAAAAAAAAAAAGTAGACAGACTGGGAGGGAAGAAATAAAACTATCTACATGGAAAATCCTAAATAATCAGAAAAACTCCTAGAACCCATAGGCAATTATGGCAAGGCGGAAGGGTACAAGGTTAATATATAAAGTCAATCACTTTCCTACAACAATGAACAAGTGTAATTTGAAATTAAAAACACATTACCATTGTATTAGCAATCCAAACAATGAAATACTAGTATAAATCTCTCACAATATATACAAGATTTATATGTAGAAAAAGGCAAAACTGTGATTAAAGAGATCAAAGAAAAACTAAATAAATGGAGAGATATTCCATGTAATTGAATAGAAAAACTCAATATTGTTAAGAAGTCAGTTTCTCCCAACTCGATCTATAGATTCAAGGCAATTCCAGTCAAAATACCAGCAACTTACTTTGTGGAAAAACTGATTCTACAATTTATATGGTGATGCAGAAGACCCAGAATTACCAATTCAATATTGAAGGAGAAAAACCAAGTGGAGAACTGACATTACCTTACTTCAAGACTTAATATAAAGCTATGGTAATCAAGATGGTGTAATATTGGAGAAAGAAAAGACAGACAGACCAATGAAAGAGAAGACAGACCAGAAACAGACCCCAGTAAATATAGTGAACTGATCTTTGACAAAGGAAAAAAGGCATACAATAATGCAAAGATGACCTCTTCAACAAATGGTGCTGGAACAACCATACATTCACATGCAAAAAAATGAATCTAGATACATATCTTATAGCCTTCACAAAAATTAACTCAAAATGGATCATACACTTAAATGTAAATAAGCCGTGAAACAACCTAAATTTGGAGTTTTGGTTATGGATATTATTTTTCTAATAGTGATAGGATTATTCATGTGTCAGTTTGGGTAACTTCCATTTTTTAAGTAATTTGCATTTCTTCAAAGTAGTTAGATTTATTTACATAAAAATATTTCTAATATCCTCTTTTTATCTTTTCATGTCCTCAAGGTCTTTAGTGCTGCTTCTTTTTCAGTTCATCTATTTTATTTATCTTATTTTATCATTCTCTCCAGCTTTTTATCAATTTTGTGTCATTTTATCTTTTTGATCCTCTTTAATGTGTTTTAACTCAATTTGTTTTCCTCTTTAAGTACATGCGATTGTTGTTAGGTATTAATTCTTCATATATATTTAAGCTAATAAAGATATACTTTATCTCAAAGAATCAATATCCAATTATATCCACATTTTCTTAATTTTCTTTGCTTTTCATTTCTTCCTATATTTCTAAACTTCCATTTTCATTGATCTATATCAAATACGTCATTTAGTATTTCCTTTTTTATGAGTCTGCTATTCATGCATTCTTTTTTTTTTTTTTTTTTTGCCATATGCGGCCCTCTCACTGTTGTGGCCTCTCCCGTTGTGGAGCACAGGCTCCGGACGTGCAGGCTCAGTGGCCATGGCTCACAGGCCCAGCTGCTCCGCGGCTTGTGGGATCTTCCCAGACCGGGGCATGAACCGGCGTCCTCTACATCAGCAGGCGGACTCCCAACGACTGTGCCACCAGGGAAGCCCTTCATGCATTCTTTTAGTTTTTATTTGCCTGAAATATCTCTATTTCACCTTCATTCTTGAAGAATATATTGTTTTGGTATAGAACTCTAAGTTGGCATGTATTTTTAAAGCACATTAAAATATCATTTTATTTTTTCCAGCTTCCTTTTTTTTCTGTAGAAAAGTTAGCTGTTAAAATAATTGTTGCTTCTTTGAAGTTTATCCTTTCTTTTCTACCTCCTCTTTCAAGATATTTTCTTTATGTTTAATTCTTTGCCAGTTTACTATGATGTGTTTAGCTGTAGGTGACATTTTATTTTGTGTTATTTCGAGTTTTAAAGGCTTTTGAATCTGTGGCTTACGGTCTTCAATCAATTTTGGAAGGTTCTTACTTGGTATTCTTTCAAATAATGTAGTTACCCTTGCTTCTCTTTTTGTTTTGCTCACATTTTTCAAATTATAGATCCTCACCCTCTGTATTCCTAGTCTCTTACTCTCCTTTTGGCATTTTTCTACTTTTTTTCTCTCTATGCTTCATTAAACATAGCTTCCTCCAACTCATTTTCAAGTTTACTAAGTACTTTTGCCACTGTTGCTATTTTGCTTTTAAAATTGTGCATTGAGTTTTTAGTTTTCATATTTACAGTTTCTAGAATTTTTATGTTATTATTCTTCATGGCTTCTACTTCTCTGCCAAAATGTCTAAGCTCTCTTTGTTATCTCTCTGAAGATACAAGCCTAGTCACTTGAAAGTCTATTCTGATATTTGGAGGTCACACTAATCCGTTTCTGTTGTTTGTTGTATCTGGAGGGTTTCATACCTACTGACTTGTTGCCTTGTACCCTTATTTTGGATTATGTGGTGAAATAGTATTTTTAAATTAGAGAAATAACTTGAGTCCTGGCATGATATTACTTTCCTCCAGAGAGGATGTATGTTAGTTACTTCCAGGCACCTGATGGCTTTGGTAATACAGGAGTGCCGTGATTCAATTGCAGTTGTGATAACTTGGAGCCAAGCTGCAGTTACAGTGAGGGGGTGTTCACTTCTGGTTCACTGTTACTTCTAACATTAAACCTTTTTGTGTCTGAACCCAAAGAGATGGATTTCCCTATCTCCCCACCTTAGTAGGACCTGGACTCCAACCTCATTCTTCCATATGCTGATAAGCTATATAGATGGATTTTTTAAACATTTTATTTATTTTATTATCATTTTTTAATTTCATTTTTGGCTGCATTGGGTCTTCGTTGCTATGCATGGGCTTTCTCTAGTTGCGGTGAGCAGGGGCTTCTAATTGTGGTGGCTTCTCTTGTTGCAGAGCATGGGCTCCAGGCACGTGGGATTCAGTAGTTGTGGTGCACAGGCTCAGTAGTTGTGGCTCACTGGCTCTAGAGTTCAGGTTCAGTAGTTGTGGCGCACAGGCTTAGTTGCTCCATGGCATGTGAGATCTTCCCAGACCAGGGCTCGAACCCATGTCCCCTGAATTGGCAGGCGGATTCTTAACCACTGTGCCACCAGGGAAGCCCAGACTGATTCTTAAATGACCCTTCAGATTCCTCGAAAAAGTGGCCCCAAAGTCAGCTTATCTTCCTGGAACTCTGTCCTCCTCTGTATCCTGGCCTTGCAATTTTTTCCTCTCCTGTTAGCTGTGCACAGTCTTAAGATACGTTCTCTTTTATGACACTTGATTCAGATTTTCTAGTTGCCCTCAGTAGCACTATTAACTTGTATGAATCAGTCTGTGATGAACAGAAATAGAAGCCTTAGTAGAGTTTATTTAGTTTACCTGTTAAAAAACTGAATACTGCCCCACCCCCAAAAAGCATAAAATATCACTAATGTTTTTAAAATTTTTTTTAAAGTACGTGCAATTTTTAAAGCATTTAATTTGGCCAAAAATAAAAGATTCAAAATAAAATGTAAAATTATTGGTTTAGTTTAAACACAAATATGATTTTAATTAGCTTGGATATAAAAGTATTGGCTTATCTAACCAAATTATTGAAAAGGGCTGTAAGAAGCTTGCCCTTAGGAATGATTATATTTATAAAGCCAAACGCTGTTTGCATGACACTTCCCTCGGTTCTTGTGCCTCTTATGCTCTTTAGATGTTGACTTTACCCTATTGCAGAAAAGCTTAGCTATCATGGCAGGGAACACAACTTGTGATAGTGTTAAGTTTATAGCCTTAAATCTTGCCACCAGAAGCAAAAAAGAGGCTTTTCCTGGCTACTATTCCTCCTTTCCACCAATATCCAATAAGAAGAATCCTAGGAAATGCCCAGCTTAGGTCCTATTGGACCTATTAGGTTCTGTCTTTGGATCATCACTGTGGTCCATTTCTCCAGCTTGGCTTAGATCCTATGTCCATCCTGGATCCATCACTGTGGTCAGTTTCTTTAGAAGGGGTTATTGTTATTGGCTATAGCAGATGCCAGCCATCAGATTAGGGTCTCTCTGAGGGAGAAGAATGGGGAAGAACGACAGTTGGGTATAGGAAAACAATTACCCCTTTGTTATGCCACACAAAACCTTTTACAAGTTAAGTCCCATCCTGCTTAAAACTTCACATTTTACTATTGCTTCTTTTATACATTTATCCTTAACACAGTAAACTTCTTGGCCTTTTCTCCAAATGTGCTGTGTCTTTTCATGAATTCATGTTGTCTTCTTGCCTAGAAATACCATCTGTTACACAACCTGTCATTGCCTACGCATTTTTAAAGACACAGCTCAAGGATCACCTCTGTGCATTCTCTCTCTTTCTCATTCCCCCTTCACACACACACACACACACACACACACACACACACACACACTCATCCATACACTCACCCACTCTGGATTTTCCTTCAACTCCTCAGGAGATAAATAGTCTCTTCCTGCTAAAGCAGTCCCTCTGTATCCATCCTATTGAAATCAATCTCGTTATGTGTACTTTGTTACAACAAACTCTGATCTCCAGTTAGTTGCCATTTCTTATATTTATATACTCATACTTTGCCACATCAAAAACAGCCCATAAACATTTGTTTAATCAGTAAATGAAAATCAACATCCTCCAAGGTTTAGCACTCAACTCACTAATCAGTCAATATTGAATAACTGTCTATTCTCCTGGGAAGCAGTTCTAATATATGCCTAAGAATCTCCTCACTTTTCCATCAGTCTAGGGTTGAGAGAAGAACCACTGGGAATGCTCTTTAGCCACTAATTACCTTTGTTTATTTCCTTAACCCTGGAAGAGAACAGCATGTTCTCATCTGTGTAGTAGTATATTTTGTTTGTTGGGTTATTAATCGAAGGAAAGTTGGTTAAATCCTGCTTCCATTAAGAAAAAATAGGTGAAAAGAAAATAATAAATGAAATGTGAGAGAGGTAGATTTTTTTTATTGCCTCTTATGGACATATTGTGACTGAACTATAATAGATTATTGCTCAGAAAAGAAATGTTTTGTGTCGTCCCTTGAATGTTTCATTTGTGCTCCCCCCCTCCCCCTACAGTACGCCTTCCCTGTTGTGCAGCCTGGGCACTTATTTGTGTTTATTATGTATTTGGGGAACTCCTTGGATTGAATCAACCTGTCATAGAGAATGAATATGCCCTCTCTGAAAAGAAAAAAAAACATTAGGAATTCCATAATATAGTGGGGCCATATCTTATGAAATGCCCAGCGAAAAGATGAATCAAAGAAAAACATAAGCAACCTGAACATCCAGAGAATAATCACGGCAAGAAAATGGTGCTCTAGTAGCTGACAGATTCAAAGAATATGTCCTGAGAGTGGTGAGTTGGCTGAAGTGCCCTGATATTCCACAAAGGTGCGAAGATCGAAGAGTGTCATTTAGATCATGCTCTAGTGAAGGGCTCTTGTACCAGGAAGCTGTGTATCAAAAGCTTCAGTGATAGCAGACAGAGCCACTTGTGAACATCTCTCAAGCAGAGTCCTTTAATCATACCTTAGGTATGTGAGGCTTTCATTTGGATGAGCGATGCATTCAGGAAACATAGTTTTATGGGTGTTATCAGATGGAGATATATACCACAGAATGGAAGAAATATCCATCCTCGAGCATCAAATAATATTTATTTATTTGACGAAATTTCACCAAGTGTTAGGAACAGTTAACTTTTTTTTTCTGCCATTTGGGGGAGATAGATTTTTCAAATGGGAAAATACAGGATGGATGCATTAGTATTTTTTAATTATTGTGTAAAAAATTCCTACAAACTCAGTGGCTTAAAGCAATGTCCATTTATTTGTTCATGGTTTTTTAGGGCAGAATTCTGGATATGGTATAATTGGGTTCTCCACTCAAGGTCTCACGAGGCTGAAATCAAAGTGTAAGTTAGGCTGAAATCCTACTTGGAGCCTCAGGGTCCTCTTCAGAGCTCACATGGTTGTTGGCAGAATCCGGTTATTTGTGGCTGTAAAACAGAGGTCCCTGCTTTCTTGCTGACTGTCAGGTGGGAGTTGATCTCAGCTTCTAGAGGCTGCTCTCAAGTCCTTGCCAGATGGCTTTCTCCATCTTCATAGCCTGAGTCAGAGAATCTCCTTCATGTCAAATCTCTCTGACTTTAGGAAAGGCCATATCCCTTTAAAGGATTTACCTGGTTAGGTCACTCCCTTTTGAATAATTCAAAGTCAACTGATTGTTAACATAATCAAGGAGATGACAGTCCATCCTATGCACAGTCTCACCATATTCTAAAGGAGGGAAATATATAAGGCATGAATACTAGGGGTGGGACTTAGGATTGGAGGCCATCTTAGGTTCTGTCACCATAGAGGATCTCTGGTTTAGGAAGGTGACTCTGGCGAAGTATGAATGCTAGATCAGAAAGGTAAGAAGACACAGCCAATAAGTGTCATCTTGTGTGTCAAGTCCAGTTACATGGTGGGAGCTTCCTAGAGCACAGTGCTGATTCACCAAGACAGAAAGAGCCTCGTAATTAAGCAAAGAACTGGAGAGTAGCAGCAGATGACTTTTAGAGGGCATCCAGGCAGTCCTGGAAATGGACAATGTCAACCGGAATCAGAGAAGGTACAGTAGGAAGGGAGAAAATGCAGGAGATATACATCCCATGAAGCTGTGATAGACGTTGGACAAGGGAACTGGAGAGAGAAATGAAGATTATTCTGCTCTGGAGCATCATATGCAGGCAATTCTTACAGGTTGCCTCAGGCAGTCAGCAGTGTACAAGTGTCTGGGATAAGAGGGCATTTAGGAGTCTCACGGGCCAAAGCATCCCTCTTGGCAAAAGTCAATTCCCATGGCCTTAGCCATATCCTGTAGTAGCTTATATTTTTTATAGGGGCCATGATTGGCTATGCCGATCTTTTTCCTTTTCTTGGATCATCACTGAGCTTCACTGATGTTTCTCTTCTAAGTAACCTTTTCTACCCTCTTCTCTTGGTCCAGGGAGTTTTCCTGATGACTTCCTTTCTCCTTCTTCACTCAGGAAATCTCATGCGCTCTTTTCTCAAAGTAAGGCAACTCATTTGTCAGGACTCAACTGCAAAAACTTCTATTTTTTCTTCATTTTATGTTCCATTTCTTTATCTACCACAATTCCCTATTGTTCTAACCACTGTGAACAGGTATGCCATGCACATGGAGATGTTTGGGAGCAGCTGGGCATCTAGGTCCAGAGCTTGGGAGAGAGATTAAGGGTTGGGAACTTTTTTTAAAAAAATGTAAACCTTCACTTTTGATTAACATCAGCATTAAAACGAAATCTCCGAATTTGCTGCATTGGAGAAGGGAAAATGTAATGAAAACTATCACAGTGTTAGCAAAATGGTTTTATTTACATTGGTAGCCCTGTCCCACTTTGAGCTTCCAGGAGCCCAGTGAGATTAGCTTGCCATAAAAATAAAAAGTTATGGTTAAAGCAGCAACCATTAGTTGAGCATCTACTCTGTGCCAAGTCATTTTTACATGAGGCAATAATGGTGACGTGGTGTAAGCAAATGGGTTCTGGAACCAGAATGTCTGGGTCCAAATATCAGTTTCCAACATAACTATATGATTGTCAGTAAGTTACTCACTTAATCTTCTATGTCTGTTTTGTTTTCTGTATGATTAGAATAATAACAACAGTTGTCTCTAGACTTTTTCTGCAGGCAAATAAATTACACTACTTAGCACTTAGAGTAGTGTCTTATACATGGCAAAAACTAAATAAATATCAACTGCTATTATTTTTATGCATGATGATATATTGTCCACACAATTATCTATCGAGGAAGGGAGGATTTTTCCATTTATCAGTGAGAAAACTGAGACTCAAAGATGTTTTTAAAAAACTGTCAAATATCTCAGAGTGAGAAAGGGCGTGAAGTTGAAATCTGAATCCCACTGTGTGACTGGTGATCATGTCCTTTTCACGCATAGTGAAAAGGACATGATCACCAGTCACACAGTGGGATTCAAATTGCATTAAATACAGATGATTGACATTAAAAAATATTTCTTTTTCTCTTGGATGATTGTTCTGGACTAGATATAATTGACTTCCATCTAGCACAGTTTCTAGGGACTGCATAAACGGCAAGTATCTGTAATCATTATCTACTTCACCATGAACTATTTAAAACTGACCTAAATGGATATAGTTCTCTAAATTTTTGGTAGAACCATATAGCTTACCTCTGCACTCAGTTTCTCACACAAAATATTCTCTCTCTCTTTCTTACTCTCTCTCCCTCTCTCAGATTTGGTCCATGATAGGAAGAAGGATTTACACTTCATTATTATTTCATTATTTTACATTTATATTTGATGATAGAGAAATTGCATACAGTAAAATAGTAGGTCATCAAATACAACAGAATCAGTGAATAATGGACAGAGGAGTTAAAATGTCCTGATTTTATTCTTGGTTTTCTACTGAAAACAAATAAGAAATTATAATATGAAAAATTCATATACACTAGATACAAACCAGCTTCTTCAATACCATTGAAAGTTATGTTTTAGATGTTTCTAATTTACTTTTTGTGGTGTGCAGTTCTACGAATTTTAATATATATATATAGACTTATGTAAACACCAGTACAATCAGGATACAGAGTAATTCCATCATCTCTGAAAGCTCCCTTAAAGGTAATGCTTTACGTGAGTCTTTGGAAAATAATAAATAAAAAGGTTAAACTCAGAGATACAAAAAAGAATGAGAAGACAATGGAAAAAAAAAGATTTAAAATTTGAATAAAATTTAAGTTCTTCTCCTGACTCTGCTGCTTATTATCTGTGTAATTTTGTGAACATCTTTAGTTTTTCAAGATCCAGTTTCTTCATTTTTAAAATAAGAAGGTTAGACTAAATGAATCCCTACTACTCTTACTTGATTTCAAATTCTGGAATTATGATTCTATGTAAATCACATGAACCCAAACATTTCAGAAAGAATCCTTACTTTTCTTGCTAAATAAATATATTTCTTCTATTCCTTCTTTATGATCTACTCCTGAGATGTAGTCTTTAATCTCATGTTTATATTCATTTCTTAATCTACCCATTGGAAAAATGACTACAGCACATAAAGTATATAGCATCACATTTTCCTTAATACCCTCTAGAATGTATGATTTGAATTATGGTTTCAACATAGTGATGACATTTTGCTATATTGCTACTTCAATGTGATATTTTGATTGATAAATTGTAATAATGTTTAGTAGCTTATCCTCAACAAAAGAAGATGAAACCTGAGGAATGACAAGTGACTTGAGAAACTCCAACTTTCATGCTGCTCTCTTTATTGCATTTTCTGGAAGTTGTGTTCATGTGATCCACCTTGGCAAGACAAGGTTAAGGAAAATATGTGTGTCCTCCACCCAGGGTTTTCTATAGAATTTCTGTGGTGGCTGACAAGCTTAACAGATGATTTAATCAGTGCAATTTCCCCGTTTCATCTGTGCCATTTCCTCTGAACTCCAGGAGACACTGTGCTTGGAAATGAGACACTTGGCGCCTGAAATAGTGCCAGCTCTTGTTTATTGCTCACAGGCTCAATTTTATGAGATTAGTGGCAGAGTGTTCCTTCATTAAGTCACTAAATCTCATTTCCCCTGATGGCCATTGAGCACCTCCCTGGGTGTGAAGATCTGGCTGGAAGGTGGCTCCCTGTGGTTAACTGCCCATTGATGTTGGGCCAGTCTTTTTGCAGGGAGGGGGGAGGACACTGGGAAGTGAGCAGTGGTCCCTGTCTGCAGGTGTTCCCTCTCCCAGCTGCCTCTTTGAGAGGATATAACCCCGAGGGAAGGTGATGCAGGTCAGCTATGAATGTGTGCAAGTTGGAGTGAGCATATGTCAGCTACATACATGTCTCTGCAGCCAGGGAAAGGGTGGAATCTACTTTTAGTGTCAATTTGTCATCATCGACAGTGTCTGTAGACATAGAGCTTTCTCACAGACTAGAAACTCCTTGTACTCAAGGAAAGCCACTGAGTAGAATGAAAGGTCATTATAAGAGCTCTTGATTTGAAGATGCTTCGGTCAATTGAGAGTTTATTTTAACCACTGAGTTTAAGTGTGAGTTTCTATTAACCAAGCATCTTTCTGTAGCCTGGAGGGATGCAGAACAGACTGGCTATTAATACAACAAACCCATGATATATGTGGATTCAACCTTAGAGGACTCAAATCATTTGCAAGCAACCCTAATGTGTACTGTGAGACTGACTGCATGGGACTAAGCCATTAACTGATGGGTGAATCTAGCCAATCACCAGCAGCTAAGTATTGATACTTTTTTTGCATTCTCCATTTGTTACTGTATAGCTTTCTGTGTAGTGATTTAAGCATATTTCTTTGTAATGTATGATGGACAGATATATTCAGAGACCATGAGATTCTGGACAGAAATTTTATTTGTGAAAAATTAAGGGGTCTTTAAAGATCTATATGTTGTGAACTTTAGATTTCCCAAGGATCTTTAGCTATAGCTCCCCCAAATATTGAGTCTGCTGTAGTGTAATTTGTGTCTGAACTATGGTGACCCTTTAACTTCTATTAACTCAGAGTAGAGATGACCTTGGTAGTAGCATGTAACAGTCCTTGAGCCCTGTAATCTTGATACTACTATTTTACTGTACCTCCTATCAGAGAAAAAGTTTATGCATATACAGTAAGTCCCCTACATACAAACCTTCAAGTTGGGAACTTTCAAAGACGTGAACATGCATTTGCAGATCCAATCATGTAAGTTTGTTCACGTGTCTGGCATACATTGCCATGTGTGCATCCTCTACAAGTGGCTGTGTTTTGTGTACTTTACTGTACAGCACTATATAGAGTACAGTAGTACAGTATCTTTATCTCAAACCCAGGATGTCAGGAAGCAAGTGCAAAAACAGCAGTGATGTAGCTGGTACTGCTAAGAAGCGCCAAGAGATAACGATGGAACTTGCTGTGCAACATGAGGAGCTTACTAATGAAGACCTGATGGAATTGGAGGCCCAGAGAAGGACGAAGAGAGACAAGAGGAAGAAGAATGTAACTGAAGAACCGAAGAGATTCACGATGGAGGAGATGGCAAGAGGATTTTCTTTACTTGAGGGGGCACTGTTAGTTTTTGAAGCACAGGACCCGAATGTAGAAGAGTACATGAAGGTTGCAGCAGCTGTTCAGAATGCAATGCAGTGCTACCATGTCATCTATGATGAGAAAAAAAGATCTACTACCCTACTACCCAGACATCACTGGATCATTTTTTTCAAGAGGGTAGATAGAATTGAATCCAAATGAATCCACAGAACCTGTGCCATCAACGTCAGGCATGAGTGAAATTGCAGCTTGCCCTCCGTCTCCTGTTGCTGACGATCCTTCAGCTCTACCCTCTCCCACCTCCTCTCCCTCCTCCAGTCTGTAACTCTTCTTGCCTGTTCACTCGATGCCAGCCCCTGTATGCTAGCTGTTGTAGTGTACTTTTCAAAGTACTGTACTGTAAGCTTAAAAATGTTTATTTTTTGTGTTTGTTTGTTTTTCATGTATTATTTGTGTAAAAAGTATTATAAACCTATTACCGTAAAGTACTGTATAGCCGATTGTGTTAGTTGGGTACCTAGGCTAACTTTGTTGGACTTAACGAACACGCTCTCAGAACAAAACTCATTCATATGTAGGAGACTTACTGTAATGTCTTTGTCTGGTTTGCATTAGAGAAATACTGACCTCATAGAATGAGTTAGGATATTTTCCTTCAGCTTATACCTTCTGGAAGAGGCTGTAGAGAATTGGTATAATTTCTTCCTTAAATGTTTGGTAGAATTCACCCATGAACCCATTTGTGCCTGGTGCTTTCTGTTTTTGAAGGGTAGTCATTATTAATTCAATTTATTTAATAGATAAGAGGCCTATTTAGATTTTCCATTTCTTCTTGAGTGAGTTTTGTCAAACTGTGTCTTTCAAGGAATTGGTCCATTTCATCTAGGTTATCAAATTTGTGGGCATAGAGTTGTTCATGTTAAAATACCTCCTCCCGAATGTTTTCACAGGTATTGACTCTCCCTCATCTCAAAGCACTGTTTTTTAACAAATATTTTTACAAGGTATAATTTTTCAAATATACCATAGGCACAGCAGGTGACTGACAGAGACAAAAAAAGTCAAATACTATAGTTTACCCACCACTACCCCAGATCAGAATGCATCAGCTATCTCTAGGTCTTCATGTTTGAGTTCACCTCATTTTATCAGTGAGCACTCTGCTTGTTGTCTTTGAATGGGAGATATTAACAACACTGTAATAGGAATTAGTTGAGAAAAGAGAGGTGGATCATTTATTTCCAGGTATAACCACAAGTAAAACTGAGAATTCTTATCACCGTACATGTGTCTCATCCACTTCTGGATGAGACCGTGCAAGAACTAAAATTAAAAAGTAGAGGCCTAGCAAAATTTTCCCTGCTTATTGTAATTTAATAATAATGATAATAATAATTAAAAGATGTAAAACCTCAGACAAATACTAAACTACATAGGATACCAGGAGTATAGATGTAAACTAGGAATGTTGTAGGCAAATCAGGAAAAGAACATACTTTGCAATTCTATGAATTCAGTGCAATTCTAATAAAAATAGCAACAGGTTTTCTAGTAGTACCTAACAAACTAATTTTTCAATGTATATGAAAATGTTAAAGAACCAAGACACTCTTTTAGAAGACCAACAAGGTGGGAGGACTTTTCTATTGTAATCAAAATTTATTATAAAGCTACCATAATTGGGCTTCCCTGGTGGCACAGTGGTTGAGATTCTGCCTGCCGGTGCAGGGGACACGGGTTCGAGCCCTGGTCTGGGAGGATCCCACATGGCACAGAGCAACTAGGCCCGTGAGACACAACTACTGAGCCTGCGCGTCTGGAGGCTGTGCTCCTCAACAAAAGAGGCCCACGCACCGCGATGAAGAGTGGCCCCCGCTCGCCACAACTAGAGAAAGTCCTCGCACAGAAACAAAGACCCAATACAGGCAAAAGTAAAAATTAAATTAAAAAAAATAGCTACAGTAATTAAGATTATGCAGTATTGGTACAAGGATGAACTAATAGATAAATGGAATGAAACAGAGAGCCCAGACATAGAATTATTAATGTATGAATAGTTGAATTTTGAGAAAGTTGATATTGCAGAGCTTTGGGATAAAGATAATTTTTAATATCTTATGCTAGAACAATTATATATGTACATTTTTTAAATGGTCTAAATATGGAAGCTAAAACAGAAAAGCTTCTAAAAGACAGTATATGGTAATATGACATCAACAACTCAGCAGAGGGAAACATTGCTTAAAAGAATTTAAACAGGGCTTCCCTGGTGGCACAGTGGTTGGGAGTCCGCCTGCCGATGCAGGGGACACGGGATCGTGCCCCGGTCCGGGAAGATCCCACATGCCGCGGAGTGGCTGGGCCCCTGAGCCATGGCTGCTGAGCCTGCGTGTCCAGAGCCTGTGCTCCACAACGGGAGAGGCCACAGCAGTGAGGCCCGTGTACCGCAAAAAAAAAAAAAAAAAAAAAGAAAGAAAAAAAGAATTTAAACAGCACTAAACATAAAATAAATGAGGGATAAATTGGACTACATCAACATTCAAAACTTCTGTTCATCAAAATTGAGAGTAAAGAGGCAAGCCAGAAAGCTGGAGATTTTTGAAACACAATCAAGAATTCCAAGCAATTAAAAAACAAAAGACAATCAACACAATAGAAAAAGGGTTAAGGGCTTTTAAATAGCATTTGCAAAAAGAAGATAGCCAAATTGTCAATAATCATATGAAAAAGTGCTCATGCTCATTAGTCTTCAGGGAAATGCTAATTAAAATCACGAGATATCACTATACACCCAGTTAACTGGCTAAAATTGAAAATATTCCCAATCACCAGTATTGGAGAGGATGTGAAGCAGTGGGAAGCTCTCTTTTACTGCTGATGGGAATATGAATTGGTACCACCTTGGAAAACTATTTTGACAATATCTACTAATGTGGCAGAAAGATGTAACCTAAGATGCAATAATTGCATTCCTAGGTATATTTCCATCAGGAATATATGCACATGTGCCCCCAAGAGACATGCAGAGAACGTTTTTAAAGCAGCATCATCTGTAATTTTCCCAACAGTAGACTAAATAGCTAAAATGTGGCATGCCATACAATGAAATGCACCAAAAATGTTAAAAGCTACAGCTTTTCACAATAACATGATGAATGCCATAAACAAGCAAAAGGAGGTAGAGAAGAATAGTGTATGCTTCACAGTATTTACATAATAAATAAAGTTCAAAAACAGGAGAGGTTATACAAAGTGATTAGTAAGGATATATACTTCGGAGGTAAAACTACAAAGAAAAACAAGGAAGTGATTAAATCAAAGTAATCCTAGTGATTATATTTAAGGGAACAGGGGTGGACAATTCAATGGAGGCACAAAGGGGTGGCAATGCTTTATCCTTGACCTGATGATGGTTACAAGGGTGCTCACTTTGATAAATCCTTAAGGACTTTGTTGTGTGTGCATATGTGCATATGCGGGTGCAATTTTCTGCATTTTTTCTATATTTCAAAAATTTTTTAGTAAGATAAAACCTACTGTAACAACTGTTCACTCATCTCACCTCATTATTTGGAGTATATTAAGCTCAGCTTCATTTGCCTGAACTATTTTCAATGCTTACCATGAAAATACTTAACAGGCAGTTGGGTGGAGGTTTAGGTGAGGATTTCATAAAATGTCAAGTTAGGATTGAGAGCAACAAACAGTAAGTGTTGTGTTGCCTAAATCCTGCCCAGGTGTGTGTGGAGAAATAAAAGCTGTCCTAGAGATGGTTTATCTCTTTTATGGCCTTTGGTGCATGCAGCTCAAACAAAGTCCTGCTGATAACCCTACATGATTTCAGTGAATCCTCAAATACTTTTTTGTAGCTGTGGAGGGAGCGCAGTATGGTTGAAGGAGCATGGACTTCAGAGAGAACAGATCTGAATTCTACTCCTCTCTCTTGCCCTTATCACCATAGCTACCTTATGCAAGTTACTTCACCAAGCCCCAATTTCCTCGTAAATGATGTGGAGGTGATAGTATCTTCCACACTGGATGGATGTGAGAATCAAGCAAGAGAGGAAGCACAGCATTGAACTAAGGGCCTTGCTCAAAGCAGATGCTGATATATGGTACTTACTTCTTGTCCTTCACTGTTTTGTGGTTTTCCACCATTTGTAGCAAGTGATTAATTGGCTAGCAAGTCCTAAATAAATAACTGTCTATTGATTGTGTGCATGCAAATGCATTCCCTCTCTTTTTCTCCCTCTCCCCCGCCGCATCCCAGTTAGATTCTACTCTGAACTTCCAAATGCCTCAGAATTTGAAACAAGGTAAAAGACATTTCTTATGAAGGAACTCACTACTTCTCAGAATCATCCACTCTACAAAGAAAAAGAAGGTGTTTTCTTGGTTAGTTTGCCTACTACACTACTAAATTGTAACATACACCTTTACTCAAAGCTATGAAACTAAATTGGATCAAAATAGCAGCAAAATACATAAAATGACTTAGTAAATTGAGACCATAAAAGGCAATGTTCCCTTACCTCTAGATGTTCTCTTACCTCTCTGCTCTACACAGTTCCTTGAAAATACAATAAAAATGAATAAATCTTAAGGAAATTCACACACTCAAAACTTTGGTAGAATTGTACCATTTCAAGGGAGTGTCAAGGGTTTGCTTGATTAATGTTTTCTTGTTTCCTATTCCACATCCGTTTGGATTTTCTAAAGTTCTTGTTTTCAAAGCCAGACTTCCCTCCTTCCCTGAACAGCCTCTCCTACCTAATATTACAAAGGAGAAAACAAAGTCAGAGCTACAATTTCATTTTCATTTGAAACCCAACTACTCAATTAAGTTCAGTAAATATTTTTGAGGACATTTTGGAAGAATTGTGGTCAGCAATGAGGTGGATAAAATAGTGAGTAAGAAGACCCTGTCCTCAAAACAATGTTCCAAAGTGCAAAGCAACACACATATCCAAATAGACACAATTCACTGCAGTTCAATCCCAATGCCACCATCAGGGAATACGATCCTCTATAGCTTCCAAAAAAAAAAAAAAAGAGAGAGAGAGAGAGAGAACATGTAATTGAAAGGGTTCCTGAATCTAGTACCTGCATGAATCACTCTCAGATCTGTCTTATTCAATTCTTACAGCAACTACATGTAGGTTGAGAAGTTACCAATTTGGTCTAGAATTCAGGTTTTCTGTCTTCTGATCCTTTGCAATTCAGCATGGTTTCAGAACTCTTAAAAAAAATAATAACAACAACAACAATAAAGAAAAACCTTCCTGTGAATCCTTTCATCATGCCTGTATGGTGTCAATTTTCCTGGTTAAAAGGATATTTATCAAAGTCATCTTTCCTGGTGGTCCTGCTCAGTAGGTGAGCTCCATTATCTCCACAGTGGGGCAGTTCTTATCATTTTATTTTCTAAACTTTCATTTACAGGGAACAGTAGATTAACATTTTCTATCCTCAGTGAATTCTCATTTTCTTATGGAGCACACCATGGTTCCAATGAACCACACCCTTTCAAAATTGGCCCAAATCTAAATGAGAGGATCATCCACATGCTCATTTTTAATATCTGGCTTGAAAATTATCTGACAAGTGCAGCTGATTTTGTGCACCCTGAATATTTAGGGCACCTGAATGAGTTATAATTCTCAAACAAAACACCTTTGCCTTACATTTTCCATAATTAACTAGCATGAGGCTGTGGTTAAGTAACAAGACTTAAAAGGATTCTGTAAAGTTAATGAGTGGCACACTTAATTATACAAGTATAAAAATTGGAATCTGTGACAACATACTGTAGGTTATAGATTTAATTTAATTTGGTTTTTATCATTTACATGTGTTATTCCATTGAAAGTCCACATGAAGGGCATGGGGAGTTTCTCACTATTCTAATCTATCTGCTATTTTCACTTGTACTTTTACTGGCTTCCTGCATTTTTGTCGGTTTTCAAAAGCAAGACTTACTGTCAGAAAGCTAATATTATTCCTTAAATATTGACAGTGATATAATGTAAGAATATTTGTTGGATTAATTCTGAAATGCAAGCTACCAGTAAAATCAATACTGAAGTTTGAGGGCAAAATTAAATTATTATCCTGGGGAAGATTTTAAAATTATCGTATCCAAAGGGAACCCTCCTACATTGCTAGTAGGAATGTAAATTGGTACAGCTACTATGGAGAACAGTATGGAGGTTCCTCAAAAAAACTAAAAATAGAATTACCATATGATCCAGGAATCCCACTCCTGGACACATATCCAGAAAAAAATATAATTTGAAAAGATACATGCACCCCTATGTTCATAGCAGCACTATACACAATAGCCAAGACATGGAAACAACCTAAATGTCCATTGACAGATGAATGGATAAAGAAGATGTGGTGTAAATATATATATACACACACACACACACACACAGACACACACACACAATGGAATACTGCAGCCATAAAAAAGAAAGAAAGAATGCCATCTGAAGCAACATAGATGCACCTAGAGTATCGTACTAAGTGAATTAACTCAGAGAAAGAAAAATACCATATGGTATCGCTTACATGTGGAATCTAATATGATACAAATGAACTTACCTACGAAACAGAAACAGACTCACAAAGAGAACAGACTTGTGGTTGCCAAGGGGATGGCAGGACAAGGGAGGGCTGGATTGGGAGTTTGGGACTAGCAGATGCAAACTATTATATATAGAATGGATAAACAACAAGGTCCTACTGTATAGCACAGGGAACTATAGTCAATATCCTGTAATAAACCATAATGGAAAAGAAAAAAATTTAATAAATAAATAAAATAAAATAATCTTATCCATAAAAGAATAAGAATATGTGTGATGATAAAATAAATTTCAATGGGCCAAATATCCTAACCAGCAATTGTCTCTATCCTGTGGAAGAATAACACAAGAGAAAATGAGTTTAATTATATCATGAAAAATTTCAGTCAGATTCCTGACATTCAGTCCTTAAAATGAATTATCAGTAAGATGTGGTAGAATTTGAAAAATAGGCTGCAATCTCAATACTAGGTAATGTTTGAGAGGTTTTCCAGTTGCAATATCATATATTTTTGTGATAGCTAAACCATGGGGGCTTCTTACTTTAGCAATTCTTTCAGAGTTGAAAAATCTTTAAAAAACACAACTAATCTTTTTTCATGCTCTGTCAGATCTTAAGTATGGTTATTTAAAATATGAATCTTTCAACACCATTCACCTATAATGCACCAGCCACTGACTAGGAAATAGTGAGGCTGTTACTTCCATCTGAAGTAAGAGATGCTGAGGGAATTCCCTGGCGGTCCAGTGGTTAGGACTTGGTGCTTTCACTGTGGTGGCCCAGGTTCAAACCCTGGGTGCGCAACTAAGATCCCGCAAGCTGCATGGTACAGCCAAAAATAAAATAAAATAAAAAGTTAAGTAAGAGATGTTGGAAGTCTCTCCATCAAAGCAGGAGACAGTCCAACTGAAGCTATTGGTAGATGCTTAGTTGGGGACGAGATGTTAGTAAATGGGGCCCTTGAAGTGCTGCCTTGAGCTCAAGTCTTCTACATGATCAGATGAGGATTGAGGTAGACAGAATTCCGAAACAGAACAAATCAGAAGAGTAGGAGACGTTGAGCACAGTTTGATCCTTTGCACACAGGTGGTCTCTTAAAAACTTCCCTGCAAAATCCTGAATCTCACTGTTATTGCCTCATTATTAAATAGCATCACATGTGTGATCTTTGGAGTATTCATAGTGTTAATCTTCGATCACACTGATGGCTGTCCCCCAAAAGTTTGCCCTCTCTATTTCATAGCCTGGTGTTGACTCCTGGATGTACTGGCCCAGTCAGAGATGCATTTCAGGTTTGTCCATGTGACTAGTTCCCACCCAAGGAAGATGAGAAGAAGGATTGTGTCATCCCCATCCTGAAGCTTTTAAGAAGCAAATAGATCTGGAGGAAGAGAACTCAGAGGCCCCGGGAGATGGCAGAATGAAAAGGTGGAAAGATCTTGAGTTCCCCGAGTAACCTCATGGAGGAAAACTCTCCACTAATCAGGAATACCCACATTGGACTCTTACAGAAGTGAAAAGGAAAGAAAACTTGGTGTTTATTAATCAGACCACCTAGAGTAGCCCTACAACTCCAAACCCTAGGACAAAGTAAAAGAAAAATACAGATACGTAGATTTTTATTTGAACTCCTGGCTGGGGAAATGTCATCTTTTTATTAAGGATTAAAAAATTATTGGCACAGGTTAGGATCCCTTGTTAAGATAGATTATCAGTTTGGTAACTAAGAAACTGAAAGAGATTAAAAACGTGATTGAGAATAAGAGTGTGAGGGAGGAACAAAGGACATTCAGTGTTTTTCTGGTCCAGAAATACTCAAACAATTTATTCCATCTCAAATTTATCCTCCTTGATATGGCTAATATCCTTCTTGTTTATTTGCTAAAATATCAAGTCAGATTAAAGATGTGACAGCACTTGAAAACTGTCAAGTACTAACAAACGTAAAGCAATATCATTGCTAATAAATTAAGGTAATCAGAACAGGTCTGTAGAAAGAAGGATAATGAAGTTATGTTAAATTCATTTATCTTTCAGATTAAATTGAGAGGTTCGTGGAAATTTGTAACTACACTTTAATATAGGAGACAGAAGTCTAGAATTAAAATGAGAGTGAGAAATAAGTGGGTGATATATTTAAGAATGGGCAAAGTTAACATTTCAATGCAAAGAATGTGTCTTCTTTTAGAGAAGAAAAACATTTGGACAATTAGACAGGAAGCAGGTTGTTTTACGACATAGCCATTAAATTGTGTATTTTTAAAAAATCTGTCCAATTTGCTGAATAATTATATTTCATATTTTTAAATAGACCACATATAATTCCACAAAGAAAAACTAACAGATTTGGGATTTGTATTTATTTACAAGTTGAAAGACTATTTTAATTGTTTTGATCGGTTTCTGAGAACTTCTATGGCAACTGTCACCATGGTTTTTAGATTTTCAGATAAAGCCATTAAAAAAATTAGAAACCTTTCAGTCGGTGAATTTTTTTGTAACTCCAATAAAATTAAAGAGTATGGAATATGAGAAGAAAGTAAAAAAAAAAGAGAGAGAGAGAGAGATGTATTTTTTTTTTAAACCTTTGCTTATGTGAGCTAATTATATTGGGAAAATATTTCCAGATACTCCTAAAGGGTGACAAAGGACTAAAATGTATCAGAGAAATGGCTCAGGAATGTCAAGTACCTAACTCTCAGAGCTGAGGATTCTAATTGTTCACCTGAGGGATCCACCAGGTTCACTCAGCAGCTTCAGTTATTTACCTGGACAGGAAGGCATGCAAGTCCTCCCCTGCCTTGGAAGACATTAATGCAGCATCTTGCTGACTTTCCCTGTACACCACCATCCATGCCATCCCTGCCAGGACTTTGGTGGTGGTGGGCTAAGCCATGCCCCATAAAAATATGTTCATCAAGGCTCTCAGAGCCTGGCCTGTGACTCATCTACTTAGTTCCACTGTGCTTGAGGACCATTCTCTTCCTTAGCCCAACCTAGGTCTCCCTACTTCCACCCCAAGCTATTTGCCTGCTTGCTGGCCCCTGGATCTCTTTGCCACCTCTGCTACCCACTGTGGCCATGTCACCTATGTCACTTTTCAGCTTTCCATCTAATATTTCACCCAAGGTCTCACCTAGTCCTGGGGCCATTCTTTCTGGACCTGGATGAGGTTGCTGCCACTCAAAACCTGGTACTGCAAAATATACAAACTGGGAAATGTGAGGGTTTAACATGGGATATTCCAACACTTCAGAATACCAAAATCAAGTTAATCTCCTTTTATTCAAAAACATGAAACAGACACCAAATAACAGTAAAATAATAATAAATGGTTTCATAGTTATATATATATTTAATACTTATAATTAGAAAAATTAAGTTTTAAGAATTTCTTTAATTTAAAGGAAAACACTAAAGAAATCAATGTAAATATTTTAATTCACTAAGAGAAAAGAAAAACTAGAGACACAGGGCAAACAAAATTGCAAGAAAGCATGGAAAAACAGAAAATATGAATAAGATAACTGAAGTAAGAAATTAAATCTTACTTTTTTTGAACCCAAATCCTATATTTCATATAGTTTTTTCCTCAGAAATTTCATTTCTAGGATTTTATTCCAAAGAAAGAATGATTGATGTGTCAAAGACAGCTACAAGGTTATTCACTGGAGTTTTGTTTACTAATGCAAAAATGGAAATAATGTAAATGGCCAAAGAACCTATTTAAAAATTATGATACAGTGAGATGCAATCTGCCATTAAAAATATTTTCATTAACTATATGAAGTGATATAAAACTTTCAGAATATTTTATTAAGTAATAAAGAGCACTAAAAACAATGGGATCTTACATTTAGAATACTTATTTTGCTTGCTAAATAAGTATATATGTGTGTATACGTATATATAAAAAATTAAAAGTATACATCAAAATATCAACAGCTGGGGGAAGAGGTTGTTGATTTACATATAACTGATCCATAATCCCGAATTATTCTGCAAGAAACACACTTTCACTTCTGCAATAAAAGAATAAAAATGTATATATAATCTCAAATGAGGCTAAAAAAAACTTAAAAATCTATTTGCAAGAGATACACCTAAAGAAAATAATAGGAGAGTTTAAAAACACAAAGATGAGGAAGAGTTTAGAAGTAAATAAAGTTAAAAAGCAATTGAAGATAAAGCCATTACTTGTACCAAAGAAAAGTTAAGTGAACTAAGAAAAATTTATTTAATGACATTATACAGCCATTAAAACCATGGCTCACTCAGTATTTATTAATTAATATCTTATGATACAGTATTAAGTTAAAAAAGACACCAAACCGTATGTATATTACAAGCCCTATTAATAAAACATGCAATAGATATGACATATTACATTAAACTAATATATTAAACACACATATAAGAAAGTTTAATATGACTATATTATGTACAACACATATTATTACATATGCATTATAAAAACAGACTGGAAGAAATAAAGTAAAACGTTCATAATGATTTTCCTGGGTGACTCATTATAAGTGATTTTTTTCAATGTTCATAGCTTTTTTCATATTTCTATACAAATATATTGTTTTTATAATCTGATAAAACATTTAAAATATAAAATAGGTATTAGCTATTAAAACCAGTCATTTCATGTGATATAAAGATAAGATTAGAAGAGGTAAATAAATGAAAAAGTAACAAAAAGTTAAGCTTTTCTTGTGTTTTTAAAAATAAATTCACTAGCGTCATTGCACAGAATCTAGAAACACAGAGAATGGTATTTTTAACAACAGCAAAAATCAATCACATGAATTACCTTTTTTTAACGTTTTTGAAGTTGTTCTAAGATTCAGACCTTGTAAATGAAAAATTTTAACATGCGATTGCTATTCTCTGTGTATGCAGGTGCTTACTTTCCTACAATTCATTAATGTCCAATGACATCACCAGCACTGGCAGGGAGAACAAAAGGGTACAGAGAAGCGCTATCTATCAACCTTTTAATTTGCTAAAATCCCTTAATGAGGACTAATAACCCTTAATATTCATTTGCTTGATAAACAAGCCATTTGATTGGAATGGAAGGTCAACACAGCCTGAGGCTATTTTCCTGCTGTTCTGTCAGATTTTAATGGCTACTGGAGTACAGTTGCTACAAATACACACACTAAATGCCCACCCATATATTTAAGCATGGACTTTAGAAATAAAGGAAATCACGAACATGATGTATTTGTCAACACCTATCCTCCTGAGCCCGGGTCAGTCTTTGTGGTCGGACACTTAAACCTGAAGTTCTGGGGCAACGCTGACCTTATTGACATCATAATGGGCTCAAGAACCACCACCAGATGAGGGTCATCAGTAGGACTTGTTGCCTAAGTGGCACAACTGGGGGAAGTGCTCAGAATCTGTGTGCCTAAATGTAGCCCTCTTTCTCCATCCTTGCTATGCTTGTCCAATCTTCATGTTTTGCCATTTTCTTGTTTCCTGATCTGTCCTCCAGTTTCTTTCCCCAGAGTCCTGACCCATTTGGCCAGGACTTTGATATTGGGTTGGCCAAAAAGTTCATTCGGTTTTGTTCCATAAGGCGTTGCAGAAAAACCCAGACGAACTTTTTGGCCCACCCAACTTCTCTATATTGGAAGCTGCTTTCACCATCGGGTACGCTGATCATGATGTTGAGAGCATCTGGCTCCACAAAGTACCAACCACCAAGCCCAATAACCATAATGCGTGTACTGACCTGTTTGAATATAGTCTCTACCTGGACATTAGAGAGGCCAGGAGTGCAGGTTCTGGAGTCAGACCACTGAGTTCCAGTCCTGTGTCAGTTGCTTACTAACTGTCTGAATGGAAATGAGCCATTTAATTTCCCTAAGCCTGTGTCTCCTTCTGAGATAATATCTCCAAGGGGTTATTTGGGGAATTAAATTAGATTCTATAGAAGAAGCCAAGCATATGGGCAGCACTTAGGAAGTCTAGGAGTAGGCTACCTGTGGATAGCAAGAAATATATATAAGATCTTCAAGAGCAAGAAGAATTATGAGAACCTTCTGCCCAGGATGGATGACTTAGAGAAGATGATTGGGTAGGGATAACTGGGTGCAGGAACTAACTGCTGGGATTATGATTCAAGGTTAAATCTTTGTCCTATGAAAATCTAGAAGTCTAGATATCTAGGTATAAGATTAGTGCCAGGAAAAAATCAAGACTATAAATTTACCTGAAAAGCTATGATAAACCTTAAATTTCATTCTACAAGAAAGATAATTAGCTCTAGAGCAATAGATGGGGATGAAAATGTAGATGTAGGTGAAAACATAGATGCTTTGGGGTTTGGAAGCATGTCTAATTGAAAGTGAGAGGGTCATTACAATCACCTTTACTCCTGAGCCATATAAATCCATCTTAAGGACTGCTGACCCACCAATCTTGCTAAAGTGCTGCAATGACCATCAGCCAATTCATCTCTCAAAGCCCTTGAATGGATTACAGAATTACATATGATCTCTTCTGCAGGACATCATCATATTGTCCAACTTTCCTTTGCAGCCTTTATCCCAATATGTTCCTACCTATTCTTAGTGCTCCAATGAAACACACTCTGAAACAAACTATGCATTTCCTGCCTTCATGGTTTTGCTCTTACAATTTCTTCTTCCCAGAAATCCCTCCAACTTTGTAAGTTCCTTGCAACTCTACCCATCTTTCAAGACCTGTCTCAAATACAATCTCACTGTATGATGCTGCAACTCAAACTGTGTATAGAATATGTGGGTCCAGAAACCAAGGGATGAAAGTAGGTGTGGTCCTACTTACTGTCATTGCAAGTGACACTTGAGAAATTTGTGCTTATCGTCCTCATAACTTTAGGCTTTCAGGGCACAGAAGTCTTAGTTCCCAGAGAGTAACACTTTCACCAGGGGATACAATAAAAGTTTCATTGAACCAATCAAAATTTTAATTTTACTGAGGTATAATTTACCCTTTTTAGTGTACAATTCTGAGTTTTGTTAAGTGCATATGATCAAGGTACCACCACCAAATCAAGATATAGAATAATTCCATCACTTCAAAATATATCCTCATGCACCTTTGTAGTCAAATCCTACCCCATCCTCCATGCCTCATGCCTCAATGTTTTCTACCCTTATAGGTATGTCTTTTCCTGAATGGAATCATACAGTATATAACCTTTTGAGTCTGGCTTCTTTCACTTAGTGTAATGTATGTCATTGCATGTATCAGTAGTTCATTCCTTTTTATTGCTGAGTAGTATTCCACTGTATGAATGTACCACAGTTTATTTATTAATTAACCAGTTGCAGGACATTTGCATACTTTCCATTTTTGGCTATTATGAATAAAGCTGTTATAAACATTCACATACAGGTTTTATCGTGCTTATGTGTGAATCTAAATTTTCATTTTTCTTGAGCAAATACCTAGGAGAAGGATTTCTGGGTCATATGGTAAGTGGATGTTTACCTTTACAAGAAAATTCCAAACTTTATGAAAGTAGCTGCTCTGTTTTGCCTACCAGCATCATTTGAGACTTGCAGATATTCTGGATCCTTGCTAGCCCTCGGTATAGGTATAGTCCTTTATATTACTTTTTATAAAAAACAAAAAACAACTAGACATTCTAATAGAGGTATAGTAGTATCTCATTGTGGCTTTAATTTGCTTTTCCTTAATGACTAATGATATGAGCATATTTTCATGTACTTATTTTACATCTGTGTATCTCTTTCGGCAATGTGTCTCTTCAATTATTTTGCTTTTTATTGGGGTATTTTGTTTTCTTATAGAGTTTCGAGAATTTTTTGTATGTTCTAGATAACAAACCCAATACTAGCTATGCATTTTGCAAATATTTTCTTTCCATCCGTGGCCTGGCTTGTCTTTTCATTTTCTTAACAATGTATTTGAAGAGCAGATGATTCTAATTTTGATAGTCTAATCTATAATTTTTCTATAGATCATGGTTTTGGAATCTTTACATAACAAAAGGTCACAAATCCTTTCTCCAGTTATTTTTATAGAAGTTTTGTAGTTTAGGTCTTACATTTAGGTCCATGATTCATATAAAGTTAATTTTTGTATACAGTATATGGTATGGGTTGAAGTTCATATCTTTTGCATACGGATATTCAATTTTTCCAGTATCATTTGTTGAAATGACTACCTTTCTACAGTGAATTAATTTTGTTCCTTTGTCAGAATCACTTGACTATGTATGTGTAAACCTATTTCTGAAATTCCCAATCTTTCTCATCAGTCTATATATATATATCCTTTTTCTACTACCACACTCTCTGGATTTCTGTAGGCCTATACTAAGTCTTGAAATTAAATAATGTGAGTCTTTCATCTTTGTCCATCTTTTAAAAAAATTATTTCAGTGATTTTAGTTTCTTTGCCTTTTCAAATTTTAAAATCAACTTTCCAATTCCTATAAAAATATTTTTATATTGAGCTTTTTTATATAGGATTAGTTTTATTTTTCTTCATATTAGCATCCAACTTTCTAGCATTTTAAATATTTGTAAGTATTTCCAGCATCTACTTGTATATTTTTCCATTGTGGGCTTTTATTCTGTTTTCAACCTAGTAGCCTTACAATATTTTTTGCAACATTTTATTAGAAAACTTTTCAAATGTACAGAAAAGTTAACAATTTTAGTGAATATGCAAATACCCACCACCTAGATTCTCTGATTAGATTTTACCCTCCTACTCTGGTTCTAAAGAGAAGATATCAGTGCAATTTATAAAATGTATATAATTTATAAAATTGCACTGATAATATTTGGAAAGAGTCCTGTTGAATATTGACCAATGAATGCTGACAGTCACTCTAGGCTCTTCATGTCAGACACCAGTAAACAGGAAAGGAGTCACACACTTGACTCTGATTGTCATGAGGAGGTAGGGATACTGTTACTCAGTGGGGGAAGAGAGTAATACATTTGCAACCTGATGATAATGGGCATTTCTCTACCCTCTCCTACCCAGTGTTGATGGTAAATTGGCAAATGCAATGGTGTACATTGGCCTGTGAAGGGTATGGACATCGAGGGCTCTGACCCTTCAGGGATTTGGGTCAACCCACCAGGTAAGCCATCTAGAACAGCAGAGGTTCCAGCCAGTGGGTGAAAGTACTCTGGAATGAGTACAAGTTGTTGGAGACCATGAGTATCAGTTGCAGCTACAAGTCCTGCTGCAGGGGCAGGACTGAAGTTGATCAGACTAAACTTCTTCTTTTATATTTCCCCAGGAAAAGAAGCCAACCATAATCCAGGAAGAGCTGTTCCTAGATGAGGTAAGTTACTACTTAAAGCAAGTGAATCTGGGTGTAGCCTGCACCGAGATAGCCTGTCAGGCCCAGGTACTCATCTCCCTAGTTGCCAGGAGTGTTGGCTGTTAACAGCTCATGGCCCAGAAGGCAGATGGGAGCTGTCTCTTCCTAGGTTACACTTCAACCCAAGGAAAGTCAGCTTCCAATGACTGGGCCCTACATCCTTCCCTAATTTGGGGCTAAGTCCAAATCTCCCCATAGAATTGTCTGAGGCCTCCCTTTAATGTAACTATATTTCTTTTCAATTTCTCCCTCTGCCCACCCTGCTCCTCCCAATTTCTTACAGGAGTTGTTTCTAAGAGTACTTTCCAGTAAACCCCCTGAATATAAACCTACTCAGAATCTGGTCCCTGGGTAATCTGTCCTAAGATACACTTGCACATACTGCATCTTTAGTGTTTCTCTTTCCATGTATCTGAGGTGCAATCTAGCCCTACCTGGCCTTAAAGCTTCCTCAGGTGTTCATGATGCACACTCCTGATTGAGAACCAATGGCATTAAGGATTGAGTTTTGGCAGTGTTTTGACCCAATTCTGGTAATCAAGTTTTAAGAAAAAATAAATATATGCCTGTCAAAGGAAAGACTTTTTCCATGTTAAGATCAATTAGTGGTGACAATATAAATTTACCTTTACAGGAGAAATATAAATATGAAGGCAGATCATCATGACATTATTTATTAGAAGATTATGGTGATGGTGTACTGAATTAAACCTACAAGGCCAGCTGACTGGCCATGAGGAATATAAGAAGTGAGTCATCCAGAGAGGTCAACCATATTGAACATCCTCTAGTCCTGCAACATTTCTGGTTCCTGCTAGTTAATAAAACCAATCTTATTTTGTTAGAAGAAATATTTAATTCTAAGTATCTGATAATGTCCAAACTAGTAACAAAGATTTAAGTTCCTCTCAGGAAGTGATTTTTTTTTTAGATGGTATAGACTCTACGGCCAGCATGTATTTCTCACTAGACAGCTGACTTTGTGTGTGAGTTTGGGCAAATCAATTTACATCACTGGCTTCATTTCCTTATTTTCAAAATGTTCATGTTGAGATAAGTACTCCTTAGGTTTCTTCTGACTCTACAAGATGTTGATTCTATGATGTGCTTCTCCAAAAAGGAAGACCAAGTATAAAAAAGATCTGACACTCAGTGTAAGAATGGTTAGTGAAAGGAAAGTTGTATTTGTTTTATATCCATTCATGAGATAAATTTTTAATCTGTATTTTGAGCTGGAATAAATGTTAGAGAGCCTGTCCTCAAATGGCTTTATTTAAACATGAGTAACTGACCTGAAGTTAGAGCAGCATTTAGCGAGTATCTCATCCACTCAAATATTTGTTATTTCCTTTAGCTGTGCAATCAAGAATTGTATAAAACATTCCTGAGACATCTTCCCAAGAGACTTTCATTTATCTTCTCTGATCCTTAAAAATTTCTTTTAATAGTAAGGCTGAGAGAATGGTTCTATTGTTCTAAAAAATATGTTTAAGGAAGTAGTCACTTCCTTACTAGTAAAAACAGATTTCCTTTCATCTGCTTCAACTTATTTTTAGCTCTCAAGGTATCACTGAAACAATCAGATATCCAGACCCCTGGACCAGTGATGCTTCAGATACAGCCACTATGGCAGACAGGAAGTAGAGAAGAGCTTTTATGTGCTTTATATACTATTTATATATTATTCATCTAAATATGATTTCTTTGGAAGACAGGGTCCTGCTGCTTTAGCAAGTCAGAAAAACATCTATCTAGAATCCAAAGGGTTGACAAGACACTTAATATACTTCCTTTAAAAACAGAGAATCCTAATGGGATCACTATGCTTCCCTCTGAGTTTCTTGGAAACTAAATGGCATTGGAAACTGTGGAGCTATTTTTTTTTGTCCTCTGGTAAAGTTCTGCATGAGTAGTTACCTATCGTCAGACATATTATTTTATTATAAATTACTTTTCTTTTTATCTCTCCATTTTTGGCATTAGATTGATTTTTAAAAATTAGGTACATAGGTAGGTTGCATTATTTCTGAATTTTATTTCAGAATAGTAAAGCCAGTATTACAAAATAGTTGTTATAGAGAGGTTGAGAAGCACTAATTAAAAGAAATGTCATTAGAGAGTCGTGTGTGGTTGGCCTGTGTTCAAGCATAGGCAGTCTCTTCCTTGACACCATCAGCACTCAAACCCATACAGAGGTTTGAGGTCTAGTCCTCATCTAGCAGAAAACACTATTCTACAGAAGAATCCTTTTGGGTAACTCTATAGGATTCCTCTTCACTCAGAAAACACTAATGATCACACTCACTGTGCCAAGAGAACATTCTCCTTAAGTCAGTCAAGTGGGAAATAAGAGTTGTACATCCTTCAACTGTATTCCCGATGTCAATACATTTTTTAAAATAGATACACTATGATTTTAAGGTTGTAATGATGATCTGTGACCTATTTCTAAAATGTTGTTTTTTAGAACATTTTGAAAGTGTTTATCTTAATATACTCAATTCTGAATTATCTATGCTTATGGGAGTCTGATAATGAATTGATATCTGAAAATTGACTCAGGCAAGGCCAAATCTTTACCAACGCTATGAAAAGGTAGCATATAGTAACTGTCTTGTCACTACTTATTCTGGGGATATAAATGAAAATTAAAATTATGAGAAGGTAGGTAGCAGTAAGTGTGTGGGATGATCTGAATTAGAAACAATCAACTGAATTATTTTAGAAAAAGGTAAGCATTTTCTATATGATTGTATAAACTTTTCTGATTATTCAATACAAAAATACAATTCTTCAAATAATTATAAAAATAAACCCAGCTTCTACTCAGTGAAAAAAATAGATGCACCATGGTCTTTTCTAGACACAGAGACTTGAATGACTGAATTTGGAAGTAGATGGCAACTCTCAGGGAAGACATAGCTTCTCTTCTAGCTGCTCTATTTTCTTTTCAGCAATGGACTGACTGGCTGGTTTCAGCTAGCCTTATCCTTCATCCACTTTGAGTTCTGGTTTGGAGCCATAACATCACAATGCACAATTCTAATTACAGGTCTTGGCTGGTGAATTCAAACTAGGCTTGATTATATTTAGACTAATTTTAAAATGACATTTTAACATAAAATACTAAAACTTCACATATTCCTATTAATCTGATTTCCACACTTTGTGCCAGGAACCCCAGCCAAGAAATCAACAGGGAAGCAAATCAAAATATTTCTTAGCTATACCACATTCCAAAATTACCTACTTCATGCCAAATCCTATTGCCCATTCTTACCTATCACACCCCCGCCAAGGGAAGCACTTCAGCAAATATGACCATTTTTTTCGGTTTGCTTCCAAATTAAAAAGGCATTTAGTTCCCCCTGTAAAGTAGCTATTGCCAAACAACCTGAATCTTTATTTATAGCTGGCTATTCATCTCTAAATAACCATGAAAAATAAAAAACATGGAAAATTGTAGAACCAAAGACTCTTGCTTGATATGAAATGGTTTCCAGCAAGTACATAATTTAAGCTTCTTTTTTAAAAATAATATACTTGCAAGCTATTTAAGAATTGAAGTCACTAAAAAAAAACAGGTATTTTTGGACTAATTATTTTTACTACAGATGTGCTAGTTTCACCAAGCACAGTCCTAGAATTGGGCTGCCAATCCTAGAAATGTCTTCTCAACCATCTTCCTATTTCCATTCGTCAGGCATCTTATTTGAGTTTTAGGCGTAGGACTTTGGAGAAGTTTTTGAACTACCAGGACAAAGTAGAGTGGACTAAAGTGGTTCTCTTCCCTTCCTCCTGGTCTACTCCATGGCTGTCATGTTATGAGATGTATTTGGACATATATCCACAACCCAGAGGTAAGTCAGACACTCTTCCCAGACATTCACAACAGTCAGAAAATCCAAGTATCATTTACTCCTTAGTAAATTCTCTTGAGCAAATCCCTTCTCAGGAGACAAGGGAATAACCCTATCCAGGCCCAAGGCTATACATTTATATGGAGAGACTGCTGGCCTGAGTTTTTACTCAAATCTATATACAGTGTATGTTATTATATTGTTATAGCAGGTTGCATGCAGAAAACCTCACTTTTCCATAGTTTTACTCAGTATATACTCCTACAGACTGTAATTACACGGCCCTTTAAACAGTCTAAAACACACCTTTATGCTAGCGTCATTTTTGCTACTCCGTATGGTCTTTTAATGAGCCATGGATCTGAAGTCAGTACCCTTTCCTAGCACAGACATTATACCCCTATCACACTGTAAAGAAGAGAAACATCCTGTTCAGAGAGACTGATTCCACTTAACCTGGGGACACCAGAACCACGTGTTTTAGTTAACAAACATGGAAGAGCCCACTGAGCCAAATTAGACTTTATGAAATTCTAACTGCAATTCAATATTTCAATAGTGAGATAAAAGGCATTTCAAGCAAGTGCAAATCTCCCTCCTCCTCTGCTGTGGATGCTAATTAATGAGCTGCCCTCGACTACTGGGTAAAGATTTTTTTAAAAAGAGAAATAGGCAGGAAAGGTCAGGTGTCTAAGGCTTAAAATTAAAGAGTAAATTTTAGTGTCATTAATTTTGGCATTAAAGCCAACATCTGGATAATAGATGGCCAAGAAAGAAAGAAAGGAGAGAGAATAAGAGACAAAAATGAAAGGCTTTTCAAGGAGGTGGATGTCTACAAATGCCAAAGAAATGAAAGTGGTTAATGATGAGAGACAAAAAACAATGAGAAGATTTATAGCAGAAGGCGAAGACAGTCGATTTGTTCTAATGTCAATTTTTAATCTGCCTTGAAATTTCTTAAAATTCAACATAACAAATTTTATTGTATAGCATTTTAATGCTCCATGTGCATTCAGTCTTAATAAATATGGCTGGCAGATATTGTTGTCTGTGCTTTTCAATATTTCCTCATGTATAATTATCCCAAATCCATGCAGAAACAACTCAAAAGTTCAGTCATAAAGAGTAGCATTCTTTCTGCTCAGTGAGCCAGCTCATCTTGCTATACACATTGGGGAAGTTCTGTATCCTCCATTGTTCTAGTGCTCTGTGAGTTTCAGTCTCATCCTTAAAGCAATATCTATAGTAAAATTATTTCATCTGCTTCTGACATTTGAAAACAAATATTCTAATGATGTGGAAAATTATTTTACAAGAAGTTAATTTAATCTTTCTATTTCCACCACTTCTCAAGTTTTGGGACATTTTTTCCCCCAGAGAGAATATTTAATGTAATTACTTGGCAAGAATCTGCCTCTCTCTCTCCCCCTCTCCCTCTCTCCCTTTCAGTTTTTAAAACGATACCTACCCAATGTAACTTGTGCAGGGAATGTAAAATAAAAATGACATTTAAAAAAATCTGAAGTGTTATCATATTATTTTTTGAAGACTTTGGCATTAATGTCAAAAAAATAAACACTGGAAAAGGAGTCATATTTCTACAATATGTAGTGAATACAGTAATGATCCTTAAAAGTCTATAAATTATGTCACTGATAAAATAATTACAGTATTCTATTTTTCATTGAAATAGCAACACCAATTTCCCCATAATAATCTTTAACTAAAACAGACAGTGTCGCTTTAATACAAACCTATGACTGAGATGGTTTGCAGAGCAAGCCTCACAGGAAGAACTCGGTCACCTAGATGACTGGATCATTACCCTGACACCTTCATGTACCTCACTGCTATAGAATAACTTCCTTATCTAACTGACAAGGATTCGGTGATAGATGAAAATCATACTTAGCAATAATTTACAAGACAAAATCAGCAACTTAGGTTATTGAAAAAGATGAAGTTAAAGTTATATTAACCAAGATAAATATTACAGTTAAATTACAAAAATGAACACTAATTTTACCTTATGTGAGAAGGTCACATCAGTATGACAGATACAGTATTTTTAATTATCCTAATGAATAAATGTAGAAAAATTATTTTCATTTACTCTGTCACAACCTTATCCAGACAACTAACTAGCCTTAACATGGAGTAACTATTTTGATTATGTAGACAAAAACAACATTTGAGAGATGAAATGAATCCTTAACATTTAGAAGTATTATACCAATGCATACTAAAATACTGTTTTCATGCCATGCCTGAAATATGAGGAAGTACAAGTTGATGATAATTTTATACTTTTAGTTGGAGAGGAAATAATAAGACTGACAACATAAAAGATAGCCTCAGAATTTTGCATACATTTTAAATATGTAAAATTTGTTTGGGAACAAAATGTATTGCCTTGCTTCTATATGAAGCTGAACATCTTTAGAGTCTATCCTGATGAGCACCAATCTTTTGTGTATATTTATCCAATACAATATTGATTTTTCCTCCCAGTAGTGCCTATTATTTGCCGTGCACAGAAATGGAAATAGAGAGTTGTTGGATGAATTCAATTGTATGTGGAGGTAGCTTTGTTAGGAAAAGGTCAATAACCTGCATTTCCTGTGCCTGCTCCAATCTCACCAAGGTTCGTAATCAGTAAAGAGAGGTTAAACTCTAGCTATTCCCCAATCCAAGGTAGAAGTTTCAAGATAAACTCAGGTTCATCAACATTGAATCAATAATTCATACTCAGTATGTCTACCCTTCTCAGGGATAAAAAAGTAGTGTGACTATTAATATTTTTCCCTGCTTCTCCTCTCATTTTTCTTAAAATGACATTGAAGTTGATTTAAGACAAAAATTGTTAATTTTCTACTTTACCATTATTACTAAAGACATTTGCAAAGGTTTCTAATGAAAACACCAAACAATGAACAATGAATTTGTGAATTATGCAGAAAATAATTTTTCTATAAAATTAAATCCTGAGCATTAGGAGGTAAGGAGATCTTGAAGTTCAGCACAGCATAATCCAAATGAATAATTTCTTACTAATTTATCAGCACTGCTCTACATCTGATTTGATAAAACATAGATAACTTCTATAAAAAGAGAGATGGTTCATTCACTGACAATCTGACTTTTATATCAGGGCACTGGCCCATACTCAGTGTGAAGACAGTCCTGCTGTTCTAACAGATACTGCACAGTTGAACATCTTTAGAGTAGCCATGCTGATTCTTCTCTCCAGTTTTAAGAAAGCTGGCAATGTCCCTTCCCATGTGCAGAAGAGACAGATTCTTTTTCTTTTCTTATTGAAGTGTAGTTGATTTACAATGTTACAGGTGTACAGCAAAGTGATTCAGTTTTATAGATGTGTGTGTGTGTGTGTGTGCACGCACGTGTTCTTTTTTAGATTCTTTTCCATTACAGGTTATTACAAGATATTGAATATAGCTCCCTGTGCTATACAGTAGGTCCTTGTTGTTTATCTATTTTATATACAATAGTGTTATATGTTAATCCCAAATTCCTAATTTGTCCCTCCCCCCTTCACCTTTGGTAACCATACATTTGTTTTCTATGTCTGTGAGTCTGTTTCTGTTTTGTAAATAAGTTCATTTGTATCATTTTTTTTCAATTCCACTTACAAGCGATATCATATGATAGTTGTCTTTCTCCATCTGACTTACTTCGCTTAGTATGCTAATCTCTAGGTCCATCCATGTTGCTGCAAATGGCATTATTTCATTCTTTCTTATGGCTTTTTTAAGAGAGAAGTTACATGCTGTTGTGTAAAACAAAATGTGTGCATCAATCAATGAGAAGAGCTTATCCCATTGACTTCCTGTATGCAGGCAAATCCTCCACAGGATGAGGGACAGAGTACAGAGTGGGGACGGGACGGGGACAGGTCAGTTTCACTACAGCATGCTCTGGACCACAAGGACAAAAAGAGGACTCTCCACATCCCCACTTTAAAACACAATTTGTTCCCTTACGTGCCATCTCCTTTGGTATCTTTTGTTTGATAGTGAAACCTGGAACTACAAGAGGACCAGGTGCTGACACGTATTTAAACATGCTGCATGACAATGACTCTTGCAGCATTTCTATTTGTGATTGCTGAAAATAACTTAGTTACTTCATTTTTTTAAAATCTTCACTTCATCCTTATGCTGTGAGCCATTTCATGGAGATGAGAAATTTAAGATCATTTTAAGCTCATTAGAAGCGTTTTTATCAGATGAGACTGGGACAGGTAGGAAATTTAAAAGCCAATGTAAGGGAGGAATCCAAAAAATGATACATGCTGCTTTAAACATTTTATTTTAACTGAAAATATAGATATATTGCCAATCTTCTGAGGTTGAAACAAGACCTTTTCTTTGAGTACGCCTACTCTAATTGGTGGACCATGACTGTCTTTCTTAAACAAAATGCAACTGTATGCATCATTTCAACTTGGGTGTCTCCAAAGAGAAGTCTGCAATAAAGGGTTGACTTAGTAGGCTTGGGTGTGTGTTCAAAGAAACAATTGGCTCCTGGGAGATAATCTCTAAGCCCTTAGAATATCCTGCCTGGTAAGACTGTATACCTGGGGCCTTGGGCCATGGCAAGAAGTTTATGCTAACAGTGCAATGTGATTAATGCCTGTACTTTTATCACCTAGGGCCCGGACCGCCACTGAGTTCGACATCTGGGAGAGCTGGAGACTGAGTAGGTCAGTCTCCTGCCCACGTGATTGGCCCCAGTAGGAACCCTGGACACAGGGTCCAGTGAGCTTCCCTGGTTGGTGATACTTTCTATACATCACATAACATTGCAGGGAGAATTAAGTGTTGTCCATAGAGCTCCGCTGTGAGAAGCAAACTGAAACTCTTGCCTGGTCTCTCCCAGACACTATCTTACACACTTTTCACCTTTACTGATTTTAATCTGTATCCCTTTGCTGTAATAAACTATAACTATGAGTATAACAGCTTTTCTGAGTTCTGTGAGTCCATGGAGTGGATTATCAAACCTGAGGGTGGTCTTGGGGATCCCGTGTACCAAAGTGAGAATTTAAAAATACTTACAAAACAATTGATATAAAATAAATATAAATTTGTAAACGCTTCCTTTATCTGTTAAAGTTGTCTTCCGACACCAACTTTGGCAGCTTTTGTGAACTCTTTTCAAACATGAAAATGAATTTAAATTAATTCAATTAATTTATAAAAAGACCAAGTCTCTTTCTCTTTGCATCCATATTTTACCAAGTTGCAAAAGTCTTATTAATTTGGTTATTTAATGAGTGTAACAAACAATTTCTGAACAAAATGTGTAATTCTTTGAAAAACTAAAACAAAGTGCTTTCCCTATTACAAGAGAGTAGAAAATATTCCCACAGAGTATCGGTGTGTGAAGTTAAAAATATCCTCCTCCCAGGGACTCTGATCATGGGATTCTGAGAGACAGACAAGGGAATGATATCTGGCATTTCATCAACAAAAGGAATAGATATCTGTTTCAAAAGTTCAGCGTTATAAAAATACTTAATAGAAAATAACTTTGGTACCTATAAGATATCAATCAGTAGGGTTGGAAAGAAGCCAAAAACAAGAGTATTTTAGCAATTGGGGGTGGCAGGAAAGAAAGTATTGTACAATAAAAGCATTGCAATAATCATGTATTATGTATATATGTACACACACACATACATGATAAATGGAAAACCTCTCAGAAGAATTTAATTCTTGGGTTTTGAGATAGATGACTATTGTAGATAAGTGAAGGTTAACTTAGCCAAAACTTTTGTTTACTTTTTGATTCTCTAGCAGTATGGCACTTGAACTCCAAAGTTATTTTTAATAGAGTACATGCATATTACATATACAAACAGCTTCTTACCCTTAAATGTGTAGCCCTGGAAGAAAAGGACTTATTTTCCCAGTGTGTTGTGTTTGTGTATCTGTGGAAGAGGAGGGGCACTAGAAGAGTTATTTTATAAAAACTTCTGTAAGGCACTGAGGGCACAAAACAGGACTCATGGTGACAGTGGGATAGACCACAGGACTAGAGGGAGGGAACAGAATTTCCCTATCAGGGAGGCTTTTGCAGGACACTGGTGCACAGAACAAGCATGGTGATTTAAACAGAACACCAGACCAGTCTCCATGTGGAAGAGAAACGGAAAAGCAAAGGGTATTGGGCTTTGGTGGCTTCCAAGGGGCATCAGTGAACAGGCTGTAGAAGAGAGAAGTGTTATCTACCACTTGGAGGATAAAAGGACACCCCGTGCCTACCACCCTTGGGGAAAGAAGCCATACAAATGCCTTCTTGTCAAGTTATTGTGACCCTATGTTTTATACTCTGGGCTGGAACAGATACAGAAATCACACATGTAAACAAACCAGCAGATCTGAATACAATCTATTAAGTATTACAACAGGTATAAGTATACAGTGATCTAAAAAAGGGAGTACCAGAGCCAATGTGTGTTGGGGAAAGGGAGGGAAATTTGGGAAAGCTTCACAGAGGAACTGGTGCTTGAATTAAGTCAGGAAAAGTGAGTATACATTTACCAGGCAGCAACGGGCTTGATGGGCATTCCAGGCGAACATCTAGAGGCAAAAGGAGCATGGTATGTTCCAGGACTAGTCATTATTTGAGTAGGCTAAAGCATAGGGTATAGGATGGAGTGACAGTAAGTAAATCTGGAAAGGTATAACTTGGATTTGTCCATTGCAAAGCTCCTTCAATTTATATGCATCATAAAATTTTCTTTGGGATCTTTGTGGTCAGCATGCTTGCAAGTGGGGGAGTTGCTACCAGTTGACAATGCCGCCCAGTGGATACGTCTGCCAAGATTTTGTTGGATTTTGTGAAAAAAACACAAAACAGGAAATTGTTAAAAGGCAATCTGGACCTTCACAAATGGCTCTACCAACAAGGACCGCACATATATGATCCCTTTGTGGGAACTCAAGATATTACTAACAAAAGGTTTCATATAACTTGTCCAAGAGCATACGATTGGTTATTTACAGAGCTACAAGTATGACAGTATTCTCAGACTAGAGATAAGTCTAAGTTAAGCATTGGAGTCTACTATAAAAAGTCCTCCCCTCCACTCCTACTTAGGCAAAAGAGCTCCACTACCAGTAATTCCCAAATAGCTCAACAGTCACAAAACTTAGAAAGGGCTGAGAAATTAGAAGAGAGGCAGAAAGGGAGTTTGGTAATTTAAAAATAAAAAAGCTGATCATTTAATATGATTTCATATATGCCATTAATATTTCATTGCATTTCCCCGAGTGTTCAGGGACATTATTTTGAAAAGGCATCCTTGATATTCAGCCACAGCCATTTCAGCTTGAAATGAAGTGCCAAAATGCATTTAACTAAATATACCTTGGTTGCATTATTCCTATATGAGAAAAAAGACACTTCTCTATTACTAATTATTTGGCAAGATTATAACTGGACTAAATTAGCATAAGACTACAAAAAAATTACCCAGAGTGATAATCCAAACCTCAAAAGGTCAGTTTGAACACTGCATGCTGGTTATATATTAATAAAAGTGAATAAATCAAAGAACATGCCTGTGACTTCGAACATTTCTAAAATTTAATATATTTTAAACTGCTGCCCAAAAAAGTGGATATTTATTTTCTCTAACATTATTCCCTGATTCAGACTTAAGTATGCCTTCCATAATTCTGAAAGGCATAACAGTGAGTGATGTATCAAAGGAACACAGCAGCTTCAGATACACTTCTTCCCAATTTTACAAGCCATGGCAATATTACTTAACAAGCAGAAGCTGACTTCTGCCAACATAAACCTCTACTTGCTTGAGACAGGGAAATATATAGTAGTTTACAAGAAGAACATTTGAATATTTACCATTTTATAGATCCTCCTTGACTGCAGAGAAGAGAAAAAAAGCCAATTGCACTTTAGAACAATCCTTAATTGGGGAGGTGTTTTTAGTGAGTAGTACTTCAAAGACTGTTCAAGGGTGAAAAAAATGTTTTATAAACATAAATATTTTAGTGACTCCATGGTGAAAATTTCATAGTATGGGTTTTTTATATGGTATATTTTCATTCCACTGAAATTCCACTAACTGCAATCATTTCTAAAATTACAAATGGTCAAGAGTTTCCCTACCAAGTTAAAGTCATCTGTATATTTCCATACCAATTACACTTTCTAGAGAATCAAATACGTTTCTACATGTAAATGTGTCCACAGTATTTAAAAAATACTTATCAAGACAACTCAAATAGGTAAGTCTATGAAAATTATCTACTGCTATGTAATAACAAGAGATTAACTGCACATAATATATGAGCCATAAATAGATTTGATTTAAAAACTAGATTATTGAATTTAGTAAAACAAATGAAAAGGTACAGATTTACAAATCTCAGAAGGCTTATTTTCCACATTGGATGCAACTGAACCCCTAAGTTGTTGAACCAATTTTCCAAACTCTAGAATCAGGTGGGAATTGAGACCAAAAATACTTCCAAGACACTAAGACTGTAGCTTCTACTCCCTAGATAGCTCATAAGGATTTATTAAATCCTCTAGAATGCTAGAGTTTAAATGCTTACGTGGTATAGGTGAATATTCCAGTACTCAACTAATGGAAAGTGGAAGTCAAGACAAGCTTAGGGAGGAAATGACAAAGCCACCAACTGTAGGTTAAGAACGCTTAGTAGGGGAAATGCTGATTCTGATACCTTGGCTGCCTACTTGAAAAACAATATATAGTTGTACCTTGGGTCAAAGCCAAGAAATGAAGTCCAAGTTGAGAACCAATCTGAGTCCAGTTGGCCCTCTGTGGGAGCTGCCCTGATTGTATAACATGCCCCACAAACAACTTCAATTATAAATGATCATCTTCATTTATTCCTGGGTTCCATATGCAATTTAAAATTTGGAAAAGAGAAAACCTTTGTTAAGAGAAAATAGCTCCAACAAAGAGAAGATTATGTGTCTCCTTTACTTCCACTCTCTAGAAATTAGAAAGCAGGTCATCTAACCCAAGAAAAACTGAAGAGCAGAAAATATTCATTATACAGGAGATATGGGATGATGACTAAAACTCGTTATTAAGAATAAAGTAGATTTGAAGAAGCAAATCTGTTGTATGGAAAGGTTTTATTTCCTGATTGCTCGAAACAGTAATGATTTCAGGAGGAAAAAAATCAGGATTCTTCAGAAAAGTGGAAAGAAACAAAGAGTTTTGCAACTAGTAAGATGGGGGATATTTTTTAATTGAAATCTGTAAGTGTTGAGACTTACTAAGAAAGAACATCAGAGAGAAGAACATGTGAAATTGACCCAGTGACAAAGAACATGCTCCAAGGAAGAGGGGAACTGAGAGGATTATGCCAAAGGATGCATGAGATTAGACGGAGTATTTGATTACTTTTTCTTATTAATTTTCAATTCATTTCAAATGGGCCTCAAAGGACTTTCTAAAATAGCTATAAATACCAAAGCAAAAAATTAATCAATGAATAACCACTGAAAATTCAATAAAGCTCTGATTGGGGTCTGGACACAGAAATACAGAGTATAAGGTCTTCTAGAGTTGCATGAGCTGGGAAACAAATTCAGCTTTAATTTTTCCAGGATTCAAAGCAAAAAGGGATGTGGGAAGAGTGAAGTTACTCATTCTTCCTCTTTAGCGGATCATCCTTCCTCAGGAAAACCCTTGAAGGAAAAACGAAAGCCTTGGGCTGGTCCAGGTTGCATGAGCTGTGAGGGTTCTGCAGGGCAAAGCCAGGCAGGGAGATGATAACCAGAAATAGCAAGAAAGTGGGAGGCATGGAGAACACCAGGGCCTCTTGGTCGCCATATTTAAATTTCGAGGAATAGATGACACAGTCCCAGTGACTATGAATGATACGGATATTTACTGAGATGTTCCAAACAGTGTGGGATGTTGTAGGACTCTCCATATATATAACACAGGTCCCACATTTCTCATCCCTGCCAGGCTCGGGGAACACCTACCCTGCCAGGATGACAGTCCTTGTCCCCGTACCAATCTGTGCCCTGCCCGCCCCTTCTTTATTTGTTCCCCTCTCCACCCAGTTCTTCCTGCCTCGTCCTATGGAACCACTGTCCCTGTGTGGCACACCTGACTAAGCTTCACTCTGTGCCTCTTTGCCTCACAGAAGCACAACTCCAGCCTGACTGCACACCTGCTCTATTCATTCTCCCAGGACCCACAGTCCATGGATGGACACCAAAGCTGCACTCAGCCGTCTCTTACCGGCACCGGTCTTTTCCAGGCCATCATTTTTCCTTATGTTACAGTATTATAGTTTAGATAATTTTGTCTTCAGGACATTTTCCTCATTCATTTTATCACCCAAATAAGCTGTGTAATCAATACTAAGTCATCCTCTTCAGTAAATAACTGAAGGTCATTTCTTTATCATGTATCTCACAACTGCTGCAGGCAATATACTTTATTTTCTTTATGAATATTGAAATAAGAGCAAGATTCTAACAGGAAACACTACAGGACTATATACACGTCCCTAAATATACTACGATATTTCTTGACTCCATGACTTTGTATATGCTATTTTTTTTTTTTCTGGGATGTTTTCCCATAAATTTTTTTTTTTTTTTTTTTTTTTTTTTTTTGCAGTATGCGGGCCTCTCACTGCTGTGGCCTCTCCCGTTGTGGAGCACAGGCTCCTGATGCGCAGGCTCAGCGGCCATGGCTCACGGGCCCAGCCACTCCACGGCATTTGGGATCTTCCCGGACCGGGGCACGAACCCGTGTCCCCTGCATTGGCAGGCGGACTCTCAACCACTGCGCCACCAGGAAAGCCCTCCCATAACATTTTTATCTGGCCAATATTACTCCTCCAAGAGTCCCCTCTTTTCTGGTACATGTCCTGAGCCATCTTAGGAAGCCAACGGTCGTCTTTTGTGTCACTGCTGCACTCTGTATATACACTAATGGAAAAAAATTCTCTCACAGCAATTAATTTACATGTTTATTTGGTATATACTCTACTGAGAAGAATTAGTACTTCAAGTGAAGGTCCCAGTACATTGGCAGACAATAAATATTTGTGAAATAAGTGAAATTGTCTCAAATTGGAATCTCTTACTCAAAAAATACGTTAGAATTGCTTTCAATAGGCACGGCTGAGCGGCCCATGATAATCTATTTGGTTAGGTTTAAACCAGGAAATTATGATTCCTTCAAAAGACTTACCCACACTCTATTTCAAGGCCATTTTGGAAGAAAAAGGCCACAAAATATTTGAAGAACTAATGATATTTCTCTATTCAGTAGTATCAAGTCTCAAGATCTGTGATACTAAACTTCTTAAAGGAGTAGCCCTAGCTGATGGTATAGAGTGGGACACAATACAGTTCACATTAGAGCATTAAAAAGCCTCAAGGTTGTTAGAGATAAACATTTGTGAGTAAACAAATTCAGCTTCACATTAACACATATGTTCACATACAGCTGAGTAGTTCTTTAGAAAATATTTATCTGCCTCCTTTCCTGTAGAGCCATGTTCACAAGTAAGTACTAAGTTCTGATTTCACGCAACTTTAAAAGTCAAACAAACTTTATCTTGCAAAATAGAAAGGAAAGTAGGAGGAAAGGAAGGAAGGAGGGAGGGAGGGACAAAGAGAGAGAGAGAAAGAGAAAGGGAAAGAAAGAGAGGGAGGGAGGGAGGGAGGAAGGAAGGAAGAAAGATGGGAACTACCATCTGCATGACAAAGTGAATTGACATTTATACATTTAATAATCTTTTCCACGATGTACTATCTTGTATATTGCTTTGGAGGTTTAGCAAGAAAGTGAGTGACATGTTTAGCTATATTTTGCTGATAAGAGATCTGGTCACCATCAGCACCATGCCTTTTCAGGTCAGCATCCAGTTCTTAATATCCTTTTAAGACACAATAGGGCATCTTTTATTGATCCATTAATATATGACTCAGGTGTGCTGCAAAGCACAAAGACACTGCCTAAGAGCTTGAGCCAGCAAAGTGCCCTGCAAGCAGGGTAAAGGATGTTCTGGAGGGTCTTGGCTTAAATGCAACACGGAGAAAAATGTTTCAAAGGTCATTTTTGTTCTTTTACACTAGAGAAAATATTCACCATATAAAACAAATAATATAAGAGGTGCAGTGAGGAAAAAACATACAAGGAGAGAAAGACATATTTTGAAAAAATCACAAAGCCTTCTAATTTTGACTTCCCACTCCCCAACTTCTATAGTGGTTTTATCTGCTATCTCCTGCCTTCTGCAACAGCTCCCCACAGGGGATCTGGCTCCTTCAAAATTTCCTTCCCTTAAAAAGACTAGGTTGGGGCTTACTGCGCTCTTGATTTAGTGTAAATTTAACATTGAAACAATCTTGAAAGAAACTCGGCTCCCCTGCAGAGAACTGCTGGAAAATTAGCAAAAAGGACCAGAGAAGGCACTGTAAATGGTCACCTCCCATCCCTCCAACAGCCTCCCTGAAGCCTTCAACTTCATTAAAAAAGCCAATTTAGACCTTTAAAATGGCTCCCAATACTGACTTTTCTCTCTCAGTGAAGAGTGAAATTGACCTCTTTGTAAAGCACAGCAAGGGGGTAGAAATTAGTTTGGAGGGCCCCCAGCACCTGCCCCCTCACCCACCTCCAGAGACCAAGAATCACAGGTCCAGGACCTTTTTCCCTGGTATCTGTTTTTAGAAAAGCATTCTCAGAAGCTGTTTACAGCCAACAACTGGTCTCTTATTTCCACCGCTGTTTCAAGTTCTGAATATAATTCTCAGTTATCATAAAGCCTACGATTCAGTCTGTGATGACCAGCTGACCTGCGGGACCTGACAGGATGAAGAACTTGGCAGGAACCATCAGTTTAAATCCATCACCGCAAAACTATGATGCTCTAAGCGCATCTCAGCCCTCCAATGTGTCTCATTTCCTTCTCATCTTAACATTATCTTCAGCTGTAACTGTCACCACATTTTCTAGTAAACTCTAAAAGCCCAGTGGAAAAACTCAGAGGGGAATGACAGCCCTTTTGACATCAAGACTTGCATGTGATTTAGAAGCATTTTGAAACAAAGAAAAAGAGGAGTGGGTCCAAAATGCTTACAAGGGCAGGCATTTTGCTGTTGTTTTATTGTTAATTTTACTTTCCAGGATCCATATCATAATACAACATATGTCACAAGATCCATGTTTGGACAACAGATGCTACTAGAAAAATGTCTCCTGATTAATAGTGTAATACTCAGGTTGAACATTTAATAAGGTCAAACCATGATATACATTTATTAGAATCGGGAAGAGGTAGGAAACCACTAAAGAAAATGTCAGAGCAGGTACCACATGTCTCAAAATCATTAATAAGATCATACCTACTTATCCATCAACAATCCAGACTTAGAAGCACAATCTCAGCATTCTAGTTATCCTGACCCAGACAGCCTCAATTTATCTTCTGACTACTGAGTACTCTGCTTGCCTTCTCTCTTCTCTATACTTCCTCAGTCTAACTCAGGAGAGGGAGAATGTGGGGTGGACATATCTCAATGACAAAATCCCTAAACTACTGACCTTGGATTTCAAAAACCACTTTGTTTATGCTTTCCCTTTGAGAAACTAAGTGGAGCTCCAAGTTAAGAAATGTAGGGGAGAACCAGAAGGCTTGAGTTTCACGTCTGACTCTGCCACTGACCAGTTCGACAGGCCCAACATTTTCCTGGGCCTCACTGTCTCCTCTGGAATGAAGTGGATGGATTAGATAACCTCAGAGCCCCCTTTCAACTTAAAATTGATGAATTACCCAGTGTTCTCAAACCAGATTAATACTGGATCTTCACATGGAACAGAAACCCTATGGGCCATGTGAAATGCTTTCTCTTCCCACTAAAAGACCTCTTATTCAGAAGTCACAGATGGGACAAATCCAGTTGGGTTCTCAAATACCTTACTGTTACTTTAAATAGATTATTAGGACTTCGCTGATGGCGCAGTGGTTAAGAAGCTACCTGCCAATGCAGGGGACATGGGTTTGAGCCCTGGTCTGGGAAGATCCCACAAGCCATGGAGCAACTAAGCCCATATGCCACAACTACTGAGCCTGTGTTCTAGAGCCCTCGATCCACAACTACTGAGCCTGCATGCCACAACTACTGAAGCCCGTGCACCTAGAGCCCGTGCTCCATGACAAGAGAAGCCACCGCAATCAGAAGCCCATGCACCACAACAAAGAGTAGCCCCCGCTCACCACAACTAGAGAAAGCCCGTGAGCAGCAGTGAAGACCCAATGCAGCCAAAAATAAATAAATAAATAAATAAATTTTAAAAAATAAAATAAATAAACAGATTACTAAAAACAAATAAACAAACAATACTCGATGAGAAATAAATATTGAAGGCAAAAACAATACAGAATATTAATAGGAAGTATCCTCTTCACCATTTTGTAATTCACTTCTTTCTATTTGCTAGCAGATTTACAGTGAACCTAAAAATGTTCTCGGATTTAACTTACCAAAATGTTGTCTGATTAAATTACTTAACATTCTTAATAAATATATTTGCTTTTACAGAGTTCAACTCTGCTAGCACATGCTGCTCTTGTTCACTCTGACTCCCCTGCCTTCTCCAGCCTACCTTCACTGATCTTCCTGGATCTAACCTCTTATTAGCCTAGATGTGAAGCATCAGCAAGCATCTACTACCAAGGAGAAAAACCCTCAAGCCCCACCGAAACCCAAGTTGTGCTCCACTATCATCTGCCACAACACCTGAGATGAACTTCTTTGAGATCTTGTAAAACTGTTTGGGCTCAAAGCACTATAATCCTGAATTTCAAGATATACTTGAAGGACTGTATGGGTGGAGGACCTTCGAGATGGCAGAGGAGTAAGACGTGGTGATCACCTTCTTCCCCACAGATACATCAAAAATGCATCTACATGTGGAACAACTCCTACAGAACACCTACTGAACGCTGGCAGAAGGCCTTAGACTTCCCAAAATCCGTGTGGCTGACAGGGTCTTGGTTCTCCAGCTGGGTGTCAGGCCTGAGCCTCTGAGATGGGAGAGCTGAGTTCAGGACATTGGACCACCAGAGACCACCTTGACCCATGTAATATCAACTGGAGAGAGCTCTCCCAGAGATCTCCATCTCAACACTAAGACCCAGCTCCACTCAATGACCAGCAAGCTCCAGGGCTGGACAATCCATGGCAAACAACTAGCAAGACAGGAACACAAACCCACCCATTAGCAGAGAGGCTGCCAAATATCAAAATAAGTTCAGAGACTCCCCAAAACACACCACTGGACGCAGTCCTGCCCACCAGAAAGACAAGATCCAGTCTCATTCATCAGAACAAAGGAACCAGTCCCCTCCACCAGGAAACCTACACAGCACACTGAACCAACCTTACCTACAGGAGGCAGACACCAAAAACAACGGGAACTATGAACCTGTAGCCTGCAAAAAAGGAGACCCCAAACACAGTAAGTTAAGCAAAATGAGAAGAGAGAGAAATACACAGCAAATAAAGGAGCAAGGTAGAAATCCACCATACCAAAGAAATGAAGAGGAAATAGGTAGTCTACCTGAAAAAGAATTCAGAGTAATGGTAGTAAAGATGATCCAAAATCTTAGAAATAAAATTGAGAAAATACAAGAATCATTTAACAAGGACCTAGAAGAACTAAAGAGTAAACAAACAATGAAAAAACACAATAAATGAAATTAAAAATTCTCTAGAAGGGATCAATAGCAGGATAACTGAGGCAGAAAAATGGATAAGTGACCTGGAAGATAAAATAGTGGAAATAACTACTGCAGAGCAAAATAAAGAAAAAAGAAGGAAAAGAATTGAGGACAGTCTAAGAGACCTCTGGGACAACATTAAACGCACCAACAGTCAAATTATAGGGGTCACAGAAGAAGAAGAGAAAAAGAAAGGGACTGAGAAAATATTTGAAGAGATTAGAGTAGAAAACTTCCCTAACATGGGAAAGGAAATAGTCAAGCCCAGGAAGCGCAGAGAGTCCTATACAGGATAAATCCAAGGAGAAATACACCAAGACACATATTAATCAACCTACCAAAAATTAAATACAAAGAAAAATATTAAACACAGCAAGGGAAAAAAAGCAAATAACATACAAGGGAATCCCCATAATGTTAACAGCTAATCATTCAGCAGAACCTCTGGAAGCCAGAAGGGAGTGGCAGGACATATTGAAAGTGATGAAAGGGAAAAACCTACAACCAAGATTACTCTACTCAGCAAGGATCTCATTCACATTCGACAGAGAAATTAAAACTTTTACAGACAAGCAAAAGCTAAGAGAACTCAGCACCACCAAACCAGCTTTAAAGCAAATGTTAAAGGAACTTCTCTAGGCAGGAAACAAAAGAGAAGGAAAAGACCTACAAAACAAAAACCCCAAAACAATTAAGAAAAAGGTAATAAGAACATACATATCAATAATTACCTTAAATATAAATGGATTAAATGCTCCAACCAAAAGACATAGACTGGCTGAATGGATACAAAAACAAGACCCATACATATGCTGTCTACAAGAGACCCACTTCAGACCTAGGGACACATACAAACTGAAAGTGAGGGGATGTAAAAAGATATTCCATGCAAATGGAAATTAAAAGAAAGCTGGAGTAGCAATTCTCATATCAGACAAAATAAACTTTAAAATAAAGATAACTACAAGAGATTACTACAAGGACACTACATAATGATCAAGGGATCAATCCAAGAAGAAGATATAAAAATTGTAAATATTTATGCACCCAACATGGGAGCACCTCAATACATAAGGCAAATGCTAACAGCCATAAGAGGGGAAATCAACAGTAACACAATCATAGTAGGGGACTTTAACACCCCACTTTCACCAATGGGCAGCTCATTGAAAATGAAAATAAATAAGGAAACACAAGCTTGAAATGACACATTAAACAAGATGGACTTGGTTGATATTTATAGGACACTCCATCCAAAAACCACAGAGTACATTTTCTTCTCAAGTGCTCATGGAACATCCTCTAGAATGGATCATATCTTGGGTCACAAATAAAGCCTTGGAATATTTAAAATTGAAATCGTATCAAGTATATTTTCTGACCAAAACTCTATGAGACTAGATATCAATTACAGGAAAAAAACTGTAAAAAATTACAAACACATGGAGGCTAAACAATACACTACTAAATAACCAAAGGATCACTGAAGAAATCAAAGAGGAAATCAAAAAATACCTAGAAACAAGTGACAATAAAAACACGATGGCCAAAAACCTATGGCATGCAGTAAGAGCAGTTCTAAGAGGAAAGTTCATAGCAATAAAATCCTACCTCAAGAAACAAGAAACATCTCAAATAAACAACCTAAATTTACACCTAAAGCAATTAGAGAAAGAAAACCAAAAACACCACAAAGTTAGCAGAGGAAAGAAATCATAAAGATCAGACCAGAAACAAATGAAAAAGAAATGAAGGAAACGATAGCAAAGATCAATAAAACTAAAAGGTGGTCCTTTGAGAAGTTAAACAAAACTAATAAACCATCAGCCAGACTCATCAAGAGAAAAGGAAGAAGACACAAATCAACAGAATTACAAATGAAAAAGAAGTAACAACTGACACTGCAGAAATACAAAGGTTCATGAGAGATTACTACAAGTAATGCCAATAAAATGGACAACCTGGAAGAAATGGACAAATTCTTACAAAGCACAACCTTCTGAGACTGAACCAGGAAGAAAAGGAAAATATGAACAGACCAATCACAAGCACTGAAATTGAGACTGTGATTAAAAATCTTCCAAAAAACAAAAGCCCAGGGCCAGATGGCTTCACAGGTGAATTCTATCAAATATTTAGAGAAGAGCTAACACCTATCATTCTTAAAGTCTTCCAAAATATAGCAGAGGGAGGAACACTCCCAAACCCATTCTACGAGGCCACCATGACCCTGATACAAAACCAGACAAAAATATTACAAAAAAAGAAAACTACAGGCCAATATCACTGATGAACACAGATGCAAAAATCCTCAACAAAACACTAGCAAACAGAATCCAGAAGCACATTAAAAGGATCATACACTATAATCAACTGCAGTTTATCCCAGTAATGCAAGGATTCTTCAATATATGCAAATCAATCAATGTGATACACCCTGTTAACAAACTGAAGGATAAAAGCCATATGATAATCTCAATAGATGCAGAAAAAGCTTTCAACAAGATTCAAGCCCCATTTATGATAAAAACTCTCCAGAAGGTAGGCACAGAGGGAAATTACCTCAATACAATAAAGGCCATATATGACAGACCCACAGCCAACATCATTCTCAATGGTGAAAAACTGAAACTATTTCCACTAAGATCAGGAACAAGACAAGGTTGGCCACTCTCACCACTATTATTCAACATAGTTTTGGAAGTTTTAGCCACGGCAATCAGAGACGAAAAACAAATAAAAGGAATCCAAATCGGAAAAGAAGAAGTAAAACTGTCACTGTTTGCAGATGACATGATACTATACATAGAGAATCCTAAAGATGCTACCAGAAAACTACTAGAGCTAAACAATGAATTTGGTAAAGTAGCAGGATACAAAATTAATGCACAGAAATCTCTTGCATTCCTATATACTAATGATGAAGAATCTGAAAGAGAAATTAAGGAAACACTCCCATTTACCACTGCAACAAAAGAGTAAAATACCTAGGAATAAACCTACCTAAGGAGACAAAATGCCTGTATGCAGAAAACTATAAGACACTGATGAAAGAAATTAAAGATGATACAAACAGATGGAGAGATATACCCTGTTCTTGGATAGGAAGAGTCAATATTGTGAAAATGACTTTACTACCCAAAGCAATCTCTAGATTCAATGCAATCTCTATCAAACTACCAATGGCATTGTTCACAGAACTAGAACAAAAAATTTCACAATTTGTATGGAAACACAAAAGACTCTGAATAGCCAAAGCAATCTTCAGAAAGAAAAACAGAGCTGGAGGAGTCAGGCTCCCAGACTTCAGACTATACTACAAAGCTATAATAATCAAGACAATATGGTACTGGCACAAAAACAGAGATATAGATCAATGGAACAGGATAGAAAGCCCAGAGATAAACCCATGCACGTATGGTTCACTAATCTATGAGAAAGGAGGCAAGGATATACATTGGAGAAAAGACAGTCTCTTCAACAAGTGGTGCTGGGAAAACTGGATGGCTACATGTAAAAGAATGAAATTAGAACACTCTCTAACACCATACACAAAAATAAACTCAAAATGGATTAAAGACCTAAATGTAAGGCCAGACACTATAAAAGTTTTTGAGGAAAAAATAGGAAAAACACTCTTTGACGTAAATCACAGCAAGATCTTTTCTGAACCACCACCTAGAGTAATGAAAATAAAAACAAAAATAAACAAACGGGACCTATTTAAACTTAAAAGCTTTTGCACCGCAAAGAAAACCATAAACAAGATGAAAAGACAACCCTCAGAATGGGAGAAAATATTTGCAAACGAAGCAACTAACAAAGGATTAATCTCTAAAATATACAAACAGGTCATGCAGCTCAACATTTAAAAATATAAACAACCCAATCAAAAAATGGGCAGAAGACCTAAATAGACATTTCTCCAAAGAAGATATACAGATTGCCAACAAACACATGAAAGGATGCTCAACATCACTAATCATTAAAGAAATGCAAATCAATACTACAATGAGGTATCACCTCACACCAGTCAGAATGGCCATCATCAAAAAATCTACAAACAATAAATGCTGGAGAGGATGTGGAGAAAAGGGAACCCTCTTGCACTGTTGGTGGGAATGTAAATTGATACAGCCACTATGGCGAACAGTATGGAGGTTCCTTGAAAAACTAAAACTAGAACTACCATATGACCCAGCAATCCCACTACTGGGCATATATCCTGAGAAAACCATAATTCAAAGAGTCATGTACCACAATGTTCATTGCAGCACTATTTACAATAGCCAGGACATGGAATCAAACTAAGTGTCCATCGACAGATGAATGTATAAAGAAGACGTGGCACATATAGCTTGGTGCTTGGTGCTTTGTGACCACCTAGAGGGGTGGGATAAGGAGGGTGGGAGGGAGACGCAAGAGGGAGGTATAATGGGGATATATGTATACATATAGGTGATTCACTTTGTTATACAGCAGCAACTAACACAACAATGTAAAGCAATTATACTCCAATAAAGATGTTAAAAAACAACCTTTAGCAAAAAAAAATTATATATATATATATATATATATTTGCTTTTACTATATGTATAGGGATACCAGCTGAAGTCCTTCAGCAAAATCCTTTTCTCTAGTAGGAGCAAAATCTTAAGAAACAACCACTTTCAGATGTAAATTTATACAGCCACTATGGAGGACAGTATGGATGTTCCTTAAAAAACTAAAAATAGAACTACCATATGACAAAGCAATCCCACTCCTGGGCACATACCCAGAGAAAACCATATTTCTAAAAGATACATGTACTCCAATGTTCACTGCAGCACTATTTACAATAGTCAGGTCATGGAAGCAACCTAAATGTCCATCAACAGAGGAATGGATAAAGAAGATGTGGTACATATATAGAACAGAATATTACTCAGCCATAAAAAGGAAAGAAATTGGGTCATTTGTAGAGACACTGATGGACCTAGAGTCTGTCATACCAGAGTGAAGTAAGTCAGAAAGAGAAAAACAAATGTCATATGATATCGCTTATATGTGGAATCCAGAAAAATGATACAGATGAACTTATTTGCAAAGCAGAAATAGAGACTCAGAGGTAGAGAACAAACATATGGATACCAAGGCAGGAAGGAGGGGTGGGATGAATTGGGAGTTGGGGATTGACATATACACACTACTATGTATAAAATAGGTAACTAATGAGAACTTACTGTATAGCACAGGAAACTATACTCATTGCTCTGTGTTGACCAAAAATAGGAAGGAAATCCAAAAAAGATGGCATATATGTATACATGTATATGTATAGCTGATTCACCTTGCTGTAAAAAAAAAAAAAAAGAAACAACCACTCTCTTGTTTAAAAACTAACTACATTTTACCATTGGTCCAGTAATAAAATAGCGTCTTGAGGAAGTGAGTAGGGGGTCACTAATTTTATAATACCTAGAATATCTTTTAAATCCTCTATGTTTTTATTTTTTTAGTTTTAACATCAATGCCTGCATGGTAAAAATGATCTATAAATTGTACAAAGCATTACTTGACAAAATAATCTCCATTATGGAGACATCAAAATCACTGACACTATTTCAGGATTATACAAAGATATAAAATTCTGAAATTGAAGTCCAACAATGAGACAGGAAACTGAAGAGTCCCA